>NC_065538.1:64533656-65786075 GCF_932294415.1 Quercus robur | reverse complement strand
GTTGAGTCTGCAATTTTAGGCATTCAATCCAGGTGTATGTTGGGTCCAACAAATCAATGTAGTCATCAGATTCAGGATTTCCTTTTGATTGATGCCATAAAATCTTCCATTATGAAGTTTCTAGCAAGATTGATTATGCAGCTGATGACACGAGCTTTCAGCAAATTGCATTGTCAAAAAAACTCTGTTAAAAATATATATCATGTTTTTTTTTTTTTTTTTTTTGCTTTTGTTCTGTGCTTAAGCATGGCCAAAGGTTTCCTACAAAATATGTCAGTCTGATTTCATTGTTACCCATCTCTCCTTTATTTGTAAGTGTATTCTAACTGGAGATTTTTCTCTTTTTCAGCATCATGCAAAAAATAAGAAATGCTTTGTTTGCAACAAACCTACTCTTGGCATTTTCAATACAGCTCATGAGATACGCAAAAGGATTGCTGTGGAGGGTAAATAATAGTCGCTTGGTTGTTCATCGTGCTCTTTGGTTTGTAACTTGTTGGAACGATTTTTTTTTGTTTTGTTTTGTTTTTGTTAGCATTGAAAGAGGAAGTTTCCTTATCTCATAACTGTTTGATGCGGACTATCACTTTCAAGGTACATCCTATAACTCCCATATCTCTTGGAATACACGCTTGCAATCATATTTAAAAGCATTTTGATCTTTTTGCTTTTTATTTTTCTTTGCATATTTTTCTTTTAAGCAAATCATGCATGGGCATATAAGAGATAGAGAAAAAATACCCAATTATGTTAAGCTAAACATCACAATTTTTCTATGCTTAAGCATACATATGTTATATCATGATTGGCGGGCAACAGTGGTGAGATGGTTATTTATACCTTTCTCTTAGGATTTTTTAGCCATTCCTATCAAAAAGAGTGATACAAGTGTTAAGTACAGGAGATAACTTAATCTTACTCATCACAAACAAGAGCCACAAAGCTCACTTGCTTAGTTGTGCATAGAGATGCTCATCTAAGCTACAAGAGATACAAAGTTTAGAAAACTTTGTTTCAATGGCCATCCATGGTACATAAGTACCAATGTACACAAACACACACTGTTTTTGCATTTTTCTGATTTTTTAATTTTTTTTTTATAATTTTTATATGAAAAACAAAACAATGCAAAACTGAAAAAATAACCAAACAAAAACATGTTAAACAAAGAAAAGCATAAAAATTAGATGCAAATGCATGAGGAAGAAGGAGGAGAGAAAGAAATCAATCCATGGAGATAACACCAATGTTTTGACAAAGGAATTCAAAATGTTTGCTGTCAAGAGGTTTGGTGAACAAGTCAGCCTTCTGATCATCGGTGTGAATAAACTCAAGAGTGAGAATACCATCTTCAACAAGCTCCCTAATGAAATGATGTCGAATCTCTATGTGTTTAGTTCGAGAATGTTGAACCGGATTCTTAGAGATGTTGATGGCACTAGTATTGTCACAATAGATGGTGAGATGCTCTTGACAAATACCATAATCATGGAGGAGTTTTTGCATCCATAGGAGTTGGGTGCAACAGCTACCGGCAGCGATGTACTCAGCTTCTGCAATGGATAACGAGATGGAGTTCTGCCTTTTGCTCATCCAGGAGACAAGATTGTTACCCACATAAAAACAACCCCCCGAAGTACTCTTTCTATCATCAGCATTCTCAGCCCAATCAGCATCAAAATACCCAGCTAAGACATCATTTGTGTCCTTACTGTACCACATACCGAACTCAGCAGTAGTTTTGACATACTTTATAATTCTTTTTGAAGTAATCATATAAGATTTTTTGGGATTAGCTTGATATCTTGCACACACTCCAACACTGTAACTAATGTCAGGTCTAATAGCAGTAAGGTAAAGAAGACTACCTATCATGCTTCTATATAGAGATGAATCTACACTTTTGCCTGACAAGTCTATAGTGAGTTTAACATTTGGGCTCATAAGGGTTCTAACAGAACTAGCAGATTCCAAATCAAAATTTTTCACAAGATTCTTAGCATATTTAGGTTGAGATAGGAATATACCTAAATCTTGTTGGCGAATCTACAACCCAAGGAAGTGAGTCAGCTCTCCAATCATGCTCATCTCGAACTCGGCTTGCATGAGTTTTGAGAAGCCATTATCAAGTTCATCCTTAGTCGACCCAAAGATGATATCATCAACATAGACTTGAGCAACTATTAACTCACCATCTTCCTTTTTGATGAAAAGAGTCTGATCAGTTTTTCCTCTTGTTAATCCATGTGACACCAATTATTGTGTGAGCCGATCATACCAAGCTCTAGGGGCTTGCTTTAAGCCATAAAGTGCCTTCTTGAGATACAACACATGGTTTGGAAAGTGTGGATCAATGAATCCTTTTGGTTAAGCCATATAGACATCTTCTTTAATTAGCCCATTCAAGAAAGCAGTTTTTACATCCATCTGATAAAGTTTGAACTTCAAATGACATGCTAGGGCAAGGAGAATTCTAATGGACTCCATACATGCAACTGGGGCAAATGTCTCATCATAGTCTACTCCTTCCATTTGTGAGTATCCTTGAGCTACAAGGCGAGCCTTGTTGCAAATCACATTGCCCTTCTTATCAGTCTTATTGCAGAATACCCACTTTGTGCCGATGATGTGCTTGCCCTCCAATCTAGGTACTAAGGTCCAATGATGTGCCGATGATGTGCTAAAAACGAATTGACCCCTTGTGATGAATTAACCAATTAATTTAGCCAAGTGAATTAATTAAGTTAATTAACATGCAAACACGTGGTAGCACAAACAAATCACTAATTAAACTAAGTATGCAGTGGAAAATAAATTTGACACGGTGATTTGTTTACGAATGGGGAAAACCTACATGGCAAAAAACCCCACCGGGTGATTTTCAAATCACCACTTCCGAAATTCCACTATTATCACAACAAGCGGTTACAAGTAAAGGAATCTCAGTACCTTATACCAACCTACAATAGAACCCTTACCCCAATACCCAATTGGACTTGTTCTGTAGTGACAATTTCTCCTTTCGAGGCACGGCTCCCAAGTACGTGACTAACCAATTGCGCGGATCCCAGTACGCGACTTCAATCACCAACTAGAGAAGGTTGTTGGCTGCAAAGTTCTTTAGTTCATCCCAACGATGAAGATGCTTGGTCACAAAACCCTGTGGTGCACATACACAACAACTTCTTCAAGAACAATGAACTAGAGCAAATTTTGTCTCCGATCACAATTTGCTTGAACAAACTTTGCTCAATACTTGTGCAACTTATGAACTCTTTGACGGCCCTTAAAATGATCCTTTTATATGTCTAGGGTTAGGAGAAAAGAAGTTTCAAAGACACATTCACGAATTCCAAGAAAACAGAATAGAAAATCTGTTTTTCTTAAACCTCGACAGATAAGAGCTATCGAGCACACGGGTTGAAATAGTTTTCTTAAACTCGATAGATGTAGCTGTCGAGCTTTAATGAATTTGCACTATTCAGTTTGTTTCTTGGACAGACTTGAATGACTTCAACACTTGATCTTGAAACCTGGTTTCTTGAAATATTAAAAACACCTAGATCTACCCAATTACAAGTAAAGTGCATTTTGTCAAAAGATTAGCTAATTACATACAATAGTGACATATGTGCCTAACAAGTGAATCACATATTTCCTAACATTGTCACAGAAAGGAGGAAAATTAAAATGAGAATCCTTGTTTTACGAAAAATCATGTTACAAAATTATGTACAAACTTACACAATATATATATACTAAAATTCGAAGATTCAAGGAAAAATTTGAATTCGTTAAATGTACGATATCATGAAAATTCAATGGAAAATTGTGTACATTAGATGTACAGATAGTCCGAATTTATACACACACACACTATTTGCTTTTCTTTAATAGCTAATGACATATCATTACTTTAAGGTTTTTTTTAGTGTATTATGACAAATGGTATAATCTCAACCCTTTATTTTAAAATGAAAGGTGAAGACTAAAAGAAATTCACATGGTAGAATACATTAGGAACTCTAGAGGATCTTAGTCCAAAATAGAGAGGATTCTACTACATAAAGCTCAACATTAGCCTTCTAAACTAAAATTTATAACTAATTAAGAAAATGACATTGTTTTGCCATGAATTGGGAAAAAATTAAGATGCGACTCCATAGGAACTCAAGAGGATCTTGATCCAAAATAAAGAGATTCTATTACGAAAAGCTCAACATTTTCCTTCAAAACTATAATTTGTTACTAATTTAAGAAAGTGACATTGTTTTGTTGGAAAGGGAAAAAAATAAAAATAAAATGGGACTCCAATCTCCCCAAAAAGTATCTTATAAACTTATTTACAAACTTACACAATCTGATCTCATGTCTTTATGAGTATATGTTTATACATATGTGCATATATCATATAAATATTATATATGCTTAAATAGAGGCACGTAAGTTTTGGCAATACAGGGTTGGTGAATCTAATTTTATTTTTTAAGATCATAAAAGAAAATCATTATATCTAATTAACTCAATTAATATAATTTTAGCAAGAAATTAGTTATTAATTAATCATTAGTATAGATTTGTATATTTATAAATTTACATACAATCATGAGAGCAATCAATTTGTTTGTAATTATCATTTTCTTAATATTCATTCTCTACAAGATGAAGAGACAAGATATAAACTTTATAAAACATAGTGTTACAATGCTTTAAAACCAAAGTTACGAATCTTTAAGGAGAAAGAGTATTATCCAAACAGGTACATTTTTACCTTGATTTACCATCATTTGGATTAAAAAAAAAAAAAAATTACAACTCTTAGGTTTATGCCTACACACAAACGTCCTATTGTTAGGACAAAAGCATTGTATTTTTTTTCCATAGAAATATAATAAGTACTAAAGCCATGTAATTTTAATTTCTCTTTTGATTTAGTGATTTATTTCATTTAATTGTTTAATAAAGAGGTAATTTATAAAGGTTTTGGCAACTCCAAACACACACCTACACCCAATATATTCCCTTGAGGATTTCCAAGCAAGGAAGTCTATCCATACCAACCATTAAATTGGTATCGGTACTTTGCTAAAATGAACTGAATAAAATATCTGGCTATATCAAAGATTTTTTAAGTGTTTCGACTTATAATAAACAATAATTAAAAAAGTTAAAAAAATATAAAATTTATTAAACATGTTATTTAAGCTAATACATTGGGTTATTTTATCTAATCTAATATTTGAACTTATAAAATTTTTGAATTTAAAATTATATGTTTATAAACATGAAAATAAATAAAACATATGTACATACATAAATACATACACACATATCTTATATATGTAAGTATATAAATAGCGGTAACCCTGAAATGGTACATTGGTATCAATTGATATGAAAACAATTTGTTCCTCTCGCCAAACTAAAATGACATTCAGTATGAAATTGACTCCCTTGTTTCCAAGATCTTAAGTTTAATAAAAAAAACAAGATCTTTTTTTTGTATGTGTTATTCCTATATATATATATATATATATATAACGAAGTGGTGTCCGAGTCTTTGCGAGACTATTCTACTCTCTACCCACTTTTTAACCACAAGATATCCTGAAATTATAATTGTTATTTATTATCCACAAAAACAATAAATAGCTTTTATATATAAGAAGAAATGTGCAAAAGTTAATAACTCATAGGCCAAATGCGTGAAGAATGAGTAATGCAAAACTGATCAAGTCTTGCATTTGATACAATCTCCTTAGAGCAAACTTTGCCCTCCTCACTCAAAAGAGACACTCCTATCTTCATGTCTAGTGAACAAAATTGTGTTTCTTTCTCTCTTTGACTTTCCAACTAATATGGTTTCTAGACGTATTTTAAAAAACCAATGTTTATGCACAAGGGACTCTCTATTGGTATTGTGCCATATGAATCGACACTATTTTATAAAAAATAATTACTACACGGTAAACATCCTATGTGGGACTCACAGATTCCACCAATTCAAACCATATTTAATTGGGAACTTTAGCCATCAATTTCTTATTCACTCCTAACACATTTTTATGGTGGATTCCACAATAATATTTATTTTATTCTGACATTCTATGGATTGACATCTCATATTGTTGTGAAAATGTTGTGAGATTTTATTGTGTCCCTATAAGAACTCAAACAAAATAGATCCCATATGCAAGAAAAAGACATTGCTTTGCCACTGAAAGGAAAATAAATTAAAATGGCACTCCTTTCCTCAAGCTTTAGGCATCAATTTTTTCAATTTCAATTTAGAGTAATGTTAGTAGCAACATGTTGCAATGTTGATATCATATGTGCTTAAGCTCAACTCTTGGGGAGGGCAGTTTGAAATGTGGTTTCTACAAACATAAGTGCCTTTTAATAAATTTCAACAAATAAAACCCAAGCTATCATTTCAATTCAATGCAATTTTAAACCAAACAACCATTTAAAATTTCTAGGGCTTCTTTGGTGAATTGGAGTGACTCGGGCGGTGTCACATTCTTCTAAAGAGGATCCAAAAATCAAAGGTCCAAGAGAAAGAGGCCCACTATTACTTCCACTACTAAGGATTTTTTTTTTTTCAAAATAACACCATTTTGCTAACAATTTCGTTAGTTAGCAACGTTTTCAAACTATTTATAGCAAACTAGCATCTCGAGTCTCACGAACTCGAGTTCAGTGTTGCAAATTGAGTCTTGCAAACTCGAGTTCTATGTGCTAAAATCAGCATGGAACTCAAGTTTTAGACACTCAAGTTTCTTTCTTGTTCTTCTTTCTCCAGACCCAATCATTCTTCCTTCTCTAGACCCTTTCTCTAAACCCAAATCAAAAACAACTCCAGACCCAAATCAAAACAACCCTAGACCCAAATCAAAATCAACCCCCATGGATCATAATATTTCATACCCCGTTCTTCCTTTTCTTCCCTTTCTCAAGCATTTCTCTTTTCCTCCACCACCACAAAAAGAAACAGGGAGAAAGAGAGAGGCAGCTTTCTTGATTTTCGGCTGAAGAACTCGTCGCCAAACTTTTTCCCTATCTCTCTTGGAATTTTCTCCCTCTCTTTGCAGGTTTTAATCCGGATGAGTTTGTTGGGTTTGGGTTCGCAATTTGTGATTAGGATGAGGTGGCGCGTTTGTTGGGTGTGGAGCTTTGTGAAACTAGTGGTGCGTTTGTTGGGGTGAGGAGTTGAAGGTAAAGTGAATCTTGGCTTTTGGTTTTGTTTTATAGAAACTCGAGTCTTTAAGACTCGAATTCCACGTGTTTCCACATGTACCTTTTTTCCACATCAAATTGCCAACACATAGAATTCAAGTCTTTGAAACTTGATTTGCAACACTATTCTCAAGTTTGAGAGACTCAAGATGCTAGTTTACCAAATAGTTTGAAAACGTTCCTAACTAACAAAATTGTTAGCAAAATGGTGTTATTTTGCAAAAAAATCCCCACCACTAATGCCTCTACTTGTTAGCATTTTAACATTTCCAGATGAGATTAAAACGAAAACAATAATAATAACTTTTCTACATATAGTTAAAATCTTAAAATTAAGTACCACGTTTTAATAGACCCCTAATACCTTCACCTTCGCCCACGCATAATCAAATCATTGATTTTGTGTTCTTTTTTTTAAAACATGATTTTATCAAAGCTTATCTTAGAGCATTAACAAATCAGCCGTTCAAAAAATGTGATTTTAACACATCAAAAAGCTAATTTATTATTTTAGCACACCATTTTACAATACACCATACATCACATCTTCTATTCTTTAGTTCAATACATGAAAATAATATATACACATATTAAAATAATGTATAAAAAATTAGAAACTCCAACAAAAAAAAAAATACAAAGTACAAAATCCATATAACACCACAACCACCACCAACACCACCCACAGCCCGCGCCCACCACAACCCACCACTATTACAAACCCACCCCACCAATTAAAACCAACCAAACACCACCAACAACCAAAATCAACCAACCAACACTGACAATCTTAACCACAACTCAAAATCAACCTAACCACCACCGGCCATCATAACACAACCACTGAAATCAACCCACAACTACCAAAATCAAACCACAAAACAACCCAAAAAGACACCGCCACAACCATGCGAAGAGAGAGAGAGAGAGAGAGAGAGAGAGAGAGAGAGAGAGAGAGAGAGAATTTTGATTAAAATAAGTAAAACAATTTTTACAACATCTGCCATTCTGTTGTACTGTTCTATTATTAGAATGGTACTGTAAATGAATGCAAATGTGTTAGAATTTGGAGCATGTGATGTAGGTGTTTTTTTGTGTTTATTATGCCAAATGCTAAAGCCACATTATGCTAATGCTCTTAGTACCCTTACAACTTAAATCTATCACATGATAAAAAATTGTATGATTGGTGGTAATTCTATTCACTTTATTTACAATCCATGCACTGTCAATGACCTAACACATGCAAGAAGCACAAGCAGGGATGGTACCCACACACTCATCACCAAACCAAAAACAGTGTCGATCCCTAGTCTAGTATCCACACTATCAAGTATTGCACTGGCCATTCTAAAAACTCTCCTTTTCAACCCAAAAGGCATGTTTCAAATTGGGACCAAATGGCCAAAGCTGATTTCTTCGTATCATTTAGTGATTTATTTTATTTTATTTTTTACTTTGAATTAGTCTTGCCAAACGAGCACTTACATCAGGGAGATCTTGCCTATTTATTGGCCTATATATCTCACAGTCCTATTGAGTGAGAATTGAGAAATGTAAGAATGATGTAGTCCTTCATTTTATGTTGGTTGGAGGGTCTAATCCACTTTATTCAAACAAGGCTAATTTGTGTTTCCTATGTGCATAGCTTATCAATCTTGCTATTTCTCATATTTCTGTGGCATTCATGCTCCATATGACATTTCATATATAGGATAAATAGTAACAAGAAGACTAGAAACGTCAAAATAAAGTTGTGATAGTAAAAAATTGTGGTCAAGCATATGATTTCACATCGATATTATGCAGCTATAAGCCTATAACTTCCTAAAGAAGAAAATTTTTGTTGTTTGTCAAAATTATGATACAAGACAAGACAAATATCTCAATATTTACACACATGACATCACATATTATCATTTGCAAAAGGTGAAAGCCAGTCAAGCATAGAGAGTTTTGAATTTGAAGTGCCTTACATAGCAAAGGCAATGTTACAGAGTGACTACAACAAAGACAGATGTTTTCACCTTCCATCTCCAATTATGCCACCAATCATGGTTTCAGTAACATTTACAGGAGAAGGCAATGGATTACTGAGTTGGCTAAGATCAGTGTTATCCCCATGATGCTTTCTATCTTCTTCACTCAAAAAGCTGCTTGTTATATCTTTGAAATTCCAATCAGTTAAATAACTCGGCTTTGATGTAACAATGCCTACCTCAATATCTCCTGCAAGCATGGCCACAACACGGGACATTGGTGGCCGCATGTTTGGTGATGCCTGTGTGCACATCAAAGACACTGCTATCACTCGAGTAGCTTCATTTTCATCAAATTCTGATAATGTGGGATCTACCAGCCTTAAACTCTGATTATTTTCATGTAAAGTCCATGCCTAGTGATTCATGACAAGGAGAGCAAATAAGAATTTTCTTTTTAATGCAATAAATTAAGAAATGGAAAAAGAGAGAAACTTCCTTTCCCATACCCATTCAAGGAGATAAATTTTTTCAGTGTCCAAGCTGTTGTCTGAGTTTGGTCTCCCACTTAGGATCTCCAAAGCAACAACACCAAAACTGAAAACATCAGCCTTCTCAGTCAGGTGCCCACGCATCGCATATTCCGGTGCCAAATAGCCTCTGCAAGATTTAAAATTAATATGCAAGTTTATTGATTTTTTTTTTTTTGATAGATTAATGTGCAAGTTTATTTAAAACCACCAATGTATCTTATCAGGTTCAATTTCCATAGGTAAATTGATTATCAGTAATGAAAAAGAAAACTCCAATAGCATCCTCAAGTTTGTAATAGTTATTGATCATTCTTCTAATGAATCTAGTGATTATTGATTGACTGTTACATACTTATATAAGGATCTATATCTTACACTGTATTATGCACCTTGGTACAATATAAAACAGGCATTAAAGACAAGGGCTTTGAGAAAGTGGATAAGGAGTTTACATGGTTCCTGCAACTCGAGTGCTGATGTGGGTTTTAGTGTCATCATAAAGCTTTGCCAATCCAAAATCTGATATTTTTGGGCATAGCACTCCATCAATCAAAATATTGCTAGCCTTCACATCTCGATGTACAATCCTTGGCCTTGACTCTTCATGGAGATAAGCAAGTCCTCTTGCAGTTCCCAAGCAAACACTAAAGCGAGTAGGCCAATCAAGATGCAACTTACTTTTTCCTACATTAGTAGTAGCTCCAATCTAATTAGATTAAGAGTTATCAATCAAATGCCAAATCCTTATTTAGGAGTTATTTGAGTGCAATGATACAAAGCTTCCCAAATGGATATTGTCAGAGAACATTAGAGTTTGGAAAAATCAGATTATGTTTTGGGGTAAAAAAACATATTGTCATATGAGATTTGGGCTACTTCAATCTATTTGGTAGTGGTCCAAAACATAATTGACAATGCTAAATGACATAACAACATTGCCTTAGTCCCAAAACTTGGGGGTTGGTTATAGATCCCCCACAGATTAATCAAGATTAGGCTCATGTATTCACTTATGTCATTCTATCTTATCTAAAATCATACCCTTTGTTGCTTCCTAAATTGACATGGGTTTTTTACTACTTCATGCAATGTTAATGTGAATATTAATCACGTTCCTCTGCACATAACTAAACCATCTCAAGTGACTCCCTCTCATCTTTTCATCAATATTTTCTCTATTTTAAAGCAAATTCCTTCATTTCAAATACCATTTTTCTTCGTATTTCTAGTTATTCATCTTAATATTCTCATTTAAGCTACAATAATTTTATGAACATGTTATTTCTTATGATCCTAATATTTAGTACCACGAATCATAGTTTGTATTATAACAGTCTTATAAAATTTTTCCTTTAACTTAATAAGTACTCTACGATCACACAATTTTCATAATGCGCTTCTCAACTTCCTTCACCTTGCTTTCATATGTCCTATGCTTCACTTCATCTTCAAACTCTCCACCCTTATGAATTGTGGATCTAAGATATCAAAGGCACTAACTCTTTGGTATCTCTTGACCCTCAAGTCTTAGAACTTATGAACTTTATTTATATTGTCACCAAACAAACATTCTATGTACTTCAAATTTACTTAGCAGAGATCCTTTATATTCTAAAACATCTCTTTAAATTTCTAATTAGACATTGACTCTGCATTTAGTTCATCCACTAAAACTATATCATTTGCAAAAGCATAGATTAGAGGATTTCATGTTGAATTGATTTGGTGAACTCACACAAAGAGATTTGGATTTAATATTTATCCTTGATGCAAACCTATAAGGATAGGAAACTTAATTGTGACGTCTTTCTTTGTTCTCTTTCTAGTTACAACTTTGTCATATATATATAAATATATATATATATATATATCCTTAGTCAACTTAATATACATAAAAGTAACTCTTTTTTTCCCTTAAAAATCACCACATAACCTCTTCAAATAACCTATCATATGATTTCTCTAGGTCAATAAAAACTATATGGGGGATCTTTATTGACTTCTTTATATCTTTCCTTTAGATGTTTAAGTAAAAAAATAGTAGGCATAAAACCAAATTGATTCTTTGTCTTAATCTATATTCAATCACACTCTCCCAAATTTTTTGTAACCACCAAAAGAAAAGCACTACTCATATCTGTGTTATGCCCCGAAAGGGCTAGTGTAGTCACAATTGAGACTCTTGATAGTTTTCATAAAACCCACAACCTAGTATTCGCCTTATATGGGACTCAACACACTTTGCTATTCAATATCAATCTAGGGCATCCCAAGATTCTCCACTTAAATCCCTAATGTTCTCGTCCAAGCCCACTTTGTGGGGGCAATGTCTCTGAGCTCAACAAGAGGTTACCAAGTTGGCTTTAATATTATTTGTAACCACCCGAAAAAAAAGTGCTAACCACATCTGCTCTATATCCCAAAAAGACTAGTCTAGTTACTATTGCTCTAATACAATGTTAAATTACCTATTAGAAAATGAAAATTTTAATCATTTAGCCACATAATTTTAACACTTCCCCTCACATGTGAGTTTAAACTCCTTTTTAATAGGAGAGGCCCAATACAAGGGATTTTGAATGGGAGGTAGAGTGGAGGAGATAGGAATCAAACTTAGGACCTCTTAAGTTGATACCATTAAATTACTAATTCTCTCAAAAGTTTAAGCTATTAGGAGATGGTGGATTTAATAATTAAGCTTCATAATTCTAACAAAAATTAAATATTTCTAATAATTGAATGAATGATGATTTTATGGGCAGCATGGAAGGTGTGAAATGAGTATAAAGTATGTTCCTACCAAATAGTGCCTGATCAAGGCTTCCATTTTCAAGATATTCATAAACAAGAAGGCGCCTATCTCCCTCAATGCAGCATCCATATAATTTCACAAGGTTACGATGTTGCACAGCAGATATGGTAGAAATTTCAGTTACAAATTGACTCTTCCCTTGGTGAGATGCAACCGATAATTGCTTCACAGCTACAATCCTCCCATCAGATAGTGTGCCCTGTGAAGTTATAAAAATCAGAGACACAAAAAGTGAAATTCAGGGTTTTTTTTTGGGTTCAAAAATGGGAATGTTGGTATGTTCCTTAAACATTGCGCTACTCCTTTATTCTTTTAAGCAACTCCGATAAATAGCATGACAAAACTTTATTATTGACTATAGCTAAAATGTTAAAGATAGCCAATTACATACAATTCTTAGGAAAAAAAAGGTTGTTTTCAGTATACAAAGCTCCCACCTTTTTTTTAGCCTTTGGAAACATAAATATATATTTTTTTTAAAGAAATTACTTTCTTAAAAGAAAATTTTAGTTGCTTTAGTTATCATTTAGGTGAACATTTTGCTGACTTAGTTCTGTCATCAAACATAATGTCAAGTGTCCAAATCCTATATTTCCATTAACATTTAGGTGAACATTTACATACAATAATGTACTTTACCTTGAAAACAGGTCCAAATCCTCCCTCCCCTAACTTTTTTGAAGGGTCGAAGTCATCGGTCGCACTTCTCAGCTCAGCATAACTGAAAGTGTTTGGTCGGGGGCCTATTCCAAGAAGCTCTGCAGGTTCAAGCAAGAGAGGATCTAGTTAACTGATTTAAACTCTTCATTATTGTCATAGTTATATATTTTGAAGAATTCAATTTTTCTTTTGATTTTTTTTTTTGGTGGGGGGGGGGGGGGGGGGTTAGGGGGTGTTGGTAACATAGGATTTCAATTTAAAGATATTAATTATGTAGAAAATTTCAGCCGGACCCTTATTCCCTTTCATGAAAAGGATCCATATCATTATCCAAGCAATAATAGTACTGATACTTTTCTAACTACTCTAGGATTTAGCCTTTTCAATTATCAGAGAGTAACTTGAATTTTAACCAAAAGTGAGTGGTACAAAGTCCATTAGTGTTTATTTCTTAGGCTGTATTTCACCAGTACCTCCACTACTGCTGTTATGTTCTTACCGTCCTCATTATTGTGCTGTGGTTTTCTCTTCATGTAGAAAACTGCAAATATGAAAATCAAGCTCACGACTCCAACAGGGACTGCAATTCCTACAATCAAACCTAACCTGCTTTTCTTTCCTCGATTGCTTGGTGGAATTCCAGTAACATTAGATTCAAAATCTGAGTAATTATTTATTATTAGTAATAAGTAGAAAATAATCATATAAATAACATCACAAATCAATTCATAAATCATATCATATACATTACCTGAAACAACATGAATGGCTGAAATTAGTGGCCCATAATAACCTTGTACAGGTATGCAACAAGTGCCCTTACCAGCCCAAAATAGATGAATTTCAAGATAATTCTCTGACACATTAGCCTTAAAAATCTTCTGGAGTGCTCTCTCAACGCCACCCGCCTCCTTTGATATGTCAAAGTCCTTCAATTCTAGACTACCCTAGAAAACAAATTATAGGATAATCTTATAATTCTTATTGAATGAATTAAAATGGGATTCTTTGAAATTAAAAATAATTTTTATTATAGAAACTCTACACGAGGAGGTCATGATATATTTTTCCCTAAAGCAATCTATAGTCACCTGAATGTAGATATCAAATACACGCCTCCCTAGACTCTTCCAAGTTTGAGAGCGTCGATCATCAAAACCAGTTTCCGCAAAAAACAAGCTGACATTATAAAGACCATTATCAAGACCTAGGCCATAGTATCTAAGTGATCCTGGGGACATCCTTGAAGTTTGGTAAAGTTCTGGGGTGCTAGTTGCAATGACTTGTGCCAAAGTGTTTTCAACATAACTTTGATTATTTCTCTCTGCAAACAACCCCACATTGCTGACTGCCCATTTTTGTGTATTAGTTACATAATACCATGCTGCACCAAAGGACGATGAGTTTTCAGCCTCGTACACTATACCCTCAGCAGGCATCTCTGGACCACCACACTTGATTGAAAAGTTTGCATCTGTGGAATCATTATGATTGCACTTGTCATGATAGAAAATTAAAACTTCAAAAATAAAAGATCCACACTGAAGCTTTTAGATTATGTAAACTCAACCAATTTCACTTACTGATGCTTTCCCAAAAGAAGCTAATACAAATTTCTGTTCAGAATAAATATATTCAGGTTGATTTTGGCTTGGAAGAGTGTGATTTATATAAGACCAATTTCACTTACTAATGTTTTCCCAAAAGAAGCTAATATAAATTTCTGTCCCGAATAAATATATTCAGGTTAATTTTGGCTTGGAAGAGTGTCATTATATAAGTTACATGCCAATGCAATATATTTTACCTTTCATTTCCTAGTATAATTGAAATTCATAAAGTAGGCACCATACATTAACCATTCAGGTTATCAGGGTAAAATTAATAGTTGCAGAAAGAAACAACTTTCTCTCTCTCTCTTCTAATACACACAAGCATGTATAAAATAAGAGGGTATTGCTTCTGTCCACCCTACAGTTGGCTTTATAAAAGATGAAGGCTCAAGTTTGTAAAATTTCTGGCTTTCCAAGTTGTAGCAAAGTTCATGCATACTTCTTTTGTCAATAACCATCTGAGTATTAGATTATTTAATCTCTAAAGGAGTTGTAATGAGTACAGCTCAGAGCAGCCACAAAGCCAAATTTCAATATGACTTTCTTGTTCCTTTTTTGACATCTATAGAATTAACATAAGCTAGCCCGCCTTCTTACTTCAAGTTTCTCATTGTGACAAGAACACAAATGTGTTTCATCCCCTTAGCGATTTTACAATTGATATAAAGGAAGTATCAATAGAAAAATAATACCTGAGATGAAGCGCAAATTTCCTTAACTTGATATTAAATTAAATCATAAATAACTAAAGGGGTAACCTATGGCAAACTACCCTATCAAGATTAACAGGGTCTGACCCACTTTCTGCTATAATAATGTCAGGTTTTGTAAAAATTCAGCCAATCAACAAATCAAAGGAAACTCTTAAAAGGGGAAGGATGAATTAGATTATTTTTTCCTTTTTCAAAAACATGAACATAATTTTTTAGCTTATACATGAAATACCATTTATTGTTCAAATATTGTTTGGCTACACAATACTCAAGAAAATAGGAAGATATCTATTTTTTTATGGTTGTAGATTAATTTGATATAGTTTGATTTGAATCTATATATGATCCCACCATTCTATGGAAAAATACCAGGGCCCCATCAATCATGATAGGTTGTGCCCTGTTATATCCCATAACAAAGTATAAGAAAGAAATAACTTACAAACTGGAGAGTTCCTATTGCATGGGAAATTTCTCTGGAGGCAATTCAGTCTTGGCATAACACTGCAAACACAGATTTGAATTAACAAATTTCATGAAAGAATTCATTCAACTAAAGATGTGAAATGGTAATCACTTTCTTTCTCATGCCTACTTTTGGACTTTGTTAAAAGAGGGTGAAAGGAGGAACCATAACTCACCTTATGTTTGATTTGTCAAATACGAAGTTGTTTGCCACCAAATTCCTACATAATTTTATCCAATGATCCTTCGTCACTATCACAATTGATACTTATTATTAGAGATGATATATAGGATAATTTTTTCTTTTCTTATTTTTAAAATGGAGCATTAGAAGTTTTCTTTTGAGGTAGCTAATCATCATTTCCAGAAGCTCTAGTATAGATAGACACCCATAGAATGAAAGAAACCAAGTTCAAGTTTCTAAACGGTATTTTTTTATATTCTTTAAATTACTATGGCTGGAATAAATTAATTTGATTCTTCAATTACATTCATGTGGCATATACTAAAATAAACCAGTTAGGTTTATGTCAATAGCACCTGGTGTTCATACCTAGGTGTTAAATTCAGAAAAAAAAAGATATGAAAGAAAAGAGTACTATCATTTGAGATACATACAGTTGTAAGTTTGAGGATGCAGTTACCCATGAGGGAAATCCTCCAGACAGATGATTGTAGGACAAATCTCTGCATGCAAAGGAATGTGAAAAGTATTGAGCAGACACATGATGCACCCCCACCCAAAAAAAATTCAGAATAAGAAATCTACAAAGCAACTAGACTGTTTTATCAATTGGTCGCATGCCAAATGCAAAACATTCTGATTTGGACACTTTATTGCATGAAATTTAGAAGATACCATACAAAGTAAAAAGGTTTCTTCTTCTTCTTCTTCTCTTTTTTGCCCCTTGATCAATTTAGTTTAAGAATTATGCAAACTTGAAATGATAATAACAGCAATTAATTAATTAATTAATATTTTTAGGTATATTTTACATATTTTATTTGTAGTTAGGCAATAAAAATAAAGAAAGAAAAGAAAGTAGAATACTAGAATATGACAATACTATTATTTAAGCCAAAAAAAGGGGGAGTTTCTCTATTTTATAGGGAAAGGGAACTTTCTCCATTGTTAGGGATATATTCGCCCAAGTCCATGTGCGGGCTTAGGCCCATTGTACTATTCCTAGTGTAATTTGTCTACTAGTCCTTAAGGTTAGCAGTTGTATGGATCCTAACTAGTGAAGGAAGAATTGGAGTAATTCGAGGTAGTTGTGGACTCCCAAGAGAAGGTAGAGAGAGTTTAGAGAGAATTGGCTTATCATTCACATAATGAGCAAGTAAAAATACATGATTCTATTTATACTCGAGATCTTGGTATTTTTTAAGCAAGATTATCTCTAAATAACTTCTAATCAACGAACCAATTGTAACAAAGTGCTCTAACAACTACCTTAATGAAATTCAATCTTTAGCTTCCTACTTGCCTATTTCCCTCACACGTCATGATTCTCACACATAATTCCTACACATGATGCTACTTTCACACACTTACACACATAATTCTGGCTGTTGACTTGCTTGCACACTACATATGGGTTGGGGTTGCTTGGCAAGCATAGCACAAGGCCCTTACTAGGCTCCCAAGATATCTCTCCCTTTGAAAAGCACCTTGCCCACAAGGTGAGGGAATTGGAGCTGCAAGGTATGAAATAACTCTCATGTCACATAATCTGCATGAGTGCCTTGAGTTGACAAGCGCCTCTATAGCAACCTTGTTGCCCAGCTTAGTCACTATTCTTTGTAAGATTTCTTTGGGTTCAGGAGAGAGATCCCCCTCTTTGTTAACTTGAGGATATGTTGACAAAGGAGTGGTATTTAATTTTCCCAATTTTGGCCTGAGGTAGACACTTGAAAGACTGGATGGATCTGAAATTCAAAGGAATCCTTTGAAGGATCTAAATGGAACAAAGTACATCGGTGACAGCTTCAGATGGCTTCTAAGTCCCAAATATTTTTTTCTGTAAGGGAGTCTTAAGAACAACTAATCATCCACTGAGTATTCTTAACTAATTATGTGTTTGTTAGCTTGTATAGTCATTCTTTCTTGGGCAGCTACAAGATTGTTTTTAAGGATAGACAAGATCTGCTCCTATGTCTTCAACCATCTATAATTTGCCAGTACCAGGTATGTGGTCTATGAGTCAAGGGGGTGGAAATTGGAAACCCATACAGGGCTTCAAAGGGAGTCTTGATGGTGGTTTGAAAATTGCTGTTATTCCAATATTCTGCCAAGGGCAACCAATCTAACTACTTTTTAGGCTTGTAACAAGTATAGGATCTCAAGTAATGCTACTCTACCTAGTTGACCATTTCAATTAGCCATCTTTCCAAGGATGAATATTGTTAAAAGATACTAAAATACTCACTCACACACACAATCACACACAGATTTGCTTGAAATGAATAAGATACACATACCGAGGAGATTCACTTGAAACATAAAAAATAAAAAGAATAATGTTAAAGCATACTGAAAAACTAGAAGGGTTAACATTAAATATTTAAGATGACATTATTATAATCTCATTGGAACCTAAGAATAATGTTAAATCATACTGAAAGGGAAAACATTAAGAGATTAAGATGACGTATTATTCTGTTATGAGAACTTACACATTCAAAAGTTCTTCACTCTTTAGGCTAGGAAGTGTACCAGAGAGACTATTGTTTCCAAGAAATCTAACCATTTTGATAGAGTGTAAGAGAAAGCACAGGAGAATTAAAAAAGGACTGGGGTGTTGGGGGGGGGGGGGGGGGGGGGTTTGTGTTGTGGGTGCAATTGTGGATAAAACATAAGTCCACGATGATAACAAAAAGAAAGGAAAAACAAGAAGGAAAGGGCATATTTACAAGGATTTGAGAGAACTTATACTGAACAAACCACTTGGTATTTCACCTGTTAAGTTGTTGAAACTCAAATCCCTGAAAAAGTAAGTGATAAATTGAGAGAAACAAATAGAACAGAAAGAAGTCTCAGAAATCAGTCAGAATTTAAGGTTTGACTGTCCATTGGAACTTACAGTGTTTGTAAAATTTTGTATTCTCCAATATCAGATGGAATATTTCCAGTAATCAATGCATTTCTTAGAACTCTAAGGGAGAAAATAACAATGGATAATTAGTGCATAGGTGAATGAGTTTAGATTGTATATGCGGTAAAAAAAATGTTGGATGGCATATGAGTGAATGGCGGGGTAAGTTAACTTACAAGTCAGTCAATGACATCAAATTTTTAATAAAGTCAAGGGAGGAGCTCACATTGTATATATCACTGATTCGCCTACACATAGACACAAACATTATGAAACTGGTCTTGTTGAGAGAGATAGTGATTACAGTAATTTGAAAAATATACTCACAAACTTTGCAATGAGGTCAAGTTAGAAAAACTGGATGGTATTGGACCATCAAAAGAGTTTCCTTGAAATCTCCTACAAAAACATTTAACCAGCTTATCAACAGTTGTATTATAGTAGCCATACTTCTCTGCTTTGAAGGAATGCATAAAAATCTAGAGATGACTAAAATTTATCATCCACGTAAAATACATTTGAAGATGAAACCAGAAACTTTGATGGCTTACAGAGATGTTAGCTTTGTCCAGTTTCCAATGAAGTCTGGTATCCTTCCAGTGAAAGGACTGTCTGACGCCCACCTGAAACCCAAGCATATCTATTGTAAGCTGTGCTCATGATAAAAATCTTCATTTACATGAGTAAAATAAATAAATAAAGTGATGTCCTCTTAACATGGTTTGCATGTTTTGAAGGTTTGCAAATGTCGATGGGATTTCACCACGCAATCCACAACTGTTAATGTAACTGCAAAATTCACAAGCCAATAAGATTTAGACATTGCAATATGACACACTCTTGCACATGATTAAACTGAAGTAAAAGAATGTTAAAACTTACATTTGCTCAAGATTGACCAAATTACCCAGTTCTGGAGGAAGTGTTCCTGAGAAATTATTTGAACCAAAAGACCTGCACGATATATATCCAGAGAAGTTATATGTCAAAGAAATCATCAAAATTCATATGGTGTATTTCTTTCTCCCAGTAGTCAGTTTCAAAACTGATTTCTTTGACTATTTAATTAAATGCAAATTCTGATTAACATTCAAGGGCTTTTTTCAATCTAGTAGTAAAAGAGGCCTTCTTTTTATTTATTATGAAATAATGTTAGACAAAATGGCCCAGATAAAATTTTCTAATTTTGATATTATGATATTTTAAGCATCAGGTTTGTAAATCATCAAAACTAGTTAAATAATGTCAATAACAGTACCAGCTGAAATTTATTTTAAGTTCATGATCCTAGATGACTAATATCTTAAAATACAAGTTACCACTGCCATTTAAGAGGTTTCTTGGCTTCTTTAGTAATGTTAGATAGAATGATATAAATAAAAATTTTCATTTTTAAGTTGAAATTTATGAAAGCTTTATATATGTTAAGTTTTCAATGAAATAAGTGAGATAATATCAAAAATTGTCCTAGTTAGATTTCTGTTTATGTACCTTTTGGACAATGAGCCTATTATCATATTAAAAATTCACAATTATAATCTAGATCACTTGAATATTTATGTAAAACTCTTAACATTTCTAGCAAAACACAATTTGGATAGGAATAGTAAAGTGACAACTCAGAAAGGGTAGCTAGTATCCAGGCCCAGAATGCTACCTTTTAAGAATTTTCAGGTAAGTCGTTACCAATAACAACAGGTAGTATTTTTTGCCACATGAAACCGTTCTAAAACTCACTTTTCCTTTCTATTATATCATGTGCAAGATTTTAAAATGAATCTTCGTTCCATAGAATTCAGAAAAGCAATTAACTTCCATCAAAATAAGGCCTTGCATTTACAAAACAAAACTTTTGATTGATGCTTTCTTTTCACAGAATAATTGATGTTTCACTGTAGGGTGCTTTCGTGTCTTACAGCACAGTTAGCTCCTTCAGGTTTCCAAGCTCCTTTGGGATGGTTCCAGAAAACAAATTGTGGGCAATTGACCTAAAATGTTAAAAAAACAATAAATCTAGGAATCAACAAACAGATACTCTCAGCAATTATACTTTATAATTTACCCACCAGTATTTATCAATTATTTCTATAAATAACATCACATTATATTTGTATGGAAGTATCAAAAAGCATAATTAAGAAAATGAAATAATTGTTAAGATGAACAAATAGTAAACAGATTATAACTGGAAAGCACAAAAGAATTTTGGTATGAAAAATGTCCAAGACAGCATATGTTGCTGGCTTAATGTGTAACTGTCTAAGGTAGCAATAGAAGTGCTAAGGCATGATAATTCTTGTTACATGTAAGGTTTCACCTTTATGAAGCAAGGGTAACAGAGGATTTGAGGAGCCTTGATAATTAATTGAATATCAACGCATGTTAGGCATGCATTATGCATGTTCCTGTGCTGCTTGCGATGTGGTTTTGAGGAGCCTTGATAATTACTTGAAATTTTTGTTGTAAAGATTCATATTATTTGAAATTCATTTGCTGGGTAAACTCTCTCTATAACCCCTTTTCGTAATGCAGAAGGCCTTTGGAAATTAGATATGAACTAATTCTCCTCTTAACAACTATTAAAATAAAATAGAAGGCTACGTTTAGGCCTTTCATTTCATCCCCTCTCCATCCACATGATGGGTACTTGCATTCATCCACGACACAAGCAAAGGTTCTACCGAACAAAAATGATTCATGGTCAGATAGTTTATATTGCACTTAACAAGTTGGATATGTTTTACATAATTTTTACTGAATATATCTTTATGTTACCTTAGTCACTGCAGGAACATGAACCTACTCTAATAGATGACAAGCATAAAGTCAAATATTTGCTTCAAAGTTTGAACTATATATATGCCTTCTTTCAATACTTACAATAACGTCAATGCAGATAAATTTCCAATAAAGGTTGGCAAGGGGCCCGTGAAGAAATTTTGATCAATCTTCCTACAGATGTAGAACAAAATTATCATCTTTAAATCTGAATCTCTCATTCAAATGAAAATTTTAACAATCTAATAAACAATAAGTTTCTTTCCCCACCTTAAAAAAGACAAATAGAAAAAATGAGTTAACTATCATAAATCAAATGCAGAGAGTGAAGAAATCCATACAAGAAGGTAAGAAATTTCAAAGCCACAAGTTCTTCTGGAATCACTCCTCGTTTGTTCAAGGCATACACTCTCCTGGAAAAATATAAGAACAGCTAGCTTGCAATAAGTAAAGAAAATGATATGTATTCAAAAAGATATGTTAAGGTTAGCATGTGATAGACTACCACTTATTCCAAAAGCTTATTGATTGAAAAATAGTGAATTTAATCACTTAACCATTATCCTAACAATCCCATCATGCGCAAGAGATTTATGGCTCAGTGACTCTATTGATTCTCTCTCACAAGGAGAAGTTGGGTTCAAATCCACCCCACTCCCACTTGTTAAGCCAAAAAATCCCCTTACATATGGGCTTAAAATTGCCTTCAATAAATAGGATCCAGCATATTGAATAACTTTTAAATGCAAGGTAGAGTGAGACAATTAAGACTCAAATTCAAGAGTATCCATTCTGATACCATAGTAAAATACCCTTTGTCCCACAAAAGTTTAAACTGGTAGTAAAATGTGAATTAAATCCCTTATAATACTAAGGAGGAGGGTTGGGCCTAAGAAGAAATGAGGAAGGAAAGTAGGGCACTATGTATCTATTAGGACTTAGGAGACATGTCTCCACTCTCCAATGTTGAGTGAGAATCTCTTGAGGTGTAACATTATTGATGGGCGATGGCACCCAAACATTTTTTCATGGCCTCTCTAAGAGAATTGAATATGTTTTAGCTTTCCAGGAACTGAAATTGTAGTGATATATCTCAAGGGGTCAACATGGAAAGAGACAATATACTCCACAATCTACTATCAGAGTTTGAGTAAATCTTAATTCTTAACTGCCCATTTATGTGAATCTCAAATGGAAAAATGGAGTCCATTTCCTTGGTTGCACTATAACAAATAATTGTTAACAGTCCATGAATGGAAGTTTGGATTAGAGAAATAGGCACAATACCACAAGTTGAGAACACATGTCCAAAACTTGGGACTTGTCTGCATCATGTGGGGTCCATTACACTAGAATGTTAGATCCCAGGTGATTAAAATGCAAACTACTAGTATTTATTCTCTTTTGATGTCCTATTATGAGAGAGAGAGAGAGGCATACATTCGTGTAATATGGCAGACAGTGCCATTGTTGTAGGCACAGTCGCATTTGATAGATGGGTTATTCATTGGGTCCTCCAAATCAGTTTCATTTACGGCAGTTCCGCTACATGGATCTCCACTTATGTTCCACAATGCCACTGCTTGTGCATCCCATTGTTGGAATATTGAGTTCAATGCTCTCACTGTAATACAACCCTCAATATCATCACATCACTATCACATACTCAAATGATATAACCAAAATATAGGGTCTGTTTGGATTGAGCTTATTGTTGCTGAAACTGAAAACTGAAAACACTGTAGCAAAATAATTTTTAAATGTATAAATAGTACCGTGGGACACATTTTTAATATTTTTTAATACGTGAACAGTGTCAACACAGTGCGTGAACAGTGTCTTCACTGTTCATAACAGTAAAATTTGTCCCCCAAAGTCAACAAATGCGAGCCAAAAAAAAAAGGGAGAAAACGTGAACTCCAGAAAACGCAAATGCAGAAACGCGGAGCCCAAACGCCCTCATAAAGACGTTCTAGATTCCAAAATACACTTTGATATAAAACAAAATTCAAATTCAAAATTTCTTGCAAAAGAACCTGACCAAATCCAGTATATAATATATGACCAAGGCCCAAGATCTTTTCTCTTATATTTTTGGGGATTAGATTGTTATGTAGTCCAAGGCCCAAATCCGAATATAACTATAGATGGCCATGGCCCAGTACACTTTTTTCTTTTTTTCTTTTTTCTATGTACTATTTTGGATAATCTTTAAGGCTAAAGCACGTTAAACATTTCACCAAAACAACAGTTTTAAAAGTCTCCTATCATAACTATAGACCACTAGCAGTCACTAATCTCTGAAGTCTGACCAACATTCTTTCCGAAATTCTCATCAATCATACACTTTCCGAATCCCATTACTGTGGGACCACCTTAGTTCGCTCCACTCTCAACCATGTGAGTCCCACCCTTCACTGTACAACCTCCCCCAAATCCAACCGTCCCTCCTCCAAATGGGCCCCACGCTAGCTCGGCAGATCCCAAATTTTTCACAGCGGTACCTCATCAACACCGAAAGCTGGGTGGGCCCATCTTCTTCTACTGCAGCAATGAGGGAGACATCGAATGGTTCACCGAAAACACCGGCGAACCGCTTAGTGCATAATTCTTCACTAAATTAATATGGGCAATAATGGCGGTTCGCTTCTACTTCTACTGCGGCAGCGGTTTTAATTTTGCTAAAATCTTGTAAAATTCCATTTAGTGCATAATTCTTCAGTTAATTACTATGATTTTTGTAGTGACTAAAACTAAGAAAAGTGGTCGTTTATATCCTTATGATTTCATACACTTTGTCCTCCAAAAGTTACAATAAACTTCGTTCAATTTAAATTAAATTAATACATTTTGGTAAATTAATAAAGTCATAACATATAAATTGATACAATTTTGCATGGAGGTTTTTTTTTTTTTTTTTTGAGAAACAAATACACACATAAGGGGGAGGAAAAGAAATTCTAACACAAATACGCTCCACAATTTTGCATGAAGATTTTGAGGAAAGAAAAAAGTTGATGCAATTAAAGTAACAAATAATTGATGATGTGATATCAAGTTCGCACCAAAATAATTGAGTGAGTCCTTGCTAAAATCTCTTAATATCTCATACAAAGCTAGGAATAAAAATGGACAGATTTGGCTTTGCCAACGTTTAAATTGATGTGCTTGCTTTACTGCAATTTCATATTGAGCCAACTCTATACAGATATGGTTGAATACAATTCATATATACAGATTTGAGAGTTTCATATCAGTATATTGAAATGAAATGAAATGAATAATTTATTACAAAATATACAAACAGAGAGAGAGTAGTACCTTCAGAAGGGTCTGTGGTTGCAGTTTGGGCGTTTGAGATGTCAAACGATACTAGGAAGAAGAACAAGAAACAGTAACCATAAGCAAATATTGAAGATGACTGTGGCTTCACTTTCATATTCATCTTCAGAGCTTCCTATTTTACATGGAAAAATGAAGTAGATCTAGATATATAAAACACTTTCAGTTACATATATATCTTAGAGTAGTAGCATTGACCAATGGATTTACCCAAAAAAAAAAAGCAATGACCAATGGAGCTTAAACACTATATAGGGACATGTAACATGACAAATTAAATTTAATGTTCAACTTGGAAGTATTTGGCCACGTGTCAAGCAGTGAACAAAAAAAAACCAATGAATAGTGATAGCCATTGTGTGTACGGATTACATACCTATCGTGTTGTGTTTTCATCGTTCTCAGTTATAATCTATATTTTATAAATATTACTAAAACTGCATTTATTGTTGCTAAGCTCTTATTACACCACCTTATCACCACGTCATTTGCCACAATTATTATTTATTATTTATTCCTTTTTTTTACAATATATATATATAGATATATAAATAGATTATTGACTTTACATATTTATCTTTGTCGGTTTTAACATCTATATATATTTCTTTTTTATTTCCAATTTTCCTATAATTTTTTTAACATTCACTTATTTTTTTTAATATTTACACTTTCTTCAACCTTTCTTCTTTCCTTATCTTTTCATCTCCCCACTACCCTTTACTTTAATATTGTTATTCATCTTTCCTTTCATTTTCCATTATTTGTCTCTTCTTATCCCTTCCCTCTTACTATAAATTTGTCATTCTGTTCCATTCTTTGCATAGTTTTCTCTCACAAAAAGGTTCTCTCTCTCTCTCTCTCTCTCTCTCTCTCAATGTTTTGGTGGATTTTTATTTTTTATTACATCTCCATTTTAGGTTGATAAATTTTTGTGTTTTTAAGAACTCTAATTTAGGTTGATACGATTTAGTTTTGTGTTTTAAGTTATTGTTATTATTATTATTTTGCTCTTTGATTGTTAAATTTTATTAAATTACATTATAAAAAAAAATTAAAGATAGTAGATAAAAATAAAATAGTATTCCATTACATAGCATAATTTGGATAATTTAGTGTTTATTGTTATATCTTTTCATTTTTTTTTTCTTCTCTTCTATTTTACTCAATTTTGAAATTCAACCACATCCTCCTTATCATTAAATTATTTAAATTTTCTCTCGTTTTAAAAAAAATAAAAATAAAAAATGTAATATTTTACTTAAATTCAAATAAAAGAAAATTGTGCTCATCAAATTTTACTCTTTTTTTTTTTTTTTTTTTTTTTTTTTTTTTTTTTTTTTTTTTTTTTTTTACATTTACACTTTCTCCCACCCTTCTCCTTCTCTTTACCTTTTCATCTCCACAAAAATTCTACCTTGATATCACTCTTGACTCTTCCTCTTTCTTTTTATCTTCCTTTATTTTGTTTCTTTTTATTATCATCCTCTTAGTATAAATTTGTTATTCACTCTTCCATTATTTACCTAATTTTCTCTCACAAAAAAAAGTGCTTATTTCCCACTCTTTCTCCCTCAATTTTTTGGTGGATTTTTTTTTTCTTGCATCTCTATTTTAGCTTGATAAAGTTTTGTATTCTTTAGAACTCTATTTTGGTTGATGGGATTTAGTTTTGTGTTTTAAGGTTTTTTTTTTTTTTTTTTATGACTTTGATTGTTAAATATTATCATATTGCATTACAAATAATTAAAAATATTATATTACATAGAACTATTGGAATAAGTTAGTGTTTATTGTTATGTATTTTATTTTTATTTTTTTCTCATATAATTTTATTTAACATTTAAATTCAGCCACATCCCTCATATATATCATTATTTATATTTCCACTCCTTTTTTATTTTAAAATATTTAAAATATAATATTTTGCCTAAATTAAATAAATAAATTGTCGACATTAAGTGGAGTAATGCTAGGGAAACACTCATTCTCACATCCAATGCATCAAAGGAAGAATGAAATACAAAACAAATCAAGTTAGAAACACTAAATTGAAAATTAAAAAATTAAAAAAATAATAATAATGCATATTTAATGTCATAGAATCATCATCAAATTTTGGAAAATGATAGGTTGCCAATGGAGAGAGAGAGAGAGAGAGGTGGTATAGAAAAAAAATCGATACAAAGTAATTAAGAGTAGATAAAAAAAATAAAAATAAAAAATAAAAAAACGTCAATTAGTAATCATTGATTGGAAAACAAAGAGATTGTAAGGAGAAGTAAAAAATAAAATAGAGATTATCGTGTGGAGAACATTAAAAACTTTACAGTGTAGTAACATAAACCGTTAAATTCACTTTAAAAAATTAAATCAACAATCAACAATTAAATACAATTATAGTACTAAATTTAAATTTAAAACTAATCAAACTCTAACTATGGAAACCATATTAATCATAACTAAAAAAAAAAAAAAAAAAAAGATGTTATCTGATAGTAATAGAAATTACATAAGAAATAAAGTTAGAAAATTTAAAAATCTATTTTTTGACATTTCATTTAACCTTATTTATAATATATATATATATATATATATATAATTTTCATACACTATTACTTTTGAAAATCTAATGAACAATGCTACATCTTATTTATCATCTTTGTTATGCAAATCATCAGTTAGTAAATATATGATAATAGTAAGAAGCGTTACAAATGAGATCACTAAAAAAAATATCTAAAATTAATTAACCACTATCATTATGAAGTAGTAGTTTATAATTTTACATATCCAAAAAATTGGAATATATAGAGTTTTCTTAAAAGTATGTGTAAAGATTCACTGTGTGTGTGTGTGTGTGTGTGTGTGTGTGTGTGTGTGTGTGTGTGTGTGTGTGTGTGTGTGTAAAGGTAAAAAAAAGGTATATTTTAGGTTTTTATTAACTTAAAAACTAATGAAAAACCAATGGTTAATTACTAAAATTATAATATTAATAAAATATTTAATGAGACCATCCTGAAAAAATTATCACGCTCAACGTGCGGGTGTTCGACTAGTTAAAATTGTATTTTGAAAACATTGTTTTTATAATTGGGTCTTGTTAATAGATGTTTTTATGCCATAGTTAATAAATCATATTAGAAAAGTTTTAGTATCACTTTTGTGGGTACCTAAGGCATGCTTAGGCATGCTTGCAACGTTCTAGGCATGCTTAAAAGAGCTAGTGGTATACTACTCCTTCGCTTCAAAACTTATAAGGTAGAAAGTGGGGGGATTTCTCTTCGATGTGGGACGCCTAGGACATTGTAAAGCATACCAAGGTCGGCCAAGGACGTTGCCAAGCATGCCTAGGACGTTGCAAACATGCCTAAGCATGCCTTAGATACCCACAACTTTCATGAAAAATATAAAAAACTATCAGAAAAATTAATTATTTTATTATTTTCCAATGAATTTCTTTTAAAAAAAAAAATTCTAAATCAATACCCAGAGAGGATTTGTTAACACTTTCATTTATAATTTGTGTGTATAACCTAGGATGCATGAATACGAACATGGGTACAAATACGGAAATGGGTACGACACAGCAACATGAGCAATTTTTGAAAAATTTTAGCATGAAATAGTAGGTATTATACCAATATGACACGGGTATAATATGGATATGGCACTCTAAATGTAGTGTACATGTATCTTGATGTACAACTTTTTTTTGATGTACAACTAGTTGTATGTATGCAACAATAATTAACATAAAATATATATATATATATTTGCTTTCTAGGCTTGTGTAATAATTACGTTCCACAAGCTGCGTCACCAAGGTGCCCAAATGGTGCTAAGATGCTGTGTTTCACCTAATAATAATTGAACAACTGCAGAAACGCAAAGCCACACATCTATAGATATCCACCATTTGCTTCACTACGTAGCAAAGCCACACATCTATAGATATACACCATTGACTTCGTACCACAATTTACTGTGCAGATGAGATTGAAAACTATCTTAAAAATCTTGTCCCAAATACATACTATTTACTTGATTTTTTTTTTTTTTTTTTTGAGAAATAATGACAATGCTGTTGGTGAGTACTTCTAAGAGAACACCATTAATTTAGTGAATACTTTTATGCATTTCATGTCGATGATAAAATAATTTCATCCAGCGAAAAATTGGAAATTAATAACTTATTCTATTTTTTGTAATTGATGATACATTAATTACAATCAATTATTTTATCAAATTATGACAAATTGTGTTGTGGTAGAAGGAGTGATAGAAAATTGTACATAAAATGATAAAATCCTAAGAATTTTAAAGATTTAATTTTTTAATAAAAAAATTGAATAAAATTAATTCTTATGTTTTATTCTCATTTTTAATAGTTTTCATAAAAGTAGGAACCTCTCTTGAATATTAGAATATGAATATTCTGACAAATTTTTTTCTTTCAAGAGAAATGAACGAATAAAATTTTAGGATGGCCAAGTTAAGAATATATATATATATATATATATATATATATATAAATTATTTTTCTAAAGGAAAAAAAAATTCTCAAGATTTTAGAGGTGTGGCAATGCAACTCGATTCTCTTGTTCTTTTCCTTTCAGAGTACCATTTTGGCACGAATGGGTAAATTTACAATAAATGCAAAACAAAAGTGCAAGAACTTGCTTTGAGAGAAAAATAACTCAGTATTTGCTTATCAATTTGTTATAAGCAGTTAATCAATAATTAGTTACAAGCTCTGTATATACACATGGAAAACAGGGGCTAAACACGGTGCCTAAAAGTATTAACTAACTACTTAAAACAAAAACCAATCAACTAATGACAGGTGGCACAAAGTATAACTAACTGCTACAACTAATGCTTAAGTGAAACGGTGCGTTTTTCCTTTGCTTTCTTCCTTGCCGTTTTATATTTACAACCTTTATTCCCACGTCGTTTTGCTTATTTCTGTTGCTGCTGTCATTTAGATCATCTTCAACAATAAAAAAGAAATTTACATATAATTTCGATGATGAAAATGAATGGTAAATTTTTACCCAAAAAAATAAGAAAATAAAATGACTAGTCGAATAATCAAATTAAATTTATAGCAAATTTTTTTTTTGGAGCACGGTGCTTTAATTATGCATTGAACCATGCCACCAGTTTCACATAGTACACATTTAAAATTAAATAATACTATATTTTATATATTACACATTAATAATATATTTTAAAAAATAAAAGAAATCCGACAGTTCTTCTACACCAAGCTTTTTTTCTTTTTCTTTTTTTTTTAATATGAAATGAATTCTCTAATTAAAACGTTATATTTGTGTGATTATCATTATCCCTATTTTGACCATTTGAATTTGAAAAAAGCTGATGAAAAAATATGCTATATTGCAGAATATAGGTAAGTTGTTTTACACAATGACTTTATAGGATTTAATTAACTCAACTGGTAAAATCTCTCGTGATTGAATAACAGATTTGAAGTTCAATTTTTTCCTACACTAAAAACCAATTGGAAAGTTGAAACTCTTTTAAAAAAGGATTTAAGCTCAATGTTTCTTAGGTGAAGGAAATAATACAATTTTTTAATTAAATAGCTTTTCCTACAATTGAAAATGAAAATTCAAAGTTGGTGAAAAATTAAAGACTTTTAAGTTTTAACCCTTTTCAACATTTTCGTTTCATGAAAAGTTTTCACTCATACTCCAATAGAAGTAAACAAGTAAACGCAGACCATATATTTGACTATTTAATCATATATATATATATATATATATATATATAACCTTTGATACCAAAAGAAATAAGACAGAAAAAATTGGTAACAGGAATTTAGAACCTTTCTATTTTTCAATTAAAAACTGTTTAATTATTTATTTTTCATATTTTCAATTGAAGAAAGAACTTTTACTAGATCAACTTGCTAAAAAGGCCTATTCCAAGAAATTAAGATGGTCAAATCACGGAACCCACAAGCCACAAAACTTTGATTAGATAGCTAGTCCCTATCTACCACCAACTTTGAAGTTTGAAGACCCAATGCCACTTCTATTTTGATGGCTAAAATTTATATCCTTGGCCCCCCTCCCCAAAAAATTGTCAAAATGACCCATAAATCTCAAAAATAGATAATAAGAAAAATCTTTTTAAAAAAAAACACATACCCAGATAATAAGAAAAATCTTTGAACAAATCATAAATATGGTCTAAGCAAAAACAATAACAACAAATCAATTACAAATTCTAGCAAAACAAATCACAAAAACCCGATAACTTTTACCTAATTTCTCCCTCTCATTTGAGAGCTCTATGCCTCTCCCAAATGACACCACCTCATAGACACAAAGACAACTCTTATATTGTTGATCGCTTCATCCACACACTAGTTAATCACCAACAACTTGGATCAGTTGGTGTCTTTAACTCATCAGTGGAAAAAAAAAAATTATCTATTTTTTGAATGGTAGATTTTAAAAAAAATATTTTATTAACTTTGGGACACACTTGGCATGCATTTCTGACTTAACTAAATTAATGTAATGATGGGAAAAGCTTTATTATTTACTTAGTTAAAGACTCAAAGTTACCGTCCATTATCTTGTGATTGTTTAATAGATCTTTTTTAATATTTTTTTTATTTACTATTTTTTCAAACTTGCAATTTTTCAAAGGAAAAATTCTCAACCTTACCAAGACACCAATAATTGTCTTACCAGTTTTTTACGCTGAATATTAATGTATGATATTATTAATCATTATTTTGGCTGTTTTATTAATATAATGGTTGACATAGATTTGAACTTTTAACTATATTTTTTTGTATTTTTTTAATAATCTTTTAACTATACATATAGCATTATGAAGTTATTAGTTATAGAAGTATGTGAAAAGAGTAGATAATTTTTTTTAAAAAAAATTATAATGTTGATAGAATAAAGAATCGAACTAATCTTGGTCAGACCTTGAAAGTATTAGGACGTGCCAATTGACTTACAAAACTCTTGATTATAAATTGTCATCTGTGATTTTTTTTTTTTCAAAATAAAAACTACAAATAATTAAAAAATTAATGCTAATAATGCATTGTTGTCAACCTCTAGTATTGATATTTCAATTTTTTAAAATTTTTGAACAAATAACTTTGACCCTCCCTAAGTTTGAATCCTAATTCCATCCCTAATAAACTGCTTTTAATATTTGGTAGAAAAATGGTGCTTTTATCACACATGAGCCTCTTGCTCCATCATAACTATTAATTCTATGTCATTTGATTGTGAATAGCAAATTGCGACAAAATATTTTGTGGCTAGCTAGCCTCCCAAGTTTCCTGGCAAAAGACTTTTTCTTTGTTATTGACTTACTGCTATGTTGGGTTAAGACTTACAAGCCTTATTGCTCATGGTACGGTACAATTCCGTTAACTTGCTTTTCTATGCTCGCTATTTACTTCTTGATCAGCTTTCCTCTAATTGTCATTTTCTTCTTTCTTGATCAAAGTAACATCGCCCATCATTTTCATTAATAAAGAAATGAAATTACAATATTTGAATATTGAACTACGTGATTTTGATATTTGAACTACTTCCTCCCAAGTTTCCTGGCAAAATACTTTTTCTTTGTTATTGACTTACTGCTACGTTGGGTTAAGACTTACAAGCCTTATTGCTCATGGTACGGTACAGTTCTATTAACTTGCTTTTCTATGCTCGCTATTTACTTCTTGATCAGCTTTCCTCTAATTGTCATTTTCTTCTTTCTTGATCAAAGTAACATCACCCATCATTTTCATTAATAAAGAAATGAAATTACAATATTTGAATATTGAACTACGTGATTTTGATATTTGAACTACTTCCTCCCAAGTTTCCTAGCAAAAGACTTTTTCTTTGTTATTGACTTACTGCTACGTTGGGTTAAGATTTACAAGCCGTATTGCTCACGGTACGGTACAATTCCGTTAACTTGCTTTTCTATGCTCGCTATTTGCTTCTTGATCAGCTTTCCTCTAATTGTCATTTTATTCTTTCTTGATCAAAGTAACATCACCCATCATTTTCATTAATAAAGAAATGAAATTACAATATTTGAATATTGAACTATGTGATTTTGATATTTGAACTACTTGATTTTCATTTTCATTAATGGTACAATACAATGTTTGAATATTTCACTTGCGACTTGGCTTGAGTCGCGAATGACTCGTGAAATCCGGCCTGTCAAAGACTCTTCAAATTTCAGCATGTGCTTCTCGTGTGGCCTGTTTCACGAGTTGGCACTCGCGAGCTAGTCATGAAATCCTCATTTTTATAGAATCTTTACCAAACTCTCACACACAACCCTTACATTAAATCCCAAAAAAATGCAGGGAAATGATTGAATATAATTACAATCAAATTTGACATCGAATTAAAGCCAATGAAAAACATGGTTATAAATCACAATTTACAAAACTCTTGATTATAAATTGTCATTTGTGATTTTTTTTTTCAAAATAAAAAATACAAATAATTAAAAAAATTAATGCTAATAATGCATTGTTGACAACCTCTAATATTGATATTTCAATTTTTAAAAATTTTTGAACAAAGAAATTCGACCCCCCCTAAGTTTGAATCCTAGTTCCGTCCCTGGCTAAAATCATTGGATGGTTCATAGTACTCTCGTTCAAATTATCTAATCCTAGAGGACCAATGCGTGCATCTCCCAAGTTCCAATCACAACTTGGGTTATAAGCGTGAATATTGCCTCCAAAGTTCACACTATCTGCATTAGTGGGAGTGTCCCAATGGCCACTACTTGTGCGTGTAGCCAAGCTTAGATGGCCACTACAGTTTTATATCTTTCTTCTTTGTTTGTTTGTGTCATTCTCATTCTTATCCAATACAGATACTTCCAAGTTACTAAACCACTTAGCCAAAAGGCCACAGAGAGCGCGTTTTATTTATTATGTCATGGAATCGGACCACTTGTCCATATATGGATTTTAAATCAGAATTACATATTATTGAACTTCAACATCAACAAAAATTATTAACATGGCTAGTCTTAAACACCAATCAAGCACTGGTTATGGTAGGTTTGTTTATTGAATGTTCAAAATGTGTGTAAAACACCCTTGAACATTTAGACCCCCCAAATAACAAATTACCAATTCAAGCTTATCAACAAACAATGTACGTGCAGAAAATGTAAATAAGCTTAACACAGAATTGTTACACAATCTAAACCAAATAAAATCACATCCACAGCAAAAATTAAATGGCAAAGATTAAGAGAAGAGAGATGCAAACACATGGACAATACAGCGATGTGTTATCGAAGAGAAAACCGAAACTCTCGGCGTAAAACCTCTTCGCCGCCCTCCAAGCAATCAATAATCCACTAAAGAATCAAGTTGGGATACATGAACAGCAGAAGACCCTCTAAGTCTAATATACCCAGTGTACCTAAGCCCTCCAAGCTCCTACTCCAACAAGGTTACGCGGAACCTATTTCTTCTTTAGCTTACCGAATTTCGCTATAACCCATAGCATCAACCAATATGAATTGGTTCCTTCTGAACTGCTTCCCAAAGCACCAAAAAGTCTTCTCACAGATATGGGTATGGTGAGAAAAGGATTTGGTTAAAGAACCTCTCAAGGATGTAACAATGGAGAGGGTGAAAGTTGAGGAATTTGAAGAGTCACTATGTAAAGATTGTGGATGAGTCAATCTTGTTTTTCTCTAGGGTTTCTCTCTCAAAATTCTCTCAGGAAGCTCTCAATATTTCGTGGGTATAAGCGGTATTTATACTTGAGTGAGAAAGGAATGCAAAGAGTCAGTTTTTCCATAACAGAGTAAACTGGCAACTTGGCCATGCGACTTGACTGAGTTGCAAGTCCAAGCTGCGAGCTAACTGAATGGCCATTCTGGACTTTTTGTTCTGTAGTGCTACAACTGGCATGACGGTTCAGCTTCTCTGCATGCTTCACTCGTGTGCATCTTCTGGCGGCTTGCAAGCCACAAGCCACCCACGAGATCCAGCTGCGAGTCCCTACTTCACTGCACAATCTTGAGCATTTCTTCATACTCTCTCACACACTACCCTTACATGATTCCCACCTAAACACAGAGTTACTAATTGCTAAATTACAAGCAAATTTGGCACGGAATAAACCCAACAAGATGGTTGATTAAATTCAACCTTACATTTATGTAGTCCAGTGACTTGATAAGCGAGACCCATTGATAATTTACTTATTACCCAAATTTTTATGGCATTTGTGGGGAGAAAATGGGCCTTTGTCCCTTTAAAAAAAAAAATCCAGCATTTTCCCCCCTTTCCCAAACTAATTAGGGAAATGCCCTTGTTTTGAAATTTGATTTTCTAAAAATTGAGTTATAACAAAAAAAAAAAAAAAAAATTCTGGAACTCTATAGTGGCATTTTAAGGAGCCCTATAGTGACATTTTAAGACCTTATAGTGGCGTTTTGAAACTTAAGCTCCATGAACTCGAGTTCCATGCAAGATTATTATTATTATTTTTTTTTTTTAAGTTTGATCACCCCATACCTATAATGACATTTTAAGGACCCTATAGTGGCGTTTTGAAACTCGATTTTTGGACAATCAAGTTATAATAGGGGCATTTCCCTAATTAGTTTGGGAAAGGGGGCAAAATGCTAGATTTTTTTTTAAAAAAAGGGCAAAGGCCAATTTTCTCCCATTTGCGGCCCATTCACAACATTATTCATTCCAAGACATTTTTCTCACTTTTTATGACCTACTTTATCCTTTACCATCCATAGCATGTCATGTTTTTGTTTTTCATTTTAAACTGTTTTTATTTTATAATGAAAGTCAAACGAATACAAAGCAATTTGCGATTGGTATAGCATAAAGTGAAACACAAAGTCAAATAGAAGGATTGTATTCCCTTGTCACAATGTTAAGGCTCTATAAAGGGAATTAAAAAGATATAGGTGTACGAACTTGATAGTATCTCATGGGTAAGATGCATATAGACTTCAAATCCCATGCATGTACACAACACATCTGTCATTTTTTTAAAAAAATCACAACTTTTATTAAGAAGAAGATAAAAATAATACATCTTGAGCTAAAACTAACTCAATCATACTCATACTAGGAGTTTCCTCTATCCAAGTTACATAACTAACAACATTTTTTGCATACTAGGCCAAGATGTGTGTGCTAGACCGATTTTTTTTTTTTTTTTTTTGATTATAAGATATAATTTTAAAGATTTTGATAGTTAATATTTTATATTTAAAATAAAAATATATATAAAATAAGCATAAAATAAATAAAATATACCTAAAAATATTAATATTTAATTGTCAAATATTAATATTGTCTTATTTTAATTTATTAAGAATTGTCATGTCATTGTGTCTTATGTCATGTTCGTGCCCACACATCTTAATCTCAAGGTTTTTTTTTTTTTTTTTTTTTTTTAATTTCTATTTTTCCTTTCTTTGTGAGATTTTAATGTTTTTGGGAGAATACACACACAAAAGTATAATTCCATCTAAAGCATTTTAATGAACACTTGCAACTTAGGAGATGTCCAATCTATCATTAACTGATTTTAAAGCCAAACATTGTATGCTTCTATTTACCAAATTTTTTATCCTGAGATACAGTTCCATTTTTGCTGAATTTTAGAAGTTAATATCAAATGTGAATTGGAATGTAAATAAACAATGCGCATAGGACATTGAATAAGTTCTCCAAGTCAACCCAACTCTGAGCATGTTGAACGCCTCCTCTAGTTTATCCTATTGACATATGAAATTTTATATAATTGAGTTGAAATTTCATAACTGTTTTCTAAGTGATTTCATTACTTCCTTATAAAATAAATTTTATAATTCTGAGTGTAAATAGAATCAATTATAAAACATTTACAACTTAGATATGAAATCATTTATAAAACATTTATAACTTAGATATGGAATCACTTTTACATTTCACATGTTGCGGCCCATATTCCTAAATTTCGTGGGCTTAGGTTGGAGGAAGTTTCTCAATTCTTTAAACCACTAGAAAATGCACAAGATCTAGAGAATATGGGAGATATTGAATAGCCGAATCACTCTCAACAAGGGTATTTCTTCTCTTGAAACCATGATTAATGCACTAATAATAATTTACGCAAATGTGAATGCTTGAGTCTTTTTATTCATATTCATAATAAGCCTATTTTAGCCTTCTTCTACTACTTGTAGAAAATGAAGAACATGTTATGTTTCTCTGTAGCTAAGAAAGTCATCCAAACTTCTCTTAGGCAGTAGAATAGCCGTACCTTCTACGAAGGTTGTTCTGTTCTCCACGATCTAACAGTGTTAGTTCGTTGGCTAGTTGGGTTTTCTTCAGGGGAATTGGGAAACACATTGTCTTTCTTTAACTTTCTTATCACTGCCTAGAGAAATATTTGACATGGAAGAACTATCACAAAGTTGGACGAAATTATCGCTATCGGAGAGAGAGGGACCCGGTTGCTATTTGGAAGATGAATTTAGTTCCAAAGAACACATCATAGCAGAAAAATTCCTTATGAAACGGGCTCTTAATATTGAGGCAATTGCAAAAACGTTTACCCCATTGTGGCTCTCAAGGAGTGGATTCAAGATCAAAAACCTGGGTGATCATGTGCTCCTTTTCATTTTTGAAAATGAATATGAGGTAGAGAAGGTACTTAACGTTGAGCCATGGAGTTTTGATAAGCACTTGGTGATTATGCAGAAATATGACAAGAGTATGGCAATGGAAGAACTGAAATTTGAGAAGACTCGCTTTTGGGTGCAAGTTTCATGGACTCCCCTACAAATTTATGAATGTTAAGGTAGCTGAGAAAATCTGTGACGTTGTTGGGAAAATTGTACACTCTACCGATCCAGCTGAAATGGAGGGGGGCAACTTTATGAGGATTCGTGTAGAGATGGATGTTTCTTTACCCCTTTGCCGTGGTCGAGTAGTGTCTGTGGAGAAAGGAAAAATATCTTGGGTCACTTTCAAATACGAACGTTTACCAAATATTTGTTATTGGTGCGGCAAAATGGATCACTCGGATCGCGATTGTGAGATTTGGTTAGAGAGTGAAGGAAGTCTAGCAAAAACACAAAAGCAGTTTGGACCTTCACTACATGCACCACCATTTTTTCCGTAAAACGAAGTGTAGTGGCAATTCCAGGTTTTTACAGCCAAAAACGCTCAACCACAAAGCCCCACATAACTGAAACCGGACCTGAAGATGGAGGAGAGACTAGTGAAGGATTACGAGCCATGGAGGAGATCACGGTGGCGCAAAATCTGGGTTCATCGAACAACACATTCAATGCTCATTCAGGGGAGAAAACTGATACAATTAATAAGCCTATTTATTCAGGAAACAGTTACGTTGAAAATAAAATTCAAGACCCTAATATCTCTCCCCATAATTCGGACAGATTTAATGAAGAGAATTTAGGGAGCAACAAACATGAAAAGATTGGTGCTAGCTGTCCATCATGTCCAACGGATTCAATTGGAATTATTCCAATTAATAGCCCAATTAATTACTCCAACAATACTGAATTAATGGAGGTGGCTCACCCTTACCCTAATGCTCACACGTCCATCCCTAATTCCATGTCACGTGAGAACCATGATGTTACTAGGGCAACAAAAAAATTGGCACGTAGACAAGGCTGGACAGAGGCAAAAGTACGCAGCTGGTTGCTCAGGCAAATCCCATAGGTCCATGTAAACGAAAATTCTCTACAATTGATGATCATTCTGAATTACCTTGCAACAAGAAACAGGTTTTGAAGGATGATGCTGATTTCTCTTCTCAAAAGGTGGAGGCTGTTGATCAGCCCCGTCAAGAGCCATGAATCTCTTAGAATGGAACTGTCATGGGCTTGGGAACCTACATACAGAGAAGGAGCTTGGAAACATTATTCGGGCAAAAGATCCCTCTGTCATGTTTTTAGCCGAAACATGGGCAGACAAAGCTAGGCTAGAACGAGTTCTTCGTAATATAAACTTTGATCACAAGTGGGAGGTATGCAGTGGGAGGAGAGGTGGAGGATTGGTGCTATTCTGGAAAAATGATGTTCATGTAACTATTGAGGATTCACATAGGTATTTTATTGATGTAACCCTAGATAAAAATCAGGAAACGGAATGGAGATTTACTGGATTCTACAGAGAGCCTAACGCTCACCGGAGAATGGAGGCTTGGAATAAATTGAGGGGCTTAAATAATAGACCAGAAATTCCTTGGCTTTGTGCGGGGGATTTCAATGAAATTAGTAGACAAGAAGAAAAATTGGGGGGAGCAATGAGAAGTCACAACCAAATGCAACCATTCCGAGATGTTATTAACGAATGTGGTTTCATTGATTTGGGGTTTAAGGGATCAAAATTTACTTGGAGCAAACACTTTACTGATGGTCATTCAGTTTGGGAACGATTGGATAGAGGATTGGGGAATAGTGAGTTCCTCATAAGATTCTCGGGCTCAAGGGTGTCCCATCCTCAGATGTATGTCATCAGATCATATTCCACTCCTTATCAATCTTTCGGGATTGGAAGCGCCACCCAGGTAAAAATTGTTTCGGTTTGAGGAAATGTGGTTATCTGACACAAGATGTGGAGAAATTGTGGAGGCGGTTTGGAGGAATGGGGAAGAAAGTGATATCATGAAAAAAAATTGAAAAATGTAGTAAGGATTTAGAATTGTGGGAAAAAAAATGTATTTGGTAATGTTAGGCGAGAATTGGAGGAAAAAAAGAAGATGCTTGCCAGGATTGAGGCCGAGACAATGAAGAGGGGAGATAATTCTAGGCTGAAATTCATGTTCTCATGGACAAGGAAACACGGATGTGGAGCCAAAGATCAAGGGTATTATGGTTGAAACATGGTGATAACAATTCCAAATTTTTCCAGAACAAAGCAACTCAAAGATTCAGGAAGAATTCCATTCTTGGAATTGAAGATAAAAGGGGTAATTGGCAAGAGCAACCAGAAGCGATTGGAGACACCATTGTGGAGTATTTTGCAGAATTATTCACTACAAGGAATTCAGTCATTGAAGAAGGTTCTCTATCCTTTGTTCCAAGATTGGTCACAGATGAGATTAATGAACAGCTAATGGGGGAGTTCATGGAGGGGGAAATTCAGGAAGCACTAGACCAAATGGCGCCCCTAAAAGCTCTAGGTCCTGATGGAATGCCACCCCTATTCTATCAACACTTTTGGGGGATTATGAACAGAGAGGTGACTTCCATAATACTAGCTTAGCTGAATTCAGGTAAACTACCTTACCTAATAAATCATACTTTTGTCACTTTAATTCCAAAAGTGAAGAATCCTGTTTCAGTTTCTCAATATCGTCCTATCAGTTTATGTAATGTATTGTACAAGATATTCTCCAAAGTCCTTGCAAACAGATTAAAAAAATTCATGCCAGATCTTATAACTGAGCATCAATTTGCTTTTGCAAGGAATAGGCTTATTTCAGATAATGTTTTAGTAGCTTTTGAAACCTTGCATTGTATGAAAAATCATAATTCAAGACAAACAGGTTTTATGGCTCTAAAACTAGACATGAGCAAGGCGTATGACAGGGTGGAATGGAATTATCTCCAGAAATTGATGGAGAAAATGGGTTTCTGCGCAAGGTGGATCGATTTGATCATGGAGTGTGTTCATACAGTCTCATACTCAATTTTGGTGAACAGTGATCCAAAGGGGTTAATTAATCAAACATGAGGCATCAGACAAGGGGCCCCACTATCTCCATTCCTATTTCTATTATGCACGGAAGGACTACATGGCTTAATCAAAAAAGTTGCAAGAGCAAAGGACATTAACGGCTTCTTAATATGCAGAAGAGGCCCCAAACTAACCCACTTATTTTTTGCAGATGACAGCCTGTTTTTTTGTAAGGCAAATCCTCAAGAATGTGGAAATGTGCTCAAAATTTTGGCAGAATATGAAAAGGTGTCGGGGCAAAAAATAAATAAAGAAAAAACATCTCTTTTCTTCAGCAAGTCCACAAAAGAAGATGTTAAAGAGGAGATTAAAAATGTGTTGGGGGTGAATGAAATAAGGTCTTATGAGAGATATTTGGGGCTACCCTCATTGGTGGGACGGGGTAAAAAGGCAAGCTTTAATTATATTAAGGAGAGGGTGTGGAGGAAATTACAAGAGTGGGAGGGGAAGCTCCTTTCTCAAGCCGGTAGAGAAGTCCTTATCAAAGCTATTGCTCAAGCCATTCCTACTTATGCCATGGGTTGTTTCAAATTACCCTTGAGCCTTTGTCATGAAATTGAAGCAATGGTAAAAAAATTCTTTTGGGGGCAACGAGGTGACAAAAGGAAAATACATTGGGTCAAATGGTCGGAGTTGACAAAATCAAAATTAGAAGGAGGATTGGGATTTAGAGATCTTGCTCTCTTCAATGACTCTCTCCTTGCCAAGCAAGCATGGCAGCTCTTACATGATGAAGGTACTCTCTTCTACAGAATTTTTAAGGCAAGATTTTTTCCCCATTGTTCATTCATGGAAGCAAAAGAATCGGCAACCAGTTCCTATGCTTGGAAAAGCATTTTGAAGGGGAGAGAGGTGATCCAAATGGGAGCTAGATTTCGGGTGGGTAATGGAAAAAACATCAAAATATGGCAGCATCACTAGCTACCCATAAAGCACCCTCCTTTAGTTTCATCCCCAATCATAGAATCTATGGAAGATGCCACGGTGGACTGCCTCATTGACAGCAACACGGGTAAATGGGATGCTGAAATGCTTAAGGGTGTACTCATTCCAGCTGAAGTGGAACTTGTTCAAAGGATACCACTGCCTCGATGCCAAACTGAGGATACTTTGTATTGGCCATTCACTGCTGATGGGCAGTACAATTGCAAGTTTGGGTATAAATTCCTCAAGGATTTGGAGGAAAATGCAGAGGATGACACTCACTCAGAGGTGGACAAGAATTTATGGAAAAGCATTTTGAAAGTTCAAAAACGTGTACAAAATACCTTTGAACGTTTAGACCCCCAAATTACAACTTAACCAATTCAAGCAATATGTCAAACAACTAGTGTGCGGAAACTTAACATATGCTATAATATGAAATTGGTTAAAAAACTATCTAAGCCAAAACAGAATAAAATCCACAGCAGATAATATAAAGGCAAAGATAGAGAGGAAGGAAGATGCAAACACAAAGACAACACGCGATGTGTTATCGAAGAGGAAACCGAAGCCCTCGGCGTAAAACCTCTCTGCCGCCCTCCAAGCGGTAAACAATCCACTAGAAAATATAGTTGGGATACAAGGACAGCAATAGACCCTCCAAGCCTAATCTACCCAGTGCACCTAAGCCCTCCAAGCTTCTTGCTCCAACGAGGTTGCGCCGAACCTTTTTCTTTTCTAGCTTCCCGGATTCCGCTACTAGACCGTAGCATCAACCAATGAAGATTGGTTCCTTCCTAACTGCTTCCCAGAAATCCAAACAACTGTCTCACAGTGATGATGATGGTGAGAACCAGGTTTGGTATAATGCCTCTCAAGGTTTTGACAATGGAGAGGAAGAGAGATGAGGAATTTGAAGAGACTCTAAGGTATAGATTGTGGGTGAAACAATCTGGTTTTTCTTTAGGGTTTCTCTCTCAAAATTCTCTCTGGAAGCTCTCTTTCAATCGTGGGCAAAAGGGGTATTTATACTGGAGTGGGAGAGGAATGTGAAACGTCAGGTTTTACAAAACAGGGGTGGCTCGCAGCTTGACCTTGTGGCTTGACTAAGTCGCGAGATCCAGTCGCGAGTTAACCGTATGGCTAGTTGTCCTGTTTTGTCCTGTAGTGCTCCAGCTAGCATGACTGTTCATCTTCCAGCATGCTTGGCACGTGTGCTGCTTCTGGCGGCTTGCAGCCGCGAGTCACCCGCGAGTCCCAGCCGCAAGTCTCTATTTTCTTGCACACTCTTGAGCAATCTTCACTCTATCTCACTCACTACCCTTACAACAAACCCACCTAAATACAGGGTTACTAAATGCTGAATTACAAGCAAATTTGGCACGGAATAAAGCCAATTAGATGGTTGAATAAATTCAACCTTACACATTTGGTCCCTACACGTCCCAAACAAATACAAGAACTTGTTATGGCGTGCTTGTAGAAACTCTCTTCCAACAAAGCAAAACCTGGTCCGGAGAACAATTTTACAAAATCCCATCTGTGACCGTTGCTCCTTACAAGCAAATACTTTGCATGCTTTGTGGAGTTGCATGGGCTTGAATGAGGTGTGGGACGGTGACAGGTGGAACTTCCGTTCAAGGGTTCATTTTGAAGATTTCAAAGGGCTGTGCAGCTAGATTTATGAAAATGGGAAGCCTTTGGACCTTTTCGCTATTCAAGTGTGGAGCATTTGGAACCAAAGGAACAAGCTCAGTCTGAATCACACTTGTTGCCTTACCAAAGATTTGCAAAAGATGGCAGAGGAGAGCTGGAACGAAATTCGAAGAAGCAACCTCAAGTTTAGTCGAATTAACTCAAGCTCTACGCCTCAAACAACGTGGACAGCACCTGCACCAGACAGCTATAAGATCAACTATGATGGAGCACTTTCAAATGCAGACAACAAATCTAGGATTGGTGTTGTTGTACGGGACTGTCATGGGGAGGTTATTGCTTCACTTGTATAGCAACTGGACCAGGCTTACCAACCCATGGAAGTCGAGGCATTGGCAGCGTGTAGGGCTGTGGAATTTGGTAGTGAGTTAGGACTTCATAGAGCCACTGTTGAGGGTGATTCGGAAATGGTTGTCAAGGCCCTCAGATGCAAGGAATATGGGTTGGCCCCTTACGCCCATTTAATAAAAGACGTGTCGTTATTCTCCGACTTATATTCAGAATTGTCATACTCTCATGTAAAGAGAGATGGTGATAAAGTTGATCACAGTTTAGCTAGGCTAGCTTTGACAACACAAAGTTGTACTGTGTGGATAGAGGATGTTCCATCTCACACTTTACCTTTCGTTCAGGTTGATTTGACCGCGCTTTAGTTATTTTAATAAAAGTCTTCCTTCACAACAAAAAAAAAAAAAAAAAAAAAAAAAAAAAAAAAAAAAAAATCACTCTCAACAAGTAAGGAAAAGAGGCCATTAAATGGCAACTAGGTTGAGCAACTTTCTCAATCTACCCTTTTTAGAAAATTTTACAAATATTACAAGTGATGAACTTATACTCACAAAATTTAAACTTTTACAAGAAACATCATATACAAACATACATAAATACATAATATATGCTAATGTATATATGTTTTTTTTTATTTACATGTTTATAAACATATGTATGTAAATATATGAATGGCGGTAAGTTTGAAATGGTGCACTAATATCAACTAGTACAGAAAAATTTGTTCCTCTGGCCATTCATATATCATAACAATGTCAGAGAAAAAGATAATGAAACTGAATTGAATTAAAATGCAATACTCTATTTTTGCCGTGCTCCTTATCATTACAAATATTTATTAGAGTTCTAGTTAATATTTAGCATATACGTAGCCTCTCTACACAAAGAAAAACACTAAATTCTCCTTCTACCCACATAATTAAAACCCTGTATCGTATACAATTGCCTATTGCTATTGATCTACAACTAATAGATGTAATGTGCCCTTTAATCATTGGTACAATTATGAGTGGGTCATACTACATACATACATAAATACGCATATATGTATTTTGTGCAATGATTTTTACCTAAAAACATAGAATTTCAAAAAATTAAAGAAGACCTAAAAAAAGAAGCAACAACTTGGGCTCAAAGAAACTGCAATTGATGAAGATTTAAAATTATCCAAGGAAGTGGCATAGTCCCCCCAAGAAAAGGCCCGCGTGAGAATTGACGAAGTATCAAGAATATAACAAAGGATATTTAAATCTGATAAAATTTTGAATTTTGAGATTATTTACAGTTGCAGGAGCAGTTTGCACAAACAGTAAAAAGGCAATACAAAACAATAATCCTAAGATGCCCACAATCAAACCTCTAATTGATTGAGGAGAGATACTGGCCAACATAGCCAGTTTTATTATTACAGAAACGCAATAAAAAAACTAGCTACTAATTTCAAAATCACCTCACTGACACCATTATTATAAAAATGCCAGTAGTTAATCTCACAATCTCCCGATTAAAGACCAACACTTAAGGAGCTGTCACACTACTACGTAAGATGTATCCAATGATGAAGATAAAATTTTGTATACATAATTGGCCTTATTCTACAGAGATTGAAATCCAACCAGACACTAAGTAACCTCTATGTCTTATTTACCTATCAGTATATAATATAATCTATCTCAAGTCTATAAAAGTATATGTTTATAATATAATCGAATCTTAAGCAAGTAAGCTTTAACAATACAAAGTTCACATATGTATATATATATATATATACATATACTTATATAGACTTAAATTGAGGCACGTAAGTTTTAACAATACAAGATTGGTGAATCTGATATTATTTTTTAAGATCATAAAAGAAATCATTATATCTAATTAACTCAATAAATATAATTTTAGCAAGAATTTAGTTATTAATTATTATACGGTTATGCGAGCAATCAGTTCATTTGTGAATGTATTCTCTTAAACATATATACATACATAAACATATATTATGTAGGTAAATATGCAAATAGTGGTAAAACCAAAATGGTACATCGATATCAATCAATATGGAAACATTTCATTTTCTAGCCAAATTGAAATGACCTTCCATAATGAAATTGACTCCCTTGTTTCAAAGACCTTGAGTTTAATAGAAAACAAGTTGTCTCGCTTATACATGTTATTCACTAGTATATAAAAAGAAGTGGTCTCCAAGTCTTTGCTAGACTATTTTACTCCCTACCCGCTCCTTAACCATAAGATATCCCGGAAACCCTATAAGCCAATAATTGTTATTTATATTAAAATTTTAATTTAGAGTGCAAATATTTTTACTACATATATGCATTCTTGTCCTAATTGTTGACATATTTTGTTTGATAAAATAAATGCTAAGGGGCTATTTGGTAAGAGTATTTAAATATAGTTTTTTGTTTTACAATCCATAAAATGGTGGGTCCCACACTTGAATATATTGTTTGGCTAATATTTTCTATATATAGTTTTCAAAAAATTGTATCCTATTTTCCTTATTTAAAACAGGATTTTAAAAATGGCTTAGGGGATATTTTCAAGATACAGAAAATGTTTTTAATGACATAGCTGTAAATAAATTGAAAACAATGGACCCCACATATTTGTCCAAACTCTTTTATCTCTTAAATTTAGGAGTTTATTGTGTGTGTGTGTGTGTGTGTGTGTGTGTGTGTGTTTGTTTCTCAAAAAAAAAAAAAAAAAAAAGGGTAATTGTCCCACATTACTCAAGAGAGTGTGTAGTGTGTAGTATAACTTGCCCCACCCTCCCTTAAAAGTTACAATGGCTTTTGAGTGAAGTTGTGGTGTGCCTTTGTGTTAGAACTCATTTCCCTCTCCCCTGTGTGTGTGCGTGTGTTTGTTTCTCAAAAAAAAAAAATTTTTAAGTTTATCTTTATCACAAACAGAATTCTCACACTTCGAATTTGAAACTTATCACTAAAAAATAAATAAATTGATGAGCTCTATTCCCTTATCATTATCCATAAAAAAAAAAAAAAAAAAAAAAAAAAAAAAATGTAATCTACAGATTCTACACGTTACTTTTTGTAAATATATATATATATATATACATTTAATCTCAAAAATAGAAATCGTCTCCCAAACAATTATTTTTGTTTTTAGTATTTTGAAAATTTTTATTAAAAGTGGGAGCCAAACACATAAAATATAAAAATTATTATCTGAAAACTAGTTTCAAGTTCAATTTTTTGAAAATTGTTTTTATATTATTTTGAAAACAAAAACAAAAACCCTATTACCAATCAGGGCCTAAAGGTACTATAAATTTTACTACTTAAATCTTACAAATTAATATGACAATGGGTCTATTTGGAATAACTATTTTAAAAAGTTTATTTTATTTAAAAATAGTTATTTTAGAATGTGCATTTTGAAAATACAATTTTTATGATCAATATTGTCAATATTGTATCTTATCAGCCTCGTTTTACATTCAAAAATCACAATTTGACTACGAAAAAAAATCTTGATTACACCTTGAGATCATGGAAATGTCAAAATAAGTTAATTGTGCCAATTGAATCTTATATAGCTTAATTTTATGGATCCAAAGAAAAAAATAACCAAAGGTTTTCTATTTCTATATTGTAGGTATTTGTTAAATCATGTAGGGAGCAGATGATACGAGTATGTCAGGTTGAAATTGGTGCTTTTCAAAGAATATTAAAGATGTGAGAAGAACTAATGAATAATTTTTTAAATTAAATGATATGATGGAATAACATTGTTGTGGGAAAGTGTGAAATTATCATTGCAAGTAAAATCGGAGAGAAATATTAAAAGTTGTACGTTTTTAGACCCCTTAAAACACAAGTTGTTTAACCTAATTATTTAGCCAAGTGGTTACTTAGAAAAATTATTCAAATCTAGGTTAACACAATCAAATCATATCATGTAAATAATGCGGAGATATAAAGAACATACAATATGATAACCCAAGAAAACCAAACCGGTAAAAAACCTGGGGAAGATTTAACCTAGCTATCCCCAAGGTAAACAGATCTACTATGAAAGAATTAAAGTTTGTACAATAAGACTTAGACTACTAACATCCTATTTTCACCTCGTGTAGAAAACTTACTACCACGACCACGTGACAGCTCCGAGTCCACGGACTACTTTTTTCCTTGATCCATTACAACCACAAGCACTCCCACTTATGACTTTGAGACTCCACTCAAAGGTTTCAGATCTTCTTTAAATTATTTATGCAGCAACTGAAGTGATCACCAAGTTCTTGACATGAATCTTGATCTTTATAACCCTAAGTGTGTATGAAGGTAAACACTTCTAGATCTCACAAGAAATTCAACACGCAACACATCAACAACCTCTAAAACGTAGCTAGGGTTTTTCCTTTTATACTTGGAGTAAAACATAAAACCTTACACCTCAAACCAGGCTTGGGTTGAGTTGGAAAAATCTACAAAAAATTAATTTGCACGAGGTTCAATCGAATGAGCCTAATTTTTGATCGATCGAGCCTTGCAGATTTATACAAATAAATCCTGCAATCACTCGATTCCAACTTTACAAATAAACACACTTTGAGCAACCTAAATCTAGACTCTAAGTTTTTATCATGGTTTGCCAACACATTACAAATTGAAGCTCTAATACATTTAGTTCCTAAAGTCTTAGAACCTAACAAACTCCTCCTTTGCAATCCATGACAAAACACATCACAAAACTAAAATGCTCAAAGTTACAAACAGCCCTTTAAAAATTAACATGCCCAAAAAAGAATTCAACCTAACTACTATCTATTAGTTGCTAGTGTAGACAGTAGCACGACTAAATAAACCTGTATATTCTTGAAACACTCAACAAACACATAAACGCATGTGTGGAAAATACAAGTAAAAAAAAAATTCTTAATTTCACACAACTAGAAAATAAAAGATATATACCATGAATAACCTCATAATATAAATCAATAACCAATGTATCACATGTGAAACAAGAAACAAGAAAAGAAACATAAAACATAGCGTCTCCCCCTAACATCATATACAACCTATAAAGCTAAAATGCATAATACATCATGAGCCAAAATAAAAGAAATATATCAAGAAGTTCCTAGATACAATCTATGTACCCCAAAACAAAAACTCCCCTTATCTCCATGCATAATATGTACTCCCCCTTTTTGTGACGAATTGCCAAAGGGCAATCAATGCTCATCATTAAAAGGAGGTGATGGAGGAGACTGTCGAGCACTCGCGAAATCAGCACGTAGAGCCTAAAGCTCCACAAGCACATCCACCAAAATCTATCCATGCGCCACCTAAATGGTCATGACAGTGTCCAGCATACACCATAGAGAAGCATCACTCAAAGAAGAAGGTGGAGGATCAACAGCGGCGGTGGGATTAACAAACTCCTCAACAAAAGGATGACTAGATGAAGGAGGTTGAGATGCATCACCTGTGGAAGACTCAACTCTGGGGCATTTAGAGGTAGCTTTCATTTGAGCTGCTCTTTGCCTAAGGAAGGTGGCACCTATGGGAGCGATGATATGGACAGGTTCGGATGCAGAAAAATCCTCTAAACCTAAATCTAACAAAATCTTATGAATGAAAACCGGAAAGAAAAGACCATGCCCTTTCAAACTACTCTTATGAACCTCAACAAGTGATCGAATAAAATGAGTAGGAAAACTCATAGGAGCATCGGTGACAAGAGCATACAAAAATGCACATCTCTCAATAGGAATGGTATGCAAGTGAGAGATAGGCCAAATAGAATGACAAGAAATCCAGAGAAAAAAAAAAAAGTTGAGCTCAGTAAGCTCATGAGAGTTGACACGAGGATTAGTGCCCCACTGAATGGAAGTACTAGTGATGTAAGATATAATGTCATCGAGAGGAAGAATCTCGGTGTAAGGATAGACAGGCTGTTGTACCAAAGGTTCATGAAGAGCAGAGGCCACTACCTCAGGAGTAATGACATACTCTTCACCCCATATCCAACTCATCATATACTGGACATTGGAATCATCAAAGTGGACAGAGAGGTTCAAGTAGAACTCTCTAATCAAAACAATCGTTGGAGGATGATCTACATCTAAAAGAGGTAACCAACCCCTATGATCAAAACTCCTACGTATCTCTAGATCAACCTCATCTAGAATCACTTTACACTCAACCCACACCTTTCTATAAACATTCAAATTCTCATAGGTTTCTTGGTTTTTCGGGGTTAGAAACCTATCACTCTGGAAACTAGGGGTAGAGGGGGTGGTGGTTTTCTTCACTCTAGTCTTTCTAACCATGATGCTAAGGGTTGGAAAAAAAAATTAAAAAATAAATAAAATAAATAAAATAAAAAAACCAAGGGCAGAATGCATTAGAGTGGGTTAGAGCACAAAAATCTCAATAAATAACAATCTATATGATGCTTGTAATGAATGCACATATGATGCATGCTCTAATGCATTGAAATTTGTTCAATTTTACTTCATAAACCATCAATTGACTTGAACATATAGTTTTAGACCAAAAACCCCAAATTTTGAAAAACCCAATTTCAAAAAAATAAACCAAATTGAGCAATTAATCATCATACTAGTTGGGAAGCATCATATAATGAGTTAATCAATCCCAATTGAACAAAATCCCCAATTTCAGAAAGTTTCAAGCCCTAGAATTTCAAAATTTTCAAATTCACAAAATTGATCAAATTAATGCATGAGGATCATGTTTAAACCATCTAAAGACAAAAATGCAATGATCAAAAGTGAATAAAAACAAACCAAAAATCAAAAACCCAAAATCATTAGTTTGAAATTTTTAAGGAAAACGCATGAAAAATGTGAATAAATTGAAAAAGAAAGGGTAAAAGAGACTTACAAGCACTTGAAGACAAAAACCCTTAAAGATTTGAGGCAGAAAACGACAAAAATTTTAGATTGGATTGGTCGAGGAGAGAATAGTGAGAAAGGTTTTGAAAAAGATTGAAGAAAGTGAAGAGCACGTGAAGAGAAAACCTTTTTAAAAAACTCACTGTTCGAATTTCGATCGGTCAAAAACTAGATTCGATCGATCAAAAAACAGTTTCGATCGATCCAACATCAATCGAGCATCGATCGAGCCAGGCAGACTCAAACCTAAACTTTTATCGCATTTTCGATCGGTTAAGCAATAGCTTCGATCAGTCGAAAATCTGAAAAACTCAAATTTTTAAAAAACAGAGCAATTTAATGCAGGAACTCCTCAAAGCATAATATTTCATGAATGAAATGTATGATTATGAGATTAAAATTTTTTCAAAAACACTTAAATTCAACCCAGATCTTCCAAAAACACATTTTTGAATCAATTTGTCCTCAAAAACTCAAACATAAAACACATTTTGCATTAAAAACAATGAATATATAATCTTGGATGGCCAAAACAAATTCACACACAATATCATGTACTAAGTTTAGCAAAGAATAACTCATGTAGTGTGTGCAACTAGTAAAAGCACGAGATACATGTAAGGTGATAAGTAGGTAGTAATCAATCACAATTTCTACATTATTCATCACATAAATTTGAAAATAACTATCACCTAAAGAGTTACATCATATAACTCTCACATCTCCTAAAAAACAAGCTTGCAATCATGTAAGTTTCTTGTTTTGCCTCATAATGTACACACCAATTTTATTTCAATGTGAAAATATTTGATTAGCCGGATAATGTACACACCAATTTTATTTCAATGTGAATTTAATATAGCCCAATAATCTACACGCCAATTTTAGCATCAATCCGAGACTACACCTTATGTTCTTTTTGTGCATGTGCTACACTTTATTGAGCACAAAATAATATGACAAGCACTAGGGTGTTTATGATTGGCTAGTAAACAGTGGTGAGATGGTTATTTATGCCTTTCTCTTAGAATTTTTTTAGTCCTTACAATCAAAAGCATGTATCTTCAAAATCAAAATCATGTGATCAAAAACTATAAACAATTCCCACACAACATTCACTACATAGCCAAAACTAGCAAAGTGCAGTAAAATAAGCTCATCCAAGCTAAACAAGGTACACAAATATGCTATGTAAAGATAATATGGCCAACCTTGATTACAAGTCCAAGAGAAATAATGCAAAACACATTTTTCCTTCCTTTCCCCCTTTTTTTTATTATTTTTATTTATAAAATGAATGACAAAAACAACCTATCATGAAATGCATAAATGTTATGCAATGCAAACCCTAAAAACAAAAAACAAAACAGCAAAAGGAGAATGGTCACAAAGAATATAGAGATGAAGCACAATGACCATGGTAGAAAGACTCAATTAGATTGAGCTTTTTACATCCAAAACCTTTTAGATGCAACTCTTGCATTGGAGTTATTATTCATATTAGAATGTTAAGCAACTCCAGGATTGGAATAAAGGTTTAACGCCTTTACTAACTCGCCAATAAGTACCATAGAATCTTGTACTTGAGGCACAGGTACTTTTAGCTTATTTGCTCACTTTGCAACTTGCAACTTGAAACAGTTTGGATGAATATGTCCAGTCTTTCCACAAAAATAACAAACCCATAAAGGTCTATCATGCAACTTATCCTTAGGAAGGGTAGGATTCTTAAGCTTAGACTCTTAAAGATCAACCCTAATCTTCCTAGGTAGTGGTGTAACTTCTACTAGTTTGACAATCTCACTCTTGGGGGGCACAAAAGAAGAAACAAAGTTTATGGAATGAGTTTTAGACACAGAGATGCTATCTTTAAAACCTAGACCAGTTTTGTCTAAGGGAGACTTCTGAATACTCAACATGTGATCAAGTTTAGAACTAGCAAACCTATTTGTTTGTTCTCTTGTAATAGATAATTCTAGTTCCAAATTCTTAACTTTATCAAGCAACAGCATGTTTTCAGTCTTCACCTTATTATTCAATTCATTAGCATCAAACAATTTCAACAGCAAATTTTTCTTATCAAGTTCAAGAGAAGCAATTTTCTTTAAACATAAGTCAATGTTCATAACATCCTTTGCAGCAACCTTGCAAAGCTTATTATAGGCTTCTTGCAAATCGACATTCTCAGAGAGTTTCCAATCAGAAGGGTTTTCATCAACCATAACACTTTCATCAACTATAGCAGTAGTTGTGAAAGCAATGAAGTTTCCATCCTCATTACTACCAGGCTCATGACCAAAAACTTCATCATCACTAAGGGTTACAACCATAACTTTACCCTTTGATCTCAAGAATGTAGGACATTCTGATTTCACGTGACCATACCTTGACAACCAAAACATTGTTGACCCAAGGAATTATTTAAGGTTTGACCTACTTTTTCTTTAGATTTATCAGTATTGTTCACTTTAGTGGGTTCATTCCTCTTAAAATTCTTAAGTTTAGCATTATTTTTACCTCTCGCCCTTCTGTTGTTGTTCCTAAGAAAATTTCTAAAGTTCTTGGCAAGATATGCAATCTCTGTAGAGGAGTGTTCATCATCAAATCCATTACCATCAACTGACTCAAGAGCCATTGACTTAGATTTGTTTGTCTTAGGTAGGTCTAGCTCATAGGACTTGAGAGATCCTACAAGCTCATCAACAGGGATGGAGTCCACATCCTTACTTTTAGTAATGGCAATCACTTTTGGTCTAAAATCCTTGATTTGGATTTGTTTGTCTTAGACGGGTCTAGCTCATAGGACTAGAGAGATCCTACAAGCTCATCAACAGGGATGGAGTCCACATCCTTGCTTTCAGTAATGACAATCACTTTGGGTCTAAAGTCCTTAGTCAAGGATCTAAGTATCTTCCTAACAATTTTAGGTTGATCATAAATTTCACCCAAATTATAAAGCAGAGTTAACAGTATCATTCACTTTAGCATAGAATTCATCAAAACACTCATCATTAGACATTCTAATACTTTCAAATCTAGTAGTTAACTGCTGCAATTTGTTAATTTTAACTGCCTTTGTGCCTTCATGCACAGTTTGGGGAATATTCCATGCAGTATGAGCAACCTCAACATTTGATATCCTCTTGAATTCCTCCATATAAATAACATTAAAAATAGCATACATGGCTTTGCTATTAAAAGCAATTGCTTCTTTCTGAGAAGTTTGCCACTCGCTTACAAGAGTAGTTGGTTTCTCCCATCTGTATTTAACGGAATTCCAAACTCTCTTATCAATAGATTTCAGAAATGCTTTCATCCTTACTTTCCAGTAGGCATAGTTGTTCCCATCAAAGTGAGGTGGGATTACAAGAGCGTGACCATGTTCCATGACAATAGGGGTTAAGGATCAACTCTTAGATCAAGGATATAAACACAAGAGCTAACCCACTCTGATACCACTTGTACGAGGTTCGATCGATAATTTTCTACAAATTTTTCCAACATAGCCCAAGCCTGGTTTGACATAAAGGGTTTTATGTTTTACTCCAAGTATAAAAGGAAAAACCTTACACGTCAAACCAAACTTGGGCTGAGTTGGAAAAATCTGTAAAAAATTAATCTACACGAGGTTCGATCAATTGAGCCTAATTTTCAATCGATCAAGCCTTACAGATTTATACAAATAAATTCTACAATCACTTGATTCCAACTTTACAAATAAACACACTTTGAGTAGCCTAAATCTAGACTCTAAGTTTTGATCATGGTGTGCCAACACATTACAAATTGAAGTTCTAATACATTTAGTTCCTAAAATCTTAGAACCTAGTAAAAGTAACAATGAAGAAACCATTCAAACTAATTAAAGTCCTTCTTATGGATTTGGGTGACGATCAATAAACGTACAAGGGAGAGGCTATGTAAGACATAGCTAATCCAAAACTCACGATAAACCCTACAAATAAATTAAAATTTTGATTTTTTTTAAGCCAAAGCACCAATGAGCCGAGGCAGTACAACAAGTCAGCCTCGGACCCACTTTTGTATCATTTAATACCCAAGCCAAGAAAGAGCCAACCAAAGCAAAAAAGGTGTTCAACACCAAAAATAACTTGAAGTCACTAAAAAAGGTGGGTCCTTGATTATCAAATCCACTCTATTTTGCTCTGCAACCTAATAGAGGAGGAGAGTTCGAATATGATTTTCTTTGAAAGTTAAAATAAAGGTAAATTATAAAGTTGGTTTTTATCCTTGAAAGCTTGGATTTTTGTATAAACACAAGAGCTTGTTTAATCCCCCAATAAAAATTATAGCTCGATTACTTTTACTCCTAACTTAAGCTAAGTGTGGAATAAGAGTAAATGCGTGCAAACAACCAATAAATTTACTCTAAGCCATATTCAACCAATATCAACAATAACAAAAAAGCTTAAAAAGTAGGGAAGAAGGATGCAAACACAAGATAACACTAAGACATGTTATCGAAGAGGAAGCCGAAGAACTTGGCGAAAAACCTCTCTACGGATCTCCAAGTGGTAAATCGATCCACTAGAGAATAAGTTGGAGTATGTGAATAATAAAAGACCCTCCAAGCCTAGTCTACCCCATGTACTTAAGCCTTCCAAGCTCCTATTACCAACTCGCTTCTCGGAACCTTGTCTTCTCTAACTTTCCTAAATCCTGCAATTCAGCCCGATTGCATCTGCCAATGATTGGCTTCTTCCAATGCTTCCTAGCAGCACCAAAACCTCACTTTACACTCAAATTGGGTGTGGTAAGTGTTTAGGCTATCAACCTCTCAAGGATTTGGATATGGAAAGGTAGGAGTAGAGGAAAACCACAAGGAAATGTGTAGATGATTGTGGGTATAACAATCTTTAACTCTCGAGTGTGTATGTTAGGGTTTTCTCTCTGAAAGCACTCCTTATAATATATGGGTAATGAGATCATATATAGCGTGGGTAAAGACTTGGTAAAATAGACATGACAAAAATAGACAAACAGAATGTTTCGCGAGTATTTCGTGGGAAGGCCTTACCCACGAGACACTCGTGAAAACTCCAGGCTGTCATGACTCTTTGCATTCCAATCATGTGCTCTACACGTGGCTACTTCGCGAGTTAGGTTCTCACGAGCTTCTCGCGAAATCCACTTGTTCTTCAATTTAAGCTTGAGTTTTCACACTCTCACACACAACCTTACAATTAAAAACCCCACATAAATATAGGGGAAAATGATTGAATAAAATTACAATCAAATTTGGCACGGAATTAAAGCCAACACAAAATAGTTGTAAATTACAACTTTACAATCCTTTACACCATATGTCGATTTGGTCCTTAAAATTTCAATTGTGTTAATTTGGTCTTTAACATTTTCAATGTTATATCAATTTAGTCCCTAACTTGAATAATCAAATTAAATTTATAGCAAATATATAAATATATATATATATATATATATAAATATATTTATATATTTTAGCACGGTGCTTTAATTATGCATTGAACCATGCCACCAGTTTCACACAGTACACACATTTAAAATGAAATAATACTATATTTTATATATTACACATTAATAATTTATTTAAAAATAAATAAAAGAAATCCGAGAAGCCCGTTCTTCTACACCACGCTTTTTTCTTTTTCCTTTTTTTAGTATGAAATGAATTCGCTAATTGAAACATTATATTTGTGTGATTATCATTATCCCTATTTTGACTATTTTGAATTTAAAAAAGGCTGATAAAACAATAAGCTATATTGCATAATTGAAGTAAAGAGTTTTACACGACAGCTTTATAGGATTTAATTTGTGAGTTTCAGTTAACTCAACTGGTAAAGTTTCTGATGGTTGAATAACAGATCTGGGGTTCAATCCCCCCGTCCACACCAAAAAACGATTGGTGTTTTGGTCTAATGATAAAAAGCTATCATTAGAAGCGGATACCATAAGTTGAAACTCTCTAAAAAAAGATTTATAGGATTTAATCTCAATGTCTCTTGGCCAAAGAAAATAATACAATTTTTTTTTTATTAAATAGCTTTTCCTATAATTGAAAATGAAAAATCAAAGTTTATGAAAAATTAAAGACTTTTAAGCTTTAACCCATTTTGACATTTGTAGGGGCCTTTTTTTATGTATTGTGTGTTGGGCTGGGCTGCCTCCTGTGGTAATAGGCCCGAATGTTTCTGAGTAAGGGAGTTGGGGCCGGTCTAATTGTAACTCAACTTGGGCCAGTTTGTGCACAAACTTATGCATTGTCTGCCAGGAGTAAGCTTACGGCAAGCAGAACTGTTTCAGACGAGTTACGGCAGACAGATATAATAACAACCAAAACAGAGTATTCTGACTATTTAAATAAATGGCTATGTAATCCCTATTTATAAAGCATGATTACAGTCATGATAATGTCATTTACAGAGAAAATAAAGGAGAAAGAAAATAATACGAACTAATCAAATGGGCATAAATCAAGTTTTAAGTTTAGTCTGCCGAAGCAAAGCCAAAGAGGGGAGAACGCCTCTTCTCAATGCAAATAATCTCCCATGAAAAAAAGATCCTACTGTGGGGATTAATGGCTTTGAGGGAGTCGGACCTGAATGGTTATTGCCTAAAAGAGGGCCTTGTTACGTTTTGGAAGAGAGCAGGATTTGAAGGGGGAGAGAGGGAAACCGATCTACTGGTGTATGCCCACTGTATTACCTCTCATTTTTCCTTAGTTTCCTCTCTTTTCTTCTCCGTTTTCTTTCTTATCTCTTTTCTTTTCTTTTTACTCTGCTTTTCTTTCTTACTCCATAAAATGCTCTGTTTTCGATCCTTTTTTCAGGGCACGGCAAGGGCCTTTTTATAGTGCTTGCCGTGACCAATGTTTTACCACTTTGCCCCTTAACCGTCTTTGTCTGGTTTGGGCGTACTTGCCGACCACCAAGTCTGTGCGACATTCACCCTTGCCAGACAAAGGCAGGTTTGTTTCATTCCTCAGTCTACCGTAACACTTCTTTCCTGCCACGGTATAAATGCTTTCTCTCTTTACTCTCAAAGCATGCACCCAACGGTTCCCCCTCAAACTTGCCTCTTTTGGGTGGTCTGTCATCCCAGCAGGACGTACCTCCCAAAAGGGCTTGGGCAGGAGCCGCAAAATAGATCTTTTCCCCTCTCCCCACCACTAAACCATACCCCCTTTACCTCTTACCTCTGGCCCGTGGCCCCACCACGTCCTATATTGGCTGGGTACAGGCTGGTGGTGCCTGAGCCTTGCGCGTGCTTTCCTTTCAGATATGTCCAAGAGTCTGCCTGCTGCTCATGCCTCTGTCGTGATCTGGAGGCTCTCCGTTCGTGTTTTCTGACCTTTTATGTGGGCTTTTCTTTGGTTTCCCGCTTCATTCAAGAGCTGGGCTTTGTCTGATGATGAGCCTTACATTTCTTTGGTCCACTCTTGATTTTCTTTATTTCTTGCAACGTTGGACTGTTATTCCTGCCGTAATAACTTAATCTTGCTAGACCTCTTTTGGACCAGCCGCTTATCCCTTTTCTCAGTGGCCTGTCATGGGCACTGTTTTGCTTTTACTTGTGAGCTCTCATGTCCCTTTGGGCATCCACGGCCCGATTTCTTTCCTTGGGCTTCCTTGGCCCGTTTGCTAATTCCATACTCCCATGGGCTTTTTTACTAACTTCATTAGGCTTCCCCGGCCCAATAACCTTATTCTTATCCTTAGGGTTCATGGGCCTGCCATAAACCCCTTACTCTCTTAGTTTGCATTGCCTTGGGCCTGCGGTGGCCCTTTCTCACTTTTCTACCTCATACACTGCCCATGAGATGCTATTTCTTTCTTTCCTGGCTTCCTTGAGCCCGCTTGCCTCTTCAAGACCCATTTGTTTATTCATTGGGCCTATGATCCATTATTCCTGCCGCTTGGGCCTAATGAGTTTTTGCTATCTATTTTGTCAATTCTTTGTTACCCTCATTATTGGGCTTTCTTCCTGTCTGCCTGGGCTTCCACAAATGGCCCTCAACAACGTTTTTGTTTCATGAAAAGTTTTCGCTCATACTCCAATACAAGTAAACGCAGACCATATATTTTAACTGTTTAATCATTTTTATATATATAATAATTAAATAGTTGGAGAAGTGGGAATTTAAATCTTGAATGTTTTCACCAGAAACATGAAAAATCGCCAATTGTTACAATGCTCTTAACACTACTTAATTGTATTGAGTTCAAATGTATTGGATTTTTTTTTTTTTTTTTTTTTTTGGGATACAGATGAAAGGAAATAGAAATAAAATAAAACTATAGGCAATAAATATATTTACTTTGATACCAAAAGAAATGAGAGAGAAAAAATTATTAACAAGGATATAAAACCTTTCTATTTTTCAATTAAAAACTGTTTAATTATTTATTTTTCATATTTTCAATTGAAGAAAGAACTTTTACTAGATCGACTTGCTGAAAAGGCTTGTTCCAAGAAATTAAGATGGTCAAATCAGGGAACACACAAGCCACAAAACTTTGATTAGATAGCTAGTCCCTACCTACCACCAACTTTGAAGTTTGAAGACCCCATGCCACTTCTATTTTGATGGCTAAAATCATTGGATGGTTCATAGTACTCTCGCTCAAATTATCTAATCCTAGAGGACCAATGCGTGCATCTCCCAAGTTCCAATCACAACTTGGGTTATAAGCGTGAATGTTGCCTCCAAAGTCCACACTATCTGCATTAGTGGGAGTGTCCCAATGGCCACTACTAGTGCGTGTAGCCAAGCTTAGATGCCCACTACAGATTTATATCTTTCTTCTTTCTTTCTTTGTGTCATTCTCATTCTTATCCAATACAGACACTTCCAAGTTACTAAACCACTTAGCCAAAAGGCTACAGAGAGCGCGTTTTATTTATTATGTCATGGAATCGGACCACTTGTCCATATATGGATTTTAAATCAGTATCACATATTGTTGAACTTCAACATCAACAAAAATTATTAACATGGCTGGTCTTAAACACCAATCAAGCACTGGTTATGGTAGGTTTGTTTATGTAGTCCAGTGACTTGATAATCGAGAGCCATTGATAATTTACTTATTACCCAAAATTTTATGGCATTTGCGGCCCCATCACAACATTATTCATTCCAAGACATTTTTCTCACTTTTTATGATCTACTTTATCCTTTACCATCCATAGCATGTCATGTTTTTATTTTTCATTTTGAACTGTTTTTATTTTATAATGAAAGTCAAACGAATACAAAGCAATTTACGATTGGTATAGCATAAAGTGAAACACAAAGTCAAACAGAAGGATTGTATTCCCTTGTCACAATGTTAAGGCTCTATAAAGGAAATTAAAAAAGATATAGGTGTATGAACTCCGTAGTATCGCATGGGTAAGATGCATATATACTTCAAATCCCATGCATGTACACAACACATCTATCATTTTTTTTTTTTTTGGATAAAAAAAATCACAACTTTTATTAAGAAGATAAAAATAATTCATCTTGAGCTAAAACTAACTCAATCATACTCATACTAGGAGTTTCCTCTATCCAAGTTACATAACTAAAAATATTTTTTGCATACTGGGCCAAGATGTGTGTGCTAGACCGATTAATTTTTATTATTATTATAAGATATAATTTTAAAGATTTTGATAGTTAATATTTTATATTTAAAATAAGAAATATATATATAATAAGCATACAATAAATAAAATATACCTAAAAATATTAATATTTATTTGTCAAATATTAAAAATGTCTTATTTTAATTTATTAAGAATTGTCATGTCATTGTGTCTTATGTCATGTTCGTGCCCACACATCTTAATCTCAAGGTTTTTTTTTTTTTTTTCAATTTATATTTTTCCGTTCTTTGTGAGATTTTAATGTTTTTGGGAGAATACACACACAAAAAAGTATAATTCCGTCTAAAGCATTTTAATGAACACTTGCAACTTAGGAGATGTCCAATCTATCATTAACTGATTTTAAAGCCAAACGTTGTATGCTTCTATTTACCAAATTTTTTATCCTAAGATACGGTTCCATTTTTGCTGAATTTAAAAGTTAATATCGAATGGGAATTGGAATGTAAATAAACAATGCGCATAGGACATTGAATAAGTTCTCCAAGTCAACCCAGCTCTGAACATGTCGAACGCCTCCTCTAGTTTATCTTGTTGACATATGAAATTTTATATAATTGAGTTGAAATTTCATAACTGTTTTCTAAGTGATTTCATTACTTCTTTATAAAATAAATTTTATAATTGTGAGTGTATATAGAATCACTTATAAAACATTTACAACTTAGATATGAAATCACTTATAAAACATTTATAACTTAGATATGGAATCACTTTTACATTTCACATGTTGCGGCCCATATTCCTAAATCTCATGGGTCTAGGTTGGAGGAAGTTTCTCAATTCTTTAAACCACCAAAAAATGCACAAGATCCAGAGAATACGGGAGATATTGAATAGCCAAATCGCTCTCAACAAGTAAGGAAAAGAGACCATTAAATGCCAACTAAGTTGAGCAACTTTCTCAATCTACCCCTTTCAGAAAATTTTGCAAATATTACAAGTGATGAACTTATACTCACAAAGTTTAAACTTTTACAAATAACATCATATACAAACATACATAAATACATAATATATGTTAATGTATATATGTTTTTTATTTATTTACATGTTTATAAACATATGTATGTAAATATATGAATGGTGGTAAGTTTGAAATGGGGGCACCAATATCAACTAGTACAGAAAAATTTGTTCCTCTGGCCATTCATATATCATAACAATGTAAGAGAAAAAGATAATGAAACTGAATTGAATTAAAGAGCAGTACTCTGTTTTTGCCGTGCTCCTTTTCAGTACAAATAGTTTTTAGAATTCTAGTTCATATTTAGCATATACGTAGCCTCTCTACACAAAGAAAAACATGAAATTCTCCTTCTACCCACATAATTAAAACCTTGTATCGTATACAATTGCCTATTGCTATTGATCTACAACTAATAGATGTAATGTGCCCTTTAATCATTGGTACAATGATGAGTGGGTCAGACTACATACATACATAAATACACATACGTATTTTGTGCAATGATTTTTACCTAAAAACATAGCGTTTTAGAAAATTAAAGAAGACCTAAAAAAAGAAGCAACAACGTAGGCTCGAAGAAACTGCAATTGATGAAGATTTAAAATTAACCAAGGGAGTGGCATAGCACCCCAAGAAAAGGTCCGCATGAGAATTGACGAAGTATCAAGTATATAACAAAGGATATTAAAATCTGATAAAATTTTGAATTTTGAGATTATTTACAGTTGCAGGAGCAATTTGCACAAACAGTAGAAAGGCAATACAAAATAGTAATCTTAAAAGGCCCACAATCAAACCTCTAATTGATTGAGGAGAGATATCGGCCAGCATCGCCGGTTTTATTATTATAGAAACGCCATAGAAACACTAGCTACTAATTTCAAAATCACCTCACTGATATCATTATTATAAAAATGCCAGCAGTTAAATTCACAATCTCTCGATTAAAGACCAACACTTAAGGAGCTGTCACACTACTATGTAAGATGTATCCAATGATGAAGATAAAATTTTGTATACATAATTGGCCTTATTCGACCAAGATTGAAATCCAACCAGACACTAAGTAACCTCCAAGTCTTATTTACCTGTAAGTATATAATATAATCTATCTCAAGTCTATAAAATTATATGTTTATAATATAATCAAATCTTAAGCAAGTAAGCTTTAACAATACAAAGTTCACATATGTATATGTATATACATATACTTATATAGACTTAAATCGAGTCACATAAGTTTTAACAATACAAGATTGGTGAATCTAATATTATTTTTTAAGATCATAAAAGAAATCATTATATCTAATTAACTCAATAAATATAATTTTAGCAAGAATTTAGTTATTAATTATTATACGGTTATGGGAGCAATCAGTTCATTTGTGAATATCATTTACTTAAACATATATACATACATAAACATATATTATGTAGGTAAATATACAAATAGTGGTAAAACCAAAATGGTACATCGATATCAATCAATATGAAAACATTTCATTTTCTAGCCAAATTGAAATGACCTTCCATAATGAAATTGACTCCCTCATTTCAAAGACCTTGAGTTTAATAGAAAACAAGTTGTCTCGCTTATATATGTTATTCACTAGTATATATATAAAGAAGCGGTCTCCAAGTCTTTGCTAGACTATTTTACTTCCTACCCACTCCTTAACCATAAGATATCCCGGAAACCCTATGAGTCAATAATTGTTATTTATATTAAAATTTTAATTTAGAGTGCAAATATTTTTACTACATATATGCATTCTTGTCCTAATTGTTGATATATTTCATTTGATAAAATAAATGCTAAGGGGCCGCTTGGTAAGAGTATTTAAATATAGTTTTTGTTTTACAATCCATAAAATGGTGTGTCCCACACTTGAATTTATTTTTTGGCTAATATTTTCTAAATACTGTTTTCAAAAAACTGTATCATATTTTCCTTATTTAAAACAGGATTTTGAAAATGACTTTGGGGGTGTTTTCAGGATACAAAAAATCTTTTTAATGACATAGTTGTAAATAAATTGAAAACAATGGACCTCACATATTTGTCCAAACTTTTTTATCTCTTAAATTTAGGAGTTTATCTTTATCACAAAAATAATTCTCAAACTTCAAATTTGAAACTTATCATTAAAAAAACAAAATGATGAGCTCTATCCCCTTATCATTATCCATTAAAAAAAAAAAAATGTAATCTACAGATTCTACACGTTACTTTTTGTATATATATATATATATATATATATATATTAATCTCAAAAATAGAAATGGTCTCCCAAACAATTATTTTTGTTTTTAGTATTTTAAAATTTTTTCTTAAAAGTGGGAGCCAAACACGTAAAATATAAATTTATTATCTGAAAACTAGTTTCAAGTTCAATTTTTTGAAAATTGTTTTTATACTATTTTGAAAAAAAAAAAAAAACAAAAAAACAAAAATCCTACTACCAATCAGGCCCTTAAGGTACTGTAAATTGTATTACTTAAATCTTACAAACTAGAAAATTGTTTTTATACTATTTTGAAAACAAAAACAAAATCCTACTACCAATCAGGCCCTTAAGGTACTGTAAATTGTATTACTTAAATCTTACAAACTAGAAAAAAATTTTTATACTATTTTGAAAACAAAAACAAAAATCCTACTACCAATCAAGCCCTTAACGTACTGTAAATTTTACTACTTAAATCTTACAAACTAATATGACAATGGGTCTATTTGGAATAACTATTTTAAAAAGTGTATTTTATTTAAAAATAGTTATTTTAGAATGTGCATTTTGAAAACACAATTTTTATGATCAATATTGTCAATATTGTATCTTATCAGCCCCGTTTTACATTCAAAAATCACAATTTGACTACACCATGAGATCATGGAAATGTCAAAATAAGTTAATTGTGCCAATTGAATCTTATATAACTTAATTTTATGGATCAAAAGAAAAAAATAACCAAAGGTTTTCTGTTCCTATATTGTAGGTATTTGTTATATCATATATCTAGGAAGCAAATGATACGAGTATGTCAGGTTAAAATTAGTGCTTTTCAGAGAATATTAAAGATGTGAGAAGAACTAATAAATAATTTTTTAAATTAAATGATATGATGGAGTAACATTGCTGTGGGGAAGTGTGAAATTATCATTGCAAGTAAAATTGGAGAGAAATATTAAAAGTAACAATGGAGAAACCGTTCAAACTAACTAAAGTACTTCTTCTGGATATGGGTGACGATCAATAAACGTACAAGGGAGAGGCTATGTAAGACATTGCTAATCCAAAACTCATGATAAACCCTACAAATAGGTTAAAATTTTGATTTTTTTTTTGCAAGCCAAAGCACCAATGAGCCGAGGCAGTACAACGAGTCAGCTTCTGACCCACTTTTGTATCATTTAATACCCCAGCCAAGAAAGAGCCAACCAAAGCAAAAAAGGTGTTCAACACCAAAAATAACTTAGAGTCACTTAAAAAGGTGGGTCCTTGATTATCACATCTGTTAGGACATATGTGATTCAATATTAGGAACATATGTCAACATTTTATGTAATTGGCTAATCTTTTAACAAAATGCACTTTACTTGTAATTGGATAGATCTAGGATGTGTTAAATGCTTCAAGAAACAAAGTTTCAGGTTCAAGTGTTAAAGCCATGCAAGTCTATCCAAAAATCAAGTCAGAAAGTGCAGGATTTTAAAGCTCGACAGTTAGCATCTATCGAGGTTTAAAAACTACTGAAGCCCATGGCTCAACAACTAGCTCGATAGATGGCTATCTATCGAGGTTTATAAAGTTCAGTTTTTCAGGACTGTTTTTCATCCAATCCGTGAATGTATATTTGGGTTTTCTTTTCTCACAACCCTAAACAAATATAAGGATTGTTTTAAGGGCTGAAAAAAAGTGACATAAGTTGCACAAGAACAAATTTCACAAAAGTGAAGAGTGTAACTGGAAACCTAGTTTGCCCTAGTTCTTGACGAAGCTGCTGTGTTTGTACACCATAGGGTTTTGTGACCAAGCAATTTCATGATCTTCATCGTGTGATGAACAGAAGAACTTTGTAGCCAACATCCTTCTCAAGTTGGTGATCAAGTCGCGTATTGGAATCCGCATAATTGGTTAGTCACGTACTGGGAGCCATGCATTGAAAATGAGAGATTGTCACTACAAAACAAGTCCAATTGGGTATTGGGGTAAGGGTTCAACTGTAGGTTGGTAGAAGGTACTGGGATTCCTTTACTTATAACCGCTTGTTTTGATAATAGTGGATTCTCAGGAGTGGTGACCTTAAAATCACCCGGCGGGGTTTTTGCTGTAAAGGTTTTCCCCCATTTGTAAACAAATCACCGTGTCAATTTATTTTCCGCTGTATACTTAGTTTAATTGGTAATTTTTTTGTGCTACCACGCATATTGTATGTTAATCTGATTAATTAATCAACTTGGCTAATTAATTGGTTAATTCATTACAAGGGGTCAATACATTCTTGGCCTATCAACATCCACTCTGGTTTGCTCCGCAACATAACAGAGGAGGAGAGTTCAAATATGATTTCCTTTGAAAGTTAAAATAAAGGATAAATTACAAAGCTGGTCTCAATCCTTTACACCATATGTTAATTTGGTTTTTAATCTTTCAATTGTATCAATTTGATTCTTAACATTTTCAGTGACGTATCAATTTAGTCCTTACTATTATTCTTTGGATGGAAATAATTGATATGTCAAATGGAGCAATAGGAAATTATTTTCTATGCCACATCAACTCTAACAGTATTGCCATGTCATATTAAAAAAAAAAAAAAAAACTCAAATTGAAATCTTCAAACGTTTAAGCATTTACTTTTTGGACGGCTACGCCTAGTTGTGACTGTTGTTGGACTTTTTCTAATCAACATCATCTTCACCACCATTATTCTTTACTCACAATCACAATTCACAACAATGTGTAGAGCAGATATGAGATACCACACTCCACACACACACACACACACAAAGATGCCTATCTGCCTTTTATTTTTTTCTCCAAACAAATTCAGAATTGAATTTTTTGGGTTATAGATTGACCCCGATTAATTAATTCAATTACCCAAGTTAATTAATTAATTAGATCAAATTACATGTACGTGGAGGCACCAAAAAATCACCAAATAAATTAAGTGCAATGGAAAATAAATAGATACGATGATTTGTTGACGAATGTGAAAAACCTCTCACAAGGCAAAAACCTCATTAGGTGATTTTTAGGTCACCACTCCCAAGAATCCATTAATCAAGAACAAGTGGTTACAAGAATAAGAAATCTTACCACTACCCTGGACTATCCCAAATTACCAACCTACAGTTGAACTTTCACTCCAATCCCCAATTGGACTTGCTCTTGTAGAGACTTCTTTCCTTTGCACGGATCTTAGTACGTGACTAACTCTCAACAACTAATTGACTGTTGTTGGTTGCAAAGCTCTTCACTTCAAAGTATGTTGAAGATTTGGAAACACTTGGTTACAAAACCCTAAGGTGCACAAAACGCCGTAGCTTCTCACAAAGTGTATGAGTTTTTTAATTAAGTCTCCATTTCTTTAATGACTTTAAAATAAGGCTTTTATATGGTCTAGAGGTTTAGTGAATGAAACCCTAGCTATCCAAGTCATCATGGGCCAAAATTCAAATCTGAAAATTCTAAAATCCTAGATCTCAATAGATTGAGCTTATGTCAAGAATTCTTCATTAAGTCTCAATAGATGCTAGTGTCAAGACCAGTGTTGAGCTTCATTGAAACAACTTTTCTTCACTTGTTTCTTGGTTCAATCTTCATGTTTTTAATGATACCGCTTGCAATGTTTGTGCAACATACTTCTTGATACACTAAACCCATCTTAAATCTACCATATTACAAGTAAAATGCATTTTGTCAAAGGATATGCCAATACATAAAAAATATGACCCGAACAATCTCCCCCATTTGAAAATCTGTGACAAAACCACAAACATAATTATGAGAGAAGTATAAAGTAACAATCTCCCCAATTAAGTACCCAGAAATTACACAAGTCTAACTAATACTATGAATTCTTGAAAAACTTTGCAAGAAAAGAGATCACGGTATGAAAGACTTGCAACTTGTCTTAACTAAAACACTAAATAAGATCCATTAAGGTATCAAGTATGAAAAATAGACAAGTTATATAAACCAAGAAACATGTGTATAAAAAATAAAAATAAAAATAAAAACACATGTGAGATAAAGAGTGAAAAACATACATCATCATCATATATATCAAATAAAGCAAAATTTATGTAAAATGGTTACAAAAACAAGTGTACATGTAGTGAGAAAGCTATACAACAAAAACCTCACTACATCTCTCAAAACTCTCCCCCTATCACTAATCTAGCACTCCCCCTAACAACAAGACTACTCTTTCATAACCAAAAGTATCACCCCTTGTTTGTCATGAGTGACAAAGGGCGAATCACTAAGAGGTCGTCATCTCATCATCAAATTTTGAGCCAGAAGCATCATCACCATCATCATCTCCACTAGGTTTTTGGGATGCTAAAAGCTAAATTTTTTAGCACCACTATAGTGAATGCTTTCTATTTTTTTTTTTTTTTTTTAAATCCTAGCTAGACAAGCATTAAAGAACAATATTATTTTGGGCTTTTTTGTCTTATTTGTTGATAGATGATTGCATCTTAATGTATTAAGAAATAATAATTTTGTGCATTTATAATTTGTTAATACCATATGGATGCCCTTTTTTTTTTGCTCTAACTTGAAATCCTAAGTTCATTCCTGCACCTAACTACATATGTAACAATTAGTATTTCATTGGCTTTAATAATTTTTTTAATTTTGAAACACTAACATTATAATCCTGGTTCTCTCTCTCTCTCTCTCTCTCTCTCTCTCTCTCCACACACACACACATAGGTAGAGGGAGGGGGGCTGGGGGGGGGGGGGGTGGCATGGTCCCCTTGGATTTTCAAAAAAATGCCCCCTTCCCCTCTATTTAATGTTAAAATTTTAAAATATTGAGTTAATTTTAGGTGATTTCCCCATTTCATTTTTTAAAAAAGTGTAAATGCTCTTTAATTTATTATTTTTTCCTTTATTTTCCTTTTAATATTGATTTTTTTGTCATGTATAAGTAGGGATGGCAATGGGGCGGGGCGGGGCAGGGCTAGAGGATGGGATCTTCATCCCCACCCCACATGGTTGTCTCCCTTCCTTGTCCCAGGGCAAACTACCTTGCTCCATCCCCGCCCCTTGGAGGCCTACGGGGACCCACCCCGTCTCGCCCTTAATACAATTTTATATATATAAATAAAATTTATGCTACAATAATAAAAATCACAACAACAAAAAAATGTTATAAAATCCAATCATTTAAATAAACCAAGTATTTAAATAGTCTAATACATAACAACACAATTCAAACCCAAATACATAACAAAATAAACATTGTCTTATAACAAAATAAAAATTGAAACATTCGAAATATGATAAGAAACAAACCCACTGAAAGCACCAAGAGACTGGTACCTTTTTTCCTTCCAACTGTGCATCTTCAATAGCTATAAACAAAAATTTCAATGTTAGATAGGGAGAAAAAAAATTAAAATTAAATTGAAAAAAACTAATTTAAGAAACACTAAAACAAAAGGGAAGATAGTGAGTGAGATGAACCTAAAAAGCAACGTTGGAGTGGAGTTTGGCTAATTGGCTTATGGCAATATTTGAAACTTGAAAAACACATATAGAGAAGGGAGAAGGGTCAGAGCAGGGCAGTAGGTATTAGAATAAAAAATATTTGGGCAAATTACAATTTACCAACCTGTGATTTGGTCGAATTTTAAATTGTCTATATGTGATTTGAAATTTGACATTTTACCCACTTGAGGTTAGCTAAGTTAAAGTTTCATAACCCACCTCTGTTAAAAATAAGGCTAAATATGTAATTTTATTCCACTTTTTTGTCTCTCTCTTCCAAAAACACAAAAATCATATAAACACAGTAAAATAAGACCAAAAAGATGTTGGTAAAGATAAAAAGAAGAAGCTTCCTTTGCCTAAACTAAAGTCATCATCCAACTCAACTAATTATGGACTTCCATTCTTCAATTCCGTCCCAAAAAAAAAACTTCCTACAAGCAAATCAAAAGCTATTGAATCGTGATGGTCTATGTATCAAAAGCTATATATGGGTAAGAAATCTTTATTAAGATGAGAATGATGGGTTTGGCTTTCTTGTGAACAATAAGTTGCTGGGTTTTTGCAAATCTGGGTTGTAAGTTGTGTGTTGATGATGCTTGGGTCTAAGTTTGATTTGGATAACCACAAGTTCTATCATTTTTTTTCCCTCCTTCTCCATCTTACAGTATATAATGCTTATATGGTGCAATAAGTTATGCCCCGGCGTGTGGTGGACATGTTGGCTGGTTGGACGTGATTGGCAAACTGAGGGGTAGCAACTGTTGAAAGCCTCTCTTTTTTTTTTTTTTTGGTTGTTGTTGTGTTTTATGTGGCCCGTGGGCCACTAGCCACTAGGTGTGAAACAGAACAATTAGGCTTTTGAAGGATTGGAAAGTACGACAACGGAGCTTAAGATTTTTTTTTTGAGGAAGAAACTTATTAATATTATTAATCATTATTGGTTAAATCAGCCAGTACAAAATGGAAAATGTCTGGTGGTACATCTTCCATCCAGACCGTTAAATTTGGTTCCTTAATAGCCCTTCGTGCCAATGCATGAGCAACATTATTCCCTTGACGGCGTATTTGAGAGAACTTTACAGATTGGAAAGCTCCTGCCAAGTATTTGACATCTTGCAGAATGTGTCCATGCAGAGCTAGAGATGGACTTTGGTCTTGAAGTTCTTTGCAGATAACCTCCGAGTCGCCTTCTAGAATAATTCTGTTGAGACCAAGTTCAAGTGCAAATTCCATAGCTCGCCTCGCTGCTAAGGCTTCGACTTGTGCCACTGTTGTTGGGAGTGGCGCAAGCTGTGTCATTGAAGCCAACACCTCGCCTTTCTCATTTCTGATAACAGCGCCGAGACCAGCTTTCCTTTGCTGAGTGAAGACCGCTTCGTCGTAGTTGATCTTGTAACACCCTTGGTCTGGTGGCTTCCATCGAACATGTTTCCTGTGTTGAGGCGTCCCCAATTGGTGATGAATGAGCTGGAATTCGTTCTTCCTTTCCTTAGATAAAACATGAATCTGATCAAGGGGGCAAGCTTGTAGTTTGAGTCGCACTTGGTTCCGCCTGTTCCACACGGCCCAGCTGGTAAACGCCAGCAGCTCCACGTCCATCCTCTCCTCAAAAGCTCGCTTGAAGACATCCTTCACGCTACTGCCTAGCATTTCCGAAAGCCATTGCCATTGGGGGACTGAATTCCACATTACCTGCACATCAGAACAAAAGAAAATTGCATGTGAGCATGTTTCCTCCCCTGTTTTTCAGGTCTCACACAGCCCCTCTGTGGTGATCCGTCTTCGACGAAGATTATCTTTCACCGGCAAAGCTTCCCTGCTAGCTCTCCACACGAAGTTTTTAACCTTGCTCGGCACTTCCAAACTCCATAAATTCTTCCAAAAAGCCGAATCCTGGTTTGAAGATTGAGGTTGGGCAGAATTATCAACAAGGAACCGATAGCCCGATTTCACCGAATAAGTGCCAGAGGGTGTAAAAGGCCACACCAGTACATCTTTTTGGCTAGTGGAACTCAGTCGGATGCCTTTGATAGTCTCGGCTTCCTGTGCACTGAACACATGCTCAATTACCTCTGTCCTCCAACTTCTAGTCACCGGATTGATTAACACCTCCACACTTGAATTCTCTTGGCCAAATAGAACCGGTGTTGTGATTTGAGCTGAAGAAAGTGAAGGCAGCCAATTGTCTCCCCAAATCTTTATCATCTTCCCATCGCCTACTCTCCAAGCAGCCTCTTTTTGGATGACATCTCTACCTTTGAGAATACTTTTCCAAGCGTAAGAAGCCGAAGAAGACTCCTTGGCTTCTAGAATGGAACATCTTGGGAAAAAACGAGCCTTGAACACTCGGAAAAAAAGAGAATTGTCATCATGAAGGAGTCTCCAAGCTAACTTAGCAAGCATCGCCTCATTAAACATTGTCAAATCCTTAAAACCCATCTCCCCCTTATCTTTGTGTTGGCACATATCCTCCCATCTAACCCAATGAATCTTCCTCCTATCCCCCCTTTGTCCCCACCAAAACTTTCTTGTAAGGGACTCAATCTCTTGACACAAGGTAATAGGGAGTTTAAAACAACTCATTGTATAAGTGGGGATTGCTTTAATAACGGATTTGATAAGAACTTCCCTACCGGCTTGTGATAAGAGCTTACCCTCCCATCCTTGTAATCTCTTCCACACCCTTTGCTTCAATTTATCAAAACTAGCTCTTTTATTCCTCCCCACCATTGCTGGCAATCCCAAATACTCTTCATATTGCTTCAGCTCACTAACTCCAAGAGTTTCCATAATCTGCCTTTGCACATAAGTTGGGGTAGACTTACTAAAAAATAGAGATGTTTTGTCTCTATTTAATTTCTGCCCCGAAACCTTTTCATAAGATGAAAGGATTTCCATCACCTTTTCACACTCCTGAGTGGTAGCCCTGCAAAACAAAAGGCTATCATCTGCAAAAAACAAATGGGTTAGTTTAGGACCATTGCGACATATAGCCACCCCATGAATTTCGCCTTTCTCTGTTGCCTTTTGAATCAACCTGTGCAAGCCTTCTGAGCAAAGCAGGAATAAATATGGTGACAAAGGATCACCTTGGCGAATACCCCTGCCTAGCTTGATTTCTCCACTGGGTTCCCCATTGATCAGAATTGAGTAAGTGACTGTGGTAACACACTCCATGATCAATCCTATCCACCTATCACTAAAACCCATTTGTGCCATCACCGCCTTTAGGAAGGACCATTCAACACGGTCATACGCCTTACTCATGTCAAGTTTAAGAGCCATGAACCCCGAATTTCCAGAATTATGATTCTTCATGTAGTGCAAAGTCTCAAATGCCACTAAAATATTATCTGTGATCAAACGCCCCTTGATGAAAGCACTCTGGTGTTCTGAGATAATGTTGGGAAGGACTCTTTTCAGCCTGTTTGCAAGAACTTTTGAAAAAATCTTATAAAGCACGTTACATAAGCTAATAGGTCTGAATTCAGTAACACACTCGGGATTTTTTGTTTTAGGAATCAGAGTGATGAATGTATGATTTAAAGGGCTAGGAATACAACCAGAATTTAAAAAATACAAAACATCATGAATTACATCACCTCTTACCAAATCCCAAAAATTCTGATAAAAAAGAGGCGGCATCCCATCTGGTCCCGGTGCTTTAAGTGGTGCCATTTGTTTCAAAGCAAGCTCCACTTCCCAAGCCTGAAAATCCTCTGTCAAGCTCTCATTCATCTCAACTGTTACTACCCGTGGAATAGAGTCCAAGTCTACCTCAGTAATCTCGGGGCTAGATGTAGCAAAAAGTTGCTGGAAATATGATTTAAAAGTAGCCGAAACTTCTTCAGGATTTGTACACCAGGTATTAGATTGATCTTTGATACCGGTGATGAGATTTTTACGTCTTCTTTGTGTTGCCCGACAGTGAAAAAATCTGGTATTTCGGTCTCCATCTTTAAGGTACAAGGTACGTGATCTCTGACGCCACATTCGTTCCTCCTCATCCATAAGAGAATTAATCTCTTTTTTGAGCTCCACTAATCTGCCCGAATTCCCTCCTTGGAGGACCACTTTTTCAATCTGTGCTAACTCCCTTCTTTTTCGCTCTAATTGTTTTCTAACATTGCCGAAGCAGTCTTTGCTCCACTTTGTTAGAGCTTTCCCACAATTTTCTACCTTTTTCATAACTCTAGTGCTTCCTTCCTCTTCATATCTGACCTGCCAAATGCCTTCCACTGTCTCACCACACCCCTTATCTCCTAGTCACATCTCCTCAAACCTGAACAATCTCTTCCTCGGTAAATAGTTCAAATCCGAATTTTCAATCCAAAGAATCTTGTGATCCGAAGTTGTACTATCTATATGATGAACCCGAGCACCTGGGAATTTAGCAAACCAGTCATAGGAGACCACAGCTCTATCTAGCCTTTACCATATCGAAATTCCATTGCTATAATGTTTGCTCCAAGTAAAAGGCAAGCCCTTAAAACCAATGTCCATAAGGCTACATTCATCCAAAATATCCCTGAAGAGTTGCATTTGTCCCAAAGGTCTCATCCGTCCCCCAAGCTTCTCACTTTGCTTTAAAATCTCATTGAAGTCCCCAGCACACAGCCAAGCCATTGAGTTTTGGCTATGTAAATTGCGGAGTAGATCCCATGATTCATGCCTTCTATGTGTTTCCGGTTCGCCATAGAAACCGGTGAAGCGCCAGGCTGCTTCAGTGTCCTTATTAATGATCGCATCTATATGGTTCAGAGAAGAAGAGATTACATCAACCACCAAATCATTTTTCCAGAGAAGAACAAGACCTCCACCCCTGTTAACCCTCTCCACAACATACTTCTTATCAAATTGAATCCTATTTTTCACATACTCTAGCCTAGCTTCGTCTGCCAGTGTTTCGGCCAAGAACACTACAGCGGGAGCTTTTGCAGTCACTACCTCTGCTAATTCTTGAACTGCTAGTTGGTTCCCAAGCCCCCTGCAGTTCCACACGATGCAACTCATTGCGCTTGGCGGGGCTGCGAACCAGCCTCCGCCAATATCGAATAGTTTTCTTTGTTTTCATTAGAAACCAAAAGTTTTTTGCATGGTGACTCACAGATGTCAATAACCATATCACTGGAACGTTTTAAACCAATCTGATGTTCTGAGTTGGAATTTTTACCCGAGGACTCACGGAAAATGCGCTTCCATTTTGTCTGTGCTAAAGGCTCAACACTTGAAGGTGCATGGTTCTGATTTGTCACGTCTAGGAGAGGACGTGCATGGGATCTGTGGCTCGGTGCTTCACCAAGTGACTGTTCTGCATGCTGCTGCGTAGGTGCCAGCTCATTACTTAAGGTATTCAAGTTGATTGGTTGCACACACTCTGTCAGCGGTTCGTTTACTTCAGCAAATCCCCTGTTTTTTGGCTCCTCATAAATACCCAGCTCCGTATCAATCTCATTTAATTGCTCCTCAAAGTCCATCCCTTGATTTTCTCGGGTCTGGGCAGCTGGAAAAGAACTTCCCGTTTCAGGCACGGGATTATGGGGATTTGTTTTGTTTATTTCCCCATAATCTGCGCCTGAAAATACACTTTCCTTATGCGTTGGCTGCACTGGATTTGCCTTTGGAATGGGACCTGCCGCCGCCGGACTGAATCTCATCTCCTTCCTCCGCCGTGTAGACACATTTTCAACCCTCTCTTCATAGAACCCCGATACCCTAACCACATTTTTCTTTGGCGGACCTGATTATGTTGCTCGAATCCAAGACCCGAACTACTGCTCTTCCACCTTTAACGTTCCTTTGCTCTGGATCCAAGTGTCGCAGTCCCTGTCACTGTGATCAAAACAACCACACCAATAGCATATGTTAGGTAATCGTTCGTATCTAAAACTCACCCATATTTTTCCGCCTCCCTCAAAAGTGACAACTCTTCCTCGGCACAGCGGCTGGTAAACATCCAGGGTAACCTTCACTCTGACATAGCTTCCTCCCTCGCTGTCTGAAACTTTAATTGATCGATCAACTCTACCTATCGCTTCACAAATGTCTTCTGCAACTGATTTGTTCCGATAGCCGATAGGGATGTTATGCACTTGTACCCAAAAAGAAGCTTTATCAAATTTCAGATCCTCCAGAGGTGTTTGACGTTCATACCTCTCTAGGACCACCAGATATTTGTCAAAGCTCCACGGCTCGCTAGAGAGAATCCGATCCACATCATCCTTGTTATCAAAAATGAATAAAGCCGTGTGAGAACCTTCTTTACTCACTGTGAAGCCATTGTCTGCCCTCCATAGTGGCTTAAAAGTTTTCGCCACAGCATCCATGTTCAAAGCTCGCTTAGTGAAAAATTGGGCTGCTATAATATGTTCATTAGAGCAGCGGTCTTTTTTGAAACAAACATCATCCCCCTCCCTTTCCAACAAGGAAAGGCAATTCCAATGCCTCGTCAAATCATCCATAGATCCACAAAGCAAGAAAAGTGAAAAAAAAAAAAAAAAAAAAAAAAAAAAAAAAAAAAAAACCTTTTGAGATTTGAAAGAAAGTAGAAGAAGAAGAAGAGACTGTTTTCCAAAACCCCTAAAAAGAAAACCCAACAAGCCCTATACGTAACACTGTTACGTAAGGGAAGAATAAACCTTACAAGAAGGTACGGCAATTCTACTGCCTAAGAGAAGGAGGAAGAGACCACCTTTCTTAGCACAGAGAAACTTTAACTGCAAGGTATTTATGCTTTAGTCAGTCACTACTTTGTTGTACTCGGAGCTTAAGATGATTGTATTAAGATCGTTGTTTGATTGGATGGCCATGACGCCTACATATTAGAGCTCCAATTTTTTAGTACTGGAGGTGGATCCGATGAAGGAATTTGTATGGTTGCTAGATCTGATGATTCTATAATGGTATTTATTTGAATCTGTGCATTTAAGCGATGAATGTAAAAACAAGTTTGAAATGCTAAGACATTGAATAAAAAAATTTACTAACTAGCTTTCGATCTTATTTTCTTTTGTATTTTTATGTTTTTGGAAAAGAGAGACATAAAAGTGGAGCAAAATTACATATTTAGCCTTGTTTTTAATTGGAGTGAGTTATACAATTCTAACTAAACTAACCTCAGATAGATAAAATGTCAAATTTCAAACTACAGGTAGGCAATTAAATTTTGACCAAACCACAGGTGAGTAAGTTGTAATTTGCCCAAAATATTTTATCCCACATCTTGTGTTCCACTTTAAATATTAGTGATTTAAGGTTTACTAAATTTACAATTATAGTCTTTATTAGTGCGGGGTGGGGACGGGGTAGGGATAAAAAAATGGCGAAACACCATTTTGGTCCCTACATTTTGAGGTCACGGACAATTTAGTCCCTACATTTTGAGAGCAATCAATTTGGTCCCTACTATTTTCAAGTCACAATCAATTTGGTCCATACCATTGGATGACTAATGGAATCTGCTTAGGTGGCAAACGAAATGCACACAGGGCAAAAATAAAAGTAAAATATAAATAGTCATTCCACATTAGCCTTCCACATCAGCTTCTACTACTATTAAAAATCCCAAGTGACTCTCATATGACTCACTTAACACCATCCTCACTAGGCAGCAACTCATACCCGATTGAATTCTTAATCCCCAAAATGAAATTTCGAACCCTAATCCAAGATGAAATCCTTCTTGACAGCCACATCTCTTCCTGCCTAATCCCTACGATCAAAGCTTAATCTCTTCTCACCGATTCCACTCTCTTTTCACAAACTCCGGTGATTGTAGACCGAAACCATTGATGAACAACTCTGTAACTCACCCATATCCATACCTTGATTTCTATGCTCTTTAAAGAGCCAGTTACTTGGGCCAAAATTGGAAATTAACATTGTTTGCCAAACAATATAATTAGTAGGCACTGTTTTTAAACTATATTTTTTACTAACATCTCGAGTTTAAAATACTCGATTTAGGGCCTATAAATCGAGTCTCAAAAACTCGATTTCCATGGTTTGATCACGTCTGATGTGGCATTTTTTCCACGTGGTGACCACCTGGAAATCGAGTCTCTAAGACTCGATTTATAAGCCCACCCAACCCTACATATTCAGCCTCCTTACACTACAAACCATTCACCCCACCCCACCCCACCTTCTCATCAGACTAGAAACCAAAGAACCCACAGTCGCCCGATCCAACCAAACCACACCACCACCACACTACCGCGTGACTCAGGCATCAACCTGACAAGGTGAGGTGAGCTCTCTCTCCTATTTGATCTAGGTTTCTAGATTCTTTCTCTTCAATCTAATTTGGGTCTCCTTAGATTCTTTCTCTCTCTGATCTAATTTGGGTTTTCAAGTTCAGTTTTTAGTCAAAATAGAAAAACCCAGAAAAATTGTTTCATTTTTGAATAAATAGCGAATGTGTTTCATTGTGCTGGGATTGTTGTGTTTCTAGGATTTCTTAAAAAAAAATTTGGGTATTTCTGGGAATGGCTTGTACATGAGAGACTTGAGACTTAAATTTTTTTTGGTTTATAAATCGAGTCTCTAAGACTCGATTTCTAGGTGGACACCACATGGAAAAAACACCACATCAAACGTGATTAGACCATGAAAACCAAGTTTTTGAGACTCGATTTATAGGCCAAAATCGAGTCTTTGAGACTCGAGATGTTAGTAAAATATATACTTTTGAGACCATGCCTACTAACTATATAGTTGGGAAAATTGACTTAATTCCCAATTTTGGCCAGTTACTTTTGAAGGGACGAATCAAAATTTGAGGAACACAACTACTGGGTAATGGTGATATCTCAATTTGTTGAAGTTTTAAAATTTCTACCACATTTGTTTGAAATTTTTGACCAAAATGTGGTGTACTTTCAGTATTTAGGATTTCTCAAGGGAAAACGTTGGAGAAGCGAGGAATTCAGATAAAGCCTTCCTCTTAGACCTCCGATTTGAAAGGTGTTTACCCTCTCTCTCTAACTCTCTTGTGTGTTTGACACCTTTTTAGGGACCACAAAATCTCAACATTGACACCTTTTTTGTCGTGCCTCTGGTTCTGCTTTTACACTTTTGCTATTTTTATAACTATTGTTTAACTGTTATTGGCTTTGTCATTGACTGTTGGTTGGTGCTTTTCTATTTTATCTTCATGAGTCAAGGAAGTCAATGTGTAAACTTGTTAACATGTGAAAGTGTCAGTCATTAAAAAATTTATTGCATCCTTATCCCAAAAAAATAAATATAAAAATTTATTATTGTTTTATGTTGTAGTTTTTTTTTTTTTGGTAAACCATGTTGTAGTTTTGATTATCTTGTTTTTGCTGTTTGTAGGGGTGTGAGGGTGGTCCAAGTGGTGGACCTCCCACTATTGAACCAAATCAAATAAGTGCACCACCTACCACCAGTGAAGTAGAAGTTCCTTTTGCACCACCCAACTCTAATGCTACCACTTCCACTCCAAGTAGAAACAACTGTAGGGGTTCAACAAAGTCAAAAAAAAAAAAAAGAACAATCACTGATGAGACTCTGAGAGCTACTATGAATGCATCAAGGTATATGGATGCATTGAGGTTTACTAAGAGCTAGTCCTTTATGCATGGTCCAAGATTGTAAGCAGGATGTGCTAGAGTTATTTTGTAGAGGTGGGTAGCTTAATAATAGATGGTAGCTTAATATTTTGTTACCAGCTGGAACTTGTACTAAGTTGATTTTAATTAATGTTAATGGCCTCCTTGATTTTTGTAATGGCCTTGTTCTCATTGGTTTTATAATTGTCTTGACTATTGGAATGTCCTTGACTGTTTACAAGCTGGACAGTGACTTTTATTAGCTAAACAATGGTTTTCATTGTCAATGGAATTAAAATTTATTTTGTTATATGTTTGTGAATGTGATTCTGATTTGTGGTTAAACACACAATAGGTTATTTATTGTTGATAGTTATGGGATTGATTTTTTTTTTTTTTTTTAAATGGTAGTTAAACCCAACAGGTTCATTTATGTTATACAGTGGAATTAACGGAATCATTGTCAATTTTGTTAAGCCATCACAGGGCAGTTAGTGTAGATGATGCAATTGCATTTGTCAATTAAGTGCATTGCACAATTTCAGTTTTTGCATAATCTGCACATTACTTGATTTCAAACCCCTTAAGCTCAACTGCAAATTACACAATAGCAAAAAATACACCATTTAGGGAGTACAATTGCCATTTCATTAAAGTGAAAAGTACAACAAATACATTCTCAAAACAACTGAAAAATACACCATTTGGGGAATAAGATTGTCATTTAATTAAAGTGAAAAGTACAACAAATACATTCTCAAAACCTTAAAAATATCTAACAGAACCAGCAAAATTATCATACATAACTAGCATATGCATTGATACCTGGAAACACATTGACAAAAAACACTCCACTACATTAAAAACTTCTCTCTCTTAGTTTTTCTCTCTCTTAGTTTAAGTACAATAAACCCAGCCCTTTAACCCACCAAAACTACAATCACACAAATGCAGATCCCATATATTGCCAATGACACTGCCAAACACATTGTCAAAACCTTTTTTCTCTAACAATTTGCAACTTTAGCTTGAAGTGTGATAATCTCTCCGCCTCTACTATATTAGCACCTTGTCTTGCTTGCCACACTCACATATCTCATCATTAAGTCATTGAAAAAATTTTCATTAGCAAACAACCTGCAATTGAGTTTACAGAGTTAGTTGGCCTATTAAAATAACATAATTTTGATTAAAGCACTACCCCTACCCTAGTTGTAAGGTCAAAGAATTCATAGTAGTTTATATTTTCTTTGCTAAGCTGTTTATTTTCTTTGCTTTCTCATCAACTTAAGAAGCATAATTATTGGTCCACTTCAATTAGGATTTCACAAAATTGAACTTGATTGCTTATACGAGAGCCTCCAAATAAAAGCTTAGTTAGCTACAAGGATACGAACAAACATGGTGACCCACACATCATTCTAATTAACATTATATCACAAACCCATTATAGGTGGAATAATATTATGAAAAACTTATTCTTAAAATTCACAAAGAAAGTACACATAACTCACCAACTGTTTGGGCTTGTCATTGACGTTTGGGTTCTCTGTTTCTTCATCACTTTGAGGGTCGACAGCTCAATTGGGAATCAGCAATGGAGTTGGCGAGATGAGAGGAGATTTGATCTTGAGGATTGGGTAAGAAGAGATGTGGCTATGAAGAAGAAGAAGTTCATGTTCATTGTGGGTTAGGGTTCAAAATTTCATTTTGGGAATTAATAATTCAAGCGGGTCTGAGTTGTTGCCTAGTGAGGATGTTGTTAAGTGAGTCATTGAGAGTCACGTTGGATTTTTAATAGGTGAAAATGCACTTTTGGTCCCTATATTTTGGGCCGATTCTCGATTTGATTCCTAAATTGATTTCACTCCTAGGTCAGTTCCTAATTTCAAAAAATCATTTTTATTTTGGTCCCTGCCGTCAACTCGGTAACATAAAAATCAAACGTGGTAGATAGAGCGCATTGTTGGCATGTTAGATGCTGACGTGGTTAATTATAGAGCTGAAGTGGTCATTAAAAAAATATTTTAAAATGCCACATCAGCAAACAAATTAATTAAAAATAAAAGAAAAAAATTAATTTCTCAAATTTAATTTTAATTAAAAAAATGTAAAAAACAAACAAAAAATAAAATAAAATACAATCTAATTAAAAGGAGTTAATTATTTTCTTATTTTCTTTTCATTATTTTTGGAAGAACAATGTAACATGTTCTTCGGGAAAGAACATGAAGGTTGCCCAGAAAATTAAAATAATCAATATTTTTTTTCCTTTTATTACATTTTCGTAGCAAATAAACATGCAAAAATTCATTCAAACTCCCTATCCTCCACCGAAACCTCCAACAAATCAAACCAATAAACTCAGAAAAATCATCAAATCCACATAAAAAAAAAAAAAAAAAAAAAAAAAAAAAAAAAAAAACCTAGAAATTTAAAGTAAACACAACAACAGCCCGAAACCCAACCCCAACCCACATTGTTATGCTCTACATTTTTGGTCAATGGCCTCCTCAAAACATAGAAAATACTTTGCAATCTGAAGCCTATGTTAGAGATATATATTGTTCATATTAGCCCAATGTAATAGGCCCAAGCCTAATTCTACTTTGTGTGCAAGTCAAGTCTCCTACTTGTACTAGAAGTCTATTAGTCTAGGGTTTAGTCGCCTATATATACTCATGTTAGGGTTCATTGTAACACAGGTTATTGTACTACACTCATTTACACAATAAAGATGTAGCCCTTAAGGGATTCCTCCGTGGATGTAAGCCGTCAAGGCTAAACCACGTAACCCTCGTGTTCTTAATGTTCCTATTATATGTTTCCCCTTCCGCATCCACTCTAGCATACACAACATGATATAACACATCTCTATGCTAATATTTAACATGGTATCAGAGCCAAACTTCGTTCTTGGCATCAAACAAAACATCTCTAGCAAGCAAAGAAGATTCTCACGTGCATATCACCATTTGAAGTCACACATGTTTCTTTGCTGGATCTAGAATCCACGGCATCTCGCAGCCACCGTGGCGCAGTGCTGTGTCCAAGATCCACAAACTCAAGCAAAGCCGTGACTTAACTTTTTAGATTTGTGCACATCAAGCCTTCGCTTGTCGAAACCGACACCACAGACGTGCTCCTGGGCCTCCCATGAGGAAAACCCAGAAATCTGGTCACCCGAAGCCCTGCCACGCGCCTCAATTGTCTCCGGAAAATCTCCCACGACCGCCTCAGATTCCTAACTTCCAGATCGTGTTCTTGGTACACGCGCCGCCATGACGGCCTCCTCGTCCACCAATCTACAGAACCTGAGATTCCGGCCCTCATCCGACATTACACGCGCCTCCCTAGTTTCTGGCTTCTCCTCCACGTGCTGGTGAACATCGCACGCTCCTGCCAGGCACCGGAAAACTACTGCTGATATCATCTGACGTCACCGGATGACGTCATTACTCCACGTCAGCAGCCATGCAAGCACCTCCACATCAACCCTAGTCCACGTCAGCAACACGTCATCAGCCACGTCAGCAGTGTCGTCTCGTCAGCACCACGTCACCTAGTTGACCGTTGACCCGGACCGACCCGACCCGGACCACCCGGATCTGACCCGTGAGCACTTTGACTATTGACTTTGACCTTGGACTAATTGACTTTGACTTTTTGCGTTGACCTTTGACCAAAAGTCAAAATTTCCAAAAGGGCCTATCTTACTCAGTTTTTTTGCGTAGATTCCAATTTTGGACTCCGTTTCTTCGTTTGAAGCTCCGAAATTGGTCAATTGGCACATACATCATTGTGGTTTCTTCAAAGGCATTCTTCAAGGCATCTCCAAGTGATCTTCTCATGCTTATCCAACCTCAAGCCTTCATCGAGCTTCCACCTTGAGTTTGAGGGAGGGTGTTAGAGATATATATTGTTCATATTAGCCCAATGTAATAGGCCCAAGCCTAATTCTACTTTGTGTGCAAGTCAAGTCTCCTACTTGTACTAGAAGTCTATTAGTCTAGGGTTTAGTCGCCTATATATACTCATGTTAGGGTTCATTGTAACACAGGTTATTGTACTACACTCTTTTACACAATAAAGATGTAGCCCTTAAGGGATTCCTCCGTGGATGTAAGCCGTCAAGGCTGAACCACGTAACCCTCGTGTTCTTAATGTTCCTATTATATGCTTCCCCTTCCGCATCCACTCTAGCATACACAACATGGTATAACACATTGCGTTGCTAATAATAATTATTTATTTAACAGCCTAAACCAACAACAGACCCAACCAATGGTCACCGATCTAACCAACCAACCAACCAATCCTGCAATCTAAATCCCACATGAACAAATCAGACCACCAATCACCACCATTGTCGCCAATCAGTCCATCAAATAATTGCTACCCACGCCAACAACAAACCCATCCAACGATCCACCCTCACCCACCACCACTTCACAACTATTCATCCGATAGAGAGCTTTAGAGATTTTCCTAGATCTACGATCTAAAAGAGAGAATTGAGAGTTTTAGAGCTTTAGAAAGATGAAAGAGAGAGAGAGAGGGAGGGAGATTTTGATCTGAGAAAGAGAGCTTTAAATATTTTCATTTGGGTAAGCAAAACACCAGCTCTCATACTTGAATCATTATGATTTGAGACTTACTTTTGTTGCTGTTGTGCTTGTGATGAAGGCCACACAGACTGAGGCAAACCCAGATCTACGATCTCTCCCTTCCCCCAACCTCTAACTAAATCAACTCCATCCAACGCAGATTGAGGTCTAGTTCGTCTACGACAGCTCGATCCGTCCGCCGCTACTCCTTCAGCTCCTTGTCGTGGGATGACTCCACCACCACCACCACCACCACCAATAAGAAAGGAAAAGAAAGAGGGTGAGTTAGAGAGAGATCTATCCATGGAGCGTGAAGAGAGTGAGAGAATTTGAGATTAGTCTTTGAGTGTAGGGATTTTTTTAAAGCTGATGAGGTTAAAGAAAAATAAAAACAAAAACAAAAAGAATTAAAAAGTTAATGATTTTTTATTTTTTAAGAAATGATTTTAGTATAAATTAGATTTAAGGTTTTTTTTTTAAATTTAATTTACTTTTTTTACAAAAAAATTCTGAGTTGGTTTTTTTTTATTAATTTAAATGCTGATGTGGCATTTAAAAAATGCTAAATATAAATTTTTTATTATTATTTTATTAGCTACGTCAACAAACAGTGTATTTCGTCTGCCACGTTTGATTTTTCTATTACTGAGTTGACAGCAAGGACCAAAATAAAAATGAATTTCTGAAATCAGGGACTAACCTAGGAGTAAAATCAATTTAGGGCCCAAATTGAGAATCGGCCCAAAATGTAGGGACCAAAAGTGCATTTTCGTCTTTTCAATAATAGTAGAAGTTGATGTGGAAGGTTGGCGTGGAATAACTATTTATATTTTAATTTAATTTATGCCATGTGTGCATTCCGTTTGCCATCTAAGCAAATTCCATTAGTCATCTAACGGTAGGGACCAAATTGATTGTGACTTGAAAATAACAGGGATCAAATTGACTGCTCTCAAAATGTAGGGACAAAATTGACCGTGATCCCAAAATGTAAAGACCAAAATGGTGTTTTCGCCTAAAAATATTAAACCTATCCCCGCTTGGCCCCAAGGTGCAAGGACAAATATTGCCCCATCCTCGCCCCACCACCTTTGCTGGTTGGGGCGGGGTGGGACGGGGCAATATTGTCATCCCTATATATAAGTCATTAATTTTAGGAGTATTTAAAGTATATTTTAATAAAAATATATAAGTAAATTTCTTTAGCAAAATATTTTTTTTGTTTTCCAAAAATAAAGTTATGTGCATTTATTTAGAGAGTTAAAGTTAACGGGCAAATTACATTTTTCCATCCTAAACTATACACCAGATTATACTTTGCACCCTAAACTATTTAAAGGCACACTTTACATCCTAAACTATCACACTTATTACACTTTACACCCGAATGTTAGTTTTATTGTTAAGTTAGATAGAGATTAATAGCACATGATTTACACATGATTTTTGCTTAAGTGGCGCACTATTTGAAGACAAAAAAAAATCCCTTCACAAACAATTAAAAACAAAAGCTTATTTCATTTTTATTTTTATTTGGGTTGAAGATTCCCCACACCCTACAATGGAAGCTTTGTATTTTGACTTGCTTCTTCATGAAAGTTGCAGTTTTACTCAAAAAGGAACAACGGTAAAAGGCTACAATTATAGAGTGACTTTTTGTTATCAGGGTATGAGTATCTGTATGATTTTATCAAACCGATTTGAGTCTGCACCTGGTATATGATGTAGTCTCCACCATTTTGTATATGATGCAGTCACCATTTTGAAGTTATTATATTAAAAAATATTTGCTTTCCGTCAATGATGCGCAAGGGAGAGAGAGCTGGGAAAAAAAAAAAAAAAAACAAGTTTTCGTTTTAATTGATTGTGAAGATGGGTGTTTTTGTCTTTTAATTTTGTTACATCTAAGAAAAAATCATGTGTAAGTCATGTGCTATTACTTTCTATCTAATTTAACAAGGAAACTAATGTTGGTGTGCAAAGTGTAATAAGTGTGATAGTTTAGGGTGCAAAGTGTGCATTTGAATAGTTTAGGGTGCAAAATGTAATTTGGTGTATAGTTTAGAGTGGTAAAATGTAATTTCCTCAAAGTTAACGGAATATAATGATACATTTGGATTGCCTCCCTTGAGAAAATTTTCTGGCTCCGCCAGAAAATTTTCGTGGTACATTCCTTTCACAAACAATACAAGTTATCATGTTACGTATAGAAGATAATACTGAAATTTGATTAATTTATTTTGTTATCAAACTTTACCAAACTTGAGTTAGGTACTGAACTCAACTTTTTTATTCTAGTTTAATTCGTTAATTTGCTGAATAAGATCAAGGGTAGGGTTATAAAGTAATCAAGCAAATTTGAACACTAAGATATATGTTGAAATTTGGTTCTTTTATTTTGTTGTCAAACTTGACCGAACATCAGTTATTAATGAACTCAACCCTTTTGCTCAAGTTTAATTCTGAATAATATTGAATTTATGCCATTACAAACTTTGTTGATTTGGTTGAATAACTTTACCCGGTATGTCAAAAACGTGAATTTCTACCTTTGTTTACGCGTAAAATCTGTAATTATAAAATTTACTAATTAATTTATGAGTAAAACTTATGAGAAAATTATTAAGTACTCTCGGAATACCATAAATGCATAGTCTCTCCTCTCACATGAATAGTGGGTCTCATCATAAATTTATTTAGTGGGACCTACCATTCATGTGAGAGGAGGGAGTACGCATTTATAGTACTCCGAGAATACACAATAATTTTCCAAACTTATGTACAATGCTTAAGTATTATTCCTTAAGTTATGTTTTTAAAATTCACCCTTGTGGCTTTCTTCTCATGGAATGGAAGTTTATTATTTTTTGGAGTAATTCTACGGTACCCCCCCAAAAAAGGGGGGATACGATACCCACTAGTAGGTAACCTGTTACATCAGGTTACTTTTTTCTCACATTTGACGGTTTCATGCTCATATTGTGCAGTTCCAACATCACATGTGACAGTTTTTTTCTCACATTTGGTGGTTCCCTTACTTTTTTCTCACATATGACGGTTCTATTCTCACATTGTGCAATTCTAACATCACATGTGACAGTTTTTTCTCACATTTGGTGGTTCCCTTTTTTTTTTTTTCTCACATTTGACGATTCCATCCTCACATTGTGCGGTTCCAACATCACATATGACAGTTCTTTTTTCACATTGGATGGTTCCCTTACTTTTTTCTCACACTTGACAGTTCTATCCTCACATTGTGCAGTTCCAACATCACATGTGACAGTTCTTTTCTTACATTTGATGGTTCCCTTACTTTTTTCTCACGTTTGACGGTTCCATCCTAACATTGTGTAGTTCCAACATCACATGTGACAGTTCTTTTCTCACATTTAGTGGTTCCCTTACTTTTTTCTCACATTTGACGGTTTCATTCTCATATTGTGCAGTTCCAACATCACATGTGACAGTTTTTTCTCACATTTGATAGTTCCCTTACTTTCTTTTTCTCACATTTAACAGTTTCATCCTCATATTGTGCAGTTCCAACATCACATATGATAATTCTTTTGTCACATTGGGTGGTTCTTTACTTTTTTTCTCACACTTGACAGTTCCATCCTCAAATTGTGCAATTCCAACATCACATGTGACAATTCTTTTCTCACATTTGGTGGTTCCCTTACTTTTTTCCTCATATTTGACGGTTCCATTCTCACATTGTGTAGTTCCAACATCACATGTGACAATTCTTTTCTCACATTTGGTAGTTCCCTTACTTTTTTCTCACATTTGGTAGTTCCCTTACTTTTTTCTCACATTTGATGGTTTCATTCTCACATTGTGCAGTTCCAACGTCACATGTGACAGTTTTTCTCACATTTAGTGGTTTCCTTACTTTTTTTTTCTCACATTTGACAGCTCCATTCTCACATTGTGCGGTTCCAACATCACATATGACAGTTCTTTTGTCACATTGAGTGGTTCCCTTACTTTTTTCGAACACTTGACGGTTCCATCCTCACATTGTGCAGTTTCAATATCACATATGACAGTTCTTTTCTCACATTTGGTGGTTCCCTTACTTTTTTCTCACATTTGACAGTTCAATTCTCACATTGTGCAGTTCCAACATCACATGTGACAATTTTTTCTCACATTTGGTGGTTCCCTTACTTTCTTTTTCTCACATTTGATGGTTCTATCCTCACATTGTGCGGTTTCAACATCACATATGACAGTTCTTTTGTCACATTGGGTGGTTCCTTACTTTTTTCTCACGCTTGACGGTTCCATCCTCACATTGTGTAGCTCCAACATCACATGTGACAGTTTTTTTTCTCACATTTGGTGGTTCTCTTACTTTTTTCTCACATTTAACAGTTCCATTCTCATATTGTGCAGTTCCAACATCACATGTGACATTTTTTTCTCACATTTGGTGGTTTTCTTACTTTTTTCTCACATTTGACGGTTCCATCCTCATAGTTGAGGTCATTTTCTTGATGTTTATATTTTTATTATTTATATATGATGGTGAACCAAAAATTAGACTATCTCCAATTCGTCCGTAGTGTTGTTCAAGACCAGAAAGGTCATCCAAGTGTAAGAAGGTTGTCCAGCATGGAGTCACCTGGACGACCGCCAAAAACTTAGAAATTTTCAGAGTAAATCTATATCCAAAAGCTTATGATTCAGGCCACATTCTACTATTCTGAAGTAGGAGCAAAATTCTTATCCATTGCTCTAACTTCCCACTAAGTTCTTAACTTCTGATGGCAATTGTAGAAATTAAGTCTGAACCTTCTAACTTCCATCCACGTTAAGGAAGTTACTAAACAAGTAACCACTCCAAAGCTTACTATAAAAGGACTCAACCATATGAAATCAAAGTAAGTTTTTCACCACTTACAGAGTTGGAATTCCTAATTTCAAGAGAGAAAACTAACTTAAGCATCGGAGGGTTCTTGGCCAGTTCACCACAGTCACCTTTGATCTTGTGCTTAGTTCTTTTCAGGCCTTCCGAGCAATCTCAAGGCCATTGAAACCCGAAACATTCAGCCTATTGATTTTCTATGCATCATCAATATACACTATAAAACCGAAGATGTATAACCTTATGTGCTCTCTAATTGTTTTTGTGCAACATCTGCAACTTAATCACAGTTGTGTGTTTATTGTGGTGTCTAAGATTGGAAATAGGGTGACTATACAATTAGCAAGACATGCAAAAAATCCAATACAAAGATTGTTGACAATTTTAAATTTTCAGTAAACACTTGAATTGAAACTACAGATCCAGTATGAAATAGTCATCAATCAAGGCTACTACACCAGGTTTTATATTTTTTAGGCATTTTCATTAGATCCACGTGTGCGGAAGTGTCAAATGACTGTGTCCGACACGAGTATAACCACCCCAATTAAAGTGTCTATGCAATTTTGTTTCATAAAATTATTATTATATTTAGACCCATCTAAAACAAAATAAACATCCCAAAAAATTTCCACAATAACAAAAATTACCAATAGAAAAGATAAAAACAATTAAGCATAATTGACCGATTTTACCAAAAACGAACAACCCAATCCTTTTAAAAAAATTATCAAAATAATTTTGTCATTGAGAGTTTAGCATATCGACCACAATGATAAGTGTGAGTCTTATTTGAGTCAGCAGAGCCTCCACTAGCTAAGTCTGAGAGAGCCCTAATAGCAATGGAATGTTTTCATTGTTGAAGACTTATCGATGCCACAAAGCACTTATCTCTCTCTCTCTCTCTCTCTCTCTGGGTTTCGCAAAATTTATACAAACTCGTCATTCTAAAGCCATTTGGTATTTGTTCCTATAAAATATTAGAATGTGTAATTTGAACATAATTGGCTGTTAAAAGGTCAATTTTCATCTCTATACTTTGTTTGAATTAGCATGGTGGCAAGTTGATATATTTTTTGTCGAGCAACTCTAGTTCGAATCCTTCACACTTGCAATTTTTTTTTTTTTTTTTTAATTTTCAATTTTTGGTCCATAAGCTGAAAAGCCCACAAGAGCCTACGCCCAAGAAAAACCCTAGTTCATCCCAAATCTTCATTCCTTCAATGTCAGTGATAACAGCCACCGATTTTCCTCTCTTTCTCTGCCCTTTTGTTCGAAGTCTCCACCGTTTCTCGTCACTAAAATTTCAGTACATCTCCTCCTTATTCTTTAGTTTTCCATCTGGGGTTTTTGCCGTTTGGCTTTTGTATTGCTGAATTGTTATTAATCTTGTTTTGTTTTTGTTTTCCGTTTTGGTTTCGCAGGGCTAGGGATAGACACAGGTAGGGGCCCGGGCCCTTCTAGCCCAATTTTTTTTTCTTTTTTTAAGTAGGTTAGTTTTCAAAAAAAAAAAAATACTTGGGCCCCCTTACAAAAAGCTTGGGCCCCCTCAGAAATTGTAACCCAGCCGGCCAGCCCACATGTAAAAAAAAAAAAGGTTTAGTCCAAAAATGTAAACCTAGCAATCCGACCGAAGACTCCAGTCTCCGAAGTCCAAACAGAAAAACAAAAAAAAAAAAAAAAAAAAAAAAAAAAAAACCTAAGGCTGAGGCAAGACAGAGAGAGTGAGGGGCTTTTAAAAAAAAAAAAAAAAAAAAAAAAGACAAGTGTAACTTCTTTAATATTGGATACTTTTTCTAGTCCAAATTCACTACTGGCCTTTTGATTATTTGAACTGTTTTTGCCTTTATTTATTACAACCATCTCAAACTTGAACTATTTTTGCCCATACTTCAAGCACTACCATATTTTTCTTGATACACAGTGTTAGGTCCTGTTGCTGCATGCAATGGGGTATTGCTATTTTTCCCTCTGTACTAGTTTCTCTGCACTAGGTACTGCTGGATTTCTGCACTCTACACTGGTTACTGCTGAATTTCTGCACTGGATAGCTGCTGCCTGTAGCGTGTGGACTGCTGTTTTCTTAATGCAATTGCATCAATAGCACTCACTGAATAGGCTTGCTTGTGTATCTAATGGTGAAAGTGGTAATAAATACATGTGTACATAATATTACAAATTGCGTCATTTATTTCTTTTGAGCTGAATATTGGCAATTGTTGTACGTGTACAATTTTTTGTGTGGATTATTTAATTAGTGTACTTGAAAATCTTAGGGTTTTCTTGGTTTTGGACGAGGGCTGTACTTATTGGATCATTAATGAATGTAGCCAATTGCTTTACTAGTTATATGCTTTGCCTTCAAGATCATATCTCCACTTCATGCAAGGACCGCTTGGAAAAATAGTACTTACTTTGGTATTTTGGATGTCAGAAACTTGAAAGAAAGCATTGATTTTTTCATTCACCAAGTAAAATTTGCACCGATATATTTCTCAGCTTAACAACATGTCTAGCCAATACTAAACTAACAATATCATTTCACATCACAGAAAATTATTCTCATATACACAAATATTCACTTCCACAAAAACGTACTGCAAAAAAATTCTATACACATAGCTCTTAGTTCCCACTATTTTCTTTAAGTGCAGACAAATGAAGGCTGGTGGACTATTTTTATAAGGATGAGGCAACCTGTGGTGAACATAGAGCCAAAACTCACAATAAATTCAAATGAAATGGCTTAAATGCCCCACTTATAACTCTAAAAAAAAAACCCTTAGTTTTGATAATAAAATAAAGTAAACAGTGTTTTATTATTGTGAACTCACATTACAAATATCACATGGAATATTGCAAAAGATAGTACACTAAAGTAAAAACAGAATTCACTAATTAAATACAATGCTTATTGTGCAATTTTTAAATAACTTGCACCTGTACAAAATAATTTGAATGTATTCAACATCATAAGTCCTACTGCCTATTCAATCTAACACGTCTTTCTGTCGTTTGAAATGGTTGAGCTGCAAATCACTTTATGTCTCAAGACGCTTGGAATGCATCCCTCATAAATCCTAAAGTGGCAAACTTTGCCAATCTGTCTGCCTATGCACAAGTCAGAACCAAGGCAAAATGAGAAATATTAACAAAAATAGTCAAAAGGTGGCACTAAGAAGCAGGCAGATATGTACAAATATTTATGTTCTTCGCTTACATTGGCCTACACATAATGCTGTTAAAAGCTCCTTAAGGGAGACAGTAAATGCAGAATGCTAGTTAGAACAATCAAATACGTATTTGTCTCCACTTACTACCTAAATGAAGTAATATACTAGCTAGCCACAAGGTAAGAACTTCAATAAATAATCCTTGGCATTACCAGAACTTCACTTTCTTACAGCAACTTGTGGACAGGTGTTTTAATTTTAAAAATGGTACCTAAGGTACTGTATCTAAGTTTTGGTCTTTTCATATATGCATCTTAGCATCCTCACCAATCAAACAACATAAATTGATATCTAAAGACATGCAGGGCAACTCACATAAACAAGGGTAGTGCAACTCACGAAATTCAATCTCCCTTTGAATTAAAAATAAAATTCACTAAATTGTAGCAAGGAAGTGCCCAACTGCTGGGGTTGCTTGTGTGGAAGGTCCAGAGAGAAGGAGCCAGGGAAGGAAAGTGTGAGCTTCTCTATAAACTTGAAACTGCTGAGAGAGAGACAGAAGAATTGAAAAAACTGAGACGTGAAGATGCAAGAGCCACTGAGAAAGTTGTGAGAAGCAGAATAAGAGTGAATTAGAAGAAAAGCTAAAAGAAGCTGAAAATGTCATCAAAGAATTGAGAGAAACTGCAACGCTTGAAGCCCAAGAGCATTCTTCTGAGCTATGGAAGCACAAATCTGCCTTCATTGAAGTTGTGACAAACCAACGGCAACTTGAAGCTGGAATGGGCTGCGCACTTAGGAAAATTGAAGCTACAAAACAAGAACTTGGAGTAGTATTAGAGCAAAAGGAGGAGGCAGACTTGATGGTTCAAAAACTATCAATGGAGATGGTAAAAATGCATAAGGATTTGGAGCAAAAAGAAAAAATTCTGTCAGCAATGCTTAGGAAGAACAAGCTGGATACAACAGAGAAACACTTGCTTTTAAAGGAGGTTAAACTATCAAAGGCTAAGAGAAAGCAAGCTGAAATAGAAACTGAAAGGTGGAGGGCAGTATCAGAGTCTAGACATGAGAGGCATTCATTAAGAAGTATGTTGACTAACCAAGTAAATTCAAAATTGGACTTTTACACAGGGGCAAGAGGGGTGCATCAGCATGCAACAGGATCATCATACAATGGAAAGACAAGATCACAGCCAACTGATCTTGTTCTTGAGTATGGGCATATTGGACTTAAAAAGGACAGAAGGGAGCCAGAACTTTCTCCAATCTTTGACTGCTACTCTCTGGAAGGAAATGAGGCATTGGGTAAGAACAAATTTCCCAATTTTCATTAGGATTTAACATATATGAACTCTTAGCTTTAACCAACATTATCAATAGCGAACTCTAATACACATGTGCGCACGCACAAACATATTCTTGATTTTATTTTCCTTTATAAAATCCAGTCAAAATGCTTTAATTCCTGATTATGTATAAAATTCTAGATTCTTATTTTCTTAATACCTTCCCTTTTCTTGCTTTTTAAGCTATGACAGCTGATGTTAAGCAATTGGAAAGTTGGGTACTGTCAGAAGCTGAGAAGTATGCAACTTTAATTGAGCAAAGGCATCACTTAGAACTAGATGCTTTTGCAGAACAAATGAGAATCAAAGATGAGAAATTAGAAACATTTCGTTGGCAGTTGATGAGCATGGAACTAGAATCAAAGCGGCTGCAGTCCCATATTGAGGGAATGAATGAGGATGTCATAGCTCAGACATGATAATATGAAATTGGAAGCCTTGTTATTGGAGAGAGAAGAAGAATTAACTTCCTTAAAAGAGCAACTAGCATCACAATTGAAGGCCCTAAATTGCCAAAATACTAATTTAAATTGTTCTGTACATAGTCCAGTAATATAGCCCATGAGGCCATTGGCTCTGAAGTTATCAATAAGAGAAAACAGAATGAGAGAGAGCAAGAAACAAGGACTCCAAATTCGGAGGATTTGTGTCAAGAGGAAGATGCTGAGAAAGAAGAAGGAAAATCATCCTTTAACCAGTCCAAGGATGTAGGTTTAATAGCCCGTTCTCCTGAAAAAGAGTTAGAAGATGATAAGGAAATTGCCAATGAGGGTCCTGTAAAAGAGGGAAGAACAAGTCCAGTGGATATTGATGTTACTGAAAACCTGGCATCATCTAGTCAGCCCTTGAATAAGACAAACAATTCTCCTTGGAGGATGGATCTTCATGCTCTTCAAGTTTCTTATAAGATCAAAAGGTTGAAGTAGCAACTTCTAATGCTTGAGAGACTGACAGGGAAGCAAGAAAGCCTTGAAGATACAGAAAGCAATGATAATGGGCAAATTGGGATCAAGAGTTTCCCTGCATTGATGCTGAATAAACAAGTTGGCAGGTACTAGTCCTTTCAAGAGAAGGCAGATGACCTTTCCAAACGCATGGTAAGCTTGGATTAATTCAGTAAAGTTCAAAAAACTATGACAATAAAATTGACTTTTGGCAATTCAGTGTTCTCAACACTTAGATAGTTGCAAGATTTCAACCATCTCTTTTAAATATCTGTGCTTCTGTTTGGCTTCAATTAGGGCCTAACACACTATATGACATTCTCATTGGCCTCTCTTTTGGCAGTTTAAAAATGTAGTCATTTACGTATGGTTTCTTATTTATATTTTTTAGCATGAGCATAATCTAACTGCGAGTGGTGGACATTCTAGTACAGCAAGACCAAAGGAAGAAACTAAAGCACCACAAAAATTCCTAGACGAAACATTTCAGCTACAGAGACATATAGTTGCAACAGGACAGAAATGGGTGGAAATTCAATCCAAGATTGCTTCTGGATTTGTTAGGGTCACTGAAGAAATAAATAAGATTGCCAACTTTGACATGAAACGCTTTGTTGATAGTGTCAGAACTCTCTTTCAGGAAGTTCAAAGGGGCCTTGAGGTTCGGATAGCTCGAATTATTGGAGATCTTGAGGGGACATTGACTTGTGAGAGGATGATACATTTAAGGAGGTAGTGAGGAGAGCTAAAATAAATAAAATAAATAAATAAATAAAGATGAGGCTTAATACATATTAGATAGTCTTGCAGTTTGTAAGTGTTTCTACTGATTTTTTTTTTTTGAGATTTTTTTTTCTTTTTTTTGAGAAACCAGTCTATGAGACAGAATGATGCTTTTATTAAAACATAAGAAAACTAATCAAACAGAGCAAGGGGGATAATGTCCCCAGGTAAGTCTTCAACCCAAACCTGACGTTCTAGTTCTAGCACAACCCAAGATTTCTTTGCCAAAGCATCGGCAACAGGCAATCAGTGGTGGACTGTCAAGCCCTTCGGTGTAAAGATTAATTTTTCAAATATATAAGAACCGAAACTCAAACAAAACAATAATATCATAAACCCACAAAGTTTAGAGAAATAATATAAACCCATATCGGCGATAATCATATGTAAAGAGAGAACCTGAAGATTGTGGGTGGCGCCGCCGATTTAGAATGGAAGAGAAGAAGCACCGCCGAGTCGTCCGGGAAGAGATGAAGCGCCGCCGAGTTGGATTGGATATGAGTGCGCCGCTGATTTGAATATGGATTGGAAGAATAAGCTAGAGAGCGGCTTTGACGAGTTGGATTGGGTGAGAAGAAGCGCCTCCGATTTGAGATTGTGGGTGCGCCGAGCTCTGAGGGTTTTGTTTAGAGAGGCAAACAGAGCAATGAGCAAACGAAGTAGAGAGGTAGAGAAGCAAACGTGAGAAAGGAGAAAAGGCTGAAAAGCGTGAAGAATGTTTTAATTTTTTGTTTATATATAAAACCTGCTTAACCGGTAACCAAAAACCTTTAAAATTACATCAACGGTTAAGATCAAAATGATAATAAATTAACGGCTCAGATATAGGTGGGTACCATACCCCCTATTTTTTGAGGGGGTATGGTAGAATGACCCTATTTTTTGTTAAGTAAACATATGACTGAATTTTAAAAGGAGAATTTAAGCAACAATATCTAAGGTACTATACCTAAGTTTTGTCTGTAATTAATTTACACTTTGAGAGAAATAATTTTTATATGTAATGATAAAAAATTATATTTTTAAAAAATTTGACTTTACAGTTGCAATGTATCAATCAACTCAAGTGGATTAGTTATAATCCGGGTGGTCATAATATGTTCAAACTGGACCAATTATGCAATTCGACCACTAACTTGGTAAACTGATGCCTAAGCTGATTTGGTCGTTTAATTGGACAACTTATGCAATTGAAACTGTTAGATCCAGTAAAATCCAATAGTTTTTCTGCAACCTAAATAGATTGCTCCGACCCAACTAATTATATAATTTTGAGCAAAATTACATTTATATGTTGATTGCAATACCATTTTATAAATTTGGAGTATAATGAATATATGAAATTTCATAATGACGTTTAATGTTAGACTTTTTAATAAAGATAGTTTTTCAAGTTTTAGTTAAGATTGTAATCCATTGGATTAAAACAAGTAGTGAGATGTGTAATATGAATAAAAGAAAATTGAAAGGTTGCATGGAATAAAAATGTGACATTGATGAAAATCTATCAACCATCATATATATAGTGACTCCCAAAAGTACTTGGAAATCCTTGTACAAAGTTTATACTAAGATCTTTCCAAGGAATATAAGGTACTAGTACTTAGAAAGTTAGAATTCCTATGACCTGTAGATAGCCCAGTTTGAAGACGTATAAGAGGAGAGGGAATGCTGGTTCTAGTGCTCAAGTATTAATTTAGGATGTTTCAGAGGGGCGAGAGCTCTTGGGACATTTCTTAGTTAGTCTGAGTTAAATTAAGTCTTATTTATTTTTTAATTATTTTTGGATCGGTTTTAGTTAAGTAAGGGCAATTTGTTAAGTATCAGATTTCTTGAATGGATTGTTCTTGGCTGTACAAGTTATGAACTATCCATTTTTATATACATATTTTTAGACATAAAAATGCTAAACATAAACTTGTAACAAATGAAAGAATTTAAAAAATATATATCTTATTTTCATTCTATGTGCACATATTTTTTGTACTAAGATATACACATAAAAGACAAAATATGGATAAAAACAACTATTAAGATGTGTAATATGCATAAAAGAAAATGCAAAGGCTACATTAGTTGTTAAGGTTATACATAAAACAATTAGTTATTTTTCTTGGGAAAATAGAATAATTTTTATTTATACGTATATCTTTCTTTCATCCAACATAATGTCTATTTGGTGAAATGTGTTTTTTTTTTTTTTTTTTGTATTTTTTTATTAAAAAAATTAATAACAAAACTAACATTTTTTGAAAATAAGTCGACTTTTATCTTTTTGACACATATTAAGAATAAGTTTACAAAAAGTATATCTTTATATCATATTTTGCAAATAAGCTACCGAAAACTACATATATCAAACAAATCATGCAGGTAATACTTTCTCCTTTGATTAAATAATGATAATACAGCTACCCCAATTTTTCCTCATGATTCTTTGATTAGACTTAAAAAAAAATGATAAAAGTTGATTGGCTACAATGACCAGGGTTAATAGTCATAGTGAAAATTTTCCAAACTAATTGAAAACCTTTTTATCGAAAGATATGAAATTTGACCAAGTTAGATTGAATCCGACCCAATCAACCATGTGAACAACTCAAGTATTTTTTTTATTGGTTTTTGATAGTTTTTAGACCCCTTAAAAACACAATTGGATTAACCTAGGTAATTAGCCAAGTTGTTACTTAGTCTAAATTCCAAATCTAGGTTATTACAATCAAACAATCATATCATGTAAAGTAGCGGAAAGATAAATAAGACAATGATATGATCACCTAGGAAACCAAACCGATAAAAACCTGGGGAGGATTTAACCTAGCTATCCTCAAGGTAAACCTGAATCCACTCTGAAAGAATCGAAGTTGTTCAACAGGACTTAGACCACTAACATCCTATTGCTACCCACCAGTAGAAACTTACTAACACGACCACGTGTAAACTCCGAAATCACGGACTCTTTCTTTCTTGGATTCCCCAAGAAGTACAAGCACACCTGCTTATGTTTCTTTAAGCTCTTTAGTACAACAACTGAATGATCATTAAGCTCTTGAACGAATCTCCTTCTTGATAATCCTAAGCTTGTGTAAAGGAAAGCTCTTCACAAATCTCACAAGAGATTTACACAAACAACAATATAAGCAACAAAGTCCTTAGAGAGCTTTTGGGTACAAAACCCTAAATATATAAAAGGCACTCTAATCTCTCTAAAACTTCTAAAAAAATGTTCTAGGGTTTCCCTTATATATAGGAGAGTTTTACTAGAACCCTAATACGTTTAAATAGAGTTTGGGCTGAACTGGAATTCTGTAGAAAATTAAATTTGCACATGGTTCGATCGATCGAGTCTAATTTTCTATCAATCGAGCCTTGCAGATTTAGTTCAATAAATTCTGCAATCACTCGATTCCAATTTTACAAATAAACATACTTTGAGCAAGCCTAAACCTAGACTCTATGTTTTGATCATGTTTTGCCAACATAATACAAATCAGAGTTCTAATACATTAGTTCCTAAAATCTTAGAACCTAACAATCTCCCCCTTTGGCAATCCGTGACAAAACACATCACAAACATGAAATGCTCAAAGTTACAAATAGCCCAAATACAATTCAACCTAACTACCATCTATCAGTTGCAAGTGTAGACAGCAATACAACTAAATCAACCTGTATATTTCCTAAAACACTCAACAAACGCATAAACGCATGTGTGACAGAAAAACAAAAACAATAAATCAACAAATATGCAATCTAGCTCTCCCCCTAAGTTAGATACATCAAAAACAATGTTAACTCCCCCTAAACAGAACATTCTTGTATTTTCCACACATATTTCCACATTTCATCTAAATCTCCCCATTTTTGTCACGTATTGACAAAGACAACTCAATAAAGAGTAAACATACGCAATAAAGGATAAGAGAAAATAGAGAATCAAGGAAACACAAAACAATTCAACTCTATAGAAAAATAGAGACAACTACCCCTATGAAGAACAAAGGATAAAAACAAGCTTCTCCCCCTATATAAATAAATAAATAAATAAAAAAAAAAAAAAAAAAAAAAAAACAAAACAAGCGTTGGGAAAAATAGTTTTGGGGAAAATTTAGGAGGTGGGGAAAAGAAAAACACACAAACCTAATCTTAAAAAAAATTAAGTTGAGGATACACATAAAGAAAAAATATTCTCTCTTTCAATAAATGCAAACATGACACTCTGTGACCCATAAACAGTTGCATGAGTAGAGAAAATATTTGCACATTGATTATCAATCATATCTCTTAAGAAAAATATTTTCTACAATTCACACATAAAAATAGCATATACTAAAATGTACAAAGGACTCAAAAATTAATCAATCAATTTTTAAATCAAGTTGAGCACCCAATTTAGCAAAGTGTATGCATGCTATGTGTGAAAACAATGAGAGATATGACTGTAAAACTGCAAGATGGATACAAAAAATCAATGCAATGCATGTGAATCCTAAACATAAATGATGCATGAAAAAAAATTTGGTCAAAAACTTAAAAACTGAAAATTTTTCAGTTTTGATCGGTTGAGCAACAAGTTCGATTATACACTCGCTCACTGATAAGGTGAGAGCTTGTAGTCAATGGAATCTCACATCACCTAGGTATGGAAAAAGTAAGGCTTTATATGTGAGTTGAATATCCAAAAATTTAACAACATATTTTCCTCTACTTTGCATGTGCTTGGGTTGGTAATTTGACATTTTGGTGGAATACAACCAGTTGTTTATTATTTTTCTACTTCTCTAGTTTGTTTTGCCTGAATATTATTGAAGCACCTCATTAACCTTGGTGGAGTATTCGATTATCACAATGAACTGTCTTTTGGCCAAGTACATAACGTTTTTCAATTAAATTCAGGTTTTTTTTTTTTTTTTTTTTTTTTTTTTTGTTGGGGGTGGGGGGGAGAATGGACTATTAAATACAATTGAAAAAGCGACAACACTGATTAGTTTATCGACTTTGTTGTGGTAAATTATTAGTTTGGTTTAGATAAATAAGCAAAAGTGTGGTATTGTTAAATGATAAAATGATGTCTTATACCATTTCATGAAGTTTGATAATAATTCTATGATTGTATATTGAAATATATATATATATATATATATATTAAGGAGAGTTAAAGTAGGAACGTATCTAGTATTCTATTTAAAAAGTTTTGTTCCTTCTTCAATAGGATCATCAAAACTACTTATTAATCATTGTGGAGTTCATGATAGAATTTTGTTGATAATGATTATATATGTGTAGAGTAGCAATATAGATACAACTAATTGCTGGCAAAGTAAGTAAAGTTGGTGATATAATTAAAGTACTCTCTCTCTCTCTCTCTCTATGTGTGTGTGTGTGTGTGTGTGTGTGTGTGTGTGTGTGTGTGTGTGTGGTGGATTGTTGAATTAGGGCAAGCAAGTGGCTTGCATGGAGTAATAAGGTGGTTTTATTTGATATTGAGAGTGTTGACTATTTTGTGTAATATTGAATGATTATTGTTGAGCTATTTTTTATTTGATTAATTCTTTTTAGGCTATTGATCGTAATGATGTTATAGTTACCAAATGTATTGATAACTTTTCTCTGCGTTTAAATTCATTGTTTTGTTAGGAATATAGCTGAAAGTGAATGATTAAAGATGATTTATTTCTTAAATTAAAGTGAAATTGTGTAAATGAAATGTGTGTTAACTCTTACTTTGTGCTTTCATGAAATCACATTATAGGTATTTCTTATAAACCACTTTATAGCAATGGATAGGAGTTAAAAGAAAATTACAAATAGAAGGTCGCGAGAATATTTAGATGGAGTCCAACAGTTTCTAAATTTTGCATCTAACCATGCACACCCGGATGGAACGATTTCATGTCCGTGTAGAAAATGTGTGCTTAAAAATTCGTGGCCTATAGATGTCGTAAAAGCTCACTTAGTGTCAAAAGGGATTTGTAGGGGTTATAACCATTAGGTTTTTAACGGTAAATCATCATTTGCACAGACTTCTTCTGAAATTCCTAATAGTTATGTCCAAGAAAACCCGATAGAGTATTCCGATCTTTGTGACATGTTGCATAAATCTGGAAAAATCAGTTTTTTTTTTAAAAACAGAGCATTTTAATGAAGAAAACTCCTCAAAGGACATTGTATTATGAATAAAATGCATGAGTATGAGATGAAAAGTTTTTCAAAAAATATTTGAATTCAACCCAGATCTTCCAAAAAAAATTTCAATCAATTTGACCTCAAGTCTTAAACTTTAAACGCATTTTGCATTAAAATCAAGGAACTTTAATCTTGAATGGCCACAACAAGATCACGCACAATATAATGTATAGTGTGTGCAACTAGTAAAAGGTTGAGATACATGTGAGGTAATATGTAAATAGAAATCAATCACAAAGTCTACAAAATTCATCATATAGAATTTGAAAGAGACTATCACCTAAAGAGTTACATCATATAACTCCCACATCTTCTAGAAAACAAGCTTGCAATCATGTAAGTTTCTTGATTTGCCTCATAATGTACACACAAATTTTTATTGTTCGATTTAGCTTTAAGTCCAATAATGTACACATCAATTTTAACATTTAAACCGAGGCTACACCTTATGTTCTTTTTGTGCATGTGCTATACTTTCTCAAGCACAAAATCTTACGATATGTACTAAGATGTTCATGATTGGCTAGTGAACAGTGGTGAGATGGTTATTTATGCTTTTCTCTAAAGGTTCAAGTTCGACAGTCAAAGACATGTGACTTCAAGATCAAGACAAAGTGATCAAAACCATAAACATCTTTCCCACACAACATGCATTACAAAGCTCAAACTAGTAAAGTGCAATAAATAAGCTCATCCAAGCTAAACAAAATACAAAAGACATGTTATGTGAAAATAAATTGGACAACCTTGATTTCAAATCCATGATGTGTAAAACAAAACACATAAAAATCTTTTTGGTTTAAAAATTTTATGACCAAAACTAAAAGCACACTATATGCTAAATGAACAATGCAAATGCAATGCATGACAGTACTTAACTAAGTTATAGAAGGTACACAAACAAGAAATATCAATTACTTAATTAACTCATGAGTACATGTACACATTAGTACATACTCATACAAAATTATAAATAACTTAGCACTTATATAACACATACTATTCAAGTTTCTCCACAATGTCAAGCATGTTCTAAATCAAGAAAGAGATATTATAGCTCATGTAATCCTCAATACAAATAAAACAAGACACAAAATAAAATATTTTTGTCTTTTTGAAAATTTTCAATGTTTTTGGATTTTTTTTAAAACTTAAAAAAACAAAACAACCAAAAACAGAAACAAAACATGTCCACAAACAATTGAAAGAATTAAATCAGGGACAAGTCAGCAACACTCACCTTAGAGAATCTTTTCTCACCCATCTAGCACGAGTCTTCGGCTTTGTAGGTGAAAATCCATAAGAAGCAGAGTGTATTTGAGGGATTTCACCAATCTTCTGAGAAAGACTAAAATTTTGCAAATTCCTTTCACAAGCCAACAAGCTTAAATTTTGTCAAATGAATATGAAACAATTTTATATGGACTTATGGTAGGAGAATATCATCACATATCCTAGACTGAAACACAGAATGCTTAAATTTCAATTTATGACAATTAAGACGTATGTGACCAGAGATACCACAAAAGTGACAAACAGGAACAAATTTAGGAACATCAGTATTCCTAACAATAAATCTAGTCTCAGATTTTGGTTTTTGCCTCAATAAAGAACAATTTGGTCTAATATGACCAACAACACCACAAAGGTGACAAGTAGGCACAAAAACAGATTTATTATGTTCTCTAACAGTAGGTTTAGACTTAGGTTTAGAAACTTCAGCGTATACATCAGAACTTTTACCTTTGTCTAACCTAACAAAATAAGATTTTTCTTTATTATTCTTCTTAAAAGGAGGGATATAAACTTTCTCAATTTTAGGCTTAAGAGAAACAGAAATACTTCTATTATCAACAGCAAGCTTGGTACTAGTCAAATTTTCAATTTTAGTTTTAGATTCAACTAACTCTTATTCCAAGCTTTTCATCTTCTCATCTTGAGAGGAAATTTGATTTCTCAAAAATTCATTCTTTTTATTAGATTCATCTAATCTAACAATCAATTCCTCTTTTTCAAGATTAGCCAATTTTAACTCTTCCTTGAATTTCTTAGCAATTTTCATAGATTTTAATAATTCCTTACGAAGAGTTTCACAGGCATCAATAAAATCAACAGAAGCATGAGCAGAAACATGATCAAAAAGACACTTCAAATTATCCATGACAACAGGGGTCAAGGATCAGCTCTTAGATCAAAAGATCTAAAACAAAAGAGCTACCTGCTCTGATACCACTTGATAGTTTTTAGACCCCTTAAAAACACAATTGGATTAACCTAGGTAATTAGCTAAGTTGTTACTTAGTTCAAATTCCAAATCTAGGTTATCAAAATCAAACAATCATATCATGCAAAGCAGCGGAAAGATAAATAAGACAATAATATGATCACCTAGGAAACCAAACCGGTAAAAACCTGGGGATGATTTAACCTAACTATCCTCAAGGTAAACCTGAATCCACTATGAAAGTATCGAAGTTGTTCAACAGGACTTAGACCACTAACATCCTATTGCTACCCACCAGTAGAAATTTACTGACATGACCACGTGCAAGCTCCGAAACCATGGACTCCTTCTTTCTTGGATTCTCCAGTAAGTATAAGCACACCCGCTTGTGTTTCTTTAAGCTCTTTAGTGTAGCAACTGAATGATCATCAAGCTCTTGAACGAATCTTCTTATTGATAATCCTAAGTTTGTGTAAAGGAAAGCTCCTCACATATCTTACAAAAGATTTACACAAACAGCAATATAAGCAACAAAGTCCTTAGAGAGCTTTTGGGTACAAAACCCTAAATATATAAGAGGCACAAGAGGCACTCTAATCTCTCTAAAACTTCTAAAAAACATTCTAGGGTTTCCCTTATATATAAGAGATTTTTACTAGAACCCTAATACGTTTAAGTAGAGTTTGGGCTGAACTGGAATTCTGTAGAAAATTAAATCTGCACGTGGTTCGATCGATCGAGTCTAATTTTCGATCAATCGAGCCTTGCAGATTTAGTCCAATAAATTCTGCAATCACTCGATTCCAATTTTACAAATAAACATACTTTGAGCAAGTCTAAACCTAAACTCTATGTTTTAATCATGGTTTGCCAACATAATACAAATTAGAGTTCTAATACATTAGTTCCTAAAATCTTAGAACCTAACAGTTTTTTTGTTTGGCCTATATATGTATATGTGAGAGTGTTTACCTTGATTTGCTTGAACTACTTGTACTAGTGGGATTGTGAGCATGTGTGTGTAGGAGGAGTCGTAATGTGCGGAGTTGCTATCAATCATTGAGATTTTTTACATTGTGATTGACTACCTAAGATTTGTGATTTAAGGTAAATTATGGTTCTAAAGGTCCTAGAGTCATCTAACCTAGATTATGTCAAATCGTGTCATGAACCAAGAAGATAGATTTAGGGTCTGCATGGGATGGTGTTAAGCACTCCCTAATGCCTGACCATAGATAACTAATTTTGATTATTACTTTCTAATGTTATGCAATGCAATAAAAAAAAAGGATAATTGACTAGTATTGGGGGCATATCACATACGTTCAATGATGTCAAGCATACTCCAAGATTGATACATGAGGAGTGATATTAATCATTTTGGTCTAGGGAAAACCAAGATAGATTTGATTTTGAAAATTCTAATATCAAGATGCACTCAAAATATTTGACAAAGCACATCGTGACACATGCTTGATGAACATGTTGTGTTAAGGTTGAGGGATCCTGATATAACAATTAAATGCATCATGTTTGTATTTACCTCTATAGTTGAATACTCACGAGTCGACAAGATACGAACATGACATGCGAACAAAAATTTTCTATACTAAAGAGAGAGAGAGACATGAATAACTTGGAAGGGAACATGCTTGGTTGCTAAAAGGGTATGAAATATGTTCGATTCCGAATCCATGATTGTTTAGTCAAGAGAATATTTTAAGTTGATTTTGTTTTCAAAAACTCAATTGAGTAAGCAATAGAAAATATTATTTTTAGATAGAATAGAATGGAGGAAAATAATCCATACAGTTGACCTTAACTAATTTGTTGAGAATCAATAGCTGACCTCAAATTTTTTGTACTAAAACTTTGGTATTGTTATATTTTTATTGTTTTGGCCAACTAACAATAATCACCAACAAGAGTTTCAAAAAAAATAAATAAAAAAAATAATCACCAACAAGTGGTGGGCCATTATTAAGTTTTGATCCCTTCTTTTTCTACTTGTATTTCGGAAGAGTTGGAATACTTTGTTCATTTCTGAAGAAATTATTTGGGTCTACCGTGGTTTTCACACGAACCAATCTCTCGAAATTACCCTTAAAATAGCTAGGTCCATATTCTTGAGCTTTTTGAAAAGCTGTAGCATTATCTGTGGCGGCACCAATGTCAAGGTCCCTGTAGCAGAAGAATGCTTCTCTTGGAGACTTGGAGACATATGGAGTCATCGCATCATATAAGGCTTGTGATAAATCTATATTGTGTTCGGTGATGTTAACTCCGTCCTCCATCCAGAGGAAACCGTACTGAATCAAAAATAAATTTCCGGCTCGGTGTGGGAATGGAGTCTCTGATTCAGAAATCTCTTGCATTCTTCCCCCATAAGGATTCCATTGCATCCATCCAATCCCTCCTTTGATCATTAGCTTCCATATGGATTCCAACACTTCCTTTGGAATGACTTCTTTTACATAGTCAGACCTACTCTTGTAATATACCACAGGCTGCTTTGGCCTTTCTAGTAAAACATTTATGGATGTTCCAATAGGATAGTCAGCCCAGAATACTGTAGATTCAACCCAACTCATCTCATTGCACTCATTTTGTTGTAGTCCTAGTTGGGGAAAGCTCTCATTCAACAACGAAAGTAGTCCCTGTGTTTGCCCTAGGAAGAGGCCAATAAATGCAATTACTACTGTCTTCTTGCCCTCTTGGGAGTCTTGGCTTGCATTGAACACTTGGGGCATCACTCTTATGAATAAGTCTTCAGGTAGTTTGTGACCAACATGTTGCCACTGATAAGCAATATCCGTTGCACCTTGTTCCAGGGTCCTATTAGCATGGAACACTGTCACAATAGGCGGAACACGAAGCAACTTGATCTTCCATGAAAGAATAACCCCAAAGCTTCCTCCGCCACCTCCTCTAATGGCCCAAAACAGATCTTCGCCCATAGACTTTCTATCAAGGATTATACCGTTGACATTGACAATTTGTGCATCAATGATATTATCCACTGAAAGACCATATTTTCTCATCATGTTTCCATACCCACCTCCAGAAAAGTGCCCACCCGTGCCAACGGTAGGACACGCCGCAGCAGAGAATCCATGTTCCTTACTTTTCTCAGCAATTCTGTAATAAAGTTCGCCAACAGTTGCACCAGCCTGAACCCAGGCGGTCTCATCTGCCAAATTTATATTGATGGATCTTAGATTGAACAGGTCAAGAATAACAAAGTACAGATATGAGGTGTATGAAAGGCCCTCAAAGTCATGGCCACCACTTCGTATTCTAATCTCCAACCCATGATTCTTTGCACATATAACAGTTCCTTGGACGTGGGATTCATGCAAGGCTGTTACAATTGCCAAAGGTTTTGGGGTAAATTGCGTTGTAAATCTTTTGTTTCTTATATATGACAGCAAAACAGATTGAAAAGAGGAATTTTCGGGAGTGTAAATGGCGTCAAAGATTGGGTTGGAAGGCTGCGAATAGTTTGAAAGACACTGGATGAAATCGTCAACATTACGTGGACTTGAGGTTGCACATGTAACTAAAAGCACAAGGACACCGAAAATTAAGAGTAGTGTAGAGCTTGAGAGCTTCATCTTTTGAGGACTCTTTTTCTTCTCTCTTGATTGCTCACTTGTAAATGATTCTGTTTATTTATAGGGAAATCAAGCACTGTAAAATTAATTTTTGGTCATACACTGTAAAAAATATTAAATATGAAATTAATAATTATGATATTTTTTTTAAGAATAATTATGATGCTTAGTAATAGGTATCTATGATTGTATTTTTATATGGAATTATTAAATATATAATTATGATAGTTACTGATAGGTATTTATGAACTTATTAAAAAAATTAATAGGGATTTATTATGATTTTACTTTACATAGAAATTTCTTTTGAAACTTTTTTTTTTTTTTTTTGGAGGTGGAATTTCTTTTTAAACCTATATTGCACTATTTATATAATTATGGTTATTAATGATGGATATTTGTTATGGTTGTGTATGTATGTAAAAGTAAAACTATTTATCGTATCATTTAAAGAAAATAACATTGTAAAGATTTTAATTGAGACAGATACTATATACGATACACATACAATATGGTAAGTACACGAACAGTTATAATTCAGCATCTTTTAAGAAAAGTAGGTTTCAAAAATTCAGCAAAGTGTAATATGTTTATATTTTAAAATTTAGCAATAAAAATATGGAAACATTAGCCATAAATTTTTTGGAGGTAAATACCAAAATTCAACACATTATAGTCTTATAGAAAATTTCAACAATTTAATTTAAAATAGAATATTTAATAAAGAAAATTATTTCAATAATAATGAATAAATCTACTATACCACTAATTTTTGTTGTGAAAATAATAATCAGATTACGTATCAAATAATGTTCTACTTATTCATAGATCCAAAATAAATGATCTTACCTAAATAAAAATAATATGGTAAATTTGTTCACCTGTTTTTTATTTTTCTACTTTAGTTGAACGTACTTACTATTTGCTCTAGAATATATTAATTTAGAACTTAGCGGCTCCTATCAATGGGTAGATGGTGTGGTGTAGTACCACCACATCACCCAATCTTATCCATTCGCCTTCATGTTTTTTGTTTTCAACTTTTTACTCGTTTGACCTTGTTTTTGGGCTACCATTTGAAGGTCTTTGGGAGCTTGGATTCCTTTGAAGGTCTTTGAGAACTATTAAATATATAATTATAATAGTTACTATAATAGGTATTTATGAACTTATTAAAAAAATTAATAGGAATTTATTATGATTTTACTTTAAATAGAAATTTATTTTTAAACCTTTTTTTGTTGAGGTGGAATTTCTTTTCAAACCTATATTGCACTATTTAAATAATTATGGTTATTAATGATAGATATTTATTATGGATGTGTATGTATGTAAAAGTAAAACTATTTATCATATCATTTAGGCTTCGCTTGGGAGTTCATAAGGGAAGGGAATATAATAAAATTGAATAATAATAAGGGAATGAAATAGAATGGAATGTATTTAAATAAGGGAAAGGAATGGAATGGAATGGAATTAAGTAACCTTGATTGGATGTTTTAAAATAAAGGAATGGAAAGAAATAAAAATGAATTGAATGCAAATAATCTTGTTTGAAAGCAACATGGAGGGAATGGAATGGAATCATTTTATGACAATATTACTATTAAATCCCTATTTTAAAATAAAGAGTTGAATATACAAGGGTATTTGAGAAGTTTTAGTAAAAAAATCATTAAATCTAATTTCATTCCCTCCAATTCCTCCCAATTTCAGGGGGAATGAAAATTTGAGGTTTTAAGGGAATAGAGAGGAATGAGTGTTCCCTCCTATCCATTCCATTCCCTTCTATTTAAACTCCCAAACAAAGGAATGGACTTTCAATTCCCTCCATTAAAACTCCCAAACAAAGGAATGGAAGAATATTCTAAAATGATTCTTTTCATTCATTTCCATTCTATTTCATTTCCTCCTCCGAAGCGAAGCCCTAAAGAAAATAACATTGAAAATATTTTAATTGAGGCAGATAGTAATATACAGTACACGTACAATATGGTAAGTATACGAATGGTTATAATTCAGCATCTTTTAAGAAAAGTAGGTTTCAAAAATTCAGCAAAGTGTAATATGTTTATATTTTAAATTTATTGGCAATAAAAATATGGAAACATTAGCCATATAATGTTTTGGAGATAAATACCAAAATTCAACACATTACAGTCTTATAGAAAATTTCAACAATTTAATTTAAAATAGAATATTTAATAAAGAAAATTATTTCAATAATCATGAATAAATCAACTATATCACTAATTTTTGTTGTGAAAATAATAATCAAATTACGTATCAAATAATGTTCTACTTATTTATAGATCCAAGATAAATGATCTTACCTCAATAAAAATAATATAGTAAACTTGTTCACCTATTTTTTATTTGTCTACTTTAGTTGAACCTACTTACTATTTGCTCTAGAATATATTAATTTAGAAACCAAGACTCCCCTTAGCCGCTCCTCTCAATGGGTGGATGGTGTGGTACCACCACATCACCCGATCTTATCTGTTTGCCTTCATGTTTTCGGTTTTCAACTTTTTCCTCTTTTTGACCTTGTTTTTGGGCTACTATTTGAAGATCTTTGAGAGCTTGGATTTCTTGAAACTTGGCGTCCCTAGAAAGTTCTGAATGTCTAGTTTTCATAGGCCCTAACCTCATATGATTTTGAGCTACAGTCAAGATATCGTGTCTGGAGAAAGGGGGTGACGTTGTGTAGAAAATTTAATAGCACTATTTTTTAAAAATTCATTCCTCCCAATCTAGAGAAGATATTGTAGGGTCGCAATTCAGGTCCCACGCCCAACAGGAATGAGGTTCTGGCCCAAAGAGCCCGAAACAATGAATTTATAGAGAATGGATTGTAAAGCTAGACCTTAACGAAGTGGGTACTAGCTAAAATTGGGCCATGCAACAATTGAGAATAAGAAAATCCCCTTCATGTCCATTAGATGTTCAATCCGAGGAGACGTGGAGGACGTATATCGGTCCCTGCTCAAAGGCTATGATCCTAACACTGTTCTTCGGTTCTAAGTTCCTTTTTTTTTTCCGTCCCTTCTTCATGGGGACTTCTCTCTCTTATATAGCCCTCTTGAAATCATCAAGGCCTTACATTTGTTGGTTATCTAGACCTCCACTTGAGTGCCTGTCCTATCGGACATCCCCCCCATCTTTCTGTGAGTTGTGGTAGCCAAGGCAATACTGTTCATAAGTCCTCTCCACATTAATGCGGCCAGAAAAGTAGCTGTCATGCATTTAATGTGGCAGCTGCAGCTTCTCCCTTGGCGTCCTACACTTTCCTCCTTCTTATGGGCTTATAGGACTTATCCTTGTTACCAATGCTCGTAGGTGTGGATCTTTCTAGCAGGTAGAGTGCATGTTTGAGCCATGCTTGGGACCGCCTTTTAGCCTTCTTAAGGCCCACTAGAGTTGGGCCGGGGGCCATTTTGGCACCCACACCTTCTCCTCGGACGTGATTGAATTTTCTATATGGGGCCCAAGGCCCATTGTGTGATCTTGGGCCTTTGCCCCTACAGATATCATCGGCCATTTTAATGAAAAGTAGCTAACCCATCATGCTTCAATTTGATTTAGGCAGTTCGCATAAATTATGGCTGGATTGATACAATTTATTGCGTGAAAACGCCCTGAAAATTGTTAGGTTTAGTGTGTGCTAGTTTTTAGGGAAAAAAATAGAGTGTGCTAATTTTTAGGAAAAAAAAAATTCTCTAGTATTTTTTTTTTTTTTTGCTGAATTACAATTTTAACCCTATTTTTATTTTTTAAGAATAAAGATTATCTAATTAGATTAGGAGTATTTTTGATATTTTATAAAGTCATAACTAATTTTTTTAATCCTCTTAATATATACAAATATAGCATTATATGAAAAAAAATAAATGCTTAATAATATTTTAAAAAATAAAAAAATGAAATAATTATTAATATACATATTCATGCCCGTACACATATCCTAATTTTACAAAAATTGTCGGGTCTTTGTATCATACCCGTATCCATTTCCATGTCCATGGTTCATAGTTAGGGCAAGACTTATGTACAGCTTATGTGTTGTTTCTTAGATTCCCTTTTAAGATTCTGCTATGTGAATTTTTTCTTATGGGATAGAAGTATATTTATTAGTTAAGTAGCAACATGACTGACTCTTAAAAAGGAAATCTAAGGAACTGCACCTAAGGTATTGTATCTAAATTTTATTATCATAGTTGCCAAGAGGACATATCTATTAAGAAAACTAAGATGCAACAGAAGGCACATATAATGATGGTCAACAATGAACAACTTAATTTCATAGAACCGCTTCTTGTAAAATTCTAGAGCAAAAATGTCATAATTATAAATTATTACACCTTGATTCTAGACTCGAAAACAATGCGGTGTTGTATTTGTCTGAAGAGGATCCGAACCAGAGGTGCAAGAGAAAGAGACCCACTACTTTTAATACTTCTAATACTGCTTCTGCTTCCAAACATGTAAATTAACCATAGAAACTACTACGCCAATACGTACGTGCTTGTTCCCAGCATTTTCACATTTGACATTTCATTACAAAGGAATTTTGATTCATTCCTTGTACGACGCATATAAGAAATGGTCCATTCAAAATTGAACAGCCAAGATCAAGTTCCAGATGTATCATAAAGGCATGCAATGGTTTTAACATACTATGCTTTGATCATCACATCCTCTCTTTCACACCGCAACCAAACAGAGGGGGAGGGGGTGTAGATATGATTTTCTTTGAAAGTTAATTTTCTTTTCTTTAATAGCTGATGTGGCATCATTATTTTAAGGTTTTTGTTGGTGGATTATGACATGGTATATTCTCAACAATTTATTTTAAAATGAAATGGTAAGATTAAAATAACTCAATCTAGTAGAGTAATCTAGAAACTCTAGATGATCTTAATCTAAAATAGAGAGGATTTTTTTCTACGAAAAGTTTAACATTTTGTAACTAATTTAAGAAAATGACATCATTTTGCCAGAGAAATGGGGGAAAATCAAAACATGATATAAATTAAAAGCTAATTATTTTGTAACTTATTTACAAACTTACATAATCTAATCTTAAGTATATAAGTATATGTTTATACATATGTAATATAAACATATAATATTATTTATACGTAAATCAAAACATGTAAGTTGTAAAAATATTTAAAATTATCAATATAATTTTCTTTTTTCATTGAACGTAATAAGGACTAAAGCCATATAATTTTAATTAGCACCCACTTGGGCTCAAAGAAACTGCAATTGAAGAATATTTAAAATTATCAATGGTAGTGGCATAGAACTCCAAGAAAAAGCCTGTGTGATATTCAAGGAAGTAATCAAGTAAATAACAAATGGTTTATAAATCTAGAAACATTTTGAAATATGAAATTACTTTTCATATGCGTGTAAATTGCAGTAATGCTGACTACGTAGCACGGAATTAATATCCAAGGAGACGTCGCAGTAATATTTTCCATGAAACGTTGTAAAAATGCGGACTACCAAGCTCAGAATTAATGCCCAAGGAACTGTCACACTACTATACAAAAAATATACAATAATAAAGACATAATTTGTGTACATAATTGAGCTTATTCGATCGAGGTTGAAATCCAACCAAACACTAAGTAAACCTCCAAGTCTAATTTACATATAAGCATATAATATAATCTAATTTCAAGTCTATATAAGCATATGTTTATAATACAATCTAATCTAGAGGCATGTAAGTTTTAACAATACAAGATTGTTAAATCTAATTTTATTTTTCAAGATCATTAAAGAAACCATTATATCTAATTAACTCAATAAATATAATTTTAGGTAGAATTTAGTTATCAATTCTTAGTATAAATTTGTGTATTTTTTTATTTTCATACAGTTATGGGAGCAATCAATTTGTTTGGGAATACCATTTTCTTAAACATATAAACATATAAACATCTATTATGTATGTATGTATGTTTTTTTTTACATGTTCAGAAACGTATATTATGTATGTAAATTTATAAATAGCAGTAACCCCGTAATGGTACATTGATATCAATTAGTATTGAAACTTTTCTTGTCAAACTAAAACAACCTTCGGTATGAAATTGAATCTCTTGTTTCCAAGATGTTGAGTTTAATAATAATAAAATAAAATAAAATAAAATAAAAAGCTCTCTCGTTTGTACATGTTATTCACTAGTATATATATAAAGAAGTGGTGTCTAGGTCTTTACCAAAATATTCTTCTCCCTACCCACTCCTTATTCATAAGATATCCCGGAAACTCTATGAGCCAATATTTGTTATTGATATCAAAATTTTAATTTAGAGTGCAAATATTTTTACTACATATTTACATTCATGTCCTATTTGTGTTAGGAACCCCAAATTATACCATATGTCTTGTAATCTCCTAATAGTTATTGTATTCCCTTTAGTTAGTTAGTTAGTTACTTAGTTAGTTGAGATAAGGATAAGTTAGTTAGAAATTGAGCGCATGTAGCTCATTTAACATATGGCTTAATTCATAGAGCACATGTTAATTTAACTAGCCAATTATCTTAAGCCATGTGAGGTAATGAGATTAGAGCTAGTCTCCTATAAATACTTAATTGTAATCCAACATTAGATATCATTGAAAAATTAACCAATTCATTGCTTAGTGCATTTCCTTTCTCTCTCTCAATATTTTTCTATGGAAGGTGACTACCTCTAATTAAATCAATTTCCCTAACATTTGGTATTAGAGCTGTCGATCTTAAGATGATCGATTCCATTGCAACTCATCAAGCTTTCTTGGAGATCCTTTTTGGTGGCTTGTCAAGCTCTATGAATTTCATCGCATAGTTTCCATGCCTCTTATTACTTGCAAAGAGAAGCATGGGAATGTTCCAAGATGCGGAGGCATTAGCTTTATGCACAAATTTGGTGCATTTCATATGCGCCCTACAAGATTGGTTTTGATAAGGTTAGATATTTTTTGGATCCCACGTGCTTCACACACTCCCTCACTCTCTTTGGCCGGCCATCACTCCTTTATCCTCTTTTTCTTTTTCATTTTCTCTCAACACAACATAAACACTTCTCTCACACTCTCTTATCCTCTCCCACCAGTGTACCTCCTTCCCCACCATCTCCACCATTATTTTTTTAGCAAGATTACTGTAAAATCCTTAAGAACCTCTAAGCACTTTCATATCTTTAATTTGAGGTAAAAGTTTCTAATCTTTTTGGTAGATTTATATGTTTTTGCTTGAGGTTATTTTAATCTAAGCTTTGATAATAATATTCATGTGATTTTATGAGCTTTGGAAGTGATATTCATGTGTTTATATGTATGAGTTTTGTCTTGATGGATTTGTTTGATGAGTGGGTTTATAGTTTTTACAATAATGGCTATCTAAGTGGTGAAGATTTTGGGGGGGGGGGGGGGGGGGGTTTGGCTTTTTAATGTGAAATAGATGGTGAATATATTTTTATTGATTATTTGGAGCTAGTTAAAGATTCTAATTGTTTGTTTTGGAGAATATTATGATTTTGGTGTCATGTTTCTCTCGATGATGGTATATAAATCTTATGGAAACTACTTATAAAGTGTTGTTTGATGTTAGAAATAATACCTTGAATGATTTATAAGAATAAGTTGGAGTCTATGCCTTGTAATTAATTTGTTGAGAAACTTTGGAAGTAGAATACATTATATGTGAGGTTAAATACTAGGCTTGTCTAATTAATTGCTTATTTGGAAATTCCTAAATTGTAACTAGACACAATTTCAAGTTTTATGCTTATTGTGATAGATTTACTTGATATTGTTTAGGTTCTAACTAATCTCCTTTGGAGCTTGGAGAATTAGGCTTTTTATAGGTTGCAAGGTAAAAAGCTTTTTAATGGGATTTTTGGAAAATAATCCTGTTGCATAAACGTTGTTTTTGGGTCAAACACATTTTGATAATTATTTGTGGAACTATGTTTTCTTAGAAAGTGTTGTGTTGTGACCCTAATATATATGATTGTATATAAAAAGCACATCATATTTAGTATTGCATATGGGGAAATGCATGAATTGTTGACATGAAAAATATGAATATCTTTGATTTAATTTTTTATAAGGAATTCTTGGATTTTATGGTATATTAGAAAATTCAAAGGTACTTATTTTGTCTTGTATTATTTGGGAAATTGATAGAAAATCTTTTTGGACAAAGGATGAAGTTGATAACTTTACAAACTTTACGGAAATTTTGATTTTTTAAGGTTTTTTTGAAACTACCTGGATATAAACTATGTATTTGAAAGTACATGTAACCTGTGAGATTTATGTTGTTTTAACTCTATGCCATGTGTGATTTTCTGGTGATCACTTGATTTGGTTTCTATAGCCTTTGTGACAACAAAATCAAATCTAGGTCAGTGCATTTTCACTTTGGATGACGCGTTCTTTCTCGCTGTCCATAGGGGGAAGAGATTCCTTGATTGTGTGTGGGTGAGGCTTTTGCCCATGGGGCTAAGAGATTACATACCAGAGAGGACAATATCATGCCAATTGTGAATGGGTGGATCCCTTAACCGGTCTCTATAATAGTGTGGTATCTTTGTGATAAATTATCTTATGTTAGATTTTATGGCTTTGGAAGTATATTATTAGTGCTCACAGATTATAGTATATAGTTTTATGGTATTTATTTTGAGAAACTTTGTATTTCATTATTTAATCATTCTTGTCATATTATTATTAAAAATGATCTTGCAGTATTCAGTTAGAAATTTCTCAAACTAAAACATGCTTTATAAACTGTTCATCATCATGAAACTTACATTTCTCCCACCCCCATTAATTATTCTACTTACTGGGCTCTATCTCATCCCATTCTTTCACAAACTTTTTCAAAGTAGACAATGATCATTTTGAGATATGTTTTTGTGGCTAGCAGTAGTTAGACTAACTACTGATAGAGACTGGACTTTTGTAATGATGATATTTAGATGATGTACATCTTAGAGTATGATTAACTCATTTTTTTTGTATCTAAAAATGGTTATGACTTTTATTTCCACTAATGGGACAGGTTAAAGATATGTAATTATATTTATTCAAACTTCTATTCTTTTGTGGCCAATGGTTCTTGTAATTATTGTATAGAGCTTTGACTTACTTTGGGAGTTTCTTTAATGGAATTATTATAATAATTCTTGATGTCGGTACTTGATATGAATTTTTTGGATTGAATTGTCACAAGAAAAAATCTATAGGTACCCTTGAGATGTTTTTCTCATGTTTTGGACCCTTTTGGGTTTGGGGCAAGATAGCAAGGGTTTGCGAATTTCATGCTAGAGAACTAAGAACCAATTCTTGATACACCAATGGAGACTCCCACTCAAGAGTTCACGATTTAAGAATTGGCAATTCAAGTGTCGTCGATCCAAGAATCAAAGATGCAAGTGCCAACAATTCTAATAGTTCTAAAATCAAATGATGTCATAAGGATCCAAGAACATTTCAAGGTCCAAAGAACCAATGAGATCTTGAGGATTGAAAAAACATTGAAGGCTCAAGAATTTGAGCAAAGTTTGAAGTTATACAAAGAAGGAACCTTCATGAGCACAGGATTGTATGTCAAAGAGAAGTGCATGAACATGGTGATTAAAATGTCACTAAGGTATTAGTCCGTTGGAAGATCTCCTTTGATGAAGTGCTACTTCACAACAACTCCTTGTGGACAAGGTGTTTTAAAGGGAAGGGAAATGTTAGGAACCCCAAATTATACCATATGCCTTGTAATCTCTTAATAATTGTTGTATTCCCTTTAGTTAGTTGGTTAGTTAGTTATTTAGTTGAGATAAAGATAAGTTAGTTAGGAATTGTGCACATATATATCATTTAAAACATGGTTTAATTCATATAACACATGTTGAATAAACTAACCAATTATCTTGAGTCATGTGGGCCAATGAGATTAAAGTTAGTATTCTATAAATACATTAATGCCTAATATTAGTAGGAAAACTTGTAAACCCCAAATTGTGATGAATGAAAAATTACTACACTAAAAAAAAAAAAAAATTAGTATACTATTGAACAAGGTGCAAATGTAAGAAATAAGAATTTAACAAGGTGCAAATATACAAAGTCAAGAAGGTGGAAGAAACATCAAAGACAACTCCAAATTAATCCCGAAAACAAATTCCATATATATTTCAATGATCTGACAAATTAGATTATCCGACTGAAATGTAACATCCGTCCAAAAGTCTACACAATTTTTTTATTTATTTAAATCGTTTGTCTCTATCTAGATTAATGTTATGAGATGAAATTTTATAAGTAGAAATAACATGACATTTTGTGTACTATTGAATTTAGAAAATAAAATTTTTATTATGAAATATACGAAACAAAATTGATTTTGTTATGAAATGCTAAAGAGTCGCCTTCTAATTTTTTTTTTTTTTTAAATTATAACATTTTCATAATATTATTGTTTGAATTGTAATGAGTTTTGGTATAATATTTAGGTAAAATACATTGTTAGTGTGTGTTTGACATTAATTTAAAAAGCTAGTTTTTTTTTTTTACTATTTAGCTTATTTTTACTATTATTCATGGATTTTGTGGGGCCCAATAATTTGTGGCCCTGGCCCATTTATTCATTGGGGCCCAAGGCCCGAGCCGAGGAAGGTCATAGCCCAGGCTTGGTAATACGAATACAAAATAGTCTTGGGACACAGCTGATGACGATTCAGTCCTCGGCATGTCCGAGGTCTCACTGAAAGGAAGGGCAAAAACGGTATAGGAGCAGCTTGGAAAAAATCTAAAAATATCTAGGTCAATAGAAAAGGATACGCTGGAAAGTATAACGACCAGGGAAAGCTGCCCTTACTGCCATTCAATATTCTGCACCTGACAGAGCCGCACTCTTCAGCTTTTACAACCACCCCCAACCCCTCTGGGTATGAGCTGATGGGACAAGTATCAGTCTTGGAAAAGTCGATCCTACATGTGGACGAAGGATAAGGAACACATGCGGGTATAAAAGGAAAAGTGAGCAATCCAGAGAAGGGGCTGGGAAAAATGGCCAAAAACCAGAGCCTCCCAGCTCGCCTCCAGGAGAAGGACTCCTAGAGCGAAAACGGCTTAACCATGTATGAACACCACGAAAAACCCACCGTCTGGTGACCAAGGCCTAGCCTTTCAAACCCACGCTCTACAAATGATATTGTTTGAGCCTTTTTACGTGCGAGCCCAATATCGTTTTGGGTCGTTTCCAAATCGTGTCCTTACAATTGGCGCCGTCTGTGGGGAAGGCTTGTGTGTTGGCATAGACGGTAGGTCGAGACAGTTCCCTTGTCATTTCTAACAGCCGGTTGTAATGTTCTAGCGTAAAGCTCCACTAGGGGCTATGTTTCTTTACTAGGGGCTACGCTTCATAGCGTCAGTCGCACGGATGGTTCTAGGCGCCTGGTCGAGGATCTAACTCCCCTAAAAACCAAGGTCTCATGCCATAGTCGAAGGGTTAATTCCCCCAACTACTTAGAAGAAAAAACTGAGTTTTGGACAGAACCAGGGTATTGCATGGTCCTCGGATTCAAACCTATGGGGAAACCAACTACTTAAAAGAAAAAACTGAGTTTTGGACAGAATCAGGGTATTGCATGGTCCTCGGACTCAAACCTATAGGGAAACCAACTACTTAGAAGAAAAAACTGAGTTTTGGACAGAACCAGGGTATTGCATGGTCCTCGGACTCAAACCTATGGGGAAACCAACTACTTAAAATCAAGTTTTGGACAGAACCAGGGTATTGCATGGTCCTCGGACTCAAACCTATGGGGAAACCAACTACTTAAAATCAATTTTTGGACAGAACCAGGGTATTGCATGGTCCTCGGACTCAAACCTATGGAGAAACCAACTACTTATCAAAATCAAGTTTTGGACAGAATCAGGGTATTGCATTGTCCACGGACTCAAACCTATGGGGAAACCAACTACTTAAAATCAAGTTTTGGACAGAACAAAGGTATTGCATGGTCCACGGACTCAAACCTATGGGGAAACCAACTACTTAAAATCAAGTTTTGGACAAAACCAAGATATTGCATGGTCCTCGGACTCAAACCTATGGGGAAACCAACTACTTAAAATCAAGTTTTGGACAGAACCAAGGTATTGCATGGTCCACGGACTCAAACCTATGGGGAAACCAACTACTTAACTACTTAAAATCAAGTTTTTAACAGAACCAGGGTATTGCATGGTCCTCGGACTCAAACTTATGGGGAAACCAACTACTTAAAATCAAGTTTTGGACAGAACCAGGGTATTGCATGGTCCTCGGACTCAAACCTATGGGGAAACCAACTACTTAAAATCAAGTTTTGGACAGAACCAAGGTATTGCATGGTCCTCGGACTCAAACCTATGGGGAAACCAACTACTTAAAATCAAGTTTTGGACAGAACCAAGGTATTGCATGGTCCTCAGACTCAAACCTATGGGGAAACCAACTACTTAAAATCAAGTTTTGGACAGAACCAGGGTATTGCATGGTCCTCGGACTCAAACCTATGGGGAAACCAACTACTTAGAAGAAAAAACTGAGTTTTAGGCAGAACCACGGTATTGCATGGTCCACGGACTCAAACCTAAGGAAAGGTCAACTACTTAATAAGAATTCTACGTTGCTCAATCCTCAGATCAAGTACCAGAAGAGGTTAAAGCTATGAAAGTTATTAGGAAGATGGTGAAACGCCTTATTACTCGGCAACCTGAAGGGACTGTTCATTTTTGGGGTTATATGTCCTCGGGTGATTACCTCCTACACCGCACCGAGCACTCAGCTGTCATCTCGGCTATTTTTGGGGTAAGTATTGTTTTCTCAGGTTGGCATTATTGTGCCAAGCAACTTTGTTAAGTTCATAATAGTATCTTTTATCTTGGTAAGGGATTTTGGCCCTAAGTATCACTTTCCCAGGTCGGCATTATTGAGCCAAACAATATTATTAAGTTCATTATGAACACCTTTTCCTCAGTGAAGGTTTCTGCCCTAAGTGCCATTTATTTAAGTCGGCATTATTATGCCAGATAGTTCCAATAAGCACAGAGCAAGATCTTTTTATTTACTGAGATTTCGGCCCCAAACATCATTCATAGTATAAAAATAAAAAGAAAGAAGTTACAAGATAGTACGTCTATTCACGGCATAACTATTTCAAAAGAAAAGATAGAATATACGAAATCAAGAAATGACAACCTTTATTAATGTAAAGAGGTGTTACAGTGTACAATGAAGGGCTTAAACAAAGCCTATATATAGAAAATGAGTTATAAAAACAATAAAAAATAATAGCAAACAAACAGAAATCTTTTTAAACTCTGCTCCCAAGTCTTTCCAAGCTCTGCCCCAGTGGCACTCATATTGAGAGAAGGACTTTCCTTGGTGGGAGAGGAGAAGAAGAGGAAGAAGGAAAAGCACCAGGATGGATCTGGTGGTGGAAAGAAGAAGAAAGAGAGGCAAAAGGAGGCACCAATGAAGGAAGAGAGGAAGAAGCAGGGATGCTTTGTCCCTGCGTCAGTCCTGACTCCTAACACGCTGGTGCCATGTTAGCTATGCTCGTAATAGAGCGGCTGGTACTGATAATGGGTGACCCCAGCTCAGTCACACCAAAAGTTTGACGCGATGAGTCCCTGCTTCGGATTTTGGCTGAAGGAGGGATGGGAAGTATCTTGAGTCTCTGCCATCCCTGCCTTGACCGAGCCATTTTAAGTTTCGGAAGAGCATGGCGTTTCTGGGAAGGGTATGGTCCCTTCATTCCCACTCCTATTTCGAACGTATCACAATTCAAGATGTAACTAGCAAATAAAGTAAACTCTGGAGGAGGCTGAGGGTTTCAGATTTCAGAAGGATTAAAAGGGTCTCTGTACAAGAGAAATAACCTCTTGCTTTTCTTCTTATATGAAGGGCAAAATGGAAGGTATTTAATCTGTCCAGATTTCCAAGAAAATCTGTAAACGAGAAAATATCCGTTCCACTTCCCCATACCGTCAATAACCGTCGAATTTAAATGGTCTCGTAAAGGGAAATCATTAAAGGCGCGTTTTGGATAATCAAACGGCAGAAACACATTATGAATAAATTCAGAGGAATGACTTGTAGCCCGGAATGTTTCCTGGGCAGATGAAGAGACACCAACATTAATGAAGAACAGAGTTAAACGAGCCGTAATAAAGGCTTAGCATTACCAAAACCCTCCTCTCCAACCAAGAGGTCGGACAGCAGGATTTTGAGGGGCTATTGTGGGGCCCAATAATTTGTGGCCCTGGCCCATTTATTCATTGGGGCCCAAGGCCCGAGCCGAGGAAGGTCATAGCCCAAGTTCGGTAATACGAATACAAAATAGTCTTGGGACACAGCCGAGGACGATTCAGTCCTCGGCATGTCCGAGGTCTCACTGAAAGGAAGGGCAAAAACGGTATAGGACAGCTTGGAAAAAATCTAAAAATATCTAGGTCAATAGAAAAGGATACGCTGGAAAGTATAACGACCAGGGAAAGCTGCCCTTACTGCCATTCAATATTCTGCACCTGACAGAGCCGCAATCTTCAGCTTTTACAACCACCCCCAACCCCTCTAGGTATGGGCTGATGAGACAAGTATCAGTCTTGGAAAAGTCGATTCTACACGTGGACGAAAGATAAGGAACACATGCGGGTATAAAAGGAAAAGTGAGCAATCCGGAGAAGGGGCTGGGAAAAATGGCCAAAAACCAGAGCCTCCCAGCCCGTCTCCAGGAGAAGGACTCCTAGGGCAAAAACGGCTTAACCATGTATGAACATCACGAAAAACCCACCGTCCAGTGACCAAGGCCTAGTCTTTCAAACCCATGCTCTACAAATGATATTATTTGGGCCTTTTTACGTGCGAGCCCAATATCGTTTTGGGTCGTTTCCAAATCGTGTCCTTACAGGTTTTATTACACTTTTTGGTACTATTCATGGATTTTATTATACTATTTCAAATACCTTTTAGATTTATCTAAAGTACTTTCAATAAAAAATAAAAAATAAAATTTGTTTTAGCTAAATAAATTGTTCTCAAATAGATCCTTAGTCCCTAAAATTTATCTATTAAACATTTTTAGGCCTAAAGTTTCAAGTAATTGCTTCTGGTTCCTAAAATTTCAAAAATAGGTTTTATTTGTCATTTCTCATCTTTATTTAATTTTCTTGTCTATGTGTCTAACAAAATAATAATATTGACATTTTTTTAATGACATATTACAATTACTATATTGATAAAACAAATCGTGTCTCATCAATTAAAAAGAAACAATTCAATTTATATATTAAAAAAAAAATTCAAAATTTAGTTATTAGATGGTTGAAACTTAAAAGTATATTACGTTATTGTGAAAATGAAAATGTTGCATCTATAAAAATACGGAGCCAAAATAGTTCCCTCACGAAATAAACGACATCGCTTTGTGCACTCCCTTACCTGGAGCCTCAGGCTTTAGTTTTTCCGATCTCGAAGTTTAGAGTACCGTTAGCACCGTGTTGTGATATCGAAAACTGGTTTTGTTTTTTATAGCCCATAAATAATTGACTCCTCCTTTAATTTCAAACCAAACAGCCCCTTCTAATTTATTTTCAAACTTTCTAGGGCTTTGTTCTTCGGTGAATCGGAGCGATGGGTCGGTCTCGGGCGGTGTCGCATTTGTCTGAAGAGGATCCGAACCAAAGGTCCAAGAGAAAGAGACCAACTACTATTACTACTACTACTACTACTTCCAATACTTCCAACGCTGCCTCTGCTTCCAACGCAGAAACCACAGAAACTGCTACGCCCACAGGTAACTAATTTTGATTCATTCACTACTAACCAACTAAATAACTAACTAACTAACTGACTTTTTTAATTTTTTATTGAAGGGAAACTGGCATTGTACCATTGTAATTATTGCAACAAAGATATATCAGGGAAAATTCGTATAAAGTGTGTTATGTGCCCTGATTTTGACCTCTGTATTGAGTGCTTCTCTGTTGGAGCTGAGGTTACACCCCACAAGAGCAACCACCCTTATAGGGTTATGGTCAGTACTTAATCTTTCATTTTATTGTATCTATACATATTGCTCTTTCTATATATATGTACTTTGTATTTGTAATGTAATCCTTAGCCAACTACAACCTTCAATACCCTTTTCTTATCTTTAAATTCAATGATTGTTTGATATATAAGTTTTCGACTTTGTGTGATAGGGTGTTAGTTGGAGCCTAAGAAGCTTAGACATTCCAAAATTTCCGGGGTTTCCATGTTCGAAATGCACGCTCTTGCATTTCTGTTAGAATAAAACAGATTCTTTTATTTTAGATATGTTTATAAAAAATTTAATGTTCGTTGTTGTCGTTTCCCAATTTTTTAAGACTTGCCATGTTGCCATGTCTTGTACCATGTTGTGCCCGTGTCAGTGTCCATGTTCATGCTTCTTTGGTTGGAATGATATGTATTAAATTCCTTTCTTTCATGAAGGATAATTTTATGTCATCTCTATTTTGCTACTTTTCCAACTAATTGCGTAAAGTTTTGATAAATTTTCTTGTTATTCTTTTAATAATGAAATTTTTGGTTTTACTTTTGTTTTCTCAGTAGTTATACTTATAGATGAAATGAGAATGTTGAGATTGATTAGTGGCAAGATACAAATTTTATTAGAAATAATGTAATGCAACTGTGAGAAGTTAACATAGTTTTTAAAACCATACTGGGTAAAGAACTGGAAAAAGGAAGTGGTCCTTGATTTTACGGTTGGGAATGGTGGTTGGTTAGGCTTTCAAGAAAATATAATGCAGCATTTGACTTATCAGTGAATTTTGCCCCCAATGAAGCAATAGTGCTGCAAAGGATAAATTTCTTTCTCTTGGAGTATTTTAAATTCCAGTCTAAAGAATAATGCCATTTCCTTTATCTATTTTAAGAATGAGTGTGCAAAACCTTTTTAGGAGTGCAAATAGGAGCTAATTTGGAGTAATAGAATGATTAGGAGATGGACTATAAATGTGTTTTATGTTTTGGTTCACTATGAAATGAAAATGGAAATGCCATACTGCCTTTGTTATTATTCATGTATATCTTGTTTAAGGGGGGAAAAACATTTTGCTTGGCAGGACAATCTCGCTTTCCCACTTTTGTGTTCGGACTGGAATGTAGACGAAGAGATGTTACTTCTGGAGGTAATTTGTTTACATACCAAGTTCACGTATCACTGAAACAATATTATGTTTTATTTAGTTGTTTTGGTAAATGCTGCTAATAATCTTTCATGAATCTACAATGTCATTGTCCTTGATGTTTGGGTGGTTAATGTGTATTATTTTTAGGGAATTGAAATGTATGGATTTGGTAACTGGACTGAAGTTTCTGAACATGTTGGAACAAAAAGAAGATCACAATGTATTGACCACTATAATGCTGTGTACATGAATTCTCCATGCTTTCCTCTCCCGGTAAGCAAGTTTTGATATATGCATGCATATGAACACTACATACATACATATGTATGTACGTAAATAAGTGCATACATACATACATACATACATACATACCTACATGTGCATAAAAATTAATATGCTAAAAAGTTGTAATTTATGTACCTAGGATATGTCGCATGTTATGGGAAAAAGCAGGGAGGAGCTCCTTGCTATGTCTAGAGGGCATGGTGAAGTCAAAAAAGGTTAGTTTGCCTATATTCCATTGACTATTGCTGACTTGTAGCACTTATTTTAGTGATTTTGCATGATGAGATTTGACTATTTTAATTAGTGTTGGTAAATAATTCTTAAAGCACAAAGCTCCACAACTGAAGTACTTTAGATAGCTAATGCAAAGCACATTCTCAACTGAACCATTAAAAAGGGTTCAAATCTCCAGTTGAACATGCTCAGGCCCAATGAGCCTGATCCCAAAGATAAGAATCCCATGTTGGGGGCTTATGACCGGATTGACCTGGATCCAAGTAGTGAAGTAAGGGGATTGGGTCAACGGATAGCTTGCTTGAGAATTCTCTTGAAACAGAGGAATGTGCTTTAGGTGTGGAAGAAGCGAAAGCTTTGCTGGTGGTTTCTCAGCTCTCATGCTGGGGGCTTATGACTGGATTGACCTGGGTCCATGTAGTGAAGTGAGTAAGGGGATTGGGTCAACAGATGACTTGCTTGAGAATTCTCTTGAAACAGAGGAACAGGCTTTAGGTTTGGAAGAAGCGAAGGCCTTTTCAATGGTTTCTCAGCTATCATTGGTTATTAGAGAGGACAAGACAGAGGCAAGAAGCAATAGCCACCTTCCCAATTCAGAGCTCAGTTGATGTTTGAACCAGTGACATATCTGGGTCACCATGAGGTTAAAACTATGGTGAGTCTGTTGAAGGAGGCAATTCAATTACTGTAGAAAGAAAATATGAGTTTGGGAGGATCAATATTAGATTTATTAGACATCAATGATTAAGAGTTAGCAGTGGATTCATTGATGGAGGCTTTGCATTCCAACACGCCAAGTAGAGGGCCCTAATATATTGATTTGGAGTCTGAATGGAAATGGTAGATTTAATGTTTGCTCATACTATGAGGTTTTGCAAGGCTCCACTAATGCAGTTTTACCTTGGAAAAGCATTTGGTGTTATAATCTTATGAAGAGAGCTATAGCATGTTTAATTGGTGCTGTATATGTAGGAGAAATGGGGAGATTGTAAACCACCCGTTGTTGCTCGTGCAGATGCACATGATCTGTGGGATTTTGTCTTCTTTATGTTTGGTGTCTATCGGGTGATCCTGAGGAAAGTTGTTACAGAGGTTGGAGGAATCGGTTTGGTAAATACTTGTTTATTTGGAATTTAACCCCAGTATGCTTGTTGGGTGGATATTGTGGAGAGAGAGAGAGAGAGAGAGAGAGAGAGAGAGAGAGAGAGAGAGAGAGGAATCATTGTACATTTGAAGGCATAAATGTCTTGGTGGTCTAACTGAAGTCATCTTCTATTAGGACTTTGTTTGAATGGTCTGGTGTCTTAGGACCTAATAATTTTGACAATGTTGTTGATTTCATTGGTGTCCTTTCTTTCTGTATGCAATCCCTATTTTTGTGCATAATTATTTTGGCTATATTATGCATATGTTCTGTATGGATAAGGTAGCTTCATTTTTTTTCAATAAAAGTATATTACTTATCCCAAAAAAGCCTTTTTTTTGGGTATTGTATTACTATGAATCCTATGGTGGCTTACATTTTTCAACAATATTATATAATAATTTAAGAAAATTTTTTTTGCAGTTCTGTGCATGCTTAAGTAGGATATGTGTTTACTGTCATATTTCTGTTGCTCAATTTAAGTGTTACTTCAAAAGCATACCTTTTTATTTTATTTTATTTTTTTGTTTCTAAGGAGTTGTGTGAATTTTACTCTTATAATACAAAGTATTATTATGTGTGTTATTAATCTTCTCTTTCTCAAACTTGTTAGAATTTATTGATATTTGTACTGGCAAAGCTTAGATGTGATCTTCATCTAGTATACTACCTGTGCACTTAATTTTTTTGGGTTCAATAAAATTTATTACTTATCAAAAAAATAGGTGTGTTATGGCTGTCGACTTTTTCTTTTATTTGCCACAGAAATTCCTAATGTTGGGGAGCTTACGCTGAAAGAAGAGTCTTCATTCTCAGCTAGAGTCAGGTATTGTCACCTTCATAACTCTATAGTTATGTTTCAATTTAGCTTTGTGATTCTAATTTGCTAATTCGTGTCTTGTTTCATCAGATCTGACGAATCAAAAGAAGGTCCAGCTTGGCAATCCTCATCTAGCTTAACATCAGGTAGAGTAGTCAATATCTTGAGGGTTGCTGTTTATCATGATTTTTCTTTTGTGCCTGTTGGCTGTCCCAAAATTAACTCACACAATAATGTAAATTAATAGCTGTGTTTCATTGCTTAATTTGCTCAAATGAAAAGGAATTAAGTTGAGGAAATTCGAGATCTGGTTGATGGATGTGGTCTATACAATTGCAGCTGATAGGATTGGTGGTCTTGTTTGATCTGAGGGATCCGGAAGGAGGTTCAGATTTGTTGTAGCTGATTATTGGCAGCTAAATTGTAATTTCTGGAATAAGTCCACTAGTCTTAAAACAGTCCAAATAAGCCTTCAAAGATCAAAGATAAAGTTTAAAGCTAAGGGCCTGGAGTGTAAATGGTTTAACAAGGCAGCATTGGCCATTAAAAAGGAGCCTTGAAAGGTCCAAAGATATGCCCTGTTTCCATTTAAAATATGGGCCTAGTTCCAAGCCCGTTGCTGGAGATTTTTAAGCAAAAAAATATGTCCATTTTGGGTCCCATAAGTTCCAGATATGTTCAGGAGACAAAGGTCACTTGTTGATATACTCTTAGAGGACATGGGAGCTGAGAATATTGTTCTGGATGAAGTGATTTCTGTTGGCAGCAAGTGCTAGTTTATCAGAAAATAAAGTTAATAGATGAGAGGGTCATCTAGATAAGGATAAACACAATCTGATTGGTGGGGGAAAAGGTTAATTAGGTCACAAACAGAATCTGATTGGCTGAGAAATCAAGCTCTACTACCTCATACCCTATAAATAAAGAGCTGCACTAAATATATGTGCATATATATATATATATATATATAGATAGAGAGAGAGAGAGAGAGAGAGAGAGAGAGAGAGAGAGAGAGAGAGAGAGAGAGAGAGAGAGAGAGAGAGAAGGAAAAGGCTGTAAATTTGATGAATTTTATTTAGAAGATGCTTCTGTTGGAGATAGAATTCTGTTAGCAAAAATGAGGATTTGAAGCATACTCAAAGGAAAGCTACAGGTAGATTTAAAGAACACAGCAAAAATCTGTTGGGGGCTTATTGAATTTTATTTTTTGTCAATGTTCTTCATTGTCTTTCTGATTTGAAGTCTGAGGATAAATATCTATAGGAATGTATCAAAACTAATTAAAGCACCCTAACAAAATACATATTATTTATGGATAGAGTTTAGGTACAATTCCTTGGGTGCTGTATCTTCGTTTCCACAATAAAATTCAACTACATGTTTGCATTGACCAATGCAGTTCAAACGTGTAATGTTTCCCAAAAATAATTTAATTCAACCACACGACTTATTGGCCATTACAATCACACAGTTTAATTTAATATGGTAACATAAGGTACAACACCTAAGGAATGGAACCTAAGTTTCACCCATTATTTATGTAAATTTTCTAATACATTTTGACTGATTTACCCCTCACATCTATATTATGTTTAAACTTGTGGCAGTTTAGAAAATTAGGTAATCTGTACATTCATACTTGCCCTTAGTTACTTCTTCTTCTCTTTTTATTTTATTTATTTATTTTTTATAATGTTTTTGGAGTTATGATTGACAAAAGTATAAACATATTTGGCACAGAAACAGGCAAAGGTTTGGGTTCAAGTAGTGGCAACACATTCTCCAGTGTGATAAAGAAGGCTTCCAACAACTCCCAGATCAAGGATGGAATTAAAATGGAAGGTAGGCTTTCTGTATTTTACTATTAGTTGCAATCATTGCTTGCATACTGCTTTCTGCTTGATGGAAATTCTTGTAATAATTTATTTGGCACCTTCCATTTAAATGGCTTTCCTGTAAAAAGCTGATATGTAGAAGTAATTTGGTTGCTGGAGACATTATTCAAGTATGTGGATACTCAATAATATGATCAGCCAAAGAACTTCTTTGCTCATCTACAATGAGAAAAGTTGAGGGTTCATTTTGAATAAAGGTTTTGTTGAATCACATTAGGTTGTGCACAGTGCACAAAGCTCGCTTTTGCGGGGTCTAGGAGAGGTCATGATACGTAGCCTTACCCCCAATATGTTGGAGGCAAATTCCTAGATTTGAACCTGCAACCTATCGCTTTTGGTGGAAGGCACTTGTCATTGCACCAAGGCTTGACCTCTTTTGTTGAATTACATTCAGTTATAATAATAATAAATAAATAAAAAAAACATTAAACTAAACTAATATTTTTAGATTGATATGTATACAGATTGCATATCCAAAACTTGGGGGTGGGAGGGGAGAGAGAGAGAGTGTGTGTGTGTTTGTTTATCAGGAGATGAGTTGGTGAAGAGAACATGAATATTTCATTTTTGCAAGCTACACTTAATACATTTTTTTTTCTTAATAATTTTGCAGAATTTCAGTCAGACAGGAGCATTGGTGAGAAAAAGCCTAGGGTTCCAGGGGATGAGGGACCTTCTATGACAGAGTTGAGTGGCTATAACTTCAAGAGGCAGGAGTTTGAGATTGAATATGATAATGATGCAGAGCAGATATTGGCGGATATGGAATTCAAGAATACTGACTCTGCTGCTGATCGCGAATTGAAATTGCGAGTGTTGCGTATCTACTCAAAAAGGTAACCATGTTTTTACTTGAATGTGTGCAGTTTTTGTGAAACCAAAAAAAAAGAAAAAAAAAAAAGAAATAGAAAAGCAATTGTATAGACAAGGCTGATAGATAGCCTACATTTATCAATCAATAAGGTAGAAAAAGAAAAAAAAAAACAATATGATTAATCTGCCATTAAGTTCAAAAGGAACTTCTATAATCTAGCTCATGAAAGGATTTGAGGCATTGCTCTTGATCTATGAATGGTCCTTTAAGAGCAACCTGTAATCTCACAATAGTATGTTGTTTCTTCTTTCCTTGGGCTAGATATCCATTTATTGAGATTCAACTGTCTTCTTGACAGTGCTGATAATGAGTCAAACTAAGCTGGGTATTAAATGTTTAAGATTGATTTCTTTAATTTTACATCAAGTATGGGTTGAGTTTGACCTTCATACCAGAATCTGAGCTATATATGTGCCCCTGATGAGTCTCAAACTCATGATCTCAACCTTCACCTTGCTCGTAGAGTTAGAGCTCATATGTAATCTAAGCTACATGTTCAAGATTGATTAATTTAATATTTGTGTAAGGGCCATCAAATTAGAGTTCATTCAAAACATTTTCAATTATTTTTATTTTTATTTTTTTAAGTAATGAAACTTTATCAATGAACAAAGGCAAAAAGTACCCAAGTATACAGGGAAAAAAATTTCAGTTTATGTTACCACTCATTTATTTATTAGATATGTCCATGGTTTCACATGTTTTATGCTCTCTGGTAGTTGACAATGATTGTTTATTTTGGTGCATATTGTTGTCTGCTGCAGCAAGTTTATTGTCTAGTAAGCAAAACATGCCATGACAAAACATATATCCATTTTCCCCTATTATGTGACGCATGTAATTACCAGCAAATCAAATGCATTAGCAGCTTGAAATTGTTGAACCTGAGAACTACGGTTTCTGGCACAGATCCTAAGTCAATTATAATACCCACGCATGTTCAATATCTCATTATTGTTATAACATTTAGATTTTCCAGCTTTAATGAAATATTAAAATATGTTATGACTTATTTGGAACATTTGGCATAACAGATTTTGCCCATTGGGCTGTAGACATGCTGCACCTTTGTTATTGCTGTCTATACCTCAGACAAACTCGTAGCATGATAAAAACTCATCCGTGGCAATGAGAGTTTTTATTCTGCACATATTAAACCTACCCCATATTTTTAGTAAGAGTCATGTTAATGGATGTCCTTAGGGTCCATTTGGTTAGAGGGTGGATAAGTGGGAAGATATAAAATGATAGGAGGATGAAAAAGTGGAAGGATAGAAAATATTTTAATTTCTCTCTTTTTTGTTTGGTTGAAAGTGGAAAAGTGGAAGGATGGAAAAAGTGAGTTTGTATAAATTTACTTATACACCCTTGTTAAAAAATGATGACCAATTAAAACAAAAAAAAAAAAAGTGACAAACAACCACCAAAAAATAAAAATAAAAATCAATCACCCAATTTATTTTAAAAAAAAAATCATGTCTAGTTAAAAACAAATAAATAAATAAATAAAAAAAAACAAAACAATGATCACACCCTTAGCCCCCCCCCCCCCCCCCCCCCCCAAAAAAAAAAAAAGAGGCAACATCCAGTAAAGAAAAGAAAAAAAGAAAGAGATAACGTGCCCACCCACAGCCTAGGAAATCAAAAAATGAAAAAAATAAATGCAACGTCCAGAAAAGAAAAGAAAAAAAAAAAGAAAAAAGAGGCCACGTGCCCAGCACAAAAAAAAAAAAAAATAATAATAATAATAAGAAAGGAACTAGAGATGGGCATTTTTGTCTATTAAGCAACCCTATTTTCTCCCTTCAGTTTTCTTTCTATTTTGGAGAAAGAACTTTTTGGTGGGCCCAAGGAGAAAACACTCGGGCCTTACCATTTATTTTCCTTCCTTCCCACCCAACCAAACACACTCTAAAAATGTTTTCCTTCTCATTTTCTTTCCAAAGCTTTCCATCCACCTTATTTTGCCTCCAAACGAACACACCCTTTGGGTAATTGTTAATAAACTATAATATGAAAGTTTTAACACCACTTTCATAGAAAATATAAAAAGCTATCAACAACATTTATTGTTTTATCATTCTCTCAATAAAATATTTTTTAAAATAGTTCCTAACATTTCCCTTTTAGTAATAAGTTAAACATCAACACCCAGCATAACCCAACCTATACAAAGCTCTCTTTTCAGTCACTACTCGTAACAAGTGAAATTTACCTTCCCTTTCTACTTCTGGACTAATTTATCTTCAGGTGATCCCTAAGAAGGTGAGTGGGCTGAGATCCTTTTTAGTGATCCTGAGCTGCTAGTTAGCAAGCCTTGCCATTCAGATGGAAAAAATGTCATTCTTATTTAATACTCCTTCGTTATCAATGTTTTGGGATGCCTGATTGTGTTGGTTGCCCTAGTTGACCAATAACCCATTAAAATGTATTTGGACTTTTTGACAGGCTTGATGAGAGAAAACGCAGGAAGGATTTCATATTGGAAAGAAATTTACTTTATGCTGACCCTTTGGAGAAGAGCCTCTTACCTAAAGAGAGAGAGATATGTCAGCGCTACAAGGTCTTCATGCGGTTCCACTCGAAAGAAGAGCATGATGAATTGCTCAAGAATATTATTGAGGAACAGCAGATTGTCAAAAGAATACAAGATCTTCAGGTGTGATGCAGCCCCCGAACTTGAACCTCTATATGCTTTTTTCACTTGATCTTATCTGTTGATATTACTGTCAGTTACTTTAGTTTGGTAAGAGAAACAAACCATGCGAGATACAAATAAGGTTTTTTATTTTTTATTTTCCCCCTTTTTACTTGTTTTGTTTTTTTGGAAGATTTTTCTTTTTGTTGGTAAGTTACATAGCCACATAGGTGTCCATTGGGTTTTGAAACCATGACCTCACCCTCTATCCATTCTTGCTGAGGAGGAAGTGTCCTTTGAGTTAGAGCTCATTAGCATCTGGAAAATTTGAACCTAAAACATACCTTGAGCTAAGAGCATTAGAAATGCTATTTATTTGAAATTCATGAATAACTGGGTTTGTGATCTACATGCTCCTTTCACTTTTTGCCAAGCTCTAACATTCATGTCTACCAAAGGCTGAAGAAGTCTGACTAGTACTTGACAAAAGCTTACTAAGAGCCTTTACAATCATGTAAAAATAATTATGCAGGAAGCTCGAGCTGCAGGCTGTCGAACAGCTGCTGAGGCAAATAGTTTTCTTGAACAAAAGAGGAAGGTGGAAGCAGAAGAAAGTGAACATGGAATTAAAGAAAGTGCACAGGGTCCCAGTGGTAAAGTGTTGCAAAGACCAACTCAACTCAAAGGAGAATTTGATGCTAGTCCTCGGGGAGTTGTCAAGGGTTCCACAGGTCTAGAGCTCAGTGAGAAGGATTCATCTTCAGCAATGCAAGCTATATCGAGTGATCTAGACAAGTGGGACATCACTGGATTTGTAGGGGCTGATTTACTCTCTGAAACTGTAAGAATCCTGTTCCCAATTTCTTTGCTTTATCATGGAAAGATGGCTCCTTGTTTACCCTGGTTCTGATATTTTTACTAATCAGATAGTTAATCTCTATAATGCAAGTCAACATTGTCATAGATTGTAGGTCCAACTTTGCAAATGACTGCCCAAACTAGTGCATCCGATCCATGTTTGAAGAGAAAGAAAGCTTAAAAGATTATATAGCAAACTGTGCATAATTAGTTGGCTGAAGTTTGCATCTTCCAAATATAACTTGAGATTTTGATTATGATCTAGTTATGTTGCTTACTTGCAGGAAAAACAGCTTTGTGGTGAGATTAGAATACTACCCGCGCATTACCTCAACATGCTGCAGATCATATCAGTAGAAATTTTGAAGGGCAATGTCACAAACAGGTCTGATGCCCATGGGCTGTTCAAGGTAGAACCAAGCAAAGTTGATAGAGTATATGATATGGTTGTGAAAAAGGGGATTGTGCAAGCTTGATGACATATCCCATCTCCATCTTTGTATAGAAACTTGTACAGTTATTATTAATAGGAAAATTATTAGTTTTCGTGCATCTTTTAGGATTTTTTTTCTGGTAGGCAATAATAGTGCTCCAACTTTTTCTGGGCCAATTATTTATAGTTAAAGTCGGATCGGATTTGTCAATTCACAGTTGAATTCCACCCAACAACAACCCCCCCCCCCCCCCCCCCCCCCGCGCGGCAACAACTGGAATCAATCTTTTAATTTTTTTGGTGGTCATATATAGTATAAATATTCAACATAAATGTCTGCTTTTTTAAATTAAAAAAAAAAAAATAGTTCTTTTGAGTTAAAACTCTGAAGAATTTTTTAATGTTAACGACTATCCGAACAACAAAATGATGATGGTCAATGTTTTTTATTATTATTTTAATTTAATGTTAATGACAATGTAAAATTTAATCCAATTGTTTCAAGATTTCAAAATGAATAGACAAGCATTTAGAAGCTCAGGATCTTATAATCGTTCTTGGTACTTAAATAAATTAATTAAAAAAATAAAAAAAGGCGTTATTGCGAAGGTGTTATTGCCCTTAAAGGTAAGGGGGAGGCTAGATAAAAATGTTTATTATTTATGATTGAATAGAGAAAATATATACATACATACATATATATATATATATATATATATATATATATAGTCGTGCATTTGAATAATAAGTTAGTTAAAATAGGAAAGGCTAAGTTTGAATTTAGTTGAACTCCAATAAGGCTGGTGTGTGAGTGTGATGTGTGAATGCTATTAAACCGATAAATATTTAGTATTTATTCATCTCAATAAATAAATAAACCTTGATTATGGAAAAAATATGTAGTATTAAATAATATCATGTTATTCGTATCAAAATCTAATAATTGAGAGATGTGTGCAAAATAACCATATCAACATTCTACCCCTAATCTTAGGAGTGTTAGTGGGGTGGGGTGGTTATTTTTGTGCAATGTCTCTCATTTATTGATCATTTGATATCAAATGCCTTATCATTTATCTGAATGATCTAATGAATCATGGGGTGCAATTTATTTTTTCAGTGTTTTTGAAAATTGACTATTTGAAACAATTGCACCTAGAAAAAAAGTAAAGTATGGTTTTAGAATGGGATGCTCAACGTGCACGCACTTAATACATATGATAGTGAATGATTTTTTTAAACCATCACGTAATAGGTTGGAGGAGGTTTGGAGGTCTCTTTTGCTAAATATTCAGTTTTTGCCCAAAAAAAAAAAAAAATACTAATAAGTCTTTGCTAGAAGTTATTTAGTTCTATAGACTCTTTTGGAACTCGAGTTCCAAGTGAAAATCAAGTTTAGTGAACTCACATGTATTGTTTAATTTGATATTTTTAATTAAAATATTCCACTCAAGTTTAGTAAACTTAATTCCATTTCAGTAAATTTTCTTTTAGGGAACTCGAGTTTATCAAACTCAAGTTTCAGCTTGAAAAACAATTAAGTGAAACTCGAATTTACCAAACTCAAATTTCATTTGAGATATTTTATTTTAAAATAAAAAATTAGATTATCCACATATATTACATTATCCACATATATTACATAACTATAAATTAGTTAATCTTTTCATCTTCCATTTTTTTTTCTTTTTTTGGTTGGGAGGAGGGGGAGGACAGATCTTTCCTCCAACTACACTACACTAGAAGATTATTTATATATACTTTCAAATATATTACATAACTATAGAGTATATAGTGATAAGATGTTAAATGGGTCTTTTTTTTTTTTTTTTTTTTTTTTTTTTTTTTTTTTTTTTTCACTTGGCAGTTGGCTCCAATATTACAATTTTTTTTTAAATAAAATAAATAAATTTTTAATAAATTTGTTTAGGGTAATTTAGGAAATTTTTAACTTTTTAAAGAGATAAGACAGTTAACGATATTTTTCTAAATAATTGGATTCTTCTTATTAAACCAAACAATTTAGGACGAAAGGAGCAATATATACAAATGATATTTTAAACCATTACATAATGAGCTAGAGGATACCAATAAGCCGAAATTAAATTAATTTATAATGATTCCAGGCTTAAAAGATCAAATAAATAAGTTTCTCAAAAAAAAAAAAATTCAAATAAATAAATAAATCATTTCCCAAAAAAAAAAAAAAAGGGTGGATGATGAGAGGAGAGTAGTTTTAATAATAATAATAATAAAAAGAGGAAAACAGGGTGGAATTTGGAAACTGGAAAGTGCAAACTACAACTGCATCTGCATCAGCATCAGGGGATTTGATTTGGGTCTAAAACCACGGAATCAGCTCATACCTCATAGTTCATAGCTCATACACCATGGCTTCTTCCGATCCCAACAAGTTGATGGCCAAAGCCGACAAACTGTATTACTTTTCTCTTCTTATCTCTTTTTCTTCATTCTTGATTCTCACTGCTACTTTTTTTCTCAAACATTTTCTTCTATTATTATATAAATCAGAACAAAACTGAGTCTCACAAGGTGGAGTGCCGATTGGAAATCTGCTACCCAGTTATACGAGCAAGCCGGTACTTCCTACTCTCCCCTCTATACAATACAAAGTTATAAAAATTCTTGTTTTTGATTTCTATATTTTTATTGCTTTGGTATATAGCTATTGGGTATAGGGTCGCCAAGAACCATGAAAAAGCAAAAATTGCATTTGAAAAGGCTTCCAAAGGACAAGAAATGCTTTCCTCGTATCCTCTCTTAGTACTTAGTATTTCATTTCTTATGTTGTTTTAATGAAGTAGTTGTTGTTGTTGTTGTTTAAGTCCTTTACAAGTTAATAATAATTATGGTAAAGACCCTGGGATGCTGCTAAGCATATGGAGTCGGCTGCGGCTTTAGCTAAAGAAGTAGGCAATTGGACTGAAGTTGCTGATTTCTATAAAAGGGCTTCTGAGCTTTACATGGTCTGTGGAAGACCACAACCCGCGTCCGATGCTCTTGCAAAGGGTGCCCGGTAATATTATTTACTTTGATATATACTGATTTCGTTGCGCCTTTTTAGTTTTGCATTAATTGTGAGTAGAATTTGGCAGTCATCTTCATGTATCGTAGTTGTAGCTTAGCGGCATTGCTTGGTTTTCGTTGTGAGGAGAACCGGGGTTTGAATCCTCCTTCCTCACTTGTTATAATATGATTGAATGATCGAAAAGAATAGAGATGGATTAATTTTATGAAATTGTAACATTGATTTCACCGTTGTCCCATTTACATTGATGGCTCAATTTGGATGTTAGTTTTGAAACCCAAATGTTTAATGTGAAAGAAATAATGAGCCTATCAATGCCCATTGGATTTTTGAGACCACCATTACTAACTTGGTGAGGAATTTCATTTCTTGTCTATTTTTAACATATCTCTTTGCTATTTTACTAGTTCTTTAATGCTCAATTTTCTTTACAAAAGAACAAAGAGGAAGGTGGGCTAAAACTTTGTAAATAGTTTCATTACTAATAAATATGCATGCCTATGCCAATGGAGACTGACTTGTATGAATATGCATGCCTCTGTGTGTGTCTTTTCTTGTGTTTTTATTTCCCTGTTTGTTCTTCTACTTCCTTTCTCCGTATGGCATAGAATCATAAAACTGACCTTATTGCCTCTTGTCCATGTTTTTCCTCCCTTCTTCTTCCCATGTTTGACCATTCAATTTGGAATGTCTTTGGCAAACCAACTGAAGTATTACTTTCTATTACAGTGCTCTTGAAGATGCTGTGCCTGATGAAGCAATTCAACTTTACACCGATGCTTGTTCTATTCTTGAAGAGGATGATAAGGAACAAATGGCCTTTGATCTATATCGTGCTGCCACATGTGTTTATATAAAGCTTGAGAAGTAAGTTTGGATAGTATCAACATTCAAGTTCATTTTACAAAGTCTAACTATGGTAAAACATCTATTTATATGACCAAGTGGAAGAAGTGAACAGTGCGTACTTCTCCAATATACTTCTTAGTTTTCTTTTCTATTAACTTCACACAGTCATAAGTTGCATAAATTAATAATCTTTTGAAAAGGTAACCTTCCTGGCCTTAAATATTGGTTCATATCTGGGTAAAATGCAAGTTCATTGTAGTTTTGAGACACTTCTATGCAATTTCTTTTGAAAAGGTAACCTTCCTGACCTGCAGGTATACAGATGCTGCAACTTTCTTATTGAGATGGGGCTTAGCAGCTGATAAATGCAGTGCTACCAATAGTCAATGCAAGGTCATAAAAAAATTTTTTTGGTGTTATATTCTTTATAGCCATAAATTATGTGTCCAATGATTTCCCTCCATTGATTTCCATGGTTATGTGTGAACCATCCACAACCACCCACCCCCTGGCGGTGGTTTTTCTTTCTAATTACATTCTTTTGGTCCTGCCTCTTAAATTCCTTTTATATAATGAACTCCTGATTGATGCTTTTAACTGGAGTGTGATGCGGCTGAACTCGTTTGCTAATTTCTCTCTAGAACATTTATGTTCTCAATCATTGAATTCTGTTGCCATATCATCTGGTATGTAAATGTTAAAATGAAAAGCCAATAATATCTATCAGGTTCTGCTTTTACCATGTGATATCTCAAAAAATGACCATAGACTGAATTGTTGTTTTCCCACAATTGTACTTGGAGGCAAATTATATTTTCTTGCAGAGTTAGCCTCTGTGTTTTATTGTCTAAATCGTTGTGTTCAAAAAGTCTTTTTGCATTAAAATCATCCTTGACACACCTTTTTTGGATTCAGGCATATCTTAGCGCAATTATTGTTTACCTCTATGCACATGACTTCAAGCAAGCAGAGAAGTGCTATAATGACTGTTCTCAGTAAGTATATTTTTTCTTGCAGCAACTTCTGGCTTCAGTAATATAGGTATTTTATTAGCTTTCAAATTTTAGGACATGGGAATACTACAGTGCACCCAAACGATAGGTGGAATCTTTTTTTATTTGGTCTGGTTTGTCCCCCCCCCCCCCCCCCCCCCCCCCCCCTTTCAAATTAGATCAACATCACCCTTCTATCTATTATCAATTATCTCTCTCCAGTCCAACAATCCAATTTTCTTCAAAGGATGACTGAGTCCAATTATTGTTGTTTGTACTTTGGCTTTTGGAGTTTGGACTCTTCTTCAACTGGTTGTGTTATAAATCTTTTTCCTTTTTAAATTCATCAATTGGGGGAGGGAGGATTTGAACCTAGGATGTCTCCTTTGGTGACACAAGAAGGTGTCAAACTAGTTGAACTACAAGGCTCTTGGTGGTTGTGGTATACATCATGATGGAAGTAAATGAGCAAAAAACTTGCTCCAAACTTCTGATATTGGAAACAATTAAAAGGAAATGGTCTACTTTGTCAAGATGTGCTTTTCCACCAAGAACATGTTACATTACATAGAGCTTATAGAACTAATTGTAATCTTGTAATTTTCTGATATAACAATCTATTACTTTCTTATGACGTGAATTTCCACTAGAAAGGATGATGCAGGACAAAGGGTGGAAAATAGAAATAAGGGAAAATGAAAAAAAAAAAAAAAATCAAATAAAAGGACAATCCTTGGCTTCACCACTTAGAATTTGCTTGAAACCTTATTCTTCACCACCTAAGGGTGCTTGGAATCACAACCAAACTTAGAGAAACATGTCTAATAGAAAAATTCTTATTCAAATTGCATTGTTTCAAACTATTCTAGGAGCTTCTTTTTAATAGACTTAAGGAATTACATTAAGGCACAATTACATCCCATAAAATTCTCAAAATCAAAGCCCAATTCAAAGTTCAAGGGTCAAAATCCAAAAATGAAATCTAGAAGATGATAGGCCAAGAGCCTTGTAGCTCAATTTCTACCTTCTAATGTTTTCAATGGAAACATACATGGTTCAAATCCCCCAACTCCATTGTAAATATTGAATTATTAAAATAAAATAAAAGATATCTAGAAAAAAATAGGAAATAATGAATTCTGAAATAATTTTGGTTGTACGGGTCTATGTCTATGGGTTTGAGTGATATGGGTTAGCGGGTAATTTATTTTTCCTCTGTTGGGTTGCTGTTGGTCGTGATGGATAGTTTGTGAGTTTTTTTTTTTTTTTTTTGGGGTGGGGATCATGGTGATTTATTTGATGGGTTTAAGGTGTGGGTTTACTAAGGGAATTCTAGGGCTTCAAGTCTGGAATGGAGAGGGTTGATGGGCTTCACAGATTGTTGAGAATTGGTGGTAGTGGCCTTCACTATTTGTTTAGAGGCAGTGGTGGCGGTGCAAAATTCGTGGGGCATCAAGATGTGGTATGACTTTCTCATGACTTTATGGGGGGAGTACTTCACTTAAATATGTGTCATATGGTGGTTTGGTGTAGTATTTTTAGTTTCAGGTTCACAATGGTGGTTGGTGGCAGATTGTAGGTATTGTGGTGGGTGGATTCTCAACTGTTTTTGAACAAAACTGGATTAAGGTATGCTCTGATACCACTTTGATGCAGGACCAAGGGTGGAAATAGAAACAAGGGAAATGAAAAGAACATGACAAATCTTTGGCTTCTTCATCTAGAATATACCTGAGACCCTAGGCTTCACCACCTGATGGTACTTGGAATCACCACCAAGCTTAGAGAAACATCTCTAATAAGAATTTTTTTATTATTCAAATTGTACTGCCTCAAACCATTTCTGGAGACTCATTTTAATAGGCTTTAAGGATTGCATTAAGTCACAATTAAGTCCTATAAAATTCCAACAAAATTAAAACGAATTCAAAATTCAAAAATAAATATGGTTTGAAATTCAAAAGTGAAATCTGGAAGAAATTATGAAATAATAAATTCTGAAGTAACTTTGTTTGTGCTCCCTCCAAAGCATTCTTTTGATCAGACTCCCTGATTATTGGCCCCTTGTAGGATTGATGTTTTCTTGAGAAATGACCATGGTCGTTGTGCTAGTAAGCTTCTCTCTGCCTATTCAGAAGGTGACATTGAAGAAATCAAACGGCTGGGTCAGTCAAGCACAATTTCTAATCTTGACCATGTGGTAAGAATGTCAATTCGGTTGTACCCTGTTAATTGTTCAAATTTGCCTCATGCTATCTTACACTAATACCATATCTATTGTGAGTTCTGATATGCTTAATCTGTTTCAAATACATTTTGGATGTATTTTTTGAAGCGTAGGACTTGATAAACAGTTACAGATCTGAATGAAAATATTTGACTTGCTGATACTGTTGCAAGTTTCTGATACGAATGATACCATGTCTTTTTTTGGAAATTCTGAATCTTAAGTTTACTAAATTACGACCAACTTTTCTGCATGGAAATGGACATTGCTCATGAACTTCACAAATCACAGGCATGCAGACATAGGATGTTTTTCTATTGTGTCAAACCCATAAAGTGGCAAATTTTACAGTGTCATTTTTCATTTATGGAAATCTTCTTTGCCTCATTTAAAATGGAGCTCTAAATTATCCCTATTTTTATTTATTTTCTATTTTCTATTTTATGTTCTAATTTCCACGAATCCTTACCTGAATGCTGATTACTGTGGATTATGTTTTGACATCTTCCAATTATTACTACTATTATCATTAATACTGACCAGATTCTGGCAAATACACTTTGGTTTGCAAATATTTAACTCAGATGTAATGACTCAGATCATCAGGCTTGCAAGGAAACTTCCTACAGGAGAAGTGAGTGCACTAAAGACTGAAGCTGCGGAAGAGCAAGAAGAGCCATTGGATGAAAATGACCTCACTTAACTTCTCAAAGATCGTGTGTGGATACAGTATGTTTGTGTAAAGGATATTATTTCAATATGAAAATTGATTGAGGTTTGTAATGTAAACAGTATGAGTTCTTTAAAAGAAGTAAACTCTTCTCTCTGATGAAGTTTTAGTGACCAGAGTGTAGTCAAATAAAATTGTGTTTATGATGGCTTCACACTACATTCTTGACTCCTTGCCTAGATTAAGCACAGCATGGAATTTTGAGTTCTCTTGCTCAAGGGAAAGGAATTAGCGTCCTTGTGTCCGGATCTCTCCACCTTTGTTTCTAAATTTTATTGAACAAATAGGCAACCAAAAGATGGAATTAGACTCTTAAAAACTCTACTACGAGTACAATGTTTTTATGATAATAAACATGTATAAAGGAATTACAACTGCCCTACACTGTAATTTATATTTGTATGATTAAATATCTAGAGCTCAAAGGAGAGCTTCACTGTGTCACGTTGGAGAGCACATTCATTTCATCAACACGGGGATTGAAGAGGGAAAACGGGAGTTCTTTTTAGGCGAAAAACACATTTTCGTCCCTACATATTCACGCGATTTCACTTTGGTCCTTATCTTTTTTTTCCACCGCTTTTACTCCTTATCCTAGAAAATGCGTCTCGTTTTAGTCCTTTATGTCAGTGCTCTAACGGCAAAGTCCTACATGGCAGACGAAACTATTAAAATAATAATAATAAATTTTATTTTGGCATTAAAAAATGCCACGTCAACATCTAAATTAAAAAATTAATTTATTAATTTTAACTAAATAAAAAAATTAAAAACCAAAAATTATATGAATTAAGATTTAAGTGTGTCTTGAACAAGAATAACAAAAACACAAATCTAGATCTAAGAACACAAACCCAAATTTAAGAACACAAATCCAGAAATTAAAATCTCAAAATCACCATTTTCTCAAACCCAGCAAAATCACCAAATCCTACCAAATCAATCGAAAAATACAACACAACCAATCCAAACAAAAAAATCTCAAACTCAGAAAAACCCATCTCAAGCAAGCAAACCCACCTCAAACATGAGTCTTGGTCGATCCTTGCAATTTATGTTCACAATGGAGTAACCCTTTTTGTCACAACTCTCAATCTTCACCGTTGTCTTCATCCTGGCCTCCTCATCACTTTCTGAATCTGATGGTGTCATTGGCAAGCTCACGGTCCTAATCGAGAGCATGAGCTAATGCAAGCGGCGTTTGACATTTGTCATGACGCCTTCTCCTCCAAGAAAATTTGCAGTCTTAACTTCTTGTTGGTTGATACAGTGTGCACGCTTACCACCCCTGCCACCGATCAGACACCAAACCAACAATCCACCCCATTGGTCTGGGTCAGGTTTGGGGTTTGAGTTGTGGCGGAGTTTTTTGAGGCCGAGAAGGTCTTTCCAACGACTAGAACATCTCGAAGCTTTGGGAGAGAAGAGGTACGGGCTGGTGCTGGAGATCGCAAGTCTCCGGCGAGTTTTTGGAGACTTCGGTGACCTGATCTCGGAAATGGTGGTGTCATTGACTTGTTGTTTGATCGACGAAAGCTGTAGTGGAACAAGCTTTCCGTTGGAGAAGGGCTCGTCGGTGGGGAGCATCGCCATCGGATCTAGGTTTGCTTGAGATGGGTTTTTTTGAGTTTGAGATTTTTTTTGTTTGGATTGATTGTGTTGTATTTTTGGATTGATTTGGTACTTTGGGGCTTTAGGATTTGATGATTTTGCTGGGTTTAAGAAAATGGTGATTTTGAGATTTTTAATTTTTGGATTTTAATTTCTGGGGTTGTGTTCTTAGATTTGGGTTTGTGTAATTATTGTTCTTGTTTAAAACACACTTAGATCTCAATTCATATAATTTTTTATTTTTAATTCTGTTTTTAACTTTTTTATTTAGCTAAAATTAATAAATTAATATATTTTTTTAATTTAGATGCTGACGTGGCATTTTTTAATGCCAAAATAAAATTTATTATTACTATCTTAATAGTTCCGTCTGTCATGTAGGACTTTGCCATTAAGGCACTGACAGAAAGGACTAAAACGATACACATTTTCTAGGATAGGGAGTAAAAGTAGTGGGAAAAAAAGATAAGGACTAAAGTGGGAATCGCGTGAAAATGTAGGAACGAAAATGTGGTTTTCGCCTTCTTTTTAAAGAGAATATTAAAAGCGAAATTATTATTATTATTATTATTATTATTATTATTATTATTATTATTATTATTATTATTATTATTTTGCGAAATAGATAGAATTTTACTCTAAAATAATCTAAGTGTATATGTGTATAAAACTTTCTCCTAGAGACTAAAATCCCATCTCTTGCCACCTACACCCTATAAGCACTTATATTTGTAGAGTGACCATCATACAAAGAGTGTGTGGTAGACTAGTGGTTACTCTTAAACTACATATTGAATCTTAAATTTGAACATGTGCACTTAAACTTTACCTTAATATAGTTAGTTAATTGTATGATTAGATTATGGAGAAAACCACATTTTCGCACGATTCTCACTTTGGTCCCAATCTTTTATTTTCACTACTTTTAGTCCCCATTTAGAAAAACGCCTTTCATTTTAGTCCTTTTCGTCAGTGCCCTAACGACAAGTCCTACGTGACAGAAGGACTAAATTCATTTTAGTCCCCATTTAGAAAAACGCCTTTCATTTTAGTTCTTTTCGTCAGTGCCCTAACGACAAGTCCTACGTGACAGAAGGAAATATTAAAATAATATTAATAAATTTTATTTTGACATTAAAAAATGCCACATAAGCATCTAAATTAAAAAAATTAATTTATTAATTTTAACTAAATAAAAACCAAAAATCACATTAATTAAGATCTAAGTGTGTCTTGAACAAGAACAACAAGAACATAAACTCAGATTTAAGAACACAAAATTAAAATCCAAAAATCACAAACCTAGAAAAGAGAAAGTTGTGGTGATCAAAATCATAAACCAGTTCTCTACTTGCTTACTAAGAAAATCGTAAACCAAACTAAAAAGTAGAATTACACATTCAACCTCCTTGCTGCACTTGACACCACAACTTTCGCATCAAAATCAAAACCAATTCCAATTTTAATTCTCAAATCCCAGAAAACTCTTTTGTTCTTTCAATTTCTCAAAAAATGTTTGGGTGTGGAAAGGGAGGCAAGGGTTTGGGAAAGGGAGGAGCGAAAAGACACCGTAAGATTCTTCGCGATAACATCTAGGGGATCACGAAGCCTGCGATTCGTCATTTGGCTCGCTGGGGTGGAGTGAAGCGTACCAGCGGTCTGATCTACAAGGAGACACGTGGCAACCAGTTACAGATTTGAGAAGGGATTGGACCGGAAATGGAGTTGCTGGAGAGATCTAGGGTTTGGAGGCTCCGACAATACTTCAGACTCTCCGGAACCTCGTTGGAAAGCTGCCTCGTCAGAAGCTAAAGGTTGATGAGCCGGTTCTTCTTCTCGTTCCAACACACAACTCCTTGGAGCTTGTAGATTGAAGCGACGGACAAGTTCGTGAAGGTCCATGAACTCAGTTTGTTGGCCAGGTCGGGGCCAAAATTAGGAATTAACACTGGTTTTCAAACAATATAATTAGTAGGCATTGTTTTCAAACTATATTTTTTACTAGAATCTCGAGTCTAAAAGACTCAATTTAGGGCCTATAAATCGAGTCTCAAAGACTCAATTTCCATGGTCTAATCACGTATGATGTGGCATTTTTTTCACGTGGTGATCACCTGGAAATCGAGTCTCTAAGACTCGATTTATAAGGCCGTTCAACTACTTTTTTCCTATTTCACTTTCTCACACGCACACACCCAGTTTCACTGTCACACACACAAACTCAAACACACTCTCTCTCTCTCTCTCTCTCTCTCTCTCTCTCTCTCTCTCTCTCTCTCTCTCTCTCTCTCTCTCTCTCTCTCAATGGGCGAATTAAGCTTTCGAAGATGAAGATCACCAGCAAGCCGTAACTGCCAACGACATTATGGCGAGTTCCGCCTTCATCTGTTTTAAGCTTGCATCTCTCTCTCTCTCTCTCTCTCTCTCTCTCTCACAGAGTAAAGCCTTCATGGCCGATCAGCCTCCATGATAATGGGTTCCTCTGTGGCCGACAGCAACGCCTGACGAGTTCAACCCCGTCCCACGTATCTGTTGCATAATCCTTGCGGTCTACGAATCGGACCTTCGAAACCCGCAGTGGGAACCCTTGGGCTGGTACAGGCTCAACCCGTACTAGTACCTGATCTATTGAATGGGTTTTGGGGTTTTTATTTTTTTAATATAGATTTTAGGTGGTTGTTGGGGGTGGATTTGGTTGGATTTATGCTGAGTTGTTGGATTAATGCTCGGATTTGTGGGTTGTATTTAATAGTGGTTGGCCTGTGCTTGTATTTGATGATGGCTGATCTGTGTTTGTGTTTTGTGCTCCAACACTTGCGAAAAAATTTTCAGTCTGAAAGTTTTACAGATACAAATCGAGTATTTAAGAGTCGAAATATAAATTGAGTTTCTAAGACTCAATTTCCAGGTGGATAAAGTGCCCACTCAAATCTAATTAGAACATGAAAACTGACCCTCAAAGACTCGATTTATAGCTCAAAATCGAGTTTCTTAGACTCGAGATGTTAGTAAATTATATACTTTTGAAACCGAGCCTACTAACTATATAGTTGGAAAAATGGGCTTAATTCCCAATTTTGGCCCCTGGGTCAGAGAGAGAGTTCTTCACACCTTGCAAGCACATCACATTGTCTTTAATGGAATTGCTTAGAGAAAAGCAGAAGATTGAAGCTAATGAGAGAATCAGAAAAATCTTCATAGTGTTTTAGAGTTAGTGTTTTGATTTTGATTTTTATGTTTTGTTTTTGTTGTTTTTAGTTTGGGTTTTTGAGAGTGAGGTGGGTTTGCTAGGTTCAACTTGCTTGAGTTGGGTTTTTCTGAGTTTGAGATTTTTTTTGTTTGGATTGGTTGTGTTGTATTTTTGGATTGATTTGGTACTTTGGGGCTTTAGGATTTGACGATTTTGCTAGGTTTGAGAAAATGGTGATTTTGAGATTTTTAATTTCTGGGTTTGTGTTCTTAAATCTGAATTTGTGTTTTTGTTCAAGACACGTTTAGATCTCAATTTATGTGATTTTTAGTTTTTAATTATGTTTATAATTTTTTTATTTAATTAAAATTAATAAATTATTTTTTTTTAATTTAGGTGCTGATGTGGCATTTTTTAATGCCAAAATAATTTTTTTATAATTATTTTAACGGTCATGTCAGCTTTTAGTGTGCCAACAGTGCATTCCGTTTGCCACGTGTGCATTTTTCGTCTATGATGTAACAGCAGGGACAAAAACGAGACACGTTTTTCAGGATAGGGACTAAAAGTGGTGGAAATAAAAGTTAGGGACCAAAATGAAATCGCGTGAAAATATAGGGTCGAAAATGTAGTTTTTGCCTTAGATTGAGAGAGAAAGGATATTACCTTTGACGGTAGAGGGCTATGCAAGGATGAGTCAGAAACCAAACTGCGATGGAAACCTTTGACAATTGCACAATCTATTTCTACGAATGGGAGGAGATGGAGAATGCTAAAGGAGAGGGCAAGATTGGTAACATAGATGAGCTAAGTGGAGGAGATGCCAAAATAGGAAGAAAGAAGCTAACAAAGAAACTTCAAATATTTAAGTAACTAGTCGCTAACCCGTGCGATGCACGGGAAAGCACAAAGAATATCTACAAAATCTATATAACATTATAGTTATATTTGATAGGTTCAAACACCCTCTTCTTGAATTATCAAATTATTAAAAAAAATTAACCCTCTTGTTTTCATAGCTCATATTTAAACAATCGCAGCAAAAAATTTTCTATTAATAGTAAAATTTGTGTAAAGACAAATTACAGTTTCATGTAAAGTGTACATACCCATACTCTATACCTCTAAGGAGGGAAACATCACAAACCCTTTACATATGTAGGATAGATTTAAACAAACTACATATATTCCAAGTTTGATAAGCCAACTCAATGGTAGAAAAATGTTCTTTATAAAATTAGATAGTAACATATTTTACAAAATGGGGCAATTTTTTGTAACTCTATCTTGCTACTCATATTCTGCAGTATACAACAAAGTGATTTATTTATCTAAGTATAATGGGCAATAACATTGGTTGTTCTTAAGCACAATTCAATATAGACAAATGAGATAGAAAAGAAAAAAAAGTAACATAACAAATACAAAAAGTACCACTGTTCCAGCCCTCCATAACTCTATAAACAGAATCCTTTCCTAGCCTAGAAATACAAAAAGTTCCCTCCTTCCCCACATACCTAAGAGGACCAAGACCACCAACAACTTTCCACAGCAGTCAGACCAACCTCTCAAAGAAACCCAAGGAAAGCACGACCAAAAACAAATAAAGCTTCCTCCTTTTTCTTATTGAACCAAGAAACCCAGCAAAGGCAGCTTCTTTTCCCATTCACCCTGCACAACCAACAGCAAGAATATATACAACAAAGCAAGCAGCAAGGCATAGGAGCAATTAAGAATTTTGATTGAATGATTAAATTTATTAGTTTCTAACTATTTACAATTTTTAGATAAGTGGTAATTTATTTATAAATAGCTTTTCTCTCTCTCTCTCTCTGTTTCCCAATTAATCATTATATCTCTGTCAAAGACCCAAACTCTCAACCCAATAATATAGATTCAATTTTGAATGTGTGTTTGTCTTCCTTATAAACTCAGAAACTGAGTTGTGTGTTCAAAACCGCGCAGCAAACCATTACTACCAATCCATATAACAAAATGTAATAAGGGAAACAAAAATCATCAAGCAAAAAAACATTTCTTGACAAAAAAACCATTTGTAAGTGAATTTAATATCAGGGTCTGAATTGTAATTTGTGAGCTTGATTAAATAATTTAAAAATGGAAAATAAATTGAATATAAATTAAGTCAAATCAATGTCAAGACCATGCAAGAAAACATTTTTTTTCACATTAAATTCAGTAAAGAAAATTGAATATAGCACATACACAGCAAACTGAATTAGTGAAAAAACCTTTAATTGATCCAAGTTCAATCAAACATAAACTCTGTCAATTTATATAAAATAAAAATCAGACATAACTTTATTTTTTTGCTTAGAATCAAGACAAAAAAATTTACTATTAAATTCCCACGTTACTATCATAGTATCATCATAAGAGAATCAAACCCGATACCAATACAAAACAAAGTCAACAGACTCAAGAATACCCCCAAGTTTGAGATAACCAAGAAACTTAAATATGCAATCACATTCCAATTTCAAATTCTTTCTCGAAACATATTATTAATAAATATGCAAGAAACAGTACATAATAAAGGAAAGGTAAATACCTGACTGTCCTTGTCTTGTAGTTCAAAGAATCATATGTAACCCCTCCTTAATCATGTTCAGCTACAAACATGAAAAAAAGAAAAAAGAAAAATGCAAGCACCTACAACAAAAGTGAAATAAAATAGAATACCATAGAAAAATCTGAGTAGAAATAACATAAAGTAATTCACAATTGGCAAATTAACAAAGCAAAATTCACAATTCACAAAGGTATCTAAAAGGAACCTTCACAATTGATTGTGCTTCCATTTACTTTTGCTTCACTGTTGTTTTTTTCCTCAACACCCAAACTGATGCTCAAAAACCAATTACGCAAACTGGCCACTATCAAAGTATTTGTATTTGCACATTTCTAGTAATTACGCAATTTACAAAAAAACAAAAAACAAAACCACGTTCACAATGTTTCCACAGGTTCATCCTATTAACTATTACCTAATTGGGAAAACAATAGGGGGGGGGGGGGGGTCATCAACCTCAAATGTGTCATTTACAGCATCTCCATATTGTCCAATGTATTGGGCACAGCAATTTTACACACCAATACAGCATTACAAAAAACCCAGATATATATTTTCAACCCATAAACAGGGAAAAACCCAAGTGGGGGATTTCCATTGAATTTGGTTCAATTTGCAATGAGAGGAATAAGATGATGACGTTAGAATTTAGAAGGCTAGATACATTGCAGACCAGAAGTTGACAGAGGAGCTCCATATCAAACTAAGATTGGAAAAACTAATAAGGAATTAGGATCCAAGACTTTAATAAGTTAGCTGAGAAAATATTGTATGAAACCCCAACCCCTTAAAAAGTCTCAACTGTACCCAAAATCAACCTCAATTCAAGACGTCAATATACAAATTTTACATATAAACCACACATAATCAAAACCATACTTCTAACAACAAAATATACCAAAGAAGAAAATATTACAGAAAATTAATTTATATATATGAAAAGAAACATATATATACAGCAATTTCTTCATCACAATTTGTGAATAAAACACTACAATATACTATGATATTAAAACTCCAAGCATAAAAGCAGATTTAAAATAGCAACCAAATATTTGCTGTAACTATTAAAAACCTGCTCCATATCTGTAAAGAAAAAAAAAAACCCACCATGGTATACGTTGACCATAACCCAGAAACTTAAATTAAATCCAAATGTTACAATTTCTTCCCATAAAGCTCTGCCTAAAAATATAGTTCTGCAAGCTTTTGTGGAATATAACTTTCATCAATTGTTCAAATATTGAAAGGACAACACAAAGTTCAACAAATGTTAGAATTTCTTCCTATAAAGCTCTGCCTAAAAATATAGTTCTGCAAGCTTTTGTGGAATATAACTTTCATCAATTGTTCAAATATTGAAAGGACAAAACAAAGTTCAACAACAGGTGCACAACATTAAACCTGGTCATAAAAATTAGTTTTTTTTTTTTTTTTTGTTCCCTTTCTCTTATGGCAGAACAGAAGCTCTATATCAAGCAGATGGTGTGTGTCTATGAAAAGTGAAACTATTTTGATTCTAGGAAAGTTAACTAACCTGGGTTGGAGGAGAAAGATGAAGAAGAAGAACATGATTTATCAGCTATGAAATCAGAGAAAGAAATCAAATTAAAAAAAAAATAATAATAATTTAACAAATCCTTAGGTGTAAATTAAATGAAATCAACAATAATCAAACTAAAAGCAATTCAAACATTAACGAATTAGTAAAAATAAATAAAAGTTAAAACGTTTCACAGATATTTGATGCGATTCGTACTAACAGATTTAATCGGAAAGAGAGAAAAGAGTTACCTTCTTTGGAAGAGTCGGCAGTTTGGGCTAATACCTTAGAGAGAATGATTGAGAGGATTAAACCCAGATTTTGAAACCCAGAGGTCTGCGTTAGGAAGGGGTGAAGTGGTTAGAGAGAAGAAGGTTTGGGTGAGTATACTTGAGGGCTGAAGAGATAATCAAACGGTGGAGCCGACAAATATAGAACTGGAGAAGGGTGGTGCCGGAGAAGGTGGAGGCATTGAGCCGTTGAGCTACGATTTGCGTTTGGGGGAATGGTAGAGCGTTGTCTGCGTTTTGGAGGAAGGAGAAGGTAGAACGTGTTAGGGCTTAGGGCTTTGATTTTGCGTTTAAGTATTTTTTTTGGGTTTAAAAGTTTTTTTTTTTTTTTTGGTTTATGATTTTTTTTTTAATATTGTGCTGACGTGGAAAATTGTGGGAGCTTCAAAAGCTTCGGTTTTATATATATATATAGATAATAAAAAACTTGCGTGGAACTTGGTATTTAAAGTATCGAGTTTCATTAGTTCAAAAAGATTTCAAGGAACTCTACTTTTGTAAAAATTGAGTTTTACGTGGCTTTTTTTTTTTAATGGAGAACGCCACATCAATGGCTCAACCATGCAAAAATCACACCGAACTTGATTATCTGAAAATCGAGTTTTACACAGAACTCGAGTTCAAGAAACTCAAGTTCCAAAAAAGGGACTTCAATATCAATATATATAAAAGCAAAGATCTCATGTAGGAGTGCATGAAGTCATGTTATGTGGCGCTCTAATTTTGCATTTAGCCTTTTAAACTTCTTTTTATTAAGTTTTCTTTATTGTTATCCAATAGATCATAGTAACTTCTTTTTACTAATATATAAAATATGGGCTGCTCTTAGCAATTAGACCAAATTTTATTCTTTACAAAATAGGCTACCTTTTAAAAACAAACCAAACCTTATGAAAAGCCCAAGTCCAGTTATTACTTTACATATTATGACCCAAGTCCAATCCTTCCTACATGTAGATCAAAGCCAAAACTCTTACTCACTTACAAACTCTCTTCCACCTCTCCCACGTGTAAATGATACTTCTAGAAAATCTCATGCTCATGAAAGCATGTCTATGCAATTTATGCAGGCAAATTCTCTTTGTCATCAACCAGTGCAACAAAAATATATATAAATCTTGAGATTCTTGAGGTTGATGAAATAATTGACAGATGCATATTTTTTAAAATTATTAATAACAAAAAAAAATTGATAAATAGCATATACTATCTCACAAAATGCCATTTACATAATATTTTCTTTTAAAAAAATTCAATGATAGGAATGATCAAAAACATGATTCTATACAAGAAAGATAAAAAAAATACATGCAAAACGATTTTCATAGGAGGATTTATCTTTAAAGAATATGAAGACAATAGAAGAGATCAAATGCATTGAATGAGATCCTACGAAGCAAGTTTATTAATCATTTCAAATTATACTCATCATTTACATGAAACAATAGTAATGCATCATCCTATTTACATTTAAAAAAAAAAAAAAAATCATATTAACTTCAAAGTTCATTTCAGGATGTGAATTGTTATGGTATTGCAACAAGCAACATTGATACAACGATGGGTTGGTATTACATTTCATGCGTGATTTATGAAAAGAATGTCAAACCACAATTAGGATCATTTTGGTGTGCAAAATGTGAAAATAAAATAAAATAAAATAAAAATAAAAAATCACCCTATCCCAAGGTTAAAGGCACTCGCATTAACTACATACTCTCCAAATATTTATAACATTTTCATCTCATTATAAGTACTATATATACAATTGCAAACTACTTCATATACATGATTCAAGTTAAAGATTTTGATCCAACTAACAAAACAACTTTTGTGATATTTGATCGAGATGCTGAGAAAATCCCAATTGGACTTAAATTTAATTGGTTTGGCCTTCTTTAACTTCATCATGGCCCTTATAAAAGTAAAATCCATTGGCTTTCTTCATTGCACAAATCCACTTATGTAATTCCATTCACCTACAAAAAACAAATTCACGCAATAAAATTCAATAAAACACAAAATTGATTATTTAGTATTATTCTAAAACCAAATATAAAATGCATGAATTACCTCAAAATAAGTATGATAATGCTTTCTACCAATGATATAAATATTCAAAATTAAGCTATTATCAACGCACATCAGATGAAACAACAATATTAGAGCTAGATAGGTGTCACCGAAAGATTGAAGGTACATGACATCATTTTTTGTCCATGCGTATTTGAAATGGGATAGCATGAAGGGCAATAGGTAGGTATATATAAAGGGGTAGAAGTGCAAGAGGTGAAAATTGAAAGCTCAAAACTGTATGAAAACACAAGAGTTGTTTAGACCCTCAAATTAAAAATAACGACTCGGTTGATTTTACTCTAACTTAAACTAAGTGCGGAATAGACTAAATGTGAGCAGACAAACAATATAACTACTCTAAGCCATATTCATCAAATCACATCAGTAAAGTGAAAGCTAAAAGAGTAAGGAAGAAGAATGCAAACACAAGATAACACGTCGATGGGTTATCGAAGAGGAAACTGAAGAACTCGGCGAAAAACCTCTCCACTATCCTCCAAGCGGTAAATCGATCCACTAGAGAATAAGTTAGAGTACATGAATAACAAAAGACTTCTAAGCCTAGTTTACCACATGTACTCGAGCCCTCCAAACTCCTGCTACCAACTGACTTTGCCAAGCCTTGTCTTCTCTAGCTCTCCAAATCACACAATTCAGCCCAATTGCATCCACCAAAAAAATGGCTTCTTCCAATGCTTCCCAACAACACCAAAACCTCATTTTACACTCAAAATGGGTGTAGTAAGCGTTTGGGCTATCAACCTCTCAATGATTTAAAAATGGAGATGTAGGAGTTGAGGAAAACCATAATAGATTGTGTAGAAAATTGTGGGTATAACAATCTCTCACTCTCAAGGGTAGTGGCTAGGGTTTTCTCTCTGAAAAGCACTTCTCAACATATGTGGGTAATGCGGGCAATAAATAGTGTGGGTAGGGATAGGGTGTATTAGATATGACAAATTAGCAAAATAAAATGTTTCGCTTGTATCTCGCGGGAAGGCCTTACCCGTGAGACACTTGCGAAAACTAGTTGTCACCACATATTATGACTCTTCGCATTCCAGTCATGTGTTGAGCACATGCTTCACTTGAAGGGAAGACTACTCACGAACTACTCGCGAAAACTTCTTTGGTCTTCAATTGCCTTGAGTCTTCACACTCTCTCTCACACACAACTCTTACAATAAAATCCCAGATAAAATACCGAGTACAAAAGATTGAACATAATTATAATCAAATTTTGCACAGAATTAAAGCCAACACAAAATAGTTGTAAATCATAACTTTACAATCTCCCCCTTTGGCTATTCAGTGACAAAACCCCTAAAACATACTCTAAACTTAAACGTGAGTTTGGGAACAGTGGTAAGACTCACTCACACCTAATCTAGAAGCTATGAAGCACTTGCTTGTATATACCTGTAACTTGAAATACTCACACGCAAACAAAACTTTCATTAAGCTTATGACAAGTTGAATACACGGTACGTATATGAGCAAGAAAAATGCAATCAAAGTAATAAACACTATATAAACAGTTAAGCATATCTTGATCAAATAGGGTTAGTCATTGAAGAATGACTACAATGAACATTTAGCTTGTAAATGATCATCCGGACACGCAATACAATTAAAAGCAATGCAAAAATCAATTGCATGTCCAACACAAAACCAATGCGAAATACAAGAAGTATTTGCATTAAAGATACAAGATCTAACAAGGGCACAAGTGTGTATTACTCAAGATAATGCAACAAAATCTAAAAGTACTTTAAAAAATGCTACAAAGCAAGGATGTAAAAGAAAGTACTGAATATAAATTGAAAGTTTTAAACCAAAGTACTTAAAGCTTTAAAAGAAAGCAATGTAAATATCCAAGGGTTATAAAAACTATAAAGGTAAACATGAAACGAACTATAAACACGACTAGCCCTCAAAAACTAATAAGCTGTAAACTAAACTAGCCAAACAATGGTTAAACTTTCCAAAAGTATGTGTGTATGTGTCAGCTTCCTCCTTTTGAGCTCACAAAACTCCCCCTTTCAATATGCACATTTCCCTTCTTATGATGTATCACCCTTCTTATGATGTATCACCCTTCTTGTGATACTCTCCCCCTTACTATATGCTATCGTCCAATCTATACAATGAGTTGCTCTCCCCTTTTTTGGCACAAATAACTAAAGGCTCTCCTCTAGTTTGCATTGAATCGCATCTAACTGAGTCTCAATGGTTGTGAGACGCATTTGAACTTGGCTGTTGGTGGAGTAGATGACATTTACAAGTCTTGAAATACTATCACGCAAACCTTCAACCAAAATAGTCAATCTGTCGGCATGAGAACTAGATTGTCCTGGCTGAGTGCTAGTAGTTCGAGGCTCAAGAATGTGAGGAGATGCAATCTCGGTATGTCCAGGGTAATGTGAGTAGCTCAGCCATGACCGGAAGGAGTGACATGTGGAACAGATTTACTCTTTGGTGTTTTGGACGGATTTTGCTTTTCCCGTTTAGCAGAAGAGTAACTATTGCTCATTTGAAGAGACAGCATGGATATTGGGCGTTGGTGAACTAGGATTGTTCCATCTCTTGGCGGATGAACACCCTTAAGTACCATGATTTTCATGATGAGACTATAGAAAGGAAGACACATCTGTACTGCTGTTCTTGCAACTGTTTTCCCCATGGTCTGGAAGATGTGAGCACAAGTATCAATCGGAGTTCCTGTGATGAGATCACACAAGAACTATGCTCTTCCAAGATTGATGAACCTCGTGTTAGATAGTGGGTAGAGATTGGAGAAAATAATCAATGTGCGTGTCTTTAATTCAAGTTCAAACTTTGTAGTCCCAAAGGATGTTCCTTTGGTTGAAACCTCATGATTAGCTCCAACAATTTGTAGAATATCTATCACTAGAGAAAGTCTATCATCATATGAGAGATGTCTAAATTTTCTGGTCGAGTGATGCGAAGGATCTTCGCAAGGTAGTCCGGAGTGATGATGAATTCCTTTCCTCTTACCCAGCACTTTAATTCAACTCTAGTGAATCTAGCATTCGAGTAAAACTCTTTAACTAATTCATCAACCGGATCCTCGAAGTTGCCAAATAGATTAGCCCAATCTTTATCCACAAAGATCCTAGGGATAAAGGCAAATCCTAGTGTGTCAAACTGGACAATACACTCCATTACAATGGGGCCATCCTTAAAAATGCTGGAGAAAGTTTGAGAGTCCAGGGGAGTCTTGAATCTCTCATTGTTGGAGACTTCGAAATAATGTCGGGTCCTTTATGAAACAGGTGATGATGTAAGGTCAATCACAGGTTCTTTACTGCAAGAGGAACGTTGATACATTAGCAAAAATAGACACAAAGCAAAAAGAAACAAGTGCAAAAACACAAAACAGGAACACAAACTTGATTAGATCCAAGTTAGTCCATAACAATAAGTACAAAGTCCTAAAAAGAACATAACCAACGTCACAAAATCATGTTATAAGTGCTAAATATGTAAACAACAAATATCTAGCATGAGTGATATGCAAAACATGATAAGTGAGCAAGTGTGTGCATCAAGTGTGCAAGTGGTGTGCCTATGTGATGCATGTGCAAGGCATGGCTAAGCACATTTGGGTCAAAGTGTGTAAAACACACAACCAATGATCAAAACATGATAAACATGTATAATCATGGTAATTTCCAAAGTTTGGAACTCATTGGAATCCAAAACAACACCAAAATGCCATTTGGGCATTTTATCAAACACTTGATATGCATCTATAAAAATAACATGTGGGCAATGCATGAACATGATTGAATCTTGTCTAAATACATGTTAAAATGCCACAAGGGGCCAACACAAACCCAAACAACCCAAATGGGACAAAGCCCAATCAAGAAATTAAAAAAAAATTCACAAAAAATAGAGTTCCCAACCCTTTTTTAAAAATACCCCAATTTAAGAAAAACCTAGAAATTTTCTACATAATCCAAGGAAATAAAGAGAAAAGATTGTATAGACATACCTTAGATATGATTTGAAGAAGTTTTCTTTTGAGTTTTGGTTGGGTTTTTGAGTGAAAATTAGTTTGGGGTTGAGGGAGGCACGAGGGAGGCAAAGTAAGGGAAAACAAGTGATTTGAAAAACTGTCTACATTAGCCCTATAAAATTGAAAACATGCATTTTTCGCAGGTTACCTTCTCACGAAGTTACTCGCGAAAAATGCCTCTGAAGCACAAAACTTTTCGCGGAAGACTTTACTCGCGAAACAGTCACAAGACAATCGTGAAAGTCTCTGTCTGAAATTTTGTATTTTCAATATTTTTCCTTAGCTCATTTTCACGGGAAGAGCTTAGTCGCGAGCTTCTCACTAAAATGCCACTGAAGAAGTTTTTGAAGAAAAAAATGAAAAATGTAATTTTAACAAAAACTCAAAACACGAAAGCATAAAAACACTTTCAAAAACATATGAAATACTCAAAAAAAAAATTTGGGTTTAATCGACAAGCATTTGAGTATACACATCACATTTGATCATGTACAATTATACAAATGAAATAAGTATTCACTAAACAAAAGTCTTGTGTATTGTGTGTGAGTATCAAATGTGGAATAGTCCTTAGTCCAGAGTGAAGTTTCAATGATCAATTCAATCAAGTCATGCATAACTGGTACTAGGTCAAGAGGTCTATCTTAATTATAGAAATGAACACATATGATCTCCCATAAAAATGATTACATATCTTTGAAGCTTTTTCATTTGGCTTATTTACAATTCATAACATTTGATCATTTTTTTTTTGAACGATACATCTCATTTTGAGATTGGTGCCTGAAATTTTTGATATTTCAATTTTGTGAATAAGTCTTTGGCTTTATGGGACCATACATTTCAATACAAGTCACTTTCTCTTTTTCCTAGTCAAATACTAGTATGTGCGACAGTTTTTGCAACTCATTATCTCTTTTCATTTTGAGATTTACGATGGTTGAGCTCTTTAAGCAAAAACATAAAAAGTGTAGGAAGATATATAGGCACAAGTCTATGCAAGTATCAAAACCATCAAGACTATTGACCAATCATTCATGACAAGCTTGAAGATCGATTTACAACAATCACACAGATTTCTAGATTTTTCCCACAAAGATAGATGTGCATACATAACAAGCTAAATTCGTAAATGCATTATGCCATTAGTACGAAGGTACTAGGCCAAACTCACATGTGATATACACAACACAAGCAATCAAACTTTTTAGAGATTTTTCAATTTTTATGGGTTTTTGAATTTTTCAACACACTCAAAAAAAAGGATATGTAAAGTAAGATCAACAAAAGTGACAAGTACAAACAAACTTGAAAAGAAACATGCTAACTAAATAGGTGAGCCCTATATAGCAAGTATGCATCACTGAACAGAATAGGGTCACACAAGATTTAGAGTTCAAGGGATGATACCGACACCAATTGTCTTACACAAAGACTCGAACCGTGGACCATCAAGAGGTTTAGTAAATATGTTTGCTTTCTAGTTGTCAGTGTTTACAAACTCTAAATTTATCTTCTCCTCCACCAAGTCTCGAATGAAGTGGTACCAAATCTCGAAACGCTTTGATTTCGAGTGTTGAACTGGATTTTTTGACAGGTTTATGGCACTCGTGTTATCACAGAACACGCACATAGTGTCTTGAGTGATTCCATAATCATGTAAGAGTTTCTTCATCCACAATAGTTGTGCACAACAACTCCCCACTGCAATGTATTCAGCTTCCGCTGTTAATAAAGAGACTAAATTTTGCTTTTTGCTCATTCATGACACCAAGTTATTTCCAGGGTAAAAACAGCCACCTGAGGTGCTCTTCCTATCATCAATACACTCGGTCCAGTCAGCATCCGAATAACTAGCTAAGCACTCATTCGAGTCTCCTGAATACCAAATTCCATAGTCAGATGTGCCATTAATGTAGCAGATAATTCGTTTGACTGCTGTCAAGTGGGACTCTTTGGGTGCTGCCTTAAATCGTGCACATACTCCTACACTAAAAGCGATGTCCAATCTACTTGCAGTAAGGTAGAGAAGACTGACGATCATGCTTCAATAGAATGTCGAATCTACTTCTCCACCAACTGCATCAAGGCTTAGTTTTACCGAGGAACTCATAGAAGTGGAAGTATGTTTCTTGGAGCCTAGGCCGAATCTCTTGACAAGATTTTTGGCATACTTCTCTTGAGATATAAATATTCCATCTTTTTGTTGTTTCACTTAAAGCCCTAAGAAGTAGTTTAGCTCTCTCACCATGCTTATCTCAAACTTCCTTTTCATTTCTTCCGAAAATTCTTAAGCAAGGTGATCAATCGTGGATCCAAAGACAATGTCATCCATATATACTTGAGCAACAAGGAGAGATTTCTCATCTCTTTCAACAAACAGAGTTTGATTGGCTTGACCTCTCTTGAAGCCATGATCTAATAGGTATGTGGTGAGGCAATCATACCAAGCTATTGGAGCTTACTTCAGCCCATATAATGCCTTCTTTAGCCTTAGCACATGGTTCGGGAAGTGAGGGTATTGAAACCCCTTTGGTTGCTCAACAAACACTTCTTCGTTTAAAAATCTATTCAAGAGGTACTTTTCACATTCATTTGATTTAACTTGAAGTTCATAATACACGCTATGGAGAGAAGAATTCGGATTGACTCTAGTCTTGCTATTGGAGCAAATGACTCATCAAAGTCTACGCCTTCAACTTGAGTATATCCTTGAGCCACCAATCTAGACTTGTTCCATCACCGTCTTAGTGCGCTTATTGTACACTCTATATGCTCAACTGTTTATGGAGTATCCTAGGAAGATCCCTTCGTCACTCTTAGCTTCAAATTTTCCAAAATTCTCCCTATCATTGAAAATGTAGCATTTGCTTCCAAATACTCAAAAGTATTTCACCTTAGGCTTCTTTTCCCTCCAAATTTCATATAATGTCTTCTTTGTTCCTGCTTGGAAGAAAATCTTATTCCCAATGTGACATGAAGTGTTCACCATTTCAGCCTAGAATTTCTATGGAATGTTTTTATTGAGAAGCATCACTCTCGCCTTCTCTTGAATCACTCAATTCTTTCTTTCAACCACCCCATTCTGTTGTGGAGTCTTTGGACTGAAAATTCCTTTTTGATACCATGCTCATTGCAAAATGCCTCAAATTTTGCATTTTCAAACTCCTTTCCATGATCACTTCTGATTTTGACTATAGAAACTCCCTTTTCAATTTGGGGCCTCTTGCATAACCTTTCCATCTTGTCGCATGCCTACGACTTCTCTCTAAGAAATTCCACCCAAGAGTACCTTGAGAAATCGTCAACTACCATCATGATATAGCGTTTTCCACCCATGCTTTCCGTTCTCGTTGGACCCATTAGATCCACATGAAGTAACTCTAAAGGACGAGAAGTAGCAACTATATTTACTTTAGGATGAGTTGAATTTGTTTGTTTTCCCAATTGACATGGACCACACACATTCTTCTCAATTTTTCGAAACTTTGGCAAACCAACCACTGCTTCAAGTTTTGAGACTTTTGCCACTTGTTTGTAATTTGCATGCCCAAACCGTTGGTGCCATAACTCCAAGAGATTCACTCGAGCACTCTAACATGATATGCTTGGTTTGGGAATGACACCATAACAATTGTCAGTGGTCCTATGTCCCTTTAATACTTGAACACCTTCTTCATTGAGGATTAGACAACCTTTCTTTGAAAATTGAACGATAAAGTCTTCATCGCATATTTGGGTGATACTCAGCAGGTTCACTTTTAATCCTTTAATGTACAGAACATCAGTCAATAAGGGAAGTCTTGGAATATCAACGATTCCTTTTCCAAGAACTTGTGAGTAACTGCCATCTCCAAATGTCACATAGTCGTCTTCCTTCTCCTTAAGAGTTTTGAATAGTGATTTATCTCCTGTCATATGTCTTGAACATTCGCTGTTAAGATACCACAGACACGAATTAAACACTTTCAATGTGGTATGAACAAAAAGACAAGCATGAGATAGGCATTCTTGACCATCAAAACATGACTCATTTTCCTTTACTTCATTCATAGATGAGTGAATCTTTCTTTTCAAACAATCAAGTTTATCACACAATTGTCTATTCCTTCTCTTGTATTTAGCAATTAGGGAATTTGACTCACAGAATCTATTATGAATATCATGATTCCTATGTTCTAAGGATTTCAGCATGTGTACAAAAATTCTAGCATGTTTCTTTGATTTGAATAACTTTAAAAGCTCATTGCTGGGACAATCTCCAAAGATGCTCATAAAGTCATTATCACAAACACATGAACTATGCTTCATGTTGGCCTTTGCCATAGCACTATCCATAGCAAGCCACGGGGTCTAGGATCACACTTAGGTAATGAAACTACAGCAAGTATACCCGCTTTGATACCAATTGAAAGCTCAAAAATGTGTGAAACCACAGCAAGCACATTTCACTCTCAAGGGTAATGGCTAGGGTTTTCTCTCTGAAAAGCACTCCTCAACATATGTGGGCAATGTGGGTATATATAGTATGGGTAAGAATAGGGTGTATCAGACATGACAAATTGGCAAAACAGAATGTTTCACGGATATCTCGTAGGAAGGCCTTACCCGTGAGACACTCGCGAAAACTAGCTGTCGTCATCTGTCATGACTCTTCACATTCCAGTCATGTGCTGAGCACATGCTTCACTTCACTAGAAGGCTACTTGCGAACTACCCGCGAAAACTTCTTTGGTCTTCAATTGCCTTGAGTCTTCACACTTTCTCTCACACACAACCCTTACAATAAAATCCCATATAAAATATAGGGTACAAAAGATTTAATTATAATCAAATTTGGCATGGAATTAAAGCCAACACAAAATAGTTATAAATCACAACTTTACAAAAATAGTGAATTAAAATGCAAAGAGTTTTGTGTGAGAAGTGAAAAATCTTGAAATATTGAACCAAATAATACAAAGAATTTTTTTTTTTTAAATTAGAAAAGTCTTAAAACATTGAATCAAATAAAACAAAAAGTCAATAATTTATTTGTTCTTATCTTTGATGTGGCTTGAGTATTTCAATTCTTTTCATAAAGTGCATCATACGGCAGAACCTTATACTCTCCTGTATATATTGATGTAAAATTGATGTATATTAATGTAAAATTGTAGTAATTTTATTAAATTTTCCTTTTTTTATATTAATGTTATTACCATTTAAAATATTCTTCTTTTTTAAGGTGACTTTTGAAAAGTTCTATGCCCTCCCCTCCCCCCCCCCCCCCCCAAAAAAAAGAAGAATATCATATATAGGGTTAAATAAAAAATTATCATATATATTGGTGAGATTATTCTAATAAAATAAAAATAGTGAGATTATTTTTTAATCTCCAAATCACCCCTTAGCTACTAACTAGCATGATCTGGTAATTGGCTGGAAGAATTAGGTACAAATGTCGGTTAGAAATAAGTTAGATCAACTTCCAAAACAATCTTCTCTGCAAACAATTTTCATTTTTCTTCTCTAATGCTATGTTTGGATGTTGGGGGAAGGAGGGGGAGTAGAGTAGAGGGAGGGAGAGTAATTTAAATACCTTATTTGGATGTTTTTAAGGAAGGAGGGAGAGAGATTTGGAGGGGTTTCAACTACTTCCAACCCCTCATTTTTAATTCCCCCAAATTAGAGAGATTTGGAGGGAGAGTGGAGCATAAAAATGCTTGATCAAATAAATTATCAAATTTACCTTTATTATATTAACAAAATTACAAATGAAAATGTTAATTATTCCCCTCCCCCTTACTTGATTTTAAAAACATCCAAATAAGGTAAAGAATAACCATTCCCCTCTACTCTTCTCTCCACTACTCTCCTTCCCTCTACTCCCCTCTACTCTCCTCTCTCTCAAAACTTCCAAACATAGGGTAAAGAAAGAATGAAAAAAAAATTTCAACTTTCAAGAAACACACTCATGACAAACTACCTTTCCCTCCTTCTCTCTATTCTACTTCTCACCATCTCCTTATCCTCCCCAACCCCATCCCCAAACACCACCCATTCGCCACCACCATCCCTACCACCCCCATCACCACTACCACCACCACCATATCCTCCTCCACCATCTCAACCACCACCACTGCCACCATCTCCATCCCCACCTTCCCCATCTCCTCCACCACCCCCGCGATGACACCCTCCACCTTTACCACCACCATCTTAATCACCTCCTCTACCACCCCCACAAACACGTCCTCATCCATCTTCATCAAGACCAAGACCACCACCATCATCACCCTCACAACCAGAACCCACCCAAGAAATAAACAACATAATCGAGACACTAATTGGCGCAAGTGATTTCACCAACTGGGCAAATATTATCTCAATGATCAACCCACTAACACTCCCAATCAGCGCAACTCTCTTCATTCCACAAGACCAAGACAGTTCTCTCAACATGAACACAAACATGGACCCTTTGCTCTTACCTTACCACACAGTCCCTCAACGCCTCTCTTTCTCTGACCTACTCTTCAACACCAACACTCGCCTCCCAACTCTCTTACCAGACAAAACTAACCTCATCACCAACACCTCTGCCACCAATTTCACCCTCAACGACTCTCCCATCACTCAACCTGATGTCTACGCCACCAATGCCATCACAGTCCACAGCATTGCAGTCCTTTTTGATTACTCCATTTACGGCGATCATGACACTGATGGGCTCAGGTTACCATTGCCCAAACCTCCACCCCAGCAGCCACAACTGCAAGTTTCACCTGCAGATCATGGCTCAACAATACCACATCCTGTAATTTCACTTCATTTGGTTTCAATGCCATATGGAGCCTACTCTCCGATCTATATTCAGATTAATCAACTGCTACTTTTTTCTCTCATACTAATGTGGTTGATGGTGAGGTAATGGATTCAAGAGAATCCATTACCTCTGTGGGGAACTTATTAATAAACAAAACATTTGTTCAACTTTGAAAAGCCTAGTTTTGGGTTGATAGGACTAATTCTCGAATAATTTGCATGTGTACTTCTTTAAAAAAAAATTTGGCGTGTCATTCATAGTCCCATAGAGGCACCAAACTATTGTGCTTGACCATCTTGGTAACACTACTAAAATGAAATTTTCTCGCTGTCACGTTAGAGTGATTAGTAGAACCATATAGAAATAATGGCAGTAAAAAGACAATAAGATATGTAAACCAAAACCGTATCAACACACATTGTAAAACTGAAATGGTTGTTATTTCAGAATGGTTAGTAAAATTTTCTAATATACAAGCAGCCTTAACTGCAATTGGTAAATGAGATCAGTATCATTAAATCCAGACCCTGTCAAGGTCTTGAGTAGCCACATTGCAAATATTTGTGCACAACTCAAACCCATGATATTTCTTCCCATTTTATGGATCTTTTGAAAGAATAAGCCTATCTTACTAAATGGAATACGAAGCTACCTTGAATGAAAAGAATGATGGGGACCTATTTCTTTTCCTTAATTTATATACAGGATTTCTGGATCTCCTCTATCAATGATGTGAATGCCACTATCCATTTAGAACTTTGTGACTAACTGCAGAAAATCCTATGCATTATTCTCAACTCTTCTGGACTTGCCTTCTTTAACAGTCCTCCAAGTACTACCAAATGTACGTCTTCGTCAATTGAATTATTACGTGGTCCTTCAAATGGATTATCAGGGTCATGCTTTGTCAAACTGATACCAAAATCCTTTTCTTTTGTGTCTCCTACAGAGCAACTCAATTCAAAAGAGTATTTATTGACATCACTAATACTGTCCGCAGTTTAAGGCTAATGTGCCTGTGATTCCAGTACTCCATGCATTGATGGGATCAAGAGCCTTGATAGCCTGAGACCAATTTTGTTAGTACCAGAATATAAAATTTATAAGCTAAAGAACATTTGATGCATGACATTGCATGATGGGAATCAATATATATGCGTCTGCATGCGCATGAACATTTGGATAAATAAATAAATAAATAAAAGTGTACATGCATTTGCAAGTGTGTGTGCGCGAGCACAAGCAAGCAAGACATTCATGCTCGCAAGAGTCAACTATCAACTAGCATGATTTGGTAATTGGCGGGAAGAGTTAGGTACAAATGTCGGTTAGGAATTAGTTGGATCATCTTCCAAAACAATTTTCTCTGCACACAACACTTAGAAGCTAGATTCAGATAGAAACACAAACTCACTCTGGATTTGTATATATTCACCTTACAATTATATATACCATCCATATTCAAGAACAAAAATACTCATTTTTCAGTTTTCATTTTTCTTTTCTAAAGAAAGAAAGAAAGGAAGAAAAGGTTTCAACTTTCAAGAAACACAATCATGGCCAACCAACTTTCTCTCCTCCTCTCTATTCTACTACTCACCATCACCTTAGCCTCACCAACCCCATCTCCAAACTCCACCCACTCTCCACCACCATCAGCACCACCACCACCATCACCACTCCCATCTCTTCCTCCACCACCCCCATCGCCACCGCCACCATCTCCATCCCCACCACCCCCACCATCACCACCATCTCCATCACCACTACCCCCATCTCCTCCACCACCACCACCACCACCAACTCCATGCCCACCTCCCCCATCTCCTCCACCACCCCCACGACGACAGCCTCCATCTTTACCACCACTATCTCAATCACCACCTCCACCGCCACCATCATCCCCATCACAACCACAATCCTCCCAAGAAATAAACAACATAATAGAGGCACTAATAGGCACAAGTGATTTCACCAACTGGGAAAATATTATCTCAATGATCAACCCATTAACACTCCCAATCAGCGCAACTCTCTTCATTCCACAAGACCAAGACGGTTCTCTCAACATGAACACAAACATGGACCCTTTTCTCTTACCTTACCACATAGTCCCTCAACGCCTCTCTTTCTCTGACCTCCTCCTTTTCAACACCAACACTCGCCTCCCAACTCTCTTACCAGACAAAACTATCCTCATCACCAACACCTCTGCCACCAATTTCACCCTCAACGACTCTCCCATCACTCGACCCGATGTCTACGCCGCCAATGACGTCACAGTCCACGGCATTGCAGCCCTTCTTGATTACTCCATTTACGGCGATCATGGGCTCGGGTTATCATTGCCCAAACCTCCACCCCAGCAGCCACAGCTGCCAGTTTCACCTGCAGATCATGGCTCAACAATACCACATGCTGATGCAGCGCGCTTGTCCTTGTGCAGTGAGTTTCCGATTGTCTTCTTCTTGATTGTTTGCGCCGGTTTGCTATAGAGCATATATACGTAGGCAAGCATCAATGTCACATTGATGGAGTCTTTGATGAGCCTATTTTTTTAGGGGGGTTTTTTTTTTTATGACATTTCTTTGATGGGTTTGTTCTAAATTTGGAGGAATCTTGATCTCTGCAAAATTATGCAGACCAAGCATGTGATCAAGATTCAAGAACAGAAGCCTTGTGATCATGCTGTACATAAATTTGTGTATTCATTGACATGAATCCTGTAATAACACCATGCAGTTACACAAGTTACAACAAATTTGTTCTATTTTTCTTTGCTTACCTCATTTCTTTAATCTTAGCAGTTATCCTGATTGGGGACAATTTTTTATTTATTTTTAAACTCCATGCCTTTGTTAATTTCCTGCCCTCAATTCTAAAAGCTTCTGCGAGAAACAATAGTTGTGCTGCCAAAATCTGAGAAACTGTAGTGTTCATTGGTGGAGATCAACAAAAATTCTAGAGGCATACGAATTTTCACAAAATGTTGCAGCAAGTTGTGAATGCTAGATGATAAATTAATGTCAATGGCGAACTTAGATGAGAACTAGTAAAAAACCATCAACTCAATTGTTATGAAATTACTCAAGAGTCTTCTTATCTTCACTTTCAGTTTCAGTAGGTCAGACTTTAAGCTCACTCATGGGTTTGACCCAAAAAATAAAAATAAACAAATAAAGGGAAATAAAAAACCACTAGGTTCACACTCACTATTTTCATGTTTTTTCTGAATTTCACTTCATTTGGTTTCAATGCCATATGGAGCCTTCTCTCCGATCTATATTCAGATTAATCAACTGCTACTTTTTTCTCTCATACTAATGGGATTGATGGTAAAGTAATATATTCAAGAGAATTCATTAGCTCTGTGCGTAACTTATTAATAAACAAAACATTTGCTCAACTTTGAAAAGCCTAGTTTTGTTTTGGGTTGATAGGACTAATTCTCGAATAATTTGCATGTGTACTCTTTTTTCTTTTTTTCTTTTTTTTAATAATTTTAGCGTGTCATTCATAATCCCATAGAGGCACCAAACTATTGTGCTTGACCTTCTTGGAAACTCTACTTAAATGAAATTTTGCTCGCTGCCACGTCAGAGAGTGATTAGTAGAACCATATAGAAATAATGACAGTAAGAAGACAATAAGATAGGTAAACCAAAACTGTATCAACGTACACTGTAAAACTGAAATGGTTGTTATTTCAGAATGGTTAGTAAAATTTTCTAATATACAAGCAGCCTTTACTGCAATTGGTAAATGAGATCAGTATCATTAAATCAAGACTCTGAAGGTCATGAGTGGCCACATCGCAAATATTCGTGCACAACTCAAACCCATGATATTTCTTCCCATTTTATGGATCTTTTGAAAGAATAGGCCTATCTGACTAACTGGAATAAGAAGCTACCTTGAATGAAAAGAATGATGGGGACCTATTTCTTTTCCTTAATTTATGTACAGGATTTCTGGATCTCCTCTATCAATGATGTGAATGCCACTCTCCATTTAGAACTTTGTGACTCACTGCAGAAAATCCTATGCATTATTCTCAACTCTTCTGGACTTGCCTTCTTTAACAGTCCTCGAAGTACCAAATGTACGTCTTCATCAATTGAATTATTACCCGGTCCTTCAGATGGATTATCAGGGTCATGCTTTGTTAAACTGATACCAAAATCCTTTTCTTCTGTGTCTCCTATAGAGCAACTCAATTCGAAAGAGTATTTATTGACATCGCCAATATTGTCCATAGTTAAAGGTCTAATGTGCCTGTGATTCCAGTACTCCATGCATTGATGATTGGGATCAAGAGCCTCAATAGCCTGAGACCAATTTTGTTAGTACCAGAATATAAAATTTATAAGCTAAAGAACATTTGATGCATGACATTGCATGATGGGAATCAATATATATGCATCTGCATGCGCATGAACATTTGGATAAATAAATAAATAAATCAGAGTGTACATGCATTTGCAAGTGTGTGTGCGCGTGAGCACAAGCAAGCAAGACATTCATGCTCGCAAGAGTCAACTATCAAACAAGCCAAACAACAATTAAAACAGGGCTTTAAGCATGACCCAGGTTACATTTTACATCCTTTTGATGCTTCTTTTGGGGCCGTAGATCTAAGTACAATTCAATTAAAACTTGGTATATTCTCAACAAATTTTAAAAATTAAAAAATAAAATAAATACGGATATTGCAAAATATAGTGTAAGGGATTAGGTTTTGTCCTTATATGAAGGCAAAAATGAATGAAGTTAAGGATGCATGAAGGTAGCATACCTTAATAATGGACTGAGAGTGAAACCCAAACATGTCAAGCCCATTAACACTTTGCAAAGGAGGCAGTCCTTGTTCTCCTAGACTGCTCCGACTAATGATTTCTTGGTTTAGTCTCTGTAGCACCATTTCCCAGCACAGCTTTGCTGAGACATTTGTGTAAGTCTCACTTGGAGATTCTTCTAAAGTAACCTGGAAATTCATTTAAAAACAAGAGGTTAATACATAAACAGCTTAAAGAACTGATAGTAAATTACAAACTGTTATTGGGGTTGTAAAAGAGTTTACTCCTCATAACTTATAAAGAATGTTCCAGTATAATTTGTTATTAGTGATTCATTAGTGAATGCAACTCCCCCAGTTATATAAGGAAGTCATAGTTCTGACACCTTTAAACATCTAAATGCACACAAAAGAGCATGACATATTCAGATTGAAGTTAAATGGTTTTTTTTTTGGGTTACTAATTCCCATGCTGATCAATATGGTCAAGACAAGAAGAGCAATGCATGATTTCAGCTTTGGCAGAAAGCAACATGCCAAACAAACTGCCCCAGTAGCATATCCTTCCAGATTAATCAAGCTTGGACAAGACTGCCTAGAATTAATCTAGGCCCAGGGCAAGTGTAACATGACGCAAATAAACTAATTTAAGCTTATGATGGGAGCTCTGATTTCATAGACATGTTCTGGTGACATGTACATATCAAAGACATTGAAGAGGAGGGACTGTGACTTCTTTGTAAAAGCTGTCGTATGCAAGAATCCAAATAGTTGAATATACCCATGTATACTCACCATCAAACTAAAATCCCTACTAAACTGACACAAAAATATTTAAAACAGAAAGGGAGGAAATATCCACCTTAAACAGAGGCCCAAGAAGGCCAGCATCAACAACTTCTGATATGTAACTACCAACTTTTGTTGGATTCACCACACTAAAGAACTTGACACGACTTCGAAATCCTGCACAAGTCAACCCAAATTGAGGGGAAAATAATCAATGGAATACTCCTTCAAATTAATTAACAAATAATATGGTATTTTACAAGATTCATGCAGATATGCTTCTTCAGCATACCTTTCGGAAATATGGCCTGCTTACTGCACCAAAGCTTTCCAAACGTGACAGTCCCCAAATTTATAAGTTCGACACAAGGATCCAACTTTTGTGTTGGAAAGCTTTGGTCCTTCGTGGTTATCTTTACATCCAAGGTATCCGCAAATTCTGATTTCAATGAGCTGTCTGATGGCACTTTAGAACGGGGACTTGAAAACAAAAGATCAAACCCAAACAACTTGTTACTGTCTCTTAGAAAGGTATGCTCAACATCTCTCGAACATGAAGGAAAATCTTTATTTGAAAGGACAGGTGAAAGTGAGACAGATAAATTATGGTCACTATCTTGTTGCATTAAACATGGTTCCCTTTCTGTATCTGAACTATGAACATTTTCTTGTTCACAGTTTGGTATAAATGTCTCCTCCACATTTGTGATACCCTTGCAATTAAAGCTATCAGATATAAGTCGCAGCCCACTTTTATGCTCATCACACATAACATTGAGATTAAAATCAATACAGCAGTCCTGCCCCAACTTACCTTTCTTGTTCCTGACTAAAGTTTCATCATTAACAATAGCATTATGACTTTCTGTACTGATGTGAGATGTGCCTAAACTAAATGATCCATGCTGGGACTCTGACTGGATAACTTCGGAAGAAACATGGCTATATGAACTGCAGGGCACATTTATGTTCAACTTCTCCTCAGTTCCTTGGCAACAAGATGAATTTTCCATTTGATCAAGATTCTTGGTTCCACATGTATCACTTTCCATATCTAGCTTAGCTACACAAGCAACCTTATCACTAGCAGAAACCAAACCAGAGCCCCCTGATACCCATACTTTGATTGAATCCACTCCTCCTTCCAGTGCTGCAACCAAGGTATTTAGCTCATTTATAGTGTAGCGGATAAGAACAAATCTATCGTCCACTTCACATGAACAAAAATGGTTTGCATGTTTAAGACATGAAAATTGATCAGGGGAGCACTTGCAGCCAGCAGCAGATAGGTGTAAGTCATAGAAGCAAGATAAACACTCTCTCTCTTTTTCCAAATCAAAGTCCCTTTCCATCTTTTGCAACTTCAAATGCCTTGGAAGGCCATCTATTCGTTCCTCTTCCATCCGTACTCTTGTCTGTCAATAGTAGTAATGATTAAAAAAATTAGTTCTCTAAATCGTGATTCGTGCATGAACATGTGGATATTTATTTCACCGTGAAAAATGAGAAACAAATGAGAGTGAGGGAGAAGAAGAAATTACCTTAAATGCCTTGGTAAGTACTCCATCTTTACCACAAAAACTTTTCCATCGCAAATTTCTTGGAGTTTCCTTTCCAAGAACAGATATCTCCCAAAGGGCCTTTACAGCTTCCAGAGCAGACCCTATTAACAATTTGTCATGAGAAATTGATGTCATGCGACGCTGCTCACTATAAAGCTCCACTGCATTTTGGCCATGTACCAACCAATCAACGGGGGCCACATTCACAGCCTCGGCACAGTTGAAGCCACAATTAAATCCAGAGTGATACGCCCTCGGAAAGGTAAGAACAAATTCCCCAGACCTCTGGACAGCTCGATGTACTGGTACAGACTCAGATTTTAGAACAGAAGGAGATAGCTGAGTGACCTGCCCCAAGATGAAAATCATTTTATGAAAGCCCGAAATATGGTCATAAAGTTTATAAGCAAAGTAGAGACAGAATAGGATGTAGACACCATAATGTCCCTGTGATATCAGGATAGACAGAATAGCAGAGTGGTGGTATAAAGCTAGGTACCACCCAACGCAATAGGAATGTAGTGGGATTGAACCCAAACATTGAGCATGGAGAACCTCTTGCTGCAATGGCACCTTTCTTCATTACTTAAAACATAGTATGTAGCATAAACTTAAAATGAAATCACTTTGGGATAATCAAGTATTATGATCATTCATGGATTGTCTAACATAAATTGATAAGAAGACAGTGACAATCAACTATATATCATCATACCAGTTCGTTAAGTAAATTTGGTTGTTCTTCAAATAAATCGGGTAAATGCTTTCTCATTGTGTCTTCCAAAGTGGTCGCATGGCTTCCAGGTACTCCATACCATACTTTAGGATCACCCCAATGTAGATAGTTCAGTGAATAGAGGTGGTGGTCCTCAACATGCTGTTCCAAATCGCAACAATAGAGAAACAAGGTTACATACTAATTTGGAAAAAAAAAATTAGTGCAACATTCGGTTTAAGATCACAGTTTTTTGTTTTTTGTTTTTTTTTTTTTTTTTTTGGAAGGAATGATAACAACTTGGATGGCCAATTCAACGAAATGATATTGATCTAAAATTTGACTGAATAAAGAAACATCTTCCACTTTAGTTCTTGTTGCATATCCTTAACCGATTGAGTCTCCAAGGAAGTTTAAAATATGTACCATCCCAAAAATAAGAGTGACACAAACCCTTCGACCTTTATATACCATTTAAATATCAATGGCCTTTAGTTTTTTCCTTTTCTAGACAGAAAGCTCCAAATATTCAAATGTTCAATAAAGTGTTAACCAGTGTGTATTTGAGGATTTACTAAGGGAATGTGATTTCCTTGCTGGTCAACCAGGTTTGAAGGCTAGGCTTAGGTTGTAATGCAGGAGACCAAACACTCTTAGAAACAATAATTCTTGTGTAACAAGTCATAATTTAACTTATCAAATAGATAATTTGGAAATCAGTGAAACCTAGTACATAGAGACAGCAAATAAAAATTTTGGCAAACACCATTTGTAGGCTTGGATAAGTTAAATTTCTTTTTTCTTTAATGCAAAAAACTTCAATTTAGGGAGCAAATAGGTCATAAAATTTGAAGATCACCCTGAGAAAATAGGTCATAAATTTTTTAGTTTAGTACCTTTCCAGAATGTAAAGAGCATCTGAAAAGGCATTAAGAGTGTGTGTGTGTGTGTGTGTTTGTGTGTGACAAAGTCCAATATCTATCATTGTGTTTGATATGATTAACTCATTATGCATGTAGAAATTTGAGAAGTAATTCCATTGACCTACCCAACAGAAAGAAGAAAAGCACATCCCAACATAGAGCCATGGTACTAGAACTCCCGAGATATCACTTCCTTCAAAACATAGTACAGAACCTGGCAGGCGTGGTAAGTTGTTTAGATTCCAACCTGACGTCGCATACTTATCCAAACCACTTTCATTTACCATGGAAGATGCCTTAGGAAATCCACTTCCAAATGGTCCTGTTTCTAAGTCAGCTCCATATATTACCTGGAACACGGCAGAACAGAAATTCACATCTTTTTCATAAATAGACATACAAATAGTAAATGTAAGAGGCAGAGTATATTCTAATTCCATACCTCAACTTCATCTGTGGGTTGCTCAACTATCCGCCAGTATTCACCTTCAATATCGTCCACAGAGGGTTCCCATCCTTTTTGCTTTACAGTTTCAACAAAGTTTAGGTCCTCCTTAGCATTCTTCATTCCAAAGTAGGACTCCTTAAAATAATCAGCGTGTTTCTGAAAATCTCGAAGTGTGAGGTCTGGTCCAGAATGAAACCCAAACTTCTCATCAGTCTCTGAAGAAACATTAGCTTCAGAACTACAATTGGCATGTCTCCTGGTTGTTCCAATTCTAGAGTGCTTCCTTCGTTTTCGCTTCCGGCTTCTGTTTTTCTTTCTCATGGGCTCCCTATTTTGAAGCAAGTCAACATGCTGGGTACGTGTAGAAAATTTAGCAAGTTCCCATTTATCTTTCTCTTTAAGAGGGCAGGGTGGAATCCAGGAAGATGGAGGAACAATCCGACATATGCCATATGGTTCTGCCTTCGGACGTATCTTTGCTATGTAACCAAGTGTATCTTCAAATTCCTGATATAAGAAGAATGATGTGAAATTAAATTGAAAAAGTAATACTACAGCCAAAGAAAAATTAACGATGACATCAGATCTCTATTTCTTGACAGAAGAATACCTCAAGAGAAGGATAAAATACAGGTGCTTCATCAATGAGAGGCCTGCATGCTCCAGCTGGATCCCATCTGGCTGATATCTGCAACATGCCAAAAATTATTGACCATATGTGACAAGAACAAAAGAGAATGGTAGTTTTGCAAAGTTCCTCACAGTAGAGTAAGAAATAATTTAGAAGTGGTAGCACAGACTCCAAAATCAAACAACCTCAAAAAGAAAATGCACCAATTTGAAAAATATGTACAAGAAAAATAGGAACCTTTTTGGCTTATGCCAATCTGGTTCCTTTTCCAAACTAATCAAGAAATGCAATCCAATAATGTAATGTTTCAAAAGCTAAACTTTATACCGGTCTTAGCTTTCTCTAAAACTATTATCCAATACCTCATGTTCATGTATACGACTACATCCTAGATCTGACTAAGTTTGTTGTCCTAAACCTATTGTACATGATGAATCCTACAAAGACTACAAGAAGGTCAATTTATAACCTAAGATCTAATGAGCATAAGTTTTTTTTGTGAAGAAATGGATAACAAAGTATCATACTCCTCAACACCCAGAATTAGATTACTGTAAACAGTTATCCCATAACACATATTATAGCCAAACAAAAATTTACAATAAATAAAAACAAAGGGATCAAATTTGCAATGTGTTGAGGCCTGAGGATCAATTATAAGAGAGGTAATAAAAAGACATGAACAAAAGTAAAACATAAAAATAATCTGATCATGTGAGATGGATGGATAAAACAGATATTTTGGATAAATAGGTTCAACCCAATAGAAAGAATAAGAAATCTAACCTGTTTGATATGAGATTCTGCTGCAAAATTGAACTGTGCCATTGGCTACAATTACAAAAAATGCAAACCCTAATTCACCAACTATTCCTGCAGAAATAGACCCCATAATGAGCAACCCAAATAAAAAAATGCTGAAACAATTAATCAGAAACAGTTTCTCATTCTTTACAATAAAAAAAAGACTTAAAATTTAGATAGAAAAAGAAGGCTATCAATATCAATATATACCCAATTCCCAGAGATTCAGTAGCAGCCCCCCAAATATCAGTTTTGTTTCTGCTTTCTGAATCAATGCAAACTTAAGCCAAAAAAATAAAATCCCTTAAAAGAATGAATAAAAATATAATCTTTATAAGAAAATTCAATAAACTACAATTTTGAAAAAGATAAAATATTTTCTTCCACCCCCACAAAGAAAAAAAAAAGAATGCAATCTGATTTTTCAAATTAAAAAAACAAAAGGGAATTGACTTAGTAAACAAAATAATTTAATTAAAGAAAAATGATTAGTGGGCAGTAATAACAAGAATGAAAGAATGTGAAAACACAAATAAATAGTATGAAAAAAAATAATAATAATAATAAAAAAATAATGGAAACAATGAAAAAGAATAAAAGAGAAAAAAGAAAAAGAAAGCAAACGGGCACCTCAGGTTTTTTAAGGAGGTATTAAGATTGAAAGACGTGTAAAGTGTAGTTTTTAGTTGAACACTTCTTCTCTCTCCTTCTGCCTCGGCTCCTCCAATTTATATGTATTGTCAATGTAAATAAATACTACTAAATAAATAGAATAATACGTTTTATTTTTGTTTAGACCTTTAAAATAAGAATAATAATAAAGCGGGATTTGATTAAATAAGTCCTTTTACTAATTGATTAGGAGTCCTAATCCTAAACACCTTCTATCTTTTAGGAATTTAAAAAAAAAAAAAAAAAAATTCTAAGCAAACGAGGAAGTTGAATATTTTTTAAGATTATTATAAAAAAAATAGAGGTAAATATTATATTTTTCTATTTTAGTGATATTTATAGTCAAAGGAGAGAGAGAGAGGGAGAGAGTCAACATTGTATAAGAAACGAACCCGCTAAAACGCACGCCGCACGCACACAGTATTTAACGGAAAGAAAACGGTGTGCGTCACAATCCAACCTTGTATTCTGGTTGTTCTATGGTACTATTCCTCAGTTGTTTTAACTTGTCACACAAACTAAGCTTTTTATTTATTTCTACCACTTTTACTTTTTTTATTATTTTATTTTATGGAAAAATTTAGGAGCACACTTTGTCATGCATCATTAGTGATTGTATTCCATTAAAAAAAAAAATTTAGTGATGGTATTGGACTGTTTTTCATTAAAAGTGCGCATTTGGCTCCAAATTAAAAAGTCAGCTTATTTTACTATTCAGTTTTTTTTTGGCACTATTTACGAGATCCATTGCAATTTTTGATACTATTCATTCTCACTGTATTATTTCAACTAACTTTTACATTTATCTATAGTATTTTCAGCAAAAAATTTTCAGTTTTAGCAAAATAAACGGATTCCAAATAAACTTTAAATACGAATTGTGGATGATTATGTAAATGATTTAATCCAATCACAAATTGACAATTAATAAAGTGTGTGATCACTAATCAATTGTTATTTTAATTTACCTTTAAGGTACAAGCTTGTGTAACTTTAGGTCATCTAAGAACACGTACTTAGAGCATTTGCATTAGTCAATGCAAAATAAAAACAGTGCTTAATTTTACATATTTAAGTTACAAAATCACTCATATCAGTTAAGTTAAAGATATGTAAATTTGCAAAATTGTTATATAGTAATCATGTAAATTTGCACGGACATTATTCATTTTACATTTAGTTTTTTATTCTTTTTTTAACATATTACGAGAGTGAAGGACAAGAGTGGATAATAATTGTTTTGAATAAAGAAAGAAAAATAATTTAAAAAATGAAAAAAATTGATATTTTAATAAAATTAAGTGTATAATAGATAATACGATATAGGCGTTTTTGAAAAGTGGTTGTGTAAAATAGAAAAAAGTAATCTCTTCTACTAAAATAAATACAAATTTTTGCATGAACTAATGTGAATGCTTGTCCGTTTGAGCATTGTTTATTTTTTGTAGTTTATCTTCATAATATGAGACAAAAAGTATAAAAATAGCTTTTTTTTTTTAAAAATAAAATAAAAAACTAAAAGTTAAATTATTTGAAATAAAATTGAGACAAAAAGTAATGTGGAACCTGCAAACAAACATAAAATAAACAAAAATCTAGCTTATAATGATTCCCCAAACACATATGTGGAAGCAAGAAATTAGCCCGAGCTTATTACTTGCTTGTAATCACAATTGATTTCTATTAAGGGTGCAATACAATCCACAACGAGAAATTTGAATAAGAACTAGATAACTCTCTACTATATAAAATTGTGTCCAAGACTTTATTTGTATAATTTGTCTGTTACATTTCTCACTATGTGTTTCACTCTTCTCTTTTTTGGCTTCTATCTCTTTCTCTAATCCTTCCAAAACCGTCTTCGTTTGTCTGCCTTCTTTTCTTTTATACTCTTCCTCTTCCTTCTTCTTTATTCTTATCCTTTGCTTAGTTCTCTTCATTTTCTTCTCCAGCATGTGCCATAGTAGGTGTTGTCCTGGTGTAATTGGGCAGTTTTTTGTCCCATCAGGCTCTTCTTTTCTTGAGGTTATGATGAACAAAAACTTTCGGAGCATTTTGTTTTATTCTAATATGTTATCTATTGCATTAAATGCAACTATGTTAGATGGACTATTGTAGATTTATCAAGAAGATCTAGAGGGCATCCTCAGATATTTTGCGAATACCTCGATAGGATGATTTGGTTGCTCAAAACATAGATTGGCGTGGGCAGTCTATGTTCTTTTGATTTACTCAAGCTCGGACCAAGGATGATGGGTCTTGTTTGGTCGGATTCCGAGGTTCAGGATCTTGAGGGTGTTTTTGATGACTTCTTGTTTAATTTTTGGTCCGTGTTTCGAGGTATGTATTTTTGTGGTTGGGCTTCTTATCTCAGAATGATATGTTTTTGACCCGTTCTAATCTAAGGCCCAAATGCTTACTTGGGTTTTATGTACCACTCCTATACAACACACTTACTCACACTCTTGTTAGATGTCACATTTTTTTTATTAGACACCTGTTACAATTTGTGTTTGGGGGTGTTAATTGATAATTAATTACATTATTTTTACATTAATCTACTACTTTAAAACACTAAAATCACTAATTTAGTTGATATCAAACAAGTTGAACAAAATATACATACACACTTTGGACTTTTTTGGTGAAAGTAACATCATTTGAACTACTACATACTCTTGGTGCGATGGTCACTTCTCGAATTTAAGTACTTGTGAGGTGTAGAGGGTAAGGATCGGGATTCAAGTTTCTATGAGCGAGTTTCACACACTTACACTTAGGTTAAGTTAGAGTATAATTTTTATATTAAAAAAAAAAAAAAAAAAAAACTCTCATTTGGCGTTTGAGTTGGAGTGAGAGACTTTAAACAGACGCACGTGAATTAAAGTAACAACTCAGTCTCACTTTTTTTTTTACTTTTACTTTTTACACGTTCGGTCGGTACTAGGAGAAGCAGTATCGTACATACTAGATTGTATTGTGTTGTACTGTAGTACTTCTCCTAGACCTAGTACCGAATGAATTAGATTAAGATTAGATTCTATTTCTATTTATATATATTTATATTTCGCTATCAGTACTTTGCTTGCATCATCTTGTCCACGTATATCAAACCATCTTCCCCTTCCTTCGTTTTCCCAATATTATCTCTTCTATACTTTTGATTTAATCTTTAATATATATATATATATGCATTTATCCCTTTTTTATAGCATGTATTTTATCTGTTATCAATTTTTTTTTTTTTAAAAAGCAAGTATTTTATCGGCTTTGATAATTAAAAAAAAAAATTATCCATTAAGGCAATAAGTTAATATTAATATTTTGATGTAAATGTAAATTTTTGTTGGATGAAAGGCTAAATAAAAATAAAAATAAATTGTTTACTTTTTAAGGAATGCATAACAACTTTAAATTTTAAGCTACTGCAATTCTGATTCATACTTTGTAAACAGTAAGTGCCTTGGTGTGATAATAAGTGTGTTCCACTAAAAGCGATATATTGAAAATACCAAAAAGTATCACTAAGATTTATAGTTGAATTGAAAATTTAGTAGATTCTCAAAAAAAAAAATAATAATAATAATTAATTAATTAATATGATAAAACATTGTAATGAATGGAATAGAATTGAATGTTCAAAATAGATTGACACCAAAATATTCCATTATAGGAAAAACAAATGGTCAATAGAATAAAATTTTTAACTTTGAGCCAGAGTTATTTTTGCAGTTCCATTTTTCAATGGAACCACCTACATGCTTATTTTATTATATTTCTCAAAAACTATTACATGGGTGATGAAAAATAAGTCATTGATTTTATTTTTCTAAATTAGTGACAAATAATTTTTTTGTTCATATGGGTATATTTATAATTTTTTCTATATATTTTACTAACCATCATCAGTGTTATGTATCTTAATATAGGAAAATGATAAATTGATTTGTAATACAATTAATCAGTTGACAACTGTGGTTTCAAGTTTGAATTACCAAAATAGAAAATTATAAATTTTTAGTAGGAAAATTCAATATGATTCAACTGGTGGATTTTTTTTTTTTTTTTTTTTAAATACAAGATATAAATTTTACTTTAACCTAATCTAAATGTATGTGTGTGTAGAACTCCCTCCTGGAGATTTGAACCCTATCTCTTGCTCCTCACACCCCACAAGGACTTATAGTTGTAGAGTAACTATCGCGTCAAGGGTGCATGGTAGTACCAATAGATTTAATTGACCGATGTTCATAATTATTCCAATTCAATTCACTAATATGAATTTTTCCCCCTTAATACAATAGAGGAGGGAGTTTTGAATCCACATTTTTCTCCATGAGAAAACTAGAAAATGTCATTTATAAGACTCTTTGACACCAATTTGGTAGGTTGTGAATTGTGATATCTATTTGTTGAAGTCTTCAAAATATTTACACAAACTATTTTACAACATTTTTACAAACTGCTGATGTGGCTTTACTATTTTCCAAATAGTTATTGAAAGTAAAAATGTGATGTTAGTGATGGACCCATATTAGAACTAGTAAGAATTTACTACATCAGCAGTTTGTAAAAATGTTGTAAAATAGTTTATGTCTGTAATATTACTAAAATTTTTGATGTAAGACTGAAATCCCAAGAATTACTCATGCTAGTATGAGGCATTAAGTTCTATTTTCTCTTCTCTCCTCCTTAATTCTCTCTTATTAGTCTTTCCAATTTTGAAGCACAGCCTGCTTCTTTCTCAAATTATTTCATTTTAAAATCTTTTCCACGCTTTCCTTTTTTAATTTTTAACGCTTTCAATACTCTCCTTTTTCTCATGTGTTTCTTAGGCGAAATTTGTAAAATAATAATTTTTTAATATTAATTATTTAAATTGAAATTCTTTTGAAGATATTTAGAAATTTAACATTTTTTTAATTGTATTTTAGAAATAGGATTTTATCACTTTTAGACTACATTTCAAAATAATTTAAGAATAATGTCAATTTAATTAATAATTATTAAAAATTTATTATCTTACAAATCTTGTTAGCTTCTTAACTTTTCTCTCTCACAGTAAAAGCATAGGTCAACATCACATATAAACTTTGCCAAATTCATAGTCAATTTTATTTTATATTTTATTTTGTTACTAACAAAGGTGTTTATAATTATTCGGGTACCTAACTATTCAACAAGATGTGTGTAGTCTCCTTTCTCAAAAAAAAAAAAAAAAAAAAAAAAAAAAAGGTGTGTGTAGTCCCTCGTGGAACCCACCAATTTTATCCAATTAAAGAATGTGCGAAAATGGCTAAATAAGTTGGAGACCATGATTTCCATTGAGAAATCAAGTAGTTGTTTTTTAGAAATATCTCATATAACCGCATATGCGCGTGGATAGGAAACCAACCATCCCCATATTCACATATCATACAAATGTAGGTTTTTGAATTTGGAGAGAATTAACAACCATGGTTACATAGGCATTAATCACAGAGACAATTACACTTAAGAATTGAGCAAACACAAGTAGTGTGGAACAAAGCTCAAAAGGCTAGCAAATACACAAGTGAGACTGAGAATGGAATTGGATCCACCACAACTACATTTACATAAATTAAATGGTATTGTAGGATTTTGGGTTGAACAATTTGGCAATAGAGATGATATTGATGATCAAGAGAAGAATGAGGCCAACGAAGGAAGCAATGAGAGCTCCACTGCCATGGTCACAAAAGGTTTGGAACTTGTCACAGATTTTGTTCCACCTTGCATGTGAATTACCATTCTTCCCTAGCTCTGCCATGAACACTGCTGCTCCATCCCCAGCTGCTGCCAGAACCACAATCAACTGCTCTCAAAACAACCAATAAAAATAATTAATATTGTTTTCAACTTTTTTTTTTTTTAATAGAAAGCTATGATTTCTATTAAAAAAAAGGTTAAATTGACTTGATATACAGCATGAAGGTGTGGAGGAATATTATCCATTCACACTGAAAGACTTGCGACATTAATAGTATGTCTAGCAAGATTATGAGTTACAAAATTGCCTTGGCGACAAACATGTAAAAAAATTAAGAGAATGAAAGATTTTGAAGGTAGAGATAATGCTTCATTGGACATCGCTAATTGCTTTAGGAACTATAAGTAGATTAAGGGGACCATGTATATATATGTTGTATGAAAGTTTTTTTTTTTTTTTTTTTTTTTTTGGTGCAAGAAATTCATACTTGGCCACATAATTCGTACATGTGACCGGTAGTCCCTTTCCAAGACAAAAATAAAAATCCTTTCTTACACACACAAGTGACACAACTTAAGCAAATCCTTAAAAAAAAAAAACTCAGCTAAGAAAAGCAAAATGACTAGACACGTGACATAAAATGTTTAGCTTGCATCTAATATTTTTAAGCACTGAACACGACATGTGTCTTCAAATGGTCATATATCAATTTCCATTCAAATGAGCACCACACAAAAACCTTGCTCTTTAACTAAAACAAGAGAAAGAAAATAAAATTGGACACTAAATGTCAAAAAAGATCATTTAGATTTTAGATTGCAAAAGTGGGGTTTTCAAAAAATAAAATAAAATAATTGCTAACATGGAATTCGAAAGGCAATCAGTAGCACACTAATACTAGCATGGTTTTTTAAATTTTATTATATATATAAGAATACCTTTTTATTTTTATTATTATTTTTATATAAGATAGAATTTCTCTCTAACCTAATCTAATCTAAGTGTATATGTGTGTGAAGCTCCTTCCTGAAAACTTGAATCCCGACCCTTACCCTCACATCTCACAAACATTTATATTTGTAGAGTGACTACTGCATCAAGGGTGCACGGTAGTATATAAAAGAATATTAGCATAGTTTATTTTGCCTTTTTGTCATAATTATTATCTATTTCTTTAAATAGCTAGTAGCAAGTAATTTATGAAATTTATTGAGCTTCGCATCACTTTTGAGTTACAATTTTGATGTGGTCAACTGTGACGGGAGAAATAAAGTGACAGTTTCATGTAAAAGTGATTGTCTACTACTCATAGTCAACCACTTTAACAAATTATAACAAAAGTTGTGACAAATAATGTGATGCTAAAAAATTCTTATAATTTTTAATTTTTAATTTTTAATTTTTTGGTTACAGTTAGTAATACCAAGTCCTTCTCATATTACTTCCCAAAAAAAAAAGTCCTTCTCATATTCTTCTCAAAAAAAAAAAAAAAAAAAAAAGTCCTCATAAAATAATAATAATACCATGTCCAAAATGGCGATGATGGCAAGGCGCAAACCCTTGTAGTCAATCTTGTGCCCAACAATTTCCACCACTAATATCAACAAATTATGGAAACTGGCCATACTGTTGGCTACCACAAAGAACCTGTATCAGCAACAAATATTTAATATATATGTACAGATGCATATAAGCACATTAGCATTCTCATATATATATATATATATATATATTATATTAGCTTCAATGCTAACTCAGCTGACACATTATTAGATGTGTGCGTAGCTTACTAATAGAAAAACACACGTATATACACAATCACTGTTTTATTTTTATTTTTTTGAGAAACACATACACAATCATTATAAATGTGCAACAGAGAGAGAATCAAAAGTGAATAAAGGACTAACACAAATGCTGGGGTGTGTTGAAACTTGGCAGTAAGAGAAGCTTTTATTGGGTTGTTGCCGATGGTGGCGACCACCAAGGTATTGGTCTGTTTGTTAAGTGCCATCACAATAGTTGCTGATGCTGTGGCAAAAAATGCAACCAATCTCAGCAACAAAAGGATCCTATCCTTTTGTTTCTGTGCAGGACTAGAGATGAAGATAGCCTCTGTTTTACGTTCAGTTTCTAGTGCCATTATGCTTTGTATCTTTGTGTTTGTTTGTGTTTGTGTGTGAGAGAGAGAGATAACTGAGTTTGTAACCAGGGAGAGGTGTCTTAATATAGACTATGGAAGAGATAAATGGATCAACAATATTATTAAAGTGAAGTGTATTAGTAAATTCCTTGGGTGGTGTAACCATCCACTGACCAGTGACCAGTGTTGGTGTTGGTGGTTTGGAAAATGAAGTCCCACACATGTGGTTAGATATTTAGTTGTTTGGAAACTGGTTAAAAGGCTACAGAAAAGTTTGTACACTGCCAATGATTGTGTCCCATTGGGTACAATCTCTTGCCTACCAGGATAATCCACTCCATCTCCATCAATATCTTTTCAATGTCTTAACGAATTTTGTTACATGAATCCCAAACGCACGTTTTTTTTTTTTTTGTGGAGAAAACCAAAGCATGTTTAAAAGTTTTTCACACTATCCCACGACTTTTTTATGCTTTGTCTACTGATGCACGAAACAGTAAGATTAGATATGTAAAATGGTTAAGCAGTTGCCATCCTCGGACAAGTTTTGCAGCATTCTTCGACTCAAATTTGGTGAACCTGTTCTTCAGAGAGCGAGCCCAACACTACCAAATAGATGCCAGTGGTCACTATTCAAGCCTTGAACAACCACTACAGTAGTTTTTCTTGTAAAACACTATATAAAACCAAAATGAAAAACAGCAATAACCGTGTATAGCCGTTACTACTGAGTAATTTCAGCTCTGTTCCGAGGGTCCATTCAACACTGACAAAACATCTCATTCGCTCCTAAACAACACAAGTACCTTAGGATTGAACCTACTTAAAGGGGCCTCACTGCCATTACTTTTGTTTCTATGACACCCCTTAAACAGCGCATTTTTGACAGAAGATTGTTATCGGGTTTCAGCACAAAAATATTGACAGTGTCTTCAGACACAAGTCCTTTAATAGCCAATGTCGCTTCCCTTAATTACAACTGACCAATTTTGAGGAACATAGGCATGTTAAACCAAAACCATTTGCATATACACCACCAGACACCAAACAACATAGAACAAAGCTCTGAAGTCACCCCAGTACAGATAATGTGACAATATAATAGAAACACAACTTTATCAAACAACAACAAAGCCTTAATCCCAAAATTTGGACGGCTAAAAAATATCCTGTTTATACATTGTTTTGCATTTGAAGAAGACATACTGTATCAGCATATTCACTACTAAACATGTTGCAAAGAATGGGTTCAATATGACATTGACAATCATAAATGACTAGTACAACAACCTCCACTTTTCTTATCCCCTTAATATACATCACACATAAAATTTCTCTCAAGCATTATATTGGAAATGGTTTCTTAAATTATTGTACTGATGCCAATCTCAACAAAATATACACAAACAATTTCCACGTCCGTCTCCCAAGAGATGGACGTGGATTGTTTCTTACAATATAAAACTAGCAGCAATAGTTCCTGATATGTCATTGTATTACTTTTTGTCTGTTGTGACCCCAACAACCACATTGCTCACCTGCCACATTCAAAATCTTATCAGTACACCTTTTCCTGCTCACAAGATTGGAAGGACAGAGAATATGCCCCCCAGGGGGGAGGGAAGAGAGATAGAAATTGGGTACAATACTTACCAATTTGCCACTTTCATCAAAAGACCTAGGATTCTCAACAACAACTGTTTGGCTTTGAGAGTAAGGCATTGACTGCAGGAAATACAAGAAAAAAAGAAGATTTAGTAAGCAACATATATTTCATAACCATCTACACTTTCTCATTAAAAAAGACAAAAAACCAGCAAACTTAAATTATTGATGGTTAGACCAGTTAAAAGAGAAAAAGAAGAAAGAGCTTACCGTTGAAGTAGAGGGTGTTGTTCCAGAGTAGGCTGTCCCATTAGGTCTGTGCATAGGAATTGGAAGCCTTGCATTGGCCATCTACAAGATATATAACAAAGCATGAGACCGAGACAGCACTCACCATTAACTGATAAAGGACAAGCAAAAACCAGGGTTTTTTTTTTTTTTTTTTTTTTTGGGAAAGGGACCAAGGAGGTAATATTTAAAAATAGAAGAACATGATGTATCATCCCAGCAGAGCAGAGATTTCAAAGACAATCACATAATCAGTAAAATGAAAATTTTAGTATTTGTGTGGATTCAAAATAACAAATCACAGCTTCTATGCATTTGCATACATGTGTGTATACTTGTAATCAGAAACTTTACAAGCTGAACTCATTAAGCACACCAGATTTTATGGGTTTTCTCAAATCAAAAAGTGAGATAGGGAGCTCACTACAAAGTAGCAAGTTCAAAGCCTGAATAGAACCAAACTGAAATGTATATTGAAACTTGGGTTGACTGCACTAATCCACCCTAAATTATGGGGTCTTTGCACTTTGCACCCCGAACTATTATAACTTGTAATCACCACCAAATTTTAACAAAACTTGCAAACTGCACCCTACAGGCAGATTGGTTGTTAAAACTAACAGTCACATGCAAGTGACCTTAAAAAATGTAAATTCCTCAGTTTTCCCTTACACGGTGAAATTAAAAATTATCCATACTAATTTTCCAAACACATGAGCCACCTCTTCCTCTAATTTCACAGCAATGTGATTCACAAAGGGAAGCACTAGTTGTGCTACACTTGGCCAAGAGGAAGGGTTTAATTTGCACTTCAATCAGTGTGAAAAGGTTGTATGGTAGAGTTTCCGAAGGTGTTTTTTCTGGCTGTGGACCAATTCAAATCAGATATACTATTGAGGAAGATGAAGACCTATTAGCTAGCAAAAAACTATCTTCTGCAGCAATAATGCACCATCCAGAAGGGAGTCTAGAAATTCTTCTACTACATCAAAGTCGACTAAACTTCCTGAGCTTGTAATAGAAAAGTTCAGGGGATAACAAAACTCTGAGAATAGGAAGGGTATATTTTACACCTTGCATCTCAGTCACTTTGAACATAACCCAAAACTTACAAGCTATTAAAAGATGGCTTAGAATTTGGATTAATAGGAGATGAAAAGATGAATTCAGAGGATCAAAATGTCAGCCTACCAAAGTTAATAAGAAGAATGGTTTCTGGAGCATTGATAAAATTAAGAGATGACCCAGAAAGTACTCACCCTACCATGTGCTACAATCAAGCAAACAAGTACAGGAGGTGGTTCCTCCTAATTTCGTGATGGGGTGGGTGAAATTGGGGGATGAGGAGGCTGATTTGTTTGGGAAATTAGTATGGATAGTTTGTAATTTCATCATGTAAGGGTAAAATTGGGAATTTATTTTTTTTAGGGTCACTTGACTTGCACATGACCGTTAGTTTTAACAGCCAATCTGACTGTAGGGTGCAATTTGCAAGTTTTGTTACCACTGGGGTGATGATTGCAAGTTCTAATAGTTTGGGGTGCAAAGTGCACATACCCCCATAGTTTAGGGTGGATTTGTGCAATTAACCCTTAAAATTATTGACCAAGAATTAAAAAAAAAAAAACAAAACTCTGGGATCTGAAGTAAGAATTAAATTCAAATATAAGCAACTGTTTCTTTAACAAAGATAAGATCAATCCTACTTACACCAACATTAGTAACATAATGACAGACTGCACATTTGACAGATGGAGCTCCATATGGATACATGAGTGTTGTCCGACAGCTCCCACAATTGACATGGGCATACTGAGTAGGTACTTTTTCATAGTCACAAAATCCAAAACAGCAAAAGTCAGTAAACAATCTCATAGCAAAAATTACAAGGAAATGTAGTAGTAGATTATGACCATTCATGCATACTGTCAAATGTCAAGGAATGTATGATAAAACCTAATAAGAAACTGACTAAGCCAGAAAATTTCACAAGCTGGCTGTGAAGCATATGGAACAATCATTTTATAAGTACCAAGCATATGGAAAAGTGTCAAAGGCAGTTTACTGTTTGGTGGCAGATTTCAGTGTTTGGTCATAAGAAGCAAGAGCAAAAGTCTAAAAGATTTTACCATTCCCAAAAAAAAATGGCACCATGGGTGCTTATAAACAAAAAATAAAGACTACAACTAATCACTAGACAAACTGCTAGTTACCAGCCTTACAGTTTTCTTGTTCTTATAAAAGTAAAAAGAATGGCCAATCCACTACCAATGTTCTCAGAAAGCAACTTCTTTTTTGATAAGCAAGCAAGAATATATTTTTCTTTTAATCGGTCCCCTCCATCGCCCCTTTCCTCTCCAGTCACCACCTCTGCCTTCCTCAAGCTCCAATTGCCATCCCTCACTCCAACTCAAAGAAAAAAAAAGTTTCCAAACTCCAAATCAAAGAGATCTACTCTAAAGGGCTTTACATCTGCACTAAAAGAAAACTTCTTCATTTTCTGAATTTGAGATCTGAGATTTTAGTGCAGAGCGTTTTTGAGATTTGTGGGTTGTGTTGCGATTTAGTCTATCTGATTTTCGTGGATTTTGATCTTTTGAACTCTATTAGTCTCTCTCAGATCTACTCTCTTTCTCATGGTTGTGGGTTTACTTTTCTTCTTTTCCTTGCCGGCCAGAAGCCAACTACTGCACCAACAAAATTGGCCACTGATGGGGTTGGAATTTCAACCCTGTGGTGTGCGGCAGTTGGGATTTAAAACAACTGACCCTTACAGTGCAGCCCAAATCTTTTCCTAAAATCAGCCTCACCAAACCGTGTTCACTCCCTATGCATCAGCTGTCTTTTTGAAAAATAAGCACGGGCATTTCTATCCATTTTTTTTACTTCTAATATGAAACAATGCACTAAAGAGTTTGAATAAAACTTAGATACAATATCTTAGTGTAGTGCATTAGGTTCCCCAATTGAATTCAAACACTTGGTTACATTGACCAATAAGACAAATAGTGTCATCTTTTCCAAGGAAAATTAAATTCAAAACAACCAAGTGTTTGAATTCAATTGAGGAACCTAATGAACTGCATCTAAGTTTTACCCAAAGAAATTTAAAGCTAAAGCTTGGAATTCCAGCTTTAGACTGGGAGAGAATGCTATTTAACAAACTTACCAAAAGGGTGGCAATTTTTGCTAAACAGATTTAAGCCTGTCTAATGCAATATCATATAGGCCCTAAACGTTAAGTATACTAGAATGATGTAGTTCCTGGAAGTTGATTATACAGTCGCACACAAAGACACAGACGCAGCAATTTCATGCACGAAATGATGTTAAAAATACATTGTTCAACTTGTTTCTGATGTAGATTTGTAGAGTTAAAATTCCCCATAGTCATTACAAAGGGCATCCCAACCCCTAAGTTGTTTACTTTGCGAAAGAGTAGGACAAGAAGATGAGTCCTATTGCAACACTGAAGCACAAGATTGAACCATCAACTGCCCAGGCAGAACAGAATGAGATTTGCAATTTCATGACACGTTGACTTACAGATTCACACCTTATGCACATGAAGCATATATTGTACCTGGTGCTAGGTTCACTGTGCTGCAGCAAGAGCATCTAACACTTGTCGCCGCGCGTGTATACATTAGCAATGTCCTGCATCCTGCACATACAAGCTGAGCCATTTCCGTCCCTGCAGAGGCAACGTACAAACTTAGTAATTGAACCCCTCTAAATATGCTTATATCATGAACATGTTAAATACAAGTCCAAAAAGTGTTTGGTCCCACATTGCATGTTGTAGCATCTTCTCCTGCATATGTCAATGCAAATGTTCTGCATATTTCCACTCATAATCACTAATTCCCTCCATACTATCCATTCTGCCAACCACCATATCAGTCTGCATTTATTTTTATGTACATGTTCTAAAATACATACAATTCATGACAGAAGCTCATGTCAACCATCAGCAAACCCAAGTTCCTAACAATATATATACAAAGAGAGCAACGTTTCCTTGCTGCAGGCCAAGATTAACAAAGATTTTGCTACATATGCAACACCTGACTGGTGAATTATAATATGGACGACGGCACTCGTTAAGCCATCAATAGGCAGTCACCGATGCCATATCATTACTTGCAAAAGTACTTTGACAACCATGCCTCAAAGTTATAAGTCAACATCTGACTAAAATCTCCTCCCTGGTTCTAATGGAATTAAATTTCTGTACTGAAAGTTGACTTTGAGGGCCCGTTTGGATTGAGGGGGGAGGGAAGGGGAGTGGAGGAGAGCAGAGTAGAGTTGGCCGGAAATAGGCTAATTTTTGGCCAACTCCACTCTACTCCCCTCCCTCCCCCTCAATCCAAACAAACCATAAGAGAACAGTGGGAATAATAGGTTCTTAGAGATTTACTAGCTTAGAACTCTGAGCAATTAATAATACATGTGCTACATACCAAGGAGGAGTGATGACAGTAGCAAGAGCAGTTTTAGATAATCACCGATTAAAGACAAAATCAAATTTATGACAACCCTACAAGATGAATGGCTCTGGGAAGATTAGTAAGGAGTGAGGCATGGGAAGCTAGATGTGGAGTCGATGCCAAGTTCGAAATCTGGAGGGATGCTTTAGAATTTAAAGGGTTTAGGTTAAGTATGTCTAAAACAGAGTACATGAAGTACGTTTAGTAACAGGATAAATAAGATGAAAGAGTTGTAAAGCTTAATGGTCAAGAGATACCAAAGAGTGCGTACTTTCGATATCTTGGATTAATAATTCATAAGATGTTGAGATTGAAGAGAATGTGAATCATAAGACAAAAGAATGATGGATGAAGTGGAGAATCACATCAGAAATATTGTGTGATTGCTAGAATACCTATTAGATTAAAAGGAAAGTTCTACAAGACTGCAATAAAACTAGCCATGCTATATAATACTAAATTTTGGACTATTAAGAAATAACATGTTCATGTAATACTAAATGTAGTTGAAATTAGTATGTTAAAATGGATGGGTGAAATACAAGGTAAGATATGATACAAAATGAAGAAATTTGATTAACAATTAAAGTGGCTTCCATTAACGAAAAGATGACGGAAAATCACTTAAGATGATTTGGCCATGTGCAATAGAGAGCGATTATAAACAAGTGAGAAAGAGTGATTTGATTCAAATTGATGGAATATAAATAGGTATAAAAAGACCTAAACTTACAATAGTAAAGTAGTAAAAATGACATGCTAATTAAGGAAGTAACAAGGAATATAATTTTGGATAGGATAAAGGTCAGGCCTTGGTGTGTGATGGCAAGTATCTTCCATCCAAAACAGCATGTTGCGAGTTCGAGTCCAGGAATCAACCTTTCAAAAATAGTGGAGAGTGGGGGAGATAAGGTTGCCTACCAATCATTTCTCATAAAACCCACAAAAGTGGGAACATTGTGCATTGGGTACTGCCTTTTTTTCAAAATGACAAAGAAGAATTTGGGAAGAGTAATGGGTATTGAAGTATGATTTCTTTTTAGAGTAAATGCATGGTCAAGTACAAAAATGTATTTAGTTTGAGGGTTTTGAATTGTGTTAAAACAGTCAGGCTAAGGGAGTAGATGTTTTTGTTTGTTTTAAATTGTTTACAAATTTTTGTTATCTAGATCTTTACTTAGTGTTGCATGGTCACCAAACTGATTTTGCTGAACCAAAAATCCTGGATATTAGGTGCAAAACACAATGGTGCTTGATCACAAGTGCTTGTGTGGCAATCAAATGGTTGTTGCTGTCTATAGCAAGTGTTTTTTCTCAATGCCCAAATCAAAGCTCTCATGTAGTTTGTTTTTTCATCAAGGCATGTATGAAATAATCAAAGCTTTTTTTTTTGGGCATAACAGAGAGAGAGAGAGAGAAGAAAAAAAAAAAAAAACAAAATAAGAACAACAACAACAACAACTAAGTTTTGCATCTTTTCAATGATAAACATAATGTAATTATACCACAAAATTACTTTTACTTATAATTGATACTTGGCTTGATGCAATGATAAAACCATAAACATCAGTTATATATATATATATATATATTATATACCAACTTGGGGTGCAAATAAGGACTTTTTCGCATGGAATGCATATATATAGTTAATACTAATGTTGCTGCATAAAGATGATTGTATAACACATTATCTATTGAAAAAGCCTTAGTCCCAAACTCAAAGAAAGTTCTAGAAAATAAAAGACTAACTTGGACTCAAAGAAAATAAACCTAAAATACTTAGGATATCCTAGAAAATTTTAGACTCAAGTAAATTATTAAATAAACCTGAATCCACAAATGTTGCAGAAATTACAGTTTTGCACTTGAATACAAATCTGAGCACAATTTGTAAAATAGAAAACCCAAATTAAAAACTGTCATAATCCTAGAACACATATAACTAGACCTTTAAAAACACACTTTTACTTCAATTGGACATTACACATGCCCCTAAACTAAATCTTGAATAGATGAATTTGTTAAGTAGTAAAAAATTAATCTTCTATGGCTGCATCACTTGTAAACCATTGTTATTGATGAATTTCCCTATGGAAGTTAAAGATTTTCAACTGACAGATTAAAATTTAAAATGCTAATCTATAAGGTTTTGGCTTCATTATCTTTTTACTTCTATGCGCCCTTGCATTCAATTAGTTTCAAAATTCATCATTGAAGACCAATTAGATTCTCTTATCTATTTATCGCATAATTTTGCTTACACACCCATGAATACTCTCGCTCAGCCAAACCTATTTTTCTGATTCAGTGGCATAAACTACTTTAAACATAAGGAACCCACATAGTTACTACTTAAAAAAAGAATCTTTCAGACTATCAAGCTTCCATATACACAGTTACAAAGAAATTCTTAAAAGTATTCGCATATCAGTAAATGCTCGAAATTTGCAATTGTAAAGGAAAAACAAAAAACAAAAACAAAACATAAAGAAATTACCAGGGACTGGTGTCACTGTGTTGCATAATGCACAGCAAACATTTGTCGCTCCTCCAGGATACAGAAGAACGCTCCTACACCCGTTACAAACGAGCTGGCTCTGCATATCTGCAATGTCAAATAAAATAAATCCACATTTATGAAACTATACCTTAAACCCACAAACAAAATTCTGCTACCTTTAAAGACCACTACAAGCACAAATAGACCAGACTTAGAATCTGTCCAACGTTAAAAATGCAGGCCATCCTTATGAACATATCCTATTGTCTAGTCCAACCCCTTACATTATCAATGTAATTCATTACTTCTCACCAACTCCCTCTTCCTTCCGCGACATGGTACTTCTTCCTCTCATATAAAAGTGGGTCCCGTTATTAAAAAATAAACGTAAGATCCGTCATTTATGTATAAGGGTCCCTTGACTTTACAACGTTTTTTTTTTGCAAAATCATTTGTTGTTTGTTGCAACAAAGTCAAAAAAATAGAAAATCTCATGAACATGTCCTAAGATTTTAATTTACACTTAATAAAACAATAATTCAATTATTATTATTATTGCACAGAAAAATCAAATACAAAAAAAAAAAAAAAAAATTACCTGATTATTTTTCAAAAGTAGCGAGCCCCTTCCCTGGGCCCCCTTCTTCCTGACGATCGCTTGGCAAAGCAGCAGCAGCACTGAAATTAATTGATTTTCATTTTGAGATAAATCAATTAAGAACCAAATTCTCCAAAAATCAAAACTAATCAGACATTAAATTCAAAATTAAAAAAAAAAACAAAAAAATTTGAGGAATGAAAAAGTGTACCTGAAAGCGCTTGAGGGGATGGATTGAGATCCAGAAGGAAGGAAACGGATTCTCTGGAGGAGAAAGGGGGGAATGAGTCAGGGAAGGTAGAGAGAGAGAGAGAGAGGAAGATGGAATTCCTTTCTTTTCTAAATATATGCGATTATATCTTATTCTTATGGACTTTTTTTTTTTTTTTTTTTTTAACTACTATATACTTAGAAAATTAATCTCCTATTTTAAACTATACTATTTTTTATTTTTATTTATTACGTCAGCTTTTTAGACCAAACTCTTTATTATCATGTCAATATATCCATAAATTTTTAATGTAGGTAAAAATTTAATATATAATATTTTTATTTCTCAAAAATTATATATATTATATTTATATTTATTTATATACTATATTATTCTCATTATAAGATGTATAAATATACTATAAAATATGATACTTTGTCTTTATCCGTGGGATTGGATTTGTGATTTTCCACTTTTAGAATCTTCGGACGTCTAGTACGAACGGAAACCCCTCTTGTTTTGATTTTTTTTTACTGGGACTCTTTTTCGTCTTTTACCTACGGTAAAAATATCTTTTTGGTAGGTATATTTCTGAATTATTTTTATTTTTATCCTCGTGCTTTAGAATTTTTTTTTTTTTTATTTGGTTGGTCTTTGCACTTGTTTAAGTGACAAAAAATACTTACATGATTGATGGATTACGCAATTGAGAATTTGAGACAGTTAAAAATGATGCGAATGGCTAATAAATATTAATAAAGAAATTTAGTTGACACAAAAATTATGTTTTATAAAAAATCAACATTTAAGTTGAATAAAAAAATCATGTTATAAAAAAAAATTTAATTCTTGAATTTTAAAGAATGAAAAAAGAAATTCATAGAAAAGGCTTAATTTGTTACTTTCTTAGCAACAAAAGCACATAGCTAATCTAAAAATAAATAAAATAAAATAAAACCATCAATATCTAATTTCATAAAAGGTTTTACTAATGTGTGCCTTTAGAATATATATTAATAAACTATTTTAGAAAACTTTATATTGAAAATGAAGAAGTGATTTACTGTTTTGACAATTTTTTTCAATTCCTCAATACAGTTTTTTCAATTCCTTAAAAGCATACATTAACCGAACCCTTTCATAAAATCTTCAACTGCAAAATCATATAAATTTCTGCCACAACATAAATTAAACATTTGGTTTTTGATACCTGTAAACCCCATCAATGCTTTGAGAAAGTCAAAGAGAAACTCTTCCCCCTCTAGTTTCCTTTAGATTTTTTTTTTTTTTTTTTTTTTTTTTTTTTAAAAAGGGCAAATTAAACTTAACGTCTTCAACTATTAAAACGCGCGATTGGACCCCCAAAGTTACAACTTTGTTTTAATGTTTTTTCCTATTCTTTGTTTTGGTGTTATGTCTAACAAAATTTAGTATTAAAAAAATAATTTATTCCTCTCTACAAAATAAGTAGCTGAGGTAAATTGGTTTTTTTGATGCTAAATTTTGTTAGAATTAACAACAAAACATATGACAAAGGGATAAGTAAAACATATTTTTGAAATTGGGGGGTTGATTGTGCTTTTCAATAGTTTTGGGAAGGCAAAAGTTGTGGCAAAATGTGTGGTTAAAATACACACTTTGTAATCCAAGCAGTCATGCTCACAACCCTAAATCCCAAAACCATTTTGGACAAAGATGTGAGAGATAAGTTTGGTAGACAAGCTAATATTACCCAAAAATATTTGTATTAATTGTTTTGACTTGCATGTTGTGATTCATTGCCAAATGTCAATTTACATACGAACCCATCAACTTGTATGAGTTACAAATACATAAATAAATAATTGTCCCAATGATGGAACATGATATTTAAAAAAAAAAAAAATTAAAGAGTTTAACTTGCAGCCATTTTGATTCTATATTGGTCAAACCCAGCCACTAAAACCATCTAAAAAAAAACCTTTTGAGTTATTATTTTATTTTATTTTTTAATGGATTGGAAAAATGAGCGTAGGTTTCAAGATTTGGAAGAATACAACGAGAGGAGGCAAAGTTGGGCCCTTCTTGGCATATAGCATAATTTTAAGAAAAATTTAGGACAAATGTATTCAACCAAATTTATTTAGTTATGTAACACTTTTTTGAAACTCAAGTTTGTCAAACTCGTGTTCCAAGTTAAACTCAAGTTTATCAAAGTCCCAAGTGTTAGGAAAAATTTTATATAACTGTGAATAAATTTCAGCAAGTACAGCGGAAGCACAACCACACAAAAACACAGAGATTTACGTGAAAACCCTTTTTCCTTGAAGGAAAAAATCACGGGACAAATTCCGAATAATTTCACTATATAAAATAGAGATTATAACACTTAGAGATACAACTTGAGTAAAAAAAAAAAAAAAAACTCTTTTTTTTTCTCTTCACTCACTGCTCTCTTTCTCACTGTGTATTTTCTCTTACCCTCTCTATTTTTCTCTTCTTTTTTGCTTGCTCTCACTCACGCAGTTCTTCAATACTGCACCAGTCCTCAGTCTCACTTGCTGGGACTTCTCTTTTTTCTCTGGGGGCTTCACATCTTCACCCCCTTGGGACTTCACTTCTTTAGCCCATCTTCACTGGCCGAATGGCCTCTCTATTTATTTCTTCATCTTTTCCTTCTTTTCTCCATTTCACACTCTTCACATCTAGTCACAATAAATGCAAGGCACTTACCTTGACTTTGCTTCAACCAATTTCTTTTCTTCAGCTCTCCCTTAGCCAAATGACCCTTGCCTTTTGCTTCTTTCTTTTCTTTCTTCCTTCTAACGTGTCTCACAAGTTTAACATCACATCTTCATTTATGTGGCTTGACTTTTGTACATAATTATAGAGGAAAAGATGAACCCAATTTCTTCTCTTTCGGACAAGCTTCTCCAGCATGTTCAATTTGCTTTGCTGACTTCTTGCCAATTTTTCAACAAGCTCATTTAATGAGCTAAGACAAAGTGTGGGTTGGAACATGGTGCAGCGCACCCAACACCAAGTATTATGGGACTCGCATGTCTGATCAAACATAATGCTTGGAACTCGAGTTTGGTATACTCAAGTTTTGCTCAAAATTCGAGTTCATAACTAAATAAGTTTGGCCAAATGCATTTCTCCTAAATTTTTCTTAAAATTATGCTGTTTGATAAAATTAGCCGGCAAAGGAGCAAGTCACGATTAGAGCAACGTAGGGAAAGGAATCAAACCAACAAGAAGTCAGCTCGAGGTATATACTTATTTCATCAATTATTTTTTCTTTACATTTTCTTTTGATAGCCAATTGATTTTGTTATACATCAATTAGCATGTGGGTTTGCAAAACTTCTACTTCTACTAATTACTATCTGTTGTCAAGCTGACACTATAAGTAAGCAAACCAAATATTTTGTAGCTCTAGAGGCTAGTAGAGAAGTTACTTATTCATCGCCAAAAGATCTTGTTAATGCACAAAAGAAAAGAAAGCCTGGCAGTAATGTTACTTGATGGGATAGCGAAAAATTAGTTTACCTCCAATTCATCCAAAGGTATCGTCTAGGACCCAGAGAGCAAGCAGGATCAGGAATCACCCAAGGATTAGAAAGATGTTCATGGACGAGAATATTGCTCATGAACAATGAAATCTTCCATGGACGATGATGAAGTCGTCCATGGACGATGATCAGACGTCCAAGAACAACCAAATCGTCCATAAAATGGATAGACGAACGTGCAACACTTAGGAAATTCTCAGCACCTTGAAACGGTTACCAAACCCATGATTATCGCCATAAATTCATCAAATACTTAACTTCCATTAGCGGTTGCAACTTCTGTAGTCATTGAGGAAGTTATGTCTGGACTCATTGGTTTCCACGAATCTTGGGGAAGTTACTAAGTTAATAACCGCTCCAAGGTTCTCTATATAAAGGACCGGTCTGAATCAAACCAAGGCAAGTACTTTCTGAAATTTTACTCCTACAAAGTTGGAACTCTATTTTTGTGAGAAACAAAGGGTGTTTGGCCGGTCAACTCTGGTTTCCTTTTGATTGTGTGTTCATCTTTGTAGGCCTTCCATAGCCACTAGTAGCCCACCGAAGTCGGAGCATTCAGCCTACTGATTCTGTGCAACATCATTACTCATTCATTGCCAAAAGATTCTGCTAATGCACGGAAGAAAACAAAGCCTAGCAATAATGCTAGTATTCCATTGCTAGAGGATTTTGCTAAAGACGCTGCCTATGCTCTTGGTCCATCTACTTCCGCTTCAGCTCCTCCTAGTGGCATTGAGAAGACATCGGTTGCTTTGTTGGATGATATGCATCTCTTATGCGATGATGTATGTCAGGTATGCGATGATGTGCGTCTCTTACGCAATGATGTGCGTCAACGAACGCGATGATGTTGTGCCTGGTTTGAGATACTCAATCCTCCCTTACATGAATTTAACAATTTAAGTATATTCCAAAACAAGGACTACTCTACTCAAGATATTACTTGGATACCTGTCGATCACTCTTTTGTAACAACAAACATAGGTAGCAGTGTTAGGAGATTTTCTAATCCAGCTTTATATATTAGGAAGCATTATAAGGGATGCATTAGGTAAGTGAATGTTAGGATTTTCTCTTCATTCTTGAAATCACATTCACTCATCAAGCTTAAGCAGAACTCTAAAGCAAATTAGACATATCTGGAGAGAGGCATTATTTTAGTACAGGTCGTTGGCTTTCTAGGGTATTTCATAATCAAGGACGAAATTAGGACTTGAGGTTAGGGGGTGGCTCTACTGCTAATTATGTGCGGTGGCGGCTCCAACGTCCACTCTATTGTTGCTTGGTCACTGAGTGATTTTTTATTTTATTTTATTTTTTTTGTGCGTTAGCAGCTTGATAAGGACAAAAATATTTTGTCAAAATTTTTTTAAAGGGCCAGGGTTTTTTTTTTTTTTTGGGGTTAAATTAGTTGATTGAACTTTTTTTTTTTTGAGTTTGTATATTTTGTTTTAGATTTTAAATCTATAAATTTTTTATGGTCTTTAAAATGAAGAAAAGTTAGAGTTTTAAATTTTTTTTTTTACAAATAACTGATGTGGTAAGTAGTTATTAGTAAGTAAAATAGTGGTGTAAATTGTGAGCCCAAATGCAAACCAATAATAATTTGCTACCTCAACCGTTTGTAAAATATTGTAAAAAAATTTGTGGCTATAGTCAGGGGCAGCTTAATGCATTTAGGGGCTTAAGACGAAAACTAAAATTGAGGTCTTTTCTATATTTAAATATGATTTAAAAAAATAAATGTTACTTAAATTCTATTATCTTGTTTTAGATGCATAATTACTACTAATACAAGAACTAGAAAAAGTTTGTCAACTATTACCTTGTGAAAAATGTTGTATTTTTTTTTTTTGTGTATTGCTCTTTTTTTTTTTGTTGAGAAGTGCTACATTCACAATATTTTCACAACAAATCTTACGTATTAAATTGTTACTAGTTCTAATTTGAACTCATCACCGAAATTAATTTTTTGTCATCAATAACATCTTGTAACAACCTGTTACTTAGGATTTATTGTGAAAAATATTTAGACTTAAGTAATATTGTTATAGTTAAAAAAATGACCCTGTTATTTAAAAATTGGGGGCCTTTTTTTACTTTGGGTTTTAAGCAACGCATCAAGCTTCTATTATAGAGCCGGCATTTATTGGCTATATTATAGAATAAAATTGCAAAAATTAGTACTTTTTTTTTTTTTTAATTGAGAAAAAAGTAGCTATGTTTTAGGAATTCAAATTGTTCCCTCCGTCCGTGTCCATAACTAAAACGAGAATTCCTACATGATACTTGGCCTACTTTTCTTTTGAGTGATTTAATTTGAATACATACAAGTACTATTAATTTTTTTAATATTTTTATTAAAGCCTCCGAATCTAGTTGAGTGTATACTTTTCCCACTCTGGGTTTTCTAGAAGAGGAAGAGAGGAATCGGTGAGGGATGGATAAGACCAAAGACCACGAATAGAATAGAATAGAATGGAGAGAATGCTCCAAGAGAGAGGAACACGGAATTCCTTTCTTTTCTAATTGTTATTTTACTAGCATATAATAAGTAGTATGCTTTATTATTGAAAGTCACAAATTAGAAACCCTCTCCGTTTCTCACTCTCTCATTGTCTCTCTCTCACAATATCTCATGATGGAGGAGCGACGTCCCCACCAAAACCATTCCATCACCTTCTCCAACTCCACCACCTCTGCATTCCTACGTAAAATCAAAGACCATGCACCAACCCTCCTCATCTCAGGCTCCATCTTGCTCCTCCTCACTGGCCTCACTGTCACTGCCACAGTCCTCTGCATCATCTTCTTCTCCCCATTAATCCTTTTCACGAGCCCCATATGGTTCCCCATTGTGGCATTCCTCCTTGTTGTAACCGCAGGGTTCATGTCCCTGTGTGGCTTTGGTGTTGCCCTTGCGGCCGGTCTGTCATGGATATACCGCTACTTCCGTGGGATGCACCCGCCCGGTTCGGACCGGTTCGACAATGGGAGGAGCTTGATTTACGACACTGCCTCTGCAGCTCAGTGCGATGTGCGCAGGCCCTGCAGGGAACTGGCTTGAGCGGCTTGGAAGATTTCTGGACCGAACCAGACCGGGTTTTCTTGCATGGATTTTTAATTTTCTTTCTTTAAATGCCCTTTTGTGTTCAATGAGATTTTCTTTGTAAGTATGGAACTTGGGTTTATCAATTAAAAAAAAAAAAAAGTCACAAATTAATATTAAACTTATAATTTGATATATATATATATATATATATATAAATGGGTTCAAGCTACACCTACTGTAATTCTACAAAAGCTATACATTTTTTATACCGTAGATTTTTAAGAAATCTAAAGGTTAGAAAATCACTATAATCAATTTCATCTTTAAAATTAATTACTTTTTATATTAGCTAACCTAATTAATTTGAGAAAATATTACATTATTTTCTTTTTAACTTTCTTTCTCTCTCCTAATTAATTCATCCCTAACCTCGCACAAGAGCATATTTCTCAACGTTTTTGGGCATGGAGGCAGTTGTGCTGGACTTTCAATTGTTAAAGAAGCAGGTGTCAACTTTTATAGTGACCTTAATTCACTGGTTTGACTAAAACTCTTGAAAGTAATCATGCAAAGTAGTAGTTAAAATTTGAACTGTGATGTACTGCTTTGTCACAGCATGCTCTCTGACCTTGTAACAGAAACCAAGCCATTGCTACCAAAATTAATCTTGCTTGTAACATTTGAATTTTCTGTGGGAACTAAATACTAAGAAAATTTTCCACCGATAGACTTGTTTAGTTGAGAGACTAGAGAAAGAGGGTCACCTCCTAGGCCAATTATGCTTGATCCTGCCTCGCCAAATGTACCATCATTATTATGCCCACACCCAAATACAATCTTCGGTATTGTGGCTTGATGGCTAGTAGTTGAGCCAATGGTTAAGGTTTCAACACTAAGATCACCATCAGTGAATGATTGGTCCCCATATAAATAACCATACTGACAGGTATTTTTATTAGTGCCACAAGAGGCAGTGTCTAATGCCTTGCAAGGACTTGAATTGCAAGGCACATTACCATATGTTGAAGCTTGCCGAGGATCAAAGAGTGGAAGGTTTTGCTTGTAACATTTTTCACATGGCTCACAGTGTCCATGTTAGATCTCTGCCTATATCTACAATGAAAGTTGCTTCTGTCAATGAAAGTAAAAGTATTTTGCGAGTCTTTCAATACCTACAACAAAGTCTAGAAACGTGGAGATAGAGAACAACTAAAAGCAATAGTTGTGCTATTCAACAAAGTCTGGTGGCTATGACTTTTTTTATTTTTTTTTTGGTTGCTGCCGGCGACCTGGCCATGGAGGTGGAAGGGTTGTGGAGGAGATAGAGAGAGAAATGTGCAAAGAGAAAGAGACAGAGAAAGAGTCAGGCATATAATTTTTTTTGGGTTTAGAAATAAGTATGAAATGTATTAAATAAATGATAATAAATTAAATCAATTAGAATACTAGTATTAATGAGAGTCTTTTTTGACCGTTGGATCTACTTAAATTCAATGGTTTAAAGAAAGTGTAACTTTTTTTTTTTGACTGAAATGGTATAAAAAAGTGTAACTTTTTTAGAGTCACACCAAATGTAACTTAAACCTATCTTGTATGTATGTATATTAACCTAATTACCCAAACCCAAAAGTTAGAAAATATATTTCATAAAAGAAGAAAACATATTATTATTTTTCAGTATGATAAAATATAGTATGAGTCATTGTCTATAATCTATATCCTAGGGATTGGATTTGGGAATCTTCATTTTAGAATATTTGGACGCCTTGTACAAACGGAAAACCATTCTTCGTTGTTTTCTAGAGAAAAATGTGACTTTTCAATTTTTTTTTGGTTGGAGTGAAAAATAAGAGGAAAGAAATAGGGTAGATAGAGTTTTCCACTCAAACACACTTTTTTTTTTCTCATCAAATTGGGAAAGTGGATTTCAATTAAGTCAGCTGGAAGGTTTTTTGTCATCAAATGAAGAATCCAAGGTTCGATGACAAGTTGACAACTAATATTTTAGCCTTACAATTAAAAACAATTATCATAAAGCAAACAATATAAATTGAAAATTTATCATATCTATCAAATTGGAGAAAAATGATGAGAGAATTTAGAAGAAAAATAAAAATAAAAACTACCCCAGCCACTTTTTGATTCTTCTATTTTTAATAATAAATGTATAATGGTAGTTTACTTTATATCCTTATTCCGTGTTCTATCCTCTCTACCAAACACGCATGATGAAAATTGGAAAAAAACATATTTTTTATCCTCTCAATCTTTTTTATCCTCTTACTTTCTATCCTCCCAACCAAATAGAGCTTTAACTATAGAAAAACGATCTTTTGATTTATATATATATTTTTGCTTATTTTCATTTTGGTTCTCATATTTTAGAACTTTCAATTTAGTCCTTGACCTTTTGAACTTATTATTTTTTTGATCTTTATCATCATCCCAATGATAAAACTTGCTTGGTTGACGGATTATATAGTTGGAAAAATTAAAGATGATGTGGTTGGCTAATAAAATAATAATAAAAATTTTAGTTTACACTAAAAAAAAAAAACCACATCAACATTTAAATGGATTAAAAAGCCAAGTCATTAAAAAAAAAATGATAAAAAAGAATTTAAAAGAAAAGGCTTAATCTGATTCCCCCCCCCCCTCACTTTATTGGCAACAAAGCACGCAACACACCCAAAAAAATCAATCCATCAATCTCTACCACATATTAGAGCTGCGTTGTTTTAAACGCAGCTTTAACATGTCTGGAGCTGCGTTTAGAACAACGCAGCTCTATAAGTTTTGAAGCTGCGTTTGTTAAACGCAGCTCTGAGATATATTGAAAAAAAAAAAAAAAAATCCCAGGATGGCTCTAAAGCTGCATTTTTGGAAACGCAACTTCATTCCTACCTGGGTAAACGTAGCTCCAACATCAGAAAACGCAGCTTCAGAGCTGGTCTATGGCCGGGTTTAATAAACACAGCTCAAATAGCACCCTGAAGCTGCGTTTTTAAAAAACGCAGCTCAAATTACGACCCTGGAGCTGCATTTTTAGAAAATGCAGCTTAAATTGGCGTTTTTAGTGGTGAAACTTCAACTACAAAATCACATAAGTTTCCACTACAAAATGAAAAGTACATTTCGTTTATGAGATCTATTTCTATGAACCCTATCAATATCATATGTTTTAAGAAAGTCAGAGAGAAACTCTTACACCTCAAATTATAAAAACCCTATCAATATCAATATCATATGTCTTTAAAAGAAACTCTTACACCTTCAAAATGAGAAGAAATTTTGTTCAAACCTGAACATGTTCAGGTTTGAACAAAATTTCTTCTAATTTTTGTTATTGAAAGGCATCTAATAAATTGAAGCAATAATATTTTTTTTTTCCTTACTCCGATAGTGTAGATGAGCATGTATGTCTTCCCCATTAATGCAGGTTGCTATTTGTGAGTTTTATTTTTATTTTTGATACTATTTATATATGAGCTGGTGTCATACTTAAGTACTCAGGGAGCCAACGTTGTTTATGAATGCTTGTCTATGTGATTGTGAAAGAGACGCTTTTATAATTTGAGGGAGGCTAGAGAACTCAACTACAAACGGAGGCCGGACATGTTTCTTCAACTCAATTACTTCGAGGTCACCGGCCGATTCCAACGTTTTCCCCAATGAAATATTCAACTCATCAATCCCTCATTTAAATGAGCTGGTATGAGAATGAAATGTATTGTTGAAGTTTGTGGTGGAAATTTAAGGATTTCATGAAATTAAGGATTGATTATTTGGGAAAAAATTGGCCTTTGCCTTTTTAAAAAAAACAATCTAGCATTTTGCCCTCTTTCCCAAACTAATTAGGGAAATATATCTCTTTTGAAACTCAATTTTCTCAAAATCGAGTTAAGCCTTATAATAACGTTTTTAAGGAGCCTATAATGACGTTTTAAGGACATATAGTGGCGTTTTGAAACTTGAGTTCCTTGAAATTGAATTATAGGCAAAAAAAAAAGAAAAAAAATTGCATGTAACTCGACTTCATGGAAATCAAGTTACAAAATGCCATTATAGGTCCTTAAAACGTCACTATAGACTCCTTAAAATGTCATTATAAGGCTCCAGAATTTTTTTTTTTATTTTTTTATAACTCGATTTTGAGAAAATTGAGTTTCAAAAAAGGGGATTTCCCTAATTAGTTTGGGAAATAGGACAAAATGCTGGTTTTTTTTTTTTAAATGGGCATTTGCCCATTTTCTCCTGATTATTTGATTTGTTTTGCGTATGTTGTATGTTTGGTTGAAATGAGAGAAAAATATAAATTGTCAATTTAAGCTCCTTTTTTTAAAAAATAAAATAAAATTTTCTTTCTTTAAAGTTGAGGAATTAAATTTATGCTTTCTTTCTTCAAATTAAAAAATATTTTTTATATATTTAAATGTTGAGATGGCTTTTCTTAATACCGATTAAATTTCCATGTTATATTTTTTTTTGCCACATATGTGCAATTCAGTAAGTTTTTTCAGGCATTGAGTGGTAGGAATAAAAAATGACAGGAAATTCAATAACTCAAAAACCAAATTTAAAATTCCAAAAATATGATGCCCAAAAAGAAAATATAAGGACAAAAGAAGTATATTTTCTTCCGCTAATAGGATTGGTCCTTACTTTCTTATTATTTATACTTTAAAACCAAATTGAGTGTTAGACTCTCTTTTTTTTTTTTTTTTCTTTTTTTTTTTTTAACTAAATTACATTTATACTTTTTAAAGCTTAGAATAATTTTGATGTTGTCTCCAAAGTTTCAAATTTAATATGCATTATTCACATCACATAGCATTCGGATTTAAGTCAATCTGTTCTTGTCCTACTAGGAGGTGGCCATTATTAAAAATGCCAATAGTTGAAGTAAGAATGTGTGTGAGGAGCAATTGCCTGTAAAGATGCTTTTTTTTTCTTTTTCCTTTTTCTTTTCTTTTTTCCCCATAAATTCACTAGAAACCCTAAAAATTATAAAGAATGATTTTTAAAAGATAACAACAACAAAATTGAGATGTTGGTCGATGATTACCATTTCATTTGTCAACTTATCATTTCATTTTGTATAAAATATGAGGCGTTTCAATACAAAATTTTGTATGAAACTGATTTGGTTAGAAAAGAATGACTTGCTATATATGATTGATAGTCGAATAGATGAATAGTATGGGAGCACATTGAATATGTATAAATGATCATGAATGAATGTGTGTGGTTAAAGAATCTTGGACCAAGTAATAACCATTGAAACTCACTTTGCTTAGAGACTATTGGGACGTGGCAAGAATTATGAGCTTCTGTTTGCATCAAAGGTGAAGCCAAGAGGAGAAGGGGGCAAGTGCCCCCATGACCTCCCCAAAACCTCCTTTCATGCAGGAATCATGATTAGTTTGCTCCCTTGACCTTGACAGGATTTATAGATTAGTTTCTAGCACCCCTCTAAGTAATAAGTACAAAAAATTATTTAAAAACAAAAAACATACAATGGACTCACGACATAATACTTTCACAACAACTAAAATTCAATTTCCTGTATTATGGTTTTTTTTTTTTTTTTTGTTCAAATCAAAATAATGGGTCCCATATTTTAAAAATTAAAAAAAAAAATTATGGCAATAAATCCTCATTGCCATTTTCTCTCCACTAATCTTTTTTCCCTTCAATCTCTTAACTTTTTCACACTTTCAAATTTTGGGTTTTTACTACAAACTCAAATTTTAAATAATTTGAAGAATAGGGAAAAGAAAGTTATATTTTACATGTTTTTAAAATGCAATCAAGGCAGTGGGCAATATACAACTTTTCAATTATTGCTCTATTTTAAACACTTTTACATTGCTTTATTTTTTTCAATTTATTTTGAGTAATCAAATTACATGTTTAAATTTTATGTATTGAAGCTAATCTTTAATTTGATTTTATTATTAATGAATTGATTGTTTGTTTAATTTATTTTGTTTTTTGTTTTTATCTTTTGATAATAAAAAAATACACAAACTTATAATTAATTGAGATTGTGAAGAAAAAAATATGAGCATAAATAATGAAAAAAAATTATAGCTTACATATATATTACGATTTGTATGAAATTGAATTAATATATAATTCTCTATTTATTTTTGTTGATCTTGATTGATAATTTTTAGACAAATTTTGCTTTAAATCTTATCTATTAATCTCCCCCTACCCATTTGACACCGAAGTGTTCCAAGATCTAGCAAGCTCAATCTGATATCAATCCGGCTCAAAAGCTTTCCTTGAAAATTAGAAGAATAACACGTTATTTTGAATTTTTTTTTTTTTTTTGTTATTAATAAAGAAGTCAAAACAGTATTTAATTAGTGTTTCTTAGGATGTATCAGAATTTATATTTTATTTTTCCTAGGCAGACAAGTATTTTATTGTGTTTCTAGTTCCTAAGAGTCAAATCTGACTTTGGTCAAGTTAAGTATATGTTTTAATTATTATTTTCATTTTCCTATGCTTGTGGGGTTGTTCCAAGCTCTATTTAAGCCTTTTGGCTGAATCTAATAAAAATCTGAGTGTATTTTCAGAATTAAAACCCTTGTGTTTTTCAGAAGATGGATTTCTTCTAAATTATCTCTTATCTCTTGAGTGGATTCCTTTGGGTGGCGAGTATCGGTTTTTATATCTCTTGGGTGATGTTAATCTGTATCCCATAGTGGTGAGTCAATCTAGTTTTGTATCCTTAACTAAATTCATTTGGGTTGTGTTATCTGTATCCCTTTGGATTTACTTTGATGGTGAACTTGTCTATCACTTTATTTATTGAGTATTTTTATTATCCCATAGACCAGAAAATATTAAACATATTCATCCACCCTACCCTCATTTATCATATTGGTTAAGTTTGGGTTGCCCCATATGAATTTGGTATCACCCTTGGAATAGAAATCCTACTTAGACACTGGTTTGTGTTTTAGTTAATGTTTCCCTGTAATTTATGAATTATAATAAATACAAGCCCCTTTCTTAGTAATGCAAAAGATTTTGGAGTTGATTTTGTAGCATCCACCTCCCCCCACCCCCCACCCCCCCAAATCCTATGTATAAATAGTTAATTTCTTGAAGAACTTAGGCTATATTTGTTTTGGGTGTAAATGGACTTGGGAAAATATTTTATAGCCTCGTATGTGTTTGGGTGCACATGTACAATACGGTCAAACTAAAAATAATTTCAATTGGCCGTAAAATAAGGCCCCTTGACCCATAAATGATTTTACACATCCAATTTACCTTCAATTGCTTTTCCAGACTCACAAACCCGAAGAGAGAGAGAGTGAGCTAGGAACCCAGCCAAGCTTCAGACCATTGCCCTGATCATGCGGCCCCACCACCCAGATTGCGCCAGTGAGTTCTCCTTTTCTTCCTCATCTCTTCTTCTCTTCCATTTTCGACCTTTGCTCTTCCATCTCTCTCAAACCCAAGCCCAGATCCTCCACACATATCAATCTCACTACCTCAACCCATCCCCTACCCACGCCGTTGTAGCCCTCTTTGGGTTTTTTATTTATTTATTGTAAAATAACATTTCTTCTTGGGTTTTGATAGTGGCCAATTAGGGGTAGCGGATCGGTGGCTGTGGTGGTTTGTGGGTTTTGGTATATGAGTTTTGATATTGATTTTGAGATTAATGAATTTTGATTATAATTATGATTTTTTATATGATTTTTTAGGTTAATTGGTTATGTGGTTGTTGATGGTGGTGGGTTTATTGTAGCTAGTGGTTGCTAGGATTATGATGGTGACTGGGTTTTCTGAAAATATGTTTTTACATGCAATACCAAACACTGAAAATACTTTTTTGGTAATTTTTACAAGACACAAATAAACAAATGAAATTATTTTCCTTTTAGTAAAATATTTCAAACTAAAAATATTTTACACTCGGAAAACATTATACATATTGTCAAACACAGCCTGAGTTACAATTAAATGAATAAAGGTGCATATTAAAAGAGAATGTTAAAATTTTCTTATTATGTTTACACATATGTTGAACATAATATTTGAATGAAACATTTTTGTACTCAAAAATAACTTTCATGGTGTTAGAGATTAAAGATAAAATTTGGCTTGTTTATACTCATTAATGTTGTGTTTATGTGTGCCAATATGTTTAATATAGTATTTGAAGTGGAAAAATAAATTCCTATTTTGACTCCATTTTTTTTTTCTCAACTCCACTTCTTTTACTTTCAGATCTACCATATAAGAAGGGTGAAGTTTAAGAAACAAAATTCAATATGGAAATAATGTTTGCCTAAAATAATTACTGTTATTTATATGTTTATGAACATGTTTAGGATTCTATATGTTTATAGATATATTTAAGGGATTTTGTGTAAAATATTGTAATTATTTGTTAATTTACATTTTCTTATAAAATAATAAATTTCACAATTCACACTACATTATAAAATTTTAATACCAGCACAAGACTGATATTTTTCATAACCTATGTCCAATCATTATTTCAGCATTCATTTCTAAATTTTTTGTCCATTCTTGTTAACCAAATAAAATGACATTAGAATATGGCCCAGAGAATACAATTTTCAAGCATAAACTATACGTGCCACATGCCCAACAACTTTTTATATTCAAAGATAAATAATGGTTTAATTCACAAACCAAATTATGCACCCAAAAAAAAAAATGATGATATAAGAATTGTATGAAAATATTGCGATAATGTAAAATAAATTTTGTAGGACGTTTAATTTCTTTATATCAACTTTGACATAGTGTATATATTAGCTTTGCTGACAATGACAAGCAATCCACTATAATTTTGAACTTCGAAAGAGCCTCAGATATAGAATTACTCTTGATTATTGTATAATATCCTATACAACTTTTTTTATGTTAATTTTATTACCCCAAAAGAAGGTGGTTAATTATATCAAGAACTGAGTTTGAATTGAAAGAACAATTCTTATAAAAAAAATGTCAAAGATTTTTAAGGTGGTTATGTTTAAAATGTTATTATTGTATTTATCTTTTTTTTAGAAGATTATAATTGGATTTATCTTTAAATGTAAGCTTAATATAATAATTTAAATGAATCAACTTCTTATTTGAAAACAATCCCTACAATTTTGGAGACCCATTAGAGATTAAAGATAAAATTTGTTATGATACTATTTGTTATCATTGTATACATGTGTAGAACTATGTTTTTAAGATAAAACTTAAAGTGGAAAAAAAATCTAATTTTAACTCCAAATTACTATTCTTACAATTCCACTCCTTATAATTTTGGATTTAACATATCATGAAGGGTGATGTTTAAGAAACAAAATATATTATGGAAATAAAAATTTTTTGCTAATGAAATTATTGTTACATAAATGTTTATATTCATGTATATAAATTGTTATGTTTATAATAAATGAGGGATGTTTACATAAAATATTTGAATTCTTTAATTAATTAACATTTAAAGAAAAAAAAACCAAGTAAATTTTTTCTTATAACATAATGAATATCTTACTATACATAATACATTACAATACTCCAATTATTTGCATAAAATTGATATTCTTTGGGGATCACAATGGGGCTGGTTTTCTATTCTTTGCCCCCCACCTCACTCTTGCTTCAAGGCATTTTTTTTTCTCGGCCCGTCCTAATGGGTACCAATCAGTAATTGCCCTTCCTATTACAATCGAGTTTTATATATATATATATATATATATATATATATATAACTTATTACAAGTTTATTTGAACTATATCATTGATAAAACTCATAAAATATTATTTTTAAAAAGAAGTCCTAACATTACAAAACCTTCTTAAAGCATAACAATACAACAATTCAAGTATTGCAATACATAAAAACAATTCAAACATAACGATACATCAATTAAAAAATATAAACAATTTAAATCTTAAAATATAAAAATATAAATTAAGCAATACAACATCAAAAGACATCATATATTTAAAGTTTGAAAGCTAATAGGACATATGTATGCCTTATTAAAAATAAATAAAAATTAAAAAAAAAAACCTCTTAACTGGAGAAAGGAAACGAAGGACCAACAATCACCACTGTTCATCCTTTCCATACTTGCTTCTGTATTGTAAAAATTTGCAAACACTTCGAGACAAGATGCACAACTCGTAAAATGCCATGTCAGCATCATAAAATAACCACATTATATATATACAAAATATTTGTATGTTATACAGCATTAACAATCTTCACTTTATTTTGTAAAACTACCCCCCCACCCCCCAACATTACCATCTTTCCCTCATCATCTTACCCCTTCTTTCCTTTTTCTCAATAAAGAAAAGGAGGGAAAAAATTTGAGTAAAAGTGAAAAGCATTGCATGAGGGAGCAGCTATCCTAATATGATACACGTTATACATGTAAGAGCAATTTTGCATCAAGAAAGTTCTTCTTGAATGTTTGTAGTACGCCTGTGTATCAAGTTTGGGCTTGAGTAATCAACACCACTATCAGAAAATGAAATATCAGATGATACAGATGACTCAGGAATCGACTTTGAAACAGGATTTGGCTGAGGGGTTTGATTCCTGAAACTCTGAGAAGCCGAAGAATATGGTGGTCTTGGTGCTTCAGGTGTTGGATGCCCTTGAGCTTCTTCAGCAAGTCGTCTTAGAAGGTTCATGACAGTGGGAAGAAACCTTGATGAAATTGATAGTAGTCCAGCCAGCTGATAAGAAAACACACAATATTCAGCATCTGTTCAGAGAAGGACACGCTCAGATTTAAGCAGCCTCTCCTACAACATCATTCCTCAAGGGGCTTGTTATGTTTCTAAACTTTGTTTATCTAAAAATGATACTAAAGTTACAACCAACTAGATATCAAACTATGCAATGTCAAAATTTTTTATGATATGATATAAGTCGGATTTGGCTAAAGTATATGTTTGGTTCCTAAAAAATTAGCCAAATTTCAATTTCATCCCTAGATAATATTTTGTGTCAAGTTAGTCCTAATAATTTTTCAAATGGGTCCATTTAGTCTGATGAGACTATAGTGGTACCCTTTTATTATGACATGGTGGTGCATGCCAAAATAAACATGTTACCTATTCAGTCAACTCTCAAAAAAATCAGTGGTGAATTGTGCTGTGCATTACACGCATGTGCAGCAAAATGGGAAGGAAAATGAAGGGGGGAAACTCTCCCCCACAAATATTTGGGAGTTGGCTTTCTAAGCAAGATGTGTATTTTGTTATGTATCAAGTAAAAAATAAAAAAATGAATAAATAAAATAGTGCACATCAGCCTTTCTGGTCACAACTGTGTTAAGAGATGAAATTGATTCATTTGATAAAAAAGTGGGGGAAAAACATAAAGAGTAACTTGAAATATTTCTGATAGACAAAATTGAAATTGAATTAAAATTTTAGAGACCAAGCATATACTTTAGCCATTAATGTTTAATTGATAACAAGGGATATATTACCAGAATAATTCATACAGATACAACAAGCCTTACATTGGAACCGTATGGATGTTAGAAGTGGTACCATTTAAAAACTCATGGACCAAATAGCAGTTGCTTATAACAAAGTCATCTGTAACAGGTCTTATTTCATAAACATTAAGAAGTTAGGTTTTATTTTGTTACACCTAAAGATTCATTTATTTTAAATAAAGGGAAAAGTGATTAATTTTCCTTGTATACTCACAGTGCTATTTTGAAACTCTCTAGGTATGTCCATCTGTACCCACAAGGCTTTTGATAGTAAAAGGAAGATAAATAAAGCCATGAGATAGAGCGGATTCCTGTTTCATTTGAGAAAACATGTCAATGAACACAAGAAGACTAAAGAGCCAAATGCTAAGAACATCAGACTTAAAATTAATTATACAGGGATTAAGAGACTGCATTAGCTAAAATTACCTTAAAAGGAGCATAAATTCATTAAAACCAAGGACAATCATTGCCAATATCGCCCATGGAGGAGGTAACCAATTATTACTTTTCCTATGAGCCTCCTAGAAAAAAAGGATCATACATGAGTGTGCTGGATAGGTGCCAAGATAAAGTGAAAAGATCATGAGCAACTGCAGAGATAAGAAACAAATGAATGGGGGAATTTTCACATTATAAGACCAAGAACTAAAACACTATAAATTCCCAATACAAATTCATTTTTTCATAAAGACCAAACTGCATTCAACAAATCACTTGTGAATAGCAAACTGCTGCAGAGGAGAAGCTAAATCTAAAATAAAGTGAGATATTGACAAACAAGGCAACATATTGAACAAGTTAAACAAATAATTCCTTGTTTTAGTTGTGTACTTAATTCTTAGGACTAAAGCGTTTTTCCCAATATGCATTGGGTCTCCAGAAAACACAATGTCAGTAAACTCAGATTCCACCACAGGAAAACCCTGCCTATGAGCACATTAACAGTGTAGATCTTAGAAGCAGGCATTTTCAATATTGTTAATCACATAAACAGGGGCACCAAACAATTTGTACAAGAAAAATCATCCAATTGGGAAAAAAAATTGACTCAATTATAGATGAAGGAATAATTAAAAGCATAGTCTAAAAATAACCGCACAACTACAATGACCTTTTTTTTTTGGTGCTTACAAGTGGGAGTGGGGGATTGAAAAGGGTAATGCCACTGAGCCACAAAGCTCTTGGCATTAAGTTTACATAAGATCAAGTTCCCTAGTAGTGAACAATCCCGTGGTGACATACAGCACAGTCAAATAGGAAACCTCTCCAAGAGAAACAATGCTGACATTAATTTGGCAATCTGCCCGCTTCCTCTACTTTTCCCTCAATTTACAAGTTATTTTTCATTTTTTAACATAACACTAGCTCACAACCTCTAAACCTCACATCACCATATTTTATTTACAGTACAATGACACCACCTAGATTTACGAGGGGGAAAAAGGCTGGTATCTTACTTTTAACTCAAGGGTCTTTTAAAGATAATTTTCCAATCATTAAGGTAGTATTCAAAGTCCTAAAAAGCTTCTCAAAATCATCTCCTCTACCCCTTTTTGATATTTTAACATAAAGAATGCCCTGATTTAAAAGGAGCCCAATCCTCAATATTCCCAGGTTGAAATTGGGGCATCCTATGCGCTGCCACTAGTAGTGTCTTCTGTTAAGCAAGCTCCACCCAATTCTCAATATTCCCAGGTTAGGTAGTTGGGGCATCTGAAGCACCACCAATAGCAGTAGCTTTCTGCTAAGCCGTTTCCCAGAAAATGTATCCTAGACTCAAAACTATCCTCAGTTCAGTAAAGTATAAAGAAATCAATTCAACACAAATACATCTGGTGCAGGAGCATCTAAGTGCACAGCAAAGAAGGCCCATTAGACCATTTCGTCTAGCCCGTAGCTATTACAAGAATAGTTATGTGTCTATGTTATGTTTTCTTTAACATCTCTTTTAGTATTTTAGTGGTCATGTGGCTAGCATATGCCTTTAAATAAAATGGAGGGTTAGGATTCTTTTTGTTATAAAAAAAGAGTAAGGGCTAGGATCCTAAGTTACTAAAAGCTATTATAAATACTCTCTTTTGAGTTATTGTAAGCAGTCTTTTCTTTACAGATCAAATTTCATATTTCCTATACTTTGGGCCTAGAAATTGATTTTTTAGCGTTCTAACTTCAAATTTCAATCTCATTTTCTTCTCCTAGCTATAATCTTGTTTTACAGCTAGCACTTATTTAAACCCTTTGTAAACATCAATTTGCTTGAAAGGTGGCATCTTTCAACTGGATCATATCAGATCTACACAGGACCTTCAGTTCTCCTTTCCACATAAAATGGGACAAAAACAAAAGAGCCTAGATCTAAGCCACACTATTCAAATCTGAGTTAAAGGTTGTAACTTTAGGCTGTGGTTTAGACGTCATGGGGATATAGGAAATCAAGGCTGGTAGACAAAGATGGCTGAGATGAGTTGTATAATTAAAGACTTTGAAAGGCAACCAAGAAACCTTAAACATACAAGAAGGCAGGCTTGAAGATGAGAAACATGATATAGAAGATGAAAGCCCTTTCATGATGCCAAACTAGTAGAATGCCACAGGAGGCAGATTGGAGGATCTGTTGGTGCACTTAGAGGATTATATAGACTGGGAAGCTAGTTTGGAGGCTTATCTGAGTAGAAGACCATGAGTGAAGATAAAATTTGTTGTTTGTGAAGCTTAAAGTGAAGGGTATTGTGCTTCAATGGTGGAAGAGGGTTGGTGATCAGCATGCTTGAAAAGGCAAGAAAAAAAATCAAACACAAGAGCACATGAAAGCAAAGTAGCAGTAATAATTTTTGTCAACTAATTATGCAATGGAATTGTGTGAAAGATCCCATACATTGAAACAAAGTGGAATGTTTGTGGAATAATGCACTTTGAAGTACAAAATCTGTCTATTTGAGTTGGCATCTATCAGACTAACGAGAAAATAACATCATGTTAACTTAATGGTTTAAACCAATTCATCAGAGATGAATTAGGAGTGGTTGATTTGTTTAACCTTGAAGATGCTCAACAATATTCCTTAATGGAAGAAAGTCAGGTGTTGCATTATGATATGAGGAGACCCTTTGTTTGGAAGAGTATACGGTGCACCACGAAGGGGTTCAACAGTTGTGTAAACTTCAAAGTGTTCCATGTTGCCATGTAGCAAAAATGATTGGTTGACATACTATCATAATGATCCAAACAGAAGAGAAAAATGTTGCTAATATTGATAGGAGTAAAAAGGGAAATGACGTAGTAAGGTATGAAGTACAAAGCAATTCCGATCTGGCTGATTCCAATGATGGTTGGGGGTCAAAGGTGCTATGTTTTGCATTACAAGAAGAGGGACACACCTCATATGCATGTCCACAAGGGCACATGTGACCCATGTAAAACTTGAAGAGGAAGAAGAGGTGCTACCAAAGTCAAACAATGGTGGTATATGAGTCAAGTCTGTTTAAGCACACAAGCCTCTTGGAGCCTAGACGTTCACGCCTAATAAAAAGTAAAGCAAATATGTTTCAAATATAATATATAATAACATCTAATATAAGGATTCATAACATATACTAGAAGAGAAAATTTAATAAACTCAATTCCACATAGAGTGTTCTGTTTCTGATAGAGGTTTACACCTCAAGAACTCAAACTATATACTTAAAAGAGTAGACAGATTCTAGTTTGGAGTGAGAGAGAGAGATAGAGAGAGAACTACTAAATCTAAAACATATACTGAAATTAGAAAAAAAAAAATTTCAGGACTCTATCCCCAATTCAGTTGGGATTATGGCTTACTTAAGTAGAAATATTTCTAAAGCAAAAGACCACTCCCACCACCACTACTTTATTACTGCCTGATCTTTAGATTAAAATTGATTATCTATATTGCTTCTCTGTTTGTACTGAGGGCTTCTTCTATTCCAAGTTTGGTGACGCTGGGACTGAAAGATGGGACTTCATGAACCCATGCTACCATCACTCAAGCTAACAAGCTCCACAAGCAACATTTTCACCTCAAATCCAATAAGGATAGACCCCCAGTTCGTTGTCCCTTAAGTAGCACATTCCATATTCATAATGATAAGAATTTTGCTCCCTTTAGTTGTGGTCACTTTTCTTGATTGAAATATTAAAAAAAGAGTGTGAGAAGCTATTTAAGCAGTTGTCTCTTAAATTGCACATTTTATATTCATAATGATCAGGTTTTGCATCCTTAAGTTCTGGACACTTCTCACCATTGATAAATTAATAAAAGAGAATAAGAAAGCTATTCAAGCAGTGCTAAGCACTTCTAATGAAGCAAGAAAAACATAGACCTTATGTAGACCTTATGTAGGCCTTATCTGAATGTCAATGGCCTTATGGCCAAATGGCATGCACCAGTGGGTTAATTTCAATCCCCCATCTTACACTCGGAAAAAAAGGGAATGTAGGTATTATCTAATCTAGCCAAAAAGATACAACCTTTCAAGCAAATTTACACTTACAGAGGCTTTAAGAAGAAACTCCAGCAATAGAACAAGAATCAGAGATTTTGTGACTAGTGTGGATTTGTTCAATGGCCTTTTATGTTGATTTGATCCACCCAGAATTAGCAACCTTTAAGCACTCAATGATAGGACTTATGATAGTGCTGGAATTTCTGATAAATCTATTGTAAAATGAGGCTAATCCATGAAAGCTACAAACATCCCCCATAGATCATGGTACTGTTCACTCTCCCTGATAGCCCTCTCTTTCTTAAGATCCAATCAAAATCCATTTACTGAAACAAGAAACCAAGAAACCCACCATTGCGACGCAAGAAAGAGCACTTCTTCAAGTTCATAGAGAATTTCGCTTTGTTGATACCTCTAAAACTTGGTTCAAATGATCTTCTCTAGTTTCAAATCTACATCTTATAGCCCAAGAAAGGTTTACCTACCTCAACCATAACATGTATGAAAGTGCTTGATGCATAAGAGTCAAAATGTCATCACTAGCTACTCATTAATCCCATCTAGTGTCTTGAATGTAGTCTTCCATTTATCGCCACTCAATCTAATATGACAATATCACTCCCCAAGTCTATTTTTGGAGAAAACCTTGATCCAACTAGCATGTCAAGCATATATGATAAACAAGGGACTGGAATCCATTACTTGAACGATCATTTTTAGATATAAGCAAGAGCAATGGCAGCACGTGGGGGTTTTGCTCTCAAATACCATACCTTTAGCAGTCAACTCCTCAACTTGCTTTGCATTTCAGCCTACTACATAGGTGGCATTCTGTAAGTTGGCAGATTTGTTATTGCTGCCCTTGGTACTAAATCAAAAGCCTGTTGAATAATTCTCATTGTAGGACAAACAGCTCCTTAAAATTTTATAATAGTTGCCAAATCTCTACAGGATAATCATCAAACTCCAAAAGCTGAACTTCTTTCCCAAATTTGTCCCATATCTTGATTTTCAACTTCAAACTTTTCAGCAGTCAAGATGCCATTAACCTGCTGTCTCAAGACAAAATTATGATATCTTCCATAAGAGGACAAGCTGTATTTGTGTTACCCTTCAGAAGGAGTATGTATTAGCTGTAGTGTGATGGATCATGTCATTGTCATATAATCATGGTCTCCCTAAAATGTTGTGACATGCATCCATAGGAAGACACAACCAACTTCGCTTGCTTGTCTTCTATTTTCGGAGTTAGATTAGTGATGCCAAGGACACCTATTAGTTTGTTCACTTTGTTGGCAAGGCAAACATGGTCGTAGTCACCTTGCCTTACAATTTGTAGAGACAGGAATAGTCGAGCTTTTGAAGGTGTTGAACTTGCATTAATCTCAATAAAACCTTTATTCTTGAGAATTTTGTATGATTGGATGTCTACCTTTGGAGGGGTTCATTCTACTTTTTTTGTAGATTTTATTGATCTTTTAAACTTTCAATTGTAACGTTTAAAAGTAGTTCTAGAATACTACATATATAATAGAGCTTTCTACTCGTCTTAAAAATAATTATTTACTTACATATAAAAAAAAATAGTGTTAAATGTAATTTCTTGCTCAATTCTTTGAAAAAGTTCAGAGAAGTTCTGGCACTTCTCTTGGCTTAGTCCATTTCTGAAGCACCTATATACGTGTGTCTTCATGAATCTAATTTATATATATCCTGTCTCTGTCTATTTGCATGCAAACACTAAAGATAGTAAAAAATATAACTATAATTTCTACTCTTTTTGTGTGTGTGTGTGTGTGTGGTGGTGGTGGTGGTGGTGGTGGTTGTGGGGGGCGGGGGGCACATAATGGTTCAATAATTCTACATGCTTTAGATAAACAAAGGTAAATTTTTTACAAGTTGTTTCTGTGAACTTGTAATATTTTCAATAGTCCTAAAAATTATAGTATGAGGGTTTTCCTTTCTATTTTGGGTTGTAAAAAGATTTGACCAAGTCATATATCATATCCACAAGCATTTTCATACAACCACACACTTCAAAATTCATAATATTTCATAACATTTTGAAAACGTTTATTTAAAAATGAGAATTCAGCCCCAACATGCCCCTTCAAATTCATGTATATACTATAATTTATAGTAAATACCAATTAGTAGTTTTTCAAGGATGCAACTCCTCGGATCACTCCTCTGTAGTGCAAATAATCACAATAGCATGGCTTGTTTCACAGAAATCGCAACTCAAAACTCGTAACAGAAACTCAGATATTAGATACACAAATCAAAATACATGTTAAGAAACAGTTTTGGATGGTGCATACCCATACTTTGTTAAAATCTAAAGCTTACCAATCAGCACATAAGTTAAGGGTCAGAAAGTGATAGACAAAGAAACTTTTCAAATTAAAAAGGTTATTCATTTCTATTCAGCAGAACCATACTTAGCACACATTAAAATATAAAGCTTCCAAGTTCTAATTAACTTAATAGTCAATCCATGATAGAAACTTCAGATTAATGAAAAAGGTTATTCATTTCTATTGAAAACCATTAGTAAATATTGCAGGTACTATTAAATAACATAAGAAAAAATGCAGAATAACTTATAAAAGAGAAACAGAATGCATAGAAATTTACCTGTGCTGAAATAGCTTGAGTAACAGTATACTCAGTCTCCGCTTTGAATTGTCTCCACAAAGACTTACACTGCACTGGTGTAATCAATGTATCCATTGGGGAAACCTATATTATAGCTGATGCTTAATGAGAAATTGGTTTGGTAATGAGAACATTATGCTAAAAGACACAACTAGTACCTCCTCCCATGTGCTTGAGGCAAGAGGGTCTGTAGAAGCTTTAATGCTTCTATCTTGAGAAGATGGAACAGCAACAGCACCATCCATGAGACAGGAAAAAAGTATGTTTTCAATCTTATCTGGATTTTCACTCAAGCGTATGGCAGCCAGAACCGATAAAAGCCTTAGAGACTGCCAGAAAGATTGTAGATGATTTCATTTTAGGAATACACAGGTAGATCTTATTAAAATCCATTCATAAAAGTCCTTTAAAGATTACCGCAGAGCGTGCATCCTTTGTAATAGCTCTAATATCTTCCTTCCCAGTCCAAACCCTAGGCATCGAATCATTGTCCTGCTTGAATACTGTTGAGAACCTGAAATTTATTAACCAATGCAGTAAGCAACTAAAATGCCAAAAACAAAAAGAATAAAAAGAAAAATTCCAAATATTTAAGTTTGTTACCTGTCCTTCATATGGATCAAAGCTTTCCCAGAAACTTCTCTTGCCTTTTTCCTTACCAAGTTTCTTGCGTAATCCCTTAACTTTTGCACCATCGAATCAACTGTTGTTTGTTTCAACTCAAAACCTGCAATCGTATTTGAAAAATCTGATACAGCAACCTCAGTCTCACGTTTAAGAAGCTTTCTTATAGAAGCCCAGGTGTCCCTCCTACCAGCTTCAAGTAGGGATTCTACAGGTTCATTCAATGCTAGGGTAAGTTGTTTCTGCACACAAAATGGTATTTGCATTTAGCGACTTTTTGGAAACCAATGAATTGACTAAAATGAATTAAATAGGACTTCATTCTATGCAAATCATGTCATCGGAACAAAATTCATTCATATTCAATTCATGTTTTTGGAATACCAAATAAACTTAATGAATTGAATTGATTTAGAATTCAAGTGAATTGGCCAACAAAGGACCAATTGCATCAAATTTTCCCCGATTTCATCAAATTTTCCCCGATTTCCAATTAATTACAATTTACTCAAATGATTTCAATCAATTCTGGACAATATTGCTATCTCAAACATATAAATTGAATAACAAAGTCAATTCATGAATGAATGAATGAATTGAATAGTAAATTTGAATTGCATTTCATTTCATCACAATAAGTATAAATTCAAGTCAACCTTGAATTGGTTCCAAATGGAGTGTTTGTGATTCGGCGAATGATATATAACAGGCAAGATTTGAAGAACACCCTGGTCCAAAAGCCAGTCATTACTCTTTGCCACTCCATTTGTTCTGTTGTAAAATGTTTTCAAATGCAAAATATTTTACTTGTAAAACATGTTTAATAAAATATTTTTAGGTGTTTGGTTTGACATGTAAAATTCTTCAAACACAGACCACCAAAATCGGTGGCTCAGCCACCAGTACTGAAGGTCCAGTGACCAGTACTGCCCACCTTATTGCTGGCACCTGCAGCTCCAGCGACCCAGACAACAGATGGGGGCAGAGCCACTGTTTGTTTTTGTAAAATGTTTTACCAAGGTTTTAAGGGTAAAACGTTTTACAACAGATTTTATGCAAAAACATTTTCAGGTTTGACCAAATATTACAATGAAACAAACATGGTAAAATGCTGAAAATATTTTTTTGTAAAACATTTTACAGCAAAACAAAAAGAGCATATATTAATCATGGACAATACCTCATAAATGGCAATAATTTCAGACAACTTAGCACTACAGACAGATGATGCATGCGCATCAATATCACGACAAAGTTTGTCCCGGACTTCTGAAGCATCCCAATTAGCCTGTCTTATGGCAGCTTCTGAAAGGAGAACATAGAAGGTCATCAAATGGAGGCAGGACTGACTCTATGATTGACTATTAAAATTCCATACAAGATTTAAATACCAATAAGGCAAATCAGTAATTTAAAAGCTGAAATTGGTAGACTACACATAAGATATCCAAAGTAAGATCTTACATCAGAGAAAATTATTTTCCTTCAACACAACTAAAGAGCAGTACATTTAACAAGGCCCAAACTAATTCACAAGAGACTAAAGTGTTAATAAGACCATGCATATAAGCAAACTAGATATCAAACTTTCAGCTAAATATTCATAAAAGAAGACGCGTCAGAAATCAAATCTATATCAAACAACCACATTAGAAATCGCCTTGAGTTCCTCTTTCTTTGATATATAAAATTTCACAAAAAGAAAAAAATGAGAACACTTAATTACACAGGAAGCATACCAAAGACTAAGAGTACCCTAACCATTACAATCTAAAGTTCAAAAGATCAAGAAAGTTCAAAAAAGAAAGTGAAGGGACATTGCCAATGGCTATCTGATGCAGTGAGGAGAACTTAAGTGTAGAAGAAGAATTTAAGCAGAAATTTCCAGAAATAAAACAAGATTACAGCTGGGAGAAGAAAATAGGATGGAATTTGGAACTGTATAACATTGATCTCTAGGCTCAAAGAGCTCAAGAAATATTCAAATCTGAAATTTTATAGATCAAATAAGAAAAGTCTGCCGGAAATTACTCAAAAGAGGCTATTTATGATAACCTTCTAGAATCCTAATCTTCCTCTTACATATAAAAATTAAATCATTACCATCCTACTTTATTAAAAGTCACATGTTAGTCACACGACCTTTTAAATATTAAATACATACAATAACAACAAAGCCTTTGTCCGAAAACTATGGTCGGCTATGGATCCTCAACAAACCAATCATGATACTTCACCTAAATTCTTTGTCATCATTCTATCCTATCCAAAATAATACTCTGTCACCTCCTTAAAATATAACAATGGACTAATGGACCTTTTTATTTCCTTTTGGGCTAAAATTCTCCTACATTACTATCATCATCCCTTTTTTTTTTTTTTTTTTTTTTTGGGATAGGTAAGAAAGAATAATTTTATTAAAAGAGACTACATAATGAATAAAGGTCACAAAGTAGCGTAAAGAATTACAACAAGAAAGAATTATGTACAAAAAGGCAATGACTCTATAAAAGATGCAATAGAATGACTAGTTGTAAAACCCCAAACGCGAGACACTCATATAAGGAACTAGTGAAAATTGCTAACAATTGTTCAATAATCTCATTAACAAAGACATGAGCAAATTCCAATCGTTACATGTAAACCTAGCACAAAATAAGACCCAGTTTTCTTTTTTTTTTCTTTTTTTGTTAAAATGAGACCCAGTTTTCACAAACTACATGGACAGAAATAGTAGTCGATTCAACTTTTCACAATGGTTGCACAAACTTCTCAGATGTTGCACATCAAATGTAATGTGATAAACGCATATTAAGAAGCAGCTAGAAAATTCACCAGGAAAAGAAGAATACAACTCCAATTCAATGTAGAATAAACAAAAATAGTAAGCACACCCATCTAATGATTGACATACAACATAGCCACAGACACAAACATAATGATGTCCCTGCACAAGTGTGTGTATGCTGTATGGATTAAAACTTCATCTGCTATTACCTGCACATTCATGGTCAAACTCAAGTATACAAGAGTGAGTACAGGTACAAACAGATGCTGCAAACCCTTCTCCTTTATGCAATGCCTGCTCCAGTCTAGTCTTAAAACTCTCGAGTGCGTTATAATGCAGATGTCCCAACATGGTAGTGTAAGCAGGGTGCACAAACTGGAAAATTCATAAGACACCAATAATCAATTGAAGATAAAACATATTATAGAAATGAAAACTAACAATAAGACAAACTTTTCTTTAAGACAGAGTTTTAAGAATATAAACTGTGTATTTTATATCAGAATATGACATAGGACAAATGGAATGAAACCAAATCAGATTTGGAAGTTTTGGACAGCCAGGGTTTTGAAGAATTAGGATAGGGTTTGGTGGGGAAATTGGTGGAAAATAATAATAATAAATACAGGATTTCTAATGGTGAAAAGGACTAGGAGTATTGGGGATGAAACAAAGGGGAAGACCTAAGATTTGGGTTGCTGTTCCAGGGCAGTGAAGAGCAACCCGGGAACAGTACTTTGGCACTTCGTGGGTTATTCGGGCTATTGAAAAAGTGGGTGATTTAGGGTTTTGAAATTTTGTATTTTAGAATTTTAACGATGAAAATTCAATGTTTAGTTGCTAGGTTTCAAGTTGCTGGAAATTAAGGATGAAGAAGAATAAAAAATAAACTTCTAGGCATCACACCTAGACTTCCTAAGCATCACACTGAGGGTTTCCTCGACATCACATATCAAAGAAGGTTGCATCACACAAATCTCAATCAAAACTTTCTAGTACTAGTAATATTAGGACTCTTAGTTTGACTAACAAACAAAAGACCTAATAAGGTAATGAATAATAAAAGACTAACTTGTACTCCAAGAAAATAAAAAAATAAAATATTTGGGATATCCTAAAAAATTCTAGAATCAAGTAAATTATCACAGTCACAAGGGCTACAGAAATGACAGTTTTCCCCTAAGTACAAAATTGACCATAATTTGTTGAAAAAAAAATCCAAATTTAAAATTTTAGTACACATATAACTAGGCCTATAAAACCACATGATTTAACTTCAATTACACTTCACACGTGAGCCCTATAAAAAAAAATCTTGAAGATATGAATTTAGAATGTAATAACAAATTAATCTTCAAGGGTGCATCAAATAGCCAACAGAATTAGCAAATAATGTAAGCACAACTATGTTAATAACTGAAACAATTGAGAAAAATGAAGCCTTACTTGCAATGCTTTTGACACCAGTTGTTGTCGTTTGGCATTTCTTACACCTTCATCATAATAGATTGTCTCCATGTCATATCTATGGGAAAAGAAATTGACAACGCATAAGTAAGATTAGATACGTTAGAAAAAGAAAACAGTCCTAGACTATTTATAACATACTAAAAATTGACAGAAGACAAAAACAAAAAATATGCAACAATAAAATTGAACAGAAAAAATAGAGGATAGGAAACCTAAGAGTCAACACCAAGCAAGAGAGAATGCTAAAACTAAACTATAATTCTAGTTGACATTGGAAACCCAATTATTAAATTACAAAAATACCTTTTACTCTAGGAAATTAATAAAGTAACCTAATTAAAATATGACTTAAAATTAAAATAAAATTGACATCGAAAATCAAAATAAATATTTCTTAGCTTCCCGCATCAAGAATTGTATGTGCGTGCGTGTGTGTGTGTAGAAGCACTTGGGATTGAAACACCGCTTGCTGATTCTTATTGGGGTAAATCAATTATGGTCAATAGGGCAACAGTGGGATGCATTCCAATTAATAGAATAAAGTAAGAGGTGAATGTCTTCTCAAAAAAAAAATAATAATAATAAAGTACAGAGGTGAATGCAGCACTAGATTCAAAGCATGTAGTTCAATCAATGAGTTCTAAATCAAGTGGCACTTCTTTCTCTCACATGAATAGGTGGAGAGTGAGGTTTTGGGTTAAAAACTCATTGGGTGCATGCATAACTTACCAACAACAACCACAACAAAGAGTGACATACCCCTCAACGGTAAGTGTTAACAGTGACTGACCTCAGACAACATAGGATGTATATGCGAAGTCATGAATTATAGTAATGTTACCTTTCCATCTACCAAAAGTAAGGATTGTGCAATGAATGTAGAAGATCAAAGTTAACTAAAATATAGTGTGCAAACAGAGACTATATAAGAAATATTTTCCCTTGATCAAAAGAGTTAAATGAAACTTCTGTGATCTTATGCATTGCAAGTCATTTACTGCTTGGATATACATGTGTATTTAGAATTTGAACATCAAATACATAAGAAGAATGGAACTTACTCTGAAAAATACATTTCTAAAACTGAGCTGAGCTTTTCCCCAAAACCTAATACTGGACCTGCTTGAACAGCATCCTCCAATTCCAACCAACCCTAAATTAAATTCAATACTGACTGATAAGGAATATTATTTCTTTGTTGTCAAGAAGGAACTTTGGAATAGAGGATGCACAAATGAGTACCTCATCAGAGGTCAAACGACTTAGTTTCTCATTGGCAATCTCTTCACACCGGACAGTGGCAACCATTATCTGATAAACAAAAAGATAAATGCATATGAAATTACTAGAATTAATTACACGCACACACGCACATAGAGAGAGAGAGAAGAAGAAGAAGAAGAAAAAAATACATAACCTTGTGTGCAGGGAGATCCAGATCTTTGTTCTCTTTTATAACTTTCCAAATCTGTTGTGCACTGAATGAAAATCCTGAAGCAGGAACAACACCACTTCTATCACCAGCAAGCCCTCCTGGAGAAATAGAATGGAAAAATCGCTGCCTCAGTTGAGCAACCTGTATAAGATGGCATACAAAGCTGTAAGCCTATAATACCACGCTAAACTCAAGAAAAATGGAAATTTTCCAAGGTCTGATCATATGACACCTGGATGTCTAGAATCTTAAGTTCCAATTATTGAGAAATTTTTTTTTTTTTTTAAATAAGATAACTTGTTATAAAATCCAGCAAAGCATGATTGAAATACAAGAGAAGCATACAAGTAGCTAATCCAAAAAAGAAAAATTAAAGTTTACATGATAAAGAATCCGAAATTTCCAGAAACGATTGGAGCAACAGTAGAAGGGCCTTCAAGAGAAGATTTTATAAAAAAATAATAATTTAAATGGAGTACCTCCTCTTTGAAATTCTCCTCCTTCTCTTCATAACTGGATAAAGCAGTGATCTCAACCTTCATGTCAGAAAATAAATCAGAGACACAAGTTAAGATTAATTACCAAGAAAACATAAAATGCACAATAACTGATCAGAGAGAGGGTGTATGTTACATTAAAAAAATCACTTAGAGGAGTATTCTTATGAGCCTGGGGCTTAGGAACTTCAACCCATATCTGCAGAACATATAACCATTGAGATGCTAAAGAAAATTAAGAGAGTAAAAGACAAAAATCTGTATATAAGAATAAAAGACAACCTTCTGAATATCTTCCCTTAAAACAGGTTCCAAAAGTTCAAGTGGGGTCTACATGGACAGCCACAAAGACGACAAAGATTTAATAAGGAAAAATGGCGGATTTCAAGAAAAGAGGACTAAGTATTGAGAAACACATTGCCTAAATAAATCAATCTAGAGCAGACCTTTGTTTTATCACGTATAACAAACATCAGTGTTGTTTTACGGGGGCTGAACAAACGCATCATGACCTACATACCACACAATACCCATAAGATCACATACTGACCAACAACTGTTGATTGGAAACAACATGGCTACACAATACCTGAAAAACTGTTTTTAGAAGCGGTCTATTAGCAGCATGCTCCCGACCAATATCATGGCACCACCTGCACATAATATCTAATCTCTGGTTGGAATCTAAAATGATTCTTCATTACTTGCATACATTAATCAATTAGCATACTAAATGTTGCATGTATATGTGTACAAAATACTGTTAACTTCATATTTTCATCAAAATCTAAGAAACACCAGACCAAAGGCTCATTAATTGAACAGCCTCTCCAAAAAGCACAGTTCTTTCTAAAGACATATATTTTTAATATGGATTTTGCTAATGTGTGCCCTAAGGGCACACAATAATTAACCATTTTTTGAAAAAAAAAAATTTCGAGAATTGAAAAAGTATTGACAGCTTTTTCAATTTCCGAGAAAATGTTTCCAAAAATGAATGGCTTAATATGTGGGCACACATTAACCGGACCCTTTAAACATAATATATACATATATATAATCAGTAATAATAATCACGATCCTAAAAAAGAAAAACTACTTACATGTTTATCAGTACAATGTCAGAAATTGCCAAAGCAAATAGTGCACTTTGTTTCTCAAATGTAGTATCATCCTGAAGTGAGAAATAGGACACAGTGAGTATAAACGAAATTCCAACAGAGGTTTATAAGTTTGATAAAAGTTTCAAGTGAAAGTTACTCATCAAAAAAATATATTCATATGTATCCTGTTGTTCACACAAACACCATTTATAAAACTAAGAAGTGAGAATGGGCCTCAGAATTTAAAAAATGCTCAGACACCTCTACAATTATTAAAAGTAAAGCGGAAAGAGACTTCAATGCTAAAGAAACGCTTGAAGAGAAATACATTACACCACAATCCATATGCCCTTGAGTGTTGACATCTACTAATACTGCTCTATTAGCAATAAAAGCATAACAAGCATCCCTTTTTTATATTAAAATATATATAAAAGTGTGAATACCAGGCCTCTTTCTCTGCCATCAGTACCCTCCAAATCCATGGCAATAGTGAAAGGTTGAATGCCAACACATTTAGCTATCCAAATTCCTTTAGTTGTTTGAATCCTATAATAACACAATCAATATCAAAAATAAGGATTTTGTTATAACAACAAGGGGTGCCCTTATGCACTCCATAAGGAAGTTTAAAGTGGGCCCCACCTAAAGTAACAAAACTACAAAAACAAACATCCTTTGAACTGAAAGTGACATGACTCGAATCCCAATAAAAAACCAACAAACTGAATGCTTTAGGCACCCATTAATCAGAGCCTGATAATAATATTGGATTAGGAGGAGAACAAATAAATAAATAAATAAGAGAGCACAATAAGAAGAAGAAGAAGAAAAAACCTTCCCTTGTAAGCATCCATCTCCCTGAAATTTGTATGGAAAAGATGATTCAATAAGGTGCTCTTCCCTGCTCAGATGAAATAATTAATTAAATAAAAAATTCATTAAGAATATAATAATTGTATTGGAAAAAAATTAAGAAAGAAATGCAACAAGAAGAAGAAAGTTAATATGAATACCGCTACTTTGAGGACCCATGATGGCTACAATGGCATAGGAGAGGCCACAGTTGATGAGTTTCACTTTCTCCATGAAATTATCAAGCCCTTCCACATTGAAATTCCCATTAGCGTCAATCAATTGCGTGACGCAGCAATCTTCTACTACTTCTTTCTCCATTCTTCTCTCCACTCAAAATAAAAATAAAAATCCACACTAAAAACTAAGTCTTATAAGCCTTTTTTTTTTTTTTTCTTATTCTTTTCTTCACTAAACAAAAATAAATAAAAAAGTATCTGGGTTTCAAAAAGCTAACTTGGGACATGGGTTTCGGATTTCTGTGTCTACACTCTTCTAGAGCATTTTCCTTTTATGGTTGCTCCTTATTTATAGTTTGGTTTTATTCCAAAGTTAATGAGTACATGCGTGTGTGTCTATGTCGGGTCTGGTTTTTGTTCAGTGGCCAGTGCCATTGGACACGTTAAATACGCAACACGTGTCGTGTATCCAACGCGTCCAGTGGCCACTGAACAGAAGCAGAGTCCGTCTATATCTATAATTTTCTATGTATGACATTACAGCAAGTTGAAACGATACGATGTTCCCGCTGGCTTATTCACTTTTTTTTTTAATTATTACTACCCAATTTTGTTTGACTTCTTCACTTGTTTTTTTATCATTACTACCCAATTATGTTTCTTCTTGACTCTCTCTCATCATTAACAACAAACAATTCATGCTTCTGTCTGTTGTGTATTCCATACTTATCCACTTATCGCAAAGGGAATTTTAGTTCAATAGTCAAACGGATGAATTGTATAAATACCCAATTTTACAAGAAATTATACAATACTAATGATAGATCCGTCATTTATCCACTATTTCACTAAAAGACACCGGTTTGTTTTAAATTGTTAAGTTATGATAAAAAAATTAATTAAACTAATTCAGCAATTTTAAACATATAAGATCATGAGAGTTTTTCAATAAAACGATAGACAAGTAACGTGATCTATCATGAAAACTGTATAATTTCTCAAATTTAAGAGTGAAAGTGTGAAAAACAACCAAACTATTTAAAAAAAAAATAATGCTAGAATCACAACTTTTGACACAAGTTTGCCGCAATTTAGTGAATTGTGAGTGGTAAAGTAAAATTTTGGTCTCTTTACTCTACCACCACTCACAACTCCGTTGTGTGGTCCTAGCATTTTTGTTTTAGAAAAGGGAAAACGTGGTTATATATACTGATATACATTAATGCACATTCTTACCCACAAGTCCACAACAAATGAGACGATTGCTAATTTGGTTTTCAATTCATTTTTTGTATAAACAAGAAAGTGTATTAGCAAGTGTGTAATAGACTCTACTCGAAAAGAAAATTACCCAATTGCACCGTTTTTTCCGAATAGTTTGATATTTTTATGTTATTTTAATCAAATAATCTTATTTTCCTTTCATTATGTAATTTTATTCATGAATTTTTTAAGTCTTTTGTTTTGTTTTTAAACTTGAAATAAATAGCCAAAATATCACTTCAAGTGTTCAATTTTTAGTCATTTCTATGGTTTACTTAAGAATTTCTCACCATTGTTAATTTGATTCTCTTTATTATTTATTTTTCAACATTTTCTTTTGGAAAAATTAAATTTGGTTCTCTTTCTTTTAAATCACATATTTGTATTATTTATATCAAAATAATTGCAGCATTGCTTTATCCATATTGACTATATCACCCTAGAATTCTAGCTCTGATACAAATAATGATGACAAAGAAGATAATATAATAGGATAGATATAAATATGTCCTCTTAAGAGCATTTCGGCTCAAGCAATTTTTTTTTTTTTTTTTTTTATCATCTATTTTAGTATAAGAACCTATTTTATTTATTTATTTTATATAACCACTTTTTTATTTCAAAATACCAACATCAAATTACCTATTTTAAAAATTATTTCAATAGATTCTCAAAAAAAATTATTTCAATAAAAATTAATTATTTCATTATTTTTTATTATTTCCATCATGAATAACTACCTCTTTTAAAACACTCACTTCACTCACACACACTAATCAAAAAAGTAACAACTAAGAACGTAATAAAATAATCCTTCTAAAACACTCATGTCTCTCAAAATTTTGTTTGTCATTTTTTGGTGGAATTTTGTTTTCTTGCATCTTTACTTTAGGTTGATAAATTTTTGCATTATTTGGAACTCTACTTTAGGTTAATGTGATTAAATTATGTTTTTAAGTTGTTATATTTTTTATTCTCTTTGATTTCATAAATGTTATACTATTGCATTTTAAAGATAGTATATAAGAATATAATATTTTTTTATTATATAATATAACATGACTTAGATAATTTGGTATTTATTACTTTTTTTCTTCTCATATTATTTTATATAAATTTCTTATTATTCTCTCTTGAAAAAAGTGGTTACTCTCTCTCTCTCTCTCTCTCTCTCTCTCTCTCTCTCTCTCTCTCTCTCTCTCTCTCTCTCTCTCTCTCTCTCTCATGATGAATCACCGTGATTTTTAAAACTCTATTTTGGGTTCTTTTGCTTTGGTGTTAATTTTTTTGTCCCCATTACAAGTAGCATCTCTTTCTCTAATAGTTTTGGTTTGATTTTCATTTGAGTTAATACGTGATTATTTTGGAAGTAAGAATTTGAGTTTATATCATAACACAATCTTGGCTATGTTAATTACAGATCAGCATTCGGTCCACTTCTTCTATTTGGTCTAGTTCGGTCTAGTTCAGTTTACTTCGGTCCAATTTGGCCTACTTCGGTCCACTTGAGTTCAATTAGGTCAATTCGTTCTACTTTAGTCAATTCAGTCTAATTCGGTCCATTTGTTTACTTTGGTCTATTTCGGTCCATTCGGTCTACTTTGATCAATTCTGCCCTGTTCAGTCCACTTTGGTCGATTCTATCCAATTTGGTACATTAGGTCCAATTCGGTCCACTTTGGTCTATTTACTTCAATTTGGTCCATTCACTTCACTTAGATCTATTTGGTCCATTTGGTCTATTTCAGATCACTTCGGTCCAATTCGGTGTACCTACTTAAGAATGAGAAAAAACAAGTTTGAGTTGAGAGTATTATCAATTAGTTGAGTAATATCAATTGTAATTATATGATAAGTTTTGGTTATCATAATAATCTCCTTAAGAGAGTGAGAAATTTGAATAATAACTTTGAAATTTAAAAATGTTAATTGCATCAAAAGAAACTAGGAAAACATAATGCATAATAAAAATAATTAGAAGAATATGGACAATTTCAAAAAATAATAATATCAATCAAAATGATAAAATTATATATTTGTAAAAATAGAGTGATGGAAATTACTTTTTGAAATTGTTTAATTTTTAAAGAGAACAAGTTATCTATAATAAAATTTAGAGAATAAATTATACATATTTAGTATGATAACCAAAACTTAATATATAATTAGAGAGTAAAATTTTGATTATCATAATAATCTCTTTTAAGATAATGAAGAATTTGAATAATTTATTTAAATAAAAATTATACACACACACACACACACACACACATATATATATATATATATAGATATATTGTTTGAAGGTATAATAAACCACATGCAGTCTATATAATAATACTAAAAGCTGAAGCGTAACATTTAATGTTACTACGCTCACGTTAAGCCACATCAGTAACCATGTCATTTCCATCATTCTTTCTAAATTTGTCTTACAATTTTAAAATACTAATAAAATTAAAATAATTTCCAGCCCATCTCCACTATAAAGCTCACTTCTTATAAATCTAATTCCACTAGCCCACTTCTTGTAAATTTAATTCCACCGTAAAACCCAAACCCAAGCCTTTTCAACTGAAAACCCTTTAAAAATCACGGTTACAATTTTCTGTATTTCCTTCCCTTTTGTTTCACGGTTTAAAATTCTAGTCTCCCCATGTTTAGTTCCTTCGCCTTCTCCACCTTTTGTTTCTCACGCAAATTTAGGTCCTTCCCCTTCCCCACCTTCTAACGGTAGCCTCTCTGTCTTCCTTCCTCCTCTCCTCATAGTATATAAATACTAACAAAAGCTGGATGATTTAGTTGAGGTATCTCTAAATCCCAGTTTGTTTTGTGCTCTATTCTTTTGCTTGATGTTTTTTATTCCCTTTTTACATTTATTTTACTGCCTCTTTCATGCTATGGTGTGGATAGTTTTTAATCAGAGCTCTACCTCTTTATGGTCTATTCATCTTAAGTTTTTGGAATGGGTCTTATCTTGTGTGATTCCAATGACTTTAGTGCGACTCAGATTAATTCGTGTAGTGTGTGCAAAATAAGGCAATGTTATATAAATCAATATTGTTGCAACTTAAGAAATTTTCCCAATTCCCTTGGTGATAGTGGAATGAGAAATCTATGTATGTAATACAATGCCAAATATTTGTGTCAACATAGATTGATACCCAAGGTAATTCGATTAGAGTTTTCAATATTGTAGCAGCTTTTCTTTGTGATAGTGGGATGAGAAATTTGTGTATGTATTACAATGCCAAATATCTGTATCAAATTTTATGTGTCAGCGTAGATTGATACCCAAGGTAATTGGATTAGAGTTTTGACTTTGTTGTTTGTCTCCACTTGTATCAAATGTTCTGTGTCAGTGTAGACTATTGGTACCCACGATAATTGGATTAGAGTTTTGACGTTGTTGTTTGTCTCCACTTCTATCAAATGTTCTATGTTAGCGTAGATTGGTACCAGTGGTAATTGGATTAGAGTTTTGACTTTGTTATTTGTCTCCACTTCTATCAAATGTTCAATCAGCCCTATGTAGCTATATTTCTCCAACAAAGTTCCCTCAAAAGGTGCCTTGAGCAGTAACACTAGAGAAGGACTTTGCACAATTCTGTTGCTACGCTCATGGCATTTTTGTTTCATACTTTTCAGGCCAACAATATTGATTTCATTCAAAAGGAAGGTGTTAATTGCAATTATAGTAGTTGGAAAATCAACTGTGGAGCAATAAGTAATTTAATGAATTTTTGACCCAAACTCGCATGACTGATAAAAAATTCAGACTATTTAATTCTACCATATATTCTGGAAAAAGAAAATATACAAACCAACTAAACAGTACAAAAGTCTATTTTTCCCTCCAACAAACCACTATACTAAGACTATGAACTACTTAGTTTGCATTCCTTTTCTTCAAACAAAAGAACAATTATCAAACTCCTTCATAAATATTTCATTTTGGAATTTTCCCGTGCATCGCACGAATTAGCAACTAGTTCATTTTAAAAGTAATGATTTAACAAAAACAAACAGTTTTAATGCACAACCATACATTAACAGCAAACTTGTTGGACATAAGCATCTTAGATGTGTAGGTAGATATTCGAAAAATCATTGTTGCTTGAATCTCAAAAGTCAAATATCTCCTAATCATATTTCAAGTTAATAGTTTTGCTAATAATGAAATTGATGCCTCGCTCATAGCCCTTTAGCACCTCAAACTCACATCCTTTCTCATAATTTTGACCACAATGGTTTTTAAGTGACGTTTGTGGAATGTTGCTTTGCAGTTACTTGACTAGGCTTACCTATCATAACATGTCCAACACTCCAAAGACACAGAGTTAATTGAAATGTTAGCAAACTCCTGCATTTTTCATGTCACCCTATAATAGTCTATGTATATATGTAGGTGCGACTCAATTGGAGTTGCATACAATGCACATGTAAAAGGAGATTGTAACTCATCTTTGACACATCTCTTTGATTATAAACTCTTGGAACTCATGGTTGACACCTTTGCCATCCAATATCAATTTGGACATATAGATTTATACATTGAAATGTAAACTCTATAAACATCTTTAAAAGATTATTTTAGTTTTAATTTTGAACTCGTTTTTCTGAAAGAGAAGTCTAGAACTCATCTTTTGGAAAAACGATTTTTGAACTTGACCTTTGCAAAGACGATTTCAGAATACTCGCCTTTTGGAAAGACGATTTCAACATAGACTTGTTGTCTAGCATTGTCAGGTATGTTATGTGTTGTGTATACCTGAATTTGTCCCTTCAAGAGAGAATTATGAAAAGGCTCCCAAAATATTCAAAGTGATCCTACTTTGAAAATTAATTATTAAAAAAAAGTACTATTAACCAAAATCCCCTTATTCATCTTGTCTTGAATATTAAAAAAGGAGGAATCAACGTTGCCCATAGAAGTCCTTAAACAACAAATATGGAAGTCAACATATAATGGGGGAAGCGACATCCCCAACACTTCTACCTTAAAAAATAAAGTAATAGGAAGGGGAAATCAAGCTGGAATGCACATGGCTAAAAATCATAAAGTAGCAACTATTTATACATGATGTGTGTTTTGCTCATCTAAATTCTAGGCAATATCCATTGACTGACAAGAATGGCAGAAACTCCCATTAAACAACAGACTCACCAACTGTTTATACGCAATTCTTAAGTGAATCTCCAGCACCTTGGAAGAAGACGTAAGAGAGTGCAAAGTCAGCCATAAATATACCAACAAGTGAGATAACCACAGCTGAAGTAGTAGACTCCCCAACACCTTTAGCACCTCCCAAAGTAGTAACCCCCCATGCACAGCTCACAACAGATATTATTGCACCAAACACTTGCGACTTTATCATTGCACTAATTATGTCCCAAGCTTTAAGCGCTCTCTGGGCAGAATCCAAGATAATGTTAATGCTAATCCCATAAACACTATCAGCCAAGAGCGCACTAGATGCCAACCCCACTGTGAAACACATAAGAGTCAAAAATGGCAGCGCAATACAGGAGGCAATTACCCTAGGAGTCACAAGATAATCAACAGGGTCTGCCCCAAGGACTCTTAATGTGTCAGTTTGCTCAGAAACCTGCATTGTTCCTAACTCTGCTGCAAATGCACTTCCAATTCGCCCTGCAACAACTATTGATGTAACCACGGGGCTCAGTTCCCTTGAGAAGGCCAGTGCTAATACCCCACCAATAGATCTGTTTAATCCCAATCTGGTGAATTCCCTAACAAATTGGATGGTGAAAGCCATCCCAACAAAAGCTGAAGTTAGAAGACAGACACCCACTGATCTTGGCCCAACTCTCTCCAGCTGTTGGATAGTATTCCTCCAGTGGACTTTTCCCTTTATTGTCCTGATAATAACCTGCCCTGCCAGTATAGGAACTGTCAATCCCCTCCACAGATACCTAGGTGGTGACCATTTGCTAAATAAAGTCTCTGGTTCCAGATTAGGTGCGTGGTTGGTATTTGTATCTTCTTCTAACACATGGGCAGATGGGTAACCATCACCTTCGTTGGGAATAGCACACAATCTAGTTGGTGGCACAGGCATTAGAAATTTATAAGTCGAAGGTCTTACTGCAAAGCGATGTTGATAAGAGTATTGCATTTTTGTCTGCCTATCTCGATTTATAGTGTTTCTTCTGCAAATTGTTTAAAACTTAAATAAGAAGTTGATAGACATCAAGCACAAAGCATGTGCATGCATGCAAGAGAGAGAGAGAGAGAGAGAGAGAAACCTGTTAGAGAAGTACAAGGATGAATGAAGATGTGAAACAGTCTGCATAGTTTCCAGCTGTTGATAATCTGATTTCAGGCGTTTGTATGGTAGAGAGAGAGAGCCAGACAGGTGACAAAGATTCTGTAATCTGTGTCACAATACCTCAAAAAATTACGGAACCCAATATCATTGGGTGGAATGGGCTCTTCTAAAAATACTGTAGCCAAACAGCTGTGAGACCAAGCAATAGTTGTCTCAATTGAGGGTGAAACCTGAATCTACCAACAAAATTATAAGAAATGGGATGTGACATGAACAGAGTAAACAGATAATTATGAACATCATCTTCAAAATGGAAGAAACTATCAATAAAATAAAAAATTCAGTAAGCTATAAGTGGTCCAATCAACAGAGATCAGGTTAAGAAGTGTAATAAGTCAGTATCAGGTTTGGGGAATCCCATTACACTATATGAAGGTAAGAAGACATCCTGAGATTCTCTTATTATCTTGGAATTTGCTCTGTAAAATGTTTACAAATAATTTCAGCACGTATAGCCCATACATAGAAGAACATTAATAATTTAATAATGGAATAGACACAATCTTAATCTTAGCTTCACTCAAACAAAACAATAAAACAATCAGATATAGCCATCTTAGGTTTGAGGGAAAGGAGAAAAAAAAAAAAAAAAATCCTTGAGAAGATGAAGTTGGATGGGGTGTGATAAGTCCTAAGTTGAAATTATACCAACAATTTAAAAAATAAAAAAAGTGAAAGAAATTACAATGCAAGAATAATGCTATTTTTGCGAAGGCAAAAAGCCTCCCAATGAAAAAACCTACTATAACTCATCAACTCTATATAAGAGGCAACTTGAGTTCTTTTGTATCTATTATTATTTTTATAGATACAATGGTATTTCAAACCTATGGTGTCCGCTCTTTTTCGACAACAAAAGACTTTTTCAATGGAAACTTAATTTTCATAACTTCATCTATTATGCACCGGAATGTGTCTCCCAAAAAAAAAAAAAAAACCCCACTTATGCTTCATTAAAATGCTCTAGGCATGACCTACTAGGAGAATTTATCATTTATCCAAGACTTGCCAACCAGTGTTATATCAATGCCATCGAAAACACCCACTGTTACTAGATGCAAAACAGGGCATTCACACTGGGTGTTAAAGTGACTTACAATTTTTCAATTCTTGTTTAAAATAGATTTTCCAAGTTTATCAAACAAAACATTTCTAAACAGTTTTCTATATTTTCCATTTTATTTTTTTTGATAAGTGATATTTTCCATTTTATCAAATTGTATCAATAAAATTTTCAATATTTATACCATGATCAAACAATATTGATGAAAATAAGTGTATAACAGATACAAGTGTTGAGCCATTGAGATATTTATTAAATTATGTTACTAATTTAAAGGCAAATTGTAATGGTTTGATTGGAGACATGATTGCATCCTTTTCTAAGCATGAGTGATTTGGATGCATTATTGAAAGCTCTCCTGAAAGTTGATGCCTTGCTCACCTTTCTGTGAAGGTGTTGCACCTCTCAATCTGAGCTGGAGGGTTTGTAAAAGATACCTCTAAGATGAATGTTTGATGAAACTATGCATGATAAACAAATAAAAGATAAAAGAATTTAGCTGGATTGGCACAAACCCAGTTATGCCCCCTAACCATTTTCTAATTGTTTGGTGCCTACAAATCATCAAATTATTGGACTCAAAGAATTTATGACTCTAGTGTTTTTCCTAGAACTAAGCACGAACACTAATTTTTGTGCATCACTTAGTGCAAACCAGCTCAATTCTCTCATGACTCATCAATTAGAATAGCACAGTAAAATGCCATGATCTGCCCTTCCTAAAGTAGTTGTGAAAGGTTTGGGAGAGGGGGGGTTGAACATGCTTATAAAGTTTGAACACGATTTCACCAAAGTGCAAAGCCAAATCTCCAAGGGTCTTTTAAAATAATTCCCTTATTTTTACTGCCATGTTAATCTTCTTAATATCGATCCACTATTATGATAACTGTTTGAACCATTAGTTAGATACAATTTAACTATTAAGGCATGACATATCAGGTCCTACATGGACCATAACAAGCTCTATAGTCATACAATTCCCAAATTGGTCTAATATACTAAATCACAATTTTCCTCTATCCATTATCTCATCAAACAATTAGACATATTGCCAAATAAATGGTGGCCAAGGAGTCGTGCAGAACCGGTTATAATTTACTACAACCATGTTTCATACAAAATATCATCAAACATGTAATGCCGACAACATTTTTAAAACAATCTTATAGCTTCGAAGAAAAGAAAATTTGCAGGGAGAGGAGATTTGGAGGTCAAGCTGATCTGAGGCAAAAGAATTATGCCCAAAATAGAGAGTGGCAATTTGTAAGACCCCACGCAAGAGCCCAATCAAACAGAGTTCAATTCAGCAATAACTCCAACTGGGCCCTTGATGTTTCTTCATCTTCAAAAATCTAACTATTTCACTCAAACCACAATAGCCACATCAAACATAACGGGATGAAATTCCAAATATCTGATGAATGATTCCCAAACCAATTCCTCGACCCAAACAAGAGATCCAAGTTACTAATAATTCACAAACCTCAAAAGTATGTGCAATCCTCTCTCCACGGAAACCACGTCACACAAAGGAATTGCCTTCCAAATTTCATTGCTATAATGTTCACCAAAGTGTGCCCTCCAACATGTGCTTCCTCCCAAAAATTCTTCAAATAGTTCAATTGTCGCCTTTTGCATGACCCAGCAAATCCAAAACAAGCAAAATACAAGACCCCACATTTCTTTACCTATATCATTACGAAGATATAGGTGCCCTGTATCCATAATTATCTCCCAATGCAATTTACACATACAATTTCCATATACTTCTCCAATGGGTACTAACTATCACCATCCGACCACAACATAAAAGCCTTGTTATAGGCTTTATCTTGAAAGCACTTGGTAGAGTATGTATAGTGTTTGAAGAAAAGGAAAGCAATGATTTTTTTAGTTTCGAATCTAAGAAACGATGGGTTTCAAATCCAATGAAAGACTATTTCAGAGATGCTGCATTGGAAAATCACAACTGGGTCTGACCTTACTTAACATGGTTTCAGAAAAGCAATCTCTCTCTCTCACACAAACACAGTGCACCATCTAGTACTCCTTCAAATTTTAAAACAACAAATACACATATAGCATAAAATCCCAGCAAATAATCAGGAGCATAATCGATCGTGGAAATTATTTTTATTTAAAATTTGATAATAAATAAAAGAAATTCTTGTGACAGACAGAGATATATAGATAATAGCTATAGATGCAAAATAAAAATAAATGTAATTGTGGAAAGGATAGTTACAAAACCTTACCTAAAAAAAAAGTATAAGAACCATTTGGGAGTGAGGCTGCAGAGGGTGGCTTGGCTGTGATTGTGTTGTGTTGTGTTGTGTTGTGTAGTGTGTTCACTGCGTTTCCTGCTGGTGCCTGTAAAAAGGAGAGAGAGACTTATATAATAAAGAATATATATGGTGTAAATACTCTCCCAGATAAACTATACTAAACTGAAAAAAGAGTGCATACAAAATTTGATAAAGATGCGGTGTAAAAGGCCATATTTACACCATCCAATGTCAATATACCACATTAGATAAAGACAGAAATTGAACACAAAAGCTAAAGGCAAGGCACAGTTTTGAGCAAAACAGTAGAATTAGACCCCACTTGAGCAGCAAAAAAGAGCAAAAGCAGTAGCAAGAAAATGAAGACACCAAACCCAGTACAAATTTCACAAGAATCTATGAAGGAAAGGAGAATATCATATGAAGTCAAAAAGTAAGAGAAATACTCTCTATGGCAGATGCAGTTGTGAAAATTTTTGAACAAATGATTGATTATTATTTAACACCAACCCAGAAATTTATCTAACCCTGATGACAGTAGTGGGGGGCGGAGTCACCGGCGTCTTCTCTCCGGCGACTTCTTTCCAGTGATGGTGAGGCAACAGTGATGTTGCAGAGGGAGAGAGTTTGAGACAAAAAAGAGAGTAGAGGTGTGATAAATAAGGTTGGGTAACGTGGTTTTGTTTTTGCCCATTAGATTTATCATTTGACAGGTGTCTCAAATCTATTTAAAAATGGGAGGTGAGCCGGTCCCATTAGCAAAGTCATCCACTTTCTCCTACAAATTTTTATTTTTTATTTTTTATTTTTTACTTTTAATTTTAACTTTTTAACTTTTTTTTTTAATATATTTTATTTAATGGTAACAACTTCCAATTTCAGCCGTAAAAGAAGGTATAAAACTTGCCTTTTGCAACAAATTCATTCCAATTCAAGGTAACCACCAAGTGTTATATATATATATATATATAAAACAAAACAAAAACAAAAAATTTGATGTAATTTTTTAAGGTATATTTGGATAATATGTACGGGTCAATATCCATTATTGAATTTATTAGAGCGTTTGCAGCAGTGGAGCTATAATGCTATAATGCTAAAATTTAGCTCCACAAACACAAAAACTTGGCTGCAGCAGTGGAGCTAAATCTAAAAAATTTAGCTCCATTGCTACAGTGCACATCTATATATAGATGTGCACTGTTCATCAAAGCTAAAAAAAAATATTAATTTTTTATTTTATGTTCACATTACCTTTTTATTTTTTATTATTTCTGCATTTCATTCTCCGTGTCTCTCTCCTCACTGTCTCTCCATCTCTTCTTTCTTCCTCCACAGACCTTCTCTCCATCGCCGATCTCACAAGCCCAACCGCCACAAACCCTTCTCTCCATCGCCGATCTCACAAGCCCAGCCGCCGACCCTTTTCTCCATCGCCGATCTCACAAGCCCAACCGCCACAAACCTTCTCTCCATCGTCGATCTCACAAGCCCAGCCGCCACAGACCCTTCCGTTTCGCTTTGCACTCATTCCGTTTCGATCGAGAAGGACCAAGCCACGCCGTTGGCGGCGAAATCGGGCGGTCAGTATCAGTTAGGGCTCGATTCGTCAGTGAAGACCGTGAAACCATGCCCCTTGGCGCAGGTCTCGTCGGCCGGTACCGAAACGGACAGGGTATCGGGCATGGGTTTCAGTTTGGCTGTGTTGATTTTTCTGGGTTTTTGTTTTGTTCTTCTTCACTGGTTTTGATGGACACGACGTGTTGTGGTTGTTGTGGTTGTGCAGTGATTTTTATGGATTTGGCGGTGGTCGTGGCTGAACGTTGGTGGTTGAATGAAATATTATTTTATTGTAGTGTTTATATTATTTTATTGTGTTAAAAGCTAAAATAGATCCACTGCTGTAACATGTATGTAGGTAAAATAGATAAAGTGACTTTTTGTATAGCTAAATAGCTAAAATTTTACATCCACTGCTGTGGATGCTCTTAGTATTAAAAAAAACTCCCATAAGCCTTTTCTGTATTTTATATCAAAATTTCTTTAGTCATCTTCATTTATAGTACATAAAAATTTATTATATAGATTTAATATTTATAAAAAAAAAATGTATTAAATATGGCAGATGTTTTTAGTAAAATTTGTGTAATATATTTTTAGTGTTAGTTACCTTCTATAAGACATCATTGACATTTTTAAAAATATTATTAAACTTATTTGAATCACTTGGGCTAAATCAACCTAATACACCGTACATGCATCATCCTACTGTAGGGGCGAAGGTTAAATCAGAGAGGATTGGGCCTGGTTTGAGCTTTAAAAAGGCTCAATTGTGCGCTAATGAAAGAGAATTAGGATCAAAGTTCAAACCAAGCATTTCAAATCCAAAGTTAAAAAGATTTGGCCCATAGACATAGAAGACTTGTTCGAAAACGGACCAAGGAGAAGGGCAAGCTCAGAAGCATAGGCAGGCAATTGAAGATTATCAGACTACACCTAGGATACAATCTGGCAAAAGAATAATAATTTACTCAAGTGAAGGTTGGAGGAAATTTCCTAATAAAGCAACTATCTCCTCTACATTAAATATATTACACCAACCAGTTATGCCGTATTTATGACTGAATGACCCTCCAGAATAGTGCTCTGAGAGCTTGTTACCTTCACATCTTAGCCTCAAAAGGAGGTGAGTGGAAAGATGAGACAAGTATCTCACTTGAAGAATCATCCATCCTACAAGTGGACAGCTGAGATGGAAGCAACTAACCTATAAATAGGAAAAGATCCATTGTGTTAAGGATCTTAAAAAATAAGATTAAGCCTGGAGAGAGAGATTATTGTAAAAAACTTGGATATTATATTATGATTATCACTATGTATTAGCCTTCCTTGGACAAACTGAGGTGAGTTTATAAAAGAACTTTCTTCATATATCATATCTTACAGTATATAAGTCTTTTTACTTTAAAATTTCTTTTCACTATTTTGAAAGTAGTTTTTAAGCCCATTTCTATAAATGAGTTGTTTCAATTAAGGGCCCAACTCAAGAGAGTTATTCGGTTTCTACCCCATACGCCTACCATGATAAATCTGAGTAAAATTTAAATGTTGGTTTTTATTCTATTAACTTTATTACATATTTTATATATTATAAAAAATGCACCTAAGGTTGATATTTGGTCCAGGGCATTTAGTTTTTCTTTTATTCTCTTGTAAACTTTTTAGACTATTGAACTTTAGACCATAAATTTAAAACTTAATATATTATTTAACCTTGGATTAATTGCACTCCCCCCTTTAACTATGGGGTACTATTCAATCTCCCATAAACTTTTAAATCGGGCAATATCCCCCTAATGTATTGGTAATATGCGAAATACCCAATTGTTATTAACAATTTCTACTAGCTTCACAAATTTAAAGGATATATTCTATAAAAAAAAAAAAAAAAGATTATATTATATCTGTAAAAAAAAAATCATGAAAAATACTAGGTATACCCTTAATTGAAAAAATTAATAATTTTGTTCATACCTATGGTGAGTGATGTCAACATATTGTAAAAATGTTGTGAGACTTTGTTGTGTTCGAATAAAAACTCATTATGAATTTCCATAACGTTTATTTATTTATTTATTTTTTTAACTTTAAACATTGATTCTTTGGGTTTTAAATTTTAAGCATAATTTTTGGTTTTCTTTTTATGTCTTTGTATTTTCATTAAAAAATAATTTTCACTTTTATATAATATAATGTTGTCCTTTTTTTTTTTTTTTTTTTGAAAACTTTAGTTTGGTAGTTGAAAAAAAAATCACTAAATATGATATCAAGTGATATCAATTGATAAAATCTTTGATAGTTAAATAAAAGATTTGGAGTTCAATTTTTGTTTACACAAAAAATTGATATATATATATATATATATATAGAGAGAGAGAGAGAGAGAGAAGAAAATATAAAAATAGGTAGATGGTACGGATAATATAAAAAAATTCTTAAAAAGGGAATTGTTGAGGTTAGGTAGATTGGAAATAGGATTGAGTTAATTAGGAGAAGAGACAACTAAAATAGTGTAGAGGACACTTTTGCTTTTGCATTTTTTTCCTATGCCAAAGGCCCAAAAGCCTGACCCAACCCACGATTGACACTGGCCTACAATCTTCATTCTTCATTGAAAGGGCCACCTATGTCCAAAAGGAATCAAGCCCATAAATAAAAGAAAAAAAAATTCCCAAACGCAGCCATGGCCAAAGCCCATGAAGTTTATATTTAGAAAAAGAGGAAAATTGGCATGGCAAGTAGGGGTGGGCCTGAAATGCCTAAGTTTTGGTTTTGTCATGGAAATATCAGATTTAAAAAAATTAAAAATTAAAAAAAAAATTTTGTGGAGCCTCCCTATCATTTGTGGGATGACATGAATATGACGTCTCTATGTTGTACATAAATTTGGTTTGTAAACTATTAATATGTGAAAAATAATATAAAATTCCCATTTCTAAGGGGACAAAAACCTTAAATGAAACCCATGAAATAATAAATATCTGATATTTATTTTATTTCTTATTATGAAATATTGTTAACAATCTTATTATGAAATATTTCTTACCTTTCTTTTTTCTTTTCTTTTTTGGGGTAAATATATGAGTTGTAATTAATTATAGAATTTATGGAAGTGGTTTGGATATGTGGGGAGGGGGGTAGCACCATAGTTGGTGTGGACATCTGATCTTACACACACGTGGTCTTGCATCTCTATCAAAATCCAAATTGAAGTTCTGACACAGTGGCCCACTATAAAATAAGGAATACAGTAGTTAATAGCAGGGAGAGAGAGAGAGAGAATCGGCGGATTGAGATACTACTGCATCATACAATTACCCTTCAGTAATTCATAGCAAAGTCGGAGTTACATACATGGGTGGGCCCCCCATTTTGAACTTTTACTTAGAATTTATATAATTATTTAAAGGGAATATCGTACCGTGTTTGTTAAGGTTACACTAATATAGGTCTCATTTAATAAAAAAAATTGAATAAATAAAAGAAAAAGATATAAAATTGACCCCACAATTTATTTAAATATTTTTTTCTTTATAAAACTAGCTCCACAACTTAAAAACTGCAAAAATATGACATAAATATGCAATGAAACTGCATAAAAAGTATAGTAGACTATAATTAACGAGCACCTTACGATGCCAATTAACACAACCCTTATTTTAATATTTTCAAAATTTAGCCTACAAAAATAAGAGTTGCCCTCCATCCTCCAAATATTTGAGTTAGTCCAACAATTCTCTTAAAAAATAATTGGTTTAATAGTTATAAAGACATAATTTTATTTTTCTCAATTTAATTTAATTTATTTTTTGTAAAATGTGCTTTTATATTTGTTAAATATTTGATAAAATTTGGCACAAAACATGTTTAGATCTATCATTTTTCAACTTGCAATGTGGCGATTAACAAATCATTGATTCATTAAAAAAAAAAATCTTGTGACTAAAACTACACAAGAAATGTCTCTTTAGTTGTTACATAATGAGTTAGAACAAGATAGTTTCAAATATGTTTGGACTTTAGAGCCTAACTTATTCCTCCAAGTTTTGGATCATTCATGTTTTTGAAAATTTCATTAGTTTAATTGAAATATTTTTTACTTACTTTAGTATAAAATTTGATCATCTATATATATATATATATATAAAATCGAAACTTTTGCTGGCACCACAATTTTCCACGTCAGCACAATATTTAAAAAATAAAAAATAAATAAAAATTATAACTTCTCAAAACCCTAGCAACCTTACCCCTCTCTCAAGTTAAAAAATATAAAGTCACGGTTTCTGCAAACTCTCTCTCTCTCTCTCTCCAGACGTAGGAAGCCCTAAAGTATTCAAGATTTACAATGCACAGTATAGATTTTAGCTTATAAAGTTCAGCTTTTGTAAGGTTAGTGTTGTTTACATATAGATTAATACATAGTACTTTGTTCACCATTGAATACTCATATAATCAATTTCCAATTCAGTGTTCAAGAATTAAACCAAAATTCTAACTGTGCTATCATAAAATATTATTATTAGTATGAATTTTATGGAGTTGCGGTGTTCAAGAATTAAACCAAAATTATTTTAAATTATCTACAATATTTTGTCCTCTGAAAATTTTATCTCTTTGATTTTATTATATTGTGTTTCTTAAGTTATAGAGAGATTTTCTTTGGTTTCTGCAAACTCTCTCTCTTTCTCTCCAGATGTAGGAAGCCCAAAACGCACGGTATAGCATTCAAGATCTACAACTCACGGTATAGATTTTAGCTTATAAAGTTCAGCTTTTGTAAGGTTAGTTTGTTTATATATTTAGTCCTTACGTTTAGGTTTAGGTTTAGATTTAGGTTCAGGTTTTAAGAGATTTATATATTACTACTATGTGGCTAAATTTCCCGTGACATCAGTTTTATATTTTTAACCAAATACATCAAGAAAGCAAGAGAAGGCGCATAAATATTTAGTCCTTACGTTTAGGTTTAGGTTTAGGTTTTAAGAGATTTATATATTACTACTATGTGGTTGAATTTCCCGTGATATCAGTTTTATGTTTTTTTTTTTTTTTTTTTAATTTGTTTTATGTAAAGTTAGTTTTATCTCAAAGATAAGGTTTTATTTCTACCGTAAGAACTATTTAGGTATGTATCCCTTACAAGCACACATGAACTTAAATTGTCTTTTAATATATGCATGCTTTATTATTTTCTAATAGTTTTCCCGTGCATCGCACGGGTTAGCGACTAGTTTGTATTTAAAATGAAACTTTTTAAGAATTTTATTATGAAAATGGTAAAAAATGATTTTTATTTTATGAAAGATCACCATCAAACATAATTTCGATTGAAAATACTAAGTTCTTTTTTTGTTGGGTGTGTGTATATATATAACTTATCAAATAAAAAGTGTGTATACACACACACACACACACATATGTGTGTGTGTGTGTATGTTGGAGGGTTGTCTTGATAAATATATTAGTATTGTAATTTAACCCTCCAAACAAAAATTCCTGGTTCTACCCCTGATTCGTAAGACTACACCTTTTATCGGCATTCTTTTTCATAACTATTGTATATAGTAAATTATAGTTAGTTGTTTGTCACTTTTATATTGACCCATTATTTTTTCTTCATTACTCATAGCCCACTATATCAAAATTGTGGCAAAGTTTTGGCATAAAAGGGCATGGTCCTTAATTTTTTCTTACAATCCCATGAGGGATATTAAAGTTGAAAAGGTCAAAAAATTAGAAAGATCAATAGAATTTTTATCGAATAAACTTTTACATATCACGTGGTTGGTAATTATATGGTGAAATAGTGCTAACTATTGCACAAGATTCAAATATCTTATTTGTTTGATTTATTTTATTGGGTAAGATACAAAAATCATCCCTTGAATTTATATTAATGCCACTATTCCTCTCCTCTATTATTTACTATTGACTACCCAAACACTTGCATATATAATTGTTGCTTGGGAAAAAATTTCTCTATATTTTAGAATCAGAATGTACTTTTTATGTTTTACTTAACCATAGTTGATGCGATTTTACCATAATTGATGCGAGTGCTCTTTTGTAGTTAAATCAAGCTGTCGAGACTTGGAAGGGAGCTAAAGACTTAAAGGAATAAAGAACTTTCAAATAGTTTAAGCGTTGATTTTGTTTATGGAGCAAATTGGATATTTTTTAAGAACAATTTTTACATCTTACCTTAGAAAAAAATTGAAATTATTAAAAAATTTATTATTTTTATCTTATTTTATTTTGCATTTACCAATGACGAAACTACCCTTAATTTTGGTGTACACTAAAAAGTGCAGGCTAGACTCCAAAAACTAAGAACGAAAGAGACTGGTCAGGGTTCTTATGAGTCATGACCTCCATAACATAGAGCTGTCCTCTCTGGTCAAACCCTAGTCAAACCAGTACCCCCCCCCCCCCCCCCCCCCCCTTTCAAACTCTTACAACTCTCATGTCCAAGCTGGCACAATACAAAACAAAAGAAAAAAAAAAAAAAAAAAAAAAAAAAAAACAAAACAAAACAAAAACAAAAAAGTTTCCTACGTGGCATCCAGGCTTTAAATGTCCTTGCCTCAAAAGACGAAATTGACATCTGTATTTTCTTAAAAGGACAAAACTGTCCTCTCTGTCAGAACTCACAAAATCCAAATTTTGGGGGTGGTCATGTAAATTAGAGGAAGGATAGGGGTTAAATTTTAACTTGCAATTATTATATATATTCTTTGCGATTACATGGGATTTATATGAATGATGATTTGTGAGGTTAACCAAATGATTAGGATTTAGGGGCTGCTTAACCTTTTGATGTAGATTTCTTCTGCTTGATTTTCTTCAACAAATTAAGTATTTGTACTACGGTGCTTCGCACTCCATCATTGACACTACAAGTCTGCAACCCATCCACCATGCACACATTGGCCCATGGCTTCTCTCTTTCAAGTTATAAACCCCATTAATTAGTCAGTGGGTCTGAGGTCAACCTTTTTTTTTTTTTTTCCACAAATTTATTCTAATCGATGGAGCGATAAATTGTAAATAATAGACAATAAAACGGTATCAATAGTGAGTTCAAGAGATATGTGATTTAAACACCATCTATACATTAAAGTGAATTGATGTTTTAATTTGAGATAAAGACAAATCATCATGAAACATTCGTCATAGGTTGAAATTCTCTCTCTCTCTCTCTCTCTCTCCTATATATATATATATATATATATATATATATAAAATAGTATAAGTGATAAACTCACATGAGAATTAATAATAACTTGATAACTCAATAATTGTTAAGTTTATTTTGAAGCATTGTTCATATCAATTATATTGATACCATTCTAATTATAAACTTAATTTTGGTAACAAATCATCTAGCTAGTGAGTACAAACTTTCATCTTCACTATTTTTTTGTCAAATTATAGTTAATTTCTTTTTGCTGAATAAGTATAGTCTTAAATTTGTACTGAATGTTATATTAATGTTTGTGAATGATTTGTTAAATAGTAGCTTTTGAAAAATAATTTCACTATGAACTAAACCCTAAACCATAAAATTTTGAAATATGGAATTTTTTTTCATCTGTAGGATTCAGACAGTTTGCCTTGCATTTATTGGTAACAGTATATAGCTTAATATAAATTTTAAAAACACATAAGTAATTTTAAAGCTTAAAGGAAGTCTCAATGACCTGCACGATGAAGTTGTGCCTTTTAGGATGGTAGTGTTGCAATATTTGGTTCATCACAAGTATTCTATACAAACAAAAGTAAGTCTGCACAGAGGAATGGCACAAAATATCATACCTATCTGATCAATGTTTTGGGTCTAACAACTTTTTATTTTTATGCAGAAGACAAGCTAATTATTATTTTTTCATCAAAAAAAATTTATAAAAAGTACAAAAGGCCTTAAACATGAATATAGGTGAGGCATACTTTCTTATATAGGTGTAACATGTACTCGTTAGATTTAGATTGTAAGAGCATTCGCAATGGAAAATTGTATCTTATCCTATTTTACTATCTCAAAAAGCTATTTTATCAATTATACCATACCATTTTATAACACACCCAACATCCCAATTTTTATTTTCCTATTCTACTCATTAAAATAGTATATATTATCTACTAAAATAATATAATATATTCCAATATAATTCTTCATCTCTCTTCCACTTTATCAATTAAAATATATTATAATTTGCACAATTGTACTACAGTATTATCCTACATTTAAAATGGCATTGTAATACAATTGCAAAAAAATTTACAATTCTGGCATTTTACAAGTCCAGTTGCTAACACCTTTTTGTGCCTTGATTGTACTTTTCCTCTACATTTCCCATTTGCAATTGAAAATGCTCTAATAAAAGAAAGGGTCTTAAACTAAAGTAACTTTTTTTTACTAAAATATTTCCCATGCACCTTATGAGAGTGATAGAGATGAATTTTTAATTCTTTTTTTAAAAAGTTCTGAAATATTACTTCCTTTATTATAATGTGTGTATGTGACTGCATGTCATATTATATCATTTAATTTTTTTTGTTATTGGTGAGCTATGAGAAATAAAACAGACAAAATTCCTTGTGGTATAGGTGCAAGTGCAACTGATTTCATTATCAAAAAGAGAGGCAAATAGAGTATAGAGTCATAGAGTCCCACAAGCCCTACACTTTTGGGACTGGCTTCCATTGCAGCAACTTTAAGTCTTTAACACATAATGAAATAATGAATACTTGCAATTCAAACGGGTGTGATGATTGGGGGGCTTGACCACGTGTAGTAGGGGTAGTGGGAGTCATGCTCGTACACATTAACACAAACACCATATCTTTTCTCTTCAAATCTCTCTTTCTCTCTCTGAAATTTTTTGGGGTTTGTTGATCTGTCAGTTTGAATGGGTTTGCTTGGCCTTTTCTTATAATGGTACGCTTCATGACTCTCTCTCTCTCTCTCACAGGGTTCCCCTTACTCTGTGGGGAGCACTGGTTTGAATAAGTAGATTTAGATTTCACCTTTAAACTTTGAAGATTTTTGAAGATTTTAAGGGGAGAGAGTGCCAATCAAAGATAAAGCTCCAAAAAGGTTGAAAATTTTAAGAAAAAGGAGTAGTAGAAAAAGATGGTGAAAACATGCATCAACACACCTTTGGTGTATCATTATCTTGATATGTAATCATTTTCAGATGCACATACAAACCACAAAAATCATGGAAACAGCAAGACCCCATTTTGTCTCAGACTGTGTTATGGTTTTAGAGCCACTGATCCGTATGTTTAGGTATACCTTAATTATGTTTTACCTGAACTAGAAATCTTTTGTGGGATTTGACTAGTTTGAACTTTGAACACGCACAAACACATCAAATCAAAAGAGAGATATATAAGGGCCCCTTGGACCAAATTTTCACTGCATGACGCCACTCTTCTTGATCTTTTCTAGAGACTAGCTCTCTCTCTCTCTCTCTCTCAAACACAAGCACACACACCCTCTCTCTCACTCGTTTGTGTGTTGCTTGCATGCATTTGGTTGATGGCTGAACAAGGGGGTAATAGTATAATGAGGGACTATAGGAAAGGGAACTGGACGCCAGATGAGACAATGATTTTGATTGATGCAAAGAAGATGGATGATGAGAGAAGAACGAAGAGGATTAGTAGTGGGGACACTAGTAGCGAAGGGAGGAGCAAATCTATAGAGCCAAGATGGAAATGGGTTGAAGATTATTGTTGGAGAAAAGGGTGTTTCAGGAGCCAAAACCAGTGCAATGACAAGTGGGATAACCTTATGAGGGATTACAAGAAAGTGAGGGACTATGAGAGGAGGATAGCTGAGAGAGGAGAAGGAAACAATGTTGAAGGGTCATATTGGAATATTGAGAGGAATGAGAGAAAAGAGAGGAACTTGCCCACCAATATGTCCCCTCAGATATATCAGGCTTTGGTGGAGGTTGTGGAGAAGAAACCAGGAGCAATTGTAAGTCAAAGGGTTGTGGTTGGTACTAGTGGTGTGCCTATGTCTGTAGCTTCCAATCCCAATATTGGCTTTGTGATGGACAGACCTGCGTCTTTGCCTCTAGCACAGCATCACATCTCTTCTACTACTGCTACTACTACTCCACCTCCAACATTAGCACTACCAGCACCAGCAGCACCTACTCTTCCTCCACTGCCATCACCAGCAGCACCAATTCCTGCTCTAACATATTCTCAGCATACGCCCACAGTAGGTACTCTCTCTAAATGAATCAAAAACCTCTCCATCTCTTTTATGCATTTTTCAAGTTCTAAGATTAGCATATCAGGAGATAATATATTAAGCAAACTCATATGAGCATCAGCAATGTAGGTATCATTAATCTCTCTGGAGCAAAAGCTCCACTTTCTTTTTTCTTTTTCTTTTTTTTGATGGGAACATAACAATTTCAATGAAAAGAAGCTGGATTACAACAGAACCTGAAGGAAAGCAACAGAACCTGAAAAATTACAGCAGAAAATTTTGGCCATTCATTTTTCTACCCAAGGAAAAAAAAAAAATTGATGCCTAAACTTCACCGTATGACGTACATTTATTATGGAATTTAATTTCTCTTCTATGCAATGTACTTTCAGCAGAATTATAAAACTGAGATGCACAAAATTTAATGTCATACCACACGCAACTATGTATATCTGTTTTTAATATTAATTTATTCTCAGAAGAAAAATGAAGGTAACATTTGAGTGATTTCATCATCACTGTTGATGGTTATAGATGAATGTTAATTAATATTTTTCAGTCAGTATTTTATTTATTTATTTTTGGTTTGATTTAGTTCCATATGTATATGATTTGGAGATGTGTGATAGCTCAGATTCTGATACGAGTGAGCATTCAGACTCACCAGCAAAGAGAAGGAGAAAAGGAGGTGAAAGTGGAGAGGGGACCAGTGGCACTGCAAATGCAAGCAGCTCATCACATGAAGTGGGCACTGCCATTTCCAAAAGCGCTTCTATCATAGCAGAAGCCCTTCAAGCAAGCGAGGCGAGAGAAGAGAGGAGGCACAGAGAACTTTTGAATTTGCATGAGAGAAGGCTGAAGATTGAGGAATCTAAGACAGAAATCAGTAGGCAAGGCATTAATGGCCTTGTTGATGCTATCAACAAGCTGGCAGATTCCATCCATGCCTTGGCTTCCCACAAGACCCAATCAGCTCCAAAATGATCTTACTTTACTAGTAAATAAACATTATTAATATGCATTTAATTATAGCTAAGAATTAAGATAGAGAGAGAGAGAGAGAAAGAGCAAAAGAGAGATTTTAATCCTATTTTGTTGGGTGTACATAAATTCTAATCTCATTTGTGCATGCTCTATTTCATGTTTGATTCACTTTTATCAATAATTCTAATCCCATTTGTGCATCTGTTTCATGTTTGATTCACTTTTGTTAACCAATTTCTAATCCCACTTATGCATGCTCTATTTCATGTTTAATTGATTGACTTTTGTTAACAATTCTAATTAAATCTCTATTCCATGTTTGATTCCCTTTAATCAATAATTCTAATCCCATTTGTGCATGCTCTATTCCATGTTTGATTCCCTTTTATCAATAATTCTGATCCCATTTGTGCATGCTCTATTTTATTTTTGATTGACTTTTGTTAATAATTCTAATCCTATTTGTGTGCACTTTTCATTAAAAAAAAGTTCCCATTTGTGCATGCTTTATTTTATGTTTGAATATTTTATTCACTTTTATTTCTAATTCTCTCTCTCTCTCTCTCTCTCTCTCTCTCATATTGACCCTATAACCTAAAGGGTTAGGCTCTAATTCTATTATAATGTTCTATAAGTGTGACTTGATAAAAAAAGTATTGTAATGTATGTAACACTCACTCACGTATTTACGTAGAGGGTTAGGCTCTAATTCTATTATATTGTTTTATACGTGACTTGATCAAAAAAAGTATTGTAATGTATGTAACACTCTTACGTATTTACATAGAACTTTCACTCACAAAACTTATATATATATATATATATACACACACACGTGAAATTGATTTGGCACAACATACCTCCTCTATTCTCAAAAAAAGAAAAAGAAAAGGGGACATCACAATTTAATGACTTTGTATAATCTTTTCTAGGACCACTTCATCAAGACAAAACCATGATTGATTTGTGTGACATCGAACATGGGCAATGAAGTCCAGAACACCTTATGCTTTGCAATTACATACAGTACGGTGCATTTGAATTTGCCACTCTTGTCGACAAGTCACACAATCAGAAAAGCTTTGAATATGCATAGAGATAGTAGTACCTCATGCAAATATGGGTCTAACATGAAAAATCCTCTTTAGAAAACAAATGAAAACCGTATCAAAAGGCCCCCCCCGGGGGGGAAAATTGTTAAGATAGCAATTTGTAATCGGTAATCATTTTTAAATGAGATCCATGTTTATTATCTACTAATTATTATATATTATCATAAAATGTGCGAGTAAAGTTGTGAATTTTTATTTGAATAAATTACAATTTACCTTTCTTATGATTTGCTCATAAAATAATTCTCAAAATTTCAATTGCTCTATTAGAATCTTTAAATTTTGGATTAAAATGAAGGAAACAGCTAATAAAGATCCTAAGGGTATAAGTTTAAGAAATGTTTTTAGAAATATTTTATGAAAAAATAAAAATGCAACTGATTTTTGGCATTAAAACTTTTTAAAAATAATTCATTATAAAATACCTTAAAAGCACACTTGTTAACAAAACCCTAAAATGAAATAATTAGATTTTGTTCAAATTAACAAATTTTGTAATTTGTGTATATACAATTTAACTCCTCATGGTTTGGATCATTCACAATTTAATTTTACAAGTTTTTTCAATTACTGCATCTTTACCTTTTTAAAGTTTTGTTTAAAATGAAATTATTAGGAATACTTTAGACAAAATCCTTATAATTTCATTTTAGTTCAAACTTGCCCGTTTGGATTGAGGAGGGAAGGAGCGAGAGTGGAGGGGAGTAGAGTTAGCTCAAATAGATTGATTTTGGGCCAAATTTACTCTACTCTACTCCCTTTCCCTCTTTCTCAATCTAAACGGACCATTAGAGATCGATTCCAATTTACAAACAAGTAAAGGTTGTGTTAACGAGTACTGTAAGTTACTCGTTAACAACTTTATAAAGAGAAAAAAAAATATTAAAATAAACTGTGACTACTTTTATGTATTTTTCTCTCATTTATCTAATCATTTTATTAAATAGAACCTATATTAAGGAAACCTTAATAAGCACCCATGCTCGTTAACATTTTCCAATAATTAATAGAAGTAATCATTAAAAAAAAAAATTGTGAAAAAAAATTTTCTTTCAAATTTTAACTTACTAAATTATTTATTTATTTATAGAAATTTACTAATGTGTGTCTTTAAGTCATATATTAATAATCTATTTTAAGAAAACTTTATTTATATTTAGCTAGAGGAAGAGATTAGAGATTGATGAGGATGAAATGGGTAAGAGCGTGTAGCGAACGCTCTTAGAAAAGGTTGGGGTGGAGGTAGAGGTAGCTAAAGTATCATTAATGAGGGTAGAAAGAAATAGGTGGGAGAAATGTTGGCAGTGAGTAAGAGTAGTACAGGGAGGGAGCAGTACATCTGAAAAAAGTGCAGGTAATGACATCCCCAAAAGACTGGTCAAAGGCGACCAGTCAATGATCTCTCTGACCCTGTGACTGTGTTTGTGAGAGAGAGAGATGCTTTGCCCTTCTGTTTTACCAAGCTACCATCAGTTTTTATTATTATTATTATTATTATTTGGTAATTGCATTCTGTAGTGACAAAAAATAAAGTTGGTATTTTTTTTTTTTTTTAAACTTTTATTTGTAATTTGTCTGGATCCTTTACTTTCCCACTAAGAATTCTGACTGTATGAAGGGGTTATTATTGGCAATTTTTTTGTAGGCCGTAGCCTCAGTTGTATTTTCTGACAAAAGAGCTTTGCTAAAGTTTGCCTTTTCCCTTTTGAGATTGAGAGAGAGAGAGAGCCTGGATATAACGGGCATTTCAGCTTAAATTTTTTTTTTTTTTTAAATCATATATATATTGAGAAGGATGAAAAAAAAGAAAAAGATAGATATCTTAAGTATGTGTTTGGTTTGCGTGTTCACGCTAGATATTTGCGTTTTCAGCTTTTTTATTTTTTATTTTTTATTTTTAGCCGCACAATTTGAGTTTGCGTTTTCAGTTTTTTTTTTTTTTTTTTTTTTTTTTTTGGTTTTTAAGCAGCACAATTTGACTTTTTTACTATTTTTCAGCCACACAAGTGGGTCCGTGTATTATTTATGGGACTCACAAACTTTACTTTTCAACAATTTTTTCATTAAAATAAGCATCACAGAACTATTTACATATTTAAAAATTAATTTGTTACAAACTTTTCAATTTTCAGCTGTATCTAAACGGACCTTAAATGCCACACTTTTTCTTTTTTTGGGAAAATTATGCATTATCCCTTTAAACAATACTCCTTTTATACTTTCCCACAAAATTACCAGAATACACATTTAGTTCTTAAAATTATGAGAATGTACGTTTATATTTTAAATTATATCCCTTTTATACTTACCCTTTAATATTTTAGGAAAGTAAGTGAGTATTTTCATAGTTTAGAGGAGTAAGTATAAAGATGATCTTTTATATTTTACTCTTCTAAACTATAAAAATGCACATTTATTTCTCTAAACTATTACTCATAAAATAAAGTGTAAAGTGTTACAACTTATATAGATAATAATTTATGGAGTAAATGTGCATTTTTATAATTTAAGGCGATAAGTATAAAAAAGTGATAGTTTAAGAGAATAAAGTATAATTTCACTCCATTTTTTCTCATACGTTTCTTCGTGTAGATTATTTATTTATTTTTGGGTGAAAAAAAAAACAAAAAACAAAAAGCATAAGAATGGGAAGGTGGCAACCCTACATGCCTAGAACAACACAAAGAAAGATGGGCACCAATGAACCTAGCGTTGGCCCTTTGCCTTGTTGGACTACTGTCTAGCCATTAGACCACCTACTGCATTGACCTTTGTATGGATAATTGGATGATGAAATTAGTACCCATTTGCCTCTATCACATCTCTTTTGCCTGTGGGGTGTGGGGGTAAGAGCCGAGATTCAAGTTTTCAGGAGGGAGTTTCACACACACACATATATAGATTAGGTTAGAGTAGAATTTCTATTTTGTATAAAAAAATATTAAAAAAAAAAAAAAAAAACTAGAATTGACCATTAGAGTACCCTATTCGTCCTCTTAACTATTGCAAAAAATTCTTAGCTTTCAAATGACTTTAGACCAAAATTAATGTTGGGTATAAACGTTAGTAAAGCCCACATTGAATAACATTGAGAAGAATAAGTAGTTAATATAATATAATTGAGCACATACCTATTGTCTTTATGCCTTTTGGGTTAAAATTTGTCTCTATATATTATATTAACTAATTAAAGATACTCTCAAGGTGTTTATCTCCTCAACAATTGAGTGGGTAAATAAGAAATTGCCTACCACAGCTAATAACAGCTATAGCTATTACAAATAAGTGATAAGAGCATGATAGGAAAGGTCATCCCTTACTCCATCTTTTAAATTTTGAGAAATAGAAGAAATCTTGAAAACAAAGGTCGGTCCTCCCAAGGTTGTTAAAATTGGGATCCTACCTAGGATTGTGGGAGGTAGGTGAGATCGTGAATCGTAAGATCTTACATTTTTTTAGAAAAAAAAATGCAAAAAACATGCACATTGTAGTGACTTTTTTTTTTTTTTAGAGTTTCAACCTATGATGTCTGCTCCTGATGATAGCTCTTTATCATCAAACTAAGATACCAATTGGTTTTTGGTGTAAGTGGGGATTGAATTCTAGATTTCTTATTCAATCATTAGAAACTTTACCAATTGAGTTAATTGGAACTCACTCACATTGTAGTGACTTTGTATGTTAAATAATCACATAAATCATGCATTCATAAAAAAAGAAAAAAGAAAAGAAAAAAGATTTGCATTAATATGAGATAATTTGTATATCATATATTATTACGCTTATACTAACGAAATAAATATATTTAAATTTAAGCACAATTTATCCTAAAAATTCAATAAATATTTATTAGGAACCAAGTACAACAAGTTATTATCAAACCGGACCATCAATTTCAATTTGCTTAAAAATTAAAAAACCAGAAAACTTCAGTTATAAAAATACCAACCGGACCATCAATGGCATTAGAAGGAAAAAAAAAGGTTAAGTTTTATTTGAAATTCAAAATACTAGGAAAGGTTGAATAGTCAAATTTACTAATACCCTAGCATCATCATTTCAAGGGGGAAAAAAACCTAACTATTAAAATTTAAAACCCAAAATGTGGCACTCCAAGCTAGGGATGGAAATGGGGTGGGGCGGGTCTGAAGGATGGAGTCTTTGCCCTCGCTATGCATGATTTTGTCTTTGCCCCATCTCTGCCCCACCTTGCATTACGGTAAAAATTTTCTTGCCTCATCCCTGCCCCTTGGGGCCCTACAAAGCCTTGTCCTACCCTAGAAAACTCTACTTCTTGTTAATTTGCCCACAACTATTACAATTGTTTCTAATAAAACTTGTTTCGTTAGTAAAAATATACTTGAAATTACAAATAAATTTATCCCATCAAATCAAACTAATTTTTAGCAAAAATTGAACAATATTATTAAAGTGGTTAACGAGACAATATCACAACAAAAACAAAAATCTCATAATATAATAATCAATGATTCAATAGTATATAAATTTGTTTATAATAAAGACAAAAGAAAATGTTAAAATTGGTACCTTATTTCCAACTTTGCTACAAAAAAAAAAAAAAAAAAAAAAAAAAAGAGGCTGAAAGCCTTACTAAGTAGAATAAAATAAGTTGATGATACGTTTGTTTAAATAATAGAGTTTTAAGGTATGAAAAATTTACAATTTAACATTTATCAATGCGGGGTGGGGGGAGGGGGGGGACAGGGTGGGGCGGGTTGGGTCTAAAAAGTCTAAACCCATCGCCACCCTGCCCCGTGGTGCGGGGCTAAAATCTTGCCCTATTCCCGTCCCACCACCTTTGTGGAGTGAGGCAAAATTGCCATTCCTACTCCAAGCTCCATCTTAAACCCCAATTCCCCATATTTCCTGAGTAATTCCTAGGTACTCCCGGGACACAGAGAATGATACTTCCTCATTTCACATTCATAATGGGGTATATTTATTAAATTCATGGTAGTGTTTACCACGAATGTGAGAGGAAGGAACACAATTTCTTCGTACTCTAGGATTACCTAAGAATTTTTCCCTTCCTCCACTTTCTAATTTCTTCTTTTATCTTTCTCCTCATTTACTTGAACTCTCTCTCTCTCTCTTTTGTAATTCCTTTTCTCCTCTATTTCAACTCAAAGTCTTCATTGCAAATCTATGAACTATGAAGCATTAATGGCTATGTAGAATAAAGATCTATGCTACTTCTTTCACTTTTTGATCTTCAGCCCTCTATCTCACAAATGTGTGAGTTTGTTTTGGGTAGATTTTGTAAAAACTCTCTCTCTTTCTTCTCATAAACCTTAGAACAACAAAATGGGACCTATTGGGACGTTGTTTTTCATTTGAGCTTCTGTTAGGCTTAAGAAAAATGCCAGAAACTAGGATCGTGTGGGATCGTTAGGATCATACAATACTAACGATCTTGAACGATCCTACCACCGATCCTTGAATGTGAACAATCCTTGAACGATCTAGATCGTTTTGGGCATGTGAGATTGTAGGATCATGTGATCTAAATTGTGATTTTGACAACCATGGTCCCCCACCCAAAAAAAAAGAAAAAAAAGTAAGACAATGAAACTTGGAGAATAGAACCATCCAATGACAATTTGAAAACTTTGAAATTGTGAGAATATAGCTGTTAAGAATATTGTGCTAGGTTGAATCCAAAAATGAGTATGCCCACCTCAAAACTCAATAACCTACTATCTTAAAACTTTAAATTCAATGGGAAAATTATGAGAAAGAAGAAATATTGAAAACAAAAGTTTTTGAATTTTTTTTTTTAAAATTTTCCTTATACTTAGGTTATAAGAATGAAAGACAGTGAATCTTGGAGAATAGAACCATCCAATGACAGCTTGAAAACTTTGAAATTGTGAGAATATAGCTGTTAAAAATATTGTGCTAGGTTGAATCCAAAATGAGTATGCCCAAAGTGAGCTCAATCCAATTCATAATGAGGAGTTGTGACTCTTCATGCATTGGTTTAATTCTCGGCGAATTGGCGTGACTCTTGGTAAAGGATTATAACCTTTGGCAAAAGTTGCAACTGCTTGACGACCCCAAAATTTCATGATGAGGTGCTTTGTGTCTACAAATAGGAATATAGGATACTACACTTTGTTGTTAGACAATCATTTTGAGTGGCGTTCAGAACAACACACAAGGAAATCTCTCTCTCTCTGAGTGCATTAAGTTGTGGATATCGTGTGTTTTGTTCTTGAATAGAATACCACCGTGTGATTCTCACATTAATATTTTGTTCATGAGAGGTAGTAAAATACAACGTTGAACACTTACAAATATCCTATTTATTTGTGAGCTTGATTAACGAAGGCATGTGAATAAAGAATCTCTATGTGTGTATCTGGGTGGTAGGCTTATTAGTTTGGAGCGTGACATAAATTCAGAGGTTTTAGGTTTAATTCACCACATTATTAGTGTCTGTTTAGCTAGTTTATTTTTGCCAGCTTATTTTACTATTCAGCTTATTTTTATTACTATTCATGGGTCCTATTACACTTTTTGATACTATTCATGGGTCTCACTATATTATTTCAACTAACATTTACCTTTATCTATAGTACTTTCGCAAAATTTTTTCAATTTCAGCAAAATAAGCGAATCCCAAAGAGACTCTTAGTTTATGTGGTTTCTTGAATGTCTCATAAAAGTAGGAAGTAAAATAGTCTGAACAACTGAGAATATATACATAAAATAAAGAATTATTGCTTTCTACGTTCTTCATTTCCCTTTTCTTGTATGTATGTCTCTTAATGGTTTTTCTTTTTTGTTTTTGTTTTTGTTTTTTTTTTAAGTTAAAAAAATGACAAGGAATCATGCTTGAATTAGCACCGTTTTTGTGGCATATACCCATTTGATGAAATTATCCTCGGAAACATGCCTTTAAAATTTGATGGCCATTGGTGGTGTGGGTTGAGAGATAAGTCAAACTCTAGTTTTTCGACTTAAAACTTTGTGCCGCATTTTCATGAAATAAATTGGTTAATTGTAGAAACAAAAAATTGCATAGCTGCCATTTACATCTCATAAGCTTTCCAACAACAAATGATTTTCTTATTTTGGGTAAAAATTGAAAGACATATGAGATATCAAATAGACATAACCATACCATATATACAAATAACCAAACTGATCATGGTTAGACATGGCATGCAAATCACATATATAGTCCTATGAGTGTGGATATTTTCAAAATATATTTTAAATGCCTGATTGCAAGCCAGATGATATATGTATAGGTAATTAATAGATGGACAAAGTTTAACTACAAAATTGGTTGTAGTTTTAGGCTACAAACTCACTCAATAAAATAAATATTAGTGCATATTTTGAAAATCTAACCGTTGAATTACATATTCTTTACGCTCTTAATACACGTCAATTTTTGTGTCAATTGGATATTTTTTTAAGACCAAACCTTTTGAAGTCAAATTGATTCTCTCATTAAACAAAAATAATAGAAAATTAAATATTATAAACTAATCAAATATTCAAATATTAAAGCATTCAATTCAAAAGTTCCAAAATTTTAAGTTAATGAAATGCGGGGTTTACACGGTTGCACTGAGTATATGATAAAAATAGAGGCAATAAAGGAAGCAACTGACTTAGAGGCCTGGTTGATGAGTTTGTTTGAAGCAAGACAACATGGCGTTGCATTGTGATAGTTAGTGTGCAATTCATATCATGCAAGAACAAAGAATTTTAATACGTGAAATCACAAATTTACAGAATGGTTTTCTTTGGGAAATGATTTTTTTTTTTTACACAATAATGACTATTTCTTTTGTAGATCTACAAAATGAGAATGCCTTTAACAGAGGCAATGGAGAAATTTTGTATGTGAGGTTTGACCAAATGCAAAGCTAATATGAAGATTTGAAGTTACTTGTGGCTTGAATTTTAGGAATAAAGCTGAACGGATATCTATTAAGGTTTGGAATTTTGGATATTTCTAACTAAAAAGTTTAATCTTATTCATATGATTTACTTTTTCATATTATTTAGAAATTGTCTTAAAAACACAATTTCAGTTCTACTTATCAGTTTGGATATAAGACATTCAAGCCTTTAAGGTTTAGATATTTTTAAGACAAAAATTCATTAGAATTCATGCTATATAGAAAACATATCTTATAAACACTTTTTCAGTTCTATATATCAGCTTGGATATCAAACATCCAAATCCTAAATCTTTAAGGTAAAAATTCAGTAAAATTCATGTTATACAAAAATTGTGTCTTAAAAATACTATTTTTGTTCTGCATATTAGTTTGGATATTAGATATCTAAAATTTGAAGGTTTGGATATTTCTAACGCAAAAATTTAATATAATTCATGTTATACAGTAATTGTGTTTTAAATGTTTAAATGTCTGATATCCAAATTGACAAGTATAACTAAAATTGTGTTTGGAAGACATGATTTTTAAATAACATGAATAAGATTGAATTTTTGCTTGTGAATGTTTGATATCCAAACTCATATGTGAACTGAAATTGTGTTTCTTTAAGACACAATTTCAGTATAAAATAAATACTATTTGAATTTTTGCCTTAGAGACATCCAAACCTTAATTATTTTATTAAAATATTTCTTTAATTTAGCTCTTGTTTTTTTAGTTCTTTCTTTTTTTAAATTTATTTATTTATTTTAAAACTAATCCTTGCTTCACACTGGTTTAAAATCAAACTTCACCATAACAAACCGTAGGCCACCTGGTTTGCAGTGGTAAAGAAAAAGGGGGAGAAGAAAATAAAATGGGGGCAAGGAGAGGGATGAGAAGACTGATTTTAAATTAGTATGTAACTCTCAAATGACTTTCGCTAAATTTATGAGCCCTCAAACAGAAAGCAAGAATTTGTAAAAATGAAGAATCATAGAGCTATGCGAACTAACACCTGAAGGTTGAGATTATGGGTTCAAGATACAAGTATGCATGTAGATGTTACCCCATAAAAGCTATTGATCACTAATACATGAACATTATTATACATTTTAAGGTAGGTCAAACTCATCAATTATATTTACTAGTGAAACTATACCAAATATTTAAATTGAACAACAATGCTTGCTTCTCAAGGTAACAGGCACTCTTTCATTGGCTGCTTAACATTGTTATATACCTCAAGGTTATTTTTCCCAGTAACAGCATTTATTACTTTTACATGTAGATCTGTCACATGTATTGTAAGCTTATAATCATGTTTGCTTCTCAATGGAAATGTTTTACTGAATCATTTTTTTAAAAAACAAAAAAACAAAAAAAATTATTACTGGCAACTGAACCCGGTTAATTTGCAACTGAAACTAAAGCATAACACACCATTAGTTACATAACACAATATCCACAATCATTTACTGCCAGTAAATACAGCATCAACAAACATGCATGTACAGTTCAGAATGAGTTGTACACCCACAGCCAAACTTGATAACTAGAACATTGATTTCAGCTGTGCAGCCTAGTTCTTGTACACCCACAGCCAAACTTGATAACTAGAACATTGATTTCAACTGTGCATCACAAAGGCTGCGCAGGCAACGTGCAAAAGTTCCCTGGGTCTTTTAAGAGCAACAAGATGTACTTGCAACCCTTTCTGCAGGTCTATCCATAAGAACCATTCCTGATGAGTTCTGTGCCGGCTGCACTCGAGGTAGCCTTTTAGCTGTACAGAAAAATGAAATAATCAACTATAGTTTCACAGAGAAATTACATGTACAAACACTCAGCACTAGCAATTTTGTTTCGGTAGGTGTGAAAGATGTAGTTGGCTTTGGAAAACACCCTAAATGATTATGTTGGTCATTCATAAGTTTTCAGCATTATTCTCAAATTAACAGGTCAACAATTTGAAGAAACTTTCTTCAGATTAACTTTAGCAAATGCATCCAGTAAAGTCTAAATACAGAAACAGGTCTCACAAAATTAGAGACAAAATACAAGATTTATTGTTGCCTGAGTACAATTTAAACTAGTTTTTGATTCAAGACCTTTAAATATTCTTCTGATTTCCCAATCTAAATGACCAACTTAATACTTTTATATTAAATTTCAGTTTCAAACTTGTGTTTCAACTGGCAAGGCACCTTTAAGTAATATTCCCTAGAAGTATACCTATCTCACAGAAGACGTCATTGACATTGGCTGCAGTTTTTGCAGAGGTTTCCATGAAGAAAAGGCCATGCTCCTGAGCATATGCTTGTGCTTCCTGTAACAAAAGTGATAATCACATAAGCAACACACAAACCCTTGAACATACAACATGCAGACAGAAGTTAGGACAAACTAAAATAATTTGTAAACAAGAGCCAGGTTCCAGCCTGAGATCTAGAGTAGAATTACTAAATGTAACTCACTTCAATAATGTATAATATAGAACTCCAAGGAGGTGACTACATCACAAATCAGCCCTCAGAAGATGTATGGTTTAGATATAACACATCCATTTTCATTATATGTTTACCTTTAATTTTTTTTTCTTTTTTCTTTCCCACATGGAGCATGTTTAGCCACTTAACAGGTTTGATCAGAACATAGGAATATCAGCTATGTGTAACATCCAAAAAAATTGACATTCTCGATTGCATTAAATGCAATCTTAATTGAGTTTAAAGGTGTATCCGATATTTTTCATAAATAATTTGGGGGTCTCGGTGATGGGATGATAGAGATAGAATAAAACAAAAGGAAGACAGTCTTAATTGAGTTTAAAGGCATATCCAATATTTTTCGTTAATAATTTGGGGGTTTGGGGGATGGGACGAAGAAAAAAGATTAAAACAAAGTTTTGGCATATGCACTGTTTTGAGAGGGCTGGTTCAACATTAAATTTTGGATGCCAAACAAAAGGAAGCAGCAGACACCCACAAAAGGAAAGGAAGCTGAAACCCAGATCTCTATTTTTCTGAGAGGACTGAGAATTGCAAAAAGTAGAGTAAATTAATACAAATTAAAATTTTTTCCAACACACACGTGAGATAAGCAAACAAGACAGTTCTGGAAAGCAACCTAAATGATCCAACCCCCCACCCCTTGCCCCAAAAAAAAGATGGCAAAATACAGTCACACAAAGATAGAAAGACAAAAGGAGAAAACTGAAGCTGCTAGAGGAATGCATGGCTGTGGGATGTGGAAGAACATTAGGAAGGGGGCTGAGAGTTTCTTTGGTCATGTGTTGTATGCGATAGGAGAGGGTTTTGGTATTCGGTTCTGGCATGACCCTTGGAGAATTCCTACTTCTTTGAAAGAATTATATCCGGAAATGTTTGCTTGTGCTGTGGATAAAGAAGCTAGGATTTCTGATATGGTTGTTATTGCACTTGATGGGGGTGATATAAGCTGGAACTTACTCTTTCGCTGTGAGTTTCAGGATTGGGAGATGGAAAGGTTTTATGCTTTCTTTGTGCATATCTCATCCAAAATACCTAAGGGGGGTTGATGCCACCATGGTTTGGCAATTGAATTGTAGTGGTGTCTTTGATGTGCGTTCTTTTTATAATTCATTATTGGAAGCTCTGTTGGTTTTTTTTTTTTTTTTACCTTGGTAGTGCATTTGGAGTGTTAAGAATAGAAGGGTGTCTTTTTTCTTATGGACAACGGCTAGGGGTGGGATTCTCACAATAGATAACCTTGTTAAGAAGAACTTCCCTCTTGTTAATTGGTGTTGCTTATGTCGGTGTGATGAGGAAACCGTGGATTATTTATTGCTCCATTGCAAGTTTGTCCATACCTTGTGGAGCGAAGTCCTCTCCTTCTTTGGGGTTCAGTTGGTAATGCCGAAGACAGTAGTCTCTCTCCTTTCTACATGGTGGAATTGGTTGGGGAATCATTCTTCAAGCGTTTGGAATATGGTACTGGCGTGTCTTATGTGGTTAACCTGGAAGGAATGTAATGCCCGAACATTTGAGGACATGAATAGAACTGTGGACCTGTTGAAGTCTTTGCTAACTAGGAATTTATTTGAGTGGTCTCGAATTTGGAGTTTTACACATTGTACTTCTTTGTCTGATTTCCTTAATTCTATTAGCTTTCCCATTGATTTGTTTGTATCCATTTTTTTGCTGTGAGTTTACTATTGTGAACTCATTGTACTTTTCTTTTCAATAAAGATTTTATTACCTATAAAAAAAAAAACATATATATATATATATATATATATTAGAAGAGAGTGGAAGGTCATGACTTTAGTTCACAAGTAATGTTCTTTGGTTTCTCGCTCCATCTTTTTCCACTATGCTAGAAATCAAATCTCTCATAGTCTGACAGTAATCTTAATACCGTCAGTCTGATCCACCATTTTCCGCTTATTTCTGTTAACTTTTCGTTCAGAGCAGAGGATTGGAGTGAGACTTGCAAAAAGTGGCAAAAAAATTTACTTTAAGCAAAAATTCCCAACATGCATGTCAACTGTCATCTTGTGGAATAGTGAAGCAAATCATTTGTCATATTCTCTACAAAGACAACTCTCAAAATCACAAAATACTCAGACATCTAAGCATATATTTTAAACTCTGCAAAATCTAAAAGACTCTTTAAATTTTTTTGGAATTTCGTGATCTCGTGAATCTGTTATAGTCATCTCAAATTCAATGATTTACAACAGGGGAAATTGAGGCTAATTAAAGACTAAGAAGCACATTACTAAAAGCAAAACTAATGTACTTGCCTCTGCTTCCACCTTTTTTGCATCTAGCAAATCTGCTTTGTTGCCAGCCAGTGCCATGACCATATTTGGATTTCCTTGTGTCCACAAAAAGTAAAATAAAATTATTTAATAATTCTGGAAGAAATAGAGTCACAAAAACCATTTAGTAATATGAGTTATATCTTCCATTGCAGTCAATACAAGTTTGTGTTCAATCAATGAATGGCATAACAAAATCATAAGAAATAGAGTCACATAAAATCATGTTTGTCTACAGACAACATAGGATGTAAAACACTACCCTGTGCTTGAAGTTCTTGGACCCATTTTTTCGCTCGCTCAAATGAGGCCTACAAAAGAAGAAACCAATGTTGGAACTTGGCTTAAATTGAATTACAATAAACAAGGCTACAGTCAACATCTTTTTTTTGGTGATATAAGAGGCTACAGTCTGCATCATTAACATAATTATGCACACATAATTTTCCAACTTCTATAACCATCCAAGAAGCTAACAAATTTCAGGTGTAAATATAAGCAATAGATAATGTCATACAAGGAGAAAAAATAATATAAAAAATATGAAAGCACACAATAATAAACAGAGAAATATATAAATTTTTGACATGCTGCATACAGATCTCCAGCTAAGCAAGCCTAAACAATTTCATTTAGACAAGTCAATTGGGAGGGGGGTTTTTGTGACAGTGACACAGCGTACACACTGGGCTAGGGAAAATGTCAAGAAAATCCTGATGCAACTAGCAAAGAGTATGAGGAGAAACAAGGTTGAATACCAAGATATTCAAAAATTGTGATCTAGTTTTGAAGTGAGGCCTTCTCAGTTCTCATCACCTTTCATAGGCTACTCTAGTTCATATTGAATGTTAGAAATATGGAGAGAAGTTTTAGAATCTACAGGTTTTCAACCATGTAGGACTACAACAAAGAATATAGAAGGTATATTAACAAAACTAGATGAGTGAGTGCTTTCACTGATTAATAATTCATAAGGATGAATAGAATGAAAATGAAGTGAATTGTAGTACCAGAGCAGGGTGGATAAGGTGGAGAAGCACATGAGGAGTATTGTGTGATTGTAGAAACCTATTAAGTTAAATGAAAACTTTTATAAAACTGTTATAAAAACAGCTATGCTTTAATGATCCTGAATATTGGGCTATTAAGAAGTAACATTTTAAAAAATGAGTGATTATGAAGTGAGAATTTTAAGATGGATGACTGGAAATATAAGGAAAGATAGGGTTTGAAATGAAGAAATCTGCCTAAAGATAAAGAGTGGCCCATATTGATGAAAAAATGAGAGAGTCACTTGAGATGATTTGGTCATGTGCAGAGAAAAGCAATTAAATAAGTAGATTCAAATCAATGGAACAAAAAAAGAGGTAGAAGAAGAGTGAAAGAGTATGATTTAGGATAGGATTGAATGGCAGAAAGAGTACATGTGACAGACCTTGATTAGTTTGTTTGAGAATCTATAGCCAAACCCAAAGTTTTGGAACAAAGACTTGTTGTTTCTGTTTAAGGGTTCAAACGTAGCAATTGAAAATTTATGGACAATATTGTGAAATGACCAAACCACAAGAGGTTCACTTATAAATCCTTACCATATATAACAATGCGTGGTCAACAATCTATTGAATTTCTTGTCTTCTATACATACCCTACTTCCCATATGTACATATAGTTGAGAGTTATTTCGCATTTTTACATAACCTTGAACACATAACACATCTGTCTTCTCATTGTAATTCATTACAATTACATAACTCTTTTTTTATTGGTACGGTACACATGCACTAGTGGGTCTTGAACTCACAACATCAACCTCTGCCTTACACTTACAAGGGATTGAGCTAGAAAGCATTGCCAGTACAATTACAGAATAATTATCACAACAAAAGACAATTGCAGCAGCATTACAAATTTTTTACAACCAAAAGGAAAGGTGCCATCCACATTGTCATAATTAACTTACTTGGTTTGTAATATCATACACAATTATTGCAGCAGCAGCTCCTCGGTAGTACATAGGAGCTAAGCTATGATATCTCTCTTGACCTGCTGTATCCCAAATCTCAAATTTTACAGTTGCATCATTTACAGCCAATGTTTGTGAGAAAAAGGCAGCACCTATGGTTGATTCCTAAAAACAGTAAATGAAAAAGTGTCAACCACCAGGATAAAAAAAAAAAATTTCAATAGAAAATGTTATAAACCCCAAAATTTTGATAGCATCCAACCTGAAATTCAATAAATTGCCCTTTAACAAAGCGCAACACTAAACTAGACTTTCCAGCTCCAACATCACCAAGAAGCACCTGAAGCAAACACCAAAATTACCCTTATGCAACTCAGTATCATCTCAAAGAAATTGCAAAAGAAAGAAATGAAAAATCTTAACAATTTTATTCATAACTATAACCCCATCTTCATATGAGAACATACCTATACAACAAAGAAAAAAAAAAAAAAAGCTTTGCATTTCAACAAACTTCTTGACTTAAAGATTCTAAATTTCATATATTCTAGTGCACTAACAAACCGACAAGCCAATGAGAACTACTTTAAATGTCACTTCCACGTCTCACAATAATAGGATGGAGGATAAGATCATGGCTCAAGATCCACAAGGTGTGTATAGCTTACCAATCAAAGAAAAAGGTGTCCTAATATACATTACACCCTATGTTAATTGCCCTAATCAAAAAATTCCATACATATTGAAAAATGACCTTGCTGTTCATCGAAACAAAGTGGACCAATCGTGCAACTCATGTCATACAACTCATGCTTGACAATATCACACCAAAACAAGAGTTATTAACAATTCAAACAAAAAGAAGAAAAACTTTTCGGTACGGATTTTGAAGTTATAATTGATAACAAAATCAAACCAAACATCAGCATTTGCATGTAAAAAGAGACAAGCATCATAAGATTCTACAGAACTAATCACAATTTGTTCAAAGAATATACCAAATAAAGAAAAAAAGCTTCATACCCCTCAACTGAGGGTTTGAATGAAAAGCATTAGCAAATCCAAGAACTGAAAAAATAACAAGATTGCACCAAAAATTAAGCTCAACACAGACAAAATCCTTCAGAGCTAAGACTCACATCAGAATTTGCATATGCACAGCACAACCCAATCAAAATCCTCGAGAATCAAAGCAAACCAACATCAAAAAAATTGCATCAAAATTGCGAACAGCCCAAAATAAAATCATTGACCTATATTAGAAATTGCATCAAGATTATCAAACAACCAAGCAAAAAATGAAAATTCTTGAAAAATAAGCAAAACCCGCATCAGAATTTGCATAAAAAATCATCCAGAAGAGAAAATTCTTCAAAATCAAATCAAACCCACATCAGAATTTGCACAGTCAAACTGATCTTAAATTAAAGAAGAAAAAAAATCTCACCAACTTAGCGTTGATATTCTTGTTGCCGGTGGTAGCCATCACAGTGATCGATTGATGGATCAAGATCAACAATTTATAAGAGAAGAAAAATCGTAATTCGACAAAAGAAAAAGAAGAAAATGAAGGAGGGGTTTGACAGAATTATCAAGACAAAAGAAATAGCCCCTCTCTCTTACTCTGTCTCTCTGTTTCTACGAAAGACTCAACGCAACGCAAAAGTTAAGTACACGAAAGCGATTGAATTTTTTGTGTGTATTAAATTAAATTACTTAATTCCGACGTGTTTAGCAAAAAAAAATTCCGACATCTTGCACGTGGCAATCATGTCTAAGACTCAAAATGCCAAAAAAAAAAAAAAAAAAAAATGAAAACTTTATTATAAGATTGTACCTTAAAATTTTACCTAAAATGTAATTTAGTCTATGTTTGTTTTGGCTTCAAATCACTTTCGAAAATGTTTTTCTGTAAATGCAGGTGTTTGGGTGCGCAAAGAAAATTGGGTCAAACGGAAAATCATTTCCGTTGATCGTAAAATATGCCACCTGACCCTGTAAAACCATTTCTGTTTGTATTTTACCTTCAAATCAATTCCACCCCAGGAAAACAGAAGAGAGAGAGAAACAGCAAGGAAGAGAGATCGCACACCAGCACCGGCGAGCTCACTCCACCTGAAGCACCACGGAGATCGCACACCAGCACCAGCTCGTCGCACCCTAACACCGGTGAGATCGCACACCAACACCGGCTCGCCGCACCTCAGCACCGGCAAGATCGCACACCACCATGAGCTCCGATCCACATCCAAGCTACCCAAAGAAACATAACCCAATCCCCATTTCGGCAAACCCACACCCACCTTGCCCGATCCACACCCACCTGATCTCGCGTCGCCTGTAGTACCACTGAGATCGCACCCATGACCCACCCATGCCCGATCTCTCTCTTTCTCGATCTACCTCTCCCTTTCCCTCACTTGTTGATCACTCTCTCTTCCTCCTTCTCTCCGTTTGACCGAGTTTTTGAATTGTGGAAATGTTTTGTTCTGATTTTTGTTTGGTTTTGTTTTGATTTTTGTTTGTTTTAAGTTTATGTATTGAAATTTTCTATTATAAAAATTGTTTGCTAACTGAGAAAATGGGTGAGAAAATGTGAGAAATAGTAGGAAAATAGCATTTTCAGAATGCAACCAAACACATGAAAACATTTTCTAGAACAATTTTCATAATGCAGCCAAACACTTGAAAATATTTTCCTTTCCCGAAAATAACATTTTCGAAAAATATTTATTTTCTGGAAAATATTTTACATGAACCAAACACAGCCTGAGTTTTGTAATTTTAATTTCTTTTGACCCGTCTTCTCAAAAAAAAAAAAAAAAAAATCTTTTGACCCTATTCTTTAAATTTTTTAGAGAAATTTTTTTAAACTTTATTTAATTCAACCATTTTTACTAGTCCTGTAGTGATTGAGAGGTTACTTGTAATTATTTATAAATTAAATATATACATTAGTAAACATTTGATATGAAACTTAACACATCCGCACAACACATACTCAAACAATCTAATCCAACATATTTAGACACACACATGTAACATACCCATCCAAGATAACATGTTCCAAATCCTAAACATTGTCATCATGCATACAAAGCTATTGTAAGAGTAGTAGCTTAATTTTACATATTTATATTATTATTATACTCTTTCTTGATAATGAGTATCATTATACATATTTTATGTTAACTCATACATTTTATATATGGGTTGGAATAATGTTCAATAATTAATTTTTTTACTTAAAATGATTTTTTTTGGGGGGGGGGGGGGTGTGGGGAAGGACACTTAAAATGAGTTTTAAGGTATGGATATGTCTTTTGAAGGAGTTTGAATGTAATTCTAACAAGCTTTATCAAATTCACATGAGTTTTTGCGTAAATTGCACAAGAATAGCATAAGTAGATTAATTTAAGAGGGGAGTATAATAGGAGAAATTATTAGAGCTACCAAGAGGAATGCTGAAGTGGTTCTCTCAATCAATAAAATAATGCCATTTATGCAAATGTATGAGTTAGATTTCTAATCAGCACAAGAATTAAAAATTAAAACCCATTAAGTGATGTCACATTTGTATAAATAGTAGTGTTTTATTGGTTAGAAAGACCATGAGGACCACTTCAGCAGCTCGCTTAGTAGACCTAATAATTTCTCGTATAATGGATTGAATTTTGACATGGTCTTTCATCAGATTAAAGAAGGTCAACTCAATTCAATTTAAGCCCACAAAGGAAGCAAGCAATCAAAGGATTGTCGCATCAAATCCACATCCATTTTGGATTAAGCTTGTGCAAATCTTCTTGTTTTATACACATTATGTTTGGCTTAAATGATGGATTGGAGAAAACAAAGTTAGAAAGGTGATTCACAGGGCTACAAATTTGTATTTACAAATAATGTTGAGGTTTAAGGGGTCAAAAGAGGTGGTCAATTATAGCCATTAAATTAGTTTGTTAAAAAAAAACAAAAACAAAACATTTTTCATATGAGAATTCTATTTGCATTGGGATATCTAGATTTATTTAATGGTCATTAAACCAACTTCAAGGGGTAACAACCTTAGGAATGAAATTAAGGTGGTTTAAGAGTTATTTTTCATTTTTTAGGGCTTTCCTTTGGTTTAATGGCTTGTTAGAAGTCTTAACCTTCTACTCGTATGCTCTTATCAATTCTGTCATGTTTTTAATGCATACATTATTATGTAATAGAGTTATGCCCTATTGGTCTCAGATATGGGCCCACTACAAAAAACACGGGCTATAACCGTGTTTTTTTTAGCCTTGTTTACAAAAAACGTGGCTATAGTTGATCTATAGTTGTGTTTTTTAAAAACGCAACTATAGGTTAATTCTATAGCCGCGTTCTTAGGACTAGCTGAATAAATTTTTTTTTTTTTTTTTTTTTTAAGGGGGACCTATAGTTGCGTTTTAAAAACGCGGCTATAGCTAACCTATAACCATGTTTTAAAACGCAGCTATATGTAACACCAAAAAAAAAAAAAAAAAAACTTTTTCTTTCCTTTCCCATGTACCCCCCACTTTCCAACCTACCCCCACTTTCATCTTTTCTTTCTTTTTTCTTTCTTCCTTCTTCACTCACTCCAGCACAACTCTTCAGTGCTTCTTCTTCTTCTTCTTCTTCTTCATTTTTTTTTCTTTGTTTCTTTGGAGTTGCTGCTTCTTTTTTTGCTCCTTTCTTTTGCAAGTCACACCAGGTTCTTCCTTTTCTTTCTTTTTTTGTTTTTTTGTTTTCCTTCTTCACTCCATTGTAACTCTTTGTTTTTTCTTTGTTTCTTTGGAGTTGTTGCTTCTTTTTTTCTTCTTTTTTTGCTCTTTCTTTTGCAAGTCACACCAAGTTCTTCCTTCTTTTTTTTTTTTTTCATTCCAGCTGTACTTTTTTTTTTTCTTTGTTTCTTTGCAGCTACTTTTTTTTTTTTCTTTCTTTCTTTTTTTCTTCATCTCTAGCACACTAATTTGTCTATAGATCTAGTTTTTTTTTTGTTGTTGTTATTTTATGTTTAGTTAGTAAGAAAATGGAGGAAATGTTGAAAATTTTGAATGAAGTGGATATTCTAGCAATATTTGTGTCTATATCTTGATTTGGATTTGAGTTTTGATTTTCAATTTTTTGGATCTGTGCTTGAATTTGTGCTATTGTGTTACTGATATTGTGCTTATGTTTAAATGAGTTTGTGTTCTTGAGCTTGTTCTTTTGTGTTTCTGAGCTTGTGCTTTTGTGTTCCTTGAATGGAATTAGTGTTAGATTTGGGTTGGTTTTGTTGAATGAGAGGAGATTCATGGGTTTGTGTTCTTATATTTTGGAGCAGAATGTGTTTCTATTGTCAGTATGTTGTGTTTGATTTTGAATTTTCTGGGCGTGTTTGTATTGTGAGTATGTTGTATTTGATTTTGAATTTTCTGGGTTTGTGTTTGATTTTGAATTTTTTGGGGAAAAAAAAACCCTAGAATATATATATATATATATTTTAAAAAACCTGTAGCCGCATTTCAGAAATGCAGCTGTAGGAGGCTTTAGCTGCATTTTTAAAAATGTAGCCCAAACTGTACCTATAGCCGCGTTTTAAACGCAGCCCAAAGCGGGCCTTTTGCCGCATTTTTTACAAAACACAGCTATAAGTCTCAGCTTATAGGGGGTGGAAAAATGCAGATATAGGGGGACTTGTAGTTGCGTTTAAAAAAACACGGCTATAGACCCCGTAGGGGGCTATTGTCACGCAGTAAAAGCCATGTTTGTAAACATGGCTATAGCCTATAGCTGCGTTTTTAGGGCCTATAGTTGCATTTTTGAAACGCGGCTAAAGCCTGCGTTTTTTGTAGTTACTTAGACCACTAGCATTTGCTCTTCTACAAAATTAGTGTTTGACATATTAAAAAGTTATCTGTTGTAACACATTATTTTACAACTTACTATATAAACATCACATCTCTTATTTTTCACTTCTATTCATTTATTTTTATTAATAAATGTTGTAACTCTTTACTTAGACCACTAGCATTTGCTCTTCTACAAAATTTAGCATTTGACATATTAAAAAGTTACTTTATCTGTTATAACACACCATTTTACAACTTACTATATGTACATCACATATTGTTTCATTTGATTTGTGTAACTAGTGCAAGCTAGTCTTAGCCCAAAGATATTCTACATGTGGTGTGGGGTTGTATGGAGGTTGAAAGTGTGTGAAGAAATCTCAGCTGGGCTTACTATTTTGTTCACCCCTCACCTGGGGACCTCACTAATCTTATTTCAAGTTTTTTGCAGGTTTCTGATAACTATAAAGCTGAGTTTTTCATTATCATGGCTTGGCTGTTATGGAATTGGCAAAATGCGGCTTAGCTCGACTAAACAACCCTACTTAACCCGTGGCTAACATAGTCCTTGCAGCAGGTGGAATTCTCCAGGATTTCCTAAATGTATAGGAGTCCATGCCCGTGGTAGTCCAGACTTCCATCAAGCCTCATTGGTGCTCGCCAACTCAATCCAAGTACAAGGCCAACTTCGATGGAGCTGTCATGCCCCAAACCCAAAAGGGTCCAAAGTAAGAGAAAAACATCTCAAAGGTACTTGCTGATTTTTCCTTTTTGAAAATTTAATCTAAAATTCATTATCAAAGTATCAACATCAAGAATTATCATAAAAATTTCATTAATGATATTTCTAAAGTAAGTCAAAGTTCTATGCAATAATTACAAGGACCATTGGTCACAAAAGAATAGAGGTCTGAATAAATACAATTACAAATCATTAACTTGTCCCATTAGTGGAAATAAAGTCATAACCACTATAATATACAAAAGAATGAGTCAAGATATACATCATCTAAATATCTCCATCACAAAAGTCTAGCCTCCATCAGGAGTTAGTCTAACTACTGCTAGCCACAAAATTATGTCTCAAAACAATCATTGCCTACTCTGAAAAATTTGGTAAAAGAATGGGATGAGACAGAGCTTAGTAAGTAGCATAATTAATGGAGGTAGGGGAAATGCAAGTTTCATGATGATGAACAGTTTACAAAGCATGTTCTAGTTTGGGAAATTTCTAACTGAATACTATAAGATCATTTTCAATAATAATATGACAAGAATGATTAAATAATGAAACATAAAGTTTCTCAAAGTAATAACCTTGAAACTACATACTATAATTTGTGAGCACTAACAATCTAATTTCCAAAGCCATAAAATATCTAACATAAGGTAAATTATCACAAAGAAACCACAATATCACATAGACCGGTCAAGAGATCCACCCATTCACAACTGGCATGATATTGTCCTCTGGTATATAGTCTCTTGGCCCCATGGGTAGTAGCCTCACCCATACCCTCAAGGTTTTTTCTCTCCCCCTATGGGTAGCAGGAAGAATGCGTCAAATATGACCTTTTTTGTACGTGGTCTTTTGGCCCCATGGGCAGTAGCTTCACCCACGCACAATCGAGGAACCTCTTCCCCTCATAGGCAGTAGGGAAGACTGCGTCATCCAAACTGAAATGGCACTGATCTAAATTTGACACTGTTGTTACAAAGATTACAAAAATCAAATCGGGTAATCACCAGGAAATCACACATGGCATAAGGTTAAAACAACATAAAACTCACAGGTTACATGTACTTTTAAATACATAGTTTATATCCAGGTAATTTTAGAAAAAATTTAAATAATCTAACTTCCACAAAGTTTGTTAGGTTTTCAACTTCATTCTAGTAAAAAAGATTTTCTATCAATTTCCCAAATAACAAGATAAGATAAGCATCTTTAAATTTTCCAATATACCATAAAATCAATGAATTCCTTATCAAAGATTAAATCAAAGATGCTCATATTTTCCATGTCAACAATTCATGCATTTCCCCAAATGCAATATTAAACATGATGTGCTTTTCATAAATAACCATATATAATAGGGTCACAACACAACACAACACTTTTTAAGAAAACTTAGTTCCACAAATAATTTTCCAAAATGTGTTTGACCTAAAAATAATGTTTATGCAACATGGTTATTTTCTAAAAATCCCATTAAAAAAGCTACTTACCTTGCAACCGCAAAAAGCCTAACTCTCCAAGCTCCAAATGAGATTCGCTAGAACCTAAAAAATATCAAGCAAACTTATCACAATAAGCATAAAGTTTGAAATTGTATCTAGCTACAAATTAGGAATTGCCAAATAAGCACTTAATTAGGCAAGCCTAGTATTTAGCCTCACAAATAATATTTTCCACTTCCAAAGTTTCTCAACCAATTAATTTACAAGGCATAGACTCCAATTATACTCATGAATCATCCAAGGTGTTATCTCTAATATCAAAACCTCAACAATTTCTAAGTAGTTCCCACAAGATTTACCCCACATCAACAAGAGACGCATGACACCAAAAATCATAATATCCCCCAAGACAAACAATTTGAATCTTTAACTAGCTCCAAATAATCAATAAAAATTATATTCACCATCTATTTCACATTAAAAAACCAAAACCCCCAAATCTTCACCACTTAAATAGCCACCATTGTAAAAACTATAAACCCAATTGAAAGTTCAAAAACGTGTACAAAACACTTTTGAACGTTTAGACCCCCAAATTACAACTTAACCAATACAAGCAATATGTCAAACAACTAGTGTGCGGAAACTTAACACATGCTATAATACGAAATTGGTTAAAGACTATCTAAGCCATAACAAAATAAAACCACAGCAGATAATAAAAAGGCAAAGATAGAGAGGAAGGAAGATGCAAACACAAAGACAACACTCGATGTGTTATCGAAGAGGAAACCGAAGTCCTCGGTGAAAAACCTCTCCGCCGCCCTCCAAGCGGTAAACAATCCACTAGAAAATACAGTTGGGATACAAGGACAGCAATAGACCCTCCAAGCCTAATCTACCCAGTGCACCTAAGCCCTCCAAGCTTCTTACTCCAACGAGGTTGCGCCGAACCTTTTTCTTTTCTAGCTTCCCGGATTCCGCTACTAGACCGTAGCATCAACCAATGAAGATTGGTTCCTTCCTAACTGCTTCCCAGAAATCCAAACAACTGTCTCACAGTGATGATGATGGTGAGAACCAGGTTTGGTATAATGCCTCTCAAGGATTTGACAATGGAGAGGAAGAGAGTAGAGGAATTTGAAGAGACTCTAAGGTATAGATTGTGGGTGAAACAATCTTGTTTTTCTTTAGGGTTTCTCTCTCAAAATTCTCTCTGGAAGCTCTCTTTCAATCGTGGGTAAAAGGGGTATTTATACTGGAGTGGGAGAGGAATGTGAAACGTCAGGTTTTACAAAACAGGGGTGGCTCGCGGCTTGATCTCGCGGCTTGACTAAGTCGCGAGATCCAGTCGCGAGTTAACCGTCTGGCCAGTTGTCCTGTTTTGTCCTGTAGTGCTCCAGCTAGCATGACTGTTCATCTTCCAGCATGCTTGGCACGTGTGCTGCTTCTGGTGGCTTGCAGCCGCGAGTCACCCGCGAGTCCCAGCCGCGAGTCTCTGTTTTCTTGCACACTCTTGAGCAATCTTCACTCTATCTCACTCACTACCCTTACAACAAACCCACCTAAATACAGGGTTACTAAATGCTGAATTACAAGCAAATTTGGCACGGAATAAAGCCAATTAGATGGTTGAATAAATTCAACCTTACAATCTCCCCCTTTGGCTATTCCGTGACAAAACCCTAAAACAGACTCTAGACTTAACATGTGAGTTAGGAACAGTTGAACAAAACTTGCTCACACCTAACTCTAGAAGCTGTGAAGCACTTGAATCATATGAACATAATACTCCTGAAACACAACAATACACCATGATCATTGTAAGCAGAAAATTATAAATGCATATGAAACAAGCAATATGTGATCAAGCAAAGATGGAGTTAAGAAACAAATCATGGCTTGATCAACCAAGTGAACACCACAAGGTAGTGATCACGGTGCTCATTCACACTTGGAATAAACACAAGGACATACAAGTTAACAAGCACAAGGCAAGACACTTGTATGCTCAACACTCAACCAATGCATAACACACACGGTATATGCATCTAGGAACAATCCTACAAGGGCACAAGAGTGACAGTACATAAACCAAAATGCAGAACATTTAGATTAAAGTACTGATTTCAACATAGCATAAAGGCTGCATTAAGCAAGGTACATACCATAAAGCCTACAAACTATGCATAAAACATTAACCTTAAAAGCTTACAAAAGCACATGGGTACAAACACAAAAACATCCTGAATAACATCATCAAAATATATTAAAGTTTAAACCAAGAGTATAGGTTAAGAGTTAGAAATAGCTATACACCAAAACACAGTGTATCAAACCCATAAAAACATTAAATAGTACCCAACAAACATAAACCTAAAACCATAAGTTTAGAGGATAAGACTAAAAACAAAAGTATGACAAAAGTATGTGTGTGTGTTTAGACATGGTTGTTTGTGGAGTAGAGAAGTGCCGCAAGCTCATCAACGCGTTTCTGAATATGCTCAAGTACACTGCCGACTCTATCAGTATGAGGAGCAGTCTGTGCTTGTGGAATACTAGCCGGTGAAGCTTCAGGAACAGCACGTGATGTAGATGTGGTATGTGCAGGTGTCTCTGAGTCAGGGGCAGATGGAGTAACCGGAGAGATGTGAGCACTCCTTGGTGATTTAGAGGAGTGACTTCTGCTAGCTTGAAGAGTGAACAAGGAAATGGGACGTTGACGAGTCAACATTTTTCCATCTGCAGGAGGAATAATGCCTTCAAGAAGAATGAGCTTCATGATGAGACTGCAAAATGGAATAACTCCTCGAGCTGCAGATCGACACGCGATCTTCCTCAAGGTGTAGTAGATGTGAGCACATATATCAATGGGGGCTCCTATAATAAGGTCACAAAGAAATAGAGCTCTCCCAAGATTGATGAATGTAGTGTTGGACAGTGGGTAGAGATTGGTGAACATGATCAACTTCAGTGTGGTCAGCTCAGGTGCAAACTTTGCGGTGCTGATGGATGTTCCTGCACTGGATACTTCATGATCGTATCCTAGGATTTGTAAAATTTCTCCAACTTCTGGATTTCGTTCATCGTAAGGAGTTATATTCACATTCTGAGGTTTGGTGATGCCGAGAAGATCTGCGATGGAGTCTGGGGTAACACTAAACTCTGTTCCTTTGACCCAGAAAATGAGTTCAGGTCCAAGATCAGTTGCATTGGAGAAGCATTCTTTGACCAGCTCATCCATTGGATCATCAAAGTTCCCGAACAAGTTTGCCTAATCTCGTTTCTCAAAGATTCGAGGGATGAAAGTGGTCCCTAAGGTGTTGAACTCTACCACCCGTTCCACTATAGTGGTTGACTTGTCAAACACGTTTGAGTAGACGTGTGAGTTAATCGGAAGTCTGAACCTATCCTCATTGGGATCTTGAGATGCCTGAGATGATAGTCGAGTCCTTTTAGCAACTGGTGTTGCTGGTTCGTCAGCAACAATATCTTTACCCCTGGAAGATCGACGAGACATCTGCAAGAGAACAGGCCCACAGCAAAGAACCAAACAACAATACCACACAAGATAATTGTCAACAAGATTTAGTGTAAACAAAATTTCAATATATAAACACAAACTGAAGATAATGCAGGCCCAACCAAACTACCAACAATACAAAGAAGCACAAAATAACAAGTGCAGCAAAATGGTGATAGTGTACCAAGACATAGATAGACAACACAACTGACAAAACTGTCAATGAGACAGGTTAGCATGACCATGATATGCAAACAGATACAGCATTAGAACATTTAGAGCAGATAACATAAATCACCCCACCAGAGATATGAACAAGGGGAAAATATTTCAAAAAAAAAAACCAATCATCCACACTAGAGCACATGGTTGAGAGACATACATTATGTTATCATAAAAACTCAGTAACCAATACCGAACACCAACATCAAAACTTAAGCAAGTGAGATGAGTAAGTCAAATAGACACCAAACCCATTTAAGAAAAGATTTTCAGACTCAATAATAGGCAAATATCAGAACAAAGAAAAACACATTGTGACCGCTCAGCATGAAAACAGGTGAGAACAATATCAAACAAGACACGCCATACCCATTACACAAAGAGAAAAGTATTTCGAACACTATATCAGTCCAAACGGTAACAAAAATATGCAGGAAAAAGGAAAATGAGATTGAGAAAGCAAAACCCATACCTTTTCTTGATGAATTGGATAAGAGATGAAGCACCAATGAGGTTTGAAAAAGGATTCACGAAGTGTTTGGAAGGAAGATAGTTTAGAGAGAAGATGAATAGTTACAAAAGTTCGAGGGAAAACTGAAAAGAGGTTTAAAAACTGCCCCTGTTTCTGCCAAACACGCGATTTTCGCGATTTGATTAAGTCGCCACACAGTCGCCAGCTCAAGCCGCCAAAGCACTCAAGAACAAAAATTTGAAAATTTTTCTAAGTGTTTTTCGCGACTGGAAAGTCTACCCGCGAGTGAGTCGCGAGCTGAGCCGCGAAAATCTCTGAGTGAACCTCGCGACTGGACCTTCCACTCGCGAACAAGTCGCCAAAATGACCAGCGAAGATGCGACTAAGGCACGCGACTTGACATACCCGCGACTGAGCCGCCAAAACAGGGCAAAACTGGATTTTTGAAATTTTCAGATTTTTCAAAAAAAATACTTTCCAAAAACACCTAAAACACTCAAAAATCTTTTTGTGCTTGAATTAACAAAGATTGAGCATGTGAAAACACATTTCATCAAGTACAATCACACAAATGAATATGGCATTTATTGAACATAAACTTGTGTGTTGTGTGTGGATATCAACAATGATATAGTCCTTCGTCTAATGTGAAGCTTCAATGATCGATTCAACCAAGGCATACACAATTAGCACTAGATCATGTGGTCTATCTCAATTATAGAAATATGTATATATGACCTCCCACAAAACTTGAAAACATGACTTGGAGCTTTACATTTTACTCCACTTTTAATCATAACAGTTGATCTTTTTGATCTTTTGAGGCAATCACCTCTCATTGTGAGAGTGATATTTGACATTTTACTTTAAAGAACAAGCCTTTGGCTTTTTGAATAAACATTCACTTTAATATAAGGTCGCTTACCCTTTTTCCTAGTCGAATACTAGAATGTGCGACAGGCTTTTGCAGCTCAATATCTCTTTTCATTTGGAGATTTACATTTGGTGAGCTCTTTTTAGCAAAACAAAAATAAAGAGTGGGAAGATATATAGACACAAGTCTATGCATGTCTCAAGATCAATATAACCATTCACTAATCATTCATGACAAGTTTGAAGATCTATTTACAACAATCACATAGATTTCAAGATTTTTCCCATAGTGATATAAGTGCATGAAAATAAGCAATGCTCGAAAATGCACAAAGCCATTAGCACAAAGGTACAAGACAAAATAAGTTTTGAGACAAAACTCAACAAAGTCAATCAAGCTTTTTGATTTTCTAATTTTTTATGTGATTTTTGGATTTTTGACACAAGAAACAAAAAGATTGATAAAACAAAATCAAAAATATTCACAAGTAGACAAGCAAACAACCAACATCAAAAACAGCAAGCAAACCAAACAAACATTGTCACAAAGCTTAGGAAGTATTAATGCATGGACATGTTGTAATGCTTATGCATGAGTACCATTTTTCACCCACACGTCACTTGCGTTTGGGGTGATTTCCTTATAGGATTGGGTACGAGAGTTAGGGTTTTCAAACCTTCGTGAGAAGCTTTCCAAGCAGTTGGTGAATGCACCAATCATCTTCATCACGTTCATCATTCTGGGATCTCCATTTTGATCTCTAGATTGATCACTTGCCCAAATTCTCCTATCATTTCTGGGTCCTCCTGACCTTTGAGGAGTTGCACTGTTCTTTGCTCTCAGCTTTTGGCAATTTGGTCGAGTATGCCCTTGAAGTCCGCAATAATGGCACACATAAGTTCCTCTAGGACCTCTTTGTGGTCGTGGACGTGACTTGGCACGAGATTCAGACCTGCCCACAGACTGATTACAGGGATTCAGCATCCGTTGGTTCACCACATTCTTCTTCTCCTCCCCCTCGAGCTTCTCACCAGTAAGGTCAGCTATAACTGGATCTTTGGCCTTTACAAACTTCACTTCTTTAGTGACATTTCCAAATGAACTACTTCCTCCGGTATATCCCAATCCTGATTTGTCTGAAAAGCTCTTTTGAGATGATATAACATCATCTAGCTTCTTGGTGGTGACCCTCTCTATTTTAGCATTCGCTTGCACAACCTCATTCTCAAGAAATCTCACTTTTGTGTAAGTTTCGGACAACTCACCATTCAGTGTTTCTATCTCACATTTGGCCTCCCTATATCGAATTAGGAGACTTTTGTAGTCCTCCTCAACCTTCTTCATTTTTCTCACAGCAACCTTGGCCACCCTTGTGTACTCACCCGACTTCTCCAAAAGTGAGTTATAATTCTTTTGAAGATTTGTTGTGCTTTCATCTTCTTCAGCATCTGATTCTTCAACAATTCCTAGTGATTCATCATCACTATGTTCTCCAAGGTCTCGTACAAGCAGATTCAACTCATCCGAAGACTCAACATGAGCAATAGTCATAAAAGCCGAATAGTTCCCCTCTCCATCACAGCTCTCTTCAGATTCTAAGTCAGACGAATCCGAGTCACTCAAGGTCGTGGCATACACTTTACCTTTCGATTTCAAATAATTCGGACATTCCTTCTTAAAGTGTCCATGTCCGTTACATTCGAAACAAGTGACACCTTGTGTGGGTTGGGATTCTTTTCCATCTTTTCTTTTGAATTCCCTTTTCTCCCTTCTAGAATTTTGGAATTTTCTTTTATCATCAAATTTGCCATTATTTTTGAATTTCAAGAATTTTCTGAAATTTTTGACAAGGTAAGCTACATCTTTGTCAACCACATCTTCTCCCGATGAGTCTTGATCTTCCACCTTCTCATTAATGGTCTTTAGAGCAAGGGATTTACTCTTCCGTTGATTGGGCAGCGACATCTCATAAGTCTGCAGAGAACCAACCAGCTCCTGTACTTTGATGTCATCAAGATCCTTGCTCTCTTCAATTGCTGTCACTTTAGCACGAAAACTTTCCGGCAATGATCGAAGGATCTTCCTTACAATCTTTGAGTCCTCCGTTTTCTCCCCCAAGTTGAACTTACTGACCACCACCTCATTTAGCTTCCCATAGAAAGAGTCAAAAGACTCATCCTCACTCATTTTGAGTTCCTCAAACCGAGTGGTCAGCATTTGCAACTTGGTGTCTTTCACTTTCTTCGTGCCTTCATAGGTGGTTTCCAAAATCTCCCATGCTTCTTTGGCAACGGTAATATGAGAAATCCTGTGAAATTCATCTGGAGACACACCACAGAAAATAGCATTGAGTGCTTTACTGTTAGCATTAGATGCAGCAAGTGCTGCCTTATCCCATGTGGATTTGGCTGCCTCAGGTTTGGTCCAACCAATCTCAACAGCATCCCAAACGGATTCATCAATAGAACACAGAAAAGCTCTCATGCGAACCTTCCAAAAAGCATAATTACTACCATCAAAATATGGAGGTGCATTTAGGGATTGAGACCTATCCATCTCAAAAGGGAGTCAAGGATCACACAATGGTAATTAAACCAATAGCAGTGTACCCGCTCTGATACCAATTGAAAGTTCAAAAACGTGTAAAAAACACTTTTGAACGTTTAGACCCTCAAATTACAACTTAACCAATACAAGCAATATGTCAAACAACTAGTGTGCGGAAACTTAACACATGCTATAATACGAAATTGGTTAAAGACTATCTAAGCCATAACAAAATAAAACCACAGCAGATAATAAAAAGGCAAAGATAGAGAGGAAGGAAGATGCAAACACAAAGACAACACGCGACGTGTTATCGAAGAGGAAACCGAAGTCCTCGGCGAAAAACCTCTCCGCCGCCCTCCAAGCGGTAAACAATCCACTAGAAAATACAGTTGGGATACAAGGACAGCAATAGACCCTCCAAGCCTAATCTACCCAGTGCACCTAAGCCCTCCAAGCTTCTTGCTCCAACGAGGTTGCGCCGAACCTTTTTCTTTTCTAGCTTCCCGGATTCCGCTACTAGACCGTAGCATCAACCAATGAAGATTGGTTCCTTCCTAACTGCTTCCCAGAAATCCAAACAACTGTCTCACAATGATGATGATGGTGAGAACCAGGTTTGGTATAATGCCTCTCAAGGATTTGACAATGGAGAGGAAGAGAGTAGAGGAATTTGAAGAGACTCTAAGGTATAGATTGTGGGTGAAACAATCTTGTTTTTCTTTAGGGTTTCTCTCTCAAAATTCTCTCTGGAAGCTCTCTTTCAATCGTGGGTAAAAGGGGTATTTATACTGGAGTGGGAGAGGAATGTGAAATGTCAGGTTTTACAAAACAGGGGTGGCTCGCGGCTTGACCTCGCGGCTTGACTAAGTCGCGAGATCCAGTCGCGAGTTAACCGTCTGGCCAGTTGTCCTGTAGTGCTCCAGCTAGCATGACTGTTCATCTTCCAGCATGCTTGGCACGTGTGCTGCTTCTGGCGGCTTGCAGCCGCGAGTCACCCGCGAGTCCCAGCCACGAGTCTCTGTTTTCTTGCACACTCTTGAGTAATCTTCACTCTATCTCACTCACTACCCTTACAACAAACCCACCTAAATACAGGGTTACTAAATGCTGAATTACAAGCAAATTTGGCACGGAATAAAGCCAATTAGATGGTTGAATAAATTCAACCTTACACCACTCGTCAAATAAATCTATCAAGATAAAATCCATACATATAAACAAATAAATATCACTTCCAAATCTCATAAATCACATAAATATCATTATCAAAACTTAGATTAAAATAACCTCAAGCCAAAGTACAAAACCCATCAAAAGATTAGAAATCTTTACCTTAAATAAAAGGGATGAAGATGCTAAGGTTCCTAAGAAGTTTTTCCCATGTTCTAGTCGAAAAATGATTGTGGAGATGGTGGTGTGGAGTGGCATCGGTGGGAGAGGATGGGGGAGTGAGAGGAGAAGTTTTTGAGAGAAAAAATGAAAAAAGAAGAAAAAGAAAGGGATGTGAGAGTCTTTGGCTGGCCAAGACAGTGTGAGGGAATGTGAAAATGAGTGGTGGGGATGGGTGGGGTAGGTGGGAGCATGTGGGACTTAAAAAAAATCTGACCATGTATTTTTTTTTTTTTAAAAGCTGAGACATTACAGTTGTGTTCTAGAGAAGCAATTCAGTAGGAATTGGGGTGTCATTCGAGACCACATAGGAGAAATTATAGGTGCCCTGTCCATGCACATTCCCCTTCCTTCAACAGTGGTTGAGGTTGAAGCTCTCGCATGCCAACTGTGAGAGACTGGGAAATTTGCCTCTCAAAAAAGATAGATTTTTGGAGTGCTTTTTAGGGCACCTCTCTTTTTGGGTAAGTGGTGTGGAGTCGCCACTTATTTTTTATACAAAAAATAAGAAAAAAATAAATATATACAAATACATGACTGAATAGTATCCTTCGTATTGATTGAATAAAAAATTACATATTTGGAAAATTGAAAATTTCGGCTTTGGGTCCTAGTTACAAACTACCAAATAATTACATGGCTTTTTGTCCTAATTACATTCTACCTAAAATAAAATAAAGACAAGGCTTAGATCTACTTATCTAAAGACCTAAATTCGAAGGTTAGGTTACGAAATGGGAAGGTGTTATGCACCCATTACGCCTAGACAAAGACTGGTCTTCTAGACTCTTGTGACCAATGTATCTTTTTATGCATGTCATGAATGATATGTTAAACATGTGACACCAAAATTAAATCACACAAATTTATTTATGAGTGAAGTCTCTTCTTTTGAAAAGAATTCAATCTGTTTTGATTGGTGAAAAAAAATTGATTTTGATTTGTCAAAATACTAGATCTGTTTTATGGTATGTGGAGAAAAGTGGTTTTTCGAGATAAAAAATTCAGATCTATGTTTATCACATAAAACAAAGTCTTTTGATTTGAAAAAAGGATATTAGATTTGTTTTTTAAGAACTTTTTTTTTTTTTTTTTTTGGTTTGTAAAAGATCATATCTGTTTTATGATAATAATAAAAAAGGGGTTTTTTGACAATAGAAAAATCAGATCTATTTTTTTATATGTTTTAAAAGAATGAAAAAAATATTTTTAAGAAGAGAGTTTCGCTCATAATTTAAATTCATGCAACATGAATTAAATAAAACAAACATAAACACAATTATGTTTTATCTTTTTCTTTATTTCAAAAATCTGCATGCATTAAAAAAATCAAATCTGTATCTAAGGAAGATACAAATAAGTTTTTTTTTATATACAAAATGTTCGGATTTGCATCTAATAAAGACACAAACCAATTTTGATTAAGGAAAATCTAGATCTACATCTAAGGAAGATGTAGATTCGTTTTATTTTGAAGAAAAATTCAGATCTACATCTAAGGAAGATACAAATCTGTTTTATTTTGAAGACAAAGAGTTAATTACGTGCAGATCTTTAAAACCAAGAAACAGATTATAGCAACAATAAAGGAATCAAGAACATATTATCATAAACGAAATTAACAAGGTAGAATATGAATATTTGAAACAATTAAACATGCATCATCATGATAAGAGAAGCATAAAAACAAAAGGGTTAGAAAGCAACCTCTTGCATGGAGCACTTTTTGTTCTTGAGAGGATGTTTTAGGGTTCAAAGAAATTTATGCAATTATCTTTGAAACCTAAAAACCCTAGCTTCAACAGAAAATCAAAAAGGGGATAAAAAAATATAAGCAATTTGAAAGCCTAAAACGTATGCCTCTCAGAGTGTAAAAAAAAAAAATGCTAAGTTATGAGACCCAGTCTCTATTTATAGAGGCCAAAAGACTCTAAAAAATAGGCATGGATGATTAGGATGTGAATCCGAACGCATCCTTTTGAGAAAAGATCGAAAAGGGTGTGTCTTATTATTACCCGAAGGCCATTAAGCCAAAGCCCAAAAGGGGGAAATTCGGCCCTTTTAGAGTGCCAAACGCCGTTTGGCACTCCAAAAGTGCCGAATTGGCTCTTGGACACCGAACGCTCTTTCGTGTTCGGGTGCCATTTGGACTCCTCTTCTAGGGTTTTTGACCGGTCCTTGCACCTAGACATGTTGTCATCCGCCGTCTATGATTTTTTTTTTAATCTCTTTTCTGAATAATTCAGGCTTTTTAAGAACAATTATCTTGTAGATAAATATCCTAAAATAAATCTTGATAAAGTTCAGAGTATCCACAATTTTATTGTTATCCAACCTTCCCTTTTATTCCTATGCATGCATCCTTATTTTAAACACTAATTATCAACCAATCACAGAATTATTTAATTAATTTTAATTCCTTAACCAATCATAATTAACTTCAATTAATCATGTGTGGTCGACCCTACCTAGACATAATGCATGTTGATCGTGCAAACTTGATCATGCGATATCTTTTGATTTGATGGCCCGATTTGGAAATCGGAAACACCGTTGCGACTGTTTGAATCTCAAGATCATTTTTATGGTATGCAATGAATGAATTTATGCATGTAATGCAATGGCAAATTGATGCAGGTAATGCAAGAACAAATTGATGCATGTAATGCAATCATGATTTTTAAGGTATGTGGATGGTCATTCAAGTCATTCTCTTTGATTAAATCATGGGTGCAAAATTGAGTGTTTACACCAACGCGTAGTTCAGTTAGTCAATGAATTAAGCCTCCACGAGGTGATCTTCGAAGTTGACTTACAGGTAGTAATCCAAGGTATCTCAGCTAGTATGGCAAACCAAACCATGTGTGGTCATGTCGTTGATGATATTCTTCATGAAGTAGTTCAGATGAGGTTTTTTGAGTTTTGTTATGTTAATCATATTTATAACAAAGTTACTGATGGATTGGCGAAAAAAGCTAGTGTTGGGTTAGACTTTCAAGTTTGGTTAGAAGACATTCTGGGGGACATTATGGTGGTGGATAGGTTTTATTGGCAGCCAATGATTGGAGGGTATGGCTGGTGATTGGTATTGGTGGTTGAAGGTGGTGCTTGGCTATGTGGGCTTGAAGGTGGGTTTAACTGGTGATGGCTTTGGCTTTGGTGGTGCATGGTGGGTTTCGCCGGTGGTGGGTTTTGCCGGTGATTTTGTTTGCGTGATCGGTGGTGATTGGTAGAGGTGTTGTTGAAGGTGGGTCTTTGATGTTGTTATTGTGGCAGTGGGTTTGTGATATTGTTGCTATAGCAGTGGGTTGCAAGAGAGAAAAGACAAAGAAGACAAGTGAGAGAGATGAAGATAGAGAAGAGAGAGAGAAGACAAATGTGAGAGAGAGAAAAGAAGACGGAGAAGAGAGAGAGAGAGTCAATAGAGGAGAGAGATGAATAATTTTTTTTTAATAACATTTGACCGTATCGTCTCAAAGATTGAACATCATTGTAGCATGTTCTAAAAAACATAGAGATTCGTCACATCTCATGAAGTAAGGATTTTGGTGTTTGGTGTGCCAAATACTAAAAATTTAGTATTTGGCACACCTGATGACAATGCTTTTACAACTCTTTGAATAGATGTACATTTTGCAAGAGTTGTAACACGTCACTAAACAACTTAACTGTATCATTGAAAGCTATAGCAGCAAACCAGAGATTTCAAAATGAAGAAGATGATGACATTGTTCCAATGGTAAAATCCAAAACGGTGTCGTCTGTCCAGATTGTAAAACGCAAGTCTCGCCTAAAGAAAAATGCTGTCGTTCCTCATTAAGACTAATAGTGTCGTTTCTGCTGCACTAGACTTCGAGCTGTTGAGTTCAGTTATCACATGTGCTAAGTTCAGTTATCACACATGTAGAATTCTATTGTAACTGTTTCCGTATTTTACTCTCTCTCTCTCTCTCTCCCCTTCATATATATTGTAACAGAGACTCATAACTGTAATTAATCTTTGATAATTGCAATTACAGAAAGTTCTTCTCTTTGTATCCTTTTCTTTTCTCTGTGTGAGTGTGAGTTCTTTCCATGGTATCAGTGCTTTGATCCATATCAATGGCTTCTACAAATTGGGCTTTGTCTTCTTCGTCATCTACTTCAAATTCCTTGCCTGCTATGTCTACTTCATCTTTACCAATGAATACTTCTTTGCTTTTGCTCTCAAACATGTCATCCATGATGACTATGAAGCTTGATTATGGCAATTATATTTTATGGAAGCATTAAATTGAAGTGATTTTGGATACTTACTCAATGATTGATGTTCTTGATGACTTAATCATGGCTCTAGATCGATATCAAAAAGATTCGTTTGGTAATCCTACTGTTGAGATCAATCCAACATTTATAGCCTAGAAAAATCGTGAACAGGCTATGTTTACATTTCTGAATTCAACATTTTCTCCTACAATTCTTGCTCTTACAGTTGGGCAGAAATTTGCGAATGGAGTTTGGAAAGTGTTAAAGAAGCGATTTGCATCAGTTTCTCGATCTCATGTTATGAGTCTGCGTAATGAATTGATTGCGATCAAGAAGGGTATTGATTCCATTGATGGCTATTTCCAAAAGATTAAACAAGTTCGTGACAAGTTAGCTATTGTTCATGATGATGAAGAGCTTCTTCATATCGCTCTTGATGGTCTTCCTCCTAAATATGATTCCTTTAGCTTTGCTATAAGGACTTGAAGTGATGTTTTGTTAGTGGAAGACTTGAATACTTTGCTTAATGCTAAAGAGAGAGTCATTAAGAAAAGATCTAACACTATTGATCCCAATTCAGTTGCTATGGCTGCCAATTTTTAGTTTCAGGCTTTTTCTCGGGGAAGAGGAGGTAGGAATCAAAATCAACGAGGTAGAGGTGGTCGAGGAAATAACAATAATAATGGTGGATTTAATTCCAATTACAATGGTGGTGGTTATTCCAATTTTGGAGGCTATAACCCTAATTCTATTTCTCAATTCCAGAATTTCAATAAGTCTAAGCCATTAGGCAATCAGGGACAATCACAATCCAATAGGCCAACCTATCGAATTTGTGGTAAAAATGGTCACTTGACAATTAATTGTTATCATCGTATGGATTTTGCATACCAAGGGAGGCATGCACCTGCTAAGCTTGCATCCATGGTGGCTATTGCTGCTCAAGTTCAGGCCTCCAATTCTTGGCTCACAGATACAGGTTGCTCAGATCATGTCACCCCAAATCTATCTCAGCTGTCTCTTCATTAGCAACTAGTGCAAGGAAATGAAATTGTCACAGTGGGGAATGGTCAAGAATTGCCAGTGACTCACATTGGCCATGGTGAGCTTCAAACTTTAACTCATAATTTAGGCTTAATAATATTCTAAAAGTGTCTGACCTTGCATCTAATCTGTTGTCTGTTCATAAACTTTGTCTCCAAAATAATGCATTTTGTTCTTTTGATGCTAGTAAGTTCTCAATTTAGGATTTTCCCTCAGGGAAGATCCTCAACGAAGGGTTCAGTAAAGATGGGGTATATCCCATTCCAACACGTTTTGACCTATCTGCATCACTAAATCATTCCAACTATTCTGCCTTTATGTCTGTCAAACCACAACAACTCTTGCTTTGGCATCATAGACTTAGGCATCCAAGCTTTAAACTCTTGTATTCAACTCTTAAACATGTATTTTCATCTCTTACTTTGTCTTTGATTGATGGGTGTTGGGTTAAGATAGCTTGACCCTGGTTAATTAATTCAATTACCCAAGTTGATTAATTATGTTGAATTACATGCAAATCGTGAAGGAACCAACAAATCACCAATTAAACTAAATGCAGCGGAAATTAAATTGACACAGTGATTTGTAAACAAATGGGGAAAACCTCTCGCAAGGCAAAAACCCCACCGAGTGATTTTAAGGTCACCACTCCCAAGAATCTACTAATCAACAATCAAGCAGTTACAAGTATAAGGAATCCTGCCACTACCCTGACCTATCCCAAAATGCCGACCTACAGTTGAACATTTTCTTTAATACCTAATTGAACTTGATCTTGTAGTAGCCTTCTTTCCTTTGATGCACAAAACTCCAATCTGTGACTAACCCTTTTGTATGAATCCCAGTATATGACTAACTCCAACAACTTGAATGGATGTTATTGGTTGCAAAGTTCTTCATTTCATCAACAATGAAGATCATGAAGCATTTGGTTACAAAACCCTATGGTGTACAAACGCAGTAGCTTCTTACTAAAAAAATAAACTCTTGGTCTTTGTATCTGTGTGTGACAACTCTTAAAATAAGCCTTATATATGTCTAGGGTTGTGAGAAAAGAAACCCTAAACAAGTACATAAGCTTGGGCCGAATTTTAGATTTGGAAAACTGAAAATCGTAATTCTCGATAGATCGAGCTTCTATCGAGCCATCTGTCAAGCTTCTCATTTAGCCTCGGCAATAGTATCTGTCGAGATTTAATGAAATAGCTTTTCTTCACTTGTTTCTTAGATCAATTTTCATGTCTTTAATACGAACACTTGATATGCTTGAACAATATATTTCTTGATGTATTAAACCTAACTTAGATTTACCCAATTACAAGTAAAGTATATTTTGTCAAAGAATTAGCCACTTACATAAAATTATTACCCTAACAATGAGGTTTCGTTCCTCTTGTGAGTTTTGTATAAGTGCTAAGATGTACAAACATCATTTGAATAAAACTCCTATTGTATGCACTTCTGTTCTTGATATTGTTCACAGTGATGTTTGGGGTCCTTCTCCTATTACATCTTTTCTTAGTTTTAATTACTATGTGATATTTGTTGATGACTGCACTCGTTTCACTTGGTTCATTTTACTTAAGCATAAGAGTGAGGTCTTATCTATCTTCAAACACTTTAAGTCTCTTGTTGAAACTCAACACTCCACTAAGCTCAAAGTTTTAAGAATTGATAATGGGTCTGAATATACTAATTTTGATTTTGCCTATTGTTTTGAGAATGGTATTCTTCACCAAAACTCTTATCCTCACACCCCTGAGTAGAATGGTGTTTCTAAAAGGAAACACAGGCATATAGTTGAAACAGGTTTAACACTTCTCTATCAATCCCATCTCCCATACAATTACTGGACATATGCCTTTTCTGTTGTTGCCTATCTTATTAATAGGCTTCCATCTTCTGTTTTGAACTTTCAATCCCCATGGGAAAGACTTTATTTTAAGCCTCCACCTTTCCAAGCCCTTAAAGCTTTTGGTTGCGCTTGTTATCCCTATCTCAGACCTTATAACTAGAATAAATTGCAACTTAGACCCAAACCTTGCATTTTCCTTGGCTATCCACCTTTGTCTAAAGGGTATATCTGTTTAGATCCATCCACTAACAGAATCTATATTGCTTGCTATACTATATTCAATGAATCTCTATTTCCTTTTACTCTTGACTGTACCTATACAAATCCACATCTTCCTTTCTCTTCTAGTTTCTCTCAATGGTTTTGTCACTCTCAATCTTCACCTGATACTCCTGATACACTTGCTCCCACATCTGCGCTTTGCCTGATCTTACCTCTACATCTGCTTTACCTGATCTTACCTCCTTTATTTTACCATCCTTTCTTTCTTCTTCTTGTCCTATTCCATCTGTTCCCTCTCCCATTGACACTCCTTTGATTGTCATTGCTTCCACTTCCACTCCCTTGTCTGTTCCTACTAATCCTGAGTCTTCTTCTCCACCTTCTAATATTGTTTCCTCCACTGATTTTGTTCCCATCACTCAGAATGCTCACCCTATGATTACAAGGTCTAAGTATGGTATATATAAGCTTAAAGCTCTGCAGGTTAAATGTGATTACATTGTGATAGAACCCCCTTCCTTTGCGGTTGCTTCTATAAACTCTCAATGGGTGGCTGCAATGGATGTTGAATTTCAGTCTTTACAAAAGTAGAAGACTTGGTTATTGGTTCCTTTTCCTCCTCATAAAAATATTGTCACTTGTAAATGGGTTTATAAGCTGAAGAGAAATAGTGATGGCTTTATTGCTAGGCACAAAGCTAGATTAGTAGCTAAAGGGTATCTTAATTTATAAATTTGGTTTGGACTATGAGGAAACTTTTAGTCCAGTTGTTAAGCCTACTATTGTGAGGCTTCTTCTTGCTTTGGTTGTCAACAATGGCTGGAAGTTAAGGCAACTGGATGTTAGTAATGCCTTTTTGCATGGTATTCTCAAGGAAGAGGTCTATACGGTTCAACCACAAGGATATGTTGATCCAGCTTTTCCTACGCATGTCTATCTTCTCCACAAAGCTCTTTATGGCCTTAAACAGGCTCCTAGAGCCTAGTTTGAGAGATTTACCACATAATTACTTCATATTGGTTTCTCTGCTTCTGGTGCTGATGGTAATCTTTTCATTTTGAAGCATGGTTCATATCTGGTGTTTCTGTTGCAATATATGTTGATGACATTATAATCATAGGCAACAATCAGTCCTTTATCTCTTCACTTATTCAGCTTCTTAGTTCTAATTTTGATCTCAAGGACCTTGGTCTTCAGATTGATTATACCTCTTCTAGTCTTTTTGTGCATCAGGCAAAATATGCCTCTGATTTGCTTCAAAAGCTTGCAAGGACTAATTGCAAGCCTTGTAAAACACCATGTTCTCCTAATTAGCATCTTCTTCCAAATGATAGTCCACTTTTGCCTGATCCTAAATCCTATAGAAGCTTGGTTGGTGTTTTGCAATGCCTTACATTTACTAGGCCGGATCTTTCCTTTGCTGTTCAACAAGCTTGCCAATACTTAAGCAACCCCACTTAGAATCACCTTCAGGCTGCTAAGAGAATTCTCAGGTACATTCAAGGGACTCCTCATTATGGCCTTGCTTTCACTCTTGGTCCTTCTACATTGTCTGCATATAGTGATGTAGACTGGGTCGGGGATCTAGTTAATCGTAAATCCATCACTGGTATTGTGGCTTTCTTTGGCAATCGTCCAATTACCTGGTCTGCTAAGAAACAAGCTACTGTTTCTTGGTCTTCCACAGAAACTGAATATCGTGCCTTGGCCTCTACAGTAGCTGAGTTATGTTGGATTTGCATGCTTCTTTATGATCTTGGTATTTTTCTTCCTCAACCTCCTTTACTTTGGTGTGACAATGTGAGTGCTTTGGCTATTGCCTTGAATCCTGTATTTCACGCTCGAACCAAACACATGGAGGTTGATTACCATTTTGTTTGTGAGAGGGTGCTCAGATGTGATCTATTGGTTAAGATTATCTCCCCTTATGATCAGTTTGTTGACATTTTCACCAAGGGTCTTCCATCTCCCAAGCTTACTTCCAAACTCATGTTGAAATTCCCCTTTCGTTTGAGTGGGGATGAAAGCTGTAGCAGCAAACCAGAGATTTCAAATGAAGAAGATGATGACACTGTTCCAATGGTAAAATCCAAAACGGTATCGTCTGTCCAGATTGTAAAATGCAAGTCTCGCCTAAAGCAAAATGCTATCGTTCCTCATTAAGACTAACGGTGTCATTTTCGCTGCATTAGACTTCAGGCTGTTGAGTTCAGTTATCACACGTGTGGAAATCTGATGTAACTGTTTCCGTATTTTACTCTCTCTCTCTCTCTCTCTCTCATATATATATATTTTTTGATAAACCTCTCTTCTTCATATATATTGTAACAGAGACTCATAACTGTAATTAATCTTTGATAATTGTAATTCCAGAAAGTTCTTCTCTTTGTATTCTTTTCTTTTCTGTGTGTGTGAGTGTGAGTGTGAGTTCTATACAATCATGAAGCAAACAATTCCTTTCAACATGGAAATGTAGAATAAAATACATGAGGATGTATTATATTATGATGTGATCACCACATGCATTTCCATGACTGCAACATGATAATAAGGCATATCCATCAGTGATTCGGTGCAACGTGCGTCAGTGCATGCCCATATGGGAACCCCATTTCACCGATTAATGACAGAAAATAAAAATATAGCTTTTAATTAATGTTGGACCAGTTCAATTTTGTTCTTTGTTGCCAACCAACAAGAATATATCAAACTCATTTCTTGATCAATAAAAGCCGTACAACGAATCATAAGTACTTAAATCATCATCAAACAAGGAAAGAAAAGTAGTGAAAAGACAATCAAATCAATAATGCCTAGGAAAACTGCCATGCCTCATTGTTCCCGTTGAAAAGCACGAATACATAAGAAAAAGAACCACCATTAACTACATTTTGTGCAGTCCTTGAGCAGCCGCTGCTACAGCACAGTCCCTAGGTTGAAAGCCAACTCTCTCATGCTCCAAGTCATACACAACCTCTACATTTTGCTGTTGGAAGCTCCCAAATACTCCAGCTGGGCCGTAAATATTATCATCCTCGTTATCCATGCTTTGGAACAATAGGCACTTCACCACCGTGGACTCACTTGGGGCTCCCATGGCATAGAAATGATTTCCTTGAGGCAAAGTAAGGCTCACATTGTTTAGGAAATGGAAAGTTATTAGAGGAAGATCATCGATAAAGGTATTATTATTTTTGCATGGGACTTTATAACAAAGATCAAATCCTGATCTCATCTCTACATCCTTGGCTCTAGGATAGGTTATGGCTGACTGGAGAAATGAAAGAATTTGTGAATACAATGGCTCAGGAAGGTGAGTGTAAGTGGTTCCCGAATCTATCATCATAGCCCCATTACCTCGTGAATCAAATTCCCTTAAGTTTAAGGGCACTTTGATTGCACTGACAACATTGCCTATGGTTATGGCCTCTAGACCAATACAGTAGAGATTGGGATAAATGGGACTCCTCAACATTGGTGTGAATTGCAAATCGTCTTTAGAAGATATAGCAACATCTCCTACAACCAATGGGCTGGATATATTTGGGTTATTTGCAAACTTGAAGGACAAAAAGCAATGAGAGAAGCCTATTTTTAGGAACCCTAGTTGTGAAGGCAAAGAAAGTGTACCTCTACCGAACCCTGCAATCCCAATGGGTTCTTTATATGTGGACCCAACACACCCAAAACAAAACTTTGGAATTTCCCTAGTGGCACTAGGGCTATTTCCATGAACCATAAGTGTATCCCTAGTTAGTGCCCCAGTGACAACCCGACCAGCCCCATAGGTATAAGCAAATAAAGGGCATGGTCTAGGACATGTGGATTTGAGAAGGGTAGCCAATGAGCATCCAGCCATAGTACATGTGTCATAGTCACTATCAGAGCTATGGATGTCATTGCAAAAGGAGCTACCACAAAGGTCCCTAGAAGATGAAGAAGAGAAAGATGGAGAGAAAGCTGCAATAGTCAACTTATTGTTCCTATATTCATCACACTCAATACAATCAAAAGATACATTCCCACAAGGAACCCAAATGAGGTCACTCCCAGTATCCATGTATACTTGAATGACTTGTGGAGGTGACCCCAAATTAAGAGAGATTAAATACCCATTTGTAATCTCCCTCAATGGTTCCATCATGTCTAAAATTTCAGAAGGTTTCTTTGATGAATTCCTAATCCTAGAGGCTCGTGGTATTCGAGGAAGGGAATTCCTAGAATACTGAGCCATACCAAGGACCATTGGGTTATGGTTTCTCTCTTTTGCTAGAGTTTGGTTGAAATTAAACATGGAAGCTGTGAGTAGAATGAAGAGGAGAAAGGTGGCAATTGTGATAAAATGTGCTGCCATTATGGCCTTTGCTTTGCGTTTAGGTATGTTGAGATGAATAGCGTTTGTTAGTACTAAGTATTTATAGAAAGAATTTGCACTGATCTGGTTAATTTACAATCTGAAGAATTAGGGTTTGTGATACGATAAAATTGAGTAACAGATGTTGTCTCATGCATGGATGAGAAAGAAGAGGATTAATGGTCTGAGTATGCCTTTCCAAAAAAAAAAAAAAAAAATTAAAATTCTGAGTATGACATGAGTGTATATAACATGTGTGCGCATGTTAACTCGAGAAAAAAAAAAGCATGGAACTTTCAAAAAAGAGAAGAATAAATTAAGAGTCTATCTAGTAATGTTATTCTAGTAATGTTGTTTGTATTTTTTGAAAATAATATAGATAAAAAAATTATATAAATACATAAAATATTATTTAAAAACTGAAAAATTTTGTTTAAATACATGTCTTAACCCTAAACAGCAATACTGGCATGAGGTGTTCGCTAACTGTATGAAAAAACATAAGTACCTAAAAAAAGATTGGAGATCACATGCTTTTTATTTTATAGGCTTTCAAGTACGTAAAGTACGTACTTGAAAGCCTATAAAATAAAGAGGATCGCATATGTTTTTGTTGTACGGATGTAATTAATGGAATATTGAGTCAGAAATACACCCAAGTACAACTGTGTCAGAGATGGTGGAGGCCACCTACTATTACGTGTATTTAAGGTTTGGATATATATATATATATATATATTCCTTTTTAAGTTTTAAATTTAATTACTTGAACAAAGTATATTCCATGTGATACCCAAAAAAAAAAAAAAAAAAAAAACCTTAAACTTCCATGTGCTAGCGGTCCAGAACCCATCTCTTAGGAGAAAATTTATGGACACAATTCTTTAGCCATAATTTTAACTACAGTCCTTATAAAGTTGAGTATGAATGATAAGAAAAAATAATGGATTCATATAAAAGTGATAAATAATTATTTATAGTCTACCACATTAAAATTATGACCCAAAAATTATAGCCCTAAAAGAACTTATATTGTAGCATTTTTAAAGAGTTGATAGGTTAAAGCTAGATTATGCTAAGAGTTTGTAACTTATATGTTACTTTTTGGTATTCCTAAAGAAAGAATTTAGGGTTTAAATCTATTGTAATTATCGAATTATTGAGTAGAAATGCTAAAACTAGATTATAATACTAATCTTACATTAAGAAGCGCATATAAAACTGAGTTATAAAGTTTAAATGATTAAGAAAAGGATAGTTTAAGCTTTATTCCACTCTTGAGTGAATGTCCATAAAGGGATGTGTGTTTAACTGTTGGTCTCAGCTAACTTTTAATTAAATTCATTAAAATAATAAGTACTAATATTCTATATCTAAAAAATAATAATTTGTAGAAGAACGATGAAATATGAAGAATGAAATAATAACTCTCAACTCGACTGTTCTCATGACCGGTTCATAGTTAACCCAAAACATGGTTAGATTATTTGGTTTGGTCCGAGTTTGAAAACCTTGTTTTAAGGCTGGAAATCAATTAGAGATGTTTGCAAAGATACTCAAAATAAGCAAAAAAAATAAAATAAAATAAAATAAAAAGAAGAAAATTCATGGTCTTGAATTCACAAATGAAAGGAAAATCTACAAAGAATCTCTTTAACTACAAGTTTTATGACATTTTGGTATTTTGTAACTTTTATTATGACCAGAGCCAATAACAAATTTACAATTTTAAGTGGGATTTTTTTTATCCATTTAATTTTTTTTATTTAAAATAAATACTTCTTATTTATTTTATTATATTTAGTTTTTATTAACATCTAGTTTTTAAATGATAATATGAGTAATCCATTTAATGTTCTTGTGACATAATTGATTTTAGGTAATATTTTATCAATTTTAACTTTGAAAAACTTCTTTTTACAAAAATAATTACGATAAGTTCTGTCAAAAAAGAAAAGAAAAGAAAAGAAATGATACGTACACCCTCACCATTTTAAAGACAATATGAAGCAACCTCCATGAAGCAATCTTACCTATCAATAGACTAATAAAAATCAATAACACTGATTAATCAATAAGAATTTGTAAAATTTTGGTTGAAAATGATGCAAGACAAACTATAACCATGTAGTGCAAAATAATAATAATAGTAGTAGTAATAATAATAATAACCAAAAATAGGAAAACCACAATACAGAACTTAGAATTCAGCACCCAGGTTTAGTTAAGGGTCACCACCGAGTAAAAGAGAATCTATAGAAGATAATAATAGGCGTATGCATGGATTAGCGGTTGGGTTGGATTAATAAGTTTTTTTAACCTAATCTATCATGGTGGGTTAAAAAAAAGTCCAACCCAACCCATCATAGGGGTCAACCCAACCCACGTGGATCGGGTTAGGTTGAGTTGGACAATTTTTTTAAAATTACTATTATTATTATTAAATTGAACATTAGAACAATACCACTACAAATAAGAACAAATCTTTAACCAAATAATCATGAGCATAAAACCAAACAAACACAAACTATACGAGGAGAATTTAGGGTTTTATTTATGACGAGGGGCAAATAAGTAAATAAAAAAAATTGTATAATATATATAAATATATAAAATTTTAAATATATATTAAATATAGGTGAGTCCGATCGAGTTATGCGGATTTGTGAATCTTATGACTCAAATCTAACACGACCATTGTTAAAAAAATTTGCATAACCCAACCTAACCCACTAACCTTTAAAAACTGACCTAATCTGGTAGGTTAGGTTGGATTAAGTCAGTTTTAGCGGATTCCTTGCACACCTTTGGTTAATATTTAGAATTGGCTGGAGTTAACACCATACCATTAAGATAAGTGCAAGAGAAGGTTTATGTATCATCAAAATAATATGTCTCCAAAAGATTTAGAGTAGACAGCGGCATTCCTACCCCTTCCGATAAACCAAACTTCCCTTCAAATCTTTAATTCCAAAAAAAGAAAAGAAAAGAAAAAGAAACTGTATTGCTGGTGTTAACTTGGTAATTGAGATCCCCCATTTGAAGTTTCGAACAGATCATCTGCAACATATACTGGAACCTGTCGAGGTGGTGGAGATGACGCAAAATCCACAAAATGGGGGCATCACCTATTATTTTTTGAACCACTTACAAAGTACTATATAATATCAAAAAAGTAAAAAGCAGTATATAATTATAGGTTTACAACCCATGACATGTACTTTACGCCTTTTACTTTTATATAAAATCAAAAGGGTGTTTCATTGTTAAAATAAGATACTGGAAACAGGGGCGGAGCCAGTGCACGTTGAGAGGGGTCAATTGACCCTCCGACCCTGCCCCAAATTTCCCTTTTTTTTTTTTTTTTTTATGTGTGTAGCTGTAGAAGGTGGAGATTTAATTAAAATTGTGATAAATAGCACGTGTCTAATTGAGCTGCATTAAAAACCCCTTCAACTACACGTTTCAAAACAAAATTGTAAAAGTGGTGGAGCCACAGTAAGCAACGACGTACTTGTACATCTTTTTTTTTTTTTTTTTTTGGTGTGTATATATCTTCATATCTTTTTTAAAAGTCAAACTCAATTGATGTATCATATATCTTCATATCTTTTTTACTTTATCAATATTTTTAATGTTCAAAATTTATAAAAAGAAAAAAAATGATAAAAAATAAACTTAAATAAAGAAGAAAGTCTTAATTGAAGAGACAAAAATACCACCCAAAAAAAGTTTCCTTCCAAAAGTATTAAGCCTTAAATTTTGGAAACAATTACATGACAAATTCCATAATTTGATATTATTTTAAGGTTAAACTCTAAAAATGCAGTTGCACAAATAGTTATTATGTGGTTTAAAATTGTTATAATCTAATCATATTAAGTTTAACAAAAACTGTATTTTAGGTTTATTGATTTATTAAAAATCATTATATGATCCTATATAAAAAAAATCATTATATGAGAATTATAAATGGAATTTTAACTATGTAAAAAATTACAATACAACTTAGCTATATATTAAAAAAGAACTAACAAAATATACACAATATAATGATATGCAATGATTTTAGTGGATCTTTCAATATTGAATTATCGCTTACTATTCATATTATTGGCATTTAATTGTCAAGTTTGGTTAATATTTTGTATATATAATGCATGTGTTGTATACTGCATGCACAATATGTATTTGTTTATGGAGACACATGTATTTTAGTTATAAATTTTGCCCCCCTTAAAGTTAAATCTTAGCTCTGTCACTATTTGGAAAAAGGAATTCCATCATCTGCAGTAATTTTTTTTTTTCCACATTCCAACCTGCAAACGAAGGATCTTAACTGCCCGCACTTGTTCTTCACTTTTACTTGCACACATGCACATATTATCCTTTTTAAAGAATGCTTTCGAAGCTATAAAAAGTATGTTGTCACCTTTCAGGAAGCACTTGTCCAATTAAATTCTTTGGATATGTGCCTAACTAGGTCACAAAACATGTGCCATAGTTCATAAAAATGATGTCTGTAAAGTTGTGATTTACAACTATTTTGTATTGGCTTTTATTCCGTGCCAAATTTGATTGTAATTTTGTTCAATCTTATGTACCCTGTATTTTATGTGGGATTTCTTTGTAAGGGTTGTGTGTGAGAGAGAGTGTGAAGACTCAAGGCAAAGTGAAGAGCAAGAAGTTTTTGCGGGTAGCTTGCGAGAAGCCTTCCCGCGAAGTGAAGCATGTGCCCTGCACATGACTGGAATGTGAAGAGTCATGACAGATGGTGACAGCTGGTTTTCGCGAGTGTCTCGCAGGTAAGGCCTTCCCGCGAGATACCCGTGAAACATTCTGTTTTGCCAATTTATCATATTTGATACACCAGGTCTCTACACACACTATATATATCCACATTACTCACATTCTGAGCAGAGTGCTTTTCAAAGAGAAAACCCTAGCCACTATCCTTGAAAATGAGAGATTGTTATACCCACAATTCTCTACACAATCCATAGTGGTTTTCCTTAACTCCTACCTCTCAATTTCCAAATTCTTGAGAGGTTGATAAATCAAACACTTACCACACCCATTTTGAGTGTCAAGTGAGATTTTGGTGCTGCAGGGAAGCATTGGAAGAAGCCAAGTTTTGGCGGATGCAATTGGGCGTATTGCGGGATCTGGAAAGTTAGACAAGACACGGTTCCGAGAAGCCTTGTTGGAGTAAGAGCTTGGAGGGCTTAGGTACATTGAGTAGATTAGGCTTGGAGGGTCTCTTACTATTCATGTATCCCAACTTATTGTTTAATGGATCAATTTATCACTTGGAGGGCTGTAGAGAGGTTTTTCACCGAGTTCTTCGGTTTCCTCTTCGATAACACATCGCCGTGTTATCTTGTGTTTGTATCTCTTTTCCCTTACTCTTGTACTTTACTTTTATTGTTTGTTGTTCATGTTTATGTACTAGAGTAGTATTGGTTGATTGCGCTTCATTTACTCTTGTTTTCGCACTTAGATAAGTTAGAGTAAAAGCAACCTAGCCGTAATTTTTAATTGGGGGTCTAAATAGCTCTTGTGTTTTAACACATAATCGAGCTTTACTCCTGTGTGCTATAGATGAGTTGGTATGGGATTCTGTCGAGAATGGGTATGTTAGACCCATGACACCCAAGTTCGAATGAGACAAGGCAGCTTTGGCAAATGCCAATAGGAAAACAATTAACGCTATTTTCTATGGTGTGTCTACTGATGAATTTCATAGGATATCACATGTGGAGACTGCCAAGGAAGCTTGGACGATTCTTGAGACTATCTATGAGGGTACCAAGAAAGTTAAGGACACAAAGCTCTAGATGCTTACCACCAAATTTGAAGAGCTCAAGATGGGTGACAATGAGTCATTTGATTCATTCTATGGGAAGCTCAATGAAATTGTAATTGCTAAGCTTAATCTTGGAGAGAAGATTGAGGATGCCAAGGTGGTGAGGAAGATTTTAAGGTCCTTACCGGAGAGCTTTCGTGCAAAGGTCATAGCTATAGAAGAGAGTAAAGATTTGGATGAGATCAAGATCCAAGAACTCATTGGATCTCTCCAAACATATGAGCTCGGATTGCCTTCCCACAAGTCGAGCAAATCACTTACTCTCAAAATCATCAACGAAAGAATGGATGACTCCTTCGAAGAAGATGATGTGGAGAAGGAGGTAGCATTCCTTGTAAAGAACTTTCGAAAATTTCTGAAGATGAAAAACAATGAGAAGTCATTCAGCAAAAGAAAGTTTTCTTCCCCCAAAGGTGACAGGAAGGAGTTCAAGAAGAAAGATTGGAAGGATTCATAAACCCCTCAAGGAATTGTGTGCTATGAATGCAACGATCATGGACATCTCAAGAAGAAGTGTCCCAACTATTTGAGAGGGAAGGGTAAAGTGTTTGCCACTACCCTTAGTGATTCTGAAAGCCTAAATTCCCAAATTCAGACACGGAAGGAGAGTGTGATAGTGAAGGAAATTATAGGGCCTTTATGGCAATTGCCTTTGTTGATTCAAAGGATGATTTGAGCAATTTGATTGATGAACTTGGTGATCTTTCCAAGGGTGAGGAAATAGAAGACTCGGAAGATGAAGATATATGTCAAAATGAAGGTGAGAACAACCTTCAAGAAGCATATGATTCATTGCTGGAAGATTGTGGCAAATATGCCAAGGTTGCAAACCTTGCTATGAGAAAGATGAAAAAGATTGAAGAAGAGAATAGGTGTATACTTGTGCAACTCAAGGATGCGAAGTATAAAGTAGAAGGATTCAAAGGAGAGTTGGTTTAAGCTTACTCTGTTAGGACATATGTGATTCACTTGTTAGGAACATATGTCACTATTTTATATAATTGGATAATCTTTTGACAAAATGCACTTTACTTGTAATTGGGTAGATCTAAGATGTGTTTAATACTTCAAGAAACTGTGTTTCAAGATCAAGTGTTAAAACCATGCAGGTCTGTCCAAGATTCAAGCTGAGAAAGTGCCTGTCAATAAAGCTCGACAGCTAGTCATCTATCAAGCTTGAAAAACTGTTGATGCCCATAGCTCAACAGTAGCTCAACAGATAGGGCATTTGTCGGGGTTTATGAAAAATAGAATTTCAGTTTTGTTTTGACTCCAATCCGTGATTGTATGTTTGAGCTTTCTTTTCTCACAACCTTAGACGTATAAAAAGATTATTTTAAGGGCCGTCAAAGTAGACATAAGTTGCACAAGTGTTGAGCAAAGTTTGTTTAAGCAAATTGTGACCAGAGACAATTTGCCATAGTTCATCTTTCTTGTGTAGAAGTTGCTATGTTAGTGCACTGTAGTGTTTTGTGTTCAAGCATCTTCTCGATTTTCATCGTGTGATGAACTGAAGAACTTTGCAGCTAACAACCTTCTTTAGTTGGTGATTGAAGTCGCGTACTAGGATCTGCGTAATTGGTTAGTCACGTACTGGGAGCCACGCATTACAAGAAGAGATTGTCATTACAGAATAAGTCCAATTGGGTATTGGGGTAAGGGTTCAACTGTAGGTTTGTATAAGGTACTGAGATTTCTTTACCTTAACTGCTTGTGATAATAGTGGATTATCGGGAGTGGTGACCTTAAAATCACCTGGTCGTGTTTTTGCTGTGTAGGTTTTCCCTATTTGTAAACAAATCACTGTGCCAATTTATTTTTCGTTGCATACTCATTTTATTGGTGATTTGTTTGTGCTATCATGCATTTGCATGTTAATTTGATTAATTAATAAATTTAGCTAATTAATCAATTAATAAATTTAGCTAATTAATCAATTAATCTATCGGTCAATTGGTTTTTGGCCTATCAAGTGGTATCAAAGCAGGCACACTCTGATTAGGTTTTAATCTTTGTTGTGTGATCCATTGACCTCTGTTTGTCATGGATAGAGGACAGTCTCTTATAATACCTCTTTTGTTTGATAGCACTAACTATGCATACTGGAAAGTATGCATTAGAGTTTTCTTGCAGTCTCTAGATGAGAAAATGTGGCAAGTTGTGGAGATAGGCTGGATCAAGCCAAAGGAAGCGCCGGCCGATTGGGATGATGCCAAGATCAAGGCGGTAAACTTCAACAGCAGGGCATTGAATGTTTTATTCAGTGCGGTCACTAATAAGGAGTTCAAGAAGATATCCTCCACTGAAACTACTAAAGAGGCATGGACCATTCTCCAAACAACTTATGAGGGAACCAAGGCTGTCAAAGATTCAAAGTTTCAAAGGCTCACTACAAGCTTTGAAGAAATCAAGATGGAGGAGGATGAGTCATTTGATGAGTTCTATGCCAAGTTCAAGGACATAGTGAACTCAGCTTTCAATCTTGGAAAAACCATTCCTGAACCCAAGATTGTGAGAAAGGTGCTCAGATCTTTACCTGAGAGATTCCATGCCAAGATCACTGCTATAGAAGAATCAAAAGATATTGACAAGATTCCTTTGACAAAGCTGGTTGGCAATTTGCAGACCTAAGAGCTAGGGTTAACAAGAATTGGTAAATCGGGTAAGAGTAAGAGCATGGCATTGAAGGCCAAGAGTAGTGATACTGAGGAGTCTTCAGACGATAAAGATTCTAAGATGAAGTCCTACATTACAAGGCAATTCAAGAAGTTCATGAAGAATGCAAATAGGAAGGGCTTCGACAAGGACCGTAGGCAATCTAGCTCCTCACAGTTTAAGAGCCAAGATAAAGGGAAGAAGGATGCTAAGGATGGCGGTCAGTATACTATTCTCTCAGGATCAAAGTGCTTCGGGTGTCAAGGCTTTGGACATATGAAGCATGAGTGTCCTACATATCTGAAGAGCATTAGAAAGAGTGAGGCATTTGCTGCTACTTTGAGCAACATTGAGCCTGAGGATGATTCCGACAATGAGGATGACAGAATCCTGAATGCCTTCATTGCCACTGTCAATCCTACTCAGGAGAGTGTTGAAGATGTGGATGAAGAAGAGGAATTGGTGGAGTCCAAGTTTGAGAAGATGGATGAACAAGATGATATCCATACAGTCTATGCAAAGTTATACAAGGTCTCAGAGAAGCATGAGAAGATGTATAGGTTGGACTCCAAGAAGCTTAGTGATGTGGAGCTTGAGCGAGAAGAGCTTTCCACAAAGTTTGATGAAACCAATCAAACTATTGGAGTACTAAGATTTGAGAATAATTTCTTGGCTGAGAAGATTAAGAAGCTTGAAGCGGAGCTATTCCAAGTCAGAGCTTAATTAGAAAGGACTTCAAGTGCAAAACTCGATGAAATGCTTAGTCTTCAGAAATCTGCTTTTGATCAAACCAGTTTAGGATATGATTTCTCTTCTTCTAGTATTGCTTCTACTAGTTCTACTGTTTTTGTTCCTCCTGCTAATAATGTTGAAATTGAGAACACTAATATCAAAACTGATTTAGCTAGTGAGAACATAGATAAGGGCAAATCTATCTTAGGAGCACCCCCTAAGCAGGATAAGAAAGAAGTTAAAAATCTTAAGGCTAAGAAGGCTAATTCTCAAAAGCCTAAACAGAAGAAGCAGCATCTCTGTCATCATTATGGAGCAGCCGGTCATACTTGACCCAATTGCTATAAGTGGTTAGCCACTCAACAGAGCAACGACATGATCGCATCGGGAAACCAGAATCAGTTTCCATCCTCTTTTGCTCCTCTTGGAGATCTTCTCAAAGCCCTTATGTTCCTTTCGAACTTGAACGGTTTCACTTCTTCCCCCTCATTGCCAGATCAAGGGTTTACTAGATGGAAATGTTCTTCCAAGGTGTGAAAAGAAAAGGGCTCCAAGTGATTTCATCACTGTTTCTCTCTCTCCCTTCTTATTTTTGTTTGCATTACTTGTGTGTTATGCTTTATTGTTTTGAGTTGGTCTAGTTTTTATGCTTTGCTTTGTTTAACATATTTTTGTTTGTTTTCAGTTTTGTTTATTTTATTTTTCATATAAAAATAAAAATAAAAAATTGAAAAATTAGAAAAATACAAAAACAGTGTGTGTTTTGTGTACATTGGTACTTGTGTACCTTGGATGGCCATTGAAACAAAGTTTTGTAAACTTTGTATCTTGTGTAACTTAGATGAGCATCTCTATGCATAACTAAGCAAGTAAACTTTGTGGCTCGTGTTTGTGATGAGTAAGATTAAGTTATCTCTTGTACTTAACACTCGTATCACTCTTTTTGACAGAAAGGACTAGAAAATCCTAAGAGAAATGCATAAATAACCATCTCACCACTGTTGCCTGTCAATTATGAATGACATTTGTGTGCTTCGGTATAGCAAAAGTGAAATGTCAAATGCTTAACATAATTGGATATTTTTTTCTATCTCTTATATGCCTATGCATGATTTGCTTAAAAGAAAAATATGCAAAGAAAAATAAAAGCAAAAAGATCAAAATGCTTTTAGATATGATTTCAAGTGTGTATTTTAGGAGATGTGGGAGTTATAGGATGTACCTCGAAGGTGATAGTCTCCATCAAACAGTTATGATTGTGTGTAAGTTAAAGTGATTTTCTCATATCTCAAATCGTCATAACATGTATACATTTATGTAATCCTGCGATGTTTTTCACACACAACACGCAATATTCTTTTCTATTCTTAATATATGTGCAGGTTCAATGTGATTTGGCTATCACAAGGTTTACATGTGTTAATGTATGCTTACTAAAGTGTTTTGACTTGTTTTTGAAATATAAAATTGGTTAAACTTGTTTAGTGTGTGTGTGTGTGTGTTTTTGGGATCTATGTGATTAAATTTTTTGGTTAAGAGATGATTTTGAGAGTTCAAAATGTTGTTTGGATTCTTGGTTGTGTTGCATGCTTGATTGCATTCATATCTGTGTTTTTCCCTTCTTGAAAAACTGTTTTTAAGCAATCTCGACACCTCCTCGACACCTAGCTTATCTATCGAGCTCTTCAGTTGATTTTTTATCGCAATCTCGATACCTCTAGATAGCTAGGTGGATCGATCGAGAAATCTCCTGTCCCTTCGATAGCTCCTCGATACCTCCTCGATCCATCGAGCCTACTTTGCTGTGGACACCTGGACATCTCTCGATAGTTGCATCTGTCGAAGCTTATAAATCTCGATACCTTGATTTGTCGAGATTTACTGAACACCTATAAATAGGTTTCAGCGCAATCCGATACTCACTTTCTCGATCTCTTTCGATCTGTCCGCACCTATTCACCTCCCAAAACTTCTTTCTCTCTCTCCTTAAACCTCTTCCTCAAGGTTTCTTCGAGATTCATCAAGTTTTTCTTCTCTTGGTAAGTCTCAAGTCCCTCATTTTCATGCATTTCATACCTTGTAACCTAAGTTTTTGGGATTTTTTTGCAAAATTTGGGGTTTTTCAAAATCAAAGAGGTTTTTGTGCAATTTTTGGGATAGGTTTTGAAGATTTGATCTTAAAAACTTCATGCATTGCATTCCATGTGCATTATAACTATATTTTCATGCATTTAGATATGTGTTATATATGTTAAACAGTTTGTGTGCTAGTAGTTTTGGATTGGGCTGAGCCTATGATGATATTACTGTTGCTCGTCACATGCTCATGCATACGTACCTTACATTCAATATATTTCTATATATTTGAATTGTTTGGGACTTTTTCTGAGTGTTTCTTTCTTCCCCCTCACTCTCTAGTTTACGTTAGTGCGTCAATGGCACCAAAAAGCAAGTTTGCTCCGTCCCGGAACCCTCTTCATTCTTGGGCATTGTCTTCTTCTAATCCTATCCCTTCTTCTATTTAGATGCCCGAAAGGACTTCTCGGAGAACTTTTCTCGATGAGGTATTCATTCAGAACACTAAGTCATTTTGTCAGACTTTTCCGACACTGACCTACCCAATGTCATTCACAGTTGGGGTTGGGAGTCACTGTGTGACGTCCTAGTCACTTGTCCATCCATGCCGATCCAAAAGTTTTACTTCAACATGCATGAACTTGATTCTTCAGTACCTCTCTTTGATACTCGCGTTTGAGGTACGCGTATAGTTGTCACACCGAAGTTGGTATCTGATGTGCTCTGTGTCCCGAGGGTAGAGCATCCTGACTACCCCAGTTGTGAGCCTTTGAGGACTGTGTCCAAAGACGAGATGATTTCTGCTTTTTGTGAGCATCTCGTTGATTAGGGCAATCGTCAATTTACACCATGTTCGACCTTTGCTAAAGGTCCTAGATTCATGAACATGGTGATGGCTTTTGTTTTGCACCATTTTTCTCTTTCTCACTATAACTCTATCATAGAGCCTCGTGCTTGATTTTTGCTTTCCCTTCTTGAGCATATTACTGTAGATTTTCCTTCTCACTTTATTCTTTCTATTATAGATGTCTATAGGGATACAACGACCCGTGATAAGCTCATCTTCCCTTCAGCTATCATGTGGATTTTATGTCATTTTTCTGTTCCTTTTCCCTCGTCTAACTACTTCTCCATTATGTGTGCCATTGACTACGCTACGGTTAAATGGAGCGAGGCGCAGTTTCGATTAACGGTCCGGTTCGACAGCTCCTCCCACTCCTTCAGTTCCATCCACCTCCGCTCCCTCTTCTTTAGCGGGAGGTGTGACTCTGGACGCTATCATGACGCAGCTTCAGCACATGGATGCTCGCCTTGATGCACTCTCTACTGAGTTGTATCAGGTGAACACCTATGTCGGCCATATTGCTAGATAGCAAGCTCGCCTTGGTGGTTTTGTGGAGTCCCCCTCTCCTCTTTCGAGGCACCCGAGGCATCCGAGGACGATGATGACTCCAACGGCGATGATGATGATGAGGATGGAGATGCTAGCTCTTCCAGCTTTGACAAGATGTCTACTTAACACTCTTACCCTTTGTCACTCGTGACAAAAAAGGAGGAGTAGTTTTAGTTATAAGAGTAGTTATAATTAGGGGGAGGGTTAGTATAGGAGATTTTTGTTAGGAGGGGAGTGCACATTGAGGGATGCAGTGAGGCTTATTTGTATCTTTTTCTTTTCTTTCTATTTTAGATACATTGTTCATGTACCTTAGATCTTGTGATCATTTTGTGATAGCAAATCTTGTACTTGTTTATATATATATATATATATATACATTTGAGGTTGTTATTACAGTCTTTTCACCTATCTCTCCATGTGTTGTTTCTTTTCTTTCTTTATACACATGTTTCTTACATTTGTATACAATCTATTATTTCTGTTTCACACAAAGATGCCTTAATAAGTTTTGTTTAAAATCTTTCAGAAATACAGGTTGTCAAAGTCTTCTTGCCATAAACTTTCTTATTGCAAAGTTTTTCAAGAGTTTGTATTAGGATAGATTTTATTGTATTTAACAAGTGAATATAAGCTGAGTGATTTATGATTTCTCTCATATGTTCATTTGTTTGTTGTAATTTTGTCACGAATTGCCAAAGGGGGAGATTGTTAGGACATATGTGATTCACTTGTTAGGAACATATGTCACTATTTTATATAATTGGCTAATCCTTTAACAAAATGCACTTTACTTGTAATTGGATAGATCTATGATGTGTTTAATACTTCAAGAAATCGTGTTTCAAGATCAAGTGTTAAAACCATGCAAGTCTGTCCAAGATTCAATCTGAAAAAGTGCCCGTCATTAAAGCTCGACAACTAGTCATCTATCGAGCTTGAAGAGTTGTTAAAGCTCGTAACTCCACAACAGCTCGACAGATAAGGCATCTGTCGAGGTTTATGAAAAATATAATTTCAGCTCTGTTTTGACTCCAATCTGTGATTGTATGATGTTTGGGCTTTCTATTTTCACAACCCTAGACGTATAAAATGATTATTTTAAGGGCCGTTAAAGTGGACAGAAGTTGCACAAGTGTTGAGCAAAGTTTGCTCAAGCAAATTGTGATCAGAGACAGAATTTGCCCTAGTTCATCTTTCTTGTGTAGAAGTTGCTGTGTTTGTGCACCGTAGGGTTTTGTGACGAAGTATCTTCTCGATCTTGTAGCCAACAACCTTCTCTAGTTGGTGATTGAAGTCGCGTACTGAGATCCGCGCAATTGATTAGTCACGTACTGGGAGCCAAGGAGAGATTGTCCCTACAGAATAAGTCCAATTGGGTATTGGGGTAAGGGTTTAACTGTAGGATGGTATAAGGTATTGAGATTCTTTTACTTGTAACCACTTGTTGTGATAATAGTGGATTCTCGGGAGTGGCGACCTTAAAATCACCCAATTGGGTTTTTGCTGTATAGATTTTCCCCATTTGTAAACAAATCACCGTGTCAATTTATTTTTCGCTGCATATTTAGTTTATTGGTGATTTTTTTGTGCTACCACACATTTGCATGTTAATTTGATTAATTAATAAACTTGGCTAATTAATCAATTAATTTATCACACGGGGTCAATTCATTTTTGGCCTATCATACTCTAAGATCAAGTTTCTTGAACTTGAAATTATCCAAGCTAATGTCAAGGTGGAGCGTATCTCCACCAGGAAACTTGACAACGTGCTGTCCTCACAAAAATCTTCACATGTTAAGACTGGTTTGGGCAATACCGGAGAAGGAAGCTCTAGCAGCGAACCCAAGATGGAAGTAAGGTTCATATCAGCCAAGAATGAAGAGAAACTCAAGGAAGTGAAGCCTGAAATTGAGACCCCTGTTGCTGGAAAAAGAACCATTAGTGCAAAACCAAAGGAAAAAGGAGAGTCATTACCCAAAAATCAAAGGGGGCCTCAAGTGAAGCATGTGTGTCATCATTGTGGTGTACAAGGGCACATAAGGCTAAATTGTTTCAAAATTCATGCTCTCAAGAAGGCTGATTATATACGTGGCCAAGAAAGTTCAAAGAGAAGACCAAAGAGAGCACAAACTAAGGGAGATAGTCAAGGACATCTTATTGGAGAAGTTATGGAAATGTTGAAGAACATATCATTATGCCTTGCTAGCTTCACTCTGAGGTTTGAAAGTTATTTTGGTCGTACCCCTCCATCTAAGACTCTCATCCAAAACACTTGTGAAGTGTGGGTGAAGAAGGGTACTTATGCATGATCACTATTTATGCCCATGCATTAATTCTTCCACTATTTAGGGTCATAGGTTCATGCATCATGACATACATAATCCTTTTGTGTCATTGTTTCTGGTTTATAGCATGTTTCTTTTACAAGTTTTACTTTTTACTTGATGTTTTTGTTGATCTCACTATACTTGTTTTGTTTTTGAGTGTGTTGAAAATTTTAAAAACCCATAAAAATTGAAAAATTTCTAAAAAGTTTGATTGCCTGTGTTGTGTATATCACATGTGGGTTTAGCCTAATACCTTCGTATTAATAGCGTAGTGCATTTACCAGCTTAGCTTGTTTTGTATGCACATCTATCTTTGTGGGAAAAATCTTGAAATCTATGTGTGACTGTTGTAAATCGATCTTCAAGCTTGTTATGAATGATTGGTCAATAGTCTTGATGATCTTAATACATGCATAGACTTATGCCTATATATCTTCCCACATTTTTTTATATTTTTGCTTAAAGAGCTCAATAAATGTAAATCTCAAAATAAAAAAAGATAATGAGTTGCAAAAGTCGTCGCACATATTAGTATTTGACTAGGAAAAAGGAAAGCGACTTGTATTGAAATATATAGTGCCCAAAAAGCCAAAGACTTATTTTCAAAAATGAAATATCAAAAGTTTAGGCACCGATCTCAAAATGAGATGTATTGTTCAAAAATAATCAAATGTTATGTATTGTAAAGAAGCCAAATGAAAAGTTTCAAAGTTATGTAATCATTTTTGTGGGAGATCATATATGTTCATTTCTATAATTGAGATAGATCTCTTGACCTAGTACCAGTTGTGTATGATTTGATTGAATTGATCATTGAAACTTCACTCTAGACTATGGACTATTCCATATTTGATACTCACACACAACACACAAGACTTTTGTTCAACAAATGCTTATTTCGTTTGTGTGATTGTACATGATCAAATGTGATGTGTATGCTCAATTGCTTGTCGATCAAATCCAAAAATATTTTTGAGTATTTTATATGTTTTTTAAAGTGTTTTTATGCTTCCGTGTTCTAAGTTTTTCTTAAAATGCATTGTTCATGTTTTTCTTCAAAAACTTCTTCAAAGGCATTTTCGCGAGAAGCTCGCAACTAAGCTTTTCCTACGAAAATAGGATAAGGCAAAGCTTGAAAACACAAAATTTAGATAGAGACTTTTGCAACTGTCTTGCGACTGTTTCGCGACTACAGACTTCCCACAAAAGGTTTTGTGCTTTAGATGCATTTTTTGCGAGTAACTTTGCGAGTATGTAACCCGCGAAAAACGCATGTTTTCAGTTTTAAAGAGCTAATGTGACAGATTTTTAAACACTCTCTAGTTTCCCTCATTGTGCCTTCCTCGTGCCTCTCTCAATCCCAAACAATTTTTCACTCAAAAATCCACCAAATTTCAAGTTCAATCATTGCAAAATCATCTCCAAGGTATGTTTTTAACAACCTTTTCATTCTTTTTCTTAGATTTTGCAGAAAATTTTATAGGTTTACTTGATTTGGGGATTTTGAAAAAGGGGTTGGAAACATTGATTTTGGTCAAAAAATTTTCAAATTCTTGATTGGGCATAGTCCCATTTGAGTTGTTTGTGATTGTGTTGGCCCCATGTGGCAATTTTAACATGTATTTAGGCAAATTTTCACATGTTTATGCATTGCCTACATGATAAGTATATACAATGTTACATATCAAGTGTTTGACAAAATGCTCAAGTGGCATTTTTGAGTTGTTTTGGACTCTAATGAGTTCCAAATTTTGGGATTTCCCATGATTAAACTTGTTTATCATGTTTTACACACTTTGATCCAATTGTGCCTATTCATGCCTTGCCATGCATCACCTAGGCACACTTCATGCATCATCTAGGCACACCTCATGCACACTTGATGCACACACATGCACAGTTGTCATTTTTTATTTATTTATTTTTGCATTTTAATGATAATTACATGTTTTAGCACTTATACCGTGTTCATTTGACACTGTTGTGTTCTGTCTGAAGTTTTTGTGCTTATGTTTTGGACTAACTTGACTCTAATCAAATTTGTGTTCCTGTTTTGTGTTTTTGCACTTGTTTTCTTTGTTGTATGTTTATATGTGCAGATGTCTCCAACCAAGCACTCTGCCTCCAAGAAATCTACCTAGCTTCCACGCACGGACTCCGACAACTTCAAGTCCATTGAGGCAAACATGACATATAATGATTGCTATAAACAAGCAACAATCATTATGAAGAGGGTTGTCCAATTGGAGACACTTGAGAACACTTCCATCCCTGAGGTGTTCAAGGAGAGAACATGTGAAAGTTCAAAAACGTGTACAAAAACACTTTTGAACGTTTAGACCCCCAAAAACCAATTTAATCAACACACGCAATATGTTAAACAATAGTGTGCGGAAACTTAACATATGCTATAACATGGTATTGATTAAACAACTATCTAAGCCACAACAAAATAAACCACAGCAGATAATGTAAAGGCAGAGATAGAGAGGAAGGAAGATGCAAACACAGCGATAACCCCAGATATGTTATCGAAGAGGAAACCGAAGACCTCGGCGAAAAACCTCTCCGCCGCCCTCCAAGCGGTAATCAATCCACTAGAAAATACAGTTGGGATACAAGGACAGCAATAGACCCTCCAAGCCTAATCTACCCAATGCACCTAAGCCCTCCAAGCTTCTTGCTCCAACGAGGTTGCGCCGAACCTTTTTCTTTTCTAGCTTTCCGGATTCCGCTACTTCACCGTAGCATCAACCAATAAAGATTGGCTCCTTCCTAACTGCTTCCCAGAACTCCAAACGACTGTCTCACAGAGATGATAATGGTGAGAACTAGGTTTGGTATAAAGGCCTCTCAAGGATTTGACAATGGAGAGGAAGAGAGTGAGGGATTTTGATGAGACTCTAAGGTAGAGATTGTGGGTAAAACAATCTGGTTTTTCTTTAGGGTTTCTCTCTCAAAATTCTCTCTGGAAGCTCTCTTTCAATCGTGGGTTAAAAGGGTATTTATACTGAAGAGGAGTGGAATGCGAAACGTCAGGTTTTTCCAAAACAGGGGTGGCTCGCGGCTTGACCTCGCGGCTTGACTAAGTCGCGAGTTCCAGTCGCGAGTTAACCGTATGGCCAGTTGTCCTGTTTTGTCCTGTAGTGCTCCAGCTAGCATGACTGTTCATCTTCCAGCATGCTTGGCACGTGTGCAGATTCTGGCGGGTTGAAGCCGCGAGTCCAGTCGCGAGTCCCAGCCGCGACTCTCTGTTTTCTTGCACACTCTTGAGCAATCTTCACACTATCTCACTCACTACCCTTACAACAATCCCACCTAAATACAGGGTTACTAAATGCTGAATTACAAGCAAATTTGGCACGGAATAAAGCCAATTAGATGGTTGAATAAATTCAACCTTACAATCTCCCCCTTTGGCTATTCCGTGACAAAACCCTAAAACAGACTCTAGACTTAACATGTGAGTTGGGAACAGTTGATCAAAACTCACTCACACCTAATTCTAGAAGCTGTGAAGCACTTGAATCATATGAACATAAACTCCTGAAACACAACAATACACCATGATCATTGTCAGCAGAAAATTATTAATGCATATGAAACAGGCAAAAAGAGATCAAGCATAAGATGGAGTTAATGAACAAACCATGGCTTGATCAACCAAGTGAACACCACAAGGTAGTGATCACAGTGTTCATTCACACTTGGAATGAACACAAAGACATACAAGTTAACAAACACGAGGCAAGACACTTGTATGCTCAACACTCAACCAATGCATAGCACACAAGGCATATGCATCTAGGAACAATCCTACAAGGGCACAAGAGTGACAGTACATAAACCACAATGCTGAACATTTAGATTTAAAATACTGATTTCACATAGCATAAAGGCTGCACTTAAGCATGGTACATACCACAAGGCCTACAAACTATGCATAAAACATAAACCCTCAAAGCTTACAAAAGCATATGGGTACAAACCAACAAATACCTGAATAACATCATCAAACATATATAAAAGTTTATCCAAGAGTATATGAGGAAAGTTAGAAACAGTTATACACCAAAACACAGTGTATCAAAACCAAAATAACCATTAGTTTAGAAGATGAGACGAAAGCAAAAATATGTGTGTGTGTGTGCTCCCCCTATCACTATGCACACTTCCCTTTGAACTTTTTCTCCCCCTTACTGAATGCTCTCCCCCTTTTTGTCACGAATAGCTAAAGACTCTCATCCAACTTCCGTTGAATCTCATCTAGCTGAGTCTCCATAGTCTCGAGGCGCATTTGGACATGGTTGTTTGTGGAATAGAGAAGTGCCACAAGCTCATCAACTCGTTTCTGAATATGCTCAAGAACACTGCCAACTCTGTCAGAATGAGAAGCAGTTTGTGCTTGCGGAATACCAGCCTGTGAAGCTTCAGGAACAGCACGAGATGTAGAGGTGGTATGTGCAGGTGTCTCTGAGTCAGAGGCAAATGAAGGACCCGGAGAGATGTGAGCATGTCTTGGTGATTTGGAGGAGTGACTTCTGCTTGCTTGAAGAGTGAACAAAGAAATGGGACGTTGACGAGTCAACATTTTACCATCTGCAGGAGGAGTAATGCCTGCATTAAGGATGAGCTTCATGACGAGACTGCAAAATGGAATGATTCCTCGAGCTGTAGATCGACAAGCGGTCTTCCTCAGGTTGTAGTAGATGTGAGCACATATATCAATGGGGGCTCCGGTAATGAGATCACACAGAAATATAGCTCTCCCAAGATTGATGAATGTAGTGTTGGACAATGGGTAGAGGTTGGTGAACATGATCAACTTCAGTGTGGTCAACTCAGGTGCAAACTTTGCGGTGCTGATGGAAGTTCCTGCACTAGACACCTCATGATCGTGTCCTAGGATTTGTAGAATTTCCCCAACCTCTGGATTTCGTTCATCATAGGGAGTTAAGTTCACATTCTGAGGTCTGGTGATGCCGAGAAGATCTGCGATGGAGTCTGGGGTAACACTAAACTCTGTTCCTCTGACCCAGAAAATGAGAATAGGTCCAAGATCAGATGCATTGGAGAAGCATTCCTTGACCAGCTCATCCATTGGATCATCAAAGTTTCCGAACAAGTTTGCCCAGTCTCGTTTCTCAAAGATTCGAGGGATGAAAGTAGTCCCTAAGGTGTTGAACTCTACGACCCGCTCCACTATAGTTGTTGACTTGTCAAACACATTTGAGTAGGCGTGTGAGTTTAGGGGAACTCTGAATCTATCCTCATTGGGATCTTGAGATGCTTGAGATGAAAGACGAGTCCTTTTAGCAACTGGGGTTGCTGGTTCGTCAGAAACAATGTCTTTACCCCTGGATGATCGACGAGACATCTGCAAGAGAGCAGACCAACAGAAAAGAACCAAGCAACAATACCCCACAAAAGATTGTCAACAAGATTCAGTATAAACAATATTTCAATATAAAAACCCAGACTGAATATAGTGCAGACCCAAACAATCCTTCCAATAAACCACAGAAGCACAAATCAATACGTGCATCAAACTTGGTGAAAGTGCACCAAGACAAAGAGAGACGCAACAACTGTCATTGAGACAGGTTAACATGACCATGATATGTAATAACAAACAGCATATGAATATTTAGAACAGATAACAAACATCACTCCAACAGAGACATGAACATGGGGAAAATATTTCAATCATGAAGAAACCTTAACATCCACACATCAATATTCAGACAAGAGTAATGAGTAAGTCACATGAACACCAAACCCATTTCAGAAAAGATTCTCAGATTCAAAAATCAGCAAAAATTCAGAACAATGAAAAACACATTGACTGCTCAGCATGAAAACGGGTGAGAACAATATCAAAAACAGGATACTCCAAACCCATTACACATAGAGATAAGAATAACGAACACAATACCAGTCCAAACAGTAACAGAAATATGCAGGAAAAAGAAACTGAGATTGAAAAATCAAAAACCATACCTTTTCTTGATGATTTGGAGAAGAAATGAAGTACCAAAATGGTTTGAGAAATGGATTCACGAAGAGGTTTGGGAGAAAACAGCAGTTTTTAAGAGAAGGTGAACAGTTACAAAAGTTCGAGGGAAAACTGAAAGAGGTTTAAAAACTGCTCCTGTTTCTGCAAAACACGCGATTTTCGCGACTGGATCAAGTCGCCACACAGTCGCCAGCTCAAGCCGCCAAAGTACTCAAGAGGAAAATTTTGAAAAATTTTTCTAAGTGTTTTTCGCGACTGGAAGGTCTACCCGCGAGTGAGTCGCGAGCTGAGCCGCGAAAATCTCTGAGTGAATCTCGCGACTGGACCTTCCACTCGCGAACAAGTCGCCAAAACTGACCAGCGAAGATGCGACTGAGGCACGCGACTTGACACACCCGCGACTGAGCCGCCAAAACAGGGCAAAACTGTATTTTTGAAATTTTCAGATTTTTCAGCAAAAACACTTTCCAAAAACACCTAAAACACTCAAAAATCTTTTTGTTCTTGAATTAACAAAGATTGAGTATGTGAAAACACATTTTATCAAGTACAATCACACAAATGAATATGGCATTTATCAAACATAAACTTGTGTGTTGTGTGTGGATATCAACAATGAAATAGTCCTTTTTCTAATGTGAAGCTTCAATGATCAATTCAACCAAGGCATACACAATTAGCACTAGATCATGTGACCAATCTCAATTATAGAAATATGAATATATGACTTCCCACACAACTTGATAACATAACTTGGAGCCTTTCATTTGACTCCACTTTCAGCCATAACATTTGATCTTTTGAGGCAATCATCTCTCATTGTGAGAGGTATAGACAACATTTTTCTTTGAAGAACAGGCCTTTGGCCTTTTTGAAAGAAATTTCACTTTTGATATAAGGTCGCTTACCCTTTTTCCTAGTCAAATACTAGAATGTGCGACAGGCTTTTGCAGCTCAATATCTCTTTTCATTTGGAGATTTACATTTAGTGAGCTCTTTTTAGCAAAAAAAATAAAAAATGGGAAGAGATATAGACACAAGTCTATGCATGTTTCAAGATCAACATAACCATTCACCAATCATTCATGACAAGTTTGAAGATCTATTTACAACAATCACATAGATTTCAAGATTTTTCCCATAGTGATACGAGTGCATGAAAACAAGTAATGTTCGAAAATGCACAAAGCCATTAGCACAAAGGTACACGGCAAAACGAGTTTTAAGACAAAAACTCAACAAAGTCAATCAAACCCTTTTGATTTTCAAATGTTTATGTAATTTTTGGATTTTTGACTTAAGAAACAAAAAGAATGATAAAACACAATTAAGAAATATTCACAAACAAACAACCAAAATCAAAAACAACAAGCATACCAAACAAACATAGTCACAAAGCATAGGAAGTATTAATGCATGGATATGTTGTAATGCTTATGCATGAGTACCCCTTTTCACCCACACGACACTTGCGTTTGGGGTGATTTCCTTAGAAGAGGATTGGGTACGGGAGTTAGGGCTTTCAAACCTTCGTGAGAAGCTTTCCAAGCAGTTGGTGAATGCACCAATCATCTTCATCACGTTCATCATTCCGGGATCTCCGTTTTGCTCTCTAGGTTGATCCCCTGCCCACGTTCTCCTATCAACTCTTGGTCCTCCTGACCTTTGAGGAGTAGCACTGTTCTTTGCTCTCAGCTTTTGGCAATTTGGTCGAGTGTGCCCTTGAAGTCCACAGTAATGGCACACATACATTCCTCTTGGACCTCTTTGTGGTCGAGGACGTGACTTGGCACGAGACTCAGACCTGCCCACATACTGATTATGATGATTCAGCATCCGTTGGTCCACCACATTCTTCTTTTTCTCCACCTCGAGGTTCACACTCGTAGAGTCAGCTACAACTGGATCTTTGGACTTCACAAACTTCACTTCTTTGGTGATATTTCCAGTTGAGCTACTTCCTCCGGTATATCCCAGTCCGGATTTGTCTGAGAAGCTCTTTTGAGATGATATAACATCATCAAGCTTCTTGGTGGTGACCCTCTCTATTTTTGCATTTGCTTGAACAACCTCACTTTCAAGAAATCTAACTTTAGTGTAAGCTTCGGAGAGCTCACCATTCAAAGTTTCAATCTCGCATTTGGCCTCCCTATATCGGATTAGGAGACTTTTGTAGTCCTCCTCAGTCTTCTTCATCTTTCTTACAGCAGCCTTGGCCACCCTTGTGTATTCACCAGATTTCTCCAAAAGTGAGTTGTAATTTTCTTGAAGAGTAGCTGTGCTTTCTTCTTCTTCAGCTTCCGATTCTTCAACAATTCCTAGTGAGTCATCCTCACTATGTTCTCCAAGTTCTTGAACAAGCAAATTTAATTCATCCGAAGACTCAACATGAGCAATAGTCATGAAAGCTGAATAGTTCCCTTCTCCATCACAGCTCTCTTCAGATTCTGAGTCGGATGAGTCTGAATCACTCAAGGTCGTGGCATACACCTTGCCTTTTGATTTCAAATAATTAGGGCATTCCCTCTTGAAGTGTCCATGCCCGTTGCATTCAAAACAAGTAACACCTTGTGTGGATTGGGATTCTTTTCCATCTTTCCTCTTGAAATCCCTCTTCTCCCTTCCAGAATTTTGGAAATTTCTCTTATCATCAAATTTTCCATTGTTTTTGAATTTCAAAAACTTCTTGAAATTTTTAACAAGATAGGCTACATCCTTGTCCACCATATCTTCTCCCGAAGAGCCTTGATCTTCCACCTTTTCATTAACAGTCTTTAGAGCAATGGATTTACCCTTCCGTTGATTTGGCAGCGACATTTCATAGGTTTGTAGAGAACCAACCAGCTCTTGAACCTTGATGTCGTCAAGATCCTTGCTCTCTTCAATGGCTGTTACTTTGGCACGGAAGCTTTCCGGCAATGATCGAAGGATCTTCCTTACAATCTTGGAATCCTCCATCTTCTCCCCCAAGTTAAACTTGCTGACAACTACTTCATTTAACTTCCCATAGAACGAGTCGAAAGACTCATCCTCACTCATCTTGAGCTCCTCAAACCGAGTGGTCAGCATTTGTAACTTGGTATCTTTCACCTTCTTCGTGCCTTCATAAGTTGTTTCCAGAATCTCCCATGCATCTTTTGCAATAGTAATGTGAGAAATCCTGTGAAATTCATCTGGAGACACACCACAGAAAATAGCATTTAGTGCTTTACTGTTAGCATTAGATGCAGTAAGTGCTGCCTTATCCCATGTGGATTTGGCTGCTTCAGGTTTGGTCCAACCCATCTCAACAGCATCCCACACGGATTCATCAATGGAGCATAAAAAGGCTCTCATACGAACCTTCCAAAATGCATAGTTACTTCCATCAAAATATGGAGGTGCATTAAGGGATTGAGACCTATCCATCTCAAAAAGAAAGGGAGTCAAGGATCACACAATGGTAATAAAACCAAACAGATGTGTACCCGCTCTGATACCAAATGAAAGTTCAAAAACGTGTACAAAAACACTTTTGAACGTTTAGACCCCCAAAAACCAATTTAATCAACACACGCAATATGTTAAACAATAGTGTGCGGAAACTTAACATATGCTATAACATGGTATTGATTAAACAACTATCTAAGCCACAACAAAATAAACCACAGCAGATAATGTAAAGGCAGAGATAGAGAGGAAGGAAGATGCAAACACAGCGATAACCCCAGATATGTTATCGAAGAGGAAACCGAAGACCTCGGCGAAAAACCTCTCCGCCGCCCTCCAAGCGGTAATCAATCCACTAGAAAATACAGTTGGGATACAAGGACAGCAATAGACCCTCCAAGCCTAATCTACCCAATGCACCTAAGCCCTCCAAGCTTCTTGCTCCAACGAGGTTGCGCCGAACCTTTTTCTTTTCTAGCTTTCCGGATTCCGCTACTTCACCGTAGCATCAACCAATAAAGATTGGCTCCTTCCTAACTGCTTCCCAGAACTCCAAACGACTGTCTCACAGAGATGATAATGGTGAGAACCAGGTTTGGTATAAAGGCCTCTCAAGGATTTGACAATGGAGAGGAAGAGAGTGAGGGATTTTGATGAGACTCTAAGGTAGAGATTGTGGGTAAAACAATCTGGTTTTTCTTTAGGGTTTCTCTCTCAAAATTCTCTCTGGAAGCTCTCTTTCAATCGTGGGTTAAAAGGGTATTTATACTGAAGAGGAGTGGAATGCGAAACGTCAGGTTTTTCCAAAACAGGGGTGGCTCGCGGCTTGACCTCGCGGCTTGACTAAGTCGCGAGTTCCAGTCGCGAGTTAACCGTATGGCCAGTTGTCCTGTTTTGTCCTGTAGTGCTCCAGCTAGCATGACTGTTCATCTTCCAGCATGCTTGGCACGTGTGCAGATTCTGGCGGGTTGAAGCCGCGAGTCCAGTCGCGAGTCCCAGCCGCGACTCTCTGTTTTCTTGCACACTCTTGAGCAATCTTCACACTATCTCACTCACTACCCTTACAACAATCCCACCTAAATACAGGGTTACTAAATGCTGAATTACAAGCAAATTTGGCACGGAATAAAGCCAATTAGATGGTTGAATAAATTCAACCTTACAACATGAACAAAGTTGCTGAATCCAAGTGAGAATGTTAATGAGGAAATCATACGAGAATTCTTCTCCAATGCAACTGTGGAAGGAGACCACATTAACTGTTGGGTGAGACACAAGGAATTTGTTATCACAAGGGAATCCATCCAAAAAATTCTTAGAAGTTTGTCCATCTTTTTAGCCAATCGCCATACAATATGATGACAGATTGGACTCTCTTGAGCCAATGGCGAAGCTTCTTGGTGATTTGCTCAAGAAAAAGTCAATGAACACCATCCCATTCAATGCATAGATGAGGACATTAGCATATGTCATGATCCACAACCTATATTTGATCACAAACTTGACAACACTGTCCGGGTCGAGGACCATTTTCCTATATGATCTCTACACACATAAAGAGATCGACATCTATGGACACATATACTACCTCCTGACTAAGAGCATCATCAAAAGGAACATAAGGACAATCATGCCATTCCCCACTCTCATCATAGGTCTCATTGCAAAGACAAGACTGAAGTTTCCAAGCGGTCTTACCATCGTGCCAAGGGACTATCCCATTGGTGCTAACACAGTGATCAGAAGCAAAGCCTACATCACTGGATCAAAAACCGGCATTTCTCAAATACCAAGGGATAATGTTGAAGAAAAGGGTGGAGATACTAAGGAAGAAATTGACAGATTCACCTCAGCACTAGAAAGATCTGCTTAACCATCCTCCCAAGCAAAAGCACGAGGACTCGATCATCTTGATCGCCTCATGGCAAGGGTAGAGCAGATGTATAGCATGCTCGAATCCAATGTGCAGCATACCTCCAATTAGTTTGCTTACATCCAAGGAAAAATTGTTGCACTATCTTCACAAATTGAGGACATGTCGATAGAGCACAGATCTAATTTAGAGTCTAACCAATTCTAGCCTCTTGGCCACTCCGGTCAAAAAGAGGGAGAAAATTTTGAGGGGGAGACCGCACAGTTTGGGGGGGGGAGCAGAACACATCATACATATTGGTTTATTTTTGGTGGTTTAGCGGTCTATGTTTGTTTTAAACTTTATTAGCTTTTACAACTCTTGGTTATTTACATTACTTTCTTTTAAAGCTTTAAGTACTTTGGTTTAATTTCATTTTAATATTTAGTACTTTATTTATATCATTGCTTTGTAGCATTTTTTTTGTACTTTTAGATGTTGATTAAACTATCTTGAGTACTACACACTTGTACCCTTGTTGGATCTTGTATCCTTGATGCAAATACTTCTTGTATTTCGCATTGGTTATGTGTTGGACGTGCAATGGATTCTCTGTGTTGCTCTTAATTGCATTACGTGTTTGGATGATCATTTACTAGCTAAATGACCATTGTAGTCATTCTTTAATGACTGACCCTGTTTGATCAAGATATGCTTAATTGTTATATAGTGTTTATTACCTTGATCTCACTTTACTTGCTTATATACGTACTGTGTATTCAACTAGTCATAAGGTTAATGAAATTTTTGTTTGTGTACGAGTGTTTCAAGTTACATTTATATATATGCAAGTGCTTCACAACTTCTAGATTAGGTGTGAGTGAGTTTTGCCACTGTTCTCAAACTCACGTTTAAGTCTAGAGTATGTTTTAGGGGTTTTGTCACCGAATAGCCAAAGGGGGAGATTGTAAAGTTGTGATTTACAACAATTTTGTGTTGGCTTTTATTCTGTGCCAAATTTGATTGTAATTTTGTTCAATCTTATGTACCATGTATTTTATGTGGGATTTCTTTGTAAGGGTTGTGTGTGAGAGAGAGTGTGAAGACTCAAGGCAAAGTGAAGAGCAAGAAGTTTTCATAGGTAGCTCGCGAGAAGCCTTCCCGCGAAGTGAAGCATGTGCCCTGCACATGACTGGAATGCGAAGAGTCATGACAGCTGGTTTTCGCGAGTGTCTCACGGGTAAGGCCTTCCAGTGAGATACCCGCGAAACATTCCGTTTTGCCAATTTGTCATATCTGATACACCAAGTCTTTACACACACTATATATATATACACATTACCCACATTCTGAGTGGAGTGCTTTTCAGAGGGAAAACCTTAACCACTATCCTTGAAAGTGAGAGATTGTTATACCCATAATTCTCTACACAATCCATTGTGATTTTCCTCAACTCCTACCTCTTCATTTCCAACTCTTTGAGAGGTTGATAGCTCAAACACTTACCACACCCATTCTGAGTGTTAAGTGAGGTTTTGTTGCTACCGGGAAGTATTGGAAGAAGCCAAGCTTTGACAGATGCAATTGGGCGTATTGCGGAATCCAGAAAGCTAGACAAGACACGGTTCTGAGAAGCCTTGTTAGAGTAGGAGCTTGGAGGGTCTCTTGCTATTCATGTATCCCAACTTATTGTCTAGTGGATCGATTTATCGCTTGGAGGGCGGCGGAGAGGTTTTTCGCCAAGTTCTTCGATTTCCTCTTCTATAACACAGCGCCGTGTTATCTTGTGTTTGCATCTCTCTTCCCTTACTCTTGTGCTTTATTTTTATTGTTTGTTGTTCATGTTTATGTACTAGAGTAGTATCGGTTGATTGCACTTCATTTACTCTTGTTTCTATACTTAGATAAGTTAGAGTAAAAGTAATCTAGCTGTAATTTTTAATTGGGAGTCTAAACAGCTATTGTGTTTTAACACATAATCGAGCTTTCAATGCTAAAGAAACAACAAATTTTATTACAAGAGTTTTACAAACTAATGTGTAACTAATAAAATAAAAATAAAAATAAACATTGATTTCTTATATTATTAAAGCCCATCATTAACATTCATTGTCACATCAAAAAATAATAGTCACATTAGTTTTAAATATTTTATTAGAGCAATAGCATTGGTTGTTTTAAAAATATATTATTTTCACATATTAAAAAACAAATTTATTAGTTTAGCATAGCATTTGACAATATACCCCATATCTCATCTCTTATTTTAACACATATCTCATTAAAATAACCTAAAATAACTTCTATCATTTATCATAATAAAAAATATCTCACCAACCAGCCACCATTCCCACCACCACTAAGGCACTAACCCATTGAAATATTGAAGAGAAGCTTTGGTTTTAAAATCAAGTGTGTATAATCAAAGTCAACAACCAAATCCACATCCATTGCCAACAACCAAATCCACATTTATCAAAATCAAAATCAACCCAAACACCCACACCCACAACCACAAAACACCCATAAACATCAGAGAGAGAGAGAGAGAGAGAGAGAGAGAGAGAATGTTATGAGAGAATAATTGAGTGGGAAAGAGAATTAGGACGGAGAGAAGAGAGAATAAAAAAAGAATAAATTTTTTACAACATGCTATAGTGCTATTATACTATAATAGAAGGGTACTGTACGTAGCATGTTGTTAAAAAAATTTGGGATTTGGCACATCTCATGAAGCATGGAGTTTGTTGTTTGGTGTGCTAAATGCTAAAAAATTAGTATTTAGTACATTTGATGTTAGTGCTCTAATAAAATATGACTTTTATTAACCAATACATTCAGGTATTTGTTAAGCAGTAATATAATGGCCCACCACATTAGGAAGTAACAAAAATGAATAATTAAAATACTTCTTTAACTGACTTTAATTGCAATAAAAAAAAAAAATCAACCTTAACCAATCTCTTGATACACTCATTAACCGAACTCATAAAATATATACTCCCTTTGTCCCATATTGTTAGTTATGTTTAAAAAATTTAACTTTTTAAGAGAACATCATTTAATGCATTACATTCAAATTTTTTTTTTTTCTTTTGAGAAGGATAATGCATTGCATTCTAAATAAAAAAGATTACAAAATTTCAAAACTATTGTCTTTTCGAATTTAAATTCTAGTGAAAGTGGGGCATTAAATTTTTAAATAATGCAAAGGATAGTTAAGAACATTCATTTATTAATTTTTGAAAGAGACCTATAATTTAGAACATCCCAAAATGAAATAAACTAATAATTTGGGATGGAGAGAGTAATACTTAACATTTTTCAATTTATAATTCATGACATCATTTTAAAAAGAAATTTTTAATCCGATGAAAGAGTCCATTATGATATGAGAAATGCTATATCTACAATATTTTTACAATATTTTCAACAATAAATCCTAAGTGGTAGGTTGTTATTAGTTGTTATAAGTGGGTAAAAAAGTAATTTAAGTTGTGAATTCAAATTAGAACTAATAATAACTTAACACATATGATTTGTTGTGAAAATGTTGTGGACATAACATTTTGCTTATGATATTTACCTTTCTGTTTTGTTTTATCTTCTTCTTCTTTCTTTTTTTTTGGTAGGGTTGCTTCACTTTTAGCAAGTTGAAGGAGATTTTTAATTCAGTTTAAAACCTTTTCTTATTTCCTCTTGTTAATTGCAAATTGCAATGAAAGGATGATTATTTGGGCATCGTTAAACATTCTGATCTACTCGTATAAAGAAAAATGAAGATATTACAATAACAAAGATTTTGCGACCTATCTGTACATTTTACTTATTTAAACCAAGGATCCTTGTTACCCATGTTTTAAGGCTGTGAAGATGCAGACGCCAATTCACATGCAGAAGGAATTTATGTTGTCAGATAATAGCAAATTGATAATTCATTGGCACATTTTTGGTTGTACATAGCTTAAAATACTATTAAATTGAGGCTTTTATAGTGTGGTAGTGATTTGTTCCTGGTGATCAATCAGATTTCGCAGTATTTTTCATTTGAGGTGATTGGGATACCAACTATTGTGAAACTCTCAGAGTTAGGATCCCAAAAGTCCAATACCTTAATTTTTAGGATTCCTCTCGAAATGGTGCTCGGATTAGCTTGGACTATAGCCTCCTCAGCTTGGCTTTGGCAGCACCTAATGTCAAGCTAAGGAGCGGGGTCCAGCGAAATCATGCTATCCCATTTCTCTGTCCTTAGGCATTAGCTGCCCTTATTTCCATGTCAGGCATGGCCTTGGAAATCTTGGCCTTTTACATTTTGTCTTGACAGTGTCGACACCAGATTTCGGGGCCAACCCCTACTTTTGGAGCCTTGGTGACTGTATGCATGGCTCGTGTATTACACTTACGCGGATTTGTGTGCATGGATGTCTTTTTATCTTTTATTCATTTAAGAGAATTGCCACCGATCATTGACTTTTATCAGTGTGATTGGTCACCTCTGTCGAGTTGATTTTATCTCGTAATTTAGCTAAAATAGTCTTAAGAGTTACAAAGCTTAAACTTAAAAAAAAAAAAAAAAAAAAAAAAAAAAAAAAAAAAAAAAGGCCCGAATTAGAAGACATGAATTTAGAAGCTTATGTAGGGAAGATGTAATGCACTCCACAACATTCATTTCACAATGATACCTCATTTGAATTATTCATACATTTCACCATGTCTATTTGAAGAGTAACTTATTAGAAATTTGGGAATTTGGATTTTTGGAGGGGGAAAAAATTGCAATATCAAGTGATATATACATGCTTTATTCAAAACTACTTAGGAAAGAGAAAACTTGAATTAAATACTTTTAACCTCGTGCGTTTGGTATAGCCGTATAGCAAACTTAATAAAGGCAAATTAATCTTCTATGTATTTCCTCATGCAAAACAACATAAAACACACGAGTCCAAATTTTCTGTATCACTTTTCCTGTACCACTTTATGTTCCACAAATAAAAACTTGCCACATGTTAGCATATTTAATTAAATTAGTAATTTTTTGTAGTTCTTTATTTTAGTTGCTCAAAATAAATATTAAAAAGGAAAAAAAAAAAAAAAAAAAAAACAACATCCAAGTCCCAACAATAGATTCCCATTGCTACCGCCACCGGTTCACCACCACCAATCCTCACCGACGGAACTAACAAGAGGTCTTTGGCGTTATCAACGCAATTATCCTCTGCCAGCAGACCACACAACCAGCTCATTGTCTTCTTCGAATCTGTAACCTATATCCACTGCCTCCTTGTCTTCTTCAAATCCCATACAAGTTTTAGGAAGTCAGAAGACCAAAAACCCACTAATGTTTACATAAGATCTCCACCAGAAAAATGACCAACCAACATTTTAGCCCACCCAACAAACCATAAAGAGCCAAACTTCCAGAGAGTCCCATTTCACTTTGTGGCCTGAATTTACTGATCTAGATAAAAAAAATAGGAGCTGAAAGCTTAAGAGCCTTGGAGACCAGACAAAAGAATAGGAATCCAAATGAATGTTGGTGGTGGTGGTGGTTGGCTGGCATTGATCTCGCCAGCGATCTTTTGTTAGTGCTGCTCACGAACTTTGGTGGTGGAGGATCGGTAGTGAGATGTTTTGGGTTTTTTGTTTTTTTAATATTTATTTTGAGCAACCGAAATAAGAAATGCAAAAGAGTAAAATTTAATTAAATAAATGCCATGTGTCAAGTTTTAATTTGTGGAGCATAAAGTGGTATAGGAAAAATGAGACAGAAAATTTGGACTCAAAACACAATGCTAAATTTGGGAGAGGGGGACTGGTTTGGCTTGATTTGGAGTTCATGGTCTTATTTGATTTAGGCCATGGACAAATTACTTCTTTTTTTTCTTTTCTTTTTTGAAAATTGAATTTCAAGTTTGAAAACATGTTTTTGGAATTTTTCAGAACAGAAGTTCTTTCAAAGAATATATATCATTGTAGTTTTTGGATTTGTAAAAAAAAAAAAAAGATTCTGGATTTCTTTTTTGGGTGAAAGAAATGAAATTTTTATGGATATTTTTCTTTGAAAAAAGGGACTTTATTTTCAAAGAGTGAAATCTCCATGGTTTTGGAAAAATACTTTCTAAAGGGTAGGAAAATACAATAAAACCATTTCTCAGGAGTTAAAATTCCATGGAGTTTATGGAATATATTTTTCAAAAGGAAAATTAATGGATTTTCCCAAAAAAAAAAAAATCTTTCAAGAATTGGAAATCCCATGAGTATTGGAAAATGATTTTTCTAATAAAATCTCCATGGGTAATTGGAAAGAGATGTTTAGATTTGAAAATCCCAGGGTTTAGGAAAACAGTTTTCGAGGAAAAGTCCGTGGGTTTTTAGGAAATCAATTTTTAGGTGGAAGATCCCGTGGTATTTGGAAAAACAATTTTTATGGAAATCTTCTAAGTTAAAATTCCCATGATTTTTGGACAACAGATATCAGGGAAAATTCCATGGGACTTTAGGAAAACAATTTCAAAGTGAAAAATTCCATTACCTTTGGGAAAAAAAATTCAAGAAAATTTCCATGGGTGTTTAGGAAAATAATAAGATTTTTTTTTTGAGAGAATTTCAACCTATGATATTCGCTTCTGATAATAGTTTTTTTATTATTAGACCAAGACACTAATTGGTTTTTGGTATAGGTGAAGATTGAATCTTAGATCTCTTATTTTAACTATCAGAGATTTTACTAGTTTAACTAATTGGAAGTCACAGGAAAAAAACAAGTTGAAAATAACTTTTTTTGGAAAACAATGGGTTTTGTGGGTTCTTGGAAAGTAATTTAATTAGGGCACGTTTGATAGACTGTAATAGACACGGTAATGTAATAGATATTCTTGTGGCATAACTATTTGGTTGTTTGGTTATGTTTTTATTACAATGATTAGTTATTCCTTGTGAATAGCTATTCTTCAAAATGAGGAGTAACTATTCCTTATCAAAAGTACTAAATATCTATTCCTTCACCTTATGTAATAACTTTTTAAAAAAATTTCCTAAAAAGCCATTAGTTGCCACATCTTCAAAAGGAAAGAAAATAAATTTTCCTTCTTGTTAATTATTAGCTCTATTTTGAACACTCTAAAATAAGTGTATTTTAGGAAATTTGACTTAAAAATGATTTAATTACACATTCTTTTTATACTCTACTGAATGGTACGTGGTTGCATATTCAGGATGCTATTCCTAAATGGTTATCAAACTAATGAATAGTAATACTTATTACATTCCAATAATGTATTTCTTGTAATACTTATTCTTATTCCCATGTAAAAATTATTACAGTGTACCAAACATGCCCTTAATTATGGGAGAGGCTCCCCTTTCCGTTTATAATTCTCCTATTTCCTTAAATTTTAAAATATATGAATGACATGTGTAAAAAAAAACGATCCAACGAATTGAAAAAAATCCAACTTAATTTTTAAAATTTTCTTATTTGTTGTCCTCTTCTTTAATATGCAACGTCATCACCATTACTTGAGATTGTGAGAAGGAGACCAATAACTAATTGATGTCAGAGGAACGATTACTAGTAGTGGTTTTTGGGTTGAGCGGCATGGTGGTGTTGTGGGTCTGGGTTTGGGTTGCAGACTTGGTGGCGTCGTGGGTCATACTGGTGGAGATTCGGGTTAGATGTTGGGTGGGCAGTTCATGGAGGCATAAGTTGCAGGTCATTGGTGTGAGGAAAAGTTGAGGGCTGACGAATTGGGCCGCCAGTGGCTGTGATTTGTGTGATCTGTTGGATTTAGGCCAATAGTTGGTAAATTGCTTAACCGTAAGATATAGGAGTATTAGAAAGTTGGAAATAAAATTTAGGACCAAGTAGTTTGTAAACTGCTTTTTTAAAATTTAGCTATTTAAATTAGCAATTTTAAATATAACCCTATTATTTAAGCTTTATAAACCGGTAAATTTGAGGGTATTTTGGGCATCAAAATTAAGGATCTCAAATAGGGGAAGCACTTTAAATAGTTGTATAGACTAGCCTAGCTTCAAACAATGAACAAATATGATTTTTCAGTGTTTATTTTTTGAAGTTAGCCTCATAACACTCTTAATTATATTAGTAGTTCTAAATGCGTATTATTAATGAGAAAATGTGTAAACCTTAAATTGAAATGAATGAAAAATTATGACACTAAAAAAGAAAAAGAGCCTCATCGCACTCGTATTGATTAAGTTGGCTTGTTTTCCCAACCGTTGGATTTATTATTTACATGTGTCATTCATATATTTTAAAACGGGAGGAAACATGAGAATTACAAACTAGAGGGGAGTCTCTCCCAATTAATTTAATCTTATATAGAATTTTTGCAAAACCAAGTTTGAAAACATGGACTATTTGAAAATACATTTGAAAATATAGTGGAAAAAAAAATTTACACTGTTTGTTTCGATATTAAGTCATTAACATTTTCCATAAAAGCATTTTCTAGAAAACTATCATTTTCCTATGTTTGGTAGTGACCTTAAAAGAAGTTGGAAAATTATTTTTTAATTTTCTTTATTTAGTTTCACGTGAGATAGAGTTTTTTATTTTATTTTTTATTTTTTTTTATAGAATTTTAGCAGAAAACAACTTTATCTTATGCTAAATTAAATAAAGGAAGTTAAGACTTAAAAGATAATTTTCCTTTAACTTTTTTTTTTTCCTGATACTACCAACTACCAAGAATAGAAAAATGCAAAAAAGAAAAAATAAAAAAAAATCTTCACATAAGGTTTTCCATTGAAACAAACAAAAGTATTACATTTGGTAAGAAAAAAAAAAGGGTTAAAAACCAAATTTCAAATGCTTTTAGAATCAAGCCATTTGATATATCGTGATGGAATTTACAATACTAACTAGAAAGTTTGCACGTAAATCCATACCATACATGGAGAAAATAAGCACAAAGGAAATAAATCAAGCTTCAATGAATAATAAACATAAGAATGAAATTAAATATATTTTAAAATTCTAAGCATATAATCAACTTCATCATGTAGGCATACCCAGAGAAAATGGGCAAATGCCCTTTTCGCGCAAAAAAATCAGCGTTCTGCCCCCTTTCCTAAACTAATTAGGAAAATGCCCCTCTTTTGTAACTCGATATTCTCAAAATCGAGTTTCAATGTAAAACTCGATTTGTAGAAAATCGGGTATGGGGCGATCAAACTTTAAAAAAAAAAAAAAGCATGGAACTCGAGTTCCATAAAAAAGGTCATTATAGGTATTTAAAACGCCACTATAGGGCTCCCAATGGAGCTATCAGACTTAAGAAAAAAACTTGCATGTTAAAACGCCACTGTAGGACTTTAAAACGCCACTATAGGGCTCCCTATGGAGCAATCAGACTTAAGAAAAAAACTTGCATGTTTTAAAACGCTACTATAGGGCTTTAAAAAATTGCATGGAACTCGAGTTCTAGATTTTTTTTTTTTTTTTTTTTTTAATTTTTAGTTTGTTATAACTCGATTGTCCAAAAATCGAGTTTTAAATTGAAACTCGATTTTGAGAAAATCAAGTTTCAAAAGAAAGGCATTTCCCTAATTAGTTTGGGAAATGGGGCAAAACGCTGATTTTTTTTTGCATGAAAAGGGCATTTGCCCATTTTGGCCAAGCATACCCATTTTAATATATGCGCACCAACATATTCATCAAAATGCATGGGCATATTCATCATGTTTTCATGGAAAAAGTTAATTGTATGCTAGAAAATGATTATAATAATTATTCATGGCTATGTTCGTCTAAACACATTATTTATTATAAGCAACAATAAACCTAACTTCAAGAATAAAATATAAATATATATATATATATATATATATATATATAACCAATAAACTTAACTTCAAGAATAAAAGCATAAACTCATATTAACATGCATGAATATATTCACATGCATGAATATATTCACCTAATCATAGGGATTTACACATGCTAGCATAAACTCGTAAAATGATTTTAGCACAATTAAGCCGTCAAGAATAAAAATGGCTAGACGGGCTCTGGAAACCAGTTTTGATCGGGTGCCTCTTGAAGGCGATTCACTGATCCTTATCGCAGCTCTCAAGATGGATTCCTACTCCTTGTCTCACTTCGGCCATATAGCAAAAGACATATAGTATCTTACCTCCTTTTATTCAAAACTTAATTATTCTCATGTATGTAGGCATTGTAATACTAGTAACTCGCTTGCAAGGTGAGCAATTTACAACTCTCAATTTCAAGTTTGAATGGAAGATGTACCACTAGACGTTACCTCTGTATTACAGGCTAACATTGACAGCCTACCTTAAATAAAATGCACTGTCTTTCTTCTCAAAAAATAAAAAAATAAAAATCATGTAAATAATAAATATTAACAAAATAACTACAAAGCATGATAATTATTGAAACAACTAGAGTATAATAATTAGTAAACAAAGAATATTGTTGAGGAATATCTAAGAGAAATTGGAACTAATGAGGGATTAATTTTTTGGAATTCTTCATGAGAGATTTGTGTAGTTTTTGAGCTTTTTTTTTTTTTTTGGGATTTTATGGCTTCGAGGTTAGGAAAAAAAGATTTGATCTTTAGAATTTTTTAAAATTTTATTTTCTCACAAAACATCAAGGGCATTTGAAATATGGTTTCAACAATTTTTTTTGATAACAGGTATCAATAATAGTTATTTCTTAGGTTAGCGCAAAAGGCTTAATTAATATTCTCAGTGGCATTAATTGCGTATATTATCACAAGTTGGCAGAGAAGTATTGCTTAAATTAGTAATCCAAGCAATTCCAACATACGCTATGGGGTGCTTTAAACTCTCTATTGGCTAATATCATGAAATTGTAGGCCTAATCAAGAGATTTTGGTGGGGGCAACATGGTGACCGAAGAAAAATACATTAGCTTAAGTGGGACGAGCTGACTAAGTCTAAGGCAGTTAGGGCTAAGAGCTTTCATGATTTGGCCATGTTTAATGACTCTTTATTGGCCAAACAGGAATGGAGGCTACTACAAAACAAACATCCCTTTTCTATAGAGTTTTTAAGGCCAAGTTCTTTCCTGACTGCACAATTATGGAGGCCAAAGACTTAAGATCCGATTCCTATGCGTGGAGAAGTATACTTAAAGGTAAAGATGTGATTCAAAGGGGCTTAAGGTGGCGGGTTGGAGATGAGAGGAAAATTAAAATCTAGCAACATCAATGGTTGCCAATTAAACATCCCACTACACAAACTTCCCCAATAGTTGATACAATGAAGGAGGCTATAGTGGATGTTTTAATTGATCACCATACACGACAGGGGGATGAATCCATGATTGAATTTTTGTCCCACATGAGGCTGAATTAATTAAAAAAAAAAATCCATTCGACTCAGGTGATATTGGAGGATGTTCTTTGCTGACCTTTTTCTCAGGATGGAAAATACAATTGCAAGTCGGTGTAGACACCTCATTTTGTACCCCTTACGATTCAAGCCCCCGTTTCCCAATGATGGCAATACTCTGAGGCCCAAAGTTGGTTTAGGGCCCAGTCTCGTGAAAATTGACTTGAGGAAATAATTATGGAAAATATAAAATTATTTTTGGAAGAGTAAAACTATTTTTGGAAAAGAAAGTTTGCTGAAAACCCTGAGTGTACGCATGCATGCACGTGTATGCGCACGCACACTCAAGACGTGCATACACATGCTTAGGGTATGCGAGCGCATGCATGAGCATGCGCATGCAGCTAGGGTTCCAGAAACTATGTATAGAAAGATTTTTGCATTAAAAATGGTGTGGAATGAATCTCACATCGTCTAGGAGCCACTCCACACCTCCATTTTACCACTATATAAAGCCATATAAGGCACTTTTTCAAAACACACAGAAACAGAGGCGAATATATGCAAGATTCACTAGAAAATAGTGAATCAAAGAGAAAGTTTTTTTTTTTTTTTTTTTTTTTTTTTTTTACAAAAGTCCTCAAGTCAAATTTTACTTGGTTGAGACCTATTCTGGTCTTGGATTTTGAGTTCTAAAGTTTACTAACCTTCTGGTTTGTTATTGATTCTATTGTGTTGACACCCTATTTTGCAACCTATATTTAATCTCACATGGAGGGTAAAAGGGTAATTTTACATTGGAAATATGCATCTTGATTTTGGTCATTAGATCCTTAACCTCATTTCACCAAAATGATTTTGATGTTGTAACGATTAAATCGACTGGTCATGAGCCCTAATCGGACCATCAGATTGAAAGTTATCATCAAATCAAGTTTTAATGGTTGAGATGCACTATCACAAATTGAGTCCGACTATATGTGATTATGAACAATTGATTTCAATTGGTTATAAGTATAATCAATTTGAGATCGATGATGTGTCATAATTTGATTGGTTAGAACTACATTTTATGATAGGATTGCACATACCTAATTAACTAGATAGCTAAACATTAATTATTCAATGAGTAATTTGTGCAATTATGTTTTAATTAGAGTAAATTTGGAACCAATTAAGTCTGAAATGGGAGTGATTGGAGCCATTTAATGTTAATTGAGAGCTAATTTGGGACCTATTAATGTTAATTGTGCTGAAACTATTTTCTAACAAATGACCTTTGCTCACCATTTCATCGATATCTCTCAGAATATTTTGAATCTATGAATGAGATTAATTTTCTCAGAAACTAGACATCCGGGGCTTCAATTTGAGCACAAGAATGAGATAATTCCAATCAAAATTGAGGCAGATATGATTTTTTAAAGTTGGCTCTACAGGCTGTTATAGCAGCTACGGGAAAACTGAACTTTGCTTGCTCCTCACTCTCATCAATCTCCACATTTAATGCACCAGATTTCCCCAAAGGCTAAAATGAGGTCTAGGTTCATGATTCTTTGTCAACCCTCATTAAATGACCTTTCATTCATATTTCCTTCCTCCACCACTAGTATATAAACCCCCACTCTCCTTTATTCCAAGACAAAAAAAAAAAAAAAACCCTCTCTTCTCTTCTCTTGAGTTCTAGTGAAGTTGAGTAGTCTTGTCATATCTTGGTTTTCTTGAGACTCAAGGTATTTAGTGAGACTCACTCTCCCTTTCCTACCTCTTCTTTTCCTCCACCCTTAGGACCTCCATCAAGAGTCCCCTCCTCCACCATATGGATCTTGCATGAAGGTATAATCTCTTTCCCTAACTGTTTGTTTATGTTGCCATGATGAGAATTTAAGATTAAAGCATGATAATTCCCTTGAATATGTTTCAATGTTCTTATGTGTTCTTCACATGTTCTTGGTTGTTCATCACGTGTCCATACATATCACTAGATTTAATCTTAAATCCACATCAAAAATATGAAAAATATGTTTGTTTAATAATTCTTTCAAATCCTTGAATCTAGGTTATCACCATCCACATACATTCACTAGAGTTTATTTTTTAATCCAAATGCCATGCTTAATAAATTGAATTAGGGTTTATCACATATATACACATTAAATTCAACATGCAAATTGATTGATAACATATTGGATGATATGATATGAATGTTGACCACCATACTCTAGAAGACCGGTTTCATCGGGTAAGGTGGGTGCCTAACACCTTCCCACCTTGTAAAATAGCCTCCGAACTTAGATCAAGGGTTAGTAGATTAAATGTTTATCCATGTAATTTTCGATTTTTAGATTGTAACTAGAAAACAAAGCCATATACTATAGATTGTATCTCGGACCAAAGTCATGTAATTTTCCTATGATCAATGTAAATTCAATTACAAATTAATAAAATGAGGAATTTTTCAATTTTGGTTTTCTTATTTATTCCAATAATTAAATAAGTGGCGACTCCATTGAAAAACCCTTAATCTAAAGGGAAAAATATAACTAGTCGAACCTTCATTTTGAGAGGCAATAACACGACTCCACCCATTCACGCGGGTTTGGCCCAACATTCCATAAAAAAAAGGGCCGGGGGTGCGGTCTCTCACATATTGATTGAAGGAATATGTCAAAATCAAACTCTAAAGAGTCTTTGTGTTGAGGTAAAAGGTTCTAATTTGGGCTCTTCACTTTCCTTCTTTTCTATTGTTTGTTTATATGTTTTATTGCTTTAATATGTTTGTATAGTTTATGTCTACTTTGTGTCTTTGTTATAAGCATGATAGGTTGTTAGATTTCTTATTTTTCTTTGTTTTCTGGTCTAAGTTGCTGGGTGGAGGTTCTATTAGAGAGTTTACATACCTTTTGATATGCTCTTTGGCATTTTTAGCTATGCCATCATACTTGGGGAAGATAAGTGTGTTGTTTGCAAGATATGGTTTCCTAGCCATCTCCTTAGGATAAGGAGGCCACATGTCAATGTAGACAGAGCTTTCTGCCTTTCTAGCTTCAAGCAAAATGGCAGCAATATCCTTCCTTGTCAGTTAAGGGGATGCTTAAGGTCCAGTGGGCTAGTGCGGATCTCTTTGCTCTTAATTCAAGGGTGGGACCAAATTTGAACTCTTATTCTCTCCTTAAGGTGGTTGGCCTCCTTGTAGGGTCTAAAGGGTGGATGTCCTCTAACGTAAGGACTGAACTTTTGCCTACATGGCGGCATGAGAATGTTGTAGGTCCTCTATGGCCATGACATGAGCTTGGTTGTTGGGTTGTCTAACCTCTTCAGAGGATTCTGAACCCTCAGTATGCACAGACATGTGATCTATGCTCACTTCAACTTAGGATTCTTCACCAAAACCCACTGAAGCCACTGTGTTCTTCTTTCTCTAATGCATTGGATGATGAAAAAGAGAGAATAACCAGAGATTCTACCTAGTGAAGTCGCCAAAAAGGTACATGTAAGTTAGATTTGTAAGACACTCAAATGTGTGTGACCTAAAGTCTAACAGTACATTTGGGTGTCAAACTTGGTGAGCAATAAAATGTCAACTTTAGCACCAAAACATCAAAGGGAAAACAATGGTAGGACAAAAAAGTAAAGGACATAGTATCCCTCACTCTTAAAAGCTTTGTAATAATATGGAAATTTTAAGGTTACACAAGGTGTTCTTCTTCCCAAAAACCTATCATTTTTGCCTTTCTTTCCTACCTAGATTTATATCTACTCTTCTCTTTACTTAGCAACATTCTCCTTTTATAGTACGAGGAATTCTACTGGCTATACAAAAAAAGGTGTTTCACTCTCATTCCTTTCCACAAACCCTAATACAGCTACAGGTACTATGTCATGGCTAGAGGAGAGAGAAAAATCACTTCTGCGAGGGTAGTGAGATGAAAGGCGGCTCTGCTACATCGTGAGGGACAAGGAAATGGATTGTATGGATCCTGAAGGCATTGCACGTGTCCTTGGCAATGGTCTAGCTTGGTATTAATCAATGAGGGGTGTTCTACAACCTCTGTTCGACAGGGACTGAATTCCCTCTCATGGTAGTGCTTGGTGTCCATGCCAGACTGTGCATTTCTTTTTCCCCAATGTTAATCACATTGTTGGCACAAGTCAAAGGCGCAGCTCCCCTCACCAGCATCTCTTTTCTGTATCTCATGGTTTGTCCATGTGGAGGGCCTATATGTAACCAAGTTAGAACACTTGCTTGCACTAGCTTGTGTACTATACACTCCCTGACACTTTCTCAGTTTCTACCCCTCTCTCACTTTTGAGAAGACCTCTCATCTCTGCCCATCTCACAAAAGGAAACCTTGCTTTCTCTCACGATCATAGTGGCTCACTCTCTCTACCTAGTTCCTCTCCCACACTTCCTTCCATGAAGCCCAAGTTTGCCAACACCGCGAACCACCATCTAGGGTGGCTCTCACTTTCAAGTTTCTTTCTTTCTACCTTAGTTTCTCCCTCTCTCCTTACTCATGTTTACAGAGGCTGAAACCTAAGAGACCTATACCACCATTGATGACGATAGAGCACAATGATGTAACCACAAATGGTGGTCGTCATTCTCTCTCTCTTTTTGTTCTTATTTCGGATTCTATGTGGGTTTAGGGATTGGGTTTCCTTTTGGGTTGTTAGGATTCAACATTTTCAAATTGGGTTTGAAAATCAGGAGTTTGTGCATGGTAGTTTGTAGATCTGTGGGTTTGGTTGTGTGCTTTGTTGAAAGTTTTTGTTTTGATTGGGTTTTTGGGTTTTCAAGCAAAAGATGGTTTGTCAAATGAGTATTTTTAGGTTTTGTGTTTTTAGGATTTGTTGTTTGTGGTATGTGTGGATGTGGATATGGATATTCTTCGGTGGTTAGTGGAGTGGTGGATGGGTGGATGGGTGAGTTTGTGCCAATTTGGTGGATTGGCGCTTGGCTTTGTTGGGTGGTTTGATTTGTGCATTTTCATGTACACAACCAAACACTATAAAATGAAAATATTTTTAGTAAAATATTTTACATTTGAAAATATTTTACAACGAAACAAATGAAACGTAAAAAGGACACAAAATTTGGCATGATTTGACTACCAAAACATATAGACCTTACAATATCGTTAAGTGGGGCAACATGGTCATGTGTCTTGTAAACGTAAAGGGCAAGCATGACCTCACAATAAGAGTTCCTCAACTAATACTGAGTACAAGAAATTATACATGGTTGGTGGTACCAATCCACCTTGTTGTGCTATAATTTGTCATTAAGTATATGATATCATACTTGTCTTGTAGCAGTTGTTAATGAGGTGATCAAATCAGATTAAACTATTGAGAGGTGAACAAGAAATGGGCATGGCATCATTAACCTTGACTACCTAATCTCACTTGAGAGCCTAAGCTTTTATTTATCTAGCCTCAAGCCTTGGCTTGAAAGGGGGAGTTGCCATTTTTTTTTGTCTCCCTTTTACTTGATACCCTACTCATTGCTTTTGTAGGAATTTTGAAGTGCATTGGTAAGGAACATTGGTCAAAATCATTAGTAAAGCTTTATCTGATTCCATTCCTTCCTCACCCAAGTAAATCGAAAATTTTCCAACCAAAGGTGTGGCCATGGGCACCTAGGGTATTTCTACAATAGTTAAAAAGAGAAATATAAGTCCTCATGTAGCTAAACAACCAATGCTTGCCCCCAAGCTTCATTGTCGTAATTATTTCAACAAAGGGAGGGTTGTCCTGCCAAGCTCACTCTAGCGTAAGCCATCAACACAAGATCACCTAAGTAAGGCTTTAAAGTAGTTTATGAAAATCTCACTTTATGAGACTACTCACCTCAAATCTCAAAAAAGAACCTTCATATCAGATTGAAGGTGTCCTCGTCACGGACTCCAAAGTGATTTTGTGCCTTGAATCTTGTGGGGACATTTGTACCATGTGAATGATATTCTCATCTAGGAATCCACGAGGAAATCCTCACCCCAGGATAGAGGTCCTCATCTCGAACTTCATTGGGAAAACCTTGTTTTGAGTTAGAATGTCCTCATTCGAAATTTATTGGGGAATTATCATCTTGGGTTGGAAACGTCCTCATCTCAAACTATATAAAGAAACCTTCATCTCGAGTTGGAAAGTCCTCATCTTAGACACTATAAGGAAACCCTTATATCATATTCTTTCAAAAAGCCCTTTGTCTTGGGTAGGAAATGTCCTCATTTTGGACTCTTTAGGACTTAAAGATGAATTTATATCCACATTTCTTAAATTTGATAGAAACCCTCAGTGTGGGTTGAAAACGTTCTCACATTAGACTTCATCCACTAGGGTTTTATTTATTTATTTATAAATTATTGTTAAAAAAAGCGCCTATAAACATTAGAATATATTGAAATTTCTTACACCAACATTTGACTTCATTACATTGTTTATTCACAATTCCTCCTTTGCTTGGATGTATAAATCAATTTTAGACTGTATATACAAGACACAACAAACCTTTGAAGTTTTACAACTCCAATTTTTTTGTTGTTGAAGATATTAGATCTCATTTTGTTTTCCCTAATTCTTATGAGTGCTAAACTGTGATTTGGAGCTAACAAAAAACTAAAGTGTTCTATCAATTCTCCCAATGTATTAATACAGAATGATACCATCAACTATTTCTTTAAATGTTCAAAGTTCACGTAATTTTTCTTACTTATTTTTGTTGACACTAATTTGAATCTAATAAGAACTAAATTTTTCACCGATTCTTTACATGTATTTGCACACAAAGGCTCCTTTAGGTATGTGCTCAAGTGTTTAAACTTTAAAGTCTATACACTTTTCTTTCAGTATTTCTTTTTTGATTGTGATTAGAAGATAATCCCATGAACTAAAGTGTTACATCAATTTCTCAACATATTTGCACACTAAAGCTTGTTCAGGTATTTCCTCAAGTGTTCAAAAACTTCACAATTTTCTTTCAGCTATAAAAACAAGTAAAATATGTAATATACTAATTGCTAGTCTATATTTGTTTAATAATCTCTTATTCAATCCATTTTAAACTTAATTAAATTTTCAATTCACCTAAGAGTTATTTTAAAACCGCAATTCTATATTGCTTAAAATAACAAAAACAATAATCATAAAATTACAATAAATTCTGAAACAAGATTAATGAAAATTACAAAAAAATAAATAAATAAAAAGGAAGTACACATCAAGATAAAATCAAATCATCTTTAGACATTGAAATTTTTTGAAATAAAAGACTTGAAGGGTAAGTTAAATAAAACAAATGAAGTTACACATGAAATGTGCATGCTTAAAGGATTTACATTTTGTTTTTAAATATGTGAATTTTATGTTGTTATCTTTTTTTTTTTTTTTTTTTGGTGGCTAACTTGCCAAATGAATTGTAATTTATATATATATATATATATATATATATTTTTTTTTTTTTTTCACATAAATTTTCAAAAATCTTGAAGGATTAGAAATGTAGAAAATTAGAAATATTTTTTAATACAATTTTCAAACAAAAGTTTCATAAACATTAACATAAACATTGATATTTGTCAACTTACAAACATATGTTACTAAGTATTCAAATATAACATGAAAATATATTAAAATTTTTAACACCAATATTTGAAATCATTAAGATGTTTACACTCAATTCCTATTATGTTTTTAATGTAAAAAACAATTTTATATTATAAATGTGAGAGACAACTAACCTTTCAAACTAGTTTCATTTTGTTAAGAAATCTAATCATTTTATTATAGGTTAAGATATCCAACTTTTTTTTTTTTTAATATGCTCTAATTCTGACAAATACTATGGTTGACTATGATTTGAAACTTACCATCTAAACTAATGTTCTATTAATTCCACCAAAAAATTACATATAAACGCTTGCTTTGATAAATCATTAATTGTTTGAAGTCTATAACTTTTTCATTTAGTACTTTCATTTATTGTTAAATTTTCTAAGCATTAACCTTTATTGATTAAATAATCTCCTAGTAATTTATTTAATTTTGAAATTCACATAAAAGCCATATTAAAACCAAAATTATTATTAAGACAATATATAAAACATTACTCTCACCCAACCTTAAACATTCACATACAAACTATATAGATATATTGATTTTTATAAAACACAAACTAGAACTTGTGTTTAATGCAATTGGATTTCTTAATGATGTATTGTGTAGAACGTTATTGTCTATCAGTATTTCAGCAGAATTATACAAAAAATACAAACTGGTAATAATGATTCCCAACAATAAAAATGATTTTTGGTTAGTATTCGATCAGAATTAAACAGAAAACACAAACCAGTAGCAATGGTTCACAAAAATACAATGATTCTTAGATGCATAGATTTGCTAGAATGCTTAAATTTGTATATTACCCAAATACTCAAAACCTAAGGTAAAGAAAAATTAACGTATACCCTAAATTATATTTGTGCACTATGGCTTTTTAAAATTTTTTTTCATATCTAAATTTGTTGATATATTTTAACAAGATGCTTAATTGATTCTAATATATCAAGTTTACTTTCATTTACCACTTAAAAAATCCTTAAGTGTTATGAATGTAAAGAACCAAATGTTTTAATTACAATTATTATATAAAAACTCCATAAACATAAATATAAACATAAACATATACATTAAAATATAAAAAAGGCAATCAAAAATATAAAACTCTCGATCTAGGAGTTATGATATCAACAATTAGGTTATCCCTTTGAGAAAAAATATTCTTGGCCTCTCGTTTCTCACAATAAAAAAGGAATTGAAACACAAAAATTGTAATACAATCAATGGGAAAATTTATTAAAAATGCATCTAACTACTCTAATAACTTAACAAACTCAGAGTTGAACAAGATACAGACCCATGGTCTTAATCCAAGGTCCTAATGCCTTGCCTTTAAAAACATAAGTGACATATTATACTTTAGTAGAATATTATATTAATAAAGTTGGCTGAGTTTCCAACATCCACAGGAAAAAGAAGATTTTAATTTTTTGTTGATTTGAAGAATTTTATGGTTAGTGAATTTACAAAACTAGAAAGAAGCATAATCCACAATTTACACCATTGGGATGTAATTTCAACTTGTATATTTTGAGAAATTAACAATTAATTTTTTTTCCATATATAATTGAACTTAATTTTTTTTTTTTTTTTTTGCTCAAAACATGGCAAGATTGAATTTCCAAATCATAATACCCCATAAACCACTAAGATAGACAAAAGAAAAGAAATCTTCAAATTATTCTAAAACCCTAACTACATGGAAATAAATTATACAACTACAAAAAATTTAACAAATCCTCTAGTAATTCAACAAATATATGAATAACATGGTTCAAAAGATAATGTGATCTAATTTATGAAAAAAAGTTGGAAAAAAAATGAATAAGGAACAACATATGGATTACACAATGACATTGTCAATAAGTGAGAAAGGGTCTTAACAAGGTAGTGTGAGAGAGTGACGGTTTGGGAGATTTAGGGACTAATTGAAAGGGTTGGTTGAGACATTGAGTACTTCTGTGTCAGATTATGAGAGAGAGAGAGAGAGAGAGAGAGAGAGAGAGAGAGAGAGAGAGAGAGAGAGAGAGAGAGAGAGAGAGAGAGAGAGAGAGAGAGAGAGAGAGAGAGAGAGAGAGAGAGAGAGAGAGAGAGAGAGATTTGACTAGGTAGGGTTGAGGAGAAAGAAAGGAAAAAAGAGAGAGGCAAAAAATGCAATTTACAACCACTAATTTCAAGCAAAAATTATTTTAATCCTCTAAGTTTGATGTTGGTCATTTTAGTTTAGTAACTTTGTCAAAAATCATTTTAGTTTTTTAACTAAATTCTATTATTTGTGCCACGTAGCTCATTATATTTAATTATAACATACTAATTAATTATAATATACATGTGAAATTATATGATAAAACATTAAAATAATTTTAATCAATTTATATCTAAATCATACCATATCCTGTACAAACTGTCATCACATTCATTACATTATATCCAACATATTGTGAAACTCTATTCAAATTTTCATATTTTCAAATTTATATGAGGTTATATATGTCCTAACTTAAAATAGGTGAATTCAAAAAAAAAAAAAAAAAAACTTAAAAATAAGTTATTTCATTCTATAAATATATGCTAATTATTATTTTATTGAAATATTTGTGTTTAATTTAAATATACTTCTCTTATAAAAAAAAATTAATATAATTCTTCCTCAGTCTATGACATGGCACTATTATAATTTTTTTTAGAAGTATTAGAAATTTAATAACCCACCACATTAAATGGTCAACAAAACTTAGGGTTATAAATGAATCAAGCCGATCATGAACAACTCGGGCTCAGCTCGATAAAAACCACGTTTATGTTTGTTTGTTTATAAATAAGCCAAGTTTGAGTCTTAGTTTTAGGCTCGTTTAATAAACAAGTCTAGCCCAAGCAAAAAAAGTTGTTCATGAACAAGCTCGTGAGTTATTAGGCTTGATACAAAACAATTCAAGCATAGACTCATTTATAAGTTTATATGTGATAGGTAAAAATACTCATTACACATATCTTAATAATGACATGACCAACATGAGACCACTACTAATTACCTTAATTTCTTTTCCTTCCCACTAAACTGCCCAAGAACCATTTTAGACTATAGTTACATTTAAAAATAAATAAATTAATTATAGTATGGTCATTCCCTATCAATCATCTAAAGTAAAATTATGAAACATGTTAGTATTTTTTCATTCATAATAGTTACAAACAAGTATTTTAATAGTTCTTAACCATCTAACGTGAATGTAAAAATTGTATATTGAATAATTGTTGAAACTATAGATAAGGAATGACGAATGAATGAATTTAATTATGTAAAATTTTAATTTGAATACTGGCTAATCATAAGTAGGACTAGATGCATGATAAAATGAGTATACTATTTTTTTTTCTTATTAATTTTAGAGATTTAAGCATTTAATAATGTAATTTTTTTAGATCTCAAGCTCAAAAGCTTAACTTGAGCTCAAGTTTGAGCTTGATATTAAGCTTGAGCCTAGCTCGACTAATTAATCAAGTCAAGCCAAGCCAAGCCAAGCCAAGCTCAAATTTTTTGGCTTTCTCACGAGGTCAAGTTCAAACACTATTTTTAGGCTTGTCACGAGCTCAAGCCAAGCTTGAGCTTTTAAATTTTCTTGACAAGCCAAGTTTGAACATGAACTACTCGACAAAGCTCGGCTCATTTACAGCCCTAAAACCGGACCACTCCCACTCAATCCCTTATCATGCAATTTGCTCCATTCCCCACTGTTAGTGTCGATTCTCTTCTAAAGCTCCATCACCGAAACCACTTTGTCTTCTCTGCTGATATCTTCAACTGCAGAAAAAGATTAGGGTAACCCCACATTCGGATTACCTTTCAAATTTTGTCAATTTCGACAATATTTATTTTTTAAATTCGGTGATGAATTTAATACAACAAAAAATTTGATGATTCAATAGATTTTTCTTTTTTAGTTTTAGATTTTTGTTGAGAATCACAACCGATATTGCCATGCATTTATTAGTTTGTTAAGAATAACAAATAATTATATATATATATATATATATATATATATAAACTTAGGTGCGGTTCTTTAGGTGTATAACATTACGTTCCTCAATTAAATTTAAATACATAGCATAGCTGTGTCAAATTTAATTGTCGTTGAAAAAGATAGTAATGTTTTATCGTTCAATGCGACCACATGTCTGGTTTCATTGTGAGTTTGCAAGGTCACTTTGGCAAACATTGCAATCATAGGCATTTAGAATGCAATTTCTCATTGCCACATATGGTGTATTTGGAAGGAAAAAAAAAGCTCAGTGTTTTGAAGGTCTTGAAAGCTCAATTTTAGTTGTCTTGTTCATATTTTTTTTTCTTTTTCAAATCCTTATATATGAGTGGCTTTCAGCTTCTGGACAGTTTTTCCTTTTCTGATTTATTAGAGTTGTTATTTTACACAATAGTTGTTGGTGCATCAATTGGGTACTTCCTGTGTACCTGGGTTGCGCCCCTTTTTGCTTTTTAATAAATGTTTTACTCACCACAAACTAATGTTCTTCTTACCTGATGTCTAGTTTGATTTATTTTGCGCTGCCTTTTTTTGGTTCTCTCAAATGACTGACAAATCTGTTCCAGATTTTCTGCTTATCTTTATTGATTCTAATTGGCATCTTCTATTTAATTCACTTTCTATATATGACTGAGTTTGCGTAGCTAAAAAAAAAAAAAAAAAGCACTAATGACAACAGCATTTTTAGTAAAACTGGGGTGTGTATACTGGTTTCAGAAGTTTTTCTATGTACTCTGCACTTTTAGACTGAAAACTTTTACCTTAGTGTCGTATATTTCTTCGACATGTAAAGATATTTATCCTGTAATATTTTGTCTTGTTCTTGCCCACTACATGTTAACATCAGATTGTACCTTAATCTGATGTATAACATACCTTCCCGGACTCTTAGCGCGCCTGAAATCATCGCACAAGGCGAAAAAGCACTAGTAGAAATCATAGGTCTTGGAGTTAGAATTGCATGGAATTTGACAGGCTAAAGTAAAACAACCTTTTGAGCAATAATCGTAACCTTGCCACTAAGTACCCCTTGAAAATGGCAAATTCCTTCATTTAGGCCCCGAAAACTGCAATCTTGCCCTTTATTGTAATATTTGTTTCCTTAGTAATTTTTTGCTCAAAAGTCATAATAAGATCTCGCTTGTTTTGGGACGACTCTTAAGGTCAGTAGTTTATAATTTTGCATTTAACTCTATTTTTCCATTTTTGGTAAATTTTGGTATTTTATCACCTAATTGCATAATTAATGTGAATTAGGGTTTCAAACGTTTTTCTTAATATTTATATGTTTTGTAACCATAAGAGGCAAATTATATTATTATCAATAAATACAAACTTTTGCCAAATTCTTTCTCTAGTAGATTCTAGTTTATCTCCTTGTGGATACAAGGAAACCCCTCGTAGATTTGAGGTTTACTACCAGAAGCTTATAGTTTAGTTTATGTTCCTTAAAGAGAGTATTGTGTGTGCTTTTTTCAAGCTAAGCTTCCGCGACATCATAAACCCTTTTTTTTTCAAATATTATGCTAACAATTATGCATGTATTATTTATAGTAATACTATCCCAAATATGCACATATTATTTATTGATAAAATATAGGGTAAATTACAAAGTTGGTCTCTATGCTTTATATCATATTTCAATTTGGTCCCTAATTTTTCAATTGTGTCAATTTAGTCTCTACCATTTCAGTGTCATGTCAATTTAGTCACTGCCGTTATCTTTTGAATGAAAATTGTTGACGTGACAAACGGCTCAAATAAAAAATAATTTTTTGCCACGACAACAAACACTTATACTGCAATGTCAATTTTTTTTTATTTAAAAAAAAAAAAAAAAAAAAAAAAAAAAAAAAAAAAACTAACTTAAATAGTTTGAAACTTTTTTTGACTGAACTAAACCTCCATAGCTAAACCTTCAATACTCCGGTCTTCTCACTTGTCTCCACTGCCATCATGGCGGTGGCCTTGAACTCATCATCTCCTTTTTCACTCCCTTTATTTTCACCCTTTCTCCCTCTTTCGCTCGAACTCAGGAAGGACTCCATTGGACCTTCGCTATTGCTACTACTCTATCACTTTGTTTCCTTTCTGATTCAAGTTCAATATGGGAATTGAATTTTACAGTAAACCCAACAGTAATTTTCAAGGAAGTACCAAACTATTGGAGGAATATCAAAGGTTAGCAGAAGTCAACAACACTCCTAGTTCTGTAACTTTCTATTTGTTTTTATCCTCTGTTTTGTTATTATCCTAGACACACAAAACTTGGGCTGGTTTTGTGTCTCCAAGTCTTTTGTATACTCATGATCATGATTCAATTTTAATAAAATTTCTATCATTTACTCAAAAAAACATTGTATCCTTTCAATCCAAGCTCGCCTAATTGAAAACAACTAATAAATTCCCATATTACTTATTAAAAAAAAAAAACTAAATTGATCTTACAACGAATATAATATACTCCCCCTCAAGTTGGGACATATTTATCATATAGTCCTGACCTGTCACATAATAAATCTAAACAGGTCTTTCATAATGGTTTAGTGAACGTATCGGCAATTTCGCCCCTATGGAGACATGCCAAGTGGCAATCACACCACTCCAGTCTTTCTTAGGCAAGATGACAATTTTTATCTCTAATTTCTCTATATGTTTGGTTCACTCATGGAACACTAAGTTGCAATATGAATTGTTGCCTAATTTCACAAGACATAGTCATAGACAACTGCACATCAAACGTAAAGCTCTTAGATGAGGTGTTAAATCCATATATGCTCACAAGATGTAGAAGCCATGACATATATTCGGCTTTTGCACTAGAACAGGACACAACACAGCTTCTTACTTCAGTGAGTGTGACAGAGAGAAACACACTTGAGAGAAGAGCTGAAGCAAAAAGAGAGCCATTCGACCATTGTGAGAGAAACACAAGTGAGAGCGTCAGCTTGAGGAGGTGCAGTCCGTGTGAAGAAATAGAGAGAAACACAGTGAGAGTGTGAGTGAGTGAAAAGAAAAAGGAGACATTTTTCTTTGTTCAAAGTTACACACAAGGAAGATAAATTGGTGGAGTTCTCATAGAGTTTTTGAGTGCTACAACCATGAAGAGTTGGAGTATTCAAAGGAAGATTTTACTACTGGTTTTGTGGTGAGATTGTATTTACTCATTGAAATTTATTTGTTGTATATCCAATTTATTGTGAACACAAGTTTAGCATAAACTTGATAGTTGTAATCTCTATTTTATAGTGGATATTTTTCGGAGCTGCCCCATGGTTTTTCCCTTTACACTAGAGGGTTTTCCACATAAGATTTGGTGTTTTTGTGTGGTTGTGTTTATGTGGTGCTTGCTGGAATTTTGGATTTTGTTTCCATAATATTGCTATTGCTTGGTAGTCATTAATTTTAATTCACACATAGACATAGAGGGGATTAGGATTTTTCCCCAATAGTCCTGACCTGTCACATAATAAATCTAAACAGGTCTTTCATAATGGTTTAGTGAACATATCGGCAGTTTCGCCCCTACGGAGACATGCCAAGTGGCAATCACACCACTCTCCAGTCTTTCTTAGGCAAGATGACAATTTTTATCTCTAATTTCTCTATATGTTTGGTTCACTCATGGAACACTAAGTTGCAATATGAATTGTTGCCTAATTTCACAAGACATAGTCATAGACAACTGCATATCAAACGTAAAGCTCTTATAAGAGGTGTCAAATCCATATACGCTCACAAGATGTAGAAGCCATGACATATATTCGTCTTTTGCACTAGAACAGCACACAACACAGCTTCTTACTTCTCCAAGTGATCAAGTTTTCTCATAGGAAAGAGCATTATCCTATAGTAGATAATCCTATCTATGGGTGACCCTGCTGAGTCTGAATCTGTAAAAGCTTTTAAATACAAATGACTATTGGCTGTATATAACAGTCTATTTCCTGGATGAGCTTTAAAGTACCTCACAATCCAAAGTACCACCTCCCTATACTGACTCACAACATTGAAGGAAAACATAGGTATTTGGTTGAGTAATGGTAGGATCATCTTACCAACCAAACAGCGATACCACTTAAGATTAGAGAATAACTTTGGATTCGTAAGCTGCTCTCCTTTGTATACTCTGTGTTCTGGGGTTTGCCTGCTTTTCGTTTTTTCAATGAATTATACACACACACTCAATTTTTTGACAAACTAATTCCTTCCATTGAGGAGCAACATCAATACCTAAAAAATTACCTAACTTTATCAGATCTTTAGTTTGAAACAAAGTTTTAAGAAATGCCTTTAACTTGACAGCTCCTTTCTTGTCATCACTAGTAATAATGATGCCATCTTTATAGACTATCAATAAAATATTCTGATGCAGGACAACCAAAACTGATGCAATGCAACACAAATTTAACAAGAACAAAAAATAATATAAATCTAGGAATATACACTATGCCATTGAAAAATTTTCAACTGAAATTTTATTCGTCATAAACTTGTCGTCATAGGAGTATGATTGCATTCTTATATAGACTCTTAGGACTAAACACTAATCCTAAATGACTTGAGTCAGAGCCTAATTATTGAATTGTGAAAATAACTTTAACTCTATGAAATTGAACAAAATACCAGTAACTTAATTTGATTGAGACCATCAAAAATAATTCTGGGAGATCTGTCATCAAGTACCTGAAATTTCTTTTTACCCAGACAAAATACTTCTACTAATTTTGCCCCTTTGGGCGTATTTATTACTTAACTTGATTGATATCTTTGAAAATAATTCAGGAGAAAACTAGTAGGCCCCTGGTTCAGTTCTGTCATTGATTTCATGACAGTAGATGATTAAGAAATCATTTACATGTAATCAAACTACAAGAACCAATTGATCAACAACTCACAACTTCATAGCTAGAGCAACCAACTTGTCAATTCAAGTATTCATAATGACCTGATTATGTTTTTTAAGGGATTCTGAGGTTTCTTCATTGTAGCGGTGGATTTATGTGCCTCTTGGTTGATTCAAGAGTTTTGGATTGAATAAATATTAAAATATAATACTATCATGCATACTAAGTAATTATTAAGTGTTCCTGAAGTACGGTGATGTAGTGCTCTCTCTTTTCACATTTATGGTAAATGTCACTAACTAAATTTATGGTAGGATCCAACATAAATGTTAAAAGAGGGAGCACCGCATCAATATGCTCTGAGGCACGTAATAATTTTTTAATGCATCCCTGTGTTTCAGAGTGACAAAAGAACAGAGTTAAAGGAAAAACAAGTTGAGGCCTTGCAGGAAAACCTTTTTATTTTTATTTTTTTTTATAAGTAATGCAATTCTTATTAATATCAAAAAGAGTCACCCAAGTACACAGTTGGGTACCATACAATCAATCAAGCAATTTACAAGAATCTATCAAATCAATAATAAAACATAAAGACTAACTATGCAAAACAGAGATCCAATCCAGTCGAGGCATTCTTGATTGAGGAAAAAAAAAATGATTTCCTCCAGACAGAAAGATACTCCTTCCTGTACGAGTAGTGAACTATAGAGAGCTGTGGTTGGTTTTTGATCAATTGAAAGCATGGGAGAAAGAAAGATGCACAAACGAAAAAAGACAGCAAAGAGGGATCTATTTTATTAAAATGCAATTTAAAATTTTTTGCAGTTCTAGTTCAACATATATAAAACTTAACTAAAGCAACTATAGGGTCTAAATAACTATCATAAATATTTGTCATCAGAAGTCTCAATTGCCCTGAGACAAGGGTGAAGGGACTGAGTTCTAGTGTTAGAGAACGATGCCTTCCCAAACTAGACCGTTACAGCCAATGCACTTACAATGTAATTACAATGCGGTTAAAGTAGACAAAAGAAATAAAAAAAAAAAAAAAAAAAAAAAATCCTCATTACTGTTACAGTCAATGCAATTACAATGTAGCAGGAAAAAAGTTTCCATAGATGCTAACCTTCTAAGGAGAGGACCATACACCTATGAATGTCCTTAATTCGAAGTAACCTCTCGGTCAAAGCCTACTGCAGAGCTTTCTTTTGAATGTTGGTTGTGGATCATTTCCTTAGGTGATTTGGAAGACCAAGTTCTGATTGCTTGGGGATGAGTTGGTTTTACAAAGATCATGGAGTTAATATTTCCATGAATAGTCTCAAATTTCATTCTACAGGCTAGAAGGTGCTAAGTGTATGTATAAGTAGAAAGTTGCCACAGTACCAAAACAAATTTGACTGGGCATTGCTGTGCCCTTGAATCTGCGTTGCTTGATCATTCCGAAGTTTGATCTTCAATTCATTTCAAAGTTTAATGTTTTATAAATTTATAATTGAATTAACTCTGTGAGGTCATTTAATTGAAATATAATTTATTGTTGCTCGAACACCTGGTCAATTTATGGATGTTTGAATTTGATTCTCAATGATTACTTAAGCTTATTAATTTTCTGACCAGTAACTTCTCTAAGCACTTATACAGGGTTCATTTTGATGGAATATATTGAAAGTTCAAAAACGTGTACAAAACACCTTTGAACGTTTAGACCCCCAAATTACAACTTAACCAAATCAAGTAATATGTCAAACAACTAGTGTGTGGAAACTTAACATATGCTATAATACGAAATTGGTTAAAGACTATCTAAGCCATAACAAAGATAAAACCACAACAGATAATAAAAAGGCAAAGATAGAGAGGAAGGAAGATGCAAACACAAAGACAACATGCGATGTGTTATCGAAGAGGAAACCGAAGCCCTCGGCGTAAAACCTCTCTGCCGCCCTCTAAGCGGTAAACAATCCACTAGAAAATACAGTTGGGATACAAGGACAGCAATAGACCCTCCAAACCTAATCTACCCAGTGCATCTAAGCCCTCCAAGCTTCTTGCTCCAACAAGGTTGCGCCGAACCTTTTTCTTTTCTAGCTTCCCGGATTCCGCTACTAGATCGTAGCATCAACCAATGAAGATTGGTTCCTTCCTAACTGCTTCCCAGAAATCCAAACAACTGTATCACAGTGATGATGATGGTGAGAACCAGGTTTGGTATAATGCCTCTCAAGGATTTCACAATGGAGAGGAAGAGAGTAGAGGAATTTGAAGACACTCTAAGGTATAAATTGTGGGTGAAACAATCTTGTTTTTCTTTAGGGTTTCTCTCTCAAAATTCTCTCTGGAAGCTCTCTTTCAATCGTGGGTAAAAGGGGTATTTATACTGGAGTGGGAGAGGAATGTGAAACGTCAGGTTTTACAAAACAGGGGTGGCTCACGGCTTGACCTCGCGGCTTGACTAAGTCGCGAGATCCAGTCGCGAGTTAACTGTATGGCCAGTTATCCTGTTTTGTCCTGTAGTGCTCTAGCTAGCATGACTGTTCATCTTCCAGCATGCTTGGCACGTGTGCTGCTTCTGGCAGCTTGCAGCCGCGAGTCACCCGCGAGTCCCAGCCGCGAGTCTCTGTTTTCTTGCACACTCTTGAGCAATCTTCACTCTATCTCACTCACTACCCTTACAACAAACCCACCTAAATACAGGGTTACTAAATGCTGAATTACAAGCAAATTTGACACGGAATAAAGCCAATTAGATGGTTGAATAAATTCAACCTTACAATCTCTCCCTTTGGCTATTCCGTGACAAAACCCTAAAACAGACTCTAGACTTAACATGTGAGTTGGGAACAGTTGAACAAAACTCACTCACACCTAACTCCAGAAGCTGTGAAGCACTTGAATCATATGAACATAATACTCCTGAAACACAACAATACACCATGATCATTGTAAGCAAAAAATTATAAATGCATATGAAACAGGCAATATGTGATCAAGCAAAGATGGAGTTAAGAAACAAATCATGGCTTGATCAACCAAGTGAACACCACAAGGTAGTGATCACAGTGCTCATTCACACTTGGAATGAACACAAGGACATACAAGTTAACAAGCACAAGGCAAGACACTTGTATGCTCAACACTCAACCAATGCATAACACACAAGGTATATGCATCTAGGAACAATCCTACAAGGGCACAAGAGTGACAGTACATAAACCAAAATGCAGAACATTTAGATTAAAGTACTGATTTCAACATAACATAAAGGCTGCATTAAGCAAGGTACATACCATAAAGCCTACAAACTATGCATAAAACATTAACCCTAAAAGCTTACAAAAGCACATGGGTACAAACACAAAAACATCCTGAATAACATCATCAAAATATATTAAAGTTTAAACCAAGAGTATAAGTAATGAGTTAGAAACAACTATACACCAAAACACAGTGTATCAAAACCATAAAAACACTAAAAGTACCCAAAACATAAACATATATAAACAAAGTCTCTGATTTTGACAACTCCCCCTCAACACAATACCCCCCCTTAAGAGCTGCTTTTCTGCTTCTCAATCATCAATGACATTATCAACAGACAGAAACTTCTCCCCCTTTTTGACAGGAATGGCCAAAGGGTCAGTGTTCAGGCTGAGTGGTGAAGCTATCAAGTTTTGCAGACAAAACATCAATCTGATCCTGCATGGCTCTCATCCTCTCAGAGTGCTTAGTCTGGACTTCTCTGATCCCATCAAGTCTTTCCAGAATGATTTGGAAAGCATCTGGAGGTGTATCTGAAGAAGTTGATGCTCTGGGTCTTTTGCCACTCCTCCTAGGTGTTGAGGTTGATGCATGCCCTGCTGCCTCTACTTCAGTCTCCATTGGGACACCTTCTCCTTCATCACCTTCATCATTCCGGTATCTCCATTTTGATCTCTAGATTGATCACCTGCCCAAATTCTCCTATCATTTCTGGGTCCTCCTAACCTTTGAGAAGTTGCACTGTTCTTTGCTCTCAGCTTTTGGCAATTTGGTCGAGTATGCCCTTGAAGTCCGCAATAATGGCACACATAAGTTCCTCTAGGACCTCTTTGTGGTCGTGGACGTGACTTGGCACGAGATTCAGACCTGCCCACAGACTGATTACGGGGATTCAGCATCCGTTAGTTCACCACATTCTTCTTCTCCTCCACCTCGAGCTTCTCACCAATAAGGTCAGCTACAACTGGATCTTTGGCCTTTACAAACTTCACTTCTTTAGTGACACTTCCAGATGAACTACTTCCTCCGGTATATCCCAATCCGGATTTGTCTGATAAGCTCTTTTGAGATGATATAACATCATCTAGCTTCTTGGTGGTGACCCTCTCTATTTTAGCATTCGCTTGCACAACCTCATTCTCAAGAAATCTCACTTTTGTGTAAGCTTCGAACAACTCACCATTCAGTGTTTCTATCTCACATTTGGCCTCCCTATATCGAATTAGGAGACTTTTGTAGTCCTCCTCAGCCTTCTTCATTTTTCTTACAGCAGCCTTGGCCACCCTTGTGTACTCACCCGACTTCTCCAAGAGTGAGTTATAATTCTCTTGAAGATTTGCTGTGCTTTCATCTTCTTCAGCATCTGATTCTTCAACAATTCCTAGTGATTCATCATCACTATGTTCTCCAAGGTCTCGTACAAGCAGATTCAACTCATCTGAAGACTCAACATGAGTAATAGTCATAAAAGCCGAATAGTTCCCCTCTCCATCACAGCTCTCTTCAGATTTTGAGTCAGACGAATCCGAGTCACTCAAGGTCAGGGCATACACTTTACCTTTCGATTTCAGATAATTCGGACATTCCTTCTTAAAGTGTCCATGCCCGTTACATTCGAAACAAGTGACACCTTGTGTGGGTTGGGATTCTTTTCCATCTTTCTTTTTGAATTCCCTCTTCTCCCTTCCAGAACTTTGGAATTTTCTTTTATCATCAAATTTGCCATTATTTTTGAATTTCAAGAACTTTCTGAAATTTTTGACAAGGTATGCAACATCTTTGTCAACCACATCTTCTCCCGATGAGTCTTGATCTTCCACCTTCTCATTAATGGTCTTTAGAGCAAGAGATTTACTCTTCCGTTGATTGGGCAGCGACATCTCATAAGTCTGCAGAGAACCAACTAGCTCCTGTACTTTGATGTCATCAAGGTCCTTGCTCTCTTCAATTGCTGTCACTTTAACACGAAAACTTTCTGGCAATGATCGAAGGATCTTCCTTACAATCTCTGAGTCCTCCGTTTTCTCCCCCAAGTTGAACTTACTGACCACCACCTCATTTAGCTTCCCATAGAAAGCGTCAACAGACTCATCCTCACTCATTTTGAACTCCTCAAACCGAGTGGTCAGCATTTGCAACTTAGTGTCTTTCACTTTCTTCGTGCCTTCATAGGTGGTTTCCAAAATCTCCCATGTTTCTTTGGCAACGGTAATATGAGAAATCCTGTGAAATTCATCTGGAGACACACCACAAAAAATAGCATTGAGTGCTTTACTGTTAGCATTAGATGCAGCAAGTGCTACCTTATCCCATGTGGATTTGGCTGCCTCAGGTTTGGTCCAACCAATCTCAACAGTATCCCAAACGGATTCATCAATAGAACACAGAAAAGCTCTCATGCGAACCTTCCAAAAAGCATAATTACTACCATCAAAATATGGAGGTGCATTTAGGGATTGAGACCTATCCATCTCAAAAGGGAGTCAAGGATCACACAATGGTAATGAAACCAATAGCAGTGTACCTGCTCTGATACCAAATGAAAGTTCAAAAACGTGTACAAAACACCTTTGAACGTTTAGACCCTCAAATTACAACTTAACCAAATCAAGTAATATGTCAAACAACTAGTGTGCGGAAACTTAACATATGCTATAATACGAAATTGGTTAAAGACTATCTAAGCCATAACAAAGATAAAACCACAGCAGATAATAAAAAGGAAAAGATAGAGAGGAAGGAAGATGCAAACACAAAGACAACACGCGATGTGTTATCGAAGAGGAAACCGAAGCCCTCGGCGTAAAACCTCTCCGCCGCCCTCCAAGCGGTAAACAATCCACTAGAAAATACAGTTGGGATACAAGGACAGCAATAGACCCTCCAAGCCTAATCTACCCAGTGCACCTAAGCCCTCCAAGCTTCTTGCTCCAACGAGGTTGCGCCGAACCTTTTTCTTTTCTAACTTCCCGGATTCCGCTACTAGACCGTAGCATCAACCAATGAAGATTGGTTCCTTCCTAACTGCTTCCCAGAAATCCAAACAACTGTCTCACAGTGATGATGATGGTGAGAACCAGGTTTGGTATAATGCCTCTCAAGGATTTCACAATGGAGAGGAAGAGAGTAGAGGAATTTGAAGAGACTCTAAGGTATAGATTGTGGGTGAAACAATCTTGTTTTTCTTTAGGGTTTCTCTCTCAAAATTCTCTCTGGAAGCTCTCTTTCAATCGTGGGTAAAAGGGGTATTTATACTGGAGTGGGAGAGGAATGCGAAACGTCAGGTTTTACAAAACAGGGGTGGCTCGCGGCTTGACCTCGCGGCTTGACTAAGTCGCGAGATCCAGTTGCGAGTTAACCGTATGGCCAGTTGTCCTGTTTTGTCCTGTAGTGCTCCAGCTAGCATGACTGTTCATCTTCCAGCATGCTTGGCACGTGTGCTGCTTCTGGCGGCTTGCAGCCGCGAGTCACCCGCGAGTCCCAGCCGCGAGTCTCTGTTTTCTTGCACACTCTTGAGCAATCTTCACTCTATCTCACTCACTACCCTTACAACAAACCCACCTAAATACAGGGTTACTAAATGCTGAATTACAAGCAAATTTGGCACGGAATAAAGCCAATTAGATGGTTGAATAAATTCAACCTTACATATATCAAAGGAAAGGTCAAGGATTCATCTCTTGTTCCGGGAGAGCATGCTAAATTTATGGATTGTTGCAATTTATTGAGATTTAGTGTTGAGGAAATTATGAGTAATGAAGAGATAAAGGCATGTATTGGCTCTTCCAAAAAAAGTCCAGCAAAAAGGTGAGTCCAAGCTGCATGTCTTGATTATGAATGTATTTTTGGTCGTGATATGAATTTTTTTTTTTTCATAAATATTTTTGGTCGTGATATGATTTTTCGTAGGTGTACTGGTTTAATAATCTTGTCAATTGTTTCTGAATTTAAACGAATTGGGCAGCTTTCATTAGGATGCCATAGCATTGGAACTGAGTTGATGTTATTCCTCGGTGATGGAGATGGCCTAAAATATTGTTTTCCAACTTTTAGGGCAAATTCACTTGTCAATTTTTTTTTGCAAGCTTACGGACATATTAAAGAGTATTGGTGGCAAAATCATTAGTTGACTGAGGCAGATCATAGCACTGGAAAATTCTATGCAACTCAGTTGATGGAATATGTTCTTAGCTATTATGGTATTAGGTGCCAAAATTTTCCAATCCATATTTTGGGTTTAGTGAACACTAGATTCCAGGAAGTCTTGGGATTTCACACAATCAGGCCATGTCATTTCTCTGTCCATTAGCTGCCCTTATTTCCATGCCTTGCATGGCCTTGGAAATCTTGGCCTTTATGACATTTCGTCTTGACAGTATTGACATTGGTTATCGGGGCTGGCCCCTACTTTTGGAGCCTTGGCGGCGCGTGTGCATGAATTGTGTATGACACCTGGGCTGATTTGTGTGCATATGTGTCTTTTTATCTTTTATTCATTATAAGAGAATTGCCACCAATCATTTATTTTTGAATGGGTGATTGGTCACTTATGTCTAGTTGATGTTATTCCCTAATTTAGCTTTAAAAGTTTTAAGTTTCTCAAAAAAAAAAAAAAAAAAAAAAAAGCTTTAAAAGTTTTAAGAGTTACTAAGCTTAAATGGAACATACAAAGATGCCTTGAACCAAAAGACATGAATTTGGAATCTCTTATGTGGGGAAGATTTTAGGCACCCCACAATGCTCATCACATGATGGTATCTCGATTGAATTACTCCTATATCTAACTATGTCTATTTGAGAGTAACTTTAAAAAGTTGGGCATTTGGATTTTTAGGGAACAAAAGAGGATTTGCAATATAAGATGATATACGCGCTTTATTCAAAACAAATTTGGAAAGTGACAACTTGAATTAAAACAAATATGGAAAGTCACAACTTGAATTAAATACTTCTAATCTCGTGCTTTTAGCATAGAGACAAAGTTTAGATACAAAATTGATTACACCCTTAAGCTACAACCTTATTTAACAAAATAAATATTGCTACATATTTTGAAAATTGAACAGTTGAATTTTATGGTCTTTATGTTCTTAATACACATGTCAAATTTCGTATCAATTGGATATTATTTACCATATGATCTATAAGCTTAAATTTTATATATAATTTTAAAATACAAAAACTTACAATTTAAACAAGTTATTAATGACATAGCTATTGATTTTTAATTTTCTAGAAATTTTGCAAGTATAAAGAATATAAGAAGAAGATGTAATCTAATGATAGATTTATTAAAATTCATCTTCAATAAAAAAAATATTAAGTTAGGCTACAACCAATTTTGTAGCTAAACTTTGTCCTTCAGCATAGCAAACTTTTTTTTTGGGGGGGGGGGGGGGGGTTGAAAAAGCATAGCAAGCTAAATAAAGGTAGCAAAGGACACAAGTTTAAATAGCTTTATTTTTTTTTCTTAGATCAAAATATAAATTTGGCTGGGTTGGGTCTTGTTTGGCTTGATTTGGACTTTATTAGGTTAATTGATTTAGACCATGGACAAAGTGAATTTTTTTTTTCCTTAAAAGGAATTTCAACTTTGAAAACTTGTTTTTGGAAAATTTTCAAATAGCAAGATTTGGGTACAGTACTTAGGTGGTGTTATTTATGTTTTCCTTTTAAGATTCTGCTATGTTGATTTTTTCTTATGGGATGGAAGTGTATTTTTTAATTAAGTAGCCACATGGTTGAATCTTAAGAGGGAGACCTAAGGAACAACATCTTAAGTTTTGTCCTTTTTTAAAACAAGGATTAATTCAAACAATTTATTCATTGAAGTCGTTTCTTGTTTTTTTTTTTTTTTTTTTTTTTTTGGGGGGGGGGGGGGGGGGGAAGAAATGAATTTTTTTAAGGATATTTTGGAAAAAATGAATTTACTTTCAAAGAGATGGAAAATCCGATGAATTCTTGATCCTTGCTTTTGTTAGGTAGTTTCTATACCACATGAACCTCACACCTACCCATATCTATTGTGAAATTTTGAACCCGGTTGATAGAGTTAACCAATTTTAAGTCCAATTAGTTAATTAGATCTATTATGAATAGTCATTGGTTACACAATCAAAGATCAATGTCATGTACAACAGAATAATAAATAATAATCCCCCCGTTCCAATTTATTTGTTCTGTTTCAAAAATCCAACTTTTTAAGGGAATATCATTTATTTTCTTGTATGCTATATAAAAATGTATAAGTTTCTAAAACTACACTTAAATAAATATATCAAAAATGGTGTTGGAAATAAAGTAGGACCATAATAGGAACATTAGTAAATTAATGGTTTTTAATTTTAGAAATTGGACAATAGTTTGGGACATCCTAAAATAGAATAAAGGACAAATAAATTGGGATTGAGGGAGTACAAGATATGATGACCTAAAAAAAACAATGAGAATTTTAAGACCTGAGAGGAAACCTTCCCAAAAATCAATCGACTATAGTAAAGAGAATTTTAAGATCTAATACAAAACCTTTATTCCTATACTCTACAATTCTAGTAGATGAACTTACAGTAGAAACCTTCTACTACTTCAAAACCTTTAAACTCTTCAATACATAAATGCTCCATGGAGGACACACCCGCAATCACAATCTGTTCCTCCAATTGACTCCAAGAACTTCTTGAAAGTTTTTTTCATAGCAACAAGTCTATGGTGGTTGCTATTGAAAGTTCAATTAGTGTATAAAACAGTATGAACGTTTAGACCCCCAATTAAAAAATTACCAATTCAAGCTTAATATCGAACAATTAATGTGCGGAATATGAACATAAGTTTAACACAAAATTGATAAACAATTTAAACCATATAAAATCACATCCACAGCAGAAATTAAATGGCAAAGATTAAGGGAAGAGAGATGCAAACACAAGGACAACACAATGATGTGTTATCGAAGAGGAAATCGAAACCCTTGGCGTAAAACCTCTCCGTCACCCTCCAAGCGGTAAATAATCTACTAAAGAATGTAGTTGGGATACGTGAATAGCAGAAGAGCCTCCAAGCCTAATCTACCCAATGTACCTAAGCCCACCAAGCTCCTACTCCAACTCCAACGAGGTTACGCCGAACCTATTTCTTCTTTAGCTTACCGAATTCTGCTACTTGACCACAGTATCAACCAATATGAAATTGGTCCCTTCTTAACTGCTTCACAAAGCACCAAATGGCCTTTTCATAGATATGGGTATGGTGAGAAAATATTTTGGTATTGTACCTCTCAAGGATGTAATAATAGAGAGGAAGAGAGTAGAGGAATTTGAAGAGTCTTTATGTGAAGATTGGGGATGAGTCAATCTTGTTTTTCTCTAGGGTTTCTCTCTCAAAATTCTCTCTGGAAGCTCTCTGCATTTCGTGGGTATAAGGGATATATATACTAGGGTGAGAGTAGAATATGAAGAGTCAGGTTTTTCAAAACAGAGTTGGCTGGCGGCTTGGCCTCGCGACATGACTGAGTCACGAGTTCCAGCTGTGAGGTAACTGAATGGCCAGTTTATACCTTTTGTTATGTAGTGCTCCAGCAGGCATGACGCTTCAATTTCTGGCATGCTTGGCACGTGTGCAACTTCTGGCTGCTTGCAAGCCGCGAGCCACCCGCGAGATCCAGTCGCGAATTCCTGCTTCTTTGCATAATCTTGAGTATTTCTTCACACTTTCTCACACACTACCTTTACATGATTCCCACCTAAATACAGGGTTACTAATTGCTAAAATACAAGCAAATTTGGCACGGAATAAAGCCAACAAGATGGTTGATAAAATTCAACCTTACAATCTCCCCCTTTGGCTATTCTATGACAAAACCCTAAAACAAACTCTAGACTTAATATGTGAGTTAGGAACAGTTGAACAAAACTCACTCACACCTAACTCTAGAATCCATATAGCTCTTAAATCATATGAACAAGAATCTCCTGAAACACATCAACACAATATGATCATTGTATGTAGAAAAACTTGTAATGCATATGAGGCAAACACAATGCAATCAAGAAAAATGGAATTAAGTAATAAACCATAGCTTGACCATACAAGCAATCACTATAAAATAGTGATCACAATGCTCATTCACACTTGGAATGAACATCCGGAGCTAATAAGCTCAATGCAAATCACTTGCATGTTCAACACTCAACCAATGCACAATACATGAAGTATATGCATCTAGGAACAAGATCCTACTAGGGCCCAAGAGTGAGAGTACTTAAAGGAAATGCATAACATTTAGCTAGAAGTACAAGGCAACAAAGCATAAAGGTTCCATAAGCATTGTACAAACCATAAAAGCCCACAAACGTGAGATAGCAAACCCTAAAAGCTTACAAAAGCAACATGGGTACAAAGTAAAAGCTACATAAGCAAGGGTACAAAATGTACCATAAACAAGTTCCATAAAATACTAAAATAACATATGCTAATATGAAGCAAAATATTAAACAGAAATATTGAACATAGGCTTGCTTGCTGAAATCTCCCCTTTTAATAATCTTCTCCCCCTTTGATCAAGCTATTTCTCCCCTTTTCATTGTATTCCCCCTATGAACATCATCTCCCCCTTTTTGTCATGGAATAGCAAGGCCATATCTTCTTCTAGCTTCCTTTGAATCTGATCCAATTGAGTTTGTAAAGAGGTGAATTTCATATCCCACCGAATGCTGTGATGGTGTAAGATAGATGTGAGTTCGAACATCTTGGTGCTCAACTCATGGACATATGTCACAATGTTGTCGAGTTTTTCATTAAAGGAGAATGAGCTGGAGCGTGAACCACTGTGAGATGCGGAAGTTTCCGTTTTGACTTTCTTCCGACTATGACCAATGCTAGCGTTGAATGTACGCATGTTGATTGGACTCGGTTTTGTGCAAGGAGAATCATCATCTGTTGGATGGTCCCTTTGAGCTTCAAAATCCTAGAAATGAGACAGCAAAAAAGAACGCATATCCTTGACTCAGTTCGTAGAACAGTTTTGTACAGAACGTGAAAGATATGAGCACAGATGTCAATCTCTACATCAGAGATTAGGTCATGAAGAAACAAGGCACGTCCAAGGTTCATATACCCAATGCTGGATAAGGGGTACAAGTTGTGAAACATGACTATTGTAAGCACTCTTAATTTTGGAGGAAGAGAGGAAACACTGACTGAGTTCCCATTTGATGAGAATTCCAAGTCTTGTCCAAGACCATCCCGAAGAAGTTCCTTATCTGGACATAGATCATCATGAACCGGTGAGTTTTTGAGCATCGGCTTGTTGATGTGAAGGATCTCTGCCAAATATGCAAGAGAGACTGAGAAACTTTTTCTTCGAACTCAACACTTGAGTTCTTCGCCTTCCACATTGCATTGGCATAAAATTCTTTTATCAAATTCTCATAAGCTTCATTAAGGTCGGAGAGAAGGTAATTCCAAACCTTGTGGGCAAACCATTTTGGGATGTCAGTGTCAAGAAGTGATGATTGATCAATAACCCTCTCAAGTAATGGTGTAGCATCTCTGAAGTAACTCTCATGAGTCTGAAAAGCAGCATAGGATCTAAACTTGTTGGGATTGAACACTCCTGATGGTGAACGAGTCCTTTTTGTTCTAGGTGAGAGGTCATCAACATCAATGACAAGCTCCTTCCCTTTGCTACTACCTCCTTTCACAGCCGCTCTCTTGAATGGAGACATTTTCACTTTGCATCATGTTTCACCAAAAAGGATAAAAGAAATCCCACAATACCACAAACATTATTAGCAATGGGTTAGTTCAAAAACATGGATAATGAAGAAAACCCTAAAAACTTGAGATAAAGGTCCTAAACAAGACAATGAGTGTGTGTGTGTCACTAATGACCTAATATTAACTCAAGATAGAGTAGATCAGTATCTAACCACCAAAAATCACACAATGATTTCACCAGAATATCAGATACCCATATACAATCAAGAGATATACAAATATCAGTAGAAACACACAATCCAAGAGGAATAGGCAGTAAATGTGAAAGATAAAGAGTAAAAGATAAAACCCAAACCTTTTCTTGAAGATTGAGAAAGTGGTGACAAAGTAGTTGAAAATGTTGTGTGTGAGCAAGGTGGTGTTGAAAGAGTGAAAGTTAGATCAGAAGATGAACATTCACTGGATGCGAGGGAAAGAAATGAAGACCCTTTTTGAAACCAGTATTGAAAAAGAACCTTTTTGTGCAAAACATGCAATTTTTGCGACTGAATCAAGTCGTGAGAAAGTCGCCAGGTCCAACTGCTAGAACACTTGAAAGAAAACTTTTGAAAATTTTTTTAAGTGTTTTTCGCGATTGGAAGTTCCACTTGTGAGAGAGTCGTGGTTTGAGTCGCGAAAATCTCTGTGTACTCCTCGCGACTGGACCTTCCACTCGCGAACAAGTCTCTAACCTGAGCCGCGAAAAGCATGAAAACCCAGTTTTTTTAAAAATATTCTAAGTCTTTTTCACGACTGAAGCATTTACCCACCAATGAGTCACCAGTGAGTCGCAAAAAATCTCTGTATGGTCTCGCGACTGGGGCATGTGACTGGTCCTACCCGCGATTAAGTCACCAGAACAGGGCAGCACTATTTTTGAGATTTTAACAATTTTTTGTAAAAACAAAATACTTTCCAAAAACAACTAAAACACTCAAAAATCTTTTTGTGTTTGTTCAACAAAGATCGAGCATGTGAAAACACATTTAATCAAGTACAATCACACAAATGAATATGACATTCATTGAACATAGACATGTGTGTTGTGTGTTGATATCAAAGATGAGATAGTCCTTAGTCTAATGTGAAGCTTCAATGATCTTCAATCAAGGCATACACAACTAGCACTAGATAATATGACTTATCTCAATTATAAAAATATGCATATATGACCTCCCACATAAACTTGAGTACAATATCTTTGAAACTTTTCATTTGGCTCCATGTTTAACATATCATTTGATCTTTTTGAATCAACACATCTCATTGTGAGATCGATGCTTGAAATTTTTGATATTTCACTTTGATGAGTTAGCCTTTGGCTTTTTGGGCATCATACAATTTTATTTTTGGCCGCTTTCCCTTTTTTTCTAGTAAAATACTAGTATGCGCGACAGGCTTTTGCAGCTCATTGTCTCTTTTCATTTAGAGATTTACATTTGGTGAGCTCTTTGAGCAAAAACAATAAAATAAAGAGTGGGAAGATATATAGGCACAAGTCTATGCATGTCTCAAGATCAACAAAACCATTCACTAATCATTTATGACAAGGTTGAAGATCTATTTACAACAGTCACATAGATTTCAAGATTTCTTCCACAATGATATGAGTGCATAGGGAACAAGCTATACTCTTTGATGCACAAAGCTATTTGCACAAAGATACAAGGTAAAACATATTTTGAGACAAAACTCAACAATGTCGATCAAACTTTTTGGATTTTCTACTTTTTATGTGGTTTTTGGATTTTTGACACACAAGAAGGAAAAGATTGATAAAAAACAATTAAGTAAAGACAGCTAAAGCAGATAAAGCAATAAACAATAAAAAAATCATGTTATACAGATAGCCAACAAAGTAGTGTGTGCCCTACAAACAAATTAACTCAATGTAAAGGGGTGAAGCACACAACACACAAGAGATTCAAGGAATTGTACCAACACCAATGGTCTTACGGAAGGATTCAAACCGTGGACCATCGAGAGGCTTGGTGAAGATGTCCGCCTTTTGATTGTCTGTGTCTATGAATTCAAGACACACAACTTTTTCTTCCACCAAATCCCGAATGAAATGGTAACGTATCTTTATGTGTTTAGACTTTGAATGCTGAACTGGGTTCTTAGAGAGATTTATGGCACTAGTGTTATCACAAAAAACACACATTGTATCTTGAGGAATCCCATAGTCATGAAGTAGCTTCTTCATCCAAAGGAGTTGTGTGCAGTAATTTCCAGCGGCTATGTACATTGCCTCAACTGTAGAGAGAGACACAGAATTTTGTTTCTTGCTCATCCAAGAGACAAGATTGTTACCAAGGTAGACGCATCCTCCTGAAGTACTATTTTGATCATCTACACTACTAGCCCAGTCTGCATCTGAATAACCAACAAGGCATGCATTCGAGTCCTTTGAATACCACAACCCATAATTTGGAGTTCCATTGATATATTGTATAATTCGCTTCACCGCAGTCAGGTGTGATTCCTTTGGAGTAGCTTGATATCTAGCATAAACACCAACGCTGAATGCAATATCCGGTCTACTAGTTGTAAGATAGAGTAGACTCCCAATGATACTCCTATACAAGGTTGGACTCACTTCCATTCTGGAAGAATCAACATTCAGTTTTGTAGACGAACTCATGGGAGTGGAGGCATGCTTTTTGGAGTCTAGTCTAAACTTCTTGACAATGTTTCTAGCATACTTTTCTTGTGAAACGAATATGCCTTCCTTATTTTGTTTGACTTGAAGGCCTAAGAAAAATGTAAGTTCCCCTACTATACTTATCTCAAATTCTTTTTTCATCTCCTCAAAGAATCCTATAGCCCGATCATCAATGGTAGCTCCAAATACTACGTCATCAACATATACTTGAGCCACGAGAAGGTAATTTTCATCATTTTTTACAAACAAAGTCTGGTCGGCATATCCCCTTTTGAATCCTCTTTCCAAGAGGTAATGGGTAAGCCAATCATACCAAGCTCTAGGAGCTTGTTTTAAGCCATAAAGAGCTTTTTTCAATCTTAACACATGATCAGGGAAGTGAGGATCCTCAAAACCTTTGGGTTGTTCAACAAACACTTCTTCATTTAGGTATCCATTTAGAAATGCACATTTTACATCCATTTGGTAGAGTTTGAAGTTCATAGTGCATGCAATGGACATAAGAATTTGAATAGACTCAAGTCTTGCCATAGGAGCGAAGGATTCATCAAAGTCTACTCCTTCTACTTGAGTATATCCTTGAGCTACTAACCGAGATTTATTCCGGATTATCTCTCCATCTTCATTGGTCTTGTTTTTGAATATCCATTTTGTGTCGATGTCATGAACATTTTCAGGCTTTGGAGCAAGTTCCCACACATCATTTCTCACAAATTGATTCAGCTCTTCATGCATTGACTCAACCCAATTTTCATCTTGGAGAGCTTCTTCTACCCTCTTTGGCTCAAATTGAGCAAGGTAGCAATGGTATGTTACATGATTAGCCAAAAGTATGTTTCCTTTCATAAGGTGAAGACTTTCATCTAAAGACCCTATAATGTTGCTATTCGGATGGTTCTTAATCACTTTTGATGATGGCTTCTTTGATGTGGAGACTTCATCATTCTGAGAGATAGGAGGATGAACTTTCGGAGGAGTGAGAGGACTTGATGTTCTAGATATTGATCTTGTTTCCATTCTTGGGTTCATGGGAGTTGATTCCTCTTCCGGTGTAGGTCCTTCAACTTCTATATCAAGAGCTTCGACCTCAACAGTGGGTTCTTTGGTGCTCGGTTTATCTCCATCATCAACCATCTCTACCTTTGTTATGACATCATCAATTTTTACATTGATGGACTCCATTACTGTCTTGGTTCTCTTGTTGAAAACCCTATATGCCCGGCTAGTAGTAGAATACCCAAGAAAAATGCCTTCATCACTTTTTGCATCAAATTTCCCAAGGTTCCCCCGATCATTTAGAATGTAGCACTTGCTTCCAAATACTCGGAAGTACTTTACTCTCGGCTTCTTTCCATTCCAAATCTCATAAGCGGTCTTCTTTGTTCCCATTTGGAAGAATATTCCATTACCAATGTGACATGAGGTGTTCACGGCTTCTCCCCAAAACTTTTGAGGAATTTGCTTGTTTAGTAACATAACTCTTGCCATCTCTTGAATCACCCGATTCTTTCTCTCTACCACTCCATTTTGCTGAGGAGTTTTGGGGGTTGAAAATTCCCTTTTGATTCCATTCTTTTCACAAAAATGACTCAAATCTTGCATTCTCAAACTCCTTGCCATGATCACTTCTTATCTTGACAATAGGAACCCCTTTCTCGTTTTGTAGTCTCTTACAAAGAGTTTCCAATTTCTCACATGCTTCTGATTTTTCTCTAAGAAATTCAACCCAAGTGTAACTTGAGAAATCATCAACAATGACCATAATGTACCTCTTTCCTCCTAGACTTTTAGTTCTTGTAGGCCCCATTAGATCAACGTGAAGAAGCTCTAAACATCGTGAAGTAGCAATCACATTCACCTTGTGATGGCTTGCCTTTGTTTGCTTTTCCATTTGGCATGCACCACAAATAGTCTTTTTCACCTTTCCAAACTTTGGAAGTCTCTCAACTGCTTTAAGTTTAGATACTTTAGCTACTTGTTTGAAATTTGCATGCCCAAATCTATGATGCCAAAGTTTCAACATGTCAACACGAGCACTTCTACACGAAATGAGTGCCGTAGGAACTACTCCATAGCAATTATCGGTAGTCCTATTTCCCTCCAAGACTTGAATCCCTTCTTTATTAATGATTATGCATCCCTTCTTTGAGAATTGGACAAGGAAATCCTCATCACATATTTGAGTGATGCTTAAGAGATTCGCCTTCAGCCCTTTGATGTATAAGACATCTTTCAATAGAGGTAATCCCGGTATCTCAATAGTCCCTTTGCTGAGAACTTGAGCATGACTCCTATCACCAAACGTCACATAGTCACCAACCTTCTCTTTGAGTGTCTTAAATAGTGATTTATCTCCTGTCATATGACGAGAACAGCCGGTATCAAGATACCATAATCATGAATTAAATACCTTCAATGATGTGTGCACAAATAGACAAGCATGAGACAAACATTCTTGACCTTCAAACAGAAATTTATCTTCAATTTCCATGCTTCTGTTAGATTGAATTTTCTTTTTCAAATTATCAACCTTCTCACACAATATTCTGTTTTTTCTTTTGTACTTCTTAATCAAAGAGTTAGATTCAGATAGGCTATTGTGTAAGATGTGATTCTTATTCTCAAAATATTTCAGCATGTGAACAAACATCCTAGCATGTTTCTTTGTTTTTAATAACTCTAAGAATTCATTGTTAGGACACCCTTCAAACACACTCATAGAGTCATTATCACAAATATTTAAACCACAATTCAGCATGGCCTTTTCCATAGCTGCATCCATAGCAACGGGGTCTAGGATCACACTTAGGTAATTAAACCATAGCAAGTGCACCCACTCTGATACTAATTGAAAGTTCAATTAGTGTATAAAACACTATGAATGTTTAGACCCCCAATTAACAAATTACCAATTCAAGCTTAATATCAAACAATTAATGTGCGGAATATGAACATAAGCTTAACACAGAATTGATAAAAATTCTAAACCAGATAAAAATCACATCCACAGCAAAAATTTAATGGCAAAGATTAAAGAAAGAGAGATGCAAACACAAGGATAACACAACGATGTGTTATCGAAGAGGAAACCGAAGCCCTTAGTACAAAACCTCTTCGCCGCCCTCCAAGCGGTAAGTCCTAAAGCTACATATAAGTCCTAATTAGAGGCATTGTTTTACACATATATTAGCAGCCCTTTGAAAGACAGTTTCCAAAGCTACACATATAAGTCCTAATCAAAGGCATTGTTTTACACATACATCGCAGCCTTTCTAAAGGTGTTTTATCCAGAGCTATACATATTAGTCCTAATCAGAGGCATTGTTTTACACATACATCAGCAGCCCTTCTAAAGGTGTTTTATCTAGAGCTATACATATAAGTCCTAATCAGAGGCATTGTGTTACACATGCATCAATAGCAAATTTCAAAGGCAGCCTCCAGAGCTATACATATAAGTCCTAATCAGAGGCAGTTTTTTTTACACATGCATCAGTAGCCCTTTCAGAGGCAGTCTCTAGAGCTACATATAAGTCCTAATTAGAGGCATTGTTTTACACATACATTAGCAGCCCTTTCAAAGACAGTCTCCAAAGCTACACATATAAGTCCTAATCAGAGGCATTGTTTTTCACATACATCACAGCCTTTCTAAAGGTGTTTTATCCAGAGCTATACATATAAGTCCTAATTAGAGGCATTGTTTTACACATACATCGCAGCCTTTCTAAAGGTGTTTTATCCAGAGCTATACATATAAGTTCTAATCAGAGGCATTGTTTTACACATACATCAGTAGCCCTTTCAAAGGCAGTCTATAAAGCTATACATATAAGTTCTAATCAGAGGCATTGTTTTACACATACATCAGCCGCCCTCTTAATGGCACGTCCCTGGAATTATACATGTAAGTCCTAGTAAGAGGCATTGTTCCATACATACATCATGCTACAAAGAGATAATATCATACATCAAAGCCCACTATGGGGTAATACAATACATACATGTCCAGGCCTACCAAGAGGCAATAAATAACATACATACATAACTGGCCCATCAAGGGGCAATGTCTACAGAGTACATGGAAAAATACATGCCCATGCAAGGGCTACATCATGCTACAATAAATGGCTAATCCTATGGAGAATCCTTGCCACCAATAAACTGGTCTGTATCAGCATCATCATAATCATCGCCGCCTGTAAAAGGGCCGGTGGAAGGACCCACACCGCTTGAAGTGTCGAAAGCATACCTTGGACCCTAGGAAGGCCCTAGAGCCTGAGCAAAAGAACCCTAACCGCCTAGCGGGCCTGGAGGAACTGGCATGTATCTAGGCTTGAACGGAGGAATGATGGGCCTTCGGCCCGGAATCTCAGGAGTAGTCAAAATGAGGAGACAAGCTGCTCATAACTCTCCTACCAAAAGCATGGAATAGCCTTGATGCAGGGCTAGCTCAGTTTGAAACTGACTCCACGCTCTATCCATCGTGGCAGCTCGCATCTCCTTATCTCTCAGCCAGATCTCCTTCTCCCGAGCTAATGCCTGAGTAGTCTCCTCCTACTTATGCACCTCTCTAGCAGCAAATAGGGCCTTAAGCTCTGTCACTCTGGCCTCTGCAGTCTTGGCACACGCTCTCTGCTCTGCCTCGATGGCCACCTCAGCACAGATAAGGCCTCCTAGCACTCTACCTCCACTCATAGGGACATCTTCGATGATGGGCTCCGCAGAAGACTCTGCAAACTAGGTAGAATAGTCTCTACTCATATCCATATAAGCATCAAAGGCGCACGTCACGTAATTTGGGTCATCCAGGACCATGGCCTCGAATGAAAAACTGTGAGGAGGCGGATCCCTAGGTACTCCATAGACTGGCATAACCTGATGGAAGGTCCTGTCTACCAAAAAGAACTCCTAGCTTCGTCAAGGCCCAAAACTAGCGTCGAATCCTTGACTAGCCCATAACAATAGTAAGTTCTGGCCTCCCTAGAAGCGTCCTGTCATAGGGGTGGACTATGATCTTATCCCGGGTGACGGAATCTAGAGCTGCAAAAATAGTGATCGGCTGCACCACGACGACCCTCGTGATCCTACAATGAGCCTATGCATATGCTTGAGGGTATGCTGTCAAGGACAAGCCTACATAATATGGCCGCAAGGCTGGGATGTACTCATACACCCACCATGTCAATATCTGCCAACATCCCTCCAAACTCCGGAAGTCTCGTTAGGAGGCTTGCCATAAGAAATAAATGAAGAAGCCATAGGTCACTAACCCCCAGTTGTACGCCCTAATGCCGGAGCCTACGGCCCACAGCAGCTAGCAAGTCAACACTAACCAATTATTGCCCAAGAAGCAACTACAAGGAACCACAGGAAGAACCGATAAAGATGAGCGTCTGTGGGGGCCACATCCCAAAAATACTATGCTACAACCACTCAGTGCAGATCTGTGGCGACGCAGTGGGCCAGAAATATCCTTTCGTCTCTGCAGTCAATGGAAGAGGGATGCCCAAGAGCTCACTGGCCATCTTAAAGGTCATCTCATCCGTCAGAATAGAGTGGCCATTGAATCTAATACCCAGGATGGTTGTCTAGTCAAGAGGGAGGACCACATACTCCCTGCAACTCAAGTGAAAGGTGCCTATCTCAGCGTGGAAGCCTCCCTAATCCCGTGCCTCATGGTGAACGAGGGAATCCCCAGGAAGTCCTCAAATCCCTGCTCTTTAAAAAACGCGACATATCGCAGATGGGTCCTAGGAGTGAACAACAGTTGAAAGAAAGTGGACCAGGTGCCCCTACCATGGAGCTTGTCACCCCTCCTGCATTTGAAATCAGAAGCTACTCGTTAGCACATGCATATAATCAGAATCTGAATGACCAAGAAGGAAATGCAACATACCTTTCCCTTCTGCGCCGGTGCGAAAGGATGATCCTTCAGCCCCTACTGAAGGTCAGTGTCCTGGATGCCTCTATCTATGGTTTGGGTGTGAGAGTTGGCCCTAGCTTGATGTGGTGGAAACCTCGACCTCAGATTGCGCCTCCTAGCGCCAAACACCAACAGGACCTCGGGCTTGGGAAAGTCATCTTTTATGTCTATGAGGATGTCCTCGGCTCTCACCTCTCCTCTAGAGGCCCCCTTCCTCTAACTGGCCTACGCCATGAAGTTGCCCCACTAGAAATGGTATAGGACTTAGGCAAAACACTGGCCATCTCAACGGAACGTTGTCTCTTAGACTGAGTCTCTAAAGATATATTGCCAGCAAGTACGGTGTCCTCCTCCCCGCGGTCAAAACGAGTCTACAGAACTCGAGCCACCCGCTAGCTAGCTGAAACAATCTCGTCATCAGAAGAACTGTCCCCCTGGGACGTGGCATACATAGGGGCTTTCCCCTAATCTCCCCTAGAGCTAGCTCTCCGAGACATAATCTACAAAATAGCAAGAAATTCAGACATAAGTGGTAAGCCCATAAGTAAATGGAAATGCAGATAAATTAACACTTTCCTAAACATATCATGCATGTCTATGTCAAGCACATGTTCTCACAAAGAAAGCAGATTCTTATACATGATTAACAACGGGTGATAGTGGCCATGTTGTATGCTCACATTCTACAATGGGTGATAGCGGCCGTGTCATATGCTCGCATGCTACAGTGAGTGATAGTGGCCGTGTTGTATGCTCGCATGCTATAGTGGGTGATAGCAGCCATGCCATATGCTTGCATCCCATCTTGAGGTAATAGTAAATGTGTTATAGGCCTCACATCACAATTATTAGTTCCTAAAGAAGTTCCGAGTTCCTGATCCACAGTGGGTGATAACGGCCGTGCCATATGCTCACATTCCTTCTTGAGGTAATAGCAACTGTGTCGTACGCCTCGCACCACCACAATTATTAGTTCCTAAAGAAATTCCAAGTTCCTAATCCATAATGGGTGATAGTGGTTGTGCCATATGCTCACATTCCTTCTTAAGGTAATAGCGATTGTGTCGTATGCCTCGCGCCATCACAATTATCAAGTTCCCAAACAAGTCCTGAGTTTGCATTTGCAGTGGGTGATAGCGGCCGTGCCGTATGCTTACATTCCTTCTTAAGGTAATAGCGACTGTGTCATACGCCTCATGCCATCACAATTATCAAGTTCCTAAAGCAGCACCGAGTTCGCATTATATAGTGGGTGATAGCGGCCGTGCCATATGCTCACATTATATAGTGGGTGATAGCAGCCGTGCCATATGCTCACATGCTACAGTGGGTGATAGCGACCATGTCGTATGCTCACATTCCTTCCTGAGGTAATAGCGACTGTGTCGCACGCCTCGCGCCACCACAATTATTAGTTCCCAAAGAAGTTCCGAGTTCTTGATCTACAGTAGGTGATAATGGCTGTACTGTATGCTCACATTCCTTCTTAAGGTAATAGCGGCCGTGTCGTACGCCTTGCACCACCAGAATTATCAAGTTCTTAAAGAAGCCCTGAGTCCGCATTTGCAGGGGGTGATAGCGGTCGTGCCGTATGCTCACATTCCTTCTTGAGGTAATAGCGAGAATGTCGTACACCTCGTGCCATCACAATTATCAAGTTCCTGAAGCAGCACCGAGTTCGCATTCTACAGTGAGTGATAGCGGTCATGCCGTATGCTTAGACCCTATCTTAAGGCAATAGCGACCGTGTCGTACGCCTCGCATCACACAGTTGTCCAGTTTCTAAAAAAGCTCCCAAGTTCCTAATCTACAGTGGGTTATAGCGGCAGTACCATATGCTCGCATTCTATTCTAAGACTAACTAGCAGCAATGTCGTACATCTCACCATGTTCACTATTTCCGACTACCAGGTAAGTCTCCTCGCCTATGTCCCACATTTTATTTTAGAATCTAAAGTTCCACATGTTTGCACCCATGTGTCAAAGACAAAAAAATACATATGTTTTTTTCCTAAGATAACATGGCATAAATCATGGCAAAAATATATGCTTATGAAAATTCCAAAAATAAAAGGAAACGCGAGCATGCATCTGCTAGTAGTATTGCTACTAACATTTTGTAGGAAAAATAAGAGAAGAAGAGAAAATGGACACCGACCTCAAGTGTAGAATAGACTAAAGTAGTAGACTAAAATGACGAACTGAAGTTGAATAAACAGGCCCGCTGAGCTTAAGATCACTCTAGGAATTTTTGTAAGGAATGAGAAGTGAGAAGAAAAGATGAAATGAGCAAGAAAAGGGCGCTAAAGGCCTTTTATAGGCCCTGGGCTACCCGGTTGCCCTTCTAGGACCTCCGGGTAGGCCCAGTGGCCCAATAAGGGCCACCGGGCAGGTTGACCAGGTCAACGTTGACCCAGTCAAACCCCACCCCCCAAAAAAAAAAATAGACCTTCTCTTTCCTCCTCTTCTAGAGCTTAGAGGCATGTTCGGAAAATATTTCAATAGTAGCTACAGCAGATCAGGCCAAACAGGTAAAGTCCAGTCTTGATCCATGAATAGTCTTCACATGCAAATTTTTGGGGCAACAAAATTCGAAATCACGTTCTTTATCTAACACCTCTCATTGCACTCGAGATATCAAATAAAGACAGGGCAACTGTTGATACTGTATTTTGTCCGCTCTCGATTTACATGCTAGACCTCGAAAAATTTGAAAATATCATTTTCTCTCCATGGGTTCATGAGAACATCTAAAGCGGCATAGCGCCACCCGTTCGGGCATCAAGGGACTCGAATTGCCTTTTTTAGCTAAAATAACCAAAATGCCCCTAGTCAACCCTAGGGATAACTGAAGATCAAACGAGGTCCAAACTCTAGCAAAAACTCAAGCTTCTCGGAGATTTTTAGCAACTTTGACTAAGTTTGACTCGAAGTCAATCTTAGGTGAGCCCAAAAACCCTAATTTTGATCCAGCTGTCAAAACGGGTTGAAACCAATGCTATTGCAAAGATTATCGAATTATCATTCCAACGACTATTTATGGGTCAAAATCAAAGTTAGGATGACCAAGATATCATGAAATCGGGATGGCACACCGATCCATGCACCGCCAACTTCCGAGAGCCATAACTTTTGATCTGACCGTTGGATTTTCAAGTTCCATACCTTTTCAGAAATAGGAAGTCAAGACCTTCAAAAAATGTCAATTTCAAGCCGATCAGAGGAAGTTGAGGCTAGCGGCCCTTGGCCCTCCAAGGGCTACTTCCTCGAAAAGTATGCCAAGGCTATAAATAGTGCCAAGCACCCCCCATACCAAAAAAAGAGATTTTTCTGAAGTTTGCCTTTTGTCTAGCTCCTTCATACATTTTTTCTCTCTTCCAAACACCAAAAACACACATCAAAGCTTCTTGATTCTTCTCTCCTCACCAAAGACACAAGGCATTGTTCTTATACCCAATCTTCCTTTCCTTGGTTCTACACTTTGGATTTGGAGTTTAGGGGTGTGGATGTAGCTTTTTAGCTATCATCCACACCCCTAACCTTCTAAATCTTTTTCTAGCATTTATCTTGCTATTTTTTCTAGAATAATATGATTTATTGTCTTCTTTAGCATGTTTCTTTCTTTATGTGTGTTTCTAGCTTAGATTTCTTGGTTGTATGCCTTATGCCATGTTTTCATGCTTAGATCTATGTTTCTACATGCTTATATGCTTAGATCTACATGCTTAAGGTTTTATGCCATGCTTTCCTTTGTTTTGTTCCTCTTTTTGCTTCATGTTGATGTTAGGGTTATGTGCTCACATGCTTGATATCGTGTCTGGTTATGCTTTGCTTGGATCTATGTGTTCATGTGCTTTTCTCCTGTTTTATGCTTAGATCTACATCTGTACATGCTTATATGCTTGGATTCATGTTCTTCCATGGCTATGTGTTAAACTTTCACATGTTCATATGTATGTTACCATACCTATGCCTAGATCTACGTTTTCACATGCTTGTGTGCTTAGGCCTATGTTTTCACATGTTTGTGTGCTTAGATCTATGTTTTTGCATGCTCGTGTGCTTGGATCTAGGTTTTTACATGCTTGTGTCCCTTGCTTATATGTTCTATATGCTTCATGCCATCTTCCATGTGCTTGTGCGCTCCATGCCATGTTTGTGTGCTTAGAACTAGGCTATGTTTGTCATGCCATGTGCTATTGTAGCCCTTTTGTCACTTTATCTTTCTTTCTTGTGTTTTGGCCTATTAGTTTAGACCCGATCTAGACCCTATGGTCTTTGTCATTGTCCATACACCTTGGTCCATATCAAAGGGCTTGAATCATCCTTATTTGCATGTCTATGCTTGCTTGCTCCTATGCTTTATGCTTGTGTTAGCCTATCTTGCTTGAGGCTTTGCCACGTTTGACACCCTTAGCGGGTATGTGGTTGTGTGGTCACGTCTAATGCCCATGAGGCCTTGTTTGGACGTAAGCACTTGGGATGCATTGCCATGATGCCGGTTGCTTCGTGCATATGTTTCCCCTTTTCCACTCTGTGCGAAGATATGCTTACCATCATGTTTGTGCCACCCGTTGGCATTCTTTGCATCTTTACACGCTTGCTTACAAGTCCAGCATGAGTCTTGCTTGCTAGTGGGTCGTCCATACTTCAACACAATGAAGCTATGGACATTTGAACCAAACCTACATTTGCCCCTCGCGGACACCACCTTTTGTTTGTTTCCTTGCTTATTTCCCTCCTAGCTTGTTGGTTAGCTTTCTTACCTTTGTCACATGCTATGCTTGCCATACCTATCATGCTTACTCGCTTTATTCCCTTTCGTACCCTCTTTGCATCTTTTCCTTCCATTGCTTGTCTGCAGGTTTCTTGTCTTTGCCTTTGCATGTACACACATGGAGAGAGGACGCATGGAGCTAGGGTACAATTTCCCCGGTGCAAGCAAAAAGGGCACGGGTGCAAGCGTGTTGATTTGAGCCAAGCGGTTGCTGTTAGTAGGTTTAGGAGTTTAGCCTTTCTCACTTAGATGGTTTGTATTAGGTATCTCATGCTTTGTACCATTCATCCTCATCTCTAAAGTATGGTGATCCCTGTTTATTTTCCTGCACCTATATTTTGGGCCATGCTCTAGGGATGCAGGCATTTACTTTCTTGCTCTGTGTGCTTGCATTATGCATGATGTATGTATATATATATATATACCTGCTCACCTCTTCTGGTGTGATTGTCACAGTCCATGTCACCTAAGGCAAAGTGATGCCTAATTTCTGCTGCGAAAGTAAGGTGATGTGTCACCGAATTTTTTCCGTGGAAATCTGGCACTCAGCTTGATTACCTTAGGAAAGCATAGATTGGGACCATACCCATTCAAAAGCCAAACCTTAAAGCCCCCGTGCATGCAAAGCCCCGATAGCCAATGCCAAGATCATGTTTTTATTCCCAATTTTCGAAAATTAAGGTTTTATCAAAACAAAGGACTATCCTTGGACAGGCGTTGTGGGGTGCCTAACACCTTCCCTACACGTAACCAAACTTCTAGACCTAAGAATCAAGATTTTTTGCCATTCCACATTAGATTAGGAAAAATTCCCTTTTTCTTAACTTAGGATCGGTAATAAAATCAACTAGAAATAGGTGACCAATCAAACCTTAGAAAAACCCAATGATTAGTGGCGACTCCACTTACCTTTGGTAATCCCTTAAAATTTGGCCCAGATTCCTGCCATAAAACCAAAGGTAGACCTACCTTCATCCACCAAGAGAGAGAGAGAGCACTCGAAACTGAGCATTCAAAACTCTGCGTGAACAACACACACATCATTTGAGAGGGGCCCTCCAATGGGGCCCAACATGTGCGGGAGCTATTGCCATGGTGGGTGGTAGAACGAAGGCACGGCGGCAGCAGTTTTCCGCTTAGTTCGATCGAGGCCGGGCATCGACAACATCTGAGTGTCTTACAAATCTAACTTACATGTACCTTTTTAGTGACTTCAATTGGGAGAATCTTTGATTATTCTCTCTTTTTCATCATCCAATGCCTCCATGAAAGAAGAACACAGTGGCTTTAGTGGGTTTTGGTGAAGAACCCCAGGCCGAAGTGAGCATGGATCACATGTCTATGCATATTGAGGGTTCAAAATCCTCTAAAGAGGTTAGACAACCCCAACAACCAAGCTCTTGTCATAGCACAGAGGACTTACAACGTTCTCATGCCACCATGTGGGCAAAAGTTCAATCCTTGCATCCAAGGACATCCAACCCTCCAACCCCATAAGGAGGCCAGTCACCTCAAGGAGAGACTGAGAGGTCAAACCTAGTTCCACCTTTGAATTAAAAGCAAAGAGATTCGCACTAGCCCACTGGACCTCAGACATCCCCTTACTTGAGAAGGGAGGATATTACCGCCATTTTGCTTGAAACTAGAAAGGCAGAGAGCTCTATCTACATTGACATAAGGCCTCCTTATCCTATGGAGATGGCTAGGAAACCATATCTTGCCAACAACACACTTATCTTCGCCAAGTATGATGGCATAGCTAAAAATACCAAAGAGCATATCAAAAGGTATGTAAACTCTCTAACAGAACCTCAACCCAGCAACTCAGAACAGAAAACAAAGAAAAACAAGAAATCTAACAACCTATCACGCTTATAACAATTACATAAAGTAGACCTAAACTAAACAATCATATTAAAGCAATAAAAACATATAAACAAACAACAGAAAAGAAGGAAAGTGAAAAGCAAAAATTAGAACCTTTACCTCAACACAAAGACTCTCTAGAGTTTGATTTTGACCATCCCCCTCAATCAATATAATCAATAACAAACCAGAAGGTTAGTAAACTTTAGAACTCAAGTTTTTGGCCTCCATAATTGTGCAGTCAGGAAAGAACTTGGCCTTAAAACTCTATAGAAAAGGGATGTTTTGTTTTGCAGCAGCCTCCCTGCCTGTTTGGCCATTAGAGAACCATTAAACATGGCCAAATCATGAAAGCTCTTACCCCCAACTGCCTTAGACTTAGTCAGCTCATCCCACTTGAGCCAATGTATTTTTCTTCGGTCACCATGTTGCCCCTACCCTTTAGAAAGTATTTTTCCAAAAACCATGGAGATTTCACTCTTTGAAAATAAAGTCCCTTTTTTCAAAGAAAAATATCCATAAAAATTTCATTTCTTTCCCCCAAAAAAGAAATCCAGAATCCAAAAACTACTTCAATGATATATTCCTTGAATGAACTTTTGTTCTGAAAAATTCCAAAAACATGTTTTCAAACTTGAAATTCCATTTTCAAAAAAGAAAAAAAAAAGTAATTTGTCCACGGTCCAAATCAATTAAGACCATGAACTCCAAATCAAGCCAAACCAGTCCCCCTCTCCCTAATTTAGCATTGTGTTTGTTGTGGTTTTGCATGAGGAAATACATAGAAGATTAATTTGCCTTTATTAAACTTGCTATACGCCTATACCAAACGCACGAGGTTAAAAGTATTTAATTCAAGTTTTATCTTTCCTAAGTCGATTTGAATAAAGCACGTATATATCACTTGATATTGCAATTTTTTCCCCTCCAAAAATCCAAATTCCAAAATTTCTAATAAGTTACTCTTCAATAGACACGGTGAAATATAGGAATAATTCAAATGAGGTAATCATTGTGAGATAAACATTGTGGGGTGTGCCTTCCTGGAGCATAGGGGCGCCGGAAGTCACAACGTAAGATCAAGGGGAATGCCAGTAGAAGCCATCGAGGTGACAGTGTTGGAATTGCATGAAATTTGGCATGTTGAAGGGAAACGACATTCTGATCCAGACTTGAGATACCTCGAGTTTCATCTAAATTTAGGCAAATTCTTTCATTAAAGCCTTGAAAACAGTGTTTTTGCTATTTATTTATAGTAATATTTTTTTTTCCTTGATAACTTTTAGTTTAAAGTCATAATAAGGTCTCGTCTATTTTGGAACATCTCCTAGAGACGGTATTTTCAATTTTTGCAAATATCTCAGTTTTGCTATATTTGGCAAAAATTACTATTTTGCCATCTAATTACATGATTAGCACGAATTAGGGTTTTTGGGCGTTGCCCTAACCGCCCTAGGGTTTCTTTTACTATTTAAACATACTGTAGCCTCTAAGCCAATTCAGTTTTCAGATTTATAAAAATACAAACTTTGTCTATTTCTCTCTGGTGAATTCAAAGACCTTATCATCTTGTAGATTCAAGGGACCCCTCGTGAATTCGAGGTTTTCATTCAGAACCTAATGCGTTTAGTTTCTTTTTCCATTTAGGAAGCAACGTGTTTGTTTTCTTGTAACTTCCACGACATCAAGTGCATAACATCTTCCCAATATTTGCTTCTAAATTCATGTCTTCTAATTCGAGGCGCATTTTTTTTTTTTTTTTTTTTTTTTTTTTTAAGCTTTGTAGCTCTTAAGACTATTTTAGCTAAATTACAAGATAACATCAACTTGGCATAGGTGACCAATCACACCGTTAAAAGTCAATGATTTGTGACAATTCCCTTAAATGAATAAAAGATAAAAAGACATACATGCACACAAATCCGCATAAGTGTCATACATGAGTCATGCACCTAGTCACCAAGGCTCCAAAAGTAGGGGTTGGCCCCGAAATCTGGTGTTGACACTGTAAAGACAAAATGTCAAGGGCCAAGATTTCCAAGGCAATGCTTGACATGGAAATAAGGGCAGCTATGCCTAAGAGCATTCACAGCAAAACATCTAAAAATTTAATTTTTAGCAATTCAAAAAACACTACTTTATTTATTTTAACACTCCGCTTTATAATACACCCAATATTAAAGGTTTTATTTTAACATTCAACACATTAAAAAAATATATCCAATACAATAAAGAACAATCACAACAATCAACACATTAAAATACTTTTTTTTAACCACCCATATTATTTATTTTATTATTTTTTAAATATAACTTCTTTGCTGTAAAAACAATTTTAGGGAATTAGTTGCTAAATTGACTTTGTTGGGATGCTAAGGACAGAGAAATGGGATAGCATGATTTCGCTGGACCCTGCTCCTTAGCATGACCTTAGGTGCTGCCAAAGCCAAGCCGAGGAGGCTATAGTCCAAGCTAATCTGAGCACTATTTCGAGAGGAATCCTAAGAATTAAGGTATTGGACTTTTGGGATCCTAACTGTGAGTATTTCACAACAGTTAGTATCCCAATCACCTCAAATGAAAAATACTGCGAAATCTGATTGATCACCAGGAACAAATCACTACCACACTACAAAAGCCTCGAATTGATAGTATTTTAAGCTATGTACAACCAAAAATGTGCCAATGAATTATCAATTTGCTATTATCTAACAACATAAATTCCTTCTCCATGTGAATTGGCGTCTGCATCTTCACAGCCTTGTTACATAGGTAACAAGGATCCTTGGTTTAAATAAGTAAAATGTACAGATAGGTCGCAAAATCTTTGTTATTGTAATATCTTGATTTTTCTTCTTACGAGTAGATCATAATGTTTAGCGATGCCCAAATTATCATCCGGATGATAATTTGCAATTTGCAATTTGCAATTAACAAGAGGAAATAAGAAAAGGTTTTAAACTGAATGAAAAATCTCCTTCAACTTGCTAAAAGTGAAGCAACCCCTACCAAAAATAAAAAATAAAAAATAAAAAAGAAGAAGAAGAAGAAAAACAAAAACAAAACAGAAAGGTAAATATCATAAGAGAAGTGTTATATCCACAACATTTTTACAATAAATCATATGTGTTAAGTTGTTATTAGTTCTAATTTGAATCCACAACTTAAATTACTTTTTTACCTACCCACAACAACCTACCACTTAGGATTTGTTGTGAAAATATTGTAAAAATGTTGTGAGCATAGCATTTCTCATATCATAATGGACTCTTTCATCGGATTAAAAATTTCTTTTTAAAATGATGTCATGAATTATAAATTGAAAAATGTTAAGTACTACTCTCTCCATCCCAAATTGTAAATTTATTTCGTTTTGGGATGTTCTAAACTATAATTCTCTTCGAAAAATCAATAAATAAATGTTCTTAACTATCCTTTGCATTATTTAAAATTTTAATGCCCCACTTTCACTAGAGTTTAAATTTAAAAAGACAATAGTTTTGAAATTTTGTAATCTTTTTTTTTTTTAGAATGCAATGCATTGTCCTTCTCAAAAGAAAAAAAATGAATGCATTAAATGATGTTCTCTTAAAAATTTAGATATTTTAAGCATAACTAACAATATGGGACAAAGGAAGTATATATTTTATGAGTTCTGTTAATGAGTGTATCAAAAGATTGGTTAAGGTTGATTTTTTTTATTGCAATTAAAGTCAGTTATAGAAGCATTTTAATTATTTATTTTTGTTACTTCCCAATGTGGTGGGCCATTATATTACTGCTTAACAAATGCCTGAATGTATCGGTTAATAAAAGTCATATTTTATCAAAGTACTAACATTAGATGCACTAAATACTAATTTTTTAGCATTTAACACATCAAACAACAAACTCCATGCTTCATGAGATGTGCCAAATCCCAAATTTTTTTACAACATGCTACGTACAGTATCCTTCTATTAGAGCATCCACAGCAGATGTTGCAAAAAAAATGTCAGTTTCGTCACCGAAGTGGACTATGGTGACGAAACTTTTTGTCACAATATGTCCTTATTTCGTCACCGAAGACATATGGTGACGAAACCAGTTTCGTCACCTAAGCCCCGTCACAGAATGTCCTGGTGATGAAAATTTTTCGTCACCAATTAAAAATTTATAGGTGACGAAAAAATTTCGTCACCTAATTTTTTCGTCACTAGACCTTATTTTCAGTGACGAAATAAATTCGTCACCAATGATTTTTTATTTGTAATTTTTTTTATTTGGCTATATAAGGTGACGAAATATTTCATCACCAATTGTATTTATTTATTTCAATTTCAATAGATTAGGTGACGAATTATTTCGTCACTAATTTTTGCTTATAGCTAGATATGGTGACAAAAATTTGTCAGCAATTTTTATTATTATTATTATTAATGTTCTTTACATTTACTTGCCATTACATTAACATGTTCATTTCCAACCATATTCATAAACAAATCATCCATTCAATTCCAACCACATCTATAAAAAAAAAGCATCCATACAATCTGGAAAGGAAATAAAGAACCATTCAACTCTTAAAACCATTAAACCAAGTTGTTCACAAAGTAATTACAACCATTTATATATAAATGTTATCTTCCATACTTTACAAAAAATTATTTGAGTTCAAGTAGCGCCACAAAAACTGTCTTTTAGCCACCAATCTCGTATCTGCACAAGTATAAAGAAAAATACATCAATACCATATCTACTGGAAGAAGCAACTACTTGTACAACTAATCACAAGATTGCCCAAAGTTCAGTTAAATTTGATACATTGATATTACTATCATGGATCTAGTTTAAAAATAAAGTTTGATACAAGTAATTGATTTAATTAATGAAACTTCGCATGAGATAAAATCCTAGAAAAATTAAGCTAATATGTCACTAATCCCAAATTCATTGAAGAAAATTTACATGCAATATAAACAAATTGCACTTATCAAGTCACTTACACAAGTGTCAATGCACTGTGAGAGTATAATTAAGGAAGAGCTACATTGTACATAAAGAACGCATGACAAAGATAATAGATTGCATGCCACCACAATACAAGATGTCAGTGAATGTTTCCCCACCTTTTGTACCTACCAGTGCTGTGTTTGTTTTATTGATATTCTAAAAAACACAATGATAGTGTACTGCTACCATGGCATAAACCAAAACTAAATCAAGCAGGGCCTCATATACACCCAAATGAGCAACTAAACCAGTTTTGTGAGAACACTACAAACTCATCCACGCTATTCAATGTAAGCAGAGATATTTAAGGCCAAATGGCAAAAGAATCCACAAGGTTACCAAGTTTAACATGATATAGAACTTTAAGGAATTACTCCATTTGGTTATTCAATAACTTGACCACTAAACAGAACAAAATATGTTGTAAATCCTCAACAATATATTCAAGTGATAGTTTGCATTAATAAAGAAGGTGGTACCTGACCGAGTCAACAAGTTTTGATTGCGAAATCTTAAATCCTGCACTAGCCCGAGCATCAACCCTTAGTGATGCTTCTACTATTTTAAATGTTTGGTCCTGTCAAGAGAAGAAAACTAAGCTTAATTCTATGCTGGAGGAAAATTATTTAGAAACTGAAAAAAAAAAAAAAAAAAAAAAAAAAAAAAAAAAAAAAAAAAAGTTATCAAGATAATGACTGGCAACCTAGGTGCTTCATTACCAACCTACAAGAAGAAAAGAAATCACAAACACAAGTAGTATGCAAGTCCAGTGGCTATAGCCCATTCTATATTCAAATCTTTTGAGGAATGTCACAATATAAAGGAAAAACATAACTTCTAATGCTAGAACTTTTTACTACCACAATGAGTAAATTTATGAGATGCACAAATGAACAAGTATCAAAGAAATAAATTGGAGCTGTTTGCAAGGTTGAGACAAATAAGTAAGCTAAATCTTAAATTTATTAATAGCAAAGTAGACATATTTAGTATAGGACATGATCCTAGATGCTCTAGACAGTCTCCAACGTGCCACTAACACCTATTGTCCTCATTAGTGCCACATGACCACTTCCTCTTATGCAAGTTATGGTTTCCCATAAGGAAAATAGTTTTTAGTTCAGTATCCAATAATAATCAAAACAACACTTTTTTACAACTTCTAGGATCACTGTGACCAAATAAACATCTACAATGTTTGTTGCCCCTGAATCATTTCTCACCACCCTTTTTCCTCTGCAAATTTTGTAACAACAAAAAAATGAAGGCCAATTGCCTTTTTTTCTAAATTTGTTTTCTATTTAGAGAGTATAAAATGCTCTAACTAGTAATTAATTGCTACATTATTAAACTTATGGCTTCTAGCTGTTAGGGAATATGAAACCTAAGCTAGGATCTATGGGATAAGAATTGAAAAATAGTACATACAAAACACTAGATATATGTGGTTCTCCCAAAAAAAGGATATGCCAACGAAATTTTTGTAGTCTATTACTTGGTAGTCTAGAGTCTAGACCTATGTGTAAAATTATAATAATAAGTCTAAAATGTCTTTTGTATTCTTATATATTAGAAATACCCTAATAATTGTACAGACACCACCCTAACCTACATATATGTTATCCTTTAATTTATGATAAAACGGCGAAAGAATGCCTTCATTACACAAGTGGAAAAAACTGCATATGAATTATGCTACTTTGCAAGAAAAACAACATAATAAAGAACAATATTGTTGTTCATGTGAAATTCTTTCAAATGTATTTGGTTACATAGGTTCTCCATTATTTTGATTCCCTGTATACATTGGTACCGTTACTACAAAAATAACAGAATCAATATATTTCCAATGTGTTCTATAAATTCCAGAACCAATATATCTAAAGTCAGGTGATAAGCATGTCAATTCTCATTAATATGAGTCCTAAAGAGACAAAAATAAAATAATAATATTCTTTTTCAAATTACCAAAGCATGGCAAACATTTCCATCATGAGTCGATGGACATGTAACCATGGCCATGGCTCCTTTAATCCGTCCAAGCTATTTCACCCACATAACTTGAGACTGATTATAAAATTAGTTTTTAAAAACCATAAAACCCACTATCACCCTCATCCAAATGTAAAGTGATCTCAGAAAGGAATTATAACTAGACTTCTCCATACCCATGTATAAACGCAGCAACAATTATCTTTAAAAAAATGATAAAACCCATCACTTTCTTAGGCTCTATAGAAGAAGAATCGTACCTGAGAGAGGCGTGACTGAGAGAGAGAGAGAGAGAGAGAGAGGCGTGGGATTGGGGATTTAGGGTAAAAGGGAAAAAAATAATTATAATGAAAAAAAAAAAATTTCTAGCGCCCAATTTTTTTTTTTTTTTTTGAAAGCTCGCGCCCAAAATATTGAAGGCCCGCCTTTATTTTATTTTTACCAATGGTGATTAGTTTAAGCATCTTTTTTCTGAGGCTCAATATTTCTTGATTGCTTTTTGCATTTTTTTTTTCTTTGGTCGTGTACAGTGTGAGTGTGTGACATTGTTTCGTCTTTGAGTTTTGACTATTTTGTTACTTTGAATATTTTTGTTGTTTTACGTTTTAGCTGACCTTAACTTTACTGACAAATATAAATTAATTTGTTTATTTCTTCTAATGCTACTACTTATGAAATATTGATTTTGAATTATAATGGCAAGTTTAATTTAGACATGTGTCTAGATTTTTTTTTTTTTTTTTAATTTACATATTCAAGTTATGATTTCTTAAACTTAATTTTATATATATTTAATTTTTTTATTTAACCCTGCAGTTCGACTGATAGTCCACTGGTTGAACCAGTGACCCAACTCATAGACCGGGTCAACGTCCGATCCAGGATTAATAACTATGGGTTAAATAGATATTAACCAAATTAAACCCAATTAACATTATTGTTAATTAGGTTTTAACTAAGTAGCCAATTAGACCCAATTTTGATTTAACTATCATTTCTATAAATCATCTAACTCTAAAATACCCCAAAGCCACTAAAAAGACCAAAATACGCATTAAACCTCAAAAATCACCAAATACCCCCTAAATCTAAAAAATGACATAAATACCCCAGAAACCTAAAATTTACCAAAATACCCCCATAAACCTAAAAAATGACTAAAATACCTCTAAAACCTAAAAAATTACAGAAATACTCCCGAAACCTAAAAATCACCAAAATACCCCCTAAACTTAAAAAATAACCGAAATACCCCTAAAACCTAAAAAAAATGACTGAAATATCTCTGAAACCTAAAAATCACCAAAATACCCCCCTTAAACCTAACAAATGATCAAAATACCATCCTGAACCTAAAAAATGACCGAAATAACCACTAAACCTAAAAATTACCAAAATACCCCTAAAACCTATAAAATGACCGAAATGCCCCTGAAATTTATAAAATGACCAAAATACCCCCTAAACCTAAAAAAGACCAAAATTCCCCCCGAAATCTAAAAATGACCAAAATACCCTCGAAACTTTAAAATGACGAAAATAACCCTGAAACTTATAAAATGAAGAAATATCCTCGAAACCTAAAAAATGACTGAAATATTTAGGTTTAGGGGGTATTTCGGTAATTTTTTAGGTTTGACGGGTATTTTGGTAATTTTTAGGTTTCGGGGTTATTTTGGCCATTTCCTTTTAGTTTTGGAGGTATTTTAGTCATTTTTTAGGTTTCAAGGGTATTTTGGTCAATTTTTAGGTTTTGAGGATATTTCGTTCATTTTTAGGTTTTGGGGATATTTTGCTCATTTTAAATGGTTTTTGGGCATTTTGGTCTTTTTAGGTTTAGGGGATATTTTGGTAAATTTAAAGGATTTTAGGAGTACTTTGGTCATTTTCAAGTTTTAGGGGCATTTTAGTAATTTTAATTATTGAGTAATTGGGTGGTTTGGGGTTTACCCATAATAATTGGATTGGGTTGGGTTTGGGTTAGAAGTGATTAATTAAATGGGTAAATGGGTTTTATGTACCCAAAAATAAAATAAATTAAGCACTTTGGCGCCCAAAATACATAACATGCGCCCTAATTTTTTTACTAGTAGTGACAAAAACTTATTTCATCACCAATGAAACCTAATTTTTTTACCAACAGTGAGAAAAACTTATTTCGTCACCAATGAAATCTAAATCTTATATATTGGGTGATGAGATTAGTATTTCATCACCTATTATCTGTATTTGGTGATGCAAACCTTTCATCACCATTGATATCACTTTTGGTGACGAAACTATTCATCACCATACACAATAGTACAACCCACACCCAAAAACACCTGATGACGCCTTTTTATTTCATGAGCTATAATGACGAAAAACCTATTTCGTCACCAATATGAATATCTTTAGTGACAAAATACTAATTTCGTCACCGTTCTACAATATTTTATCAAAATTGGTGACGAATTTTTGTTTTCCTCACCGAATGTTATCATTTAGTGACGAATTTAGTTTTCCTCACTAGATTTCGTCACCATAACCCACTTTTGTTGTAGTGGTTTGCCACACCAAAGACCTACTTTATTATTTTACCACATCATTTTACAACATCCCATTTATCAGATGTTTTATCATTCAATTCTATACATTAAAATAATATTTACTACACATTAAAATAATATATTATCCCCTCCCACATTATCATCAACAACATCGACAGCCACCACCCGCCATCACCCCCACAGCCCACCACTACTGCCACTGTCACCGCCCATAGCCCACAGTCCACCACCACCCAAATCAACTGAACCACCACCTGCCACCACAGCCCACAACCCAAATTGCAGCAAAAAAAAAAAAAAAAAAAAAAAAAAAAAAAAAAAAAAAAAAACGCACAACCAGAGAGAGGTAGAGTGAAAGGTGGACAAAGAGGAGAGGGAAGAGGGTGAGATCAATAGCGGCCTCGGAGTGAGATCGGCGAGATCGAGCGTGGCTGAGCGTGGGTGAGATCGAGTGTGGCGGAGCGCGTTGTTGTCGTTGAATCTATGCCGTCATCGCTGCCGGTGAACATCCCAGACCGGTCGAAGAGAGAGGGAACCGGTGAGTGAGAGAGAAGAGAAAAGAAAAAATGATGAGGGAGGAGAGAGAAAAGAGAATATAAAACAATAACATTTTTCGCAACATCTATCCGTACTGTCTCATATTTGAGACGGTACTGTAGCGGTGTTGTATAATTTTTGGAATTTGAAACATCTGATAAAGCTTCATTTTTGTGTTTGGTGTGGCAAATGTGCCAAATATTTGGCATTTACCACATTTGCCACATCTGATGCGGATGCTCATAGTGTAACAAAACTATAGCATGTTGTAAAAAATTTATTCTTATTTTATTCTCTCTACTCCTGGTCCTCATTCTCTTTCCCGCTCAAATATTCTCACATAACATTCTCTCTCTTCCCCTCTCAAAGTGTTCTCTCTCTCTCTTAGTCGAACCTCCATGGCCATAGCCTCTTTGCTCCATAGCAAATTTCTTGGATCTAAACCTCTCTACCTCCCTCGACTCTCTTGTCCCAATGGTGGATAGTGTGATGGTATGATTTGCTCTCTCTCTCTCTCTCTCTCTCTCTCTCTCTCTCTCTCTCTCATGTTTATGGGTGTTTTGTGGTTGTGGTTATGGGTGTGGGTGTTTGGGTTGATTTTGATTTTGATAAATGTGGATTTGGTTGTTGGTAGTGGATGTGAATTTGGTTGTTCGCTTTGATTATACACGCTTGATTTTGCGAAAACCAAAGCTTCTCTTCAATATTTCAATGGGTTAGTGCCTTAGTGGTGGTGAGAATGGTGGCTGGCGGCTGGCTGGTGAGATGTTTTTTTTTATTTTGATAAATGATAGAAGTTATTTTAGGTTATTTTAATGGGTTATGTGTTAAAATAAAAGATGAGATATAGGGTGTTGTGGGGCCCGACAACAGATGGACCAGATCCACCTGTTCACAGGAAGATTTAAGGCCCAAGCCGAAGAAGATAGTAGTCCAAGCCCAATAACGCAAAACATCCATGTGCCAGAGAAGCCGCCGAGGAGGGTATAGCTCTCGGCTGGCCCAGAACTACACTAAAGAAAGGGGCAAAAGTGGCATAGGGATAATCCTGTAAGAAATCTGAAATATCTAGGAAAGGCTGCCCATACTACCTGTCCTAGACAGAGCTTTGCCTCTCACAGAGTCGTGTTCCTTTAGCCTACTTAACCACTCCCCAACAACTCAGGTCTAAAACTGATGGGACAAGTATCAGTCTTGAAAGGGTCGACCCTACACGTGGACGAAGGAAATTGAACGCATGCGAGTATAAAAGAAAAAATATGTAACCTAAACAAGGGGCCTCCAGTCCTACGAAAAGAAGGGGAGGTGCTTCAAAGGAAAAGAAATTAGAACCATGCATAAATATCTTAAGAAATCCACAGCCGGGTAAACACGACCTAGCCTTTCGATCCCACTCTCTACAAATGATATTGTATGGGCCCATTTACGTGCGAACCCAACCCAACTGCGGTTCCACGCAAATTCGTGTGCTTACAGGTGTATTGTCAAATGCTATGCTAAACTAATAAATTCATTTTTTAATATGTGAAAATAATATATTTTTTAAAACAACCGATGCTATTGCTCTTATAAAATATTTAAAACTAATGTAACAATTGTTTTTGATGTGACAATGAATATTAATGATGGGCTTTAATAATATAAGAAATCAATGTTTAATTTTTTTTTTTGGTTATTAGTCACACGTTAGTTTGTAAAACTTTTGTAATAAAATTTGTTGTATCTTTAGTATCATTCTTATAAATTATGGCGTGTGTTATGTGACCTAGTTAGGCACATATCCAAAGAATTTAGGTTAAAATACAAAACTGGCTCTTTAAGTTTCTTCAGATTTCATTTTAATCCTCTAATTTTGCTTTCGTTCATTTCAGTATTTTAAGTTTTATATTTATTCAATTAAAGCCATTCCATCTACTTTTATTAAAAAATTTTGAAAAAAAAAATCTGAAAAATATTTTTCAATCATTAATTGAATTTTTTTAATTAAAATTTTTTGAAGAAAAATCTTAAAAATTGAAAAATTAACCACAATATATAACAAAAGTTGATAAAAAACCTTAATTGAATAAACTTGAAAGTTAGAGGACTGAAATGAACAAAAACAAAGTTAGAGGACTGAAAAGAAATCTAAAAAAACTTAGAAAATCAGTTTTGCATTTTAGCCAAAAATTTAATTGGACAAGAGCTTCGTGAAAGGTGACAACATACTTTTTATAGCTTTGAAAGAATTCTTTAAAAAAGATAATATGTGTATGTGTGCAAGTGAAAGTGACGAACTAGTGCAGGCAGTTAAGATCCTTCGTTTGCAGGTTGGAATGTGGAAAAAAAATTTACTGCAGATGATGGAGTTCCTTATTCCAGTATCTTATTTTAACAATGAAACACCTTTCTGATTTTATATAAAAGTAAATAGTGTATAGTAAAGTACATGTCATGGGTCGTTAACCTATAATTATATACTTCTTTTTAATTTTTTGAGATTATATAGTACTTTGTAAGTGGTTTAAAAAATAATCGAACAACACAACAAAGTACAAACAAAGTTCTTATAAAAAAAAATACAAACAAATACAAATTATATATATATATATATATATATATATTGTTCTTCTAGAAAGAGCAAAACCCATAATACAATAGGTGATGCCCCCATTTTTGGGTCATCTCCACTACCCCGACAGGTTCCAGTATATGTTGCAGATTATCTGTTCGAAACTTCAAATGGGGGACCTCAATTACCAAGTTAACACCAGCAATACAGTTTCTTTTTCTTTTCTTTCTTTTTTTTGGAATTAAAGATTTGAAGGGAAGCTTGGTTTATCGGAAGGGGTAGGAATGACGTTGTCTACTCTAAATCTTTTGGAGACATATTATTTTGATGATATATAAAACTTCTCTTGCAATTATCTTAATGGTATGGTGTTATCTCCAGACAATTCTAAATATTAACCGTTATGGCCTTTGCTTTGTGTTTAGGTATGTTGAGATGAATAGTGTTTGTTAGTGCTAAGTATTTATAGAAAGAATTTGGGTACCCATATATCTCTCTGATCTGGTTAATCTACGGTCTGAAGAATTAGGGTTTGTGATATGATAAAATTAAGAGTAACAGATGTTGTATCATCATGAATGAGAAAGAAGAGGGTTAATTCTGCGTATGCCTTTCCAAAAAAGAAAAAAAAAAAATTTCTGAGTATGACATGAATGTTTATATATGTGTGTGCACATGCATTGGTAAAAACAAAATCGTGTGCATGTATTACTCAAGGAAAAAAAAATGTGGAACTTTCAAAAAAGGGAACAAATTAAACGGTGGTATAGGCTTCCGCTAGCATGCGGTGTTCGCTAGCTGTGTGAATAAAACATAAGTTCCTACAAAATAATTGGAGATCGCATGCTTTTTATTATATAGGCTTTCAAGTACATTCAGAGTGAAGAGGATCGCATATGTTTTTGCTGTATATATGTATAAAGGAAAAATTCATGGCATATTGTGTATTATGCATGGATGAGAAAGAAGTGGATTAATTCTGCGTATGCCTTTCCAAAAAAGAAAAAAAAAATATTCTGAGTATGACATGAATGTATATATATATATATATATGGGCGCACGCACATGCATTGGTAAAAGCAAAATCGTGTGCATGTATTACTCAAGGAAAAAAAAAAAAAAAAAAAACGTGGAACTTTCAAAAAAGGGAACAAATGAAATGGTGGTATAGGCTTTCGCTAGCATGCGGTGTTCGCTAGCTGTGTGAATAAAACATTCCTACAAAAAAATTGGAGATCGCATGCTTTTTATTATATAGGCTTTCAAGCAAGGGCAGTCCAACATAATTTGAGATTTAAGGCGAAAAATTTATGCAGACCTTTAATATGTAAATATTAATTAAACAAAATTATTTAATATTAATCAAATTAAGGTTAATTTGATACATTAAATACATAAATAATACCAACTAGACTAATGTTAATTTCATATAGAGAATTGAATATCATAGTTGAATTATAAATGTTAATAAAAAGAAATTTCTTTTTATTTTTATTTAAATAAAAATATATTGCGATTGAAAAAGATACTTTATTTTGGATATAAGATGATGCATAATTAAATAAAGTTGTAATTTAATTTTTAATTTTATATTCTGATTTAAAGAGAGAGAGAGATAGATATTATTTGGTGTATGGTTTTGTAGGATATTATTTTACAAAAATCAAAGTCTCAAACTATTAGAGGCGATTAATCTATAATTGATGATTTAACACATTTGCAACATCTTTTTGAAATATTTTAGGGTTTCAATTGAGTTAAAGTTCTATTGGTCTCATATTTTAAGAGTCTTAATAGAAATGAAAAAGAAAAATGCGCAAATTAAAAGCACTATAAAATGTTCAAAATATAATGTGATACTGTCTCCTCATTGATGAATTTCATCAATTTAACTAATGAATATTTATATCGCGTTTTTGTGATTAATAACATGGCAATTTGTAAGCTAATAGTAAAATTTGTTCATCACTAATAAAAAAATAATGTACAACCTTTAAAAAATATATATAATTTTATAAAAATTTGGGCTTTTTAACTACGAAAAATGGAATTTTTTTTCCCAAAGAAAATTTTGTTTTTTGGTGGGCCTTTGGCCTAGGCCTTGAGCCGACCCTGCTTTCAAGTACATTCAGAGTGAAGAGGATCGCATATGTTTTTGTTGTATATGTGTATAAAGGACAAATTCATGGCATATTGTGTATCATGCATGGGTGAGAAAGAAGAGGATTAATTCTGCGTATGCCTTTCCAAAAAAGAAAAAGAAAAAAAAAAAAAAATTTCTGAGTATGACATGAATGTATATATATGTGTGTGCACATCCATCGGTAAAAACAAAGTATATTAATTATACAATTGTGTCAGAGTTAGTGGAGGCCAACTGCAAAGTCCGAGTGATTAATTAAGGTTTGGAATACTTGAACAAAGTATATTCCATGTGATACAAAAAAAAAAAAAAAAAAAACCGTTAAACTTCATGTGCTAGCTGTCCAGAGCCCATCTTGTAGGAGAAAATTTAAGGATATAATTTTTACCACAATTTTATGAAATAGAGTATAAATGATAGGAAAAAATAATGGATTCATATAATAGTAATAAATAACTATTTATAGTTTACCACATTAAAATTGTGACCTAAAAATTATGACCCTAAAAGAACTTATATTGTAGTGGTTTTAAAGAGTTGATAAGTTAAAACTAGATTATGCTTAGAGTTTGTAACTTATATGTTACTTCTTGACGTTCATAACGAAGAAATTTAGGGTTTAAATCTCTTGTAACTATCAAATTATTGAGTAGAAATGCTAAAACTAGATTATAATACTAATCTTACATTAAGAAGCACATATAAAACTGAGTTCCAAAGTTTAAAAGATTAAGAGAATGATAGTTTAAGCTTTATTCCACTCTTGAGTGAATGTTCGTAAAGGGATGTGTGTTTAACTGTCAGTTTCAGCTAACTTTTAATTAAAGTTGTTAAAATAATAAATACTAATATTTTAGATAAATGATAGTTTTTTGAGGTTTAGATAAAGGATAGTTTAAGCTTTATTCCACTCTTGAGTGAATGTTCATGAAGGGATGTGTGTTTAACTGTCGGTTTCAGCTCACGTTTAATTAAATTCATTAAAATAATAAATACTAATATTTTATATCGAAAAGGTATTAATTTGTAGAAGAACGATGAAATATGAGAAATGAAATAGTGACTCTTAACTTAACCGATCTCATTACTGGTTCACAGTTAACCCAAAACCCAATTAGACTATTTGGTCTAGTCTGAGTTTGAAGACCTTGTTTGAAGGCCAGAAATCAATTAGAGATGATTGCAAAGATACTCAAAAATAAGTAAAAAAAAAAAAAAAACTAATTAGAAGAAAATTCATGGTCTTGAATTCACAAATGAGAGGAAAATCTACAAAGAATCTGTAAAAACTATTTGTTCAATCAATTCGTAAGTCTCAACTACAAGTTTTATGACATATTGGTATTTTGTAACTTTTATTATGACCTGAGCCAATAACAAATTAACAATTTTAAGTGGGATTTATTTTATCTATTTAATTTTTATTTAAAATCAATACTTCTTATTTATTTTATTATATTTAGTTTTTATTAACATCTAGTTTTTAAATGATAATATGAGTAAACCATTTAATGTTCTTGTGACATAATGGATTTTAGGTAATATTTTATTAATTTTAACTTTGGAAATTTTCTTTTTCAAAAATAATTACAATAAGTTTTGTCAATTAAAAAAAAAAAAAAAGATACATACACCCTTACCATTTTAAAGAAAGTTGGTAGCAACCTCCATGATGCAAGACAAACTATAACCATGCAGTGCAAAATAATAATAGTAGTAACAATAATAATAACCAAAAATAGGAAAACCACAATAGAGAACTTAGAATTCAGCACCTAGGTTTGGTTAGGGTCACCATTTTGATATCATCTTCAAGTGGACACATTAGGAGTTAATTTCTTATTCACTTCATACATTTTTCTAACAATTGGGAAAAGGAACTCCATCATCTGTAATAAAAAAAATTTCCACATTCCAACCTGCAAATGAAGGATCTTAACTATTTGCACTTGTTCTTCACTTCACTTATGAAGCTATAAAAAGTATGTTGTCACCCTCGGAAGATCTAAAACTAAACAGAACTTCGGTCTGATTCAATCCCTCGGATCACTAACCTTGGGTAAATTAGTTCCATCTAAAACTAAACAGAACTTTGGTCTAGTTCAATCCCTCAGATCACTAACCTTGGGTAAATTAGTTCCATCTAAAACTAAATGAAACCTTAGTCTGGTTCAATCCCTTGGATCACCAACTTTGGAAAATTAGTTCCACCTAAAACTAAACGGAACCTTGGCCTGGTTTGATTCCTCGGATCACCAATTTTTGGTAAATTAGTTCCATCTAAAATTAAAGAGAACCTTGATCTAGTTTGATTCCTCAGATCATCAACCTTAGGTAAATTAGTTTCATTTAACACCGAAAGGACCTTGGACTGGGTCGACTCCTCGGTTTACCAATCTCAGGTATGTTAGTTTTGTTCAAGGTAGAATGAAACCCCGAACTAAGGCAAAGTAAACCATAAGTAAAATCACAAGTAAAAAGTACCCAAATCCTATGGATTGTGCATTCCAAGTGTGGGTGCAAGTGCCCACGACAAGTGGTTTTCTTGTGGGAAGTATGCCTCGGCCTAGGGTGGACTGGGTGGAGAGTGAAAATGGAGTCACTACTTAGTGGTAGTCTTCTTTAATGGTAGTCTTCTAATAGGTTATTTTATAATAATGTCACTGCAAATGGAGTCACTCTTTAATGGTAGTCTTCTAATATGTTATTTTATACACACACAGCCTACCCTAACATGCATCTAACACTGAACATGGCATATCCATCATGGTATAAAAGGAAAGGAATTCAAATCAAATATCAATCAAATATATCAAGTCAAATATCCAATTAATGACAAATAAAATCACACAAAGTCAAATCATGCATTTAAAAGGAACATCATATTCTAAACAAGTTAAATATAACATCATGGAAAAGTCAAGGAGAAAATCATGGCAAGCAATTAATTAGAATATTCTAACCTAATTAGAGTCAAATAGAATAAATAAAAATGAAAAATATCATAGAAAATCAATCATGTAATTAGAACAAAGATTCTGCATTTTTTTAGGTCAACATGCATACGAATGGAGAAGGATGTGTACGCATCTTTACGAGCATGCGTATGCACCTGTGTGTGCATGTTCACTCAGAAACACAAATCCAGAAACATTTCACATGCTCAAATAGATTATCACATGTTAATATATCAACTCAACTCCTCAATCAAAACATGGTAAGACACAACAAATCAATATCTATTCCTAAACATGATCAAGAACAAAGTAAAAATAAAACAAACAAATCAATTTCTATTTCTAAACAAGCATTGGATCGATCATTCACTCAAGAACAACAAAACATAAACGTGACATGTTCATACATATCCATTAACTTGATACTTAAATAGAAAAAACTTATGTTTATGTGTAATGTACCTACTTTAGTGCCTTACCAGTTGGTTTCTTGCTTACCTTTTCAATATCAAACTTGAGTTTTTGCTATAAACTCGAATTTTAACAACTTAAAAAAGAAAAAAAAAACATGTTTACATGAAATTTTAGAAGCATTCATGGCATCCATTGAGTCACGTATAGCCGAATACAATTTCATAAGTATATTGCTATATTCTTTATATTTTCACATTGCTATATTTTTTCCAATTTATTTTGAAGATTCAAATTACATGTTTAAATTGTGTGTATTTAGACCAATCCATTGATTTAATTGTTATTAGCTATGAATTGATAATTATTTTTTTACCTAAGTTTTATTAATTCCTTGATTTTATTGTTATTAGCCATGTAGTGATATAATTGGAGAATCTAAGGAATCACCCTAAAGATACTGTACCTAAATTTTGCTATATATATTTATAATTAATTAAGGTTATGGAGAAATTTAATCATAATAATAAGTCTATATCATTTTCTAAATGAGCTGTATCGAAGTAGATTTTGCAACTGAGCAAAGTAAATTAGGAATGACAAATGAATTAAAGTTACATTTTAACTTTCAGGTACAAATTTGAAATTTGAAATTTCAGGTACATGTTTCTTTCCTGTCAGCTGTACCCTTGTCTTGTCTGTACATTTTTTTTTTTTTTTTTTTTTTTTTTTTTAATTCTTAAATTATAATCTTTCTTTTATTATATTATTCTCATCTATCTTTTTATTTTTTTAATGTAATATTTTGTTTAGTGCTCGATCCATATGTCTCTCTGATTAGGTTAATTTACAATCTGAAATAAGGGTTTGTGAACTGATAAAATTGGAGATAGCATGCTTTTTATTTTATAGGCTTTCAAGTACATTCAGAGTGAAGAGGATCGCACATGTTTTGGTTGTGTATGTCTATAAAGTAGTGATTCATGGAATATTGTGACTCAAAAATGCACGTAAGCAATAGTATCAGAATTTGTAATGACAGACATCTTTTTGACCTCTTTTAATAATGCATGATGCATGAAGTTTATACTGCGCTTCTTGCTCGTGTTGTTGCCAAAACTTGTCTATATAACCAAAGCTCACCGAAGCCTTATCAATCACCGAAGCCATGAAGCCAATGAGCCCAAAAAAACATATCTTCTATAATTTTTTTCCTATTCCAGCAAAAGACCAACTCCAAGTCAGTACCCATCATGAACTTGAACCAAGTGAAAACTTAGCGAATTTCTTTGTGTCAGAAGGACCTAATAACGGTGTCTCATTGGAGTTGAAGCTTGGCTTATTTGATCCTTGGCTTATCAAGAAGTGGCTCACGTTTAGTGATGTTAACGGCGAAAAGTCCAGGCTCTTACTACCAAAAGGCTTGGTCGAGAAGCATATTTTGTCCCTGATGGACGCAAGACTCATTGAAAACATTAAGAATAATGGGGTTCGAGTTGCTGTTTTGGATTGGGACACCAATTCCGAACAACAATTGCTGTTCAAACAGTGGCGTAATGGGAGCTATGTCCTCATTGGAAAGTGGATTACGGGATTTGTGAGGGAAAGGAACCTGAAAGAAGGTGATGAGATTGGACTTTACTGGGATCAAAGCAGTTCAAGATTCAGTTTTAGGCTTCTCAAGCAGGCTTCGAGCAATTAGTCCTCCACGGTCAGCTTCATTTCCTTTGCTAATTATCTAATCCATCGGGTGTGAAAGTTTGAAACAGTGTTATCTACTAAACTATTAGTCTTCGTTTCCCCCTATGTAGAAGCTGGTAAGGTATTACAGTCTAGAATAAATGGAGAAGAGTGAATTACCTATTTCATTTTTTTCCTTTTTAAATCAGTTTCCATTCCTTTGTTATCTTATCCCGTTATGGAAGTTTCTTATTCGTGAACAAAAGAATCAGCCTAATGTAGAACTTTTATAATGCTTTGATAATGTTGATATTTACGGTGCTCATCAGATAGTTACTGCTTGATACAATTGAGTAAATTCCTGTTTTTGTTTAAAATACAAATTCCCTTTCTCTACATACTACGTAATGTTTATCCAAACAATCAAGCTAGATTTCATAATATAGTTTACAAAATCTAAATACAGGTCCAAGCAAAATCTAAATGCGAATTTAATCAAAATTTCATTATAGGTTTCAGTAGTCCAGGGAAGGGTTGGTTCTCCTTTCATTTCAATGTATTTCTGTGCTTTTATTTCTGTATTTTTGGAGGTATCCAATTCTTCAGTTTTGGTTGTTAACTGAAATAGAGGGGTTGAGGGTATGCATGCTTTGATGGGGCAAAGGAAACAATATTAGGACACAAAGAAGGTAAGGCAGCTTTGTACTTAGGAGGCTTTCTGTACTCGTAATTTATTTTTATTTTTTTTTTGGGATGAGGATGAAATACATGAGTAATGGAGGATGGAGATCCGGTGCAGACTACTACACCATGCGATACCTTCTTAAAGAATAAAAGTTAAAATGTTAACTTTTAATATCAACCACTGGATCAAGGAAATTAAAAATATAAAAAAATTTGAGAGTTAAAAAAAAAAATTAAAAAAAGAGGAAATAATGTATTGCATGACAATAACCAATATTTAAATCCAAGTAAGAACGAGTATCTTGGAAAATTAAATATTGTTTGCATGTGTTTTATGTGGTCCATTATGAAACCTAGGCTAGCTATAACATTACACCAGATATCTGGAATTAAAAAAGAAGAAAAAAGAAAGGATAGAACTTTGTCTTGCTTTAAAATTAAAGGTTCTCGGTGCTTGCTCATATCATGTTAGTTTTATATCATGTAATTTACAAATGTAGTCAACCTAACCATTTTTTTATTATCAAAATAACAAAATTGATTTCCTTGGTACATATGCTCACTTTATGTATTAAAGTAATTTTTTCTTTCAAAACAAATTACTTTGATCAAATAATACTTGTATTAATTGCGGAATTTAAGGCTGACCCAACTGGAGTTTTACTGGGAATTATTGATGATTTTTTTTTTTTTTTTTTAACTAAGGTTTGCAAATTGAGTTGTGTTGTGATTTGTGATGGAAGTAGCAGATGAAAAGGGAGAGTGGAGGATTTTCCGTGTGACATGTGTGGAATTTATTAACAGTTCTATGAACACAATTTATATCACAATTTTGATGCAATAGATTATGAGAAGTTACATATAACATATTACCTTTGCATAAATCTACAACTTTATCTCTACTATCGACAATCAACCAGATTATAATAAAAAAAGTTGCGTACATAAATTTTTTAATATACTAGTCGTTAACTCATGCGATGCATAGAAAACTTTTAGATCAAATGTTAAAACGTTCTGGTTTAATTATATCTTAGCTGATGTGACTTTGGCCCATGTTTTTTCAATTATATCTTTTACGCTTTTAGCTCATAAAAGTGAGAAAAAAAAATGATCCTCTATTGTTAACTAAAAATTACATTGGAAATTGGTAATGGGAATTCAAACACAAACTGCATAATGATTTTTTTTTTCTTTCTTTTTTTCTTCAATCTAGCTCTTCTAGTTTAGTTGATTAGTTCAAGTTACCTTTGCAACACTTCTCCAATTCCAAGGTCAATGCTTACTTTGGATTTTAATTTGTTCTCGCATATCTAAATTGATAAACTTCATCCAAGTAGTGGAAAGTAATTAAAACTGAAAAAGAAATTTCAATTAGTGAAAACCCTTTTCTGGGTTTCTGTTGTATTGGATTCTAATTTGTTCTCACATATCTAAATTGATAAACTTCATCCAAGTAGTGAAAAGTAATTATAAATGAAAAAGAAAATTCAAACCTTTTTTATTTGTTTGGTTTCTGTTGTATTGTGTTAGTGTTTGATGGCAGCACAATAGTCATTGGTGGACTTGCTGATGTTGAGGGTGAGTAAGCCTCAAACTTCTTTAAATTTCAGGGTATTTCTTTCCGGGGTCAGTTGAAGAAAGTGTGCTGTTCGCTCATGTTTGTTAAACATGGCATGAACTCTCAGTTCGCCTTATTGGGCAGCGCAAAACATTGCATGTTGGCATCCTCAGCTGTTTTCAGAAGACAACAGTTCTAGTAAGAACTCTTGGGGGCTATACCAATCAAACCCACCTGAAAAGAATACAATAAATATTGCTGATACTGACACAAATAATATCTGTTTTATAAGTATTTCATTCTGTGACGTCTGTTTTTATAATTTCTGTTTTATCTACACTAATTATGCTTTCTGTGAGACGTTGTAGCTGTCGTAGACAGAGGAGGCAACCTACTGTGGGTTTAAAGAAACATAGGGTTTGAAAGAAAACAGAGGCAGATGCTTACAATTACAGATGTTTACTTGGTTAGGATTGCCCATCAATTAATCACAAAAATAAGCTAATCAAGAAATTCAAAAACCTAAAATCAAAACCCTAAGTAGGAGTAGAACAATTAAGAAGCAATTAAAATCTATATATCTACCAATACTGAAATACCAAAGAGTGTGAGAGAAGAACCTGAATGGCCGGTGTTTCAAAAAGAGAAAGAAAGAGAAAAGAAGATACTGTGAAAGAGGAGGTTGGTGGTGAATCAATAAGAAAACCGGTCTTCAAAATCAAAAGACCAAAAAAAAAAAAAAAAATTATGAACGGCAGATTTAGAAAACGAAGAGGTATGCAATCAGGTTGTGGGGTTTTGGCTTTGACGTGAAGGCTCAAGGGGGAGTTGTAATTGGAAAATATAATTGGGTTATAAATTCTAATAATAAAACGTTAAAAAAATATAAAATAAAAGAGGAGTGATGTGGAAAATTGTGGTGCCAGCAAAGTTTATGTAGCAACATATTGTGAAGTCAACCAAAGGTCAACTAAAAGTCTGAGACTTTGTTTTTATAGTATATATAGACTAGTCATTAACCCGTGCGATAAACGGAAAAATCTTATGAAAGTATAGTTTATACATTAAAGCTTTTTAATTTTACATGAACTATCATAATTTTAATAACATTTGAAAAATAAAATAAAAAGTGAAAACTCAAGCCAATTCAAGATGAACCACTACAATAATAAAGGCAGTCCTCCCATTCATTCTTGCAAGCCAATAGCAACTGCAAGAGCTATCATGAGGGCATTCCACCGAATAGTCTTGACCCAAGTATGCTCCTCCTTGGAAAGCAAATAGCAACTACAAGAGCTTCATGTCTTTAGGAAAGTTTACTCCAATCTTGACGGGTTTTTCATTTTCGCCTTCATTGGCAAGGTTAACCACTTTTGTCTCTTCTATATTGGGCTTGGACCTTTTGCTCTCTCTGTTTAGAGCTTCCAAAATATCACGAGGCAAACTCGGAATTTCCTCTAATCCTTCAATATCATGTTCCAACTCTATTGTCTCATTCATGTCATCAGTATCCTCGTTATATTGGAATAGATCTTATAGGATGGAACATATACAAGGAAACATAAGACAATTTGCACACACATATTCATAGGAAAGCAAGTAAAGAGATAAATGCAAGGATTTCCTGAATAATACACTGGATAGTTTTATTAGTGGATTATAGATAGGGGGGATAACAAATTTCATGCCTAATAATGATAAAAAGGGAAATATTTTTTTTGGAAAATAAATTGGGAAATGCAAACAAGGAATGTAGAAAATAGGAAATAAACATGCAAAACAAACTAGATATACTATTCCAACTCTTTCGGGAAATTGGAGGACCTAACCACACGATAATGGAATACTCCTTACTCAGCCAATGCAACCACAAAGTAGGGCTCGGTGGTCCAATGGCCTATACTATCTCGCTTGGCACACAAGGCCTAATAGTAGCAGCCAGATCATCCCCCAAGGGTATGATGGCATTCATTGAGAATTCTTCTGGAAAAAGACGGATGAGACAAGCCAAATCTAATTCCTCCTTACATGATTCCTACGTTGCTTCTAATCTGATTACCTCAACCAGAGCCAGAAAAGTGACCTTGATGTGGGGAATAGACATCCCATGGCCAATGCACTTCCTTTTCTTTCCTCTGGAAGCTTGGAAAAGTTCCTCATCGGAGTGGTCATAGCCCAGACCGAAGCCTGCTTTGTTATTAGAGAGTTCAATCAAAGAAGCCTTCCTATGTCCTACAGCACCGAGGCCTTGCCCTAATTGATAGCCAAATTTGAGCATATCCTTGGCAGCCATTAAAGTAGCGGGGGGCCATGCTGACTCGAGTTCTAAAGCTCTAGAAATCATGGAGAATAGCTTGAAACTGTAGGACATGGGAAGCCTTCTTTGATTGAACTCCCGAACAACAAAGGAGGTTTCAGTTTAGGCTATGACCCCTCCAACAAAGAACTTTTCCAAGCTTCCAAAGGAAAGAAAAGGAGGTGCACTGGCCAAGGGATGTCTATTCCCCACATCAAGGTCACTTTTCCTACTAAGGCCAAGGTAATCAGATCAGAAGCTGTGCAAGAATCATGCAAGGAGGAATCAGATTTTCCTTGTCTCATCCGTTTTTGTCCAGAAGAATTCTTAGTGAATGCCATCATATCCCTAAGGGATGATCTGACTTATACTATTAGGCCCTATGTGCCAGGCGAGACAGTAGGCCATTGGACTGTTGAGTCCTACTTTGTGGTTGCACCGGCTGAGTAAGAAGTCTTCCATTATCATGTGGTTGGGTCCTCCAAATGCCCGAAAGAGTTGGAATAGCATATCTAGTTTGTTTTGCATGTTTATTTCCTATTTCCTGCATTTCTTGTTCGCATTTCCCCAGTTTATTTTCCAAAAAAAATGTTTCCCTTTTTATCTTTATCGGGCATGAACTTTATTATCTCCTCTCTATAATCCACCAACGAAATTATCCAGCATATTATTAAGGAAATCCTTGCATTTATCTCTTTACATGCTTTCCTATGAATATGTGTGTGCAAATTGTCTTATGTTTCCTTGTATATGTATCGTTCTATAGGATCTATTCTAATTCCCAAGCGGGTACATCGTCCTGTTGCTATAATAAGGATATTGATGACATGAATGAGATAATAGAGTTGGAACATGATATTGAAGGGTTAAAGGAAATTTTGAGTTTGCCTCATGATGCTTTAGAAGCTCTAAATAGAGAGAACGAAGGGTCCAGGCCCAACATAGAAGAGACAGAAGTGGTAAACCTTGCTGACAAAGGCAAGAATGAAAAACTCGTCAAGATTGGGGTAAACTTTCCTAAAGACATGAAGCTCGAGCTTATAGCGCTACTCAAGGAATTCAGAGAGATCTTTGCTTGGTCCTACCAAGATATGCCAGGGTTAGATACTGAGATTGTCATGCATAGAATTCCAGTTAAACCGGAATGCCCTCCAGTGCAACAAGCCCTTCGAAGAATGAAATCCGAGACCCATTTGAAGATCAAAGAAGTAGAAAAACAGTTGAATTCCGGTTTCCTTTCCGCAATAACCTACTCAGATTGGGTTGCCAACATTGTTCCCGTGCCTAAGAAAGATGGGAAAGTACGCATATGCGTTGGTTATAGGGATTTAAAACAGGCCAGCCCCAAGGAAAATTTTCCATTGCCACATATCAATACCTTGGTTGATAATACCACTACCAATAAGTTTTTCTCCTTCATGGACAGATTCTTAGGCTACAACCAAATCAAGATGGCCGAAGAAGACAAAGCCAATATAGCATTCACCACTCATTGGGGAGCCTATGCATATGATGTCATGCCATTCGGCTTAAAGATCACCAGTGCCACTTATCAGCGAGCCATGGTAACCTTGTTCCATGATATGATGCACAAAGAGATTGAAGTCTACATAGATGACATGATTGCCAAATCCCGCACTGCCAAGGATCATTTAGTAGATTTAAGAAAGCTATTCAAGCGCATTATCAAGTACAGGTTGAGACTAAACCCTAACAAGTGCATTTTCGGAGCTAGTTTAGGGAAATGGCTCGACTTTATAGTTAGCCAAAGAAAAATCAAAGTGGACCCAATGAAATTCTAGGCCATCCAAGATATACCGACACTGCAAATCGAGAAACAGATTCACAGCTTTTTAGGCAAAGTCAATTACATAGCTTGCTTCATAGCACAGTTGACTGCCGCATGTGATCTGATGTTCAAACTCTTGAAGAAGGACACAACAATAGAATGGACATGTTAGGACATATGTGTTTCACATGTTAAGAACATATGTCATGATTTTATGTAATTAGCTTATCCTTTGACAAAACGCACTTTACTTGTATTTGGGTAGATTTAGGATGTCTTTAAATACTTCAAGAAACCTTGTTTCAAGATCAAGTATTGAAGTCTTCAAGTCTATTCAAGAAAACAAGTTCACAGTGCAAAATCATTAAAGCTCGACAGCTGCATCTATCGAGCTTAAGAAAGCTGTTCTACAATCGGTGTGCTCGACACCTGCTCGATAGCTTCTTGACACCTTCTATCTGTCGAGGTTTAAGATTTTCAGAATTCCAATATGATTTTCTTGGGATCCGTGAATTTGTCTTTGGGCTTTCTTTTCTCCTAACCCTAGACATATAAAAGGATCAGTTTAAGGGCCGTCAAAGAGTTCACAAGTTGCACAAGCTTTGAGCAAACTCTGTTCAAGCAAATTATGACCGAAGACGAAGTTCTTGTCCTAGTTCATCTCTTTCTCTTGAAGAAGTTGCTGTGTATGTGCACCGTAGGGTTTTGTGACCAAGCATCTTCTTGATCTTCATCGTGTGGATGAACTGAAGAACTTTGCAACCAACAACCTTTTTAGTTGGTGATTGAAGTTGCATACTAGGATTTGCACAATTGGTTAGTCACGTACTTGGGAGTTGTGCATCGAAAGGGGAACTGTCACTACAGAACAAGTCTAATTAGGTATTGGGGTAAGGGTTCAACTATACATTGGTAAGGTACTTGGATTCCTTTACTTGTAATCGCTTATTGTGATAATAGTGGAGTTTTGGGAGTGGTGACCTGAAAATCACCCGGTGGGGTTTTTGTCATTAGGTTTTCCCCATTCGTAAACAAATCACCGTATTATTTATTTTCTACTACATAATTAGTTTATTGGTGATTTGTTTGTGCTACCACGTGTTTGCATGATAAACTGATTAATTAATAACTTGGCTAATTAATTAATTAATTTCTATCACAAAGGGTCATTCAGTTTGTGGCCTATCAAGTGGTATCAGAGCGAGCATACTCTGATTAGGCTTTAATCTTTGCTGTGTTGATCCATTAACCCCTGTTTTTCATGGATAAAGGACAATTATTAATCATACCTCCTTTATTTGATGGCACTAACTATGCATACTGGAAAGTATGCATGAGGGCTTTCTTGCAGTCATTAGATGAGAAAGTGTGGCAAACTCTGGAGATAGGCTGGACTAAGCCTACAAAAGCACCAGCCAACTGGGATGATGCCAAGATTAAGGCGGCAAAATTCAACAGCAGAGCATTGAATGCATTGTTTAGTGCAGTCAACAATGAGGAGTTCAAGAAGATATCCTCAACAAACTGCCAAGGAGGCTTGGACCATTCTCCAGACAACCTATGAGGGTACTAAGGCTGTCAAGGACTCAAAGCTTCAGAGGCTCACTACAAGCTTTGAAGAGATAAATATGGAGGCGGATGAATCTTTCGATAAGTTCTATACCAAGCTAAAGGACATAGTGAACTCAGCTTTCAATCTTAGGGAAACCATTCTTGAACCCAAGATTGTGAGGAAAGTGCTTAGATCTCTGCTCGAGAGATTCCATGCCAAGATTACGGCAATAGAGGAATCAAAGGATATTGACAAGATTCCTCTGACTGAGATGGTTGGAAACTTGCAGACCTACGAGCTGGGGTTGACAAGAATAGGCAAGTCGGGTAAAAGCAAGAGTATGGCACAGAAGGCCAAAAGCACTGAAACAGATGAATCTTCTGATGATGAAGATTCCAAGATGAAGTCCTACATTACCAGGCAGTTCAAGAAGTTTATGAAGAACGCCAATGGAAAGGGTTTTGACAAGGACCGCAGGCAATCCAGTTCTTCTCAGTTTAAAGGCCAAGACAAAGGGAAGAAGGATGCTAAGGAAGGTGGTCAGTACACTATTCCCTTAGGACCTAAGTGCTTTGGGTGTCACGGCTTCGGTCACATGAAGCATGAGTGTCCTACATACCTCAAGAGCATTGGGAAGAGCAAGGCACTTGCTGTTACCTTGAGTGACACTGAGCCTGAGGATGATTTCGACAATGAGGATGATGGAATCTTAAATGCCTTCACGGCCACTGTCAATCCTATTGATGAGATTGTTGAAGATGTGGTTGAAGAAGAGGAATTGGTGGAATCCAAATTTGAGAAGATGGATGATCAAGATGACATCCATACAATCTATGAGAAATTGTACAAGCTTTCTGAGAAGCATGAGAAATTGTATAGGCTAACCACCAAGAAGCTCAGTAATGTGGAACTTGACCGTGAGGAGCTTTCCACAAAGTTTAATGAGGCTAATCAGACTTTTAGGGCGCTAAGATTTGAGAACAATTTCTTGGTTGAGAAGACCAAGAAGCTTGAAGTAGAGCTATGTCAAGTCAGAGCTCAACTAGAAAGGACTTCAAGCGTTAAGCTAGATAAGATGCTAAGCATTTAGAAATCTGCTTCAGAACGAACAGGTTTAGGGTATGGACTTTCTTCCTCTAATATTGCTGTTTTTGTTCCTCCTACTAATAATATTAAAACTAAGAACAATGAGATTAAAACTAAATTAGCTAGTGAGAACATAGACAAGGGTAAATCTATCTTAGGAGCACCCTTTAAGCTTAAGAATAAAGATGTTAAAACCCTAGGGATAAGAAGACTAACTCTCAAAAGTCTAAACAAAAGAAGCAACATCTCTGTCATCATTGTGGAGCTGCCGGTCATACTCGACCAAATTGCTACAAGTGGCTTGTCACTCAACAGAGCAACGGCATGATAGCATCTGAGAACCAGAATCAGTTTCAATCCTCTCTTGCTCCCCTTGGAGATCTTCTTAAAGCCCTCATGTTCCTTTCGAACTTGACCGGCTTTAATTCTTCCCCTTCACAGCTGGTTCAAGGGTTTGCTAGATGGAAAGGTTCTTCCAAGGTGTGGAAGGAAAAGGGTTCCAAGTGATTCTGTCACTCTTCTCTCTCTCTTCTTGTTTTTGTGTGTGCATTACTTATGTGTTTCGCTTTCATGTTTTGAGTCAGTCTAGTTTTTATGCTTTGGGTGTTTAATATGTTTTTGTTGTTTTTCTTCAGTTTTGCTTTGTTTTGTTTTTCATATAAAAAAAAAATTGAAAAATCAGAAAAATACAAAAACAGTGTGTGTTTTGTGTACATTGGTACTTGTGTACCTTGGATGATCATTGAAACAAAAACTTCTAAATTTTGTATCATTTGTAGCTTAGATGAGTTTCTCTATGCACAACTAAGCAAGTGAGCTTTGTGGCTTGTGTTTGTGATGAGTAAGATTAAGTTGTCTCTTGAACTTAACACTCGTATCACTCTTTTTGATGGGAAGGACTAAAAAATCCTGAGAGAGACTAAAAAATCTTGAGAGAAAGGCATAAATAACCATCTCACCACTGTTGCCTGCCAATCATAATAAGACACATGTATGCTTCGGCATAGCAAAAGTGCAGTGTCAATGACATTTGTGTGCTTAGGCATAGCAAAATTAGAATGTCAAATATCATTGGATATTTCTTTTCTCTCTCTAATATGCCCATGCATGATATGCTTAAAAGAAAAATATGCAAAGAAAAATCAAAAGCAAAAAGATCAAAAATGCTTTAAACATGATTGCAAGCGTGTATTCTAGGAGATGTGGGAGTTATAGGATGTACCTCAAAGGTGATAGTCCCCATCAAGCAGTTCTGATTGTGTGTGAGTTAAAGTGATTTTCTCATATCTCAAATCGTCATAACATGTATACACTTATGCAATCTTGTGATGTTTTTTTACACACAACACACAATATTCTTTGCTATTCTTGATACATGTGCAGGTACAATGTGATTTGGCCATCACGAGTTTTTACATGTATTAATGTATGCTCACTAAACTATCTTGACTTATTTTTGAAATATAAATTGTTAGACTTGTTTAGTGTGTGTGTGTGTTTTTGAAGATCCATGTGCTTAAATTTTATTTGAGAGATGTTTTTGAGAGCTTAATATGTTGATTGGATCGTTGGTTGAGTTGCATGTTGGATTGCATTCATGTCTGTGTTTTTCACATCTCGAAAAACTGCTTTTAAAAGCTGGCTTGACACCTCCCCGATACCTCCTTGATAGCTAGCTATCTGTCGAGCTTCCTAAGCTTTTTCTTATCGCAATCTTGCCAGCACCTCGATACCTGGTGGATTGATCAAGATTGGGTCTGTATCCTTGATAGCTTCTCGACACTTGGTGGATTAATCGAGCTTCTGTTCTTGATTCTGATGTTGTTCCTCGATACCTCCTCGACACCTCAGCTATCGACGAGCATTTCCTTGACACCTCATCGACAAATACCTTGATACCTCTCGATACCATCATCTGTCAAGATTTACTAGCTGCACTATATAAGCCCCCTGTGCGATTCGGAAATCATTTCCTTCGATCTCTCTCGATACTTTTCTGTTTTCTCTCCCAAAACACTCTCATCTCACTCCAAACTTGGTTCCTCAAGGATTCTTCAAGCTTTTTCAAGTTTTTCTTTACTTGGTAAGCTTCTAATCCTTTCACATTCATGCATTTCATGTTTTGAAACCTAGGTTTTGGGGTTTTTGAAAAATTTCGGGGTTTTTCAAAATTGATGAGTTTCTATTGAAATTTTGGGACGTGTTTTCACTTAAATGAGTTTAAAACCTCATATATTGCATCACATTAGCATTATAATGGTATTGTCATGCATTTAGATGTGTGCTATCTGTTGTGTGCTGATAGGTTTGGATTGGGTTGAGCCCATGATGGTATTGTCAATATACTTGATATATTTGAAACTGCTTGGGACTTTTCTGATTATCATTCTTTCTCTCCTTCTCTATTAGTTTACGTCAGTTGTGTCTATGGCACCTAAGTGTAAATCCACTCCAGCCCGGAACTCTCTTCATTCCAGTGCTTCTTCGTCATCTAATCTGACTCTATCTTATATCCGATTCCGTGATAATGATGCCTTTAAGGCATTTTCGGAGAACTTTTCTAGATGAGGCATTCATTCGGAATGCCAAGTCATTCTGTCGAACTTTGCCAACACCGACCTTCCCTCTGTCATTCATAGTAGGGGATGGGAGTCACTGTGTGATGTCCCGGTCACCTGTCCTCTCGTACTTATTCAGGAGTTTTACTCCAACATGCACGAGATTGATCGTTTAGTACCTCTTTTCTTCACTCGCATTCGAGGTACGCGCATTCCTATCACACCGCAGCTTGTTGCGGATGTGCTTCGGGTCCCTAGGATAGAGTTTCTTGACTATCCTAGTTGTGAGCGTCAGAGGACTGTGTCTAGGGATGAGCTCATATCTGCTTTCTTCCATAAAATGTCTATCATTTAAACAACACAAAGTATAGACATTCCAAAAAATGTCAAGCACCATAAATAACTATGTTCAATATTTTATCTTGAAAAAACTAAGTTTCAAAGATTGAGAAAATGATATATAAAAACCTCTTCTTCACTTTGTTGTTGGAAGCTTTTTGATCTAGTAATGTGAATGATAAAGTTTTTGGAACGACTATACTTGTTTTTATCACACATTGTCTACATTCAAAAACATACATTGAATTAAAAAATATTTTTAATTCTCTATAAAATTTCACAAGATAATAATTTCCATATGTAGTAGTACCGTCCAGTCCTTATTGCTCCATAAATTCACAAGATAGTTCCAATCATCATCCACCATGTTAGGTGGCAAAATTTCTAGTGCCTCCTCAAGATCCTCCTCACATGGCTTAAAAAAAAAATTTCATTAAGGAGCTTCGGTAATTTTTGTATGACCTATTCATTTGCCGCCAAACAAGAGTCTCTTGACCCTCAACAATGAAGTGTTCCTAAAAAATGAAAACTAATAAGGATTAGATTTGTGCATTATAAAGAAAAATTTTATTTCAAAACACTTTTATATAACGCACCAATATATAATCAAATAGTTTTTTTTTTTTGATAAGGCACCTCTCTCCAATCTTTGACTTGTAAAGGTACTATACTAATCCGTTTGACAAGGGCAATACACTCCGATTTGAATACTGTAGAGTATTTCTCTACTGGTCTTCCCTTTTTTCCATATGAATGGGAACCTTTCCTTTGTAAAGAGTTTTGCAAGTTTTAGATTCTGTGTAGCCTCTAGCTCTTTCTTATTCCCTGTGTAGTAAAAAAAATTGATAGACACATGTCAACTATAGATGGTTGCAAATATTAGAATGGTGATTTGATAGACATGTCAAAAAATGTAGTGTTTTAGTTACCAACTCGTGAGCCACCACTATCACTTGTTCCAGACTCTTCTCTTGCCATAGCTCCATAGTTTCTAGCACTTCCAATTGACTCTTCTCTTGTAGTAGCTCCATAGTCTCTAGCACTTCTAGTCGACTCTTCTCTTGCAATAGCTCCATTGTTTATGCAATTCCAATAGACTCTTCTCTTGCCATAGCTCCATAGTTTCTATCACTTCTAGCTGACTCTTGTCTTGTGATAGGCCAAGAATGTATTGACCCCTTTGATAAATTAATCAATTAATTAGGCAAGTGAATTAATTGGATTCAATTACATGCAATAAGCGTGGTAGCAAAAACAAATCATCAACTAAGTTAAATGCAGCGGAAAATAAATTTGACACAAGTGATTTGTTTACGAATGGGGAAACTACCGAGTCAAAACCCCACCAGATGAATTTAAAGTCACCATTCTCGAGAATCCATTATTATCAAAACAAGCGGTTACAAGTAAAAGGAATCCCAGTACCTAATACCAACCTACAGTTGAACCCTTACCCCAATACCCAATTGGACTTGTGATATAGCGATAATCTCTCCTTTCAATGCATGAATCCCAGTACGTGACTAACACACCAATTTGAGGAAGATGTTGGCTGTAAAGTTCTTCAATTCATCTAAAAATGAAAATCAGGAAGCGCCTTGGTCACAAAACCCTTGGCACAAAGATGCAATAGCTTCTAAAGAGAATATGATGAACTAGAGCAAATTCTGTCTCCAGTCACAATTTGCATACACAATGACTTTGCATCAAGTTGCATCACCTTGCATCCTTTGAGACGGCCCTTAAAATAATTCTTATATATGTTTAGGGTCGTGAGAAAAGAAATCCTACACAAATACACATGGATATGCATGAAATCAGATCTGGAAATCTGAATTTTGTAATTCTCAATAGATACAGCTTCTGTCGAGTTGCTGTCAAGATCCATCATTAAATCTTGATAGATATGTTTCTATCGAGCATTAATGAACGACACTTCTTCACTTGTTTCTTGGATAGATTTGCATGGCTTCAATACTAAACTTGAACTCTTGTTTCTTAAAGTACTAAACATATCCTAGATCTACCCAAATACAAGGAAAGTGCGTTTTGTTAAAGGATTAACCAATTTACATAACATACGTCTCTAACAAGTCTCACATATGTCCTAACAATCTCCCCCTTTGGCAATCCATGACAAAACCACAACAAACAAATGAATTATGAGAGAAGTCCTAAATCACTAAACTCATAACCACTTGTTGAATACAATAAAATCTAACCCTAACATAAACTCTTGAAAAACTTTACAAGAAGAGAGTTCATGGCATGGTAGATTTTCATAACCTGTCTTTCTGAAACACTTTAAACAAAACTTATCAAGGCATCTTAGTGTGAAACAGAAATAAAAATTACATACATAAAAAAACATGTGTATAAAGAGAGAAAAAAAACAACACATGAAGAGATAGGTGAAGAAATATACATCATATATATATATATATCAAAAGATAAGTACAATGTATGTGATAAAAGAATGGTCACAAGACCAGTGTACAAGAGGATATAGTAACTAACAAGAAAGAAAAGAAAAGTACATAAAATCCTCACTACATCCCTCAAAAAATCTAGCACTCTCCCTAACAAAAAAAAGTCATACGCTAACTCTCCCCCTAAATACAAGACTACTCTCATTATCCCAAAAATACTTCCCCTTTTCGTCACGAATGACAAAGAGTAAGTCACTAAGAGGTCGTCATCTCATCATCGTTGGAAGAGCTAGCATCCTCATCATTATCATCATCATCAGCACCATCATTGCCATCCTCATCTACTGAAGCCTCTAGAGAAGGAGATGGAGAAGCGGTGAAACCACCGAAGCGAGCCTGTCGTTGTGTAATACGACCGACACGGGTGTTCACCTGACACAACTCATCACTGAGACTGTCAAGGCAAGCATCCATGCGCTGAAACTGTGCCATGATGGCCTCGAGGGTCACACCACCACCTGAAGAAGAAGGAGTGGAGGTGGAAGGAACAGTGGAAGCTGGAGGATTAGTCGTCTCCGTCCATGGCCACTTCGGTTGAAGCTGGGTCTCGCTCCACTGAACAAAAGCTGTGCTGATGGCACCCATAACAGTGTAAAAGGGAGAATCAGGAATAGGGACAGAAAAATGGCAAAGGATCCGCGTGATAGCTGAAGGAAAGATAAGCTTATCACGAGTCGCTGTATCCCTATAGACATCTATGATGGAAGTGATAAAGTGAGAGGGGAAGTCAACGGTAAGATCCTCTAAGAGGGACAACAAAAATTGAGCACAAGGCTCTGTGATGGAGTTATAGTGAGACAGTGGAGTAAGAACAAATGTCATCACCATATTAAGGAATCTTAAACCTTTTGCAAAGCCCGAGCATGGGGTGTTTTGCTTCCCACCCCATAAGAAGTTGTCTCATAGAAATGAGACAGAAGCGCGTCTTTGGACACAGTCCTCAAACGCTGACAACCAGGGTAATCAGGATGTGATACCCTTGAAACATGTAGTATCTCGGATATAAGATCCGGAATGACAACGATATGTGTACCTCTGAATGTTGTGGCAAACTAAGGCACAAAGGTATCGATACCGTGCATATTGGAGTAAAACTCCTATATGAATATAGTGGGACACCTCAAGGGTATCTCACAAAGAGATTCCCATCCCCGAGTGTGAATGACATCGGGTAGAGAAGTGTCGAAAAAGTTCGACAAAATCACATGACGCTCCAGATGAACGCCACGTTTAGAAAAGTTCTCAGAGAAGTCCTAATAGGTCTTCTCATCACAAAACCAAACATGAAGAGGGGGAACGCGAGGATCAGAAGAAGATGAAGACTCGGAACAAAGAGGGTTTCGAGTCGAAGTAGATTTGCACTTGGGTGCCATGCACAGTCTATCCGAGAGAGAGAGAGAGAGAGAGAACACAATCATAAAAGAGTACAAAGAAGGAAAAGAAAAGGTATGTATGCATGAAATGTGCATGAACATGTGACGTGCTAAAAATAATTGCATCATGAGTTGAAACCCAAACCAAACCTACCAGCACACAATTTTCAATAATCAAGCACACATCTAAATGCATGAAACATTGTGAAAATGCTAATGGAATGTAATGCATGATCATATATCATCAATTAAACAACACCCAACCCAAAAATTTCACAAAAATCTCAAAACCCCAAAAAATTTCGAAAACCCTAAAACCTAGGTCTAAAATGCATGAATGCATGAAGAATGAAGGATTTAGGACACTTACCAAGTGATTTGATCTTGGTCTATGTCGAAAATCACGTGGGTAGAGGGACTTGAGTGAGAAGAGAGTGTTTGGAGGGAGAGAAAATATTTTCTGTCGAGAGAGAAGTGAGAAAAATGAATCTGATATCGTGCTGAATATATATATAGAAATCACAACTCGATGGATTGAGGAGCCATCGAGATCTGTCGAGCACTAAATCTCGATAGATATGAATCTATCGAGGTGCTGTTGAGAATCTATCGACGGTAAAAGTACCTCGATGGATCGAGATTCTGTTGAGAATCTATTGGCTAGACAGAAAGTTTCTTGATGGATCGAGAAACTGACGAGAAGCTATCAAGAGAAATTCCAGAAACCTCAATGGATCGAAGATGCGATAAGATCTATCGAAAAAGGAAGTCCAAGGGGCTCAATAGATAAGAACCTGTTGAGGATCTGTCGAGAAGCTGTTAAGCTTGAAGAAAATGAGTTTTCAAGGAGAGGAAAAACACATAGAGACAAAAGTAACAAGCAAGCTACTCAAACATAGATCCAATCAACATATTAAGCAATCACAAACATCTCTCAACAAAAAAATGCAAAGCATTCATGAACCAAAACACACACACACACACAACAAGTCTAACCAATTTTATATTTCAAAAACAAGTTAAAACAATTTAGTGAGTATACATTAACAAATGTATTCCTTGTGATGGCTAAATCACAATGTACCTGTACATGTATCAAAAGTAGCAAAGAATTTGCATGTTGTGTGTGAAAACATAGCAAGAGTATATAAGTGTCTCATATTGTGACAACTTGAGATATGAGAAAATCAATATCATTCACACACAATCATAACTACTTGATGACGACTATCACCTTCGAGGTACATCCTATAACTCTCACATCTCCTAGAAACACGCTTGCAACCATATTTAAAAGCATTTTGATTCTTTTTGCTTTTGATTTTCTTTGCATATTTTTCTTTTTAAGCATACCATTCGTGGGCATATAAGAGAGGAAGAGAATAAGTACCCAATTATATAAGCTTAAATATAACAATTTTGCTATGCTGAAGCACACAAATTTTATACATGATTGGCGGGCTTTAGCGGTGAAATGGTTATTTATGTCTTTCTCTTAGGATTTTTTAATCATTCCCATCAAAAAGAGTGATATGAGTGCTAAGTATAAAAGATTACTTAATCATACTCATCACAAACACGAGCCACAAAGCTCACTTACATAGTTGTGCATTGAGATGCTTATCTAAGTTACAAAAAATACAAAGTTTAGAAAACTTTATTTCAATGGCCATCCAAGGTACACAAGTACCAATGTACACAAAACACATACTGTTTTTGTATTTTTGTAATTTTTCAATTTTTATTTTTATTTTTATGAGAAACAAAATAAAGAAGAACTGAAAACAAACAAACAAAAACATGTTAAATAAAGCAAGCATAAAACTAGACCAACTCAAAATAAGAAAGCAAAACACACAAGTAATGCATAACCATAAAGGGAGAGAGAAAAAAAGTGACTAAATCACTTTAAGCGTTTTTCCTTCCACAACTTGGAAGAACGTTTCCTTTGAGCGAACCTTTGATCTGGTGGTGAGGGGAAAGAATTGAAACCTTTCAAGTTCGAAAGAAACATGAGGTCCTTGAGAAGATTTCCAAGAGGAGCAAAAGAGGATGGAAACTTATTCTAGTTTTCGAACGAGTGCATATTATTGCTTTATTGAGTGGCTAACCACTTGTAGCAATTTAAACGAGTATGCCGTCAAGCTCCACAGTGATGACAGACTTTGGTTGAGACTTTTTGTTGTTAACCTTCTTAGTCCTAGGGTTTCTAGTCTCTTTCTTTTCAACCTTAAGGGGTGTCCTAGAATAGATTTGCCCTTGTTTGCGTTCTCACTAGCTATTTCAGTTTTAGTTTCATTGTTCTCAGAATTAACATTATTAGCAGGTGAGACAAACACAATAGTACTAGAAGAGGCAATATTAGGAGAAGAGAAATCATAGCTTAAACCAGTTTTATCAGACATAGCTTTCTGAAAGCTTAGCATCTCATCAAGCTTTGCACTAGAAGTCCTTTCCAATTGAGCTCTAACCTAGAACAGTTATGCTTCAAGCTTCTTTATCTTTTTAGCAAGGAAGTTGTTCTCGAATTGCAAAGCTTCGATGGTTTGATTTGCTTCATCAACCTTTGTAGAGAGCTCCTCTCGATCTAGCTCAACATCACTCAGCTCCATGGTGGCTAGTCTATACAGTTTCTCATGCTTCTCAAAAACCTTGTATAATTTTGCATAGGCTGTATGGATGTCATCTTGATCTTCCATTTTCTCAAACTTAGAATCCACCTAGTCCTCTTCATCATCCACTGGTTCTGAAACCCCATTAGTAGGATCAACTGTAGTAGTGAATGCATTTAAAATTCCCTAGTCATCACTGTTATCTAACTCATCCTCAGGCTCGGTGTCACTCAAGGTAGCAATAAGGGCCTTGCTTTTCCTAATAGACTTAAGATATGTTGGACATTCTTGTTTCATGTGTCCAAAACCTTGACATCCGAAGCACTTTGGTCCGAAGGGAATAATGTACTGACCACCATCCTTAGCATCCTTCTTTCATCTGTCTTGGTTTTTGAACTTAGATGAACTAGATTGCTTACGATCCTTGTCAAATCCTTTTGCATTAGCATTCTTCATGAACTTCTTGAACTGTCTAGTCGATAGGCCACAAACTGAATGACCCCTTGTGATAGAAATTAATTAATTAATTAGCCAAGTTATTAATTAATCAATTTATCATGCAAACGCGTGGTAGCACAAACAAATCACCAATAAACTAATAATGCAGCAGAAAATAAATAACACGGTGATTTGTTTACGAATGGGGAAAACCTAACGGCAAAAACCCCACCGGGTGATTTTCAGGTCACCACTCCCGAAACTCCACTATTATCATAACAAGCAGTTACAAGTAAAGGAATCCCAAGTACCTTACCAACCTACAGTTGAACCCTTACCCCAATACAGCAATTGGACTTGTCTGTAGTGACAGTTCCCCTTTCGATGCACGACTCCCAAGTATGTGACTAACCAATTGTGCGAATCCCAGTACGCGACTTCAATCATCAACTAAAAAGGTTGTTGGTGCAAAGTTCTTCAGTTCATCCACACGATGAAGATCAAGAAGATGCTTGGTCACAAAACCCTACGATGCACATACACAGTAACTTCTTCAAAAGAAAGAGATGAGCTAGGGCAAGAACTTCGTCTCCGGTTACAACTTGCTTGAACAGAGTTTGCTCAAAGCTTATGCAACTTGTGAACTGTTTGACGGCCCTTAAAACAATCCTTTTATATGTTTAGGGTTAAGAGAAAAGAAAGCCCAAAGAAAAATTCATGGATCCCAAGAAAATCATATTTGAATTTTGAAAATCTTAAATCTCGACAGATAGAAGGTGTCGAGCAGGTGTCGAGCACACCGAATCTTTGAACAACTTTCTTAAGCTTGATAGATAAAGCTGTTGAGCCAGCTGTCGAGTTTTAATGATTTTGCACTATGAACTTGTTTTCTTGGACAGACTTGAAGGTTTCAATACTTAATCTTGAAACATGGTGTTTTGAAATATTTAAACACATCTTAAATCTACCCAAATACAAGTAAAATGTGTTTTGTCAAAGGATAAGCCAATTACATAAAATCATGACATATGTTCTTAATATGTAAAACACATATATCCTAACACTAGTGATGTAGGATTTCATCTTGGAATCTTCGTCATCAGAAGACTCATAAATTTCATTGCTTTTGGCCTTAAATGTCATGCTGTTGCTTTTGCTCTCTTTCCCAATTCTAGTCAAACCCAATTCATAGGTTTGCAAGTTGCCAACTAGCTCCGTCAAAGGAATAAAGTTAATATCCTTTGATTCTTTAATCGCAATGATCTTAGCATGAAATCTCTCAGGCAGAGACCTTAGCACCTTTCTTGCAACCTTAGGTTCGGTAATAGTTTCCTTAAGATTAAAGACAGAGTTGACTATGTCCTTTAGCTTGGTATAGAACTTGTCAAATGACTCATCCTCCATCTTAATCTCTTCAAAACTCGTAGTAAGCCTTTGAAGTTTTGAATCCTTGACAGCCTTAGTCCCTTCATAGGTTGTCTAGAGGATAGTCCATGCTTCCTTAGCAGTTTCAGTAGATGATATCTTCTTGAACTCCTCATTGGTGACTGCACTGAATAGAGCATTCAATGCTCGGCTATTGAAGTTTGCTGCTTTAATCTTAGCATCATCACAATCAGCTGGTGCTTCCTTTGGCTTAGTTTAGCCAATCTCCATAGCTTGTCACACCTTCTCATCTAAGGACTGCAAGAAAGCTCTCATGCGTACTTTCCAGTAGTTAGTACCATCAAATAAAGGAAGTATAATAAGAAACTGTCTTCTATCCATGACAAACAAATGTCAATAGATCACACAGCAAAGATTAATCTTAATCAGAGTTTGCCCGCTCTAATACCACTTGATAGGCCAAAAAGGTATTGACCCTTTTAGTAAATTAATCAATTAATTATTTAAGTGAATTAATTAGATTCAATTACATTCAATAAGCATAGTAGCATAAATAAATCACCAACTAACTTAAATACAGTGGAAAATAAATTTGACACAAGTGATTTATTTACGAATGGAGAAAACCATCGAGGCAAAACCCCACCGAGTGAATTTAAAGTCACCACTCCCGAGAATCTACTATTATCAAAACAAGCGGTTACAAGTAAAAGGAATCCCAGTACCTTATACCAACTTACAATTAAACCTTTATCCCAATACCCAATTAGACTTGTGATGTAACAATAATCTCTCCTTTCAATGCACGAATCCCAGTATGTGACTAACCAATGATGCATAGATCCCAGTACGTGACTAACACACCAACTTGAGGAAGATGTTGGTTGCAAAGTTCTTTCATTCATCTAACAATGAAGATCAAGAAGTTCCTTGGTCACAGAACCCTTGGCGCAAAGACACAGTAGCTTTTAGAGAGAATATGATGAATTAGGGCAAAATCTATCTCTGGTTACAATTTGCATGCATAATGACTTTCCATCAAGTTGCATCACCTTGCATCCTTTGAAACGGCCCTTAAAATAATCTTTATATATGTCTATGGTTGTCAGAAAAGACCTTACACAAATACATATGGATATGCGTGAAATCAGATTTGGAAATTTGAATTTTGTAATTCTCAATAAATACAGCTTCTATCAAGATCCATCATTAAACCTTGATAGATATGTTTCTGTTGAGCTATCTGTCGAGCTTTAATGAACATCACTTCTTCACTTTTTTCTTGAATAGATTTGTATGGTTTCAATACTAAATTTGAACTTTTGTTCCTTGAAGTACTAAACCCATCCTAGATCTACCCAAATACAAGTAAAGTGCGTTTTGTTAAAAGATTAGTCAATTTACATAACATATGTCTCTAACAAGTCTCACATATGTCCTAACATCTTGCAATAACTCCATTGTTTCTAGCACTTCCAACCGGCTCTTCTCTTGCCATAGCTCCATAGTTTCTAGCACTTCTAGCCGACCCTTGTCTTTTCTTAGCTCCATAGTTTCTAGCAGTTCTAGCCAAATCTTTTCTTGCAATAACTCCATTGTTTCTAGCACTTCTAGCTGACTCTTCTCTTGCCATAGCTCCATAGTTTCTAGTACTTTTAGCTAACTCATCTCTTGCAATAGCTCGATAGTCTCTAGCACTTCTAGTCAACATTTCTAGCAATTCCAGTTAATTCTTCTCTTGTAGTAGCTCCATAGTCTCTAGCACATCTAGTCGACTCTTCTCTTACAATAGCTCCATTGTTTCTAGCACTTCCAGTAGACTCTTCTCTTACCATAGCTCCATAGTTTCTATCACTTCTAGCCGACGCTTGTCTTGCAATAGCTCCATTGTTTCTAGCACTTCCAGTAGACTCTTCTCTTACCATAGCTCCATAGTTTCTATCACTTCTAGCTGACACTTGTCTTGCAATAGCTCCATTGTTTCTAGCACTTCCAACCATCTCTTCTCTTACCATAACTCCATAGTTTCATGCACTTCTAGCCAGCTCTTTTCTTGCAATAGCTCCATTGTTTTTAGCACTTCCAACTGACTCTTTTCTTGCAATAGCTCCATAGTTTCTAGCACTTCTAGCTGATTCTTCTCTTGCAAATGCATCATTATTTCCAACACTTCTAGCCATAGGTAGAATTCCTTCAAAAATTTTTAAACGAGGTTATAAAGAGTAGGAAAAAAAAAATACTCTTTCCCATAATATGTGGCCTGCATTACATGAAAAACAAGAATTCTTAATTAAAATATTAAAAGCAAGCAAGAATGACAATTCTATTCAACTTAAGAATTACTTGGCAAGGAATAATGAAGACCTGTAAGTCACTTTTATTTTAAAATGTTACAATATAATTGGCACCTTAAACTTTAAACATTAAAACTAGTTGTTTATTCAATGAGAAGCACATGCAAGCCAACAGCTGTCAGTATTTATAGCCTATCCATAGTATAAGATTGAAATTTAAGAAGCACCTTGACATTGTGGAGAACAATGTAGTCTTTGTATGACTTAACATGTGGAAGATCCTCCAACCTTGTAGTGAATATATGCACAGGGAACTCTTTGTCCATATAGGACTCATCCACAATCCTCAGTAATGAAAAATAATCTAAAATACCCATAAGATAAATTTTCTATAAATAAGACTGAAAGCTTAAAAAGGAGGTAAAATTTGTCATATATATATATATATATCCAAAGGCTAAGAAACTGAAAGAGTATGTGTAAAATGAGAAAATAAAAATAAAAAAGAAAAGGAAAGAAAGAAATAAAGTAGGTACCACTTCCTCTACTCTTTCTGGGAAAAGTGAATTCCCTAACAATTCCAACAAGGTTGAAGTTGAAGTTAATCCTTATTAAGGCATCTCTTATTACAGTGTTACAGTTTTTGCTCATCTTGCCAAACTCTCTCTCTCTCTCTCTCTCTCTCTTATTGACATACACAATAAAGTAGTCACAATAACTGATAGTAATGAGAAGGAAGGATTGGTATAGTACTGCTACAATGAAGAAGAGGAAAAAAACACCACACCACACCCCCTCTATTAGTATTAATTAATGAGAATAATTATTACTCCTACTCCTACCCTATGATCCATCCTAGTTCAGTTTTAGAGACAACTTTGTTCTATTTGACGAACCTAACTAGATTTATGTGGGCCTCTGTTACCTTACTTACTTGGAGAGATTGGGCCCATATTGACTATTGAGATTTCGGGGGCTGAAAAATGGGCTTCTTGAGCTTTTTTTTAGTCTTTCGTTGGAGCCATGATCCCATGGGCCTGCTCTAAGGCTTTTTTAGTTTTTGCAATGTATACATGAGAGAGAGAGAGAGAGAGAGAGAGAGAGAGAGAGAGAGAGAGAAATATGGCTTGTTTATTAATTATATGGTCTTCTAATACATGCTTATCAAAGGAAATTTTTATTTTTTTCTTATCCTAGTTCAACAGAATCTGAAATACGGTTTGGAAGTAAATTGTACTAAAGTAATTATTTTGTAGCCCCAAATTAATTCACACCAAACATGTAAGGTGTACGAAATTAAGATAAGCCAAAGGCAATACAAAAAGAAGTATTAATCAAGCTTGGTACGCAATACAATAAACCTCCACAATTTATTGTTTAACTACCATAATAGATAAAGCTTCACACAGAATGAGCAAGTCACTTAATATAACTAACACAATAGATCAGGCTTCACACATAATGAGCAAGTCAGTGGAGCAAGAGAATCAGTATGCGCACTACAAATATTGATTATGTAAATGAAGTCAAATCGACTCAATAAAATACCAAGGTTTCACATTCTCAAAAAAAAAAAAAAAAAAAAAAAAAAAAAAAAAAACAAAACAAAACCTAAGGTTTCAGGAGAATAATTGATCTTAGATCCAAGTAGCTAAAGAATCACACAGTAATACTCTACATGACCATTTGTAACACATTTAAAACTACAACAACTAATTCTACCACTAATAGGGGAAAATATTAAAAAGTAGGTCCAAGCAACTAAATTTTCAAACAGCAAAACTATAAATGGCCATCTATAAACACCGTTCAGCACCATGCAAAAAAAAATTCTAACACTGTAAATAAAAGAGAAAACAGATAGAAAATAAAGTTGACCCTTTAGATGATGATATTGCAGAAACTGACACTATAAGCACGGATCATTCAAAAGCTTATAAAGGGTCTTGCAACAATTTTACTCAAAAAGAAAGGGAAAAAGAAGGGGGGGGGGGGGGGGGGGGGGGCGGGGGGGCTTACAGAATATCTCTCTTGACCATTCACCAAAACTTTGTGCAATGTGGACCTGAGTACAAGCGTAAAGCAAAATGTTAGTCAAACAAGAGTCAAGAAGAAGATTTTCAGAAAAGGTGGCAACAAAAAGAGAGTTTTCATCCCAAGTGTTTTTCTATAGGGCCTTTCTAAACTCTGAGAGGATGCCTTGGTAACAAAATGCATGTAAAAGTCAACAGCTAAAATTGAATAGGAATTCAATAGAAGAAGGTTTAGAATGCACCTGCAAAGAAGTAGTTCACAGAAATAGAGGGCAATTAGTAACTTTAGATTGAAATTCTGACCAAAAGGGATGCAGACGTCATGATTTTTGCTTAAATATATTAAGGTTCTCTCAAGCCGATCCTCAATCAACTTTCCAATGTAAAAAAATTATCTCACAATCAAAGCAATAAGCCAATACCCATTGGTGAATTTCATTTGAAAAGGTGTCAAATTCAAAAGTTCACCTATTTTCTAGGCAGCAAATGGCCCTTTTTCAACTCTAGTGACCATATAGAACTACTACAGATGCAAAATGGCTGCAATAGATCCATTTTTTATTCTTTCCCTCTGTAAAGTGCCATGATAGCAGCCTAAAGCAAACTCAGGCTCTTCACAGCTTGCAATGCCCACTATTTTATCCACGCTTTTTCTTTAATATTTATGCACTAATTATGCAATACCTCCTTCGCCAAAAACTTCTCTTAAGTGCAATATATCCTAAGAATGAATCATTCAAACTAGTGGTTGTATTCGACACATGAACTTCCACTATTTTTTAGCTTATTTTCTTCTAATATTCTAAAATTTGACCACATTATCAGCCTCATTCACAATCTGTATTTTTATAAAATTATTGCAGACCAATCCAAACCACAATTAGATGAGCTTTCTTTTCAAAACAATTAGATGATTTTTTATTTGTTTACAGAAATATACAGTGTTAAAACAAAATCATTACATATGGATTGTACTTACTTTGTTTTCAAAGAAACCTGTTACTATAAGCCTCAAAGCTATATACCCTTTACCACAACTTATATTAATTGTTGGAAAATTTACATAAAACACTCATGAAAAACGCATCAAACTCTGAATTCCAAAAGACCATTGAGCATATCTATTGTCCACAAGTTAGTTCCTGGAAATTCCATCTATTCACAACTTAAATCTAAACTATTAAAGCTATAAACTAATTATCCTCCACAAATCTCTTATTCTTTGTTTTCCTTTTAATTTATTTTTTACTCTTTGGGTAATTTCCACAAGCACTTGGTACACATACTCTATGTCTAGACTTGCACAGACCAGGTTGAAGGATAGTAAATGTTTTCCACTTCTAATCAAGGAGTCTAGCAATGAGAAATACATCAACTTAACGCAGCAGCTAGGAAATATCAATTTAAAAACATATGGCTTTATCAAAAGTTATTCTATAGTTGAGGAAGTGTTATCATTGACTTCCTCATCACATCATGATGGGTAAGTTATCTAAATCAAAGTTGCCTAATGCCTAACACTACTCCTCCTATGAGTAGTCTACAATTAAAGGAGATATTTGAAGCCAAAATAGAAAAATTGAAAAACAAACCTAAACTCAAAAGCATTTTGCATTTACATGAAGGAACATCAATGTTTACCTTAAGGAGTAAAAGTCTTGTGACACCAAGTACAAGCGCTGCACCTCCAACAAACCCAATGGACTCACCAAATAACAAAAATGCAAGTATAGCCACTGCTAAAGATTGAGAGTCAATTATTTGATCACCAAGACTCCTTTTCATGTTTAAACTAGCATTTTCATTGGTCAAGAAAGTCAACTTCAATGGCGGTAAATAACAATTCAGCCATTTTTGTGATAAGTAAGAGTAATTATATTAATAAACAATAATTCTAGATTTGCTGTTTAATTATACAAGTTATATACAAAAAAATCCAAAATCAAAAGCAAAACGTTTATGCTATCTATGGAAAAACAAAAAAATACAAAATTGAAGGTTAGGTTTTCAAGGAGAATGTGCAATTGGATTCATCGATATATAGAAGATACCTAATCAGAGTTTTGGATAGGTAAAAGTGTGAAAATATACAAGATTTGGATGTGATTGTACCAACTTGGTGAATCTGAAGCAAAGCAAAATCAACCAAAGTCAAAAACTCTATTTGGTTGCCGAGAAAATAACAGAAAAACCCAAGGAAGGAAGAGAGAGAGAGAGAGAACTTGTGAGGAGCTGAGAACCTATGTTTAGGCTGAGACAGATGTGAGCTATGAAAGAGAGCGGAAGCAAAAGCGAGAGAGCCTACCTTAACGTTTTAAACTATGTGAGTTTAAAATGAGCTTTTATACAATATAGTGTTCTTGATTTCCAACGTTTTACAACCGTTGATACAAAATTTAATTTATTTTATCCACAGTTGATCAAGCTGTTAATAAAACTATTCTCTTTTTAATATTTTTGACCCCCTTTTACCACGATGCCTGAAGAGAAAAACTAAAACCAAATATTTTTTAATACTTTTTCCAACAGTTATAACAACTGTGGAAATAAGTATATGAATTTCCTTATTTTTACTCTACAGTTGTACTCAACCGTAGAAAATTAAGTTTTTATTTACATTTTTTAGTGACCGTGGATATAAATATGTTGAAAAAACTCAAGTTTATTGTAGTGAGTGGGTCCATGGTGGTGAAGTGCCTATTGTTCCAAAGCATGGATAATGAGGATGATAATATTTACGGCCCAGCTGGAGTATTTGGGAGCTTCCAACAGCAAAATGTGGAGGTTGTGTATGACTTGGAGCAAGAGAGAGTTGGCTTTCAACCTAGGGACTGTGCTGTAGCAGCGGTTGCTCAAGGACTTCACAAAATGTAGTTAATGGTGGTTCTCTTTTTGCTGAAGTTAAGGGTGATTCTTCTTCTTATGTACTCGTGCTTTTCAACGGGCACAATGAGGCATGGCAGTTTTCCTAGGCATTATTGATTTGATTGTCTTTTTCGTTACTTTTCTTTCCTTCTTTGATGGTTATTTGAGTACTTTTGATTCGTTGTATGGCTTTTATTGATCAAGAAATGAGATTGATATATTCTTTTTTTTTTTTTTTTTTTTGAGGGGAAAACAACTGAACTTTATTATTGAATACCAACTAAATTAGAATGAAATACTATAAGAAAGCACAGAAATCTTGAAGAGGAAACAATGTGCGAGAGAGAGAATGAAAGTTGAAGAAAATACTGATTTCTATTGAATGAATGAATCTGTACAATCTCTGTGTCTAAATACCAAAACAGAGGCTTGGAAAATATCCCAAATCATACGGGGACAGTTATAGCACGTGTAACAGTTAGTTATTCCACATGTGAACATCTCCTACTTTAAATACATTACAAATTACATGTAGCTTTAGATACTGAAAACACAAAACTACAACAATTATACTTCACTAATGTCGTTTAGTCAGATAGTTCATTTCTTCGTTCCTTTCTTCTTTTGCTTCATCTCTTCTCTTTCTTTCTGATGTGAGCTACAATCTTGATACTCCCCCTCAAGATGAGAATTGGGATTGTGAATGTTCACAATACACATCTTGGAAAGTAATGCTTTCAACTGTTGACCACTAGGAGCCTTTGTGAGAAGATCAGCTAGCTGTGAATGAATAGGAGTGAAAAATAATCGAATGACCTTATCTTGAACTTTTTCCCTGACCAAGTGGCAATCTATTTCTATGTGCTTGGTTCTCTCATGAAATACAGGATTCTCACCAATGTATATGGCTGCTTGATTATCACAGAAAAGCATAGCAAGTTTTGGATGAAATACCTCTAAATCCTTTAACAAGGCCAGAATCCAAGTTATTTCACATGTAGTCACTGCCATGGCTCTATACTCTGCCTCAACAGAGGATCTAGAGACTATAGATTGCTTTTTGGTCTTCCATGAAATGAGAGAATCACCTAAGAAAATACAAAATCCGGTGGTGGATCTTCTAGTGTCAATGCAAGATGCCCAGTCTGCATCTGTGTATGCTTTTAAATGCAAATCTGACTTGGATGATAAAAGAATGCCCTGACCAGGACTTCCTTTAAGATATTGCAGCACTTTATAAGTTGCATCCAGATGAGGTTTGCGTGGCTTGGACATAAATTGACTCAATTTTTGTACTGAGTAAGCAATATTTGGTCTGGTTATGGTGAGATACAACAATCTCCCTACTAGTCTCCTGTAAACACCAGGATCAAGTAGTAACTCCCCACAAAACTTGCTTAACTTCAAATTTTGTTCCATAGGAACTTTACTTGGTTTGCAACTTGACATCCCAGCATCTTTAAGTATCTCCAAGGTATATTTTCTTTGGCATAAAGAAATGCCTTGTTCTGATCTAGCCACTTCAAGACCAAGGAAAAATTTCAGGTTTCCAAGATCTTTCAGCTTGAATTCTTGATCTAAAAACACCTTAAGTTCTTCAACAGCATGAACATCATTGCTGGCAATAAGGATGTCATCAACATACACCAAAAGAGCTATAAATGACTGATTAAATTTCTTGGTAAACAAAGAGTAATCTGACTTAGATTGTTTGAACCCACACTTCAAAATGGTAGATGAAAACTTAGAGTACCATTGTCTTGAGGCCTGCTTAAGACCATACAATGATTTATTGAGTTTACACACCAAATGCTCCCCCTTGCTGTGAAAGCCTTGAGGTAGGTGCATGTAAACTTCCTCATGGAGATCACCATGGAGGAAAGCATTGTTTACATCAAGTTGAACAAGGTGCCAACCCTTCACAGCAACAATAGCAAGGACTATCTTCACTGAAGTCATCTTTGCCACAAGAGAGAAAGTGTCTATGAAGTCTAAACCCTCTTGTTGAGTGAATCCTTTGGCCACAAGTCTGGCCTTGTACCTCTCCACTATTCCATTAGCCTTATAATTGATCCTATATACCCATTTCCACCCAATGGCCTTTTTGTGAGAAGGTAGGGAAGTAAGAGTCCAAGTCTAATTAGATTCCAAAGCTGCAATCTCATCAGCCATAGCATTCTGCCACTTAGGATCTTTGACAGCCTCAGAATAGGATTTAGGCTCAGAAATAGCAGTGATTAGGGAACAAAAATGAGCATAAGAGGATGATAGACCAAAAGAACCAATATAATCAAATAAAGGATACTTAGTACCTGACATGGAGGAGCTGGAACCAAACTTGATGGCTAGATTGGAATGATCAAACTGAGCATGAACAACATTACTGCATTTATAATCTTGCAAATAAGCAGGAGCTTTACTGATTCGTGTAGATTTCCTTAAGGATGGAATGGAAGCAGGAATAGAAACAGGTATTGAAGCAGGAAGTGAAGCAGGAATGGAAGCAGGTATGGGATTAGGAATGGAATCAGAAATAGGAGCAAGTATGGGGTCTGCAGAATTAGGAGGAATAGTATCAAGGGAAGGTGCAGATGTAGGTATTGAATTGGATAAATCTGAAGTATTGGGAGGTAAGACAGGATTGGACAAAACAGATGTAGAATCTGTAGTGGGAAGTATTGGTGTATGGGGATCAATAATAGGAGTGGCAACAAAAGGTAAGGGGTCAATGTAAGGGTCCGGGGAAGGGAAAAGGTGAGGTAAAGTGATTGTGGAATGAGGGGAAGAAGAATATGTGGAGGATATATAAGGGAAGACAGCCTCATGAAAAAGAACATCCCTGGAGACAAATATTTTCTTGCTAGCTAAATCAAGCACCTTGAAACCTTTAACCCCATAAGGATAGCCCAGAAAAACACATGGTAAGGATCTAGGATCAAATTTATACCTATTGTGAGACAAAGTAGAGGCAAAACAAAGGCATCCAAACACCTTTAGATGATCATAGGAAGGGATTTTGTTGTAAAGTTTCTCAAAGGGAGTTTTGTTGCCTAGAGTAGAAGAAGGTAACCTATTTATAATATACACAGCAGTTAAAACACATTCACCCCAAAAGGTAAGAGGCATATTGGACTGAAACTTTAAGGCTCTTGTAATGCTCAATATGTGTTGGTGTTTCCTCTCCACAACTGAATTTTGTTGTGGAGTGGCTACACAAGAGTGCTGATGCAGAATTCCATGATTAGCATAAAATTCTGTTAGAGTAAATTCTTGAGCATTATCAGTCCTAATAGCCTTGATTTTAGTGTTAAACTGTGTGGATATCATGTTGAAAAATAAAATTAACAAGGGTCTGGTTTCAGATTTGGTTTTCATAAGGTACACCCATGTGGATCTAGTGGCATCATCAACAATGGTAAGGAAATATCTAAAACCATCATGAGTGGACTTAGCAAAAGGGCCTCATACATCACAATGAATAAGATCAAAAGGAGTTGCAAACAAATGATTAAAGAAAGGAAATGGAAAACGTTTCTGTTTAGCAATGGGGCAAAAGAGTACAAGTTTTATTGCTATGAACACTGCTTACATCAGGAATACAATCATGTAAAGCATGAAGTTTGGCATCTGAAGCATGTCCTAGTCTAAGATGCCAAAGAAATGGCTTGGTTATGACAGGAACATTAGAAACATTATTGACAAAAGTACCAAAAACATAATCTAAAATGGAAGATGCTGCAGAATCAGATTTGCAAGGAGTTGTAGATAGCAAGTAGAGGTTGTTATGTAGTTTACCCACTCCAATCGTTTTCCAACAAGAAAGGTCCTGTATAAAACACAGATTGGACAAGAAAATGAAACAACAGGACAATCTTTTTGTCAATTGACTCACAGAGATCAGATTGAAAGTGAAAGCAAGAACACATAACACATTTTCAAGGATAAGGCTAGCTGTGACTTGAATGGTGCCAATGTGTGTGACAACAACTCTTTCACCATTAGGTAGTTGAACAAAAGATGAGACAGAACTAGTGATTTTAGTGAATAATTTGATAGAATGGACAATGTGATCTGTTGCCCCAGTGTCAAGGACCCAAGTTTGTTTATCAAAAATTGTTTTACTGGCTGGATTGTTGGCAAAGATGGAATGTTGCATACTTAAGCAAACAAAATCTTGAAAAGAGTCACAAAAATTACCTGAAATGGCAAAATTGGCTGTGGCTATAGCATCATTGGAATTACCAGAAGTGGATGCATGAGAGTTCAGTAGAGAGAGCAACTGTTGATACTGCTCTGAAGTGAAAGGAAAGGGATTATTCTGCTGCACAAACTCAAATTGACCTTGATTATCATCAACCATAACCTGATTGACCTTGGCCATCCTTCCATTTTGCTTATAACCTTGAGGAAATCCAACAAGCTTGTAACATTTTTCCATGATGTGACCAAGCTTTCCACAGTGGCTGCACACAGGTCTTCCTTTGCCAGCATTGCCCTTGAAATTTCTACCATTACTGTTGTTTGAAGGAGAACCTTGATTGAAAACTTGGTTCTTAACAGCAAGTGCAGCTAATTCAACAGAAGGAGCACCATTAAAGGTTGGAAACCTTTGCCTTTCTTCCTGGATTACCAATGAGAAAGCCTTATCTATTGATGGAACAAGCTCCATCATAAGGATTTGAGTCTTGGCTTGTGAATAGCAATCACTCAATCCATTGAGAAACTGCATTATTGAATCTTGATGATAAAGCTGTGTAATCTTATCATTTACTCCACAAGTGCATTTGCCACATGAACAGCTTGGCAAAGGCCTGAGATTCAACAGTTGATCCCAAGCAGCTTGAAGATCAGTGAAAAAGGTTGTTCCTGTAGAATCTCCTTGCATTATAGTGGAAATCTGCTTCTGGAGCTGAGAAATTCTTGGTCCATTTGCTTATTGGAAGCGAATCTTGAGTGCATTCCACATTGCAAGAGTTGTGTCTCTGTAAATAACACTAGCTTTGATGTGAGGTGAAACAGAATTCAAGATCCAAGATGAGATCATTGAGTTGCATTTTGACCAAGCTTGCTTCTCGAGTGGTGTAATTGCCATTGCAACAGTGATGGAGCCATCAACAAAACCAAGTTTGCTCTTAGCATCCAAAGCCATTATCATCGCTCTAGCCCAGGTTGGATAATTATCCTCAGTCAGGTGTTGAGCAACGAGGATCGTACCAGGAGATTCACCATGATGCAGAAAGAATGGACTACGAGGATCTTCCATTGGAGAAAGCTCGCGATGTGAAGAAGTAGATGAGGTAGTTTCAATGTTTGATGCCATTGATAAAGGCTCAAGCTCTGATACCATATAAGAAAGCACAAAAATCTTGAAGAGGAAACAATGTGTGAGAGAGAGAATGAAAGTTGAAGAAAATATTGATTTCTATTGAATGAATGAATCTGTACAATCTCTGTGTCTAAGTACCCGTTTGGTTCAACTTTTAGAGCCTAAAAGTTGCGTTTTGCAAAACGCTGGCCCAAAAATTGCGTTTGGTTATTACAAAACGCAACTTTGGGTCAAAAGTTGCGTTTTAAAAAACGCCCAAAACGCGCCTCAGTCCTTATGCGAAGCATCAGGTCCATTTTCCAAAAGTCCTTGGGCGTTTTGGGGTATCCGTTGGGGTGAGCAGGCAATTACGAAATTACCCTTCAAATGCTCATGTCTTCAGAGATCGCACAGGCACTTCATTTCACTTTGGGTCTCTCTGCTCTGCGCAAGCTCCTTCGTTCCTCTCATCTCTGTGCTGCTACAAGTAACAACTTTCCGCGCGTAAGTCTCTCTTTTCTTTTGTCATCCGTTGGTCGTCTTCTTCCTCTTCTTCTTCTTCTTTCTTCGTCTTCTTCAACGGGCCTTCCTCTGTAATTTTTTTTTTTTTTATTTGTCTAATCTGATCTGAGAAATACATTTTGCAGGTAGAGTTTTGATCAAAAAAACCCCAAGCAACACGGATCTGCTACCCAAAGCCACCAGGTACCAACATTGATCTGGAATTTTTTTTTTTTTTTTTACCAAGCTGAAAAAAAGAATTTTCAGATCTTGCATGCTTTGTTCTTGCTAAAGATATATTTGTTCTCTTGCCGGGTACTGAAAAAGCTTTATGGGTACATGCTTCGTAATTTATTTATTTTTTATTTGTGTTTTTGTGGATGCTCTGTCTCATGCGATATCTGATTTGGGTATTTTATTAGTATGATTTGGGTATTTTAGAAATATAAAGAATGAGAAGGAAAGAAGAATTTTCAGAAGAAATATAAATATTTTTGATACTGGTTGATATGGTTCGTTGTGTATGTGACATTGTGGAATATTGGCTTTGTTGGTTGCTGCATGGTGAAGTGCTGATGGGGTGTTGATTGGAAATGGATGGTAGAGATGTTGTTGTTGCTGGATGCATAATATTTTTATTTATTAGTTATTAGCATGAACTGAAATTAGTTTTGTGTAAATTTTAGTTTTTGTTTTTATCCTTTTTGGGTCTAACTTGTGATTGGTTTTAAGGAATCTTTCTAATTTTGGTCCTTGAATTTAACATAAACTAGTAAGGTTTTTTACTAAATTTGATATTTCGTATTCATTAATGGCCGTATAGGAAAGGTAATGGAGCCAAGGAGGTTGTACAGAGTAATCACGAAGTAAAAGTCTATAATGGTGTGGACAAATATTACAAATTGTAATAAAATGATAAGAATTAACCTCTTGGACATTATTATAGCCTTGCACTAGTATTATTTCATAGTACCTTGCAAACTAAAATGAAATAATTATAGTCAGTAACTTAAGACAACTCCCTTTTTTTGTTAGTAATTATAGATGGATGATGATGAAGAAGAGGACCCGCACACAGTGCAGCAGCTGGTCTAGCTGCTGCACCAGTGCAGTGTGCAGCCCAAGCTGCACACAGTGCAGCAGCCAGTGCAGCTTGGGCTGCTGCACTGGGTTGCACACAGTGCAGCAGCTAGACTAGCTGCTGCACCTGTGTGCAGCCCAGTGCAGCAGCCCAAGCTGCACTAGCTGCTGCACTGTGTGCAGCTTGGGCTGCTGCAATGGGTTGCACACAGTGCAGCAGCTAGACTAGCTGCTGCACCTGTGTGCAGCCCAGTGCAGCAGCCCAAGCTGCACTAGCTGCTGCACTGTGTGCAGCTTGGTCTGCACACTGCACTGGCAGCTAGTCCAAGCTGCAACATGGATGATTATAATTCTATTTTTTGCATTCTATTTTTTGCATTCCCGGCTGGAATTCTATTTTTTGCATTTCTTATGGTTGGTTAACTTTATAGATGGGTAAAAAGACTACTTCCAACTCTGAGGTAAAAAAGGCTAGAGCAGACTGGGATATTAATCCAACGTGGACAACTACCTTTTGTAACATTTGTGTGGAACAAATTCAAGCCGGGAATAGAACAAAAGGTGCTGGCTTTAGTACCAAAGGTTGGGTCAATTTGGTGACCAAATTTTGTAATGAGACCGGTCTAAACTATGATAAGGACCAATTAAAAAGTAGGTGGGATGTATTGAAAGGTGACTGGAGAGTGTGGGAAAGATTGAAGAATCTTGACACAGGTTTAGGTTGGGATGCAGAGAAGGGAACGATTGCTGCTCCTGATGAATGGTGGGACCTAAAGTTGAAGGTGAGTTGAGTATTTTATTAATATGTAGTTAGTTGAAGATAGTTTTTTTTATATTATTGTTATATGAGTGAAATTACAATTACATATTGTAGGAATTACCCAAAGCCAAAAAGTTTCGAGAGAAAGGTCCACAGAATCTAGAACAACTTGATATAATGTTTAGAGATGTTGCAGCAACTGGGGTAGCTGCATGGACCCCTTCTTCAAATACACTCCCTCCAACAATGCCAGAAGAGGGTGCTGGTGATTCAGATGGTAGCTCCGAATTTAAGGATAACCAATGTGACATGAGTTTAGACATTGATAGTTTGCAGCAAGGACAAACTAGTCAATCACGTAGTTCAGGACAAAAGCGAACTAGTGTATCAATACCCTCACAGAAGAAAAAGAAGAAGATAGGAGGAGCTGCAATGTTGGACGATCGTATGTGTCAATTAATAACTGCATGTCAAAATAGGTCTGAAGGTACTTCTCGAGAGTCACCAAGTTCAATTGATAATGTTATGACGATTGTGAGAGCACTTCCTGGAGTGGAAAGTTCGTTCGTGGTTCAAGCTTCCTATATCTTACTAAAAAAGTCACGTAGGGAGATGTTCCTAACTTTCAAGGACCCAGAGGTACAGCTAGAGTGGCTACAAGGAATGATTTATAACCAAAAGAAGTGAACAACTTTATGTTGTATTAACTTTAAACTAAGTTAGCTATGTTGTATTAACTATGTTGTATTAGCTATATTGTATTAACTTTAAACTAAGTTATGTGACATTTAGTATTAGCTTTGGACTAATATGTGTAATGTAAACACATTTGAAATTTTCATTACAATGTTATGTACTTGATATTTTAAATTGTCTTGGTATGTTTTGAATTGTCTTGATGTTCTGATTATTATGTTGATCTATATTAAAATAGTATTAGCAAGGGTTGACTATTTGTTACTTTGTTGTGTAGCTTAAACCAATATGGATGATTATAATGGTACTCATGAGAGTGGCCATTTTATGGAACTATTAATGGATGGAGATTACAGAAATTACTGTGATGATTTTGATGATGGTGATTATAACAATGTTGACAATAATGATAATGGTGATAACAATGATGATGATGATGGTGAGAGTAGTGACAGTGATGATGACAGTGATAGTGATTCTGATGATGATGATAGTAATGATGATTCTGATGAAGAGTTTTACCAGCTTGTGGCAGTTACTTGTGAAGCAGTTGTGACATATTTCAATAAGTACATTAATAAGACTCCTTGTTATGATTCTGAACAAACAGGGTGGGTTTGGGTGAGACGTTGTATGGAAGGTAATGAGAAATTGTGTTACAATATGTTTAGAATGAAAAAGGAGGTGTTTCATAATTTGTGTCAAGTTTTACAACATGATTATGGACTTGAACATACAAGGAATATAAGGTTAGAAGAGTCAGTGGCAATCTGTTTACTGATACTTGGTCATGGAACATGTAACCGAATGGTTCAAGAAATATTTCAGCATTCAGGTGAAACCATAAGTAGGCATTTTGAGAAGATGATAACTCTGTTGGGTGCTCGCTTTGCAGCTGCATATGTAAAGCCTTCGGATCCAACTTTTAGTGAAGTTCCAACCAAAATACAAGACCATCCAATTTATTGGCCACATTTCAAAGTATGTGTACTATTGTATATTTGAATAAGTACTATTGTATAATACAATGCATGTGGAACTGAAAACTATTAATGTTTTTATTAGGATTGCATCGGTGCGATTGATGGCACACATGTGATGGCGGTTGTACCTATTGAGAAGTCCATTCCGTACTTTGGAAGAAAGGGATATCCAACCCAAAATGTGATGGCTGCATGTGACTTTGATATGTTATTCACATTTGTTTTGCCTGGATGGGAAGGTGCAGCACACGACACCTCTATTTTTCTTGATACTATTCGTAAACAAAGTAACAACTTTCCGCACCCACCACCAAGTTTGTGCCATGGTTAATCAATTCTTCATTATAATGACATATTGTGTGTGTGTTAATACAATTGAATTTTATTTTCTAGGAAAATATTATGTAGTTGATTCTGGATACCCAATGATGAAAGGCTATTTGGCACCATACAAGGGGATATCATACCATCTTCAGGAATTTCGAAGGAGAGGTGGAAGCCCTAGAACTAGACATGAAAAATTTAATCATGCTCACTCATCTCTTCGATGTACGATTGAGCGCACTTTTGGTGTGTGGAAGAATAAATGGAGAATTATCAGAAACATGCCATCTTTTCCATTCCATATCCAAATACTTATTGTATCTGCTACTATGGCTCTTCATAATTTTGTTAGACTAAATGATAGGGATGATATGGGCTTTATAAACGCCACTCAAGATTCAATTTCTAGAAGAGAACATAATAGTGAAGCAGGTAGCAGTTATGAGCAGAATTCAGGAACTTTAACAGACCCTGCGATGGTGGTTCTTCGTGATTCCATTGCTAATTCCATTTGGGAGGATAATAATTAGTAGTTGTCTTTTTTTTTTTTTTTTTAATATTATGTAGTACAATTTAAACTTGGGTTATTGGTATGTATTTTATCATATTTTTTTACATTTTTATGTAGTACAATTTAATCTTGGATTATTGGTGTATATTTTATCTTTTTACATTTTTATTTTGTGCTTCATGATGATGAAAATTATTTAGATTTAATAATATTGATAAGAAGTCAATAATGGTAATAACAAATAATTATGACACTAAAAAAGAAAAATTACCTAAACATTATTAAAATAATACCAATTATATATATTATTATTATTTTTTTTAGTAAATATATGAAATAGTTGATTTAAGTATGAAATAAACTCCTTATATATACATTGTCCTTTTTGGTAATTTACCCCTCAAACTGCAACTTTTATAGTGCTAGCCAAACACTCAGCTTTTTCAAAAAGCACTTTTTAACAGTTTTTACCAAACACTCAGCTTTTTGAAAAAGCACTTTTTCATTATGCACTTTTTGAAAACTCAACTTTTTAAAAAAGTTCAACTTTTGAAAGTCGAACCAAACTCACCCTAAATACCAAAACAGAGGCTTGGAAAATATCCCAAATCATACGGGGACAGTTATAGCACGTGTAACAATTAGTTATTCCACGTGTGAACATCTCCTACTTTAAATACATTACAAATTACATGTAGCTTTAGATACTGAAAACACAGAACTACAACAATTATACTTCACTAATGTCATTTAGTCAGATAGTTCATTTCTTCGTTCCTTTCTTCTTTTGCTTCATCTCTTCTCTTTCTTTCTGATGTGAGCTACAATCTTGATAAATACAGAAAGAACTTGTGGGGATCATCCTCCATCCACACTAAAAAATTCTGAAATACTAATGGCATATCTAGTTAGACTATGAGCAACAAAGTTTCCTTCTCTCTTTTAATTCCTAGGATTCATCTCGAAATAGTGCTCAGATTAGCTTGGACTATAGCCTCCTCAGCTTGGCTTTGGCAGCACCTAAGGTCAAGCTAAGGAGCAGGGTCCAGCGAAATCATGCTATCCCATTTCTCTGTCCTTAGGCATTAGCTGCCCTTATTTCCATGTCAGGCATGGCCTTGGAAATCTTGGCCTTTTACATTTTGTCTTGACAGTGTCGACACCTGATTTCGGTGCCAACCCCTACTTTTGGAGCCTTGGTGACTGTGTGCATGACTCGTGTATGACACTTAGGCGGATTTGTGTGCATGTATGTCTTTTTATCTTGTATTCATTTAAGGGAATTGCCACCGATCATTGACTTTTAACAGTATGATTGGTCACCTCTGTCGAGTTGATGTTATCTCGTAATTTGGCTAAAATAGTCTTAAGAGTTACAAAGCTTAAACTGAAAAAAAAAAAAAAAAAAAAGAAAAAGAAAGGGGGGGCTTATGTAGGGAAGATGTCATGCACTCCACAATGTTCATTTCACAATGATACCTCATTTGAATTATTCATATATTTCACCATGTCTATTTGAAGAGTAACTTAGAAATTTGGGATTTTGGATTTTTTTTTTTTTTTTGGGGGGGGGGGGGGGGTGGGAATTGCAATATCAAGTGATATATACATGCTTTATTCAAAACTACTTAGGAAAGAGAAAACTTGAATTAAATACTTTTAACCTCGTGCGTTTAGTATAGGCGTATAGCAAACTTAATAAAGGCAAATTAATCTTCTACGTATTTTCTCATGCAAAACAACAAAAAACACAATGCTAAATTTGGGAGAGGGGAACTGGTTTGGCTTGATTTGGAGTTCATGGTCTTATTTGATTTAGACCATGGACAAATTACTTCTTTTTTCTTTTCTTTTTTGAAAATTGAATTTCAAGTTTGAAAACATGTTCTTGGAATTTTTCAGAAAAAAAGTTCATTCAAAGAATATATATATCATTGTAGTTTTTGGATTCGTCAAATATATGTATATATATATATATATATATATATTCTGGATTTCTTTTTTGGGGGAAAGAAATGAAATTTTTATGGATATTTTTCTTTGAAAAAGGGACTTTATTTACAAAGAGTGAAATCACCATGGTTTTTGGAAAAATAATTTCTAAAGGGTAGGAAAATACAATAAAACCATTTCTCAGGAGTTAAAATTCCATGGAGTTTATGGAATATATTTTTCAAAAGGAAAATTAATGGATTTTGGAAAAAAAAAAAAAATCTTTCAAGAATTGGAAATCCCATGAGTATTGGAAAATGATTTTTCTAATATAATCTCCGTGGGTAATTGGAAAGAGATGTTTAGATTTGAAAATCCCAGGGTTAAGGAAAACAGTTTTCGAGGAAAAGTCCAAAGGTTTTTAGGAAAACAATTTCTAGGTGGAAGCTCCCGTGGTATTTGGAAAAACAATTTTTATGGAAATCTTCTAAGTTAAAAATCCCATGATTTTTGGACAACACATATCAGGGAAAATTCCATGGGACTTTAGGAAAACAATTTCAAAGTGAAAAATTCAATTATCTTTGGAAAAAACTTTAAAAGTTACCATGGCTTTTGAGTGGAGTTGTGGTGTGCCTTTGTGTTAGAACCTCTTTCCCTCTCCCTTGTGTGTGTATGTGTTTGTTTCTCAAAAAAAAAAAAAAAAAAAAAATCCATGGGTGTTTAGGAAAATAATAAGATTTTTTTTTAAGAGAATTTCAACTTATGATGTTCGCTCTTGATAATAGTTCTTTATTATTGACCAAGACACCAATTGGTTTTTGGTATAGGCAAGGATTAAATCTCAGATCTCTTATTTCAACTATCAGAGATTTTACTAGTTTAATTAACTGAAAGTCACAAGAAAATAATAAGTTGAAAATAACTTTTTTTGGAAAATAATGGGTTTTGTGGGTTCTTGGAAAGTAATTTAATTAATTTGGGAGAGGCTCCCCTTTCCATTTATAATTCTCCTGTTTCCTCCAATTTTAAAATATATGAATGACACGTGTAAAAAAAGAATGATCCAACGGATTGAAAAAAAATCAACTTAATTTTTAAAATTTTCTTATCTATCTTCCTCTTCTTTAATATGCAACGTCATCACCATTACTTGAGATTGTGAGAAGGAGACCCATACCTAATTGATGTCAGAGGAACGATTACTAGCAGTGGTTTTTGGGTTGAGTGGCATGGTTGTGTTGTGGGTCGGGGTTTGGGTTGTAGACTTGGCGGCGTTGTGGGTCATACTGGCGGAGATTCGGGTTAGATGTTGCGTGGACGGTTAATGGAGGCATAAGTTGTAGGTCATTGGTGTGAGGAAAAGTTGAGGGTTGACGATTTGGGCCGCTGGTGGCTGTGATTTGTGCGATCTAGTGGATTTAGGCTAGTAGTTGGTAAATTGCTTGACCGTAAGATAACGAAGTATTAGAAAGTTGGAAATAAAATTTAGGACCAAGTAGTTTGTAAACTACTTTTTTTTTTTAATTTAGCTATTTAAATTAGCAATTTTAAATATAACCCTATTATTTAAGCTTTGTAAACTGGTGAATTTGAGGGTATTTTGGGTATCAAAATTGAGGATCCCAAACAAGGGAAGCACTTTAAATAGTAGTATAGACTAGCCTAGCTTCAAACAATGAACAAATATGATTTTTCAATTTTTATTTTTTGAAGTTAGCCTCATAACACTCTTGATTATATTAATAGTTCTAAATGCGTATTACTAATGAGAAAATGTGTAAACCTCAAATTTGAATGAATGAATAATTATGACACTAAAAAAAAAAAAAAAAAAAAGCCTCAGTATTGATTAAGTTGGCTTGTTTTCCCAGCCGTTGGATTTATTATTTACACGTGTCATTCATATATTTTAAAATGGGAGGAAACATGAGAATTACAAATTGGAGGGGAGTCTCTCCCAATTAATTTAATCTTATATAGAATTTTTGCAAAACCAAGTTTGAAAACATGGACAATTTGAAATTACTTTTGAAAACATAGTGGGAAAAAAATTTACACATTGCTTGTTTCGATATTAAGTCATTAACATTTTCCACAAAAGCATTTTCTAGAAAGCTATCATTTTCCTATGTTTGGTAGTGACCTGAAAAGAAGTTGGAAAATTTTCTTTTAATTTTCTTTATTTAGTTTCATGTGAGATAGAGTTTTTATATAAATTTTTAGCGGAAAATAACTTTATCTTATGCTAAATTAAATAAAGGAAGTTAAGACTTAAGAGATAATTTTCCTTTAATTTTTTTTTTTTTTTTTTTTTTTCCTGATACTACCAACTACCAAGAATAGACGAGCTCTGGAAACTAGTTTTGATCGGGTGACTCTTGAAGGCGATTCACTGATCCTTATCTCAGCTCTCAAGACTGATTCCTACTCCTTGTCTCACTTTGGCCATATAGCAAAAGACATATAGTATCTTACCTCCTTTTTTTCAAAACTTAATTATTCTCATGTATATTGGCATTGTAATACTGTTACTCACCCACTTGCGAGGAGAGCAATTTACAACTCTTAATTTCAAGTTTGGATGGAAAATGTACCACTAGACGTTATCTTTGTATTACAGGCTAACATTGACAGCCTACCTTAAATAAAATGCACGGTCTTTCTTCTAAAAAAATAAAATAAAATAAAAATCATGTAAATAATAAATGTTAACAAAATAACTACAAAGCATGATAATTATTGAAACAACTAGAGTATAATAATTAGTAAACAAAGAATATTGTTGAGTAATATCTAAGAGAAATTGGAACTAATGAGGGATTAATTTTTTGGAATTCTTCATGAGAGATTTGTGTAGTTTTTGGGCATTTTTTGGGGGATTTTATGGCTTCAAGGTTAGGAAAAAAAAGATTTGATCTTTAGAATTTTTTGAAATTTTATTTTCTCACAAAACATCAAGGGCATTTGAAATAAGGTTTCAACAATATTTTTTGATAATCGGTATCAATAATAGTTATTTCTTAGGTTAGCGCAAAAGGCTTAATTAATATTCTCAATGGCATTAATTGCGTATATTATCACAAGCTGGTAGAGAAGTATTGCTTAAATTAGTAATCTAAGCAATTCCAACATATGCTATGGGGTGTTTTAAAGTACTCCCTATTGGCTTATGTCATGAAATTGTAGGCCTAATCAAGATATTTTGGTGGGGGCAACATGGTGACCGAAGAAAAATACATTGGCTTAAATGGGATGAGTTGACTAAGTCTAAGGCAGTTGGGGGTAAGAGCTTTCATGATTTGGCCATGATTAATGACTCTCTATTGGCCAAATATGCATGGAGGCTGCGGCAAAACAAAACATCCCTTTTCTATAGAGTTTTTAAGGCCAAGTTCTTTCTTGACTACACAATTATGGAGGCCAAAGAATTGAGATCCGGTTCCTATGCATGGAGAAGTATACTTAAAGGTAAAGATGTGATTCAAAGGGGCTCAAGGTGGCAAGTTAGTGATAAGGGGGAAAATTAAAATCTAGTTGCATCAATGGTTGCCAATTAAACATCCCACTACACTAACTTCCCCATTCGTTGCTACAATGGAGGAGGCTATAATGGATGTTTTAATTGATCCCCATACACGAAAGTGGGATGAATCAATGATTGATGGAATTTTTGTCCCACATGAGGCTGAATTAATTAAAAAAATCCCTTTGACTCAAGTGATATCGGAGGATGTTCTTTGTTGACCTTTTTCTCAGGATGGAAAATACAATTGCAAGTCGGTGTAGACACCTCATTTTGTACTCCTTACGACTCGGGCCTCCGTTCCCTAATGATGGCAGTACTCCGAGGCCCAAGGTTGGTTTAAGGCCTAATCCCATGAAAATTGACTTGAGGAAATCGTTATGGAAAATATAAAATCATTTTTGAAAGAATAAAACTATTTTTGGAAAAGAAAGTTTGCTAAAAACCCTAAGTGTGTGCATGCATACATGTGTATGTGCACACACATTGAAGAAGTGCATACGCATGCTTGGGGTATGTGCACACATACCTCGAGCATGCGCATGCAACTAGGGTTCTAGAAACTATGTAAGGAAAGCTTTTTACATTAAAAATGGTGTGGAACGAATCTCACATTGTCTAGGAGACACCCCACACCTCCATTTTACCACTATATAAAGCCATAAAAGGTATTTTTTCAAAACACACAGAAATGGAGGTGAATATATGCAAGATTTACTAGAAAATAGTGAATCAAAGAGAAAGTTTTTTTATTTCACAAAAAGTCCTCAAGTCAAAAAGACCTATTTTGGTCTTCGCTTTTGAGTTCTAAAGTTTACTAACCTTTTGGTTTGTTATTGATTATATTGATTGAGGGGGAATGTCAAAATCAAACTCTAGAGAGTCTTTGTGTTGAGGTAAATGTTCTAATTTGGGCTCTTCACTTTCCTTCTTTTATGTTGTTTGTTTATATGTTTTATTACTTTAATATGTTTGTTTATATGTTTTATTGCATTAATATGTTTGTTTAGTTTAGTTCTGCTTTGTGTCTTTGTTATAAGCATGATAGGTTGTTAGATTTCTTGTTTTTCTTTGTTTTCTAGTCTGAGTTGCTAGGTTGAGGTCCTGTTAGTGAGTTTACATACCTTTTGATATGCTCTTTGGCATTTCTAGCTATGCCATCATACTTGGGGAAGATAAGTGTGTTGTTGACAAGATATGGTTTCCTAGCCACGTCCTTAGGATAAGGAGGCCATATGTTAATGTAGACAGAGCTCTCTACCTTTCTAGCTTCAAGAAAAATGGCGGCAATATCCTCCCTTGTCAGGTAAGGGGATGCTTGAGGTCCAGTGGGCTAGTGCAGATCTCTTTGCTCTTAATTCAAGGGTGGAACCAGATTTGACCTCTCAGTCTCTCTTTGAGGTGACTGGCCTCCTTGTGGGGTCTAAGGGGTGGATGTCCTCTGATGTAAGGACTGAACTTTTACCCACATGGCAGCATGAGAATGTTGTAGGTCTTCTGTGGCTGTGACAAGAGCTTGGTTGCTAGGTTGTCTAACCTCTTCAGAGGATTTTGAATCCTTAATATGCACAGACATGTGATCTATGCTTACTTTGGCTTGGGTTTCTTTACCAGAACCCATTGAAGACATTGTGTTCTTCTTTCTTGGAGGAATTGGATGATGAAAAAGAGAGAATAACTAGAGATTCTACCTTGTGAAGTCACCAAAAAGGTACATGTAAGTTAGATTTGTAAGACACTCAGATGTGTGTGACCTAAAGTCTAACAGTACATTTGGGTGTCAAACTTGGTGAGAAATAAAATGTCAACTTTAGCACCAAAACATCAAAGGGAAAAAAAAAGGTAGGATAGAAAAGTAATGAATAACCAGAGATATACATGGAAAACCCTATGAACGGCCATGGTGAGTGAAGGATAGAGTATCCCTCACTTTTAAAAGCTATGTAATAATATGTGTTAGGAAATATGTGGAACATGTTATGAACATATGTCATTTAGAATTGGCTAATCCTTTGACAAAACACACTTTACTTGTAATTGGGTAGATCTAGGATGTGTTTAATACTTCAAGGAATAAGAGTTCAAGTTTAAGTATTGCAGTCATGCAAATTTGTCCAAGAATCAAATGAAGAAGTGTTGTTCATTAAAGCTTGATAGATAGCTTGACAGCTGCATCTATCAAGATTTAATATTTGAAGCTCGACAGATATCTCGACAGCTGCATCTATCGAGAATTACAAAATTCAGATTTCCAGATCTGTTTTTCACGCATATCCAAGCTATTTGTGTAGGGTTTCTTTTCTCATGACCCTAGACATATATAAAGATTATTTTAAGGGCCGTCAAAGGTGATGCAACTTGATGCAAAGTGATTATTCACTCAAATTGTGACCGAAGACAATTTGCCATAGTTCATCTTTCTCTTGAAGAAGCTACTGCATTTGTACACCAAGGGTTTTGTAACCAAGGAGCTTCTTGATCTTCATTGTGTGGATGAACTGAAGAACTTTGAAGCCAACATCTTTCTCAAGTTGGTGTGTTAGTCACGTACTAGTATCCATGCATCGATTGGTTAGTCAAGTTCTGGGAGCCGTGCATTGAAAGGAGAGATTGTTACTACATTACAAGTCCAATTAGGTATTAGGATAAGGGTTCAACTGTAGGTTGGTATAAGATATTGGGATTCCTTTACTTGTAACCACTTGTTTTGATAATATAGGAGTGGTGACCTTAAATTTACCTAGTGGGGTTTTGCCTCGGTGGTTTTCCCCATTCATAAGCAAATCACCCATGTCAAATTTAATTTCTGCTGCATTTAGTTATTTGGTGATTTGTTTATACTACCATGCGTATTGTATGTTAAATTGACTTAATTAATTCATTTGGCTAATTAATTGGTTAATTTACCTAAGGAGTCAATACATTCTTGGCCTATCAATATGGAAAGTTTATGGTTACACAAGGGGTTGTTCTTCCCAAAAACCTATCATTTTTTGCCTTTCTTTCCTACCTAGATTTAAACCTACTCTTCTCTTTACTCAACAACATTCTCCTTTTATAGTACGAGGAATTCTGCTAACTATACAAAAACAAGTGTTTCACTCTCATTCCTCTCCACAAACCCTAATACAGCTACAGGTACTATTTCATGGCTGGAGGAAAGAGAAAAATCGCTTCTACTAGGGTAATGAGATGAAAGGCAGCTCTGCTAGATCGTGAGGGACAAGCAAAGACAAGGAAATGGATTGTATAGATCCTGAAGGCATTGCACATGTCCTTGGCAGTGGTCTAGCTTGGTATTAATCAATAAAAGGTGTTCTACAACCTCTGACCGACAGGGACTGAATTCCCTCTCATGGTAGTGCTTAATGTCTATGCCAGACTGTGTATTTCTTTTCTCCCAACGTTAATCACACTGTTGGCTCAAGTCAAAGGCGCAACTCCCCTCACCAACATCTCTCTTCTGTATCTCATGGTTTGTCCACGTGGAAGGCCCATATGTAACCAAGTTAGAACACTTGCTTGCACTAGCTTGTGTACTGTACAATCCCCGACACTTTTTCAGTTTCTACCCCTCTCTCACTTTTGAGAAGACGTCTCATCTCTGCCCATCTTGCATAAGGAAACCTTGCTTTCTCTCATGATCATAATGGCTCACTCTCTCTACCTAGATCCTCTCCCACACTTCCTTCAATGAAGCCCAAGTTTGCCAACACTGTGAACCACCACCTAGGGTGGCTCTCACTTTCAAGTTTCTTTCTTTCCTTACTCATGTTTATAGAAGCTGAAACCTAGGAGACCTATACCACCATTGATAACGGTAGAGCATAACGATGTAACCACAAATGGTGGTAGCCATTCTCTCTCTCTTTCTGTTCTTATTTCGGATTCTATGTGGGTTTACGGATTGGGTTTCCTATTGGGTTGTTAGGATTCAACATTTTCAAATTGGGTTTGAAAATCAGGAGTTTGTGCATGGTAGTTTGTAGATCTGTGTGTTTGGGTGTGTGCTTTGTTGAAAGTTTTTGTTTTGATTGGGTTTTTGGGTTTTCAAGCAAAAGATGGTTTGTCGAATGAGTAATTTTAGGTTTTGTGTTTTTAGGATTTTTTTTTTTTTTTTTTTTTTTTTTGTGGAACTAATGTATATGTGGATGTGGATATGGATATTCTTGGGTGGTTAGTGGAGTGGTGGGTGGGTGGGTGGGTTTGTGCCAATTTGGTGGTGATCGGTGGATTGGTGCTTGGCTTTGTTGGGTGGTTTGATTTGTGCATTTTCATGTACACAACCAAACACTGTAAAATGAAAATATTTTCAGTAAAATATTTTACATTTGAAAATATTTTATAACAAAACAAATGGAGCGTAAAAAGGACAAAATTTGGCATGGTTTGACTACCAAAACATATGGACCTTACAATATCATGTTAAATGGGGCAACATGGTCATGTGTCTTGTAAGCGTAAAGGGCAAGTATGACCTCACAATAAGGGTTCCTCTACTACTACTAAGTACAAGAAATTATGCATGGTTGGTGGTACCAATCCACCTTGTTGTGCTATAATTTGTCATTAAGTATATGATATCATACTTGTCTTGTAGCAGTTGTTAATGAGGTGATCAAATCAGATTAAACTATTGAGAGGTGAACAAGAAATGGGCATGGCATCAGTAACCTTGACTACCTCATCACCCTTGAGAGCATAAGATTTTATTTATCTATGTTAGGACATATGTGATTCACTTGTTAGAAACATATGTCACTATTTTATGTAATTGACAAATCCTTTGACAAAACGTACTTTACTTGTATTTGAATAGATCTAGGATGTGCTTAATACTTCAAGAAACTTTGTTTCAAGATCAAGTGTTAAAGCCATGCAAGTCTGTCCAAAATTCAAGCTAAAAAGTGCAAGTTTATTAAAGCTCGACAGCTAGCTCGACAACTAGTATCTATAGAGCTTGAAGAGCTGTTCCAGCCCCGTGGCTTGACAACTGCTCGACAGATGGCTATCTGTCGAGGTTTATGAAAAACAAATTTTCAGTTCTGTTTTGACTCTAATCGGTGATTATGTATTTGGGCTTTCTTTTCTCACAACCCTACACATATAAAATGATTATTTTAAGGCTTGTCAATAAGGACACAAGTTGCACAAGTATTGAGCAAAATTTGTTCAAGCAAATTGTGACTGGAGACAGAATTTGCCCTAGTTCATCATTCTTGTGTAGAAGTTGCTGTGTCTGTGCACTATAGGGTTTTGTGACCAAACATTTTCTAGATCTTCATCGTGGATGAATTGAAGAATTTTGCAGCCAACAACTTTCTCTAGTTGGTGATTGAAGTCACGTACTGGGATCCGCGTAATTGGTTAGTGATAACGTCTTAAAATGTATACTTGCTATATATTTATATGGGCGTTATCTCTTTATTATTATGCTTAATTTGTATAATTAAGCCATGATTTGCATTAGTCCCTATTATTTATCTTTACATAATTTCTTGAATAAAATGCTATTCATTGTGTGTAATTTTCTACTTTCAGGAAATTATGTGAGAAAGATGAGTTTACAGGAATTTGTGAGAGAATGGAGGCTAAACTAGAATTAAAGTGGAGCTAAAGGACCATGCTTAAATGTCTAAGGAGGTGCAGCTGGAGTGCTTGGATCGTCTACCATGATTGGAAGCTTCAAATAAGGAAAGAAATCAAAGAAGCATAATCTGAAAAGGAAAAATTTGATTTGAGCACTGATCAGTATTTTGGGCTTATCTCTCTCCTCAAAAATCCAATTGACACAAGACCAGATGGGTTGGAACCGTGACTTAAATATCTACTACTTTCCAGTTTTGAGTTTTTCGAAATTCTCAATATTTGAAGGCCAAAATTAACTCACAAGTTACCACTGTAAACCTGGACGGAAATTAAAATAGTAAATGTTTTATTTTCTTTGGACACTTAGACATTAGGGTTTTGAAGGGAGGCTGTGGAGAACGAATTTTTGGAGAGAAAACCTTGTATTTTCCTTTCTCTAATGACAGCCTAAACTCTTTCCTAGGGCTAGGGGTTATGTTTCTTCTATACAATATGAATATTCAATGTGATTCTTTCTAGGATTTTATCTACAACATATTTGATTGTTCAATTAGATTTCTTTTGATGTATTAGTTTTTCCATACTTTCAATAAGTTCAATCATGTTTTTCTTATTGTTTAGATGAATTTCTAATAGTTTCAAATAGAAATTAGGTTTTAAAGTGAATGGGTTTTTCTGAAAACTTTTCTAACTGCATTATCAATCGAGGTTATCATGCGTTCTTGAATTATCTCAGTTCAACCAAATCATAAGTTTTTAATTGTTTAAGAACAATCAATTATGAAATATATATTTTCTTAGATCACAAAAAATTTCATATCAATATAGGTAAACACCCCGATGCCCTAGTATTTACATTATTGATTTAAATAAGTTATCATTGTTATTCTTGTTTACAATTACCAGACAAAAATTATTCTTCACCTTCACCAAAAGTTTTTTTTTAATTACATTGTCTTTGAATTTACCCCGCTCCTTGTGGTTCGACCTCGGTACTCCGAGAATTATATTGCTATGATCTCCTACACATGGGAGTGACCAAGTAGTTAGTTGTGTACTGGGATCTGCACAGAGATTGTCACTACAGAACAAGTCCAATTGGGTATTGGGGTAAGGGTTCAACTATAGGTTGGTATGAGGTACTGGGATTCATTTACTTGTAACTGCTTGTTGTAATAATAATGGATTCTCGGGAGTGGTGACCTTAAAATCACCCGGTGGGGTTTTTGCCGTGTTGGTTTTCCCCATTCATAAACTAATCACCGTGTCAATTTATTTTCCACTGCACTTAGCTTAATTGGTGATTTGTTTGTGCTACTATGCGTTTGCATATTAATTTGATTAATTAATAAACTTGGCTAATTAATTAATTAATTCATCACAAGGGGTCAATACGTTTTTGGCCTATCAATCTGGCCTCAGGCCTTGGCTTGAAAGGGGGAGTTGCCATTTTTTTTTTTTTTTTTTGGTCTCCCTTTTACTTGATACCCTACTCATTGCTTTTGTAGGAATTTTGAAGTGCATTGGTAAGGAACATTGGTCAAAATCATTAGTAAATCTTTATCTGATTCCATTCCTTCCTCACCCAAGTAAATCAAAAAATTTCCAACGAAAGGTGTGGCCACGGGAGGGTTGCCATCATGTAGCTAAACAACCAGTGCTTGCCCCCAAGCTTCATTGTCGTAATTATTTCAACAATGGGAGGGTTGCCCTGCCAAGCCCGCTCTAGCGTAAGCCATCAACACAAGATCACCTAAGTAAGACTTTAAAGTAGTTTATGAAAATCTCACTTTATGAGACTACTCACCTTAAATCTCAAAATAGAACCTTTATATTAGATTGAAGTTGTCCTCGTCATGGAATCCAAAGTGATTTTGTGCCTCAAATCTTGTGGGGACATTTGTACCATGTGAATGATATTCTCCTCTAGGAATCCAGGGGGAAATCCTCACCTCAGGTTGGAGATGTCCTCATCTCGAACTTCACTGGGAAAATCTTGTTTTGAGTTAGAATGTCCTCATTTGAAATTTATTGGGGAATTATCATCTTGGGTTGGAAACGTCCTCATCTCAAACTAAATAAAGAAACCCTCTTCTCGGGTTGGAAAGTCCTCATCGTAGACACTATAGGGAAACCCTTGTCTCGAGTTGGTCCTCATATCATATTCTTTCAAAAAGCCCTTTGTCTTGGGTAGGAAATGTCCTCATTTTGGACTCTTTAGGACTTAAATCTAACAAGAACTAAATTTTTTTCATTGATTCTTTACATGTATTTGCACACAAAGGCTCCTTTAGGTATGTGCTCAAGTGTTTAAACTTTGAAGTCTATACACTTTTCTTTCAATATTTCTTTTTTGATTGTGATTAGAAGATAATCCCATGAACTAAAGTGTTACATCAATTTCTCAACATATTTGCACACTAAAGCTTGTTCAGGTATTTCCTCAAGTGTTCAAAAACCCCACAATTTTCTTTCGGCTATCAAAACAAGTAAAATATGTAATATACTAATTGCTAGTCTATATTTATTTAATAATCTCTTATTCAATGCATTTTAAACTTAATTAAATTTTCAATTCACCTAAGAGTTATATTAAAACCGCAATTCTATATTGCTTAAAATAACAAAAACAATAATCATAAAATTACAATAAATTCTGAAACAAGATTAATGAAAATTACCAAAAAAAAAAAAAAAGTAAACATCAAGATGAAATCAAATCATCTTTAGACATTGAAATTTTTTGAAACTTAAAGACTTGAAGGGTAAGGTAAATAAAACAAATGAAGTTACACATGAAATGTGTATGATTAAAGGATTTAAAAAAGAAAAATTTTCGACTATGTGAATTTTATGTTGTTATCTTTTTTTTTTTTTTTTTTTTTTTTGGTGGCTAACTTGCCAAATGAATTCTAATTGTTAGGTTCTAAAAACTTAGGATTTTATGTATTTAGAACTCTAATGTATATTGTTGGCAAACAATGATCAAAACAAGATATTTAGTCGTGTTTAGACTTGCTCAAAGTTGGTTCTTTTATGTAAAGTTGGAATAAGCTGATGCAGGAATCATTTAAGCTTCTCGGCCTGGTTCGATCGATCGAAGCTTAGGCTCGATCAATCTAAAATCGGGTTAGAGGCGTTTTTCTACAGAATTCCAACTCAGCCCTAGTTTGTTTTAAAACGTTTAGGGTTTTCTAATTTGCCCTAGGCATAAAAGGCAAACCCTAGCCACGTTTTAATGTTACTCATATTACTGTTTGTGTAAATCTCTTGTGAGATTTGTGAGGAGCTTTCCTTTACACAAGCTTAGCATTATCAAGAAGGAGATTTCTTCAAGAGCTTGATGATTATTCAGTTGCTGCCATAAGAACTTAAAGAAACACAAGCGGGTGTGCTTGTACTTGCTGGAGAATCCAAGAAAGAAGGAGTTTGTGGTTTCGGAGCTTGCACGTGGTTGTGTCAGTAAGTTTCTACTAGTGGGTAGCAATAGGATGTTAGTAGTCTAAGTCCTGTTGAACAACTTCGATTCTTTCATAGTGGATTCAGGTTTACCTTGAGGATAACTAGGTTAAATCCTCTCCAGGTTTTTACCGGTTTGGTTTCCTGGGTGATCATATCATTGTGTTATTTATCTTTCTGTTGCTTTGCATGATATGATTGTGTTGATTGTGATAACCTAGATTTGTTAATTTGGACTAAATAACAACTTGGCTAATTACCTAGGTTAATCCAATTGTGTTTTTAAGGGGTCTAAAAACTATTACTAATATATATATATATATATATATATATATATTCACATAAATTTAAAAAAAAATCTTGAAGGATTGGAAATGTAGAAAATTAGAAATATTTTTTAATACAATTTTCAAATAAAAGTTTCATAAACATTAACATAAACATTGATATTTGTCAACTTACAAACATATGTTACTAAGTATTCAAATATAACATGAAAATGTATTAAAATTTTTAACACCAATATATGAAATCATTAAGGTGTTTACACTCAATTCCTATTATATTTTTAATGTATAAAACAATTTTATACTATAAACGTGAGAGACAACTAACCTTTCAAATTAGTTTCATTTCGTTAAAAAATCTAACCTTTTTATTATAGGTTAAGATATCCAACCTTTGTTTTAAATTTTTTAATTTTATATATATGCTCTAATTCTAACAAATATTGTGGTTGACTATGATTTGAAACTTGCCATCTAAACTAATTTTCTATTAATTCCACCAAAAAATTACATATAAACGCTTGCTTTGATAAACCATTAATTGTTTGAAGTCTACAACTTTTTCATTTAGTACTTTCATTTATTGTTAAATTTTCTAAGCATTAACCTCTATTTATTAAATAATCTCCTAGTAATTTATTTAATTTTGAAATTCACATAAAAGCCATATTAAAACCAAAATTATTGTTAAGAAAATATATAAAACATTATTCTCACCCAACCTTAAACATTCACATACAAACTATATAGATATATTGATTTTCATAAAACACAAACTAGTACATGTGTTTAATGTTGTGAAATTTTAAAATACTCGCAGGTGTACGAACCGTACCGAAGTATAGTTGGATAAGAACGAGGTCGAACCCACAGGGACTTATATGAACGTGGGAAAATTAATTAAACCTTAACCAAATTAATCCTAATCTAGTTTAATAAAAATTGGTTTTTTTTTTTTTTTTGCAATTAAATATACTAAACAAATAATAAAATTAAGCAAATAGTTAAACTAAGCAAAATATATAAAGCAATAAAAGATGTAAACAATCAAGAGAAAGGAATTAAGGTTTTGGAATCCACCTTATAAGTCATATCAGCATATATTATTGATCATTAATTTTTCCCAACTCACTACATGATAATCTAGAAATCAATCTTGCTATCATGGAAAATATCATCATTAAAACTTATGTTTAAAAATCTAAAACATGTTCTTCTTCGCTTCTTAAGTATAAAACCAAATCATCAATTATATCTGTAGCCAAACAAATCACAAGATATATCCAATTCTAAAAATCAAATCATAAATTGTATCCATTGACAGACAAATCACAAACGATATCCAATTTTATAGTCAAGAATTAATAAACCAAGCATTCAATTAATTAAGATAAATCCTAAATCATGAGAAAAACATGGTTGAACTCATATCTAGAATTCCATCTTAGTCAATTGATATGAAACAAGAACAATTTAAATCATTAAAGAATAACTATTGTGGGAAAAATCAAATCACATAAATATTACTGATAATCCTTAACAAGGTTCCATCCTCAACCCTAATTATAAATTTAGCTACTCATAGTAATTGAAAGAAAACACAAAAATAAAAAACTAAACATTAAACTAGACATATAAAATAAAACTAACTGTCATGGAAGAAAACCAAAGAACTAGCCGCACTCTCTATACATTCAGCCCTCAGCCCTAGCATTAGCCTCAGCCCCAGCCTCTTTGAATTTTGCCCTAAAGAGCCTTTAAATAGGTCAAGGAATCCTATTACAAGTTGAATTCCCGTTTGGAGAAAATCCCAGATTTTTAGGCTTCACTTAACCGACAGTTTTGGCCCATTTAACGTCATAATTTGGACTTTTGGTAAACTACAAAGTTGTAGCCCTTTAAGTTAAAGTTCCAGCCCAACTTAAATCATCTCGATTGGACATATGAGCCGAAAGTTATGCCAAAAATACTAACTGATATGTAGTCTAGAATCCTAATCCGAATTGGACTTAGATTTGGAGCAAATTTCCTTTTATTCCTTGCTCCAATTGGACTTAAATTTAATTGGGTTGGTCTTTTCTTGAATTCATGCATGGCTGGATGTAAGTTGGCTTGATTCAATTGGCCTAGCCCACTTTGCATGTAAAGCCCTTCTTACCTACAACACAAAGATAATATATAATCAGTCACAAAATAACATAAAAGTAAGGCTAAATATGTAGATATGTGAGTACTTTATTGTATATATTTCATGCACATCAAATACCCCCAAACCTACATTTTGCTAGTCCTCGAGCAAAACAGATAAAGAGTAAAACAAAACAAAGAAATTAAAAACAAAGAAAAAGGAAATCCTAACTAATCCACTTTCGCTGGAATTTTTGATTGCATTTAGCGTATGCAACAAGCCTCTAAACCCCTAGCTTACACTAGTGGACGAGTTGTAGTCTCGTGAGGTTTTGCAGGGAATATACCCACAAAATTCTGAGAATGAATACTAAATAAATAAATAAACAAAACAAAGAAAATCAATTTTAATTTTTTTTTTGAATTGCCTTTTGCAAAGAGGATTAGTTGAAGTTCAAAAACACTACAATGCTAAAGAAATTTCTCATGCCATCAAAACTCAATGTGAGTGAAAAGTGGTAGCCAACCCAAACATACTCTTAGTTTTAGAATAAACTTGACTCGAATCTCTATTTGAAAGTATGTTTCAACTCAAATCTTTCCGGTGTTATCACTCAACAATTGAAATCACTCTGAAATGGGGTTTAACACTCTCAACAATATATGTGAGCAGAATAATGTAAGCAAAATCAAACACCTCACATATAAATCACATGAAAAAACGCTTAATCAAGAAAGAACAAGTAGTCTCATGAAAGGATGCCAAAAATATTCATACCACACCTTTTTCTTCTCAGTCATAACAATATTTGAACTACACAATCTTCAAGATCGAATAAGGACTTTATTAGGACGTAATGTAGGGTAAAAGTAAAGGGAATGAAATAAAAATGGGTGAAGATAAATAATTAGAAGTGTTTTCAAGATTTGTCGAAATGTCAACTCTTTTTGGAATTTCCATTCAACAATTTTTTTTTTCAACTCTTCTTCTTCAAAGTAGTATTCCTTCCTTCCATTTCACTTCTCAAAATTTGATGAGAACCCTTTTTATTTTCTTCTTTTTGACACTTTTCCCTTCTTCTTTTTTCTTCTCTTTGATTTTTTTTTTCTTTTTTCTTTCTTCTTTTTTCTTTCTTCTTTGAATTCTCGCACAAACCACCACATTGAAACAAACTGATCAAATTCCATCTTGAAACACTATGGATAAGGGCTTTAAGAAAGAAAGGCTAATTAAAAGGCTCAACGAGGTGACTAGCGATAATGCATCAAAAAAAAGAAAAATACATATATGGCTCAAGGTAGACAAAAATGGCCTAATCTCATCTCTCAAAGACTATTATAGTTCATTCAACATCAATGACTTCAAAAGATTCAAGTGTGGCATAAAATCATATATTTTTTCTTGGCCAAAAGAAAAAACAATGAGACTACAACAAGGGAAATATGTTACGCACTTACTCATAGGGGTTGCAGTCTCCACATAGTTATCATCAAGATTTTCTAATCATTTTTATCCTTCAACAAAAAGTTGTGTCTGAGTGGCTACGTGCATGTGCAATGAATTGAGCATGAAAGCAATGAAATTCTTTAAGCAAGAGTAGTATAACAAACTCAAAACATAAACCTCAAGCTAGGCAAAAGTTTTTTTTTTTTTTCTTTTTTAACACAACAAAACAAAACAAAAAGATAGAAATCTACGTACATCCCCCCCCCCCCCCCCAAACCTAAACCAAACACTGTCCTCAATGTTAAAAATGATACTCTCAATTATATGTCTTGAATGAAAAGAGAGCAAAATATGAATATGCAACATGAGAAAATCAAGTAGGAAAAGTAAGGTAAGAAGAAAGAGGAGACGTACCTGATCAAGCTGATGGTATAAATTTTAATTTCTGTCAAATATCAGCTAGAACAAAAGAAAATAAAATGAAACAAGAAAATAAACACAAAGATTAATCTAAAACCAGAAAATAAACAAGAATTTTTTTTTTTTTTTTTTTTTTTTGCGAAAAGATTTAACACAACTGGAGATCAATCCTAATAAACAGGACCATCCAAACCTCAACAATGCCATGGAGATAAATAATGCATATTATGAATGGACAGTCCAATGATATTGTAACTTACCTGGGTCAAAAACATGTTGAGAAGCTTTTGTAGTGTCTTCCAAGTGAATTCTTTGCATAACCACAAAAGCACTAATACCCTTAATATCAGCAATTTTCCAACCTATAACTTCCTTATGCTCTTGAAGTATACTTATCAATTGGTGTTCCCAAAAGTCATCCAACTTTAGTGGGTCTACAATAGATGGGAATGGGGATGAAGAAAGTGGGAAAGGGACCACTTTTGGCTGGTAGCTATCAATACTTAAGAGAGGAACAAAATCCAACAATGCATTGACCTCCTCAATTGATTTTTCAGTACCCAAATTGCAATCAAAACGAGTTAAGCAAGCCTTTGGGGGATCCTCACAACTTGATTGTAGGAAAGTATCATGGACTAGGCTCCCAATCATGTTAACCTTACATATATCCTCATTGTCTAGTACTTGCTTACTTATGTCAAAAATATTAAGCTCAACAGTCATATTCCCAAAAGAAATCTTCATCACACCACTCCGACAATTGATCAAAGCATTGGATGTGGCTAAGAAAGGGCGACCCAAAATGACATGGATTTGTGTACTAGCATTTAGGGCAAGCTCAGTGTCTAACACAACAAAATCAACAGGAAAATAGAATGCATCCACCTTAATTAGCACAATCTCAACAATACCTCTAGGGATTTTCACAGACCTATCAGCTAATTGAAGTGTCATGGTTGTGGGTTTCAACTCCCCCAAACCTAGTTGTAAGTATACTGAATATGGCATTAGGTTCACACTTGCCCCCAAATCTAGCAAAGCTCGCTCAATGAGATGATCCCCAATCCTGCATGAAATTGTAGGAGATCCAGGGTCCTTACATTTCACTGGATATTTATTTTGAATGATTGAACTAACTTGCTCGGTCAAAAATGCCTTTTTAGGGACATTTGTCTTTCTCTTCATTGTCACAATATCTTTTAGAAATTTGGCATAAGCAGGAACTTGCTAAATTGCATCAAGAAATGGAATGTTTATTTGCACTTGCTTAAAAACCTCTAAAATATCTCCAAATTGTGCACTTTTCTGAGGACTGATTAAATTTTGAGGAAATGGAGCTTTAGGAACATACTTCTTATCAAGAGGGGAAGAACTAAGATCCTGAATTGGAATAGAGGGTGGGTTTCCCTTCTTTTCTCTAAGATCGTCCTGTGAACTATGAACTCCTTTTTCCTCTAACACAGTATTTTCATTATCCTCCACTTTTGGCATTTTCACTTGATTATCAACCTATCTACCAGACCTAAGGGTAGTAATAGACTGAACGGATTCATGTGCATAAGTAGAACTAGAAGAACCATTGATGGCATATTGCCCTTTTGGGTTAGGTATAGGTTGACTAGGAAACTTTCCTTTTTCTCTCTCTCCAATTTGGGTTGCTAACTGGCCAACTTGATTTTCCAACTTTGAAATAGCTTGAGTATTCAGATGGGTGGAACTTTTTATCTCTTGAATGGCTTGGCTAGTTGATTGCATGAAAGTTTTGAGAGACTCCTCCAAAGATGGTTGTTGTCTTCGTGGTGCTACAAATTGAGGTGTTGATTGAGGAATGGGAGGATATGCTTGAGTAGGTGGACGAAATTGACTTTGTTGATGCACTTGTTGTCCACCTACATTTGTGGAGGCTGATTTTGCCTCCATGAGAAATTAGGATGGTTCCTCCAATTTGGATTGTATGTCTTTGAAAATGGACTAGCAAATGGTTTTCCGTAATTATTCAGTGCATTTGCTTGCTCAGTATAAAAGTCAAGGTACCCAGTTGTAGAAGGACACATTTGCGTTATATGCATAGGACTTGCACAAATAGAGCATGTTTCACTTTGAACTTGTTTGACAGAATTCATCCCTCTACCTAAAGCTAAAGCCTCAACCTTACGAGTGAGATTGTCCAACCTAGCTTTTATGCCTAAATCTTCACTGACTTCATACAATCCTCTTTTCTTAATTGTAGGGGTAGATCTCTCTTTACAGTTGGAAAAATCCCATTGTTGTGAACTTTCAGAAAAATTCTCTAGAAATTTGTATGCCTCATTATCCACAAGACTCAAAAATCCACCACCATTCATGGACTCAATCATGTTACGATTTGTCTGAGTCAAACCATTATAAAAATATTGTACTAGTCTCCATGTTTCAAAACCATGATGGGGACACTTTAAGATCAAGTCCTTAAATCTCTCCCAACTCTCATAAAATTTCTCTTGTTCATCCTGATAAAAATCTGCAATTTCTCTCCTCAAAGCATTGGTTTTGGCCATTGGGAAAAATTTAGAGAGGAATTTTGTGACCAACAGTTCCCATGAGTGATAGATCCAGGTGACAAAGAATTAGGCCATGCTTTTGCCTTATCCTTCAAGGAAAAAGGGAATAAACGCAAGCGAACAGAGTCATCGATGAAATTCTGAAACTTACAAGTAGCACAAATCTCAAGAAAATCCTTCACATGCATATAAGGATCTTCTCTATCCAATCCATGAAAAGTAGGAAGAAGGTGGATTATCTGTGGCTTCAACTCAAAATGTGCAGCAGTGGTTGCAAGCAATACTATGCAAGATGGAGGGTTGGTGGTTATGGGTGAGAACAACTCCCTAAGAGTTTTTGAATCATCTCCTGTTTCTCCCATTGTGGATGAATAATCAAAACTAACAAGACGATTTTCTTTATCACGTATCCAAGTTCTCATACACCACAAAGAAATAAATTTTTTTTTTGTTTTTTTGTTTTAAAAAATAAATAAATTTTAACTACAACTAGTAGAAGGAAAAAATCAATTAAGACCTAATTTATTTTCCTAACCAAGTCCCTAGCAACGGCGCCAAAAACTTGTTGTGAAATTTTAAAATACTCGCAAGTGTACGAACCGTACCGAAGTATAGTTGGACAAGAACGAGGTCGAACCCACAGGGACTTGTATGAACGTGGGAAAATTAATTAAACCTTAACCAAATTAATCCTAATCTAGTTTAATAAAAATTGGTTTTTTTTTTTTTTTTTTTTTTTTGCAATTAAATATACTAAACAAATAATAAAATTAAGCAAATAGTTAAACTAAGCAAAAGATATAAAGCAATAAAAAGATGTAAACAATCAAGAGAAAGGAATTAAGGTTTTGGAATCCACCTTGTAAGTCATATCATCATATATTATTGATCATTAATTTTTCCCAACTCACTACATGATAATCTAGAAATCAATCTTGCTATCATGGAAAATATCATCATTAAAACTTATATTTAAAAATCTAAAGCATGTTCTTCTTCGCATCTTAAGTATAAAACCAAATCATCAATTGTATCCGTAGCCAAACAAATCACAAGATATATCCAATTCTAAAAATCAAATCATAAATTGTATCCATTGACAGACAAATCACAAACGATATCCAATTTTATAGTCAAGAATTAATAAACCAAGTATTCAATTAATTAAGATAAATCCTAAATCATGAGAAAAACATGGTTGAACTCATATCTAGAATTCCATCTTAGTCAATTGATATGAAACAAGAACAATTTAAATCATTAAAGAATAACTATTGTGGGAAAAATCAAATCACATAAATATTACTGATAATTCTTAACAAGGTTCCATCCTCAACCCTAATTATAAATTTAGCTACTCATAGTAATTGAAAGAAAACACAAAAATAAAATACTAAACATTAAACTAGACATATAAAATAAAACTAACTGTTATGGAAGAAAACCAAAGAAGTAGCCGCACTCTCTATACATTCAGCCCTCAGCCCTAGCACTAGCCTCAGCCCCAGCCTCCTTGAATTTTGCCCTAAAGAGCCTTTAAATAGGTCAAGGAATCCTATTACAAGTTGAATTCCCGTTTGGAGAAAATCCCAGATTTTTAGGCTTCACTTAACCGACAGTTTTGGCCCATTTAACGTCATAATTTGGACTTTTGGTAAACTACAAAGTTGTAGCCCTTTAAGTTAAAGTTCCAGCCCAACTTGAATCATCTTTATTGGACATCTGAGCCGAAAGTTATGCCAAAAATACTAACTGATATGTAGTCTGAAATCCAAATCTGAATTGGACTTGGATTTGGAGCAAATTTCCTTTGATTCCTTTCTCCAATTGGACTTAAATTTAATTAGGTTGGTCTTTTCTTGAATTCATGCATGGCTGGATGTAAGTTGGCTTGATTCAATTGGCCTAGCCCACTTTGCATGTAAAGCCCTTGTTACCTACAACACAAAGATAATATATAATCAGTCACAAAATAACATAAAAGTAAGGCTAAATATGTAGATATGTGAGTACTTTATTGTATATATTTCATACACATCATTTAATTCAATTGGATTACTTACTAACGAATTATGCAGAACGTTATTGTCTATCAGTATTTCAGCAGAATTATACAAAAAATACAAACTGGTAATAATAATTCCCAACAATAAAAATGATTTTTGGTTAGTATTCGATAAGAATTAAGCAAAAAACACAAACCAGTAGCAACAATTCACAAAAATACAATGATTCTTAGATGCACAGATTTGCTAGAATGCTTAAATTTGTATATTACCCAAATACTCAAAACCTAAGGTAAAAAAAAATTAATGTATACCCTAAATTATATTTGTGCTCTATGGCTTTTTTTTTTTTTTTTTTTTTTTCATATCTAAATTTGTTGTTATATTTTAACAAGATGCTTAATTGATTCTAACATATCAAGTTTACTTCCATTTACTACTTAAAAATCCTAAAGTGTTATGAATGTAAAGAACCATATGTTTTAATTACAATTATTATATAAAAACTTCATAAACATAAACATAAGCATATACATATACATTAATATATAAAAAAAGGCAAACCAAAATGCAAAACCCTCGATCTAGGAGGTATGATATCAACGATTGGGTTATCCCTTTGAGAAAAAAATATTCTCGGCCTCTTGTTTCTCACAATAAAAAAGGAATTGAAACACAAAAATTGTAATATAATCAAAGGGAAAATTTATTAAAAAGGCATCTAACTACTATAATAACTTAACAAACTCAAAGTTGAATGAGGTACAGACTCATGGTCTTAATCCAAGGTCCTAATGCCTTACCTTTTAAAAAAATAAGTGACATATTATACTTTAGTTGAATATTATATTAATAAAGTCGGCTGAGTTTCCAACACCCATAGGAAAAAGAAGATTTTAATTTTTTGTTGATTTGAAGAATTTTATGGTTAGTGAATTTACAAAACTAGAAAGAAGCATAAACCATAATTTACACCATTGGGATGTAATTTCAACTTGTATATTTTGTGAAATTAACAATTAATTTTTTTTCCATAAATAATTGAACTTAATTATTATTATTATTATTATTTGACTCAAAACATGGCAAGATTGAATTTCCAAATCATAATGCCCCATAAAACACTAAGATAGACAAAAGAAAAGAAATTTTCAAATTATTCTAAAACCCTAACTACAAGGAAATAAATTATACAACTACAAAAATTTTAACAAATCCTCTAGTAATTCAACAAATATATGAATAACATGGTTCAAAAGATAATGTGATCTAATTTAAGAAAAAAAAGTTGGAAAAAAAATGAATAAGGAACAACATATGGATTACATGGTGACATTGTCTATAATTGAGAGAGGGTCTTAACAAGGTAGTGTGAGAGAGTGAGGGTTTGGGAGATTTAGGGACTGATTGAAAGGGTTGGCTGAGACATTGAGTACTTTTGTGTCAGAGAGAGAGAGAGAGAGAGAGAGAGAGAGAGAGAGAGATTTGACTAGGTAAGGTTGAGGAGAATGAAAGGAAAAAAAAAAGAGAGGCAAAAAATGCAATTTACAACCACTAATTTCAAGCAAAAATTATTTTAATCCTCTAAGTTTGATGTCTGTCATTTTAGTTCAATAACTTTGTCAAAAATCATTTTAGTTTTTTAACTAAATTCTATTATTTGTGCCACATAACTCACTATATATATAACATACTAATTAATTATAATATACATGTGAAATTATATGATAAAACATTAAAATAATTTTAATTACTTTATATCTAAATCATACCATATCCGACAAACTATCATCACATTCATTAAATTATATCCAACATATTGTAAAACTCTATTCAAATTTTCATATTTTCAAATTTATACAAGGTGATATATGTCCTAACTTAAAATTAGTAAATTCAAAAAAAAAAAAACTTAAAAATAAGTTATTTCATTCTATAAATATATGTTAATTATTATTTTATTGAAATATTTGTGTTTAATTTAAATATACTTCTCTTATTAAAAAAATTAATATAATTCTTCCTCAATCTATGATATGGCACTATTATAAATTTTTTTTAGAAGTGTAGGGACACAATTATTTAACGGCCCAAGAATAACGTTGGGCTCGCGCATGAAAGATCCCTCACAATATGATTTGTAGAGAGTGGGCTTAAAAGGCTAGCCATTGATCACGGGGCGATGATCCAGTCCTGATTTTAGGGGAACTTACGTAGAAAGGGGTTCAGCTTGGGCACCCAAACCCTACAGCTTCGTAGCCTGAAGGATTGGGCTCCTCGGACTTGTTCCGAGGAGCATTAAGGTCTTCCCCCGGTTACCCGGCGGTGAGTGTTTTTGTGGTGTGCGTACGCAGTTAAGGTGTTTTCCTCCTTGGAGTCTTTTTTCCTGGAGGTGGGATGGGAGCTCCTAGTTTTTTGTCTATTTTTCCCAGCCCCTGATCTCTGGGATCTCTACTCTTATTTATACTACATATTTTCTTTCATCTCTACCCTACACGTGGATAATTGATGGTTTATGCTGATACTTGTCCCATCAACCCCCTCTAGAAGTCTTCTGGGGTGGTTGTAGGGTTGCATTAATACTGTGCAGAGGTCACTTCCTCATTAATGCAGCCAGGGAGTTAGCTGGGGTGCATTCAATGCGGTGACAGTAGCTTTTCCCAAGATATTTTGGGATTCTTCTGTGTCTTTTGTTCTTGCAAGGCTTATCCATATTTCCAGAACTTCATGGATCGCACCCCTAGATGGCAGGCATCCTTTACAGACCTCAGCCTTGGCTAGCCGAGGACAAATTCATCCTCGGCACAAACTCCTAGGCCATTATGTTCAATATTGTCTTCCTTATCCACTAGTATGGGTTTCCCTGGCTATACTTACCCATCCTCGGACAACCCCTTATCCTCGGCTTAGGCCTTAAGCCCAAAACCCAATTGTATGATCTGGGCCCATGACCCCACAAGAAGTATTAGAAATTTAATAACCCACCACATTAAATGGTCAACAAAACCTAGGGTTATAAATGAATCAAGCTGATTATGAACAACTCGGGCTTAGCTCGATAAAAATCTCGTTCATGTTTATTTGTTTGTTTATAAATAAGCCAAGTTTGAACCTTAGTTTTGGGCTCGTTTTAATAAACAAGTCTAGCCCAAGCAAAAAAAGTTGTTCACGAACAAAGCTCGTGAGCTATTAGGCTTAATACAAAACAATTCAAACATAGACTCATTTATAAGTTTATATGTGTTAGGTAAAAATACTTATTATACATATCTTAATAATGACATGACCAACATGAGACTACTACTAATTACCTTAATTTTTTTTCCTTCCCACTAAACAGCCCAAGAACTATTTTAGACTATAGTTACATTTAAAAATAAATTAATTAATTAACATAATCATTCCCTATCAATCATCTAAAGTAAAGTTATGAAACATGTTAGTATTTTTTTCATTCATAATAATTACAAACAAGTATTTTTCTAGTTCTTCACCATCTAACGTGAATGTAAAAATTATATTTTGAACAACTGCTGAAGCTATAGATTAGGAATAATGAATGAATTTATTTAATTATGTAAATTTTTAATTTGAATACTGGCTAATCATAAGTAGGACTAGATACATAATAAATTGAGTATACTATTTTTTTCCTTATTAATTTTAGAGATTTAAGCATTTAATAATGTAATATTTTTAGATCTCAAGCTCAAAAGTTTAACTTGAGCTCGAGTTTGAGCTTGATATTAAGCTTGAACTTAGCTCAACTAATTAATCAAGCCAAGCCAAGCCAAGCTCAAGTTTTTTGGCTTTCTCACAAGCTCAAGTTCAAATACTACTTTTAGGCTTGTCACGAGCTCAAACCAAGCTTGGGCTTTTAAATTTTTTTGACAAGCCAAGCTTGAACATGCACTACTCAACAAAACTCAGCTCGTTTATAGCCCTATTTAAATGAAAGACAAAAAATGTATGCAAAAATACAATTTATAACTGCTAATTTTACCCTAAAATCATTTTAATCCTCTAAGTTTGAAGTGCGTCATTTTAGTTTAGTAACTTTGCCAAAAATCATTTTAATTTTTTTTTAATTCTATTATTTGTGCGATGTAACTCACTTTATATATACTATCCTCACCACAAGCGCTTCGCACGGGTGATGAGGATTTATTTTCTTGGTTATAGTGTCAAAATTTTTCAGAAAAATAAAAGAGAAAGAAGGAACTAAAAATCATATGAGCAATAAAACAATTAAAACAAAAGCACTAAAAGAACTACCTTGTAGGAAAGGACTACTCCTCCCTCTAAGAGAAAAAATATTGGGATTTAAAAAAAAAAAAGATTAAACAAAGGAAGATTGGCATTTATTTATATTTGATTTTAGTAATTGACTTGATGTTTAGAAGGAATAAGGAGAGATGGAAGTGCCTAATTTTAAGAGATATGGATAACTATCTAAAATTTTAGGAGTGTTTAAATGAGTAATACTAGAGATACAAACTTTTTTACAAAATTTTTTACAAACTATTAACGTGGTAAGTGGTTATTGGTAAATAAAAAAGTGATGTTAATGGTGGGCTTTGTTGGTGTTGGTGTATGTTCCAAACACTTTTATTCTTATATATTTTCTAACTGTTAGGAATTTATGAGTAAAAGAGCCATTGGGCAATTATGAGAAAAATAGTTGTTATGCAATAATTGATAATATAGTCATTTGGCTTTTTGGAATTATTAATAACCAATAACTATAGACTATTATTTTCATAAGTAGCCTATATAATACTCATCGTAACACCTTTTCTAAAGCATCTTTCCACTACTCTATATTTAGATATACACAATTCTATTATCTTGCTCTCCCACATATTTTTCTACAATTTATATTTGTTCTAAGGAAAGACAATAGAGAGTTGTTCTTGAACCTTCATGAATGGAAGTGCGTCCATCACCAAGATTGATGCTATAGTCTAATCCTGGGGTGTTCTTTGGCCAAGAGAACCAGTCACACCAAGTTTTTTTTCTAGTTGGCACGAATGAACCTTTAAGGACAACACTTTCACAGCGTGATTCTATAGCATTATGAGATTGTTCTAAACTATCTTTATTTTATATTCTTGCTAACTATTTAGGATATTATTTGTTGTATTAAAACTTGTTTATTCACTAAAATATGTCCAACAAGCTTAAATTAAAACCAATAAGAAGTTGGATACATCAACAGTTTGTAAAAATGTTGTAAAATAGTTTGTAACTATAGCATTACTTGTGTTTAAATTAGTACTTTTATATATCTAACCTTATTATTTAAACTTTCTAAACATATGAATTTGAGTATTTAAATTTTCTAAACATATGAATTTAAGGGTATTTTGGTACACAAAATGATGAAACTCAAACATGGAATCCTGTTATTAGTAGTAGTAGTAGTAGGTGTATATATATATATATTTAGACACACACATACACTACTATTTAAAGGGCTTTCTATGTTTGGGATCCTCAATTTAGATACCCAAATTACCCTTAAATTCATCTATTTGTATGGTTTAAATAAAAGGGTTAGACATGTAAAATTAGTAATTTAAAAACTCCTAATTTTTTCTAAATTAATCAAAAAAAAAAAAAAAAACAGTTTTTTCTCTTACCTTCACATTTCGCTGTCACATTTGTTGTCAAGCACTAATACAACTTCTTCTTTTTGTTTCTCAAAAAAAAAAAAAAAAAAAAAAACTTCTTTTTGAAAAAATAAAAAATAAAAAATAAAACTGATTTTTTTTTTCTTTCACAAACCTGCTTTTTTTTTTTTTTTTTTCCTAATTGCCAAAATGAAATGACCCAAGTTTTTTCACTAAACTGTTTTTTTCCACCTCCACATTTCTCTCTCACATTAGTAGTCAAATACTAATACAACTTTTTTTTTTTTTAAATTAAAAATAAAATTGCTTTTTTTCCCCCCCACAAACGTACTTTTTTTTTTCTAATTGCCAAAATGAAATTGTCCGCATCCTTTTATCACTAAATGGTTTAATAAATTTTAAAAGCTGAAAACATATTCTTTTTTTTCCTAAAAATTCACATACATTATCTCTATTTAGATATATCCCACACACTTTTTACATATCTTTTCAATTTCTTTGCACATACTTTGGATTGCCTCAACTTTTTATTCACCTCATCACCATCTCAAATTTAAGAAATGTTTGTTTTCTTTGACATTGTTGAAATGATTAATTTGTTAGTTTGTGTATTTTTGTTTCCGTAATTTTTTACAGTTCACACTTTGTTTTTTTAAAAAATTCTTCTTCATCTCTTTCTCAAGTTTATTTTTACAGTTCCTTTGATCTCCACAATTTTTTTCCTCACTTCATCACTATCTTTCTTTTCAAAGAGGTATGTTTTTTATACAAGAAGTAAAGATGAGACTGTGAGGATTTGGGGTACGTCAGGGCAAGTTGTTATATTCTTTTTCTTATTATTATTAGTTCATTTGGTTTTTAAAATCAAATGTTGCAGAGAAATTATTACCACTAATGTGATTGTGTTTATATTTAAATACATGTTGTTTTGGTTTGGTGTGTTCATTTCTTTCATTTTCAAGAGCTCAGTCAATACACCTTTAAGTAGCATGAAGAGATTTATGTAAAAAAAAAAAAAAAAATTGTCACATGTTAAAAACATGAAAAACCAAAAAAATTAAAAAGAAAAAGGCATTATTGCACGTGTGATGAAACATTAAAATAATTTTATTTAATTTATATCTAAATCATATAATATCGTGTACAATTATCATTACATTATATCTAACATATTGTGAAGCTCTTTTCAAATTTTCATATTTTCAAATACACTATGTGATATATGTCCTAACTTAAAACAAGTTATTTCATTATATTAATGTGTTAATTATTATTTTATTGAAAAATTTTGGTTTAGTTTAAATATACTTCCCTTCTATTAAAAATAATAATAATAATATAATTCTTCTGCATTCTAGAAATTGAAAGCAACATGTTTACAATATTTATATTTTCACAATAAATCTCTCAGCAAAAAAAAAAAAATCACAATAAATCTTAATTTTTTTTTTTTTTTTTTGAGAAACAAAGTAAATCTAAATGGTTAGGATTTGTTACTGGTTTATGATTTGAGTCTACCATTTAATAAACGCCGCCATAGTCAACAAAACCGGACCACGACCACGACCACGCCCACGCCCCCTCGTCACGCAATCTGCTCCGTTCACCACCGCCACTGCCGATTCTCTTCTACAGCTCCGTCGCCGAAACCGCTTTGGCTTCTCCACCGCTATCTTCAACTCCAGAAAAAGAAAAAGATTTGGGTAACCCCACATTCGGATTACCTTTCAATTTTTTTCAATTCTGAATATATACATACATAGGCATGTGGGATTGAAGGAAAAGAATGCTAAGTGTTTTGAAGGTCTTGAAAGCTCAATTTCAGGAGTGAAACTTCTGGGCAGTTTTTCCTTTTTCTGATATATTGGGGTTGTTGTTTTACAACACAATAGGTTGTTGGTTGGTTGGTGCATCTATTGTGTGTACTTGGGGTTGCGCCCCTTTTTGTTTTTTTAATGAATGCTTTTACTTATCGCAAACTAATGTATCTATATAGCCTTTTGGTTTGATTTTGTAGGTGTGAAAATTTGGTATAAGTTTGATAATATAGAAGAGTTTGGTTACTTGAATGGATGAGATAGAAGAAATACTGGGGAGAAATAGGCCTGAAGATGTGAGTTGGCTCTGTTCCCTTTCTGCTTCAGAGCTTGTAAGTATTTGCGTCTAGAGTTTCCAAACCCCATTTATCATTTATATGCCCTCCCTTTTTAAAAAATATTTAATTAGTTATTTAGTTTTTATAGTTTGTGTATTTGTTTGTTCATACAATTACTTTCTTTCATGTGCATTGGAAATGTTGTCACTAATCCAAACTCACATTCTTTGAAATGAAAATTGCTTAGAAATCGTATTAGGTTGTGGGTTTGGTTAAGATATTAGGCAGCGTTAATGGATGCATTCTGGTTCAACATCCTAAGGTCTTAATTTTGGTAAGTAAGAAAATCCAATAAAAAAATGGGAAAAAAGGGCATAGGCTAGTACTCACAGAGGGTATAAAGGAAATGCAAGTCAAATATGACTGATGAATGTACAAGGATTCTAAGAAATCTAGAAAGTCCATAGTAGACAAGGTGGTGGAGGTTGAAGTTCAGTCATAAAGGGTTCAAAAATAAGAACTTTTACTTAATCAAGTTTTGTTCTTTCCATTCAAAGCAATGAGCAGTTCTTTTCCTCGAAAGAAACCTTATTAAGCTTAAAGGAGCCACTTTCCAAATTGCTCCATTGCCTCTCTTACCAAAGTGTTCTTACCAACATGATAGAAGCTCCATCACAGCAGAAGGCATAACACAAGAAACACCAGACAAGCAAAAAGCCAATGACCACAGTTCTATAGCCACCGCATAGTGAAGGAAGAGATGAGCCACACTCTTCATGTCCTTTTGCAGATGAAGCACTAGTCCAAAATAATTATCCTTTGTTTCCTTAAATTATCTGTGACCAAGTTCTTCCCTAATGTTAAACACCATGAGAAGAAAGACATCTAAGACGGTACACAAGCATTCCAAATGCTCTGCCAAGGGAAAATAACTTTTTAACTTCCTCTGCCTCTCAAATATTTGTAATAGATTTTCACCTGAAAACCTTGAGTTTTAGAAGGGACCCATATTAATTTTTCTTCCTCCCCATGATCAATCTTTGTAATTGTAGCGTATATGTCACGTAGGGTTTCACCAAAATTTCATTGCCTATTTTAAAATTTTACAAAAATTTTGATTAGTTTATGATGAAGATGATAAAGTTGATTAGATTTTGGTCTCATTCTGTTAGACTCAATAGCATATGTGGTAATGTACAATTCAAGAAACAAAAAGGTGGTAAATGTAAATCAATTGCTTTTTAATTGTCAATGTGAATGGGGTCCAAGACCATTGGTTCCATCACCTCTTGTGGTGCCTGGGCACTGGGATTCGAACCCCATTAATTGTCAAAGTGAATCCTGATGCATGATTGCTCTGTATGGATCTTAAACCCGGAAATTGGGTTTATTTAAAATTTTTCTTGATTGCACTCTGGACATCAAATTTGCTTGAGTTTGATTTGCAATGCTACCTGCTTGCCCTCTTCAAACAACTTTTAGCATTAAATGTGTGTTATTACAAATTTACATTGGTATGTTTCATTTTCATGGGAGTCTACATCCATATGCCATAGATGTACAAGTAAAATCCTTTAGCCATTGCCATTGCTTTTATGATTCTTGGTGTTGATTTTTGACAATGACCATGAAAGTATTTGATATTTTGATTGGACAGGATATGCTGATAAGCTTAAAAATGCTGGTCCTCCAGCGTGCAAAAGTAATTGGCCATGAAAGTCTAGCTAAAAAATTTGATCTAAAGATGCTTCGAGCCATGGGTATGTCTTCCACTTTTGTTTCTATGCATTTATTTAATCCTTAATTTTCATGTTTTACCGTAGTTACTTATCAAAAAATAAATAAATGTATTGCCATCGTTAGGAACTGATGATTTCATGAGCAATTAATAATTTATTAATTTTACTTTGTCAGGTGTGTAGTTTGAGTTTACTTCTGCAATATTCTGTGAAATATTGTTATACCCTATTTCTGCATCTATCTGATGTCTAATTTGATTTTTTGTGCTGCCATTTTTTTTTTGTTCTGTCAAAGGACACTATCGAATCTCTTCCTGATTTTCTTCTTATCTTCATTAATTCTAATTAGCATTTATCTTCTTCTTATCTGATGTCCAATTTGATTTATTTTCCGCTGCCTTTTTTTTTGGTCTCTCAAAGGACTCTGTTGTATCTGTTCCATATATTCTGTTTATCTTTTATTAATTCTAATTAGCATCTTCCATTCAATTCACATTCTATATATGGGCTGATTTTGTGTATTTGTTTTTCTAATTGCACTAATGTGACAACAGCAGTTGTTTATGCTGGTTTCAGAATTTTATCTATACAGTCTGCACCTAAGACTGAAAACTTTTATCTTAACGTCATATATTTCTTCAACATGTTGATTTCAGGCATGTTTGGTAGACTGTAATAGATACTGTAATGTAATAGATATTCCTATGACATAACTATTCGATTGTTTGGTTATGTTTTTATTACAATGAATAATTATTCCTTATAAATAGTTATTCTTAAAAATGAGGAATAACTATTCCTTATCAAAAGTACTGAATATCTATTTCTTCACCTTATGTAATAACTTTTTAAAAAAATATCTTAAAAAGCCATTAGTTGCCACATTTTCAAAAGGAAAGAAAATAAATTTTCCTTGTTGTTAATTATTAGCTCTATTTTGAACATCCTAAAATAAGTGTATTTTAAGAAATTTGACTTTAAAATGATTTAATTACACCTTTTTATTCTCTACTAAATTGTGGATGTATATTCAGGATTCTATTCCTAAATAGTCACCAAATTAATAAATAGTAATACTTATTACATTCTAACTTAATGTATTCCTTGTAATACTTATTCCTATTCCTATGTGATAATTATTATAGTGTACCAACGTGCCCTTAGTTTCTTTTTTTTATCATGTCATATTTTGTCTTCGTCTTGCCCTCTACATGTCAATATGAGATTGTGCCTTTAAACCCTTTTAATTCAAATATTATGCTTATAATTAATTCATTCCATAACCCTAACACACGTATTATTTATAGCACTAGTTATAAAATACAATTATATAAAAAAAAGGTATTAGTCATAAAATAAAAAATGACTAAATTGATCTTACAACTAATACTATATTACTTATAATACTCCCCCTCAAGTTGGGACATATTTATCATATAGTCCTGACTTGTCCCATAACAAATCTAAAACAGGCCTTTCGTAATGGTTTCGTGACCATATCAGCAGTTTTTGGCCCCAATAGAGACATGCTGAGTGGCAATCACACCACTCTCCAGTCTTTCTCGGGCAAGATGAAGATTTATCTCTATATTTTTGGTTCACTCATGAACACTAAGTTGCAATATGAATTGTTGCCTGATTTTCACAATACATAGTCATAGACAACTGCACATCAAATGTAAAACTCTTATAAAAGATGTTAAATCCATATAAGCTCACAAGATGTATAAGACATGACATATTCAACTTTTGCACTAGAACAGGACACAACACTGCTCCTTACTTCTCCAAGTGTTCATGGTTTCTCATAGGAATGGGCATAATCTATAGTAGATATCCTATCTAAGGGTGACCTTGGTGAGTCTGAATCTGTAAAAGCTTTTACACACAAATAATATTGGCTGTTTATAACAGTCTATGTCCTGGATTAGCTTTAAGGTAGCTCACAATCCAAAGTACCACCGCCCTCTGTCGAATACAGGGTGTTGCCATATACTGACTCACAACATTGATGGTGAACATTGATATTTGGTTGAGTAGTGGTCGGATCATCTTACCAACCAATCAATGATACCACTCAAGATTAGAGAATAACTCCTAATCTACAGAGATAGTTTAGGATTCATAGGGTGCTCTCCTTTGTTTACTCCTTGTGTACTGGGGTTTGCCCTATATATATATATATATATATATAACTCATTGCACCTAACAACCTGTTTCTTCCAAAATAACACATTTTCTTTTTGACAAACTAATTCCTTCCTTTGATGAGCTACATCAATACCTAAAAAATAATGTAACTTTATCAGATCTTTAGTTTGAAACAAAGTTTGAAGAAATGCCTTTAACTTGACAACTCCTTTCTTGTCATCACCAGTAATAATGATGCCATCTTTATAGGCTATCTATAAAATATTATGATGCAGGACAATTAAAACTGATGCAATCCAACACAAATTTACCAAGAACAAAAATATATATAAATCTTGGAATATACACCATGCCATTGAAAAAATTTAACTGAAATTTTATTCATCATAAACTTGTTGCGATAGGAGTACGATAGCTTTATTATATAGACTATTAGGACTAAACACTAATCCTAAGTGTCTTGAGTCAGAGCCGAATTATTGAATTGAGAAAATAATCATTGAAAATAATTCAGAAGAAAAACAGTAGTCCATGATTTCAGTTCTTTCATCGATTTCATGACAAAATATGATTAAGAAATCATTTACATGTAACCAAACTTCATGAACCAATTAATCAACAGCTCACAACGTCATAACCAGAGCAACCAAATCGCCTCGTCGATTCAAGTGATCATAACGACCTGATTATGATTTTCCTTAGGGATTCAGAGGTTTCTTCATTGTAGTGGTGGATTTATGTGCCTCTTGGTTGATTCAAGGGTTTTGGATTGAATAAATATTATAATATAATACTATCATCTATCTTGAGTAATTATTAGGTGCTCTTAGAGCACGGTAATGTGGTGCTCCCTCCTTTCACATTCATGGTAGATCCCACTTATTAAATTCTTGGTGGGATCCACCATGAATGTTAGAGTTGGGAGCACCACATAACCATGCTCTGGGAGCATCTAATAATTTTCTCATGCATCCCAGTGTCTCAAAGTGACAAAAGAACATTGTTGAAGGAAAAACTAGTTGAGGTCTTACAGGAAAGCTTTTTTATTTTTTATTTTTTTTAAATGAGTAATGGAATTCCTATTAATATAAAACAATAGAGTCACCCAAGTATACAGCTGGGGACCATATAATCAATCATGCAAGTTACAAGAATCTATCAAATTAATAACAGAAGTTACAAACATAAAGACAAACTATGCAAAACAGACATCCAATCCAACAAAGGTATTATAAGAAAGCTTTCCTACTTTAAAATGCAATTTGAAATGCTTTACAGCTCTAGTTCAACATATAGAATACTTAACTATCATAAAAAATATTTATCATCAGAAGTCTCAATTGCCCTGAGACAATGGATTGAGTTCTAGTGTTAGAGAAAGATGCGTTCCCAAACTGGACTATGGCTAAGATGAATGGTCAAATTTATAATGATTGAAAGTTGTGATGTTAGTTTTGTAAGCAATATTCCATTGGTCCATCGTTCTGAAGAGTATGCACAGAAGATCCCTAAATTAAGTTCCAAATTTTTGTGAGCATTTATGTTATGTAATGTTTTACATTTTCCTTTCCCATTTTTGGTGATTTTCAGTGTTTGTAATGGCTAATCAAAAGTAAGCCTTAATGTCTTATTAATGCTAACTAAGTAGGATTGGCTAGCCAAAAGATTGGTAGCAGGTTGACTTGTAAAAAAAAAAAAAAAAAAAAAAGATTGGTAGCAGGTTGGTGCTGGTAGCATCTAATGGTTAAAGGGCAAGGATGGGTGCTCTCAGTTTTTACATAAGCACTAGGAGAGAAGGAGAAGAAGGGGGTGGATGGGGGTTGGAGTGCTTGTTAAGTTGAACCCTAGCTAAAAAAGACAAAAGAAATTAAAAAAAAAAAAAAAATTCCTCATATGACCGTTACAGTTGATGCAATTACAATGTAGCTGGAAAAAAGTTTCCAGAGATGCTAACCACCTGAGAGGACTATACACCTATGAATGTCCTTAATTCAAAGTAACCTCTAGGTCAAAGCCTATTGCAGAGCTTTCTTTTGAATGTTGGTTGTGGATCATTTTCCTTAGGTAATTTGGAAGACCAAGTTCTGATTAAGTTTAGCTGAGGTCACTGTCCATTCTTTGTTTTGGGGAGAGGTGCTTGGGGTTGTAGCATAACACCGTGGAGTAGGTTTTACAAAGATCATGGAGTTAATATTTCCTTGAACTTGAATAGTCTCAAATTTCATTCTATAGGCAAGAAGGTACTAAGTATATGTTTCTGTAGAAAGTTGCAACAGTACCAAAACAAATTTGACTGGGAAATGCTGTGCCCTTGAATCTGAGTGGCTTGATCATTTTGAAGTTTGATCTTTAATTCATTTCAAAGTTTGGTGTTTTATAAATTTAAAATTGAATTAGCTCTATCAGGTCATTCAACTGAAAAAGAATTTTTTGTTGCTCATACACTTGGTCAATTTATGAAGGTTTGAATTTGATTCTCAATGATTATTTTAGCTTATAAATTTTCTGACCAGACCAGTAACTTCTCTGAGCACTTGTGCAGGGTTCATATTGATGGAATATCTCAAAGGAAAGGTCAAGGATTTATCTCTTGTTTCTGGAGAGAATGCTGAATTTATGGATTGTTGCAATTTATTGAAATTTAGTGTTGAGGAAATTATGAGTAATGAAGAGATTAAGGCATGTATTGGCCGTTCCAAAAAAAGTCCAGCAAAAAGTTGAGTCCAAGCTGCACGGCTTGATTATGAATGTATTTTTGGTCGTCTTGTGATTTTTCTTTTCTTACGTAATTTTGGTCGTCATATGATTTTTTTTTTCTATGTATTTTTGGCCATCATATGATGATTCTTAGGTTTACTGGTTTTAAAATCCTGTCAATTGTTTCTGAAATCAAATGAATTGGGCAGCTTTCATGAGGAACTGAGTTGATGTTATTCCTCAGTGGTTGAAATGACCTTAAATACTGTTTTCCAGAATATCCATATATTGTAGCGCAAGGGCAAATTAAGAAGCCAATTTTGTTTTTGCTAGCTTACAGACACATTTAAGAGTGATGGTGGTACAATCACTGGAAAATTCTACGCAACACAGTTGATGTAAATATTTTTGGCTTCCTCTTTTCTGTGGTTTGAAAATAAGAAAGAACGGTTAGTGATTTGTAGCTATGTAGAGGGCATGTCTGATTAATGCATTACTTGGGTCCCTTTTTTTTTTTTGTTGGATAGGAGCTTGGGTCCCTTTTGATTCTACGTAAAACATTTTTGAAAAAATATCTTTCTCATTTTGTGTGTTTGGACGGTTGGAAAACTTGGTTAAATTAAAGCCATTTTCTGTTAGATCAGAAAAAGCGATCTCTGATGTTGAAATGTTTTATGCTTGAACAATTTTCAACTTGAAGGGAACATAAATCTAAAAAATGATAGAAAAATATCAAAATAGCCTCAAAACCTTTAAAACACTATTGAAATTTTCTAAATAATCGAAATACTCTCAATTTTTTTAAAATGACAAAAATACACTTCAAAACTTCTAAAATGATTAAATATCTTGGAAACCTATAAAATAATATAAATATCCGTAAAATATTTAAAGTGATCAAATGCCCCAATAAAATCTTTAAAGTTTGTTTGGATGGAGGAGAAGGGATTAGAGGGAAGGGGATAAGAAAGATTTAATGAACTTTGTTTGAATGTTTTTCAAAGGGTGGAGTGGATTTGAGAGAATTTAGAGGGGTATCTTACCCCCTCCAAACAACTTAGTTTTAATTCCTCCAAATCGGGGGAATTTAGAGGGTAAGGGGAGAGAGTGGTTAACTTATATTATTTTTATTTTTTATTTTTATTTTTTTTGGAAATACTCTCAATCCTGCAAAATCACCAAAATAATTCTGAAACTTAAAAAATTAGTAGAATGCCCCAAAAGCATTGAAATGATGAAAAATCCCTCTTAAAACCTCTAAAATGATCACAATATGCCTGAAAATTTTGGGAATTGCCTCCAAATTTTTAAAAAGTCGCAACCAAAAAAAAAAGTGTCAACTAGGAGGTTTCAATTGTGTAATTATGCATATGAATGTATAGGTTTGTTGATAACTTTGTGATTTTATATATATATATATATAGGTTTATTTTACTTGTTTCGTATTAATATTTTAAAGTGGTAAATTAAATATTTTATTTCACATCTATATAAAAATATATTGGAATATTTGTGATTTGTTGAATGTCAAAAAAAAAAAAAAAAAAATTGATTTTGATAGAATTTTTAGGAATATAACCAAAAATTGAAGAAAAATTCCATGTCCACAATATTTTCACAACAAATCCTATGTGGCAAGTTATTACTTACTGCTACTAGTGGGCAACAAAGTAATTTCAATGGTTGATTCAAATTAAAATCCTGTAACAACATGCCAATTAGGATTTGTTGTGAAAATGTTATGGACGTAGCACTTCTCAAAAATAAAAAAACAAGTAGTTTTTGTTTATTACTAAAAATGGTTTTAACTTGGAAATATTTTTCAATTTAAAATATTTTATACGGAAGCAAATGGAGCCTTAAACATGTTTATCTTAAAAGTTATAAAATTTGTTATATGGTTCACAATTTTGTTAAAACAAATATGGTTTAAGAGTTTTAGTGAGTTCCAATCAACTCAATTGATGAAACATTTTGTTGTCGTCGAATAAAAGATCTAATGTTCAAACTTTGTCTATACTAACTAATTGGTGGTTTTGGCCGATAATAAAGTGCAATTATTATAAAACAGATGTTATAGATTAAAATTTCATCGCATCTATAAAATAAATTTTATTAAAGAGTTTTAAGTGTCCTCTTATAACTAAAATAACAAATTTAAACTAAAGTTGGAATTTCAAGATTTAATGTTAAATCTTTGAATCTTATTTTCCATGACACTCATGATCCACCCATTGAGAGTTGGGACATCTTTTTTATAATCTTTTTTTTCACAACTTGTAAAGGTGACATATTGTGATTGAAAAATCACTTTTACATGAATTTACCATTGACATGGAAAAAATTGGCCTTTGCCCTTTTTTAAAAAATAATCCAGCATTTTGTCCTATTTTCCAAACTAATTAGGAAAATACTCATATTTTGAAACTTGATTTTTTTAAAATCGAGTTAAGTTCTATAGTGACATTTTTAAGGAACCTATAATGACGTTTTAAGGACCTATAGTGGCGTTTTGTAACTCGATCTCCATGAAGTTGAGTTATAGGTAAAAAAAAAAGAAAAAAAATTGCATGTAACTTCGACTTCATGGAGATCGAGTTACAAAACGCCACTTTAGGGCTCTAGAATTTATTTATTTATTTATTTATTTTATAACTTGATTTTGAGAAAATCGAGTTTCAAAAGAGAGGCATTTCCTTAATTAGTTTGGGAAATAGGGCAAAATGCTAGATTTTTTTTTTTTTTTTGAAAGGGACATTTGCCCATTTTCTCCCCATTGACACTACCTTTATCAAGCACCAATCATGACCTTTATCAAGCACCCATCATGACAGATAACATCAATAGTTGTGAAAATTTTGAAGTTCCTAGATTTCTTCTTCTAATAATAATAATAATAATAATAATAATAATAATAATAATAAAGTTATTAATTAAATTAATTGGGTTCAACTATAAAATACAAACCACATTTACTATGTACTCTTTTGTCATTTCTCACAGCTAAAAACTCTTCTTAAAAAAAAAAATAAAACTTTAATAATTTAGTTATCAAATAGGATAACAACTTTGCAACACTCTGAACACTAAAATTATTTTTAGTTAAAACTCTTTAGTGCAAAATCTTTACAAGTAAATTTTTAAAACTAAAGCTTTACTTCCTACAACAAACTAAACAATCCCAGAACGAGCCACAACTTTTCAATCCCAGAAGACCAAAATTCTCAAATTAATCAATCAGAAGAAAAAGTTCAGCAATGTTTCAACTAAAATTAATTGTAATGAGAGAATAGTCGAGGTCATTTAGCCCTTAAAAAAGAGAGAGAGAGAGAGAGAGGTGCATGGTGGCATGGGATTCAAAGACCTAAACCTCTGTTCAAGGTAGGCTCTTAATGGGCTAAGGCTAGAGACATATGTTCAGCGTGTTGGGTCATCAAATTGTACTCCATTTTTTGTGCTGCATGGCTTGATTAATTGAGACCCCATCATGGTGCTCGTGAGATTCCTGGGGGGGACAAAAGAGGGAGGCAAATGGATGAAGGCCAAGAGCTTATAGAAATCCCGAGGATGTGTTAAGTCATTTCCGCAATATTATTTCTTTTCCCCCCTTGTTGACACACATGATCACGATTTTTTGTTGGCCATGCTTTGTTTGTTTGTTCCAAAGAGCGCGTGGCAATAAAGGATTTTGAGGGCCCTCATGTTCAACAAAGATCCAATAAGAGATGTCATTTCTTTCCTTTGTAGTACCACGCCCGTATGTCTTTATAATAGGTGGATAGATAATAACACGCTTTCCCACATACTTTGACACGACTTTCATATGGCTAATGCGCGGTTAGATTATATCACTTTTACGTAAATTCATCATTAAAATTCAATGAAAATAATTTAATCACTGCTTCTCATGTGACTCTCATGTGTCTTAGTTGGATTATTTCCCACATATTTTGACACGACTTTCATATGACTAATGCGCGGTTGGATTATATCACTTATACGTAGATTCATCACTAAAATTCAATGAAAAATAATTTAATCACTGCTTCTTATGTGTCTTAGTTGTGTCAAAGCGCGTGGTACCAGACTCTTTTTTTTATACCCCATTTGCTTCTCACTGCAATAGGCTATTAATCACACGTTTAAATGGAACTTCCTATTAGGGAAAATGTTTCCCGGAATAATCAGATACTTTGCTTCAACAAGAGAGAAAGAGAGGGCCACTTAAAAGAAAGAGTCCAATAAGCAATAGAAGGTTTTTTTCCAAAGTCAAATTCATCATTCCATTACCAACATAGCTACCATCCCTTTGTAACATCCAAAGAGAGAGCACAATATTAAAGTGTAGTTTAAAAAAAAAAAAAAAAAGCATGATTAAGGAAGAACAATGATTACAGATATTCCAACTTGTCCCCCTCACCACGCAGATTATTCCTTTTCTTCTTTTCTTGCCTCACATGCTTTGCCACGTGCGCGACGACGCAATCGTCGCCGGTTGAATACAGACACTTTGGCAAGCTAGCTTCTGAGAAGTCAAGACAACCCCATGCAGATAAACAGTACGACAAACTTGACTTATCATAAGGCTATTGGAAAATTTTCATTGGCTTAGCTGAATATTAGTTCAATTCAATTTCGTATTCTATGATGATACAAGAAACTAAAAAAGTAAATAAATACAATGAAGTGTTGGTCGACAATGTTTAAAAAGTTGGTGTACAAGACAGGCAGAATCTTATCGTATCATAACCTTGCTAAAGAATGTAAAATGGTGTCGGTTATAGATAATACATATATAATCCCTAAGCACTTTTAATTAGTGGATAATGGGACATTGGAGACCTCATAGATTTTGCTTAAACATCAAGGCACTCACCCAATGATGTTATCTTTTCAATAAAAATTATGCTCTCCATGAGATCACAAAACATGCGATGTCTCAGCCAGCAATGCCACTTAACCAATGAGAATGTATGCTTTTTGTAAAATTTTCTTATATATAGTTGCAATATCATAGATGGTTAATTATTACACCAAGATTTGGGACCTTAAGGTCAGTGTCACAATGAGCCAAAGAATAGGAAAATACAAAAACAAAATTTCAGTGTCCTTATTACAACAATCTTTGATATTGTTCATGTCAAGGTCCAGGCAAGATCCTACAACTGTAATCACGAGAAAATCTTGGTGACATAACTACACTTAGTATAAACTACGGAGAAAAATTAAACACATCATTCTCTTCCACGGAAAAATTTGTGGTTTCTTTATATTATACATCCTTTTTTTTAAAAGTATTGTGTCAGAATCGTATTTCCTTTCTTACGTAATTTTCATGATATATTAAAGTATATTACAAATCGTTGGGTCTTTTTCCAAATGAGAAATTGTAATATTCCAACAACAACAGCTATATGTTTGTCTCATTTGATTATTATTGCCTCATTGCGGGTGTGATGAATTGACCTTTGTGCCATCACAGAGCACTGAATCATTAATTGGGTGTGGAGTCGCTTTCTTTTTTCTTGGTTGAATTTCAAAAATAACAAAGTTTAACTATAAATTTGGTTGTAGCTCAAAACTATAACTTTACGTAATATTTTTTTATTGGATGTAAATTTTAACAAATCCACCACTGGATACATTTTTTTCTTATATCATTCATACTTGTAAAATTTTCAAAAGATCAAAGATCAATAGTTATGTCATCAATAACATTTTAAATTTCTACTTTTATATCGAATAGTAAATTACATCCGATTGGTATGAAATTTAACATGTATGTTAAGAACATAATTAAAAAATATGCAATTTAAAAATTAGATTTTAAAAATATGTAATCATGATAATTATTTTTAAAGAGAGTTATTGCCTTAGGCTACAATCAAGTTTGTAGTTAAACTTTGTCTTTTTAAAAATTGCAACTCCAAAAAATTGCTATGTGGGTAAGCTTCAATCAAACTCGGTCATCTGACCCAATTGTATATATATTTGCATTGTACACCTTAAATATAATTTTCTAACTATTGTGTCACACCTATAAAGGTATGTTAGGACTTGGAAGTTTGGATGAGTTTATTGGATTAAGATCGGGTGCTAGTCTTCATGCTGAGATTGAGAGTTAGATTAAAAAAAAAAAAAAAACCTTTTAATCTCAATTATCATTCAATAAAAAAAAAAAATTAAAAAAAAAAGAGAAAAAAATAAACGGTGAAAGTGGTAAAAAGTTTTTATAAGTAGAGTGGGGATAATTGCACCAATGTGAATTAATCTAATCCTTTATTTTCTTTAGCTTATTTTTGTTTAAAGAGATAAGGTCTCTGAGTGTTTTTTATTTTATTTTATTTTTTTATAGCTTTTTTCTTTTAAGAAATAAGTTGTGTGAAAGTATAATTTATTTCCTCCCATTTTTGTTCTTAACCAAACAAAAAGAAATTGACATCAATTATCCTTTTTTTTTTTTTTTTTCATTCCTCATACCAAACACATAATATAAAAGTGGTATCTCTTATTCTCTTCTATTTCTTTCTTTTATATCATTCCTATATTGTACTGAACGGAGAAGTGACAAACCCTTTATTAACTTAAGATTGGCTTGTTTTAGTTTAAAATATCAACTTATTTATCGCCTTTTAAATATTTAATTATTCTTAGTATAATTACTTGTATCAGTTTATTATTAATTAAAAAAAATGTGTTCACTGTTTTTTTTTTTAATAATACATTAATTTTTATTATAATGGTCTTCTCACAAAAAATAAAAGTTTTATTATAATGGTGTGGCTCATATAATAACCAGTTTCATAAAATATAATTTTTTATCAGCATAATTCAATTCCTTTTGGGCTTACTGTAGTTTAACGAATAATGTGTTTTGTTGTTTTATTGTTATGTTTTAAATCACGCATAACACACTTATTAACAACGTAGAAATTTTTTTTTTTTCAAATTGGAGATAAGAATAGTGATATTGAAAATTGGAGAAGTATGGTTGTATGGGTTAAAAATTGTCGGAAGTTTGAATAACAAGAGGCAAAAATTGTAAACCCTATCTCACCAAACTATTTTCCTCCTATTTTATTTTTTGGATTATGTTAATTGGTGTCTTTTAATAAACTATTTTAAGAAAAATTTAACACCACTTTCGTTGGAAATATAAAAAGCCGTAAAAAAAAAATTAACTTATTATTTTTCTTTTCACATAAAAAGTTTTTAAATATATTTTTTAAATCAATGCCTTAGAGCATCTATTAACTTTTACTCTTCTTTTTCCCCTTACTTACACAGAGGTATTGGAAAGTGAGCCAAAGTGTAAGAAAGTATTGAGTGAACCTCTGTAACTTTCCCAAATCCTTTTTCTATCCCCTCACATTTCTTTTCTAACAAACTGCTTGTAGAAAAAATTCTATGCTTTTTCCTTCATTTTTTCCAACTTGTCCAAGATTTTCTCTATCAAAAAGAAAGTGTTGAGTGTCTAATTTGATATTAATCATTTTTTATACCTTGTAATCACTTGACCTCTTATAGTGGATTGCTCTTTAATTATCATCGTCCTTAAGATAGGCTTATAGATGCAACCACAACCACAATAATCTTTGTATAAAACTTCACGTATTTGTTTCTCAATTTCAATTTCAATTAAAATCCAAAACCTTTAATGGTGTATTGGTTGAGTTGCTCTAGCAAAGGAACATCTGCTCTGCTCCAACCTACGATTCGTCTACCCGGATAGTCGATGACATCTAGCTCGATGACAAGGACATCGAGCTAACAAATGCAACCTACTGAAACTTAAGTCTTGATTTACAAACATACCAAAGGTAACAATCTTCCACAAACATGTACTTAGCAAAGATGAAAAAAACTATGCCTTAGTCCTCACCTCCATTTTGAGATTAATGATATTCTTCAAAATTAATCTGTACATTCTAGGACGCCTGAATTTTTATTTTTATTTTTTATATTTAATTATCAAATCAACGCCCGAGATCTTTTGAACTGAAAGTAACAAAATCTATTTGTCATGATCAGACGGAGGATCAATACTAGTATCAAATTATGATTAAACCCTAAGAACCATATTTACCAACATTGAATGAGTTTAACCGAGGTCCAAATGTGTCTGATTCTCTTGGCAATATGTCAAAAGGATTATATTTATATATAGTCTTTTTGATGGAAAATCTTAAGGGCACACATTAGTAAACTAATTTAAAAAACTTCTTATAAAAAAATGAAAAAAAGTGACTAATTTTTTTTATAACCTTTTCAATTTCCTATAGAATGTTTCATATAATGAATGATTAATGTATGTCTTAAAAGTATATATTTACTAGTTTTAAAAGAATAAAGGTTCAAGAGTACCAATTTTGAAAGCCAAACTTCCCTTTTTCCATTCCAATAGGGACTAGTACAAAAGACAGGAAAATACAAGAATTTTGAACTTCTATACAAAGTGGATAGATGCATGTGTACATGTACCTCTCACATGCGAGATTAGATACCACAAGTTGGTATCTAACTCATGGTATCTATGAGTTAGATACCAACTCGTGGTATCTACGAGTTAGATACCACGAGTTGCCCGTCAAAAAAAAAAAAAGATACTACGAGTTAACTCAGTTATAAGTGAGAGTGTGGAAACACATGTAGGCAGAGGAAAAAAATATCTTCCCTCCTAGATTTGACTATTTTAAAGAGAATATATAACATCATAGCTTTGAAATGTGTAATAGATAACCACTCATAGTTTACCATGTTAGAACGGTGAAAAAATCAAAATGTTGGCAAAAAAAAGGTTATGGTCGTTGAAAACCAAATATTTGATAAGAATGTCGCTATACCACGTGACCATAGGCCATGAGAACAGGTTTAGCCACCACTTATGAAACAAAAATCATTACCTATTTCTTTATACGAAGACTTTTGGCACCCTAAAATTGTCTTTTTCTCCAAACACTCTCCACCCCTTAAAAAGAAAATGCAAAATGCGACTTCACTATTTTTTTATTATAAAAAAAATATTAGTGTAAGGTGGGCTCAAGGCATACCCAAATCTATGATAATGGAGGAGTAATATATTTTCCCTCCTTTTTGGAAAACTAATGGGTAATGAATCATTTTCCACGGAAAAACTAATTAATGAAGTATTTAATCTAGTGGAAGGTGTTCTAGGAACAAAAAAGTAGATAAAATTTCTTCTAAATTGGGACCCCCTTTGCTTTGAATTTCATGCCATTTTATGTTTTCCAAAAACTTGAAATTCTTGTATTCCATTTCCTCTACCAACCGAAAGAGTTCCCCTTTTCGTCCCAACGGTCGAAATTGTGTCCTTTGCTGGTTGACTATCCAATGGCTATCTATGCTTTCACAGTACAATTTCGAGAAAAATAAAAAAACATGGCCTCTGCTATATTTCCAATATTTTGACTGGAAGCACCTAATTAGTTGTCTTTAGACGGCGGGTAGTTTATTAAATCGACATGGATAAGAATGATTTTCTTCACCTAACTATCACCTGCCAAATGAAATTCCATTAGGTTCTTCTAATTAAAGGCCACAATAATGGAATTTAGAATTAAAACTATTCACCATGCTCTCTTGCACTAAGACATGCAAATCACTTTATGGATGATTTATTTTTATAAATTCAAAATTTTTAAATATCATGTGCTCTTATTCATTTACTTATTCATTTACTGATAGAATTTGAATCCATAGTATTCACGTGATTAATTATAACTTATGACTAGATTATAACTTTTAACATTCTAATTATGCTACATCTATATTTGGAGTAACTCTTTTAGCGCCCACTTTTCAAATATTTCAAAATATCCTCACATTATATTTATAATCAACTTAAAATCATTTACCTTTTTCTAAAACAAAAATAAATTAAATTAAATTAAAAAAATCCTTAAAACAAGTATTCAGCACTGAGGTCTAAAATTAAAATATTAAATTTTACTGTTTTGTAATTGAGTATCAATCAAAGTGTAACAAATAGTTATACATGTTTTGGTATATTCTTCAAATAGGTTCCTTTATCCATCACTACATAGCTTGACAATTAATATTTGAAATCTAAAGTCTTTGTAACCATTAGTATCCTAAGTTCCTAACAACTATCTTAAATAATTATTTTGACTTTAATTATGATTGAGATATCGGATGAGGTGTACACATACATGTCATGTGCTCACTATTAGTTTTAAGAACCCACCGCTCTAGCTAAAACTAAGTATTTCCTTTTCATTTTTCAGCATGTTTTTCAAAAGTGGAACTGTGGAGTGTGGAAATACTTTCTCCATTTTTTTTTTTTTTTTTTTGAGAATCTAAATACTTTCTCCATTTGATCCTATTACACTTATCTATTTTTTTTAAAAAAAAAAGAAAAAATAAAAAGAGAAGAAAATTTATTTTAGGACTTGGGTCCACCACCAATAAATACTAAGATACTTTAGGAACACAATTAGCCTTTTCAATTGGTGAACTTGTAAAACTTAAAATATACATATAAAGTTTTATTGTAATATTTATGAAATTGTCCTCCCCCTAAGAACTGCTTTTATTGACTTCCCAAAAAAAAAAATATCCCTCCTTACTTATAAGGGAATCCACTTGTAAAAAAAAATGTTATGAATTTTATACTTAAAATAAAATACCAAAATCATATTTACACAAGTGATTTTTCAAATTATATAATTAGTAAATTTTTATCTTTTTAATATTTTACTTCATTTTTGTCTCCTAAACTAAAATTTTGACTTAATTCGCCTTAGTGCATATATATATAGTATTGGGTTCATTATGCTCAAACGTAACTTTTTAAAACATTACACCACTTGATAATTTTTCATTGAACGAATATTAAAAAATAAAAATCAACTATTTGGTTACAACATCTTTTCTTATCCTACATGCTTGTACTATACTAAAATAATTAAAGATTAATATATAATTATATCATCTATAGAATATTTACAATTCAGATATATTTGTAAATTTATGTATAAAAATGTACGAGTATCATGATTGAGTAGTAGGAGATTCAAAGCCATGGCTCCGTTTATGAAGAAAGTAATCCGGGTATGGTGTCCCATAATGCATGATAGGCCAAATTCCTAGTGGCAGAAATTGTAGATTCTATAAGTTTGTTGAGAGCTTTTTGGCTTGGATTGGTATTGTATAAGAGAAATATAAAGAGGACAATTTTCATAAAACCTTAGAGGTAAAAAATCGCACAAGTCCATGATGGGTAGGCTGATCAAGAACAAGTCTAGGGAGCTCAGTCTGAGCAAGACTATACATAAACCCCCAAACCAGAGAGAGAGTAATGCACTCATTTTCTCCCAACCATGTCATTTAATTGAGTTTTTTTTTTCATGATTTTTTTCGCTAAGTTGCTTATCGGAGTATCTCACTAGTTGGTCTGACCTAAAAAAAAGGGGTTGTTCTTGTTTTACAAACCACCAACTGACAAACACTAGCCCGACCAACCTCTATGCTTTTGGGAATTCTAGCTATGTTTTCTTTTTCTCTTTTCACCTACCTACAATACTATTATTACTTCTAAAACAACAGTCGAACCAAAAACAAGCAAAGAGAAAGGGAATCCTAAACAACCCATCTTTTGGTGTTTAATGAAACAATGGAACAAGTCAAAATTTCTAGCTTAGGCTCAAAAAGGGATCAAAGCAACAAATTTTGCTTTTAAAGTGCTAGAAAAATAATGTAATACATAAAAATATTTGTTTTTCTAATTAATTAGTAAGCAACTCACGTAATTCTTGGGACTTGAGTATAACACCTTAATTATCTACAATCCCATATATAAAAGGGTGGAAGAATAATTTGACTGTTAAAAAAGTTTTGAGAGAATGAAATTTTTGAAAAGAAAAATCCCAAAATCAAGTAGCTAGCAATAATATTATAATATTAATAGGTTGAATTAACTATATGTAACGTAGATACTATTATATATTTATTTTACTACTAAAGTTACAATCCAAGATCCAAGGTAATTTGAAGAAGAAAATGAATATAACTATATGTAACGTAGATATACTATTATATTTATTTGCAAGTTATGAAGTTCTTGCACATTTCAGCCGCACAAAAAAAAAAAAAAAAGAGAGTTGTTGCACAATGAACTACTATCATGATGAGGTCGTGTTTCTTTAACATGTATAGTGGAATTCTAATCAGTGTTCATGGAACATAATCATTGACCAACTGCCAGTAGACCCCAGAGTTGACCAAAAATATAATTATTGGATCCATAAACTCAAAGATCTTGCCATTGAGAACCTCATAATTATGAGTTAGTTTGTCTCTGGGACCATCCAAATTTTCAATTTTCTTCGTTCTCTTTTTGTGGTCTACATGCATGACATTTGTCTTGCAAATTAAAGGAAAAGAAGGATGTTCTTGCTTTAATTAATTTACCAATTGTTGCTTAATATTCTCAAATTTGTTTAGTCCAAAAATACAAAAACCCCAAAAGAAAAAAAAGATCCGGATTGCATCCAAATCTAATTGATTAAAAGATGTAATCAGTTTTATTGAAAGGTACTCGAAAATGATCTTTACCTTCCATTCCATCTCTTAAAGACTTGCAAGGGTTTGAATCTTATTCTTACCAATATTATCTGATTAATTTATATGGGTTCGAATAGACTTTACCAAAACTGCCAACAGATTTAGGTTAACTAAAAGCCTGTTCCAATTGCTATGAGTCCAACTACGCCAGGCAACTACTGCAAGTTAAGAGTTGACTGTGTTGTGCAATAGATAGCCTCAGAATTTCGATACTTTTTCTGATCATGGCGGGTGACAACGAAAATAAGAACAGGAATATGACTATATATCATTATATGCTTTACAAATTGGCCTTAGAATCTTGTATGTAAGATTTAGAAATAGAATGTTGGTTGGGCATTTTTTGCCTTGTCAAATCTGATGGTGGTTAGGTTGACCTGAGATCTACCTGTTTCCACCGTTATCATAAAACTAATTATTATTATTATTATTATTATTACTGCCATCACCATCTTCTTCTTCTTTTTCCTTTTTTATCTTAATAGTTTATTAGTTGGGAGAAAATGATTTAAACCATAAACGCCTAGATTGTATAAAACTGGAGAACGATGCATAATCAATTTGATTCGACTTGATGACCTATATTCATAACGGACTCCCTATATATATATATATATATAAGTAAACCTAAGTGCTAAGTTAATCATAAACTAAAAATAAGTGGTGAGGAGGCTTTGAACATTGTTTCTTCTTATAAAAAAGACCAAGTAATGTCATTAAGCTACAAAACTTTTGATACAAATAAGATTATGATTATTTTAGTACATAAACCAACAACAAATTTGTATCTCCTAACTCATAGTATCTCTTAAGAATATTTTTTTCCGCCAGGAGTTTTGTAAATCAACTATTGGCACTTTCAATAGAGACGTTCAAGGTTTAAATACCCTCCTTTCCCCTCCACAAACTATTGGTGCTTCTAACATAGACGTTTAGACTAAGTGTCCATTTGGAAAATATTATTCTTGTAAACTTATTTTACTATTTAGCTTATTTTTGCTACTATTCATGGGTCCCACTACAATTTTGGTATTATTCATGGGTTCCATTGTACTATTTCAGCTAACTTTTACTTTTATCTACAGTACTTTCAGTAAAAAATTTTCAGCTTTAGCAAAATAAGTAAATCTCAAATAGACCCTAAGTATCTATTAATAATTTTCTAGTACAATACACAAGAAGAGCATTTGGGAGGAAGTGAGTGACTCCCCCCCCCCCCCCCCCCCCACCACCCACCTGCCTCAAGTGGGGTTCCCACTAATTTCTATTCATGATTTTTTTATTTTTTTATTTTATGTAACAATAATACATACGGTCATATTATCTCACCGACATATCTAATACCATCCCTCCCCGCGCGCAGTTCCCATTATTTTTTATGTTATGTAAAGGTCGTAATATCTCACTGATGCATTTAATACCATCTCTCCCCCCACACCCCTTCCAAAAAAAAAAAAAAAGGGGGGGGAGAAATATAGATTTTTTATAATAAAAAAATTAGGTAAGGCTTTAGGTCGTTAGAATTTAGAATGCCAATATTACGTATCTAGGCTCCTCCCTGATATATAATAGACCTTTGTTAAAATTGATCATAGATCTTGGTCGATTAAGTCCATTCTCGCTGCTGTTCTTGTTCCCATTGACCTCGTGAGTTGTGACATCCAAAACCCTATAGTTCCAAGAAGGAAGAACTTTAGGCTTATATGACCCATTTGTTGTGGAAAAGAGATTCGGTGCGATGAGAGAGTTAACATGGTTGTCCTGAAACTACTTACCTTACCTATTGGCTTGATTTCAGAACTATTTTTGGAAAAAAAAAAATTAATAAAAAAAAGGATCGTATTTCCTGGAAAAGATAGGGATATGTATTTTTTTAGCTTATTATAAGTGGGGGCGAGGAGATTCAAATTAATTTCTTACGTGAATGATACAATACTTTTTGCCAGTAAAAATAAGAGCCCAATAAATACTTAATAAATAATAAATATAATGACATAACTTTTTTATAATTGTTCAGATGACATGTTAATTCAAATACATTAAAATTAATATCAATTATGGAATCATATAAAAGCAAGTTACGTGAATTACAACTTAACAATTTAGTAAATTTTTTAAAAAAGTGTACACCTATAAACATTATTTATATACAAATATCATTATACCTTTATAAATGCAAGCAATAAAATTATTGTGAAAACGATTTTCCTAGTATTACAATTCGAAATTTAGAATGATTTTGTTTTCACAAGAATTTTACTACAATCTTTGAAATATTATTAACTGGCATAATTTTCAATTTTTTTCAAAAATAAAATAAAGTGAGGATATGCAAACAATTACTTCAAGCTCGGCTCTAGCCTCTGGGCCAAGTGGCCTAGGCCTAAGGCCCCTTGTTACAAAAAGACCCCAAAATTTTAGGATAATAATTAGTTTCAAGGGGGATGAGTGGGTTGTGATATCTTATCCCTACCTCCAAGAGCGCTCCCAAAATATTGGATCTATAGAAACTCAACCCAAAATCCTAAATTGTTTCAAAAATATATATATATATATATATATATGTGTGTGTGTGTGTGTGTGTGTGTGTGTGTGTGTGTAACTTAAGTATGCCAAATCATCATTATCGATTATGGTGCCTCATGTTTTTTATTCAAAATACACCATCCACTCCTCCACTATCTACCTATACAAAATTTATCATTAACATTTAATTTCTCTTAACAAATTGGACATAATTTTTGCGAAAACATACCCATTTAATCTCCCACATTGTCACACACCAACCAATCTCTCTTTCTCTCCCCTCCAAAATCAGTATTTAAAAAATTAGATTTCAACTTTCCTTAACAATGTATCGCCTTGTTCAAGGTAAAGCAAACTTCTTTCTTTTTTTTTTTTTTTTAATAAATATTAAAATTTTCATATTTTTGTTAAATTTTATATTTGAACCATGATATTTACTCTCCACATGAAATCAATCTTGATTTAGTTAGTAAGTATTAATTCATCGACTGATGTGTTTAATCCATCTTTGCATAGTAGGTTGAGGCTATTAGGTGATTCCATTATTAATTGAAGTTGAAATAATATTTTTGATAAATTAGATTCTATTGTTGTATACTTAAAAATTATTTTCAGAACAGTACAAGTTTGCCACATAAAACAACAGAGAAGCAAAGCAACACATATCTTGGCTCAACATGCCTAGGGTATTGATAACTATGTAACTTGAATAGAGGAAAATCCTCGTATGCTTGAAGCTACTTTAGCTCAAGATGTCGTATATTTCTCTTCTTCTTAATGAAAGTTACAATATTCATATAAAAATAAATTATTTTATTCTTGTCATGTTTTATATTGTAGATAGTGTTTCTTTTATATTTAAATATATTTTTAATGGTAAATGTCTACTAGAAAATATCAAACTTGATATGAAAATTTAAGAGAGAGAAAGAGAAGAAATTAAAATGATTATTGAGCTTTTATTGTATGTATATCCAACAACATTTGGTTGCCACATGTTATACTCGATCTATTCAGTCTATTGTGAACATTTCCCTTAATCTATGATAAAACGTTTATAAACATTTATTTTATGGAAGATTCTTCCCAGTTCTCAATTGAATAGTCCAAATTTGTATGAACCACATGCATAGGTTCATTGAATCCATCCGACCTTTTTTTTTCTCACCAAAAAAAAAAAAACAAGCGGTTGCGGCAGTGCCGACTGTTTCAATCAAATTCCAACTAGTTATTATCACATATATCAATCAAGATTTGCAGACACATGTGCTTTCTGAATATTTTATACGCAAAAACCAAATATAAAAAGAAAATGGAAAAATTAAATTTAAGACCCTCCACTTTTAAGAAGTGTAACACATTAACATCTATGGTGAGTTATTGTTATTGAATAAAAAATATGGAGTTGAAATCCTACTTATACTAAAAATTGATTAGTGTCTTAATGTGATAATAAATAATAAAAAGATTATGAGTGAATGATATAGGTTAAATCATATCATAACTCTCTTTTTTAAATTATAATAAAATAAAATAAAATAAACTAAATCCTAATTTTTTTTTAAGAAATAACATTATTTTTTGAAAAATTATAATAATTGTAAATTATTGTAATTACAAGTCTTTGTGCATCATGGTTGTTTACCTCTAGCAAAAGTGGCTAATTTATTTTTGAAAAGAAACATTCCAAGAGTTGTTGTCGAATCTAGTGGTGACAACCTCAAATCTAGCAATAAGCCTCCATTTTCCCTCCCTTTCCATTAGGTGAGACATCTATTTGAGAGAGAGAGAGAGAGAGAGAGAGAGAGAGAGTTGTGATGATGGACATTTGAAATACTTCAGCACTTGATCTGACCACATTAGGTCTTGGGGGGGGGGGGGGGGGTTAGGGCAAAGCCCATTTATGATTAAGCAAAAGAGGCGGCTCAACCATTACGATATCAAAGGGTGGCAGGTGGATTTGGTCAAAATCAGCTAAAGATGACGATAATTGTGGATCAAACAACACTAACACAGTTTGGGGCTAGTGGTAATAAGAAGAGACAAAAATTTAATCTAGGTGAAAATTTCAAGATCTTTGTTAGATTTAGGTGGTAATGTCACTAAAAAATAAGGTAATGGTGGTTGGGTCAAACAGGTCAAATCAAGTCTGATTCCTAAGTTGGAAAGTCGACACTTGACCCGTAAAAGGGTGAGTTTCGAAACAACCAACCCATTGTTGACCACCAAAAATTGTCGAAACTAATTGAATCTTGACGGGCTAATACTAGTTGGCACTTGACCCGACCACATTAGTTCTTTGGGGGGGGGGGGGGGGGAGGGCAAAACCCATTTACAATTAAGCAAAAGAGGCAGCTTAACCATTTAGATATCAAAGGGTGGCGGGTGGATTCGGTCAAAATAAGCTAAAGATGACGGCAATTGGGGATTAAACAACACTGACACAGTTTGGGGCTGGTGGCAATAAGAAGAGACAAAAATTTAATCTAGGCGAAAATTTCCAGATCTTTGTTAGATTTAGGTGGTAATGTCACTAGAAAATAAGGTAAGGGTGATTGGGTTAAATAGGTCAAATCGAGTTTGATTCCTAAGTTGGAAAGTCGACACTTGACCCGTAAAAGGGCGAGTTTCAAAACAACCAACCCATTGTTGACCACCAAACATTGTCGAAATTGACTGAATCTTGACGGGTTGATATTGGTCGGGCGGGTGGGTGGACATGGTTGAGGCAAATTTGGAGAAGTGGATCTTGCTTGCTCATGTCCTATTATTCGGGTTATAGATGTATAAACCTAATATTTGATTGATAGTCGGATATTTTTAAAATTATCATAAATAAATAAAAAATTGTGAATGAAAAAGTTATTGATTGATAGTCGGATATTTTTAAAACTATCATAAAAAAAAATTGTGAACGAAAAAGTTATGATAATGGTGTTACTTTTATTTTATGTAGGATGGTGGTCAATTGCTACCTAGTAAGCTACATTTTTTTATTTGTTTCATATTTGTACAAAATATAGAGTTAAATCAAATTGTAATTTTTCTTGCCTTTTATCTTGAGAGAAATTGTTATTCATATATATATATATATGAATAAAATTTTCTCATATATCACAGTGAACTACATTGTTTATTAGTTTCACATTTGTACAAAATATAGAGTTAAATCAACTTTTAGTTTTTATTACCTTGATCGTAGACCACGAGTTACCGAGATAAATTATTATTTTTTAGAGAATATTTAATCTATAAATTTTCATATCTTTATGACTTTGATTTCTTTTGAAAATTTTCTCTAATTTAGTGCCTACATGGAGGCAGAGCTAAGAGTTTTGATCGGAAAAAGTGTTTGATATCATTAGTTATTTCACATCTCTCTCATATGAGAGTGTGAACCCACTCCCATGTAAAAGATATGTAACACATCTTAGTGATGTAAAATAAAAATTGCTTGGAGATGCAGCGAAAATCCCCTAGCTTCAAGTGATGTGGGGGTATTCAATTATTCAATGTACTAGTAACACTTGCTGCCTTTATCTATGTTTATATGTACCACCTATTTGGCGGTTGAGGAATGAATAACTTGGTCTGACATTTTTAGTCGCTTCAGGGTGAACTGCTCTTCAATAATTGCGTGGAGGTGACCAAATTGCACAATATATAAAAAATGCTCATTTTATTCTACAATAGTTACACTATAAATGGTAAGAAGTCTTGTTCAATAGTTACACTATATTTGGCTATTTGCTTCCTCATGAATTCCTAAAAAGGAACGAAAACAGATTGCTATAAAAGGAATGACCCCCATTGCCTGTCTTGTCCAAGTAATTCGGATGTACAAATCAAATTATTAATATTATGTGGGGGGAAAAAAAAAAGGTTTCTAAATTAATTGAAGCACTGTAGTTGATTGCCGATAGCTTGTCATCATTCAATCCTTATTATATTTTTTGTATTATTAATATGATAAATTTCAAATACCCAGAATACATAATACTTCAATGCATATCATTTATATTAATTATGAATTGTTTCATCTTCAAATGGGCAATGATCAATCAAATTCATTAAAAAGTTGATAAACTAACATAAAAGTATCATACATTTGTATATTCAGGAAAAAAAAAAAAATTGCAATTTGAATTTTCTACCCTAAATTTAAAATTTGAATATATGATAAACTAATTATAGCTTCCTCTTAAATCGAAATTTTGACTCCACGACTCATGTAAAAGTTCTTCAGACAAAAGTATCACACCAATACAATGTTTTAAAAATAAAATTAGAGTGACTAGTTCAATCGTTGTAATCGTAAACTTGCCTATTTATCAATTTGATTAACGTAAAAACCAAAAAATATATCAAAACACCAGCCACAAATTGAAAATCAATAATTCAATCGACAAAACCAAGAGCTGGATCGGGTTAACTAGGTCAAAATGAGTCCTAATTAGCACATGTAACCGCACCAAAAGAATCAACAAGATAACAATTACGGAGGAACTTACATTGAATCCGTAACAACAAATCCAAGATCAAGTCTCCATGGACAAGTCCATCATTGTAGTAGTTGCTTTAATGACTTTAATGTTGGGCTATGGAGCCTAGTTTTGTTTGATCATCCAACTTAATATAAAAGTGTTACAATTTTTAATGGAATTTTTTCTGAGGCTTAGTCCATTGTTTTTAATGGGATTATGATCCTAAGCGCTCATGGACAAGCCTTTGGGAAAAAAATTTGGCCAATTTTTAGCCCATTGTAAATCCTGTGTGTAAGATAAAAAACCTATTGTTTGGAGATTAGGGTTTGGTATTTTGTTTTGAGAGAGAAAACTGTACTACCACTTCTTGTATTTTTTTTTTTTCTCCTGTGAATAGTGAAATCGTTGCAACTCCAAGGACGTAGACAAATTGCCAAATCACGTAAATATTGTCTTGTATGATTGTTTTTCTTTGAAGTTTGTTGTTGTTGTTGTTGTTTTTTTTTTTTTTTTTTTTTTTTTTTTTTTTAATTTTTGCTTCTCACAAATCTAGGAATTTCATATATATTCCCTACATTCAATGCCACACACCCAAACAAACCCAACTACAATGATAACACTTATCTTTGCATCAAAAAGGTCACCCAATTGCTTGGTTGTGTTTAAGATCAATGCAAATCACAAGGCTGCAAGGGAGATTGTCGATAGAGTAGCATGCTAACTAGTGAGTGATGAATAATAATTATTGTTTACCCTAAGGACTTTCTCTCTAAACAACAACTAGAAGAAAGCATAGAAGGAGATGGAGTTGAAGTTGAAATGAGGGTATTGGGAAGATCAAATGGTTCATTTGCGTTGATTTTATGTTTGACCAATATTACTATTATAGGTTATGCTCCATTTGGCCCAATTTTTCCAGGGTTTTCGCTAGGATTCATTTAATTTGGGAGTCTAATGGTGGGTAAATAGGGATCTCTCTCTCTCTCTCTCTCTCTCTCTCTCTCTCTCTCTCTCTCTCTCTCTCTCTCTCTCTCTCTCTCTCTCTCTCTCTCTCTCTCTCTCTCTCTCTCTCGACTACACTCTAACGGAATATCTATATCATTATGTCATTCATCGTGATCTAGCATAATCTTGGTTTTAAAAATCGGATTGGACCAACCGCTCTGATCGAGAACCATATCTTTAGCTGATTTGATAAAAATTGTAAGAACCGATGGTTCAATTGTAAAAACTGTTGGTTCAATTAAAATCGAATCATTTTTTTTATTCTTTGACTATTCCAGTTTTCAAAATCATAAGCATAAATTAATTATAATGACATTAATCCGATCACTACTTCTATCTAGGTTAGACCAAAACACTGAAAACTAGTTTTGTTTCCAATTCACCAATCGATCCTATATATTTTTAAAACCATGCACCCATATATATATATATATATATATGTTACATTTTACACAAAATCACACTTTAACTTTTTAGTACAAGCAGTTACGGAATTTACTATTACTTTATAGATTTTTACCATTGAGTATTGACCCATTAGAGTCTTTGCAATTTCAATTTTAGTTCCCTACTTATATGTGATAATTCCTTTTTGGTCAAACTATAGAAATATTTTAGTATTATTATTTCTACCAAAAAAAAAAATGTAGTATTATTTTTTTCACAAAATAATAAAATATGCACCACAAAAGAAAGTTATATAAAATTGGCGCCAAAGGAGTCATGTCAATTTACAGGGTGTTTTTGGTCGGATCAAAATCTAAAGGGGTTTCCTTGCTGGGACCCATCTCAGATGTATTACCCTCTGCCTCATCTTTGGCTTATATATTGCCCACCACCTCGTCCCTTCACGCCCCCCTCTCTTTTCCTCAGTCACTCGTCTCTCTCTCTATCTCTCTCTTACTTTTTCTTCTTCTTCTTCTTCTTCTTCTTCTTCTATCAATTCCTCTTAGATTCTTTTTATCTTTGTAATACTAGATAGCCTTAATTTTGTCTTTTTCTTTCAGCCAAAGTACCTTACAATTGTAAGTTGTGTCCTTAACAGTTGAGACTTGGGGGTGTTTTTGGTTTGCCTTGGAATTAAGGGACAAGTGATACTCTACTACAATACAGCATGAAAGAGAGTGGCAGGAAACAAGGTGCACCTTCACCCTGTGCAGCATGCAAGCTTCTTAGGAGAAGGTGTGCTCAAGACTGTGTTTTTGCTCCTTATTTTCCTGCAGATGATCCCCAGAAATTTGCTAATGTGCACAAGGTGTTTGGTGCCAGCAATGTCAACAAAATGTTACAGGTTTCTAGTTAGCTTTTCATACTATAAACTCTCTCTTGGAAAAAGACTATAAGGTTTTTTATTTTATTTTATTTTATTTTATTTTTGAAGCAACTTCTTAATCAAAGACTGAAAATTTTCTACAAAGACTAAACTTAAAAAAAGAAAAAAAAAATGGTTGAAGTCCAAATAAATTATTCCATGAAAATCTTATTATTTTCATAATGAAAATTTAATAATCTGCACCTCATATGTGGACCCAATAAATTTGCAACTTTTTCATTTTAATAAGATAGTATTTCTTGGTAAATAGATTGAAATTGTTGTAAATTTTGTTTGTATACGGTAATTTTATTATATTGATGGCTAAATATCCCCAACTAGTTCACATTTGAAGTCATTCCTACACACTCCTAAATAGTGCATAACCCAAGAAAAAGTCTTCCCTACAAGAAAAGTAGACATCTTACCAACCCTACTATTTTTTACTAATTCTTCAAGTGTACATAACTCCATATCTTTTGTAGGGGTTTATGAATTAGGTATGGCAAATTTTATTACAATTTTATGGCAAATTAATGCAGTTATATATGATAATATTGAGTAAAAGATATGTAATGTCTACCAATTATGTGTTTAGTACTCCAAGTGATCAACTGTGACAGTGATACTAGTTTTTTAAATATGAAGTCTGTCGTACTAGTTTGCAACCAAATTGCGTGAAAGAAAGAATCCAGTTTGTGTGGTGTTTTTAGAAAATCTCACTAACTCATCATAGTTTGTTATGAAAAAAAAAAAAAAACTTGATATTGTACCAAATCTCGATAAAAACTCTCTCTCTCTCTCTCTCTCTCTCACACACACACACAAATTGGGGTTTACTAATTCAGTGAGTCTTTTAGTTTTAGTTAGTAATTTTTGTGTTTTTTTTTGGTGTATGGGTTGATTTTATGATTGTATTTTAATTTTAGTTAGTGAGTAAAACTATTTAAGAGTTGCCAAATCTTGATAAAAACTCTCTCTCTCTCTCTCTCTCTCTCTCACACACACACAAATTGGGGTTTACTAATTCAGTGAGTCTTTTAGTTTTGGTTAGTAATTTTTGTGTTTTTTTTTGGTGTATGGGTTGATTTTATGATTGTATTTTAATTTTAGTTAGTGAGTAAAACTATTTAAGAGTTGCCAAATCTTGATAAAAACTCTCTCTCTCTCTCTCTCTCTCTCTCTCAAATTGGGATTTACTAATTCAGTGAGTTTTTTAGTTTTAGTTAGTAATTTTTGTGTTTTTTTTTTTTTTTTTTTGGCTGTATGGGTTGATTTTACGATTGTATTTTAATTTTAGTTAGTGAGTAAATCTATTTAAGAGTTGTCAATTATATTTTATTTTTTCTACAAAATTTCCCTCAAGACAAGAAATTAGAAAAGAGTGATGCTCTCTCCGTCTCTCACTTTTTTGTCCCACGTGGACCAAGCTTGACGGTTTGCTGGACGAGGCATCAAGGGCAAGGGTAGTTCAGCGACTTTGAGGAAATATGTCTTCGGAATTGGGATCACTAATTGCCGAAACATATTTTTTATGAACAAAATAAATTATCTTTTTTCTTTTACATTATCTTTATACAAATAGTATACATATAATATAATTGATGTTTTCAAATCACGTGAAGTTGTTTCTTATATAGTCTTGTTATTTTATTGAAAAACACCAGAACTAAATGTCAATCGGGCACGCCTTTTTTAGATCTGGGCCCCCTGTGATTTCCATATAATATCTACCTCTTACATAATCAAAAACAAAAAACCCTACCGAAAAGAATATTGTTTAAAAAAAAATTAAAAGAAAGTCTTAAATATATATTCCACATGGTGAATGAAAAAGAATTAAACCAAATTCTAGAAGTTGGGTATCATGTAACTGGTCTTCAAAAAGAAGGAAGCAAAGAAACTTTAGACTAGTTAGAATTAAGCTTTATACATGAATGATACATGGGCATATATAAAAGACTAAAACAAGCTTTTTAAGAAACCAAGATGATATGATCATGACATATATATATATATATCTAGCTCTGAAAATCTTTTGGGCTTGGGCTTGGGTTACACATTGATTCTATTGGATCCATGGCTAAGAGGAAATTTTAATTGTGAAACTTAATTAACAGGAATTGCCAGTGGACCAGCGAGGTGATGCAGTTAGTAGCATGGTTTATGAAGCAAATGCAAGGGTTCGTGACCCTGTGTATGGGTGTGTTGGTGCCATTTCATCTCTACAGCAACAAATTGATGTGCTCCAGACCCAACTGGCTCTGGCTCAGGCTGAAGTGGTGCACTTGCGGGTGAGACAGACTGCATCAATGCCCAACCATGGGGTTGGGCCAGGTAGCCCAAGTAGTAGCGGCTCGCCATCATCAAGGCTCATGGGCTCACAAGTCAAGCCCATTTTTGACATGGATACGGTAGTGGATCAGGCCAATTTGGGAGAGTCAATGTGGTTATGCTAGTTTAATTTCTACTGGTCATGCCTCCTATCTCTAGATTAATTTTTGTCTCCCTGAGTTGGATTTAAATTTGATATAATTATTATACATCAGCAATAGTAAAGAAAAAAAGTATCTATGAGATGGTCTTATGGAACGTCCCTCTCATGACATGTGAATCCTACAGGCATGTCAGACCCACCAAATATATTAGAGACACCCATAAAACCGTCTCAAGAAATATATAATGTATTGGTAGGGATAATTGTGGTGGTGGCAGTGGCGGCATCTGTGGCTGTGGCTGTGGCTGTGGCAGTGACAGGAGCAGTGGCGGAGGCCATTCGCCCGCTTTGGTTTGAAATGGGTGTTTATGATTAACTTATATATGTATATTGTAAATATAATTCAAGCTTATATATGTTTAGTAATTATATAGTGCGGACTTGTGATCAGATTATTACAAGAAAATTTTCCATGTATTCTAAGTGATGCCTTGGGTATTAATAGCAAGGGAGTATAAATGGGTGGTATCTACTTTTAATTATTTCAGGGTTTTCCATTTTACCATGACATATTTATTAGTTGTGGACTTGTAGTTCATCTCTCTCTCTTAAAGATTACTTTTTTTTATTAATCTCAATCAAAAGCTCCTGATTAACCTGCCACACTAATTAAATACATTTGAATCATCCTTCAATTTCCTCTGTAGAAAATGGCTTGATTGAGAGATATTTTTAATCAAAGAGATTGGTTGGTCTTCTCTCTCTCTCTCTCTCCTTTTTTTAATTTATTTAATAATAACAATAATTATTTTAATTTTTATTTATAATTTAATAGTTAGGAGTGGGGACATTTGAATCTGAGAAATTTCTATTAGAAATACCAAAAAGTGTCAGTTGAGCTATAAAGGTCTCTATCTCTCTCTTATTTTATTTCGTTTCTTAATTTTCTTGAGAAAAAAGGCTTTTTTTAAAAAAATTTAAAAAAATCTAGAAGAAGGTAAAATCTCTAAGAAAAGCTTAGGGCTTGTTTGGTACATGTGTTTAGATAAATGTTTTCAGTTTTTAAACAACATTACACACATTTTCACACAACCCAAACGTATTTCCAAAAAATACAAACAACATTATTAAAACAATGTTACTAAATGTCCCTTAAGCATGGAAATTTAGACTTGCACCCTTTTAAAAGTTTACAAGGATCGGAAACTTTGAAGTGTTATTTAGAACAAATGCAGCAAGGCATAGACCAAAGAAAACAAAGGAAAAATTGTACTAACTTTCCTTGAAGTTTATTAAAATTACACTCAGCTTTACATTGTTTCGAATTGTACACGTACAAGCCTCTTATTTTTCAAAGATAAATTATATTCACCTCACTACAGCTTATCACTGTTAAAATCACTAACAAAAGTTGAAAACAGATTATTATAATTTTTTTATAAAAAAATCTTATAATACTAGCCTCCCATTTTAGCCTACCACTCAAAAATTTCTAGAAGAGCTGAAGAGCATGCTAAGTTAGAGAAAGGTGTGCACTCTATTATCTCACTAAGGATAATTATAGGTTTACATTATACTAGTGATACAAATATTATATTGTAGACTAAACAAATTTGTACAACAGTAAACATTTGTTTAGTTTACAATGTAAATCTTACATTACTAATACAATATAAACTAAAATTTTTTCTTTTTATTAAACTTATTTTATTAAACTCATCACTAACTTTCTCTTTGGAAAGCCTCCAACTAGCCCCATTAGTTCGTCTCCAACCTAATAAGTGGGTTTTCACTATTTTGCATTTTGTTCATGTGTGAATCCTAGTACTTCGGACATATGTGCTAGTCAAAATCATTACTTTTTTTCAGTTTTACCCCCTTATAATTGGTGTCATTTGTAGGGAACCGCAATCCAGAAGTTTCTATGAGTACTGAATTCACCAATTGAGGGACGACTTCATTAGCACTTGCGTAGGAGCATCGCAACAAGAATTATGGAGGCACTCGCCCCATTTCAAAGACATTATGGATGAGGTGTGAACAAAATTTTGACAATCACTAACTGAGTGGCTCTTGACAAGACAAGCCGCATGATCTTAGATTCTCCGACCCAATTGAAAATTGTGACTTCGAGTCATGATTTCAGTGCATTTCAAAAGTGTAAGTAAAATTGTGTAACAGGGTGTGTATAATAAACAAAAATCTTTCATTTTTTCCTATTTTTCTATCCATCATAATTTTTTTTTTTTTTTAATTTTCTTATTTTTCCATTGTCTCAACCGATCAACACATACAAAACAGAAGGCGTGTGAAGAAATTAAACAATGAACACTTAGGCCGTTCGGGCTGGTTCAGTGGGATATTTGGCATTGGTGTTGATTACACTGGCTAAAAATGTAAAGAAGATTAGTTTAAAATGTCCAGCACAAGCAATATCTCATAAAATGAAGTAACATTTTACAAGTTAAATACAAGAAATATTCCACCACTCCTCTCCTTCAAACAAATTCCCAAGACAAGCACTCCACCTCCCTCTACTGCGTCTCTTCATCCCATGCTACTGTTGGAGAAAAATAACCAAATAGAAAGTCTTTATTCAGCAGCAGCAATAGTAACAAATTTGATATTTTTATTGTTTGGTATATTATTTTATATTATTTTGCTAAGTGGATTGAAGACCTATTCAGTGTTTGGTTGCTAAAAATTTCAAATTCTGACAATTATAATTTACTTTAAATTCACAAAAAGTAGAAATTATAAATTAGGATTCCCAAAATTTGATAATTTTTATTGTTTGGTATACATAAAATTTGAATATATACCGTATTTTTAAATATCTATATTCATAAATATAAATGTTAATTGATAAGCAATTTATTTTCTAAAATTAACATTAGAAATTTTCTACTTAAAATTCTTGCAATTCGTGAGAATTGAGATGTCCATGAGAATTATAATCCAGGATAATTTTGTTAAATGAACAAGCAAATTTTCATGAATTCTATATATATAATTTTTCTTTTGAATCCCCATCTCAAATTTCCACTTCATTAGTAGGATTAACTAGCAAAATTATCAATTATCTAGCTTTATCCACCAAATTTAGTCCAAGAGTAGAATATAAAGAGATGCATGATTTTGAAACAGTGGCATTACTGCATTAGCAGACCTATTGAGATTAATTTTTGCATCACCACAACTACTAGAAACATATAATTTTTTTTAACCCGAAAAAGAAAGAAAGAAAAACTATAAGAATGTTTTTAGATTTGAATGGTGGTTGAAATTTTGGGCATAACTATCCTATTAGGTTGTATGTTGCAACCTGTGTTTACCAATGGGAATATTCAATAATAGTGATGATGAGGTTGTCTTTCTTAGATGAATAAGGTGATCATCCTATATAAAATGGGCACATGAACATTTTGACGTAAAATTATATTACAATTAAAAACTAATTATACTTCCACTTATTATATTATATATGATTACAGTCATGATTCGTTATTGTTGTTTTAGAATCTAGCTATTGAATTTCAGCACTCATGTGAAACATTGGCAAGTAAAAACTAAATTGGCTGAGGCTTCAATAAAAAGCAAACCTGAAACGATGAATTTAGACATCCTTGACAACAAGATCACCATTCACCAACTCTCTGTAAGCAGCCACAGGCCAAATGAAACCCCTGAAAAGCAAACTCGAAGCCAAAGGCACATCAATGATGATCTCCTTCTGGGTTGGCTTCTTCTCATCCCTTATAGCAATCAGGTAGCTCCGACCCACCCACCCGATCCACCCAGCAATGTACAGGAACAGAATCCCAGGAGTGATGAACTCACCCCAGTGCCTCTGGTCACCGCTCACAATCAAATGAGGAAGCCCGTCAGACCCACAAAGCAAACCCTGTTTTCCATAATTGTCGAACCTACGCTTTGTCTTTTCTACTGAGGCTTTGATAGCCAGAGCTGGTGCACTGTCGGGTGCGTAAAGCTTCAATGAGGACTCAAGCTTTTTGATTTGTTGCTTTTCACGTTTGGCGAATTGCTTGGACTCTTTGCATGGGGTTAGACCCGCGATGTCAGCATTGGCTGGGAGTACTGGGGCTGAGACAAGAATGGAAGAGAGAGCTAGTGCAGCTGAGAAGGCCTTCAATGGTGAAGTTGTGTTTTGCTCATCTTGGTTGCTGTTTTGGGAGCTGCATACAATCGTAGGCCTTGATTTCGGGATGGGTGAAGAGCTCAACTTTGGCTTCAAAATGGGTTTTGAGAGATTCGTGGGGATGGTTAGAGACATGTTTGTTTTGGTTATGTCTCTATGGAAGTGTTTGTTGAGTGGAAAATGGGAAGGAGTTGATGATGAAGAGTGAAGCAAAGGGTGTGGAGAGAAGGTTTTTAGATTCTTTGAAGGATTAGGAGAGATTGGTGGTGGAGGGAAGAAGAAGAGGGTGGATAAGGCGGATGGAGTAAGAAGGCTGAGTTGGATGTTTGTAATTGGTTAGGGGTTATTTGGTTGTGGGCTCATTTAGATTTTCTCTCTATCTATCTCGGAAATTAAAGTTTTGAGTGGATAAGAGAAGTGCTGGCTTGCCTTTGGTGCACAACTCTTTCCACCAAGTTTTTGAGTCAGTGTTAAACAATTATTAATGAACTTGTTGATAATGCAATGAACTTCAAGTCAAGTATTAATGTTAAATTATTGATTATTTCAAAAGTTTAAGTTATTGATAAATGATAAATTTAATTAAATTCAAATTCTTTTTTAATATACAGGTAAGACTTAACACGTAAGATTTTAAATTAGAGGTAGACTGAAGGAGACAATGATTGAATTCAAAACCTCCTACTCTGATACCATATTAAATTAACGATTCTCCCCAAAACTTAAGTTATTAGAAAATAGTAATTTTAATCATTTAACTACATATTTCTTACAGACAATGTATTACTAGTTACAAACCCACGTGACGCGTGGGAATAAATAATTATTTTTTAATTTTACAATAAAGTATAATTTGTTCTCTAAATTTTTTTTAAGATAATTGTTCTCCCTAAAAATTAAATAATTTTTATTTAGTCCAGTTAGATGTACTTCAGTCCAATTCAATCTACATGATCAATGTCAGTCCCCTTCGGTCCATTTTGGACTAATTGGGCCTTGAATTGATTCTTTTTTGTAGGTTGACTTTTCAAGTTTAGCTGAATTTTTTTTTTTTTTCATTAATTGTTGAGTTGAAAAGTATGAAATTTTATTATATTTGGGTTAAACTCTTTAGTTTTGAGTTAAAAATACAAAAGAAAAAAAACATTAGAAATTAGAAATATGAGCAATAAAAATGAAATCAAATTGATAAATATTCAAAAGTCCTGTTTAGTCCACGTTGGTTTTATTCTGTCCTATTTGGTCCATTCTGTCCTCTTCGGTCCACTTTGGTTCCCTTCTGTCCATTTTGGTCCTATTTAGTTCATTTGGTCTATATTAGTCTTTTTCGGTCCATTCTGTCCACTTCAGTCCTATTCAAACCATTCAGTCCGAATTGGTCCTATTCGGTCCATTCTATTCAATTTTGTTATATTTGGCCCACTTGATGGTCCTATTCAGTCCATTCTATCCACTTTGGTCCTATTCAGCTAACATTGGTTCTATTCAATACACTTTTATCCTATTCAGTCTAATTTAGTCCTATTGAGTCCATTATGTCCACTTTGGTCCTAATCTGTCCATTCATTCTTATTCGGTCCACTTTGGTCCCATACGGTCCACATTAGTCCACTTAATCTTTTTCAGTCCTATATGGTCCATTTTGTCCTATTCGGTCGACCTTGTTCCCATTCGGTCCTACTCGGTCCACTTCGTTCCATTTGATCCAATTCGATCCATTTGTGTCCACTTTAATTCAATTCAATCCATTTTTGTATACTTACATATAGAGAAAAGACATTTTTGGTTTGTAGGCACCTATTCTAAATCCAAATGTGATGTAGGACACGATTTACTATTTAACTATTGTAATTTATTATTTTTTGTACTTTTTATGTAAAAAACGTTATTTTAGGTTGAGGTGATTTATTTCCTTGCTTTTAGGTGCATTTAGTAGTTTTTAGATCAAATTTGATTCCCGTTATGGTTAGGTATTAATTAGAAGTTATTTTAGAATATATTTTCTTGTCTGTCAAGTTTTACGGATCCCTTAAAAGGGCCCTTAAGTCCGTACACGTTTTTTGGAAACAATTATTCAATCAATAAAATTCAGAATTTTGTCTTCTTATTGTATGGTAGATTCCAAACCCTTTCTCTTTGTAGATTCAAGGAACCATCATGAATTCGAGGTTATTTTCAGAAAGAAACGTGTTTTATTTCTTGTTTTCTAAAAGTAGACATGTTCTACTTCTTGACGCTTCCGCATCTTGCATCAAAATGTATTAAAGAAATATATAGATCTCTAAATCATAATATCTTAAATTTTAAGCATAGCATTTATCGTTACTTCACTTTTCTTGAACTAGATTAACGTAACATTTCAGTCCACTTTGGTCTAGCTAAATTTAAGTGAATGTCTTTCTAACATGAAGGCTATTGATATACAAATCTAATCTTTAAGGTTGTTACTCATTTGTTTTAATGTCATTACTTTTAAATAAATTGCATGAGGTTGATTATATTTTCAAGTAAAGTTGATTATATCTTCAAGCGAAATAAATAAATAAATGTGTGTGTGTGCGCGCACGTGTGTGCGTGCGTGTGTATAATTTTTATTTAAATAAATTAATCAAATTCTTCATTCTCTTAAAAGAGATTATTATATATGATAATTAAAACTCATAAAAACTTATACTGAATATGTATAATTTATTCTCAAAACCTTATTTTGAAATGCTCCATATTCTTCAAATTATTTTTATTATGCATTATATTTTCCTAGTTTTCTTTTTTGGTACAATTAAAAATTTTAAGTTTCAAAGTTATTATTCAAATTCACATTCTCTTAAAAGAAATAATTATGATAATCAAAGTTTATGATACAATTACAATTGATATTACTCAAATAATTGATAGTACTATCAATCCAAACTTGTATTTTCCCATTCTTAAGTAGGTACACTAAATTGGACTAAAGTGATCTAAAATAGACCGAATTGACCAAATTGGATCAAAGTAGACTCAATGGACTGAAGTAGACCAAATGGACCTTATTTGACGGAATGGACTAAAACGGTCCAAACATGACTAAATTGAACACAGTAGATCGAAAAAGACCTAAGTGAACCAAATGGACCAAACTGGACTGAATAGACCGAATTGCATTGAATTGACCGAATGAACCTAATTGGACTGAAGTAGACCGAAATAGAATGAATTGGACTGAAGTAGACCGAATTGGACCACATAGATGAAGTGGACTGAAATAGACCTAATGTCGATCTTTAATTAGCATAACCAAGATTGTGTTTTGATATAAATTCAAATTCTTACTTAAAAAATAATCAAGTATTAACTCAAATAAATATCAAGCCAAAAATTAAGAGAGAGAGAGAGAGAGAGAGAGAGAGTAAATATATAAATTAGACTGAAATGTTTCATAATTAGACCAAATAGACCAAAATGTTTGATAATATATAAATTTGACATTCACTATAGAATAGACTATCCCCAATTCAAAGTAAATAAAGAACCCTATTATGTGAATATAGGATGTACCAAACATAAATTGAAATGTAAAAAAAAAAAAAAAAAGGTTTTGAATAATGGAATTAAAGACTATCTCCATTATTTTTTGGAGGGGCTAAATAAAGAGAAATTAAATTAAAAATAAGCCTATAGGGACTAGACCTTGGGCAGAACTAGAGAATGAGTGGCCCAGATTAGAATTAGTTAAATTGTAACCCGAGCCCTTATTCTTCCATCTGAGCTATACCCCTACTCTCTCTCTCTCTCTCTCTCACCATTCTGCTTCATTTACCAGGTGCCACTTTTCTCTTGAGCCTATTTTTGGGGTTTGCTTTTAAGATTAATAGTCTCACCAAAGAGGGGGGGGGGGGGGGGGGTGGGGTGGTGGTGTTGGGGGGGTGAAGAGATAACTTGCAGATTTAAAAGAAAATCTCTTTTGACCAAAATCAAATGGAGGTCCGACAAGAGTGAATAGAGCCCAAACTTTTTTTTTAATTACTTTATTTTCTATTTAATCTTTCTCTGAATATAAATAGCCTAATAAACTTCAACTTACTGGTTGTTTTTATTCATAATTCAGAAATATAGAAGGATTTTGAATATATAATAAGAATTATTATTTTCCAAATATAATGAGAATAAAACTATATAAACATAAATATAAATATAAAAATAAAAATGAATATGTGTTTTTTTTTTTTTTTTTTTTTGTACCAACAAATAGATTTGTCATTATTTAAAATAAGAATAAAAATTCATGAAAATACAAATGTCAACATATAAACTTATTTTATGGATTATACTTCTTCCTTTATTTTTAACATACAAATCAATTTTTAACTATATTTTTGTCTATGCCTCAACTCTCTCCAAATTACCTCTTCTTGCCTTATGACTACAATGGCATGAAGACACCAAAGTATTAAATCAATTTTTAACTATATTTTTGTCTATGTTTCAACTCTCTCCAAATTACCACTTCTTGCCTTATGACTACAACGGCATGAAGACACCAAAGTATTAACGAAGTAATTTATTAATATTGTAAGTTTTACTTGAGAAAGAGACAAATTGTTGTGTAATGTTGTTACATGCAAGGATTATTGTATTGTAGATAAATTTATTGACAACGTTAAAGTGGTTATATTAATAAAATTTTCTTTGATACACTATGTTACTAATAAAGAAATTATGACTTAGCTCTTTGTCGATGACCTTAAAGGTCATGGTATCTTTTTATTATATTTTTATTGGTCCACTGTTAGTATCTACTATTGCAAACAAAATGATAGTATTGCTGCCAAAGGCCTTGAAGCTGAATTGGCACCTCCCCATGCACAAAGTGCTTGGGGGTCTGGGAGGAATGAGTTCAAGCTGCGAAGTTAGCAACATGTTGTAATTATTTCTAAAAAAAAAAATGATAGTATTGCTATTTATTTTATTTTTTTTAGTGTCATTCTCAATAACATATTTAATAACATATTTGACTAATTTCTTTAGAATCCAATGTTTTTCATTTCATTTGACACTTTTATTTAATTTTTATGGAAAGAGCTATAATAACACATAATATGGTTGCCAACTTTCATCTATCATCATATCTAACATTATAAGTGGCTTTATGCCAACTACATACTCTTCTCAATATTATTATTTTTAAAATATAAACATATGAATTAACCATCTCTCACATGTATATTATTAAATCAATTTATATATTCAAGCAAAGAAGGAAAAGGTGTTTCTCTCAACAACAAAAAAGCAGAAAAAGTTTTTTGCGGTCTAATAAATTGAGTAGTTGACATAAGACATTTTTTTGTTTAATTTTTTATTTATATTTGAATAAAAATAACATATCATGTTAATACATATGTTTATGTTTATGTTTATGTCTATGTCTATGAAATTTTTAGTAGAATATTATATTCTAAAAATCTATTATTATTTTCGTGACGTCCCAGGTTGATTTGATATTGTTTTGACATATCTTGAGTCCCACATTGGTATATCCTTTGTTAATATGGACTTTATTAACCATTATAGCTTGATCTTTAACTTGGTCTTCAATTACAACTTTAAGACACATCAAAACTTAATAAAAGACACATAATTTGGTATGATTGACAATACCAAAATATATGACCCTAACAATCTCCCCCTTTGTCAATCCATGACAAAACCTCTAGTACAAAAGTAAGCCCAATACAATAATAACCCGAATACAATTAATGAACCCATATTCAAATACACTAGCCTATTTAAAAATAACTGATCCTAAGAAACATAGCACGAATTAGGATTGACTGTTTTGATTGGCTTCATACTTGTCTTTCCTGAAAGCAACAAACATGTTATGCAAACCATATGGAAAACAATTATAAATAATAAACAAGTAAATTGCATTTTATCATAAGATATGCCAATTATATAAAAATATGAACTTAACAATCTCCCATTTTGGCAATCCGTGACAAAACCATAAGAGTACATTGGATGTCTTAGAATACATTCTACTCAAGACTATAAAATAAACCCAGTCTAAAAGATCTAAACCTTGGAAGTTGCTGCAAGAAGACTCAGAATCTTGAGGCAGAGAGAGGATGAGAGGGAAACAGGGGCGGCCCTAGATATTTTGGAGCCTAAGGCGAGAACTAAAAATGAGGCTTTTTTTTATACTTATATATTAATTAAATTAATGTTTATTTAATATTTTTATATTATATTTTTCATCATTATTTTCATTTTCTTCTAAATTATTTTGAAGTTTATTATCAAGATTTGTTGTATTGCAAAATTGAACATCATTTTCTTCTAAATTATTTTGGTGAATTTCTTGCTCATTTGTGATATTTTCATCTAAATTTTGTATTATATTTTATTTATTACTAATAACAAATTTATCCATTGATCCTTTTTGAGACTCAATTAATTTTTCTTATTTTTTATTTTTTTTTTTTTTTAAGTTTTTCATATCCAGATACATATTTTCTAGTAGACATTTCTAATCAAACAATATATTTATAAAGATTAAAATAAAAAATAATTTTTCAATGTAGAGCAAATGAAAAATAGAACCTAATTTATATAAAAAATATTGTTGTAGTTTTATTGAACAATAATAAGTTTTTAATAGATCTCAACCTGCATAAATTAAAAAAAATTAAGCACAGCCATAACACTACACAGGACTTATTAATAAGACCGACCCACAAAAAAAAAAAAAAAAAAAAAAAAAACCTTGAAGGCCCAAAGTTAACGCCCAAAGTTGACGCTCAGAACCTGATACGGTGAGGTGAGCAGTTGAGAGTCTTGAGACTTGAGAGAGGCGGAGAGCAGAGAATCAGAGAGAGGCTGAGGCGGTCCAGCCTGAACAGTGGAGACTGGAGACTACAGAGAGGCGGAGAGCAGAGACTAGAGAGAAAGGTAAAATTTTTAGGGTTTTGATTTGTGGTTAATCTCTTAGACCGGATTTGTAGTTTATCTGGTTGTCTTTTGGTCAATGATTTTGTTTAGAACCAATGTTTAATAGGATTTACCAAAATTTTTGTTTTTTTGGTTAAAAGGATGTGCCAGATTATTTTTGTAATTCTTTTGAAACTAAATTTTCTACTACCCGGTTCTTTTCTAACTCGCCTAAGGGAAGGGCCGGCCCTGCTTGCTATATGGGGTTATTTTCTTTTCTTTTAATTTAGTAATTTGGCTGGGTTTCTTGAATTTCATGAACAAATTTATGGCTTTTTTTTTTTTAATTGGTAAGTGACAATAGATTGTTAATGTTGTATGATACACTTGCACTTGAAGAATAAAACTTATTTGATGTTGAAATTTTTTTCAGGAGGAGAGGACAGTGGTGAGGATAATAGGGAAAAATGTCCAAGTCTTGCAAAGGCCTAGCAGGGGAGCTGGTGAAATGCCTCAGTGAATCTGATTGCGTCAAGGTTTTCAATTTCATATATCTGTCATGCTTGAGGCCTTTAAATAATGTATTTATGAAATGCATAAAAAAAAGGAAAAAGAAAAAGAAAAAGAAATGCATAGAAATATGTGTATAAATGATTTGATTTGATCTGATCATTATAAGATTGGTGCTATATGTATTGACTACAGGTTCAGAATCGATCATTTAGGGAATGTGCTGGAGAGAAGAGCCCGGCAATTTCAACGGAGTGTGTGGGACTTAGGGAAACATATTTATTTTGCAAGAGAGGCCAGGCATGTTATCTTCTCTTCATTCTTAATACTTTATTTTCTTTTTCTTGTATCTCTTTTCACATGCCTGCATTCTCTTTCCTGTATCTTGGTTTTTGAAAATCTACTAGCTTGAGAAGTTAATTTTTCTAGTCCTGCATATCAAAATTTGAATGATGGCTTAAAGAATCTTAAATGAATTAGGCCAATCAAATGGATCATAAGTTTAAGAGTTGTATGTGTTTCTTTCTACGTGCAGGGGCAGATCTGAAATTTTATGAAAGGTTATTTTTTAAATTGTATCTGGTATTAGACTATTCTAGAATTTCCAATGGTATTAAGAGTTTATTTTATTTTATTGGGTTTTACTTTGTTAGTTTAAGACTCCTCTAAATGTACCTAACATATGGAATTCTTGTAGAAATCTCACCACCTCCACCTTAATCACATCCCAACATCATTGCTAGTGTTCTATAGTGAAACTATCTGGGCTCAGAGCCTTACGTACTTCTCCCTCCTTAAATCTTCTTTCCAACAATGCTCCATGCCCCTCCTAAAGAATTGCAGATTCAATTCCATCCCCTTTTGGTTTCCAATTGATGGAGTACTAATAGAGGTTCCTATAAAAACCAATAATTCCCATTTTTGAGTTTAACATCATCATCCTCCTCTCTCAACAAATTTGAACTCCTATGGGAGTTTGCCATCCTATGAAAAAATTGTGTTTCTGTCCCCCTCTGTTAACCATAAAACCCCTGATTTTTGTCTCCAGCTCGTTTCCTCCATTAGAGTGAGTTTTTCTATCTCCTTCAAGTCATCTGTACTCATCCCCTCCTCCTCTGATGGGCCCCACTCCTTTGCATCCAGACAGCTCAGTCAATGCCCTTCCTTTATTAAAACCTAATGTCCCTAAAGCTCTTCTTGTTCCATTTCTTGAAGTTTTCCTTCAAATGCAATAACTTTTTTGATGGAATTCAGCTAGTTGTTCCCATTACTCCCTCACTTGATTAGTAAAACCTGGGGCTTGGATCCACATAATCTCAATTCAAAATAGGGTTCTGCCTTTCCTGAAACCCCAACAATCCTGGAGGATTGAATGATGATTTAAGATCGGCCTAGGCAGTAGTCTTTAAGCTACATTAGGATAGTGCTCTATCCATTCCATTGATGCCAAGAAATGATCTATGTCTCTTGATTGGTGGTGCTATTTGAACTAGCATTATCAATGGTAAAGGTGAAAATGAAATCAATATTCCACTCTAACAAACTTAACTCAATATTTCTACCAATGGCATCTTCCATGTGGTCATCCCAAGACAAAAGTTCACAATTCTTTTATGTAACTTCTAATCATCATCTATGAAAATACCATTGAAGTTTCTTCTACCTATTAGCCATGTTATTGGGCATAATGAAGAGGGATGTAAAACATATAGGTAAGTTAGACAATGTACTTTTGATAAGTGTGGGTTGATCCCCTTTTTTTTTATAGGTAATCAGTGAACTATTATTAATAAAAAAAATAAGGAAGAGTACAAGTTGTTCATGATGATGAACAAGAAGAAAAGGATAAAACAAACAGCAAAAAAGAGGGAAATCGGGAAACTAATCTAAGAGAAAACATAAACTCAGAGAGAGAAGAATAATCATTAAAATCCCAACAATGAGACTATTCAAAAAGACTACTCTGGCATAAGAACTTTAGCTCATCCAACGTCTACTCAATGTCCTCAAAAGAATGACGATTTTTTCCAACCAAACAATCCACATTAAGAAACCTAGAATCAAATTCCAAATGTTCAAATTATGCTTCCCAAGCCATTGATGCCAACAAAATAACAATCCCGCCACTGATCCTGGCATAACCCAATGTATACCAAAAGCCTGACGCATAAAAGTCCACAAGGTATATGCAACAGGACAATGAAGAAGAAGGTGGTCCACCGACTCCCCATCATAACAACACATGCAACACCGATTTTCTAGAGAGCGACCCCTAAGCATGAGATTATCCAAAGTGAGAATCCGATCATAAGTAGTTGTCCACAAGTAGAAAGCCACTCGCATAGGAACCTTTGGTTTCCAAACACCCTTCCAACAAAACAAAGAATTCGGAGTACTTGATATAATCCTTTCCACCAAGCCATCCCTCACTCCATTTTTCTAACGATACCATTCCATTCCATATTAAACTTGGTGTAAAATGAGGTCCCCAAGGTAGTCCCAAGTAAGTCATGGGTAATGAACCAACCCTACATCCTAATGTCGTCCCTAATCTCTAATCATCAATCACAGATCCTACTTGCACAAGCTCACTCGTGCTTAGGTTTTCTTTTATCTCATCACCAGCTTAAAGAACATCAAAATTGCTCTCAATGTTATTATTTGCTCCGTCTCTGCCACCCAAAAGATAATTTGTCATCTGCAAAGAGAGAATGAGATATAGACAAGGCATCAGCATTACTCCCCTTGACTTTTAACCCCATCATATGGCCTTCCTCCACTGCCCTCCCAACCATATCGCTAAGTGCCTTCATAATTAGAATGAAGAGGAGAGAATAAAGGATTCCCTTTGACACATTCCTCTTGAAAACTCAAAAAGAACCTTGAGGGCTGCCATTATTGAGAATAGAAATTCTGAAAATTGAAAATTTTTTCCATTTCAACACAAATCATGCTGTAAAATTACCTTTTACATCTGTAGTCAAAGCATAGCAATTTCAAGGTGAAAACAAGCCTAAAGACTTTGATACCAATATTAAAATTTCTAGTAAAAGCCTCATTTACATCAAGAGAATTGAGTTCTCACATAGGATCTTTGGCAGCTTGTTTTACAAGCCTCTAACACCATGACCTAGCGATCCTTTGCACCACGAACTAAACCTTTTCCGTTTATGAGAGGCTACTGGAGTCTTTCAATTAATTCCACCCTTCAAGATCTTAGGTACTAATGATGGCCACCCTTAAGAGTATTTGGAAATGGAGAGAAGACATGTTTTTCTAAACAGTATTCAAGTGGTGATATTTATGTTCTTGGCTCAAGTGGAAAGAGTAGAAATCAGTGGTCAGAGTTTACTTCCAAATTGGCTTGGAGGGAAATTCCTCCTACCCCCAACTTGATGACCCAAACAATCATTCACATGTACTTTAGTCACACGATCTGTTTAATGAGTCATTTAATTTAATAAACATTGATAGCTTACTGAATTGCCAATGGGTTGGAGGAGATATCTTCAAATTGGTTTGGAATAAAACTGTCCTAAATCCGTTGTTGTTGTTGGCTTGAAAAAAATCTGATCTTTAAACTGTAAAAAGAAATACAAAGTAGCTTCTAGGAGAAGATTTAAAAAGTTACAATTATTAGTGCCTAAAGGAGGACACCAAAAAGAGTATTTAAGAGCCCATTTACCAAGGTCATGGGTTGCTCTGTAAGCATCTCTAAGAAACCCACCAGACCCAATAGCTAACAAACCAGGGGAAGTGTCTGAGGCAACTACTGAGATTTTCCAGTTTGCACAATTATCTTTGGAGTTGAGTATAAATCCATAGTATATACCATGATTGTAGAGAAGTTGAGTAATTATATGGCTCTCTTTATAACATAATAAATTCTTTCTTTAATAATTATGAAATCAGTTGTTACTTATGAGATTTTATTGCTATATTTTCTCCCCTTTTTTCCAGGTTGACATGAGATCTAGGATTCGCGGAAATAAGGGCTACTAAGTTGTGGGCATGGTGTTTTGATTCATGAAAATAAGGGCTGCTGAATGGTGTGCATACTCTTTTCCAAATTGTGAAGAGACAAATAAGTAAACACCTGATGCTCTTGCACGTTTGAACAAAGAGCCTGTGGCACCTAGGCATGCAACTTTTTACATTTTTATTTTTTGCTGAATAAATAATGTTGCAATTAGTTGAGAACTATTTGAACTGTCATAAGATGGATGTGAAAAATATCAGATGCTATGTGGTGTGATTTTGGTTGCAATTCCAGTAAATAGACTAGAATTTGTAAGACATGAAATGGCTCAAGAACTATTTTATTTGTTTTGTATAGTATGATCTCCATGCGTACTCAGGAGGGGAGCTAAACTGTAATAATCCAAATAATGAAGTGTATATCTTGTTTCTTTCTATATCAAAAGGGGGGGGGGGGGGGGGGGGGGAAGAAAAAAGAGTTAAATACATGTTTCCTAGAGTTTTGTAACTCAATTGGCACTTCTTTCTTGATATTTTCAATGAAAATGTTGAGGGTTTAAATCCCACCTCCTCCAGCAACTGAAATAATATATATATATTTTAAAGAGAGGAAAAAGTTACATCTTCACACTAGTATAGTTGTATATATGTTCTTGACTAAGGGGTAAGGAGAACATAAATTTACAACTTGCTAGATTATTAAATCCCTATGGTAAAATCCGTAGTAGCCCACTACTTGCTCTACTATGCTTCATAACTGAAGCCTCTCTCAAGCATTCCTCAATTATGTTGGATTTTGTAGATTTTCCAGATTTTATGTACCCACGTTTCTTTTCAAGTGCCTCAATATCTTTATGCAGCTTTGCAAGATCTCTATCAATGTTATCAAGAGCGTTGTCCACTTGCTTTTTAACATAGAGACCAAAGTAAGCATGAGCGACTCTCTTCAAATGATCGAAGGCAAATTGAATTTCCAATGTTGCAAATTGCAACATTTTGAAGATTGTCCACCACTGGAGAAGCAAATCTTTTCTGATATCCACAACCCTAGTGTTTGTCATGCTAAATATACACTCACATAAAATGTTAATGAGATATAGTTTTGCTATTGGGCTTAACGTGGACTTGGCACTAATATCTTTGTGTTTGGAAAGCAAGTGCTTAAGGATAGGAGCCAACCTCATAGGAACCATGTAATCTCCAACATTGACAACCTGAGAAACCATGTAAGCTCCAACATTGACAACTTCTTCTAGAGTCTCCAATGGTTCATGAATCCCTCTGCCACGATCAAGAAACTTCATGAATTGTGTGTAAGCCATGTCAGGAAGCAATAAATCTTCCAAGTATCGACTTTCTTCATAATGGTCATCTTCTTCAGTGGTGAGTGTTTTCATAGACATAAAAACACAGCTTAATTCCTTTATCACATCTTGACTTGAAGATTCAAAAAAACGAGACAAGGTTGATTTTAGCTTGAGTTGTTCAAATATATTTTGCAGCATCTCTTTTTCTGTATTTCTGCCAATCAACTTACCAGACAATCCAAGAACACTACATAACTCCACATCTTCGTACTCTCCCTTTAGTAAGGATATTACCTAGAAACCACCCGAAGATTGAATTAAGAGTATGAACCAGTTGTAAAATGTTCATTGGATGAAGTCATGGTGCAAAATTATCAGACGAGCCACGACCACCAACCAAGCCCAAAATTGAACTTGAATGGCACTAATCAATAGATTCGATACCATTCTTTCACATACATGCATACATACATAGTCAGGGCCGGTTGAAACTATAGGCCACTTAGGTAGTGGCCTAAGGCCCCCACTGATAAAGAGGCCCCAAATAGTAATAATATATTATATAATATCTCATCAAAAAATTGTATAGTTTGAAAAAAAAATTGTCTTAATCTTGAATGTTTTCTCACACATGAAACTTATTCCAATATTGATGGTTTAGATTTATTTTCAGAACTAAAAGTTTTAAAAAAAGTTTTGCAAACTCTCCAATTAATGTACTAAATTATATAAAAAGTTTAGAATCTTTTCCAAATGCATGTATTGCTTTCAGAATATTACTAACTATATCTGTTACAGTTGCTTTCGTAAAAATAAGTTTTTCAAAATTAAAATTAATAAAATCCTATTTAAGATCAACTATGTCACAAGAAAGATTAAGTGGATTAGCTATATTACCAATTGAAAAGGAAATGTTAGCGGAACTTGAATGCAAAAATTTAATTAGTAATTTTGCCTCTCAAAAAGCAAGAAAAATAAATTTTAATTGAAAAAAATATATGAATTTATAATCTATATATAAAATAAATAAATAATAGGTGAAGCAGAGAGAAACTCAAATTGCAATTTCAAATTAGAACTCTAATTTTGTGCCACGTGTCTAGATTGCAATTCCAAATTAGAATTCTAATTGTGTGACATGTGTCTAGATTCATGTGAGAATCACACCAATTTCAATATGAAATTAGAGTCTAATTTTCCTCCACTTGTTAAATATAATAAAAGGCCCAATTTAAAGCTTTCGCCTAGGGCCTCCAAATTCATTGAGCCAGCCCTGTACATAGTCCAACCTTCCCCCACCCAACTAAAAATGAAAAAGAAATTAATTACCACAAGAAAATTCACATTAATCAAATTACTGATTTTGTGGCCTACCATCTATAACAAATTGTATGATGCTGTAATAGAGTAACACTAAAAAAACAAGAACAACAGAGACATCATTGATTACGTTTTGTCTTTACCTTAGAGGTTCTAGTATTTCTTTTAAGCTTGGGATTAAAAACTTATAAGACTTTCCCTATGAAAACTTCTGTAATTTCTTCCTTTTTTTTCCTTACTAGTATAAAGAACTTATAAATTAAGGATTGGCTCAAACGTCTTAAAATAAAACTATAAAACGCTCTAGCTTAGAAAGCTAAAAACTTAATATTTTATCAGTTTATATAGGTACAATTCCATTAAAAAAAAAAAGTATGTAGGTACCTTAGAGAAGACGCATTTGATTTCAGCAACAAAACGAGGTTTTGCAGAATAATAAACGGGTAATTGTGGGTCTCTTTCTTCATCACAAGCATTACAACAAAATTTGTTTCTCTCTTCTTCTTCTTCCTCTTGAACAGGTGAATTTGTAAGGACGAGGGGTTTGATATGACATTTATGTGTAATAGTATATGGTAAGGGACCACAGGTAAGATGGAGATTGAGATCACAATATAGACAAGTGAACCCATATGATTCACAGATATGGGATTTGCAAGAGCTGCACTTAAGTTTCTTTTTCTCTATATTGTCCCTGAAAAAGATGAGGTGAGGGTGGCCTTCAAATTTTATGGCATGAGTTATCTCATCACTGCAATCTATGTGCAAGCAAAAACTGCATTGGTCACAAGCATAAATGAGGTAACGAATACTATCCTTGCCACAGGCATTGCAAATGTCATATCTATTTCTCCACCATTTCTTTGCGACAACCTTATCCTGCAGGGTGAGAGAGTGGACTGGATGAAAGGGATAGCAGATCTCTCGTGGCAACTTTCGCGTGAAACATGATGGATGGAGAAAGAAGGAACATTCAAAGCAACAATAGGCGTGATCCGAGCAGTATGTTCTACATAGGCAACATTTAATACGGTCATTAGGAATTTTTTTATAAAGTTGTAATGGATGTCTGTGGCTAAAATACTCAACCCCCTCTTCTTCTTCTTCTTCTTCTTCTTCTTTTATGGTCTGCCTTACTTTGGTTAATTCGTAACTAGCGAGCCTTATATTAGCGCATTTAAGATCAAGGTTGAAACGGCAGTCCTTGCAGCAATAGCCGTCTCGGACCACACTGTATCCCATCAAACAAGCATGGCAGCAAAATGCTTTGCCCTGTTGTAGGATAAGAGGGTGTGGATGAAGGGAGCTAATGATCCGATTTGGACTTTTTGGAACTGATAACATTGTTAGTGAAAAGGGTACGTGACAACTTTCTTACAGTTTTATTTGAGGTAGCATTTATGATTGAAGTTGGCTATATAAATTTCTAACAATAGAAAGGAGAATATATATAAGATTAGAGAAAGAAAGAGAGAGATGCTTGAGTGCAAGATAACACGTATAACTTTTATTTACTCTATCTTTTGGTGCTTTATTCGTTCCTTTTCTTCTAATAAGCTAGACAGAATCATTCAGTATTCTTAGGACAAGTTTATTCCTCTAATCCTCTTATATATCCCTCTATCTTCTTTTCTGTTACATGTTTATATTTTTAGATTAACATCATGAAGGGCGGTGGTTGTTACACACTGTGTTTTTATAAATTGAAAATGTGAGTGTAATGCACAGTGTGTGACAAGATTTTACCCTATCATGAAATCCCATCAAACAAGCATGGCAGCAAAATGCTTTGCCCTGTTGTAGGGTAAGAGGGTGTGGATGAAGGGAGCTAATGATCCGATTTGGTCTTTTTGGAACTGATAACATTGTTAGTGAAAAGAGTACGTGACAACTTTCTTACAGTTTTATTTGAGGTAGCAGTTATGATTGAAGTTGGCTATATAAATTTCTAACAATAGAAAGGAGAATATATATAACATTAGAGAAAGAAAGAGAGAGATGCTTGAGTGCAAGATAACACGTATAACTTTTATTTACTCTATCTTTTGGTGCTTTATTCGTTCCTTTTCTTCTAATAAGCTAGACAGAATCATTCAGTATTCTTAGGACAAGTTTATTCCTCAAATCCTCTTATATATCCTCTTATCTTTTTTTCTGTTACATGTTTATATTTTTAGATTAACATCATGAAGGGCGGTGGTTGTTACACACTGTGTTTTTATAAATTGAAAATGTGAGTGTAATGCACAGTGTGTGACAAGATTTTACCCTATCATGAAATCCCAACTTTGAAAAAACGGTGAGTTTCAACAGGAGAGGAAGATTCTTACAAATGGGTTTCAATTTCTTGGTTGATATGGTTAAGGAATCCGATTGTGTACATGTTGGTGGTACCCTGTCATAGATATCATCACTATAAAAGGTTACAGAATTTGAATGTCTCGACCTATGGTCAAAAATTGGATGCTTCGCAAACTGGACTCAAGATATTTCTATGGATAACTGTTGAAACAAATGGACATTTACAATTTTCAAACTTCCATACCCTGGGGCCTGGATTGTCATCAATGTATGTGCTTCTTGCAATCCTATAGGACTATAAATATTACTATAATTTTAGGGTGACATTGTTTGACACAAACAACATGATTTTTTAGAGTCCACCGAAGGTTTAATTAGTTAGTAGGTAATGTGGCATTTTTTCATTAAAACAAAATGAGATGTCTAGTTAAAAAACTACTGGAAGTAAGCCAAACTCCTCATATATGGTTTATATATCCATAAGTAAAAATAACAACAAGATAATATGGAATCATATATCTTAAGATAAGATTCTGAAGTCAAGAGGCTTGTAGATTATGGAATTAATAGTATATTGTAACTATCTTAAAATAATAATAATAATAATAATAATAATTCTGAAATATTTTCATTAATGTGGACCTTGGATTTTGATGGGTCAGATTGAGCCTTGGGCTTGGAATCAGTTCAGAATCTTCAGATTTAATTTTGGGCTTTGGCTAGTAACGAACTTTAGGTCTAATTTATGGCATGTCTCCGATATTGAGTAGGTGCTGTGTCAGTTCAGTCTTTCAAAGTTCAAACTATTAGCTCTGCCACACCCTAACCTTCCTTCCCCGTAACGCAATTGAGAGTTGAAGTTGAGAATTGAGGCTCGTCGATGGCAGAATCAAATTCAAAACGCCATAAACTTTCTCCTGAACACAACGAGCTAGTCAACAGAATCAATGACGCCATAAATCCGCTTAAGGAGCATTTTAATGGGAACCAATTCACCTTGATAGTTTTAAATGAAGCATTAACCTTTATTATGAAAGACAAAAAATGAAATTTTTGTGTGTGGTGTTGTTGTGGAGATAGGTTTGGGGAAACTGAGTTGCTTATGAAGCATATTATTAAAAGTAACCATATCTCTAATCTGCCTAAGAAGTATGCGCATGAGGAGCTAGAAGTAGCTGATGGTGAAAGTCTTAAAATGGTTGTGAAATATGCTATATTATCCCTAGCAAGTATTTAGAACCCTTAAAGACAAAGTTTTACAGCTAAATCACTTTAATACTTAACTAACAACTTAGTCCAATATATGTGTTTAGCCAATAAGTTTCATATTGCAAGCATAAAGAACAATCTAAAACAAGTAAAGAGCAATATGGAAATGCAGAAAATAAAACAAACCACATGAAAACACCAATGCATGTTTTCGAAGAGGAAAACTTGATCACTTGTGCAAAAAAACCTCTCTGCCAACCACCCATTGGAAAACTCCACTAGCTAGTGGAGTTTAGTACGAATAGATGTAGTATATAGATAACTATAAACCCTCCAAATCTATATCTCCCTATGTACTTGAGCCATCTAAGCTCTAGTTAGCAACCAACTCCCACGAGTCTTTTCTTCATCTAGCTTACTGGAGTCACCATAGTTGAGTGGAAAGCCACCAAAGGATTTGGATTTGGATTTGGATACGGCTTCTCAATTTTCCATTGCCATTCACTCACTCACAAGGTTTGTGTGTACAGGTGAGGATGGTGGTTATAGAATCCCAATCAATACAATGAAGGAGATGCAAAGAGAGGTAGGATTTTGGTTTTTCTCAAGGCAAAAAGCTCTATCTTTTCATACACTTGATAGCTTCACACTTCTATCACTCTTCTAATTTTTGTGATATTTTCAGACTTGTTTGAAGCCTCTTGCCACGCCTCATAGCTGTGTGTGCGCGTTCACAGATATGCAGTGGACATGTGCATTACAGAGTATAGAGATTGTGCAACTTGCGACCTGGTTGCGCCCTAAGGTCGTGTGGTGGTTGAGAAGTGCACAATTGCACTCTCATCCAAAACACCTGCCACGTGGATCTCATGGCCATTTAGGACGCCTCTAGGTCACAATGTCACTAGTTGATGCATCTTCCAATTTTGAAGGAGAGGCTCAAGTACTCTTACCTCAAATTACATATAAGCCCATGAAAAATACATCAAACAATAAAAAGTATTACAAACACTTTTTTGTCACTGAATAAAGCTAACATAATAAAATGGACTTCTCAAGTTGCAAACAGAATTTAGACACCAGTAAATGATAAAAGATTGCACAACTTTGCTGGAGGGCATCCATCATGAATTTTAGTTGTTTTTAAAAAGCAAGTTTTTCTCAGTGATTGGTTTTGCAATGGAAATGATATATAATAGCATACCAATTTTTAAACTAGATGAATCACTCAACTGCCTGTATTTTAGAAGATTCCTAACTGCACAGTATGCTTATGTTTTTAAAAAATATTTCAAATTCTTCTAATCTGAATTACATTTCAGAATTAAGTCTTTCAAATGGTAAAATTGAAGATGTCCTAGCTTTCTGCATTGCACACGACATTGTCTTCACTAATGACTACAGTAGCATACTTTTAAATAAAAGTATGTTGAAACTGTCCTAGCTTTCTGCACTGCAAACAACATTGTCTTCACTAATGACTGCGGTAGAATGCTTTTTAAATAAAACTATGTTGGAAGGAGAGGTTAATAAGTTAAGCACATATGAACATGTCTTTGTCCCGATAACAGAAATATAGTCATATTGGCATTAGAAGAGAAAAGAAAGAAACAAGGATAGAGCTTCTACTAGTTTATTGGCCTTTCTTGCTGGAAATTAGAAAAACTCCTAAGATGGTAATGGAAACTAAAGATGGTGTGGAACTAATTAAAGCTGAGTGCAAGCTGATAGTCATTTCATTGCCTTTGGCACGTGGAGGAACAAACGATTGCATAAAAATGACATTCGAGAGGGAAAAAAAGAATATCAATCAATAGATGAGTGCACCAGATACCTTTGATTTAGTGCTTTAAATATCTTTTGGATATATAATTTCTATATATTAAGAAGATTCAAAACGTTAGTTATGATTTCAAAAAATTTCAAAAATATCCCTAATTTAATTAGATAATCTTTATTCTTAAAAAATAAATTATGGGGTTAAAATTGTAATTCAACAAAATTAAAAAAAAAAAAAAACAACCAGAAGTTTTTTTTTTTTTTTTTTTTTTTTTTTTTTTTTTTTTCTAAAAATTAGCATACTCTCTATTTAAATATATCTCACGTGAAATTAAGACATTAGTTCTCGGTTGGTTACAGTTGGTTATTCCAACTCTTCTCTGATTGTAGTATAGGTTTCCTTTCTTTCCTGAGAAAGATGAGTGGTTCCTCTGTTGGTATTTCGTTTTGCCTGTTCATGTGTGTTGGTAGTTTGTTTGTTCATGCGTGTGGTAGTTTTGGCTTATCATGGATGATATTACTAATCGTTGGACTAAATCTCTTTCTAATAAGGAAGGTGTTAAAGGTTTGCTTAGATTGTAATTGTGCTTGGACTGCAATTGTAATTGGATATTGTACATAAGCTACATGTAGTAGCTATGAGCAAAACGGCTTGTAGTTTAGAGTATTGTATATAGTTAGTCAAGTTGTTAATACTGTAGATGACACATGTACAGATTTGATTGGTTGCTAGGTTGGTTAGATTTCTGTTATTACTGTTCACACCTCTATAGCAGTTATATAAGGAACAGAGCATCTTATTTATCAATACAAGAAATTCATTTCACAATTCTTGCTTCTTGCTCTGCATCTCTCTTTTCTGTGTATTGAGCAACCTTCCATTGTAGAAGCTTCGTGAATGAACTTCAACAATTTCAACAGAAAGGCAAGAAAGTTATTCTATCCAAGGGGAAGCAAATTCAAGAATTTGTTTTGGTTGCTAAGTTCTTACTAAGAGGGTAGTGAACATTGATGCAGTTGCCAAAAATTTTAGGCCATTATGGTGAGCAAGGCACAGTTTTCATATTGGGGATGCTGGTAATAACCATTTAATCTTTGCATTTGAACTTGAGGTAGATGTGAAGAAGGTATTAATGGGTGAACCATGGTCTTTTGATAGACACCTTGTAACATATTATTGCTCAAGAGCTGACTTAACACATTTTGGGACTAAGGTGAAGCATTTTTTATATATATAATTTATTTAATGTGAAAAATTATTAGTTTCTTCCAATGTCTCAATTGTAGTTCTCATTAAACCTTTTTTTTTTTTTTTTTTTTTGCAAAACCATCAATTTGATATTTGTGTATTTTTTACAACTTTAGCCTTAATTGAGTTGATTTCTTTGTACTAATACCATGACCATCATGCCAAAATTATGAAATATTAACCATATTATTGACATGTTAAATGTCATTCATGCAAAATATGGCAATTGTGAGTATTTTTTATATGCGTAAAATATTTTAAATATAAAATAAAATATTTTATTAAAAAAAATTGTAAATTGTAAATTGTAAATTGTAAATTCAATTCAACTGTGTCATTTTTAAAATATTTTTAAAAATTGTGTCATTTTTTTTAAATACCTCAATTAAATTTAATTAAAATAAATTCATTTCAAACCTCGCTCAAATTTGTAGTCTGCAATAATAGGGCCTAATCTACTAAGGCCACAATTTTTAGTGCGAGGCTTCTCTTATTTTAAATATTGATTGAATAATATTTATGTTTTGATATTTCATTCATTAAAAAATATATTTTTTTTATTGCCTTTTGAGATACAAAATTACTACTGGTTATGTTTTCATGTTCAACTTTTGCTAAAATTTCCTTTTCTGTTGGTAATTGTTGGGTTAAGATTTCTTGACCTCAGTTAATTAATTCAATTGTCCAAGTTGATTAATTATGTCAAATTACATGCAAATCGTAGAGGCACCAACAAATCACCGAATAAACTAAATGCAGTGAAAAATAAATTAAATATGGTGATTTGTTGACAAATGCGGAAAACCTTGCAAGGCAAAAACCCCACCGGGTGATTTTAAAGTCACCACTTCCAAGAATCCACTAATCAACAATCAAGCGGTTACAAGTATAAGGAATCTTACCAACTACCCTTGGCCTATCCCGAAATAACAACCTATAGTTGAACCTTTACTCCAATACCTAATTGGACTTGACCTTGTAGTAGCTTTCTTTCTCTTGATGTAGAAATTTCCAATTTGTGACTAACCCTTTGCACGGATTCCAAGTATGTGACTAACTCCAACAACTTGAACAGATGTTGTTGGCTACAAAATTCTTCACTTCATCAACAATGAAGATCTAGAAGCACTTGATTACAAAACCTTATGGCGTACAAACGCAATAGCTTCACACAGAGAATATAAGTCTCTTAATCTTTGTATTCATGTGTAACGACCTTTAAAATAAGTCTTATATATAACTAGGGTTGTGAAAAAAGAAACCCCAAACAAATATTCAAGATTGGGCTGAATTTTAGATTTGGAAATTCTGAAATCGTAATTCTCGATAGATTGAGCTACTGTCAAGTTATCTATCGAGTTTTGCATTAAGTCTTGATAGTAGGCATTTGTCGAGCTATCTATCCAGACTTAATGAACAACTTTTTTTCATTTGTTTCTTGGATCAATCTTCATGTTTTTAATACCTTGAACAACATATTTCTTGAAGTACTAAACTTATCTTAGATCTACCCAATTACAAATAGAGTGACCCTAACAGTAATATCGCTAATTCACTTAATATTTCTAGTGACATATTCTATATTAAATATGATTTAATCAATTTTAATTTTAAATAAATATATGCAAATGTAATATGTATTGTTAATTGGGCTGTTTTCATCTATTTATAAAACGTATTTTAAAATTTTAATTCTAAAAATAAATCTAAATAATCAGTATAAAAAAAAATTTCATGTCTGAGGTGGTCATTGTTTCTCTTGGTACTATTATTGGACTTCATGTATTGAAAAGTGGATTTCAATAATGGCTTTGTCTGGAAAACTATTGATTCTAATTTTAATTTTGATAGAGAGAGAAAGGAAGAGTATAATATTTTTTTACAAATTTAAAATTTTACTCTCTTAAACTACTGCAAACATGGTAAAATGCACAACATTAAAAAAGAATATAATTAAAAAAAATTATCCATTACATTTTTGGGTCTTAATTAATATTTTTATATTATAAGACCATAGATAAGACATTCTATTGGCAAATATAAGATGTCATTTTTTTTTTTACAAGGTGAGAAAATTTAATTTTTATAATTATTATATTTTATTTTAGGGGGCCTACTTCTATTTGGGGGCCTTTTGCCATTGTCTAAAGGGCCTAATGGTTGAGCCACCTCCTGTCTTACTCTGTTGTACATAGTTATTTAGTTTACAATGTAAATTTTATATTGCTTGCATGATATAAACTAATAATTTTCCTCTATTAATATTCTATTAGTTCAATTAAAAAAATTATCATATTAATATATACAGAATATTTGGTATTCATGGTCAATCTTGGAAGGACTGGCACTTCTAATAAGTAGAACTATGGCATGTTATTCCCCTAGGAAGAACTTTTATGAAGCCTCTGATGTGATGGAACCTGTGTGCATGACCTCAAAATTTCAAAGTTGTGTCAGACTCTGAATTCTAGTAAGCTTGACCAATGGTGTTGTTAACCAAAAGGAAAAGTTCATGCCCGCAGTGAAACTACACATTGGAAAGCAGCATATCACATGGACAAATGGAAAATATAGTAAAACCATTGCATCTTCTTTGTAATGAATTCTAAGGAGCAGCATTGTACCAAATTCATCGGTGCTTTTGGACAGACTGGTGGTAAGTGGCCAGAGAAGTTTTTATTAAGTTGGAGATTCTCTAAGGATGAGAGATTTGCTAATCCTTGAGGTACTGGACCAGATAACTGATTTTTAAACACCCGCAAATCCTGTAGATTTTAAGCATTCTGAAAGCTTAGGGTTTGTGTGGTAAGGTTTTTGTTGATATTCCTAGGTGTGCATTCCAAGTTGTAGGGTTGGCAAAGTAAACTCAAATCCATTTGCCTACTCAAACTAGGGGTGTCAAATGGGTGGGTTTGGGGTGGGCATAATTGGGTTGGATATATAAAACCCATTTAACTAATTACTTCTAACCCAAATCCAACCCAACCCAATTATTATGGATAAACCCCAACTCACTCAATTACCCAATTATCAAAATTACCAAAATGCCATTAAAGTGAAAACCCCACCTCACCCAATCTGTTTGATTTCTGAGAAACTTTCATTTCATTCATTTTCCCTCTCTAACTTTCTTGAGAAAATTCCAATCTCTTTGATCAATTTCTTGGCCTCCTCAGGATCACTACTTTTGCATTCAATCTCATACAGAGTCCCAAACCCGAAATCAGAGAGCATAAAAGCCATTTTTTTATTTTATTCCTAACGTCTCTTTTATCTCTCAAATCTCTTCTATCTTCCCTTTCCACTCCCTTTCTCTTTGATCTTGGTCTCTTTCGCTACTCAGACATTCTCTCTCCTCTTTCTGACTCTCCTTCTCTCTTTGATCTTGGTCTCGCTCTGCCAAATGCTGAGACAGTGGTACAACAAGGCATGGTTGTGTTCTACGTGGGCACCAATTGCAAGAGTTTGTGGGTTTTGGTGGTTTGTTTTCAGTGGGCTTCTAGACTTCTAGTCCAAGTCGAAGAGGTGGTCTGGTTTTAGTGGGTTTCTTCTTTCACTGCAAGTGGAAAACCTTGAGATTTTGGGTTTGGGTTTGAGCAAAAATCAAAAGAAATGAAGTTTTGGTATGAGTAAAATCAAAAGAAATGAAGTTTGGGCTAGAGGAAAACCTTGAGATTTTGGATTTGGGTCTGAGCAAAAATCAAAAGAAATGAAGATGGCTGGAGCAAGAGTTGTCGAGAGAGGATGGCCAGAGCATGGGTTTGTGGAGGTATGGTGAGTGTGTGACGACGCAGAGAGGGTCGGTGTTGGAGAATCGGAGACGGAGGGTGGCTCGGCACGATGAGAGCTTGCCAGAAGAGCCGTCGAAGAAATGGTTCTCTTGGCAGTGGTCTCTGTGCTATGTTTGTTGTGCCTCATTGTTCTCTATGAGAGAGAGAGAGAGAGAGAGAGAGAGAGAGAGAGAGAGAGAGAGAGAGAGAGAGAGAGAGAGAGGAGAGAGACAAGTGTTTGGAGACCAAGAAAATGAAGGAAAATGAAAACCTTAAAACACTGAAACATCTGAGGGCTTTTTTTATTTTATTTTTATTTTTTTTATAGGGAAGGGCTGGGTTGAATTGGGCATATTATTTTTGGGTTAAATAGGTCTCAATGGGCTTTTAGTTAAAACCCAATAATTACTGGGTCTAATTGGGTTGATGCCCATTTAACCGAACTAATAATTGGGTAGGTTTGGGTTCAATTAGAGTGGGTGGGTTTAGGTTAAGGGTGACAAAGTAAGCCCAAACCCATTTGCCTACCCAAACCCACCCACTCTAATTGAACCCAAACCCACCCAATTATTAGTTGGGTTAAATGGGCATCAACTTAATTAGACCCAGTAATTATTGGGTTTTAACTAAAAACCCATTGAGACCCATTTAACCCAAAAACAATATATCCAATTCAACCCAACCCTTCCCATTAAAAAAGAAAAAAATAAAAAAAGAAAGCCCTCAGACGTTTCAGTGTTTCAAGGTTTTCATTTTCTCGCTTGCTCTCTCCCTTTGTCTCTCTAGCTCTCACAGAGAACAATGAGGCACAACAAACACAGCACAGAGACCACCGCCAAGAGAACCACTTCTTCGACCGCTCTTTCGGCGAGCTCTCATCACGCCGAGCCACCCTCCGTCTCCGATTCTTAGACACCAACCCTCTCTACATCGTCACACACTCACCATACCTCCATAAACCCATGCTCCGGCCATCCTTTCTTGGTAGTTCTTGCTCCAACCATCTTCATTTCTTTTGATTTTTGCTCAGACCCAAACCCAAAATCTCAAGGTTTTCCACTTGCAGTGAAAGAAGAAACCCACTGAAACCAGACCTCCTCTTTAGCTTGGACTAGAAGTCTAGAAACCCACTAAAACTAGACCACCAAAACCCATGAATTCTTGCAATTGGTGCCCACATAGAACACAACCATGCCTTGTTGCGCCACCGTCTCAGCATTTGGTGAAGCGAGACCAAGATCAAAGAGAGAGGGAGAGTCAGAAAGAGAAGAGAGAGTGTCTGAGTAGCGAGGAGACCAAGATCAAAGAGAAAGGGAAGATAGAAGAGATTTGAGAGATAAAAGAGACATTGGGAATAAAAAAAATGGTTTTTATGCTCTCTGATTTCGGGTTTGGGACTCTATACGAGATTGAATGCAAAAGTAGTGATCCCGAGGAGGCCAAGAAATTGATCGAAGAGATTGGAATTTTCTCGGGAAAGTTAGAGAGGGAAAATGAATGAAATGAAAGTTTCTCGGAAATCAAACAGATTGGGTTAGGTGGGGTTTTCACTTTAATGGCATTTTGGTAATTTTGATAATTGGGTATTTGAGTGAGTTGGGGTTTACCCATAATAATTGGGTTGGGTTGGATTTGGGTTAGAAGTAATTAGTTAAATGGGTTTTGATGGGTAAATGGGCTTTGTATACCCAATTCAATTATGCCCATCCCAAACCCACCCATTTAACACCCCTAATTCCAAGAGTCTCTTTCCATCTCAGGAGAGCTTAAAGTTCGGTGTTGCTTCAACTAACTTTAATTATTTTATAAATTGATTATTTTATACCATGCTAAAAGTTTCTTGGTTTGGTGGCATAACTCCCTAGAATAAGTGAGTTTGCTTTTGAGTCATTGGCTCCCTTTCGGCTTTTGGGGGAGAAATTGAATTGGGAAACTAGTAATTATTCAAAACATATAACCTTATTGGATGAGTAGTAACTTTGAAGAGGATCGTATTTTGAGCAACTGATAGATATTTCCCTTTCATCAAAGTGCTTATAAATGTTTTTGAATGGATGGGGAGTGCAAACATGCATTGGAGCAGATGGAAGAGTACCTAGGCAAACCTCCATCAATTCACTTTACATTAGTGAAAATAATCACTGATAGGTCAAGAATGTATTGACCCCTTATGATGAATTAATTGATTAATTAGCCAAGTTTATTAATTAATCAAATTAACATGCAAAATGCGTGGTAACACAAACAAATCGCCAATTAACTAAAGTGCAATGGAAATTAAATTGACACGGTGATTTATTTACGAATGGGGAAAGCGTACACGACAAAAACCCCACCAGGTGATTTTAAGGTTATCACTCTTGAGAATCCACTATTATCAAAACAAGTGGTTACAAGTAAAGGAATCCCAGTACCTTATACCAACCTATAGTCGAACCCTTACCCTAATACCTAATTGGACTTGTTCTGTAGTGACAATCTTTTATTTTCAATGCATGGCTCCCAGTATGTGACTAACCAATAGATGCGCGAATGCCAGTACGCGACTTGATCACCAATTTGAGAAGGATGTTGGCTGTAAAGTTCTTTAGTTCATCACACAATGAAGATCACGAAGCTCCTTAATCACAAAACCCTAAAGTGTATAAACACAGCAGCTTCTTCAAAAGAAAGATGAACTAGGACAAATTCTATCTTCGGTCACAATTTGCACGAACAAACGTTTCTTCACACTTATGCAACTTGTGTAACCTTTGATGGCCCTTAAAATAATCCTTATATATGTTTAGTGTTGTGAGAAAAGAAAACCTAAAAACATACTCACAGATTGGATGAAAAATAGCTCTAAAAAACTGAGTTTCATAAACCTCGATAGATAACCATCTATCAAGCTAGCTGTTGAGCCATGAGTTTCAGCAGCTTTTAAACCTCGATAGATGTTAGCTGTCGAGCTTTAAAATGCAGCACTTTCTCACTTGATTTTTGGACAGACTTGCATGGCTTTAACACTTGAACCTGAAACCTTATTCCTTGAAGTATTAAACACATCATAGATCTACCCAATTACAAGTAAAGTGCATTTTGTCAAAGAATTAGCCAACTACATAAAATATTGACATATGCTCCTAACATTGAATCACATATGTCCTAACAATCACAAGAAAATGCAGGCCCTACTTTTAAGCTCACGCCATTTTTGTATGGACTGTCCACACCCTCAAGAAATCCCTACACAAACCAAATGTCGAGATGACTCATTCAGTCGTCTATTGAACTAAGTGCATTTGACATTGTGTGGGCTTTAGCAAACTTTGTGGTTGAATTCACACTTCAAGAGGACAAAAAGCAAGAATGTACAAAAGGCTCCCAAGACAATGAACAAAGGGAAGATCAATATTAGGTCATTGATCACCAAGTAGGTAGAGCATGGTTGGTGTTAACTTCCCCTAAAAACCAAATTAAGCAATATGTTTGGAATTACCAACCACCACCAGCTAGACTAAGTACTAAGCCTTAATATTTAGACGTACTAAAGCTCATGAAGGTGGTAGGGATTAACCGGGTAATTGTCAATAGTGACTCACAGTTGGTCATAGAGCAAGTGCACATAAGCTATGAGGCAAAGGAAGACTGAATGAAGAAATACATGGAAAAGTTCAAAAGGTTTCAAGGTAACTTTGTTAAGTTCAAAATCAAGAATGTACCACACGAGCAAAAATGCATAGGCAAACAACCAAACTAGCATTGACACTAGAGCTCAACCTTCAAAACTCAGTCCTTAGTGTACTCATGGCTAAGCCATCTATTTTGAAATGAGTGAATTAGATTTTACCACATTGTCAATAATATAAAAAGTTGACTATCAACATTTTGGTTTTTATTTATATTATTGATGACATGGCTATATTCAATTTACTCATTTCAAAATGGACAGATAGAATTGTATTGATGGATCTTAACTATAAAAGACCATATGTTTTCTTGGACATTAAAACTAAGCTAATCACTGTTGTATTTTAATTTATGAATTTACCTTGCAAGTGCAATTTGCAATTTACCCTTTTATTTTTCAATATTTGAATTTTTTGTTTTTATTTTTTTTCATAAGATGCTTAATTGACTCTAATATATTATGTTTACTTTTCATATACCATTTTAAAAATCCTAAAGGGTTACTATGTAGAAAATTAAGAACCATTTGCTTTAAATACAATATTTAATAAAAAAAATTATAAACATATGTGTATACATATTCATATACATATACACTAAATTTCTTATAGGCTAAATTAAAACTACACCCCCTAACTTTGCCTAAAATTCAACTAAGTTTTATCACTTTAATTTCTTTCAATTTAGTCCTTTTAACTTTTAACTTTATTCAATGTTGTTAGATGATCAACATTAAGTGCCTAAATTTTTTTTTTTTAATAAATTTTCTCACAGTATAAAAATTCATAATAATAAAATTTGGAAAAAAAATTTTAATTCATATGAAAATTAATTTTTTTTAAAAAAATGAAAAATATGAAAAGAAAAAATTTCAATCCCAATTCATCGTTACCATACTTGCAATAGCATTGCCAGTACTTCGTAGTGTGAATTATTATAATTAAATTGTCCCTGTCATGAAATGCCGTAAATAGTAGGAGCTGGATGATCGTGAATAAAAAATGATCTTGGTAATATAGTAACGGCAACAATTATAGTTAATAAGGATACACCAAATCTATTCCCCATTCATTTTCCTATTAGTTTTATCCTTATTTTGGACCAATAAAAGCAAGTTGTGTCGTACTCTATCAAATAGAGATAGTGTAAATTTATTCATAAAATTCTCTCTCCTAAATAAATTATATATTAATATGAAGATTTACCCCCTTTTCCTTTTTGTTACCGTGGATTTTCGTAATTTATCTAGATCTCAATACCAAAATATATAGAAATTTATCCAGTTTATAAATTTAACATAGAAGAAAGTAACATCAACTATGGATTAGAATTTCTCAAAAAAAAAAAAAAAAAACTATGGATCAGAACACCTTCTCAAAAAAAAAACAAAAAAAAAAAAAAAAAGGAAAGAAAGAAAACTATGGATTAGAACATATTATTTTTGTTTTGGGTAATATTGGATTAACTAGAGTGGATAATCAAACAACTTCTTAATTAAGAAGAATTGTCCTATAGAGGAACTACTGTTATTAGGAACATCAATTGCCATGAATATGGCACTGTAAAACAATCAAAACATGTGAATTTTTTTATAGGAAAAAGCAGGTCAAATAGGATAACATTGAATATTACAAAAGTAAGTAAAATATGACCTTTAAATATTGGAATTTGTTTAGAACCAAACACTCAAAATGTATGGCTAAAAAAAAAAAAATTAACATAGATCTGAACTATATATGTGCTCAATGAATTTTTTTTTAATATTTAGATATTTTATAGTTACATTTTTTTTTCTTATAATGCTTATTTAATCATAACATATCATGTTTATTGTTCATATACCAATTTAAAAATCCTAAAGGGTTACAAGTGTAGAAAATTAAGAACCATTTATTTCAAATACAATATTTATATAAAAACTTTATAACCATAACCATAAACATATACATGAGAATTTTTTATATAGGCTACATTACAAATCACACCATTTAAATTTTACTGAAGTTGAATTCAATTCTATGACTTAAATTTAGTCAATTCACAAATCTAACTTTTAAGTTCATTCACTTCCTCCTATTAATTTATGTAATTAGATTTCTTTTTCTTCTAGCAAGTACATTTATTGAACCATGAAATATTTGCTAGCCAACACAAGCATCTGAGATTGTGGGGGCTATTCTCTGGTATGAGCAGAGGATTGTTAAGTTAAAATGACTTTCACAACAAAAGTTTTTATTTGTTGTTTGGAAGTAGTAGTTAATTTACCTTTCTGAATTTGCAACGACAATTCTTAAAGATTTGTTTAATCACCATGGACCTTTATCAGTACATTTCCATCATAATCTTCTACTATATAATGCAATGTTTGCACTAATGCCCATGGGTGGTAAAATTGATGATAGTGTAAATAATAGAAAGGAGCCCTATGTTTTTTGGTTAAATGGTCAAAATCATTAAAGGCTCGATTGACTTCTTGTTACCAGTTGAACGGGTTAAATAATTTGACTTCTGGCTTGTTTGGGGATTTTAAATGTTATGAGGTTGTGACGAAATTTGTTTGAATAAAGGTATTTGTTTTTCCAATACTGTAAGTTCAATTCTTTTTTCCCCAAATTCAAAGTGTGTTAATATATAATACTGTGAAGGTGTATGATTTACTTTTGATGATGTTATATATATATATATATATATATATATGGTATGTAATTAGATAGTTAGATATAATATTTAAGGGTTAGTTAAAGGGTGATAAAAAAAATGTAAAAAAGTCAGTTATTTTTCTCATTTTCCATAAAAGTTTCTCCAAATATTTCGTAAATCAATACCAAAGGCAAATGTTAACTTTTCCCAATATTCTCAAATGTGTAAATGGAACATTCAGATTCTTACTAGTAGGAGTAGGGGAAGAATGTGTACTTTTGCAAGTAGGTGTCACTACTGTCCCTGCTATAGCAAAATGGTGTCGTGGTGGAATGAATATCTGTTGGGAACTTACAATTGTTGTAGCTGAATTGAAGGCAGAGCCAGCGAGTTAAATTAGGATGTGCCAATGAGGTTGGTGGTGGTGATCTGGCGTTGCCGGAGGTTGGTGGTGGTGGAAGGAGATGAATATGAATTGGGGTTTTAATGGACAGGTGGCCTATTTTGATTTGTGGAGCATGAGGGTGGTATATAGGGTTTGGGACAGAAGATTTTGATTCCCAAAAATTGTATTTAAATGTAAGATGATCATAATTTTATAGCGGGTGAGGCTTAGATCCAGTACATCCAATGCACTAGATCCATTGAGATGATGACACGTGTTTAAAAGTGCACATATGTCATTATTTCAATGGATCCAATGCAACTGGAAATTGGACTCAAACTTCACCCTTTATAGCAATTGTTCAATCCCTTCCATAAGTGGTTGAATTCATTGAAAACGGTTAACTTTCTTATAGACGGCTTTAATGGTTAAATCCCTAGCAATCTCCTTATTCAATTGAGCTGTAGGACCCAAATCAAATGGCACAGAGCTCCCACTTTTATTAGTACCTAAATCCAACAAAATCTTGTTTCTTTTGTTTGAAAAGAAATTGACACATCTGAATGTTGTTTCCTATCTTAGAATAAGGGTGGGTTTTTCTTGTCCAAAAATAATAATCTATATCTACATTTATATACTTTATAATAATGGAAGCATAATATTTAATGTTACTATGCTCTTGTTGTACTATATCATCGTCCGCATCATTTATTTCTTTACTATTTTTAGTTTCCCAATTTTTTGTTATTATTATTTTTTTTTTAACAATGCAAAATATACAAAATGCTGATGTGTTTATACACCATGACTTTACACATTCTTATGGTGGTTCTAGGCTTCTAGCTATCATTTAATGTTAGCAATGTGGTTTGTGGAGAAGGTATTTACATGGTTTGTGATACTTAGAAGTTGAAAAACTACATTGACATTTATTTTTATATCTCGAGCTTGATAATGCTATATACTTATTTTCCTCAATTAATGACCAAAACTAATTGGTGATATTTCTCAAATGAGATGTGATAGTTACATACTTTACAACTGAAATCGTGTTTTGAAACACAATTTTTTTGGTTATAATTGTAAAACTTGATTTTACAAAACATGATTTCAACTGGAGTGTGTATAGTGGTATATAATTTTGTGTGCGCAATAATAATTAGCGTTCTCAAATTGTTTCCTTTGGTGGTCTATGTTGATCCGATGATATCATTCTTGTTGTACCCATGATACCAACAAGGCAACAAGTTGTACTAAATTTATCGTAATTCATATTATTTCATTAATATCAATTCTATCTAAAGAAAATGCGAAAAGGTTCTCAAGAAAGAAAAATATAAAATAACACATTGTGTATTTGTGTGGATATTAGGATGTCTTAATTTTTATATAAAACCAAAACACTGCCCACTATTCCATCTATACTTCCTCATTCATCAGCATGCATTGAACTACCATGGTTCCTCTGATTATGAAGCATATCAATACAGACTAAAGATTATAATGGAAACTTATGAGAGAGAGAGAGAGATGCCAGTTGGAGTGAGTAACATTTACTTAAGCTTTCAATAGTGCCTGAGACACCACACGCATGGTGGGTCTGCAATTTGGAGTTATGTGTAAGCATGACAGTGCCTGCTTCACTACGGAAGCCACATCTTTCTCAAACAGAACAGTAGGAGGTGGAAGACGTAGATCTAGCAGTTCCTTTAGCTCGATGCTCTGTTCAAGTGTACTTAAAGACGATATAAGCTCAGCTGGATGTTTTCCCATGATCACTTCAAGTGCTAGAACACCAAAGCTATAAACATCACTTTTTTGAGTCACTCTCATTGTGTATGCTAGCTCTGCAACAAAATACAGTAAAAGAAAACATCACAACATTACATACTAACATTGTTATATTACAAAGCTATCTAAATTCCCAACTTCTATTGCTGTCAACTGACCCAATTACTAAAATTTGTTCTTTCTTATAGCTTTACCCTGAATTGAAATTGTGGAAACAACCACTTTTCAAATAAAATAGTAAAGTAAAAACAGAATTGCAAGGCAAGCTTACCAGGAGCAACATATCCATACGTGCCTGCCATAGCTGTCCAATTACTTGACTCAGGCTTCAAAAACCTTGCTGTGCCAAAATCAGAGATGCAAGCCTCAAACTCACTATTCAAGAGCACATTTTTGCTTGAGATGTCTCGATGAATGATCGGTGGAGTGCAATCATGATGCATGTAAGATAAAGCATTAGCTATATCCCTAACAATGTCCACCCGCTTGCTCCAACCTAGCTTTTGGGCTTCTTCATCATTGCATAGGATATTAGCCAAGCTTCCTCGCTCGATGTAGTCATAAATTAGGAATTTGTGCTGTCCATGAGAACAGAACCCATAAAATTTTACTATGTTTCTATGTCGTATATCTGATAACACTCGAATTTCATTCTTGAAAGTCTCCACCATCTCTTCCTCTTCTTCACCTTCCAAGCACCACACTCTCTTTATTGCTAGTACATGTCCTGTTGGCATTTGCGCTTTGTAAACTCTTGCAGTTCCACCCATCCCAATGCAATACATGTCGTCAAAGTCATTGGTGGCTGTGATGATATCTTCATATACAATCTTCCCATCGAAATTCAGTACTGAGAAAATGTTTCCACTATTTGATGTTGTTGCTTCTTTTGACTTGCTTTTGAATTCGGCTCTACCTGAGAGAGTAAAAAACCCAACCAAAATAGCAAATGATAACAGCATTCCAAACAAACAAGCTCCAACAATGATAGAAACTCTGCGTCCAGCAATGCTATGAGCACCATTCTCCAGTGATGTAACATTGCAGGGCCGCAAACCTTCTACTATGCCACATAAATCTTTGTTGTTGCTGAATGCTGTTAGATTTGCATGGCGAAAGAAATCATTATCAGGAAGTGGACCTTCCAATTCATTGTATGATAAATCGATGGAGGTTAGTCCTGTCATCTGGTTGAATAAGGGAATGGAACCAGAGAGCACATTGTGAGAGAGATTCAGGTACTCCAACATTATCAAACTCCCAAGTTGAGGAGGTATGTCACCAGTGAGTCTATTTTGACTTAGATCAAGTAAGCCTAGATGGGCTAGATCACCAATGGTATGGGGGATAGTTCCATTGAAATAGTTCTTGCTCAAGCACAATTTGAGCAGCCTTGAGCAATCCCCAACTTGTTCTGGAATTTGTCCGCTCAGCCTATTGGCAGACAAGTCTAGATCCTCAAGATTGGAAAGGCCACCAATTTCAGGTGGCAACTGACCTGAAATTTGATTGTCTCTCAAGTGCAGGAAGATGAGCTTAGATAATCTTCCCAACTGCTTTGGTATTTCTCCAACAATTTGGTTAGAAGAGAGATCAAGCAGACCGAGTTGGTTCAATTTGCCAAGCTCACTGGGTATTTCACCGGTGATCTTATTGCCAGCGATTCTTAGTGATTCTAATTTTCTACACCCTCCCCATTGAGGTGATAGCACCCCCTTCAAGTTGTTGTAGCTCAACTCAAGGTAGTTGAGATTTGGATACACTCCAAAGTCCTGGTCTAACATTCCAGTAAGTTGGTTTTCATGGAGTCTTAACCTTGTGAGGCTTTTGCAGTTTCTCAAGCTTTTCGGGATAGGACCTGAGAGGTTGTTAGAGAATGCAGTGAATACTTGAAGAGGTGCTTTCTGACAGACTGGTGGTAAGTGACCGGAGAAGTTGTTTTCATTAAGTTGGAGATTCTCTAAGGATGAGATATTTGCTAATCCTTGAGGTACAGGACCGGATAACTGATTTTTAAACACCCGCAAATCTTTCAGATTTTTAGCATTCTGAATTGTCTGAGGCAAGGGCCCGGAGAGTCTATTTTGATGTAGATATACTATGGTCACTTGGCTGAGGTTACCAAGAGATGGGGGAATAGGACCCATAAGATGATTTCCACTTAAAGCCAAAGCATCCAAGTTTATCAAATTTCCTATTTCGGGTGGAATTGAGCCAAAGATGTGATTATTCATCAAAGCTAGTTCTTTCAAATTTGTTAAGAGGCCTATTTGGGAAGGTATTACCCCAGTAAAATTGTTGTTCTGGAGCTCAAGAAATTCAAGCCTTGTCCAGTTGGAGAATAGTCGTGGGTCTAGTTCGCCATTTATCAAGTTATTGCCCAGATAGAGCAATGAAAGGTTAGTGAGATTGGTGAGGGAAAGTGGAAGATTACCAGAATGAAAATTCATTGAGAGATTAAGGTGGGTTAGTCTGGAGAGGGTACCAATTTGGGATGGAATGGGACCAGTGAGAAGGTTGCAACTGAGATTGAGACTAACAAGGTTTTGAAAGGAAGAGAAATCTAAACTGCTGAGATTACCTCTTAACCGTGCGCTTGGCAGGCTTATTTCTGTGACACTTCCGGCCATGTTGCAAGTAATTCCGAACCACATGCATGGGCCTGTAGTAAGCTTTTCGTTGATATTCCCCGGCGTCCATGACTGCAGAGATGTTTGGTTTCCAAGGCTCTCTTTCCATCTCAGGAGAGCCTCAGCCTCAAAGTTTGGTGTTGCTTCAACGTTGAATGATGACAGATAACATGCAAGTAGTGCAAGGAAAATTATGGACATTTGTGTGTTTGTGTACCAGTGTAAAACAATATTTTCAGTTTTCCAAGTAGGTCACTATTGGGGTTCCATATATGAATGGAAGGTTAACTTTAAGCACCTTTTATAAGCCTACAATACGATCAGTCTATACAAAAACGAATCTTTAATTTGTTTTATTTTTTGTATTTCATTTTATGTTCCATCAATCACGTTATGTTTATAACGTATTAAAAGGATTACTAAATTATGAGAAGGATTACACATCATTTTCTGTTAAAGAAGAAATTATTCACGCCTATATTTGGATTCTTTGAATCAAACGCCAGTTGATTATGACTATAAGGATAATAACTACTTTGTTTTTTAAGTTATAGTCAAACATTGTATTATTCTTAATGAGAAGACTATGACTATAAGAATAATAGAATAAAAAAAAAAAAAAAAAAAAAAAAAAGGACTGTCTATAAGAATAATAGAATCTTTGACTATGACTAATTAAAAAAACAAAAAAAAAAACAAAAAATTAAGGGGAAACATTTTTTATGTGATCTGTTGTTAATAGTACATGTATTGATCATTAAAGTGACGATGGTATATATCTGACCAAGGAAGATCTTATAATATGAGAAAGTATAGGAAAAAAATTTGCATCATAACTTTTGTCATAACAATAATGTGATCGATTATGAATGGTGGGGTAAAATCATAAAAGTGGATTTATATGTAAGTGATTATCCATGCAACTCACAATCAACAATTTAAACAAGTTGTAACAAAATTTGTGACAAATGTAGGATTGTAAACAAGTTGAGTAGAGTTGAGTGTTTAAAATTTAGGCTTGTTCACTTAATTTTAATTCAAACATTAGGTGTGCTTGAACATCATCAAACAAGTTCGAGCTTAATTCATTTTCTTGTAAAATACAAACTTGAACTTGTTTACGAGTTACTTAAGTATCTATTCCTTTTTTCATATATAGTAAAACAATAGCTAAAACTTTTTACTATTTCACAAATTTATGAATTTTTACTATAAATAGATTGTTTATATTAACAATAAATTAAAAATAATAATTTGATGTCATATGAACCTATTTACAAACTTATAAATTTCAATCTCCAGTCTACATAGGTATATTTTTGGAAAAGTATACATATAAAATATATGATTTTTGTAATTAAATCGAGCCTCTTGTTAATGAGTTTGTTCATGAACACATTTTTATATTTGAGCTTGGCTTATTTAGTAGTTGCACCTAAACTTGGCTTGAGTTTGACTTGTTTGTTTAACAAACGAATATAAACAAGACTTTTCCCATGTTGAGCTCAAGTTATTTATAGACAGTTTGGTTAATTTACGGCTTTAGACAAATAATGTGCTCCTAAAAAACTTATTGTTTATAGCTTGTGGGAAGGGGAGGACTTTGAAAAATGCTTTTACGAAAACTAATTAAAATTTTATTCTTTTTGGCTTTGGTCCCCCAAAATTATGAACTCCTTAGGCTTGAAATAATTTTATTTTTCTTTTAAATTTTAATATTGAGGAGGTTTAAACTTGTAATGGAGCAAAGTTGTGTCATAAATGAGAATAAAATAATAATTAATCATATTATAGAGATATCTCTTATTTTCATATGTCTTATTTTCTTTATTTTTGAGGAAAAAAAAACACTCTTGAAGTTTTCATATTTTATCTGAAAATTTCTTGTTGAGTTTTAAAAGCTATAATACTAAGAAGTTAATTATTAAAAAAAAAAAAAAAAAAAAAAAAAAAACGAATATAAAGTTAAGTTTAAAAAATACATTGAATCAATAATCTTCATATGGTGCTAGTTTACTTCTTTATCAAAAGCATGATACTTTTTACTAAAACCTTTTTTTTTTTTTTTTGAAAGCTTTTACTAAAACCTTTTTAAGCAAATACATACATATAGTTGTATTTTTGTTATTAAAATCTCGCCCCCCATACTAAAATTCCTTGTCCGCATGTATATAAGGGCTGGAAAATGTCTAGAGTTTATAAACAGGATAAAAAGGCTTGCTTGCAACAATGTATGTTTTTTTTTTTTTTTAGCACCTATGTAGTAATCTTTCAAATTTTGATAACTAATATATGTAAATTCACATCACTTTAAAATTTAGGCTAGGTTATATATGTTGTGTATGAACACCGGTGTTCATACACAACATACGAAGTTGATGGAATGCTTTATATATCACAAAGAACTAACTTACATGATTACATTTCTAAAACCTATAAGTTAACGTCCCTTATATAACAATGATAAGAACATGTGTTAATCTAAAAATATATAATTGCAAATGCAATCCATACTTAAGCTCAAAGAAGGACTGGATTTATTTCTAACCAAAAAAAAAAAAAAAAAAAAAAAAAAAAAAAAAATGTTGAATTTCTATTTAGTATTAGAATATAAAGGGTAAACTACAATCTATACTCCTAAAATTTATGAGTCTTTAGATTTTATACTATGAAGTTTCAGAATCTGTATTTTATTCCTTGAAACCATATTCTGTTTACATTAACAGTCCATCCATTCATATTTTCCATTAAGTTTTACATAAACTTACCAAGGATGTTTAATCCACCCAATAAAAATGATGTCACGTCATTTTTGTAGCCTAAAAAACTTTAAATAATTAAAACAAAAATGATGTGCTGTGATGAAAATGATGTGATATCATTTTATTGGATGAATTAAACGTGTGTGCCAAGCTTATGTGACATTTAACATAAAACAATGGTTAGAGGGACTGTTAATGCAAACAGAATACAACTTTATGAGAGTAAAATTCAAATTTTAAAACTTTAATATGTAAAATCCAAAAACTTATGGAGTGTAATTTGCACTTTAACCGAATATAAATATACCAAGATAATTAAGAATCAAAATTTCCATTTTAAAAAGAAAATAACCCAAACAAGCTATCAAGATAAATAGCTAAACAATTATCTTTGAATTAAAGGTTTTAGTTGTTATAATTCCAACTAAGGGTATGTTTGGGATTTCCTTAAGAAGTAAGTGTTAAGAATTCGTATTGCTCTAGTCTATGTTAAGGGAGACTTATGGTCCGTTTGGATTGAGGGGAAGGGAGGAAGAGTGGAGTAGAGTAGAGTAGATTTAACTCAAAATTAGTCTGTTTTTAGCCAACTCTACTCTGCTCCCCTCTACTTCCCTCTCCTTTCCCCCTCCATCCAAACAAGCTCTTAAAAAGCTTTGAATGAGCTCTTTGGTAAAATTTGGTACTCAGTTTGACAAGTTTGCAAAAGATTTCTGTCCCACTTGAAGTTGAAAAATAAGCTAAGAATTTTTCACTCCTACAGTCCTACTGGAATAAGAGTCTTCCTTGCTCTCACAGGAGGTGTGGGTGTCGGCTTTACCATGAATTCCACAATAGAACCCACATTGAGTAAAGAGTTCTTTCACAGCGTGATTGGGGTTGATCAGATTCAGAGGTATTGCTTTGAAAACAAAATCACCCTAATAAAATCAAACGTCAAAGCTCATCGTAGTCTTTTAAAACGACCCTATAATAGAGCAATTTGCGCATTCCAATTGGTTTGAAATTCAGACTATTATAATTGGCTAGACAAAATCAAGCTACACAGCGCCAAATATGGAAAGCTCATGAAGTCACTGAAAACGATATTCTAATTGCAATTTATTTGTCCCTTTACGAGAAGAATTAAAATTCAAATCTTCTCTTTGCCGAAACTATTGGAAAAGAAGAAGTGGTCCATGGAACTAATATTAGACCATCAATAAAGGCTTAAAAGAATCGTCCTTGATTGGTAGTCTATATAGAAAGTAAAAACTTCAAACATTCTAGATCACTAGGAAATACAGAGGAATCTACGGGCTCCGTAATGTTAGGCATGACGAACCTAAGAAACAAGTTAGAAATCTAATTTTGTGAAAATCAAAAGTACTTGTATCATAATTAATTTGAACACCATACGCCTATGGCGGCGTAATGGTTACTCTACAAGACAACAACTACAAGTTTTTCTACAAGTTTTTGTAGGTAAGGGGAGTACTAAGGATTAGAGTTTAAGTTTCTATGAGAGAGTTTCACACATATACACTTAGCAAAAATAATTAATTACATATAAATCTTTTATATTTTATATGTCCAAAAACATATAAAATTAGTGAATAAAGTTCATATTTTTGCGTGTTATCTTCAATCTTTTTCCTTAAACCAGGTTGCAAAAATTCACTTGTTAGTGTTTATGCGATTGAGTGGTTAAGTCCCATAATAATAAAAAGAAAACTAAATTATTACTATAATTAATATATATATATATATATATATATGAGAGTCTAATAAAATCATATCTTAAGTTTCTGAGTTAATTGTTACTATAATATAAATTTATGACTCTAAACTTTTATCTTACGTATTTTAAATTTATGAAAGAAACCACTTTAAAATCGAACATTGCCATATAAATAATATACTTATAAATTTTGCTTCGCACAAAAGAATATAACTTTTTTTTTGGAGGGAAAAAAGAATATAAATATGATTGGACTAACTATTCCATAAAAAAATGATTGGACTAAATATAAACTCATTTTAAGTGATCAATATAAAAATAAATAAATTGATTATTTGTATTGCTTTGTAAAGTTTATAAACTATATGACTCATAGGATAGTGAATTAGTGTAGTGATTCTTATCTAAATTATGGGGGGTAAAAGGAGAATTTAGTCTTGGTGAATTTCAGAATAGAGTGAATAGAATGAGTGATTCTAAAAGCATCAAAAATGATCTTAGAACACTTGCATTAGTATATTTAAAATGGTTTAAATGCAAAATTTTGGCCAGTTATCCTTAAAAATCATCCACTCTAGTTCATGTAAAATTAGCATTTTTCCATTTTAACTACAAAGCAATCACATTAACTCATTCAAAAATTTATGTCTATTTTTTACTTAAGAACTAACTTTTTCTATTTTATATAATCATTTTTAAAAAACACTCATATCATATTATCTATTCTACATTCTATTTTATTTAAACTATCGGAACTCACAAAGTTATTTTGTTAATTTGTTATAATCAATTAAAACATACCAAAATCCAAATTTTGTGTCAACTAAAAACGTGTAATATGGATAAATAAAGACCAAGAAGGCTTCCTTATGCGGCAAGAACATCTTAATTGACAACTTTAGTGTGGATTTCTGGTCAACAAAACAAATCTATTCGAGACCCAATTAGGCCTTCTATATATATGTTTAGGAACCTAACATATAATGGAGAGCTCAGAGTTGAGAGTCCCTAAATTAATAGTAATATGGGTTCTAAGTGTGCTATTCTTACGGTGGTTGTATTTTTTGTTGCTCTTACACTCTCCTTGGAAGGGAGCGCAAGAGAATTGAGGGACACTTTTAGTAATGTAGACCCGCCTTTGCCCTTCGACGAAGAGAGCGTGTCATCAACAAGGGAACTAGCTGAAACTTTTAACACTGGTCAGCCACCTTCCCCATTGCTTAATTTGTGGTTACATTTCTCTCTCTCTCTCTCTCTCTCTCTCTCTCTCTCTCTCAAAGTGTGTGTATATATATATATATATATATACACACACATACTTATATACACTAGTATGTTATGTTATATTATATATTCATCAAGACTCAAGCAGTGGCGGAGCCAGGATTTGACTTTAGGGGGGGCAAAATTTATAACTAATATACATGTGTTTCCATAAACAAATACATATTGTGTATGTAGCATACAACATATGCATCATATATACAAAATATTAACCAAACTTGACAATTAAATGCCAGTAATATGAATAGTAAGTGATCATTCAATATTGAAAGATCACCTAAAATCATTGCATATCATTATATTTTGTATATTTTATTAGTTTTTTTTTAATATATAGCCAATAAAATAATCCCCTTATATATTTTATGGAATTTTTCATGTAATTGTTTCCAAATTTTATTGCTTAATACTTTTGAAAGGAAACTTTTTTTTTTGGGATGGTATTTTCATCTCTTCAATTAAGACTTTTTCTTCTTTATTTAAGTTTATTTTTTATCATTTTTTTTATAAATTTTGAACTTTAAAAAATATTAATAAAGTAAAAAAAGATATGAATATAAAATTTTGATACATGAAAAAGGAAAATTTTGGGCAGGGTCAGGGGGGGCAAGTGCCCCCTCTCGACCCCCCCTGACTCCGCCCCTGGACTCAAGTAACAATTCTTGTCTTATCAAAAAAAAAAAAAGTGACAAATCTTGACTATAATCTAAAAGGATTTTGTTAATTGGTACTTTTAGGTCATTTGCTAATGAACATTTTCAGAAAATTTTAATGCCATTTTTATAGGAAATATAAATAATAAAAAAACTATAAAAAAAATCGGATTTCTTTTTTTCATATTATATATAAACCAATATTCTTAGGGTATTTGTAAACTTTTCCTAATCAAGAATAATAATATTTTTAGTTTAAAATTTGTTCTATAGTTTCTTTGGAGCCAAATATTTGAAGAGAATTATCTGGATTTCAATTTTTAGTAATGAAAACATTAATAAAGTACAAAAAACACAAATGTTACTCATGATCAGATTCATGGATAAATTTAAAAATTTCTCATGATTATGTATAAATATAGGCGACACTAAACTATTGGTCCTTAAAGTTTGTCTTATGAGTGCAATTGGTCTCTAAAGTTTCAAGTGAGTACTATTGATCCCTAAAATTTCAAAAAATGAGCTCTATTGATCCAAGTATTAACTTCAGTTAGTGTTTTTGCCTATATGTCTAACAGAAGACTGATGTGTCAATTTTTAAAGTGATATGACAAATTTTTTATTATTAAAAAATTACACATCAGCACCAACTCACCATTTGACTTGTCAAACTCTTTTTAACTTTTATCAAATTAAACTCTCCAAACAATCCAAATCCCTTCAACCACGCCGGCTTCCATACAAAAAACCAAATACCAATCTAAAGACCACTGCAAACAACATCGTACAATCTAAATCTTCTTGAACCCATCGCAGTTGACAAATAAATTACCAAAGCTGAACAATTTTTTTTTTAAATCAATCAACAAATTTAGTTTTTATTGATTTGGCACGCAGCTTAGATAGCTGCCAAGAAAACCAAAAACCCAGCCAAACTCCACCTACACAATCCTGGACAATTCTCATATCCTTGTTAAGATCAAAGGCCCATAGTCCCAAAAGACTCCAGAGACTTCCAAGTTCGACTAGGGCCCTCTCATTTCTCATGAAGGCAACTTGGCTTGCGAGAACAATCGCCCGTCATGGTCTCTAATTTTGAGTTCAATGGCTCTGCCTCCACAAATTTTGACAAATCAACCAGTTCAAGAAGATTTGGATTTTGTGATGGTATTTGCAGTAGTGTGGTATTTGGTTTTGGTATGGAGGCCGACGGAAGACTGTGGTTGAGGGGACTTGGGTTCTTTTGGAATTAGAAGAAGTTTAATTGTTTGACAACACATATGTAAATAAAATTTTTAATTTTTTTATTTAAAAAAATGCCACATCATTAAAAAAAATTGTCTAGTTACTAATTCATTAGTCATATAAGTAACATCACTAAAGACAGGTAACAGATGAACTAATACTACTCACTTTTAAAACTTTAGAAACCATTCGCACTCACTTGAAACTTGAGGGATCAATTGCGCATGGGATAAACTTCAGGGACTAATAATACAATTTCGCCTATATTTTTAATTCACATATGTATTTTCGTGGGAGTAAAATGTTCAAATTTGTCAATTGCCATGTGTCATGTGTAGTTAAAATTTATATTACGTGCACTATTAATTATTCTTCAAACGCTAATTTTAAACCCTCATGTCCAAACTAGGAATTTTATCCCTTTTTCAAGTGCCACTAATACATACATACATACATACATACATATATATATATATATATACACACACATACATATACACATATGTTACTAACTTCGTGTAAAACACTAAATTACATGAATTACTATCAATTATGGTTTAGTTATACTGTTGACCCATCCCATTATTTGGCTGGAACTTTTATTTTTTATTTTTTATTTTTTATGAGAACCAAAGGCTGGAAATTGATCTTTAAACTCTAAGCATGCATAACTTGTCATACCCTATTCCTGTGCCATGCATGAATATATACATGCTCCAACAGTCCAACTTGCATGGTTGCAGGAACACCAACGGAGATTGCTGATACCTATGCATGGGAGGGAGGCCCTAATTCTAGTATGGTTGCTGGAGAGGATAACGCACCCCCAAAGCAGCCGAGTTAGGCTCTATATATGCTCACTTTGATCGGCTCGTCATAATTGTCAAACTTTATTTCTACCATATATTAATGCGTGCCTGTGTCTACCTTTACGCGGAAGATTTTCCCTTGCCCTGGAAATTTTTTTTTTTTTTTTCAGAAGAATATGACACTTGTTTTATGCCTATGTGTAGAAGCAAATGTGATGTAATGGTATATGCAATAATAGTGTAATCAAGCTTTCTTAATAAAGATGAGAATGAATCAAAATCTCTTAGTATGACCATCATCAATTTGCATTTGCTTATAAGCTCTGGTGCATTCAAACCACAAATCCGACAAGCCCAACTCAATCAATCTAACTTGATTTTTTAAAGTTGATAATTAAGTTAGATTTTGTCTTAATTTTTTGGGTAAGTTGCACTCTGTGGCTACCCAATTTTACTGTGAAATCATTTCTTTGATCAGGACGAGGGAAGGAAAACAAAACAATCAAACTTGAGCTAATGAGACGCACCAAGTGTAGGCGTGGCAAAACGGGCGGGTCGGGTCGGGTTCGGGTCGGGTCAATCGGGTTTGCGGGTTAAACGGGTCACGGGTCAAAACGGGTCATTTTTAAAACGGGTCAATCGGGTTGCGGGTCAAACGGGTCGCGGGTTGAGTCGGGTCGTGAGTCGGGTCGAGTTGACCCGTATTTTTCAAACAATTTTTTTTTTTTTTTTTTGGAAATAGATGCAATCTGTCAATTGTTTATGAGTTCCTTAATTGTGATTAGATTCTCACTAGTGATATTGTTACCAATTACCACTAAACACTTGAATTGATACCCAAATTTGGTGCAACTCTTGTTCCAGCTTTCTAGAAACTAATCTTGGTATAATCTTTAATCTATTTAAAGTAGGAAGAGAAAATAAAGGTGGCAAGTAAAAAATAACAAACTATAATGGAGTACATAACATATTAAGTAAAAAAGAATAAGTAAATATTTTATAAAAATTACACCTCAATCTAAATCTACTCAACATTGGTAAACGTGGCAAAACGTGCGGGTCGGGTTCGGGTTCGGGTTCGGGTCGGGTCAATCGGGTCGCGGGTCAATCGGGTCGTGGGTCAAAACGGGTCACGGGTCAAAACGGGTCATTTTTAAACGGGTCAATCGGGTTACGGGTCAAACGGGTTGCAGGTCAAACGGGTCAGGTCAAAACGGGTCTGACCCGTTTTGCCATGTCTAAGTGTAGCCAACTATCCCGACTTGGTAAATATATACCAAATTAGGCCATGAGTTTTATTGCAAAATATAAAATTTGTGTTGGACTTTGTAAAGCCTAGTTGTGTTTGATCCAATTATGATCCGACCCAAAACAAAATTGCTATGGTTTTTAATGGAAGATTTTCTAAGGCTTAGTCTATGGAGCGAAAGCTTGGGCCGATAGGCCCAAGCCGTAGTGCTTAATGTGAATCCTATGCGCATGATAGAAAAACTGTTGTTTTGGAAATTAGGATTTAGTGTTGATTTTTTAAAGAGAAAACTATATTGTCGCATTTTGTATTTTTCCATGTGAATAAAATTCCTGCAACTCCGTAAACCTAGATAAATTGCTAAACTATGTAAATACTATTTTGTGTGATTGTTTTCTTTGGCTTATATTTTTTTTTTCTATTTTTATATCTCACAGATCTGAGAATTTCGTAGACATTTCCTTCAATTTGAGGTCATTAAGTTGAAGAGATGTGTTAAACCGACATGTAGATATTTCAATTCTTTATCAAACGAGTGGGCAACCATAAAGATCAAATACAAAAATAGACGATCCATATCACAAAAATAAGGAAGTTTTCACATAGCTTTTCTTAGATAATGTGTCATTGATAAACTTCTTTATTAAAGCTTTTTGAACATCATTTAGCTTTGTAATACAATAAATATGGTTTTAGGATCATTTTTATTTGAAATGGATCCATTTCATTATTCATACAAAATATTATAAATTTAAAAGTATATCCAATGCCATATTATCTAAAATTTGGAGAAATTACACTCCACTCTTTTGAAGTTTAGGGGAATGACACTCAACTCCAAACTTGAAGGAAAAAAAATACTCTTTACTCTCTTGAAGTTTAAAGAAAATATCACTCCTCCCTTTATGTTTATATTAGTAACAGAATATTCTAAATTTCTATAAAATTATTTTTACCAAATTTTAACCATGGATAATAAAAATATAACCAATAAATTTAGGATAAAAGTACAAATTTTATCAAGCACCAGAAGACTTGCAACGGCAAATCTCTCCACAACCCTTTGAAACAAGAAAAAAAAAAGTAAAAGTCATACTTAATATTTTAAAATACTCCTTAATTAAAATTTTAATTTGATTTTAATTCTGAAAGGGAAAATAATTTTGGAAACCTGGCCTTAAGCGAAGGGCATATTATTACATCACATTTTTAATATTAATTTAACAATATTTAGTCAAATGGATGTTAAGAGGAAAAGTGTTTTTCTTTCAGATTTGAGGTGGATTGCCATCATCACTCCAAACCTCAAGCAAGTAGTGAATTTTATAGCAAGATGGCTTAACATTGACTCATGTGACAAAACAAGGGAAAATCGAAATGACATGAAAATAATAATAATATTATTAAATGCAAGTACAAGTAGTTAAATAAAATCAAGTTTGTTATGAAAAGCATGATTAGGGTTAACTCTTTTAAGTGATTCTCCACCAAATAAATGGGCCATGTCATAACAAATGAAGAAAATGGCCAGGGTTTTCTTTTATCTAATTAAGGTGGACCAATAATTTCAAATAGTCCTAATAAGGACTGTCCCAAAACAAAACAGAATTGCCTGGCCCAAGTTAAGAAACAAATACAATGAAACACACCAAAGAAAAACTGATTAGGCCAATAACAACTCACTAAACAGATTTTTTTAACCCACTCAAATTTAAATCCACATATAGATCTGAGAGAAGCCCCGTAACCCCATTTCAACTATCAAGTTAGGACCATTAATTTAGTTTTGTTATAATTTACAACTCTCATTTTCAGCTCTAACCCACACATAAGATCAAACTATTTATACTGTCGGACTACAAAACAACACAAATAAAAATTGGGAGATGAGTTTTTTTTTTTTTTTTTTTTTTTGAGTTTTAGAAATATACCCAGAAGCACTCCCCATGAGCTTGGTCTGATGGCATACCAGTGCTGGTAGATCTGATGCATGCACTGCCGTATTATTCTGGTTTGCACTATTGTTTGTCTTTAAAAAAAAAAAACAAAAACAAAAACAAAAGACAAAAACAAAAACACACATTTTCCTTTTCTTTTTCATTTTTTTAAATCAAAAAAAGTCCCAAAAGTTAAGCAAAATCTATAAAATTTCGAACAGTAAATTTGAGATTAAATTGAAAGCGAAAAAATGTTAAATTAAATAAGTAAAAAATTGAGAGATTTAAACATTAAATGAAAATGTGTGAATTCTTTATTATTTGTTGAAATTGAAAGTTTTGAGAAAATATAGATACTTAATAATAAATTACTCATAAATAAATTAAAGATTGTGTGATTTCTCATGTATTTAAGATAAAGATTAAAACCATGAATAAGAATAGGTTAAAAATATAAAGTTAACATGTAATTGGGAGAGAGATTGTAGAGCTTAGACACATCATTATTCAATCGGTATATCAGGAACTCATGCACAAGGGGTATACACCATAATTGATGAATGAAAAAACAAAATATGGTGTCTACAACAGAGAACATAAATTTACAACTTGGTCTATTTGAAAATTTTTTTCTTTTTCTAGTCAGGAACCAATGCATTATTGTTTTTATGGAGAGAAAGAAAGGGTAAGAATCAATTATCCAAAGTACCTTCTTGTGATTAAAATTTTTTTTTATTGACTTTGTGATAATCAATGTACAAAACATCCTTTTGACCATCATAGGATAAGTATAGTTGGTTTTTTAATTAGGTTATAGCTTTGATAAAGAAATTCATGAATAATCTTTTTGATATCTCTTTACATGCTTGAAATTTCAGAATTTGGTTCACTCAATTTTTGTTTGATGGTTAAAATTGAAATTGAAAAATAATTTAATGTCTCAGCAAAATTTGTGCATCAAAAATTATATCTTGGAAGAAAAATTTAGAACCTTGAAATACTTTTCTTCATAAAAATAAAATAAAATAAAATAAACTACTATTAATCAATCTTCACAAATATATATACTCTCACAAATAACTCTTTGGTGCAACAGGTGCAAACTTCACTCTAGCAACATGGTAGTCCATTACTTCACATGACTATGTGCCAACCTCAACCCCTTCCCCCTTTTGTCTTTCTTTTTTGGAACTTGTTTTTCTCTTTCTCATTATGTTTTTAAGTTTCAAAGACAGTAAGAAACCCTATTATGTACCCCGATAGGGGTTACATACAGTAAAATGCAATTCTTGATGTAGGCGAACTGGCAAAGATCTCAATGGTAAATGTTCTTGGGAGGTTTTTCTTTATTACTGATTGCAATCATCAAGTATTGCAAGTCATTTGTCTATTACTGAATTTCTCCAATCTTGAGAAAATACTTCTTGGTGATCCAATTTTAGTTTATATATGAATTAATATTATAAATGGTTTTATATTAGTCACTGTAAGGGGAACGAACATAATTACCACACTGTGATTCACCGGCCAAAGAAAGGATGCCGAAATACATGTCCAAAATAAGAAGTCAACCCAAATCTCGATACTGAAAGCCCAAGCCCATGGAATAGTTGGGCGGTCCAGATAGGCCACTGAGGTACCCATTTATTCTTTTCTAACCAAACAAAGGACAATAGGTCATTTCTCTTCGTTCTTTCCCTTTCTCTTAAATCAAACATAGCCTCATTCTCAAAAAAATAAAAAATAAAACATAGCCTTAATCAGGGCAGAGCCAGGGGTGAGATGGGGCAGTTACCCCCCTGACTCCTCCAAAAAAAAATACCTTAACACCTGCAATGTAATGTATATTGAAGTAGTTTGCCCCTTCCAACGGAAAATAATTTAATTTTTAATAACTATTACCTGAAGAAAGCCACCCATTGCAAGTCACCCACTTTCATCATTTCCTTCTCCTTCTTTTAAATTTTTTTTGGGTATGCCCATTTGGTTTTACCCTCCAGTTTTGTGATTAAGCTTTGGCATTTTGACTTTTCTATCCCAATTTGTTAGTTTTGTGAGCCACTCCCATGTGACTAACATTGTAATTTAAAAGTAGAGTTAAAAGTTTGCATCATTTGTTTCTTCTTCAGAGAAGGTATATCACATATTGGGTGCATAAGTCTTCCCTCTCATATGAAGGTGAACCCCACAAGTGTGGAATCCTCCCTCCCACATGGGGGTGGACCTCATAAGTGCAAAGTCCATCCCCATGTGAGAGGAAGGACTCATGTATTCAATACATGGTATATTTATCCCTTCTTCAATCTGTCCTCATGTTTCTAATTACTTTTCCTTTTTATTTATCCAGTAAATATTATTGTTATTATATTCTAAAAAAACTATTATGGTTATTAGGTGAATTATGGATTTATAATTTCAAGATTCATGCTAATTAAAATATGGGTTTGATATATATATATATAATGGTAACTTAGAAATGGTACATCGGTATTTATCAGTACTTAAATATTCTATTCTAATGGACAAATAGAAATGAGGTTCGAAACAGTATTCTTAATATTTCTATTTATTGTACTTTTCTTCCTTATTCTTTTTTTTTCTTTCCTTATTATAATTATAAGTATCTTGTTAATAAATGCCCTTAGGGCAAATTTAAAAAAAAAAAAAAAAATTTTGACATCACTTTCATAGGAATTATAAAAATGTGTCAAAAAAATTAATTATTTATTTATTTTTCCAAAAAAAATTTCTAAAAATATTTCCTAAACCAATATCTTAGGGCATCTATTAACTTTTACCTAATTATAATGCTATAAAAATAACTTCTTCTTTTTCACAATTGGAAAATAATTAACTGTGAGTGATGAACAACTTACATTCGTAGACCCACCAGTTTTTCCTTCACAACCCACGGCTTTTTCCTTCACAACTCACAGTCCACTACTTTAACAATTGTCAAATTGATTGTGAAAAAATTGTGTATGCATTACTATACGACAATTTAATCAGTAGGTCCAATAGTCCTAACTTTCTTAGATTGATTTTTTTTTTTCTAATTTATTTTAAGCAATCAATTTGTGTCTAAATTTTATGTATATAAATTAATTTCTCACTTCGATTGTTAGTAATTATGATTGATTATTTTTGTTTCTTTGTTTTAATAATATGAAATATATACCTGTAGTTACAATCGTCTTTTTTTTTTTTTTTTTTTTAGTATAATCAATCAATATTTTTAGACTAACTTTGGTTTTAGTTTTTTTTTTTTTTTTTCAATCTTGTCCCCTGAACTGAAATTTTGGCTCCACCACACCTATGCACTACACTTAACACCCTTACTTGACACTTAGAGACTCACAAACTAGAAAGATGGTGCTTAGTTCATATTTATACTTGCTAGAGGTCGGTTAAGTAACCTACATTGAAGCTTCTAGCTTCATTTAATTTCTGTCGGTTCAATTAGGACATGGCAAAATGGGCCAAAATTCACTGACCAGATCCAAATCCAAAATTTTTAACCCGAATAAAAAACGAGCCAACTTGAGATCCGCCCAGTTTTCAAACTTTTTTTTTCCCTAAAAAATATTTAGATTACGTGCCAAGATGCTAAGTGCATAGACATAAAGGCACAAAGGATTGCACTGGCACTGCCTAGCTATTTGGTAGCCATTAGTGACACTAACCATGCCCCATTTATTATATTAAAAAAAAAAAAAGTTACATTAAAGGAAGAAAATAAAAAAGGAAAAAGTATCTACAATTACAAGTCTACACTATTAACTGTCCAACATTAAGTTAAATACTAAGCAATGGAGTTAAATAATAAGACTAAACTAAGTCTGACTAACACAAAACAAAACTAAAGTAAAAGAAAAGGTCTAAAAGTCCACATCATTAGTAAACTTTGAATCTGAAATGTGTAAACTTAAAATATATACTTTTTGGAGCTCCTTAGAATCTCTCTCTCTCTCTCTCTCTCTCGTTGTAAATTTGTATAGCTATGAGTTATTAACATGGAGGATTTTGTTAACATTACTGTAAAGAATTTTACTTAAGCTCAAAACCGTCAGAATTGGGAGGATATGAAAAGTTTTATGTTTTTTGGTTTGTTTGTTTTTTCCCCTTCACATGTATAATGGTAACAAATAGTCTAATAATAGTTGGTGCCCACTTAATGAAAAAAATAAAAATAAATAAAACAACAACAACAACAACAAAGGGTATTAGGTGCAATTTCTTTCCTTGATTGATTTTATTTATTCTCTCTAAAAATTTGGCATTTATTTGTCTTTTTTAAGTTTTTTTTTTTTAATGTGAAAATACTGATCAGCCCAACCTGACTTGCAACCCGATTAGCCCAACTGGTTTTCAACCAATTTAAAATGACCTATTTTGACTCACAACCTAATTGACTTGACCAAACCCAGCCCAACCCAACAGTTTGCCAACCCTTGTTCTACAAGTTTCCAATTTCTATACTTCTCCCCTTTTATTTTTATTTTTATTTTTTATAAGACTTCTCCCCTTTTCTTATTTCTTTCATGAGGCAACTTCTAGAACTTTTAGGCAAATTGACCCTAAGATTTAATTGTCTAGGGAAGTTTCTAGAGAAAATATAAGAAATGTTTTGTAGATATTTCCAGAGGGAGCAAGAGAGAGAATCCTGGAATGAGAGAGGCTGGTGTTGATTTCTAACAGCAATTACTTTTATTATTATATTATATACTAATAATCATAATATGCCGCTTCAGCAATTACGAAAAATATGGTAAAATGGGTTGGTATTAGACTTACTGTACAGGACAACTTCCATCAATTGGTATGAGTCAAACCATATATGAGTTCCTGAAAGACACTACAAGCAATTCAAGGTCTACCTTCTTGTCCTTTTTCTCTTCCTTTATCAAATTGCTACTAATAGGATTTGAATCCATCTTTTCCTCCTCCTTTAACGAATTGCTACTGATTAGGACATACATGATGCCCTCATTAGCATCAATTCCACATAAGTTCACAACTCAAATAAAATACAATTAACTTTTACATTTTCAAACCATCCCCTATTCAACAGCCCCAATTTTACATGCAAAGTCAGTGTCCATATTCTAAATATAAACGATAGCATCTTCAATGGCATTATTCTAAATACAAACACTGGCACTATTCTAAATATAAACGGTGGCATTAGCCGTGTGACATTTTTTTTCTATATATAACCAACCATAGATTATATATAAATATATCAGTAGCGTCATTAATCTAACATAATGTTAGCAAAAAAGTCAAAAAAAGTCAAAAAACAAAAAACAAAAAAAACCATGGCACTGACTTCTACTAACACACTCACCATCACCAGTATACTAATCTCCTTCCTCTTCCTTCCCAAATTTTATTCTTCTGAATTCACCAAAGGCCATTTACCAGTAATAATATCAGATGTAGATCTTTTGGAATTTCCTCTAAATTTAGAGTTCTTAGAAGCTGAATTTTTTTTGTATGGCTCTTTAGGTCATGGTTTAGATAAAGTTGCACCAAATTTAACCCAAGGAGGTCCAACACCCATTGGCGCTAAACAGGCAAATCTGGATCATTTTACTCAGGATATTATCAAGCAATTTGCTTTCCAAGAAGTTGGACACTTGAGGTTTTTCTCTTGAAATCATTATTTTCTTTTTTTGTTCTTTTTTTTGTGGTTTAATGGTTGATGGGTTTTAGTTAGTTTAATTGATACAGATTTTTGCCCTTGAATAAGAGATTTGGGTTTGCATCCCACCTATATTGAAAAGAAAATGTCTTAACATAATAATAAACAACAATTATGATAATTATAATTATAATGTAGATACTATAGATTTTAAATCCTATTGCAGATATAAATTTTTTTTTTCTTAAAAGAATGTCATAGTACTAACTGTTAAATTCTTGATGCAGGGCCATTCAAAAAATAGTTAAAGGATTCCCAAGACCGTTATTGGATTTAAGTAAAGAATCATTTGCAAAAGTGGTTGACACTGCATTTGGGGGAAAATTGACCCCACCTTTTGATCCTTATGCCAATGGAATTAACTTCCTTCTTGCATCTTATCTTATTCCTTATGTTGGACTCACTGGCTATGTTGGAACAATTCCAAAACTCGAAGCCCCTGCTTCTAGAAGGGTAACCAAGATTTAAACTTTATTATAGATCCCTAGCAATGTTCTATCAGATAGTAATAACAATTTATTGCTTCTATGCGCATGTGTGTGTATATACATAGTTATATACTACTATTATTTTTATAGAATAATCTATCGTTTTTTCCTAAGAAATGGTAAAGGTTGACAAATGGAATTTGTAATTTTTAAAAGTCCAAAATTAAGTTATATTTGGTGTAACTCACCTAATAATTTTTTATTGGATTACTAGATATTAAAAATCCTACCACTAGATTATATATGTTCTCTATATTTTAAACATACACACCAATTTGGTATCAGTTAGATGAAATTTAATTTTTAATCCACATTCTCATTTTTTCTGCCTAATTTTAAAGTAAAAAAAAAAAAGAAAAAGAAAAAAAAGAACTTAAACATTTTATAGGTGAGATAATAATTAATCTCTAGTCATCTTTATATTTTGCATACATATAAGTTATAAGGAGACAATGCAATTATTTTTATTGATGAATTTGTCAAAATCAACATTTGATATATAGTTATTGACTAGTGTAACGTTGGTAAAAGTTACACCCACTTTAATTTAAACCCAACCTTTTTTTTTTTTTTTTTTTTTTTGTTTAGCTTGTTGCAGGCCTTTTAGCTGTGGAATCAGGTCAGGATGCAGTTATTCGAGCATACCTATACGAGCATGCACATGAGAAAGTGAAACCATATGGACTAACCGTGGCAGAGTTTACACATAGCTTTTCAGAACTAAGGGATAAGCTTGGACATGTAGGTTGCAAAGATGAAGGCCTTGTGGTTCCCCTAAGTAAAGGTGCAGAGGGAGAGGTCACGGGAAACGTGCTTGCTGGAGATGAAGACTCTGTTGCATTTGATAGGACCGCAGAAGAGATATTGAGGATTGTGTATGCCACTGGTAATGAGCACAATCCTGGTGGGTTCTATCCAAAAGGAGGCAATGGTCGCATTGCTAGATATTATCTACCTTAATTCTATGCCTATAGCTTGATGACAAGTCTTTGGTGTTTTTGGGTTCATTGTTTAAACTATGTACCGGGAAGGGATTGTGGAAGTTCTGAAATAAATGGAATGATATTCTACTTTCATTTTGTGATTTTTTATTGTTAAGCTTTTATCTAGTACTTTTTATTGTTAAGCTTTTATCAAGTTTTTTCAAAAGTTAAATACTTTCTGTGGGTTCTAATTAATCAACATGGAATGAATGTTATAAGTTTTTGCAAGACATTAGTGTTAAATTACCGATTGTCCCATGTGTGAGCTAAAACTTCCTTTTAATAGGTGAGGCCTGACACATGGGAATTTAAATAGGAGGTAGAGTGGAAGAAACAAAGATCGAACTCAGGACCTCTTACTCTGATACTATGTTAAATTACTGATTGTTTCAAAAGTTTAAGTTATTGGGATATGGTAAATTTAAAAATTTGACCACATACTTCTAACTATCAGTAATTTAATCATTTAACCACATATTTCTAACAATTAGTAGTTTCTGAAATTATGTATCAGAATTCTGATTGATCCTCCTACATTGTTTCAATTCCCAAACCTTAATATGCTTAGTGTGTTCAGTCTTGCTTATAAATCAAACTCTCTTTTTAGGTTCCTCTCTATCTGTCCGCCTGTTCTCGAAATCAGACTCTCTTTTTAGGTTCCTCTCTTAAAATGTTGTAAATATAACACTTTTCATTAAAAAAATATAATTGTTGGGAATAAATATAGGAAGAGTAAATGATGATAAAGAATGAATAAAGAAATAATATTTAAATGAAATAGAAAATGGGATAGAGAATCTGTTGGAAGTATATTTGAAAAAGTGGGTATGTAAAAACTAAATGTCACTATTCATTCTCTAAATAGTACAAAAATTTGCTGAAGTTGCTGGAGATGCCCTCAGTCGAGGCAGATGTTAACATTCGTAAATTTGAAGTTGGTGTTAGTGTATTAATTTAAGCTTCTTGCCACACTCTATAACGTCAAATTCCTGTCATATTTTTCAAGTCACGTAGAGGTGAGGTTATTTTTTAAAGAATGTTTCATTCCGGATCAAATTGCGCAATAATGGGATGGAACAAGGAGGGTCATAAATTAAAGGCATAATAGTCAGTTAAAGTTCACACTCACACCATTCTTTATTGAATTTATATTTTTTTGATGTTTTCTAGTACAAGCTTTGATGTTGCGATTATAATTTTGTTATGCAGTGTTTCAACTATGGTTCCAGTTCCAAAAATTGGTAAAATTTGGACATTAAGGTGAATCTGTTGAACTGGCATGTGCTACAAGCCTTACTCGAAAATTGTGTTTTAAAAACTTGATTTCACGCAACAAAATTTCATTTAGGATGTGTACGGCTAAATATTACTCAGTGTGTGCAATAATAATAATTAGTTCTCTAACTATTTCCTTTAGTCACCTATGTTGATCCTAGTGATTTCATTCTTGTTGTACCCATGATACCAACAAGGCAACAAGTTGTACTAACTTTATCATAATTCATATTATTTCACTAGTATTGATTCTATAGATAATGCGAAAATGTTATCAAGAAAGAAAAAGTGTCAAATAACACATTGTGTTAGGTTCTAAGAATTTAGGATCTAAATGTTTTAGAACTTCAATATGTAATATTGGCAAACCATGATCAAAACTTAAAGTCTAGATTTAGGTTGCTCAAAGTATGTTTATTGTGAAGTTGGAATCGAGTAATTGTAGAAAATTACTATTCACTTTCTATAAGGCTCGATTGATCGAAAATTAGACTCAATTGATCGAAGCTCGTGCAGAATATTTTTCTGCAAATTTTTCCAACTTAGCTCAAGCTTATATGACATGTAGGGTTTTATGTTTTGCCTTAAGTATAAAAAGAAAAACCCTAGTCACGTTTTCATGTGACTGTTGTTTATGCTGTGTGTGTGAATCTCTTGTGAGATCTAGAGGTGTTTGCCTTCATACACACTTAGGGTTATCAAGATCAAGATTGATGTCGAGAGCTTGGTGATCGCTTTAATTGCTACATAAAGAACTTAAAGAAAATCACAAATGGGAGTACTTGTGGTTGCTGTAAATCCAAGAAAGAAGTAGTCCGTGGACTCGAAGCTGTCACGTGGTTGTGGTAGTAAGTTGTCTACTCGAGGTAGCAATAGTATGTTAGTGGCTTAAGTCGCTATTGTAAAACTTCAATTCTTTCATAGTAAATTTGTTTTACCTTAAGGATAGCTAGGTTAAATCCTCCCTAGGTTTTTTAACGGTTTGGTTTTTCTGGGTTATCATATCATTGTGTTCTTTATTTTCCGCATTATTTACATGATATGATATACTTGTGTTAACCTAGTTTTTGAATAATTTACCTAAGTAATCACTTGGCTAAATATCTAGGTTAATCAACTTGTTTTTTAAGGGATCTAAAAACGTACACATTGTGTAGTTGTGTGGATGTGTAAAATATAGGATTTTTTTTTTCTTTTATATAAAACCAAAATACTGCCCATGTTTTCTCAACCAAAAAAATAAAAAAATAAAAAATGAATACTGCCCACACATTCCATCTATAGTTCCCCATTTTTCAGCATGCATTGAACTACTATGGTTCTTCTGCTTAAACTTATTACAAATTCTCTAGCAAGGGTGTGCATTCTTCAGCATGCTTTATTTTTATTTTTATTTATTTTTTGAATGACCTGCAACCAATATTGCAAATTTTATACAATCAAAATTTTTAGTGTCTCTCTCTTTTGCATATATTCTTCCAAATTATCTGATTGTTTGGTTCAATTTACTCGAGCATATCTAAATTTTTGGGAAAAAATATTCGATTTTTTTTTGGTTATCGATCTTAACTGTGTTGTTTGTAGATCTGTGTTGTTTGTCACTGGCTCTATGCCAGGTTGGTTAATGTGGGGTTCATGGGTTTCTCCCATAACATAAGGAGAAATAGGTCTCTTTTTGAATGAATTCATAGGTTGTGTTTGCATGCTTTACTCAATTGCTCTTGTCCTACCTCTATGTACTCCTAGTTGAGAGGAGAACCCAACTTCTCAAGATTTTCACGCAAAGATCCATATTCATTGAATACAGCTTGCTATGAACTTAATTTCAAATCTTATCGTATCTGTCTATAATAGTAATTTTACCCCCAAACCTTGTCCAAAAGTTCCGGACCATCCCACCTCAAATCTCCACCTTTAGTGAGCTCTAGCACAAAGTACTCACACGTTAAACCTTGAATATTGAAATGAAATATTTTGGTATCAATGTGTACTATTGCACCATTTCAAAATTATGCATCCGATATATATATATATATATATATTTTATTTGTATTATTATTATTATTAATAAGGTTATTCCATATTATTATATTATTGTTTTTTATGGACTTATTATTATTGCTAAACTAAATTTTAAAATTAATTATCAAATGAAATATTTTATAAGAATTAATAAATTGAAGTAATGGTATTTTTTGTAAATAGAAAGAATGTAATGGCAATTGTAAAATAAGTATCATCCTAGAAGCTTCCCATCTACCCTCCCACATTTTGTTATCACCACACCTCCACCTGTTTAACCTACCCTTTTTTTTTTTTTTTTTTACTTTTGTATTTCTCTCTCATCTTTCCTATTCTCAAAGTCCTTACATCCCTCATCTTCCTCTCCAAGTCTGTAACTCCCTCACCAAACCTCCCGTCTTTTTCTTTTTTTCTTTTTCTTACCATTATTCTCGGCTCAACTTCTTTCTACATCTTTGATTTTTTTTTTCTCATCTTTTACTCGTAAAAGTTTAAAGTAGGGACGAACCTAGAGGAGGGCCTAAAGGAGCCTAGGCCCCCCCCAGGCCTTTTAAAACAAGAAATACATAGTAGGTATATTTTCAGCCCATAAAAATAAATTTTATATTTGGGCCCCTCTTTAAAGTAGTCTGGCCCCTTTTTCATTCCAAAATCATTAGCCTAACCTAGCCCAATCCAGACCAAAACATAACAAATTTTATTTAAAAACAAAACAAAATTACAAAATAAAAACCAAACTTAAAGGAAACTTTTGGATATGATGGTGGGGGGAAAGCCATGGAAGAGATGAACTAAATTAGAAAGTAGCTTGTAATCATAAAATCATCAACCTGCATTTAATTAGTTGTTAAATACAATTAAGTTAACAATTTTTTCCTAACCTAGACATGTACTTAAACATAAACTTGTTTTTGAACATATGAAAGAAACTAGATTTTTTTTTTGTCAAAATACACAATTGGTCCCTGATGAGAGGTAGAGAGAATGAGTAAAGAAACACATAGGTAGATAACTTCTGCTGTCAATGCCAAAGTAAACTAGAGTCTTGAAGAGAGGGTTTTTTTTTTTTTTTTTTTTTTTTTTTAATGAAGGAGAAAAAAATTGAAACAATTTTTTTTCCTTTCTTACAAAATTAAAATATTTTAAGAGTAGTGTCACTAACACAAAAAAATTCACAACAAAATCTAGGTGACAAGTTATTAATGATAGGGAAAAAAAAAAGTGATGTTAGTTATACATGTAGATAAAAATCAATTACAACTTATCACATAACCTCTATTGTGAAAGTAGTACTAAGAGGATCATATTAAAACTTTTTATAGCTGAGTTTAAAAATAAAATTTAGGGTCAAGGTTTTCAAATTTTTGTTATAGGATCAAAACAAAAAAGTGTTTAAAATATTATATATTATACTTTCCCCCGCGCGCGCCCCCGCGGGGGGTGGGGTATGGCAGATCAAGGGTTTTGAACCCCTTGGGTTGGTTGTGGCCATTGAGCCACCCTTGCCCAGCCATTCAAACTCAACTACCTTCTCTCCTCTCAAAGCCTTCACTTTTTTAGCTCCTAACTATTCCCAAGGTGTGTGCAATCTCTCATCTTACACACACAAACACCAGGTACTTATAATGAGAAATTTCGTAGGAGTTCCCCTTGGTTCAAATCTCTTCCTTTCGTTTCTCAATCTGAAATATTGGTGTTAACACAAACACACAAACATGGATTAAAAATTAATTTCAAATGTACGCATTAACCATTAGTTTTTTAGGTAGTGTGTGCACATGCACCTTGTAGTAGCTTAATTAGTATATATATGCTTTATCAGAGGCATTTCAAATAAATTTGTTAATAGGTAGGAAATAATGGATTTCTTTCTCCCCATCGATATACATCGGATAGAGTTGGCATTTGCAAATGTACTTTGCCCTGATCCATATACTCAGAGAAATGATCTCACAAGCACTAGAGGCATGAAAGAAAGGGAGGAAGAGCCCTATTTCTTTTCCATTCTACCACAAGTTGCATTTCATCTAGTTTCTTTTATTTTCCCACTCAATGACTTCAATATTTAATGGCTTGCCTGGTTCAAAGTCACCCTCTCGCTTAGACCCCTCATCCAAGGAACACGATACATGCAGCGAGTCCCTTGATATATGAGAGTTTAGTTCAAGTACAAAAAGTGACATGGCGAGAATCTTCTTGTTTTTGCTATCAAAGGGTCTCATATTCCAAGACTTTACCATAGCCTTATTTTCCAGAGTAAAGAGAATAAGAGGAGTAGATGAAAGTTTTAAAGGTGTAATCCCATAACCTAGATTTGCTCTCTTTGATTGGGATATGGAAAATGTTGTGAGGATTAAAAAGAAAAAAAAGTATTTTACATTATGTATGCTTACTAGAGAGAATTGAACAGTTGAATGATATAGAATAAATTATTATTGTGCCCTTCTTAAGAAAAGTACATGATTGAAATTGGAATGATATAAAGTAAATTATTCTTACGCCATTCTTAGTATGATTATTATTAATGAACACAAATATTACAATAAATGATGTTTAGCTTATATACTAAAGAATTTAAATTTTTACTAGTAGCTTTAAATTATAAAGTCATCTACTTGCATTTAATTAGTTGTTAAATACAATTAAGTCAACATTTATTCTTTAAAAAAAAAAAGTAATTCTTTAATAAGGGTTTAACCAAATTGGATGAAATCGTGTGATTGGGACATCTAATTAGGGTTTGGCGAAACCAAAAACATTATGGATTTTGGGATTGATCAAAGAATTCAAATCTTTAATATTAGGACTTAGTCCAAATTTGAGGCTTTTGATATTCTTAATGCTTTTATGTCAAATTGAATGTCCAAGTATCAAATTAAGATGTCTAAGTTAAGAGTATTTCTTGTATTCAGCGATAGCATAAGTGTGGAATTATTCATGTCCTCATTAGAAACTATTATGTTTCGTTCACCCAGGCTCCAAGAATCTTAGAGATGAACCTAATGCGAAGTAAAGTCAGCCTATTTGGTATGTACATTGAGGTAAGTGTGACTCTACACACTGCTCCCCTTTCGTTCTTCATATTCAATGATGAACCCATTGGATATTCCTTCCATAATGGTCTTTGTCGGGGTTGATTTTTGAACGGCAAGCCTATCAACCCGGGTTTGAAACATATAAATATACTAGTCGCTAACCCGTGCGATGCACGGGATTGTTTTAAATTAAATCAAACGTTAACATGTTCAGGTTTAATCATTTCTCAAATTTCAATTATTGAAAGCTAAATTGGCTCTAATATAAGATGAAACATGTAATATTATGAAGTAATATATTGCTATAATCATAATGTGCTCTTACATTTGATTTAATAAGTATTACAAAAGACCTAGTAAATAGAATAAATATACAATTGTGCTTACATCTTCAAGCTTAATTCAATGCTTTTCAAGAATGTATTTCCTCCCTTTCTTAAGCTCTTCTCAACTTCTTTAAGTTACTTAATTTTTCACTAAAATTTTTTTCTAAAATGGTTTCCTAATATATACCTGTAGGCACACGATTCGCGTTAAACCGCCGTTGAGTTGGGTTCGCACGTAAATGGGCCCGTACAATATCATTTGTAGAGAGTGGGATCGAAAGGCTAAGCCATGTTTACCCAGCTGTGTTTTTGTTAAGATATTTATGCATGGTTCCAGTATATTTGCCTTTGAAACCTCTTTTTCTTTCAGTGGGACTGGAGGAACCTTTTCCCTTTAGGTTGCATATTTTCCTTTTATATTAGCATGCATTCAATTCCCTTCGTCCACGTGTAGGGCCGAACTTTCCAAGACTGATACTTGTCCCATCAATTTCGGACCCGAGTTGTTGGGAGTGGTTGAGTGGGCTAAAGAAACACGACTCTGTGAGAGACAAAGCTCTGTCTCGGGCAGGTAGTATGGGCAGCCTTTCCTAGATATTTTAGATTTCTCACAAGATTATCCCTATGCCGCTTTTGCCCCTTTCCTTAGTGTAGCTCTGGGCCATCCGGGGGCTGTACCCTCCTCGGCGGCTTTTCTGGCCCATTGGTGCTTTGCGCTATTGGGCTTGGTATACTATCTTCTTCGGCTTGGGCCTTAAGTCTTCCTATGAACAGGTGGATCTGGCCCAATTGTTGTCGGGCCCCACAATAGCCCCTCAAAACCATGTTGTCCGACCCCTTAGTTGGATAGGAGGGTTTTGATAATACCGAGCATTTATAGCGGCTCATTAAATTCGGCCCTTGATCAACGTCGGCGACTTTTCACCTCCCCAAGGAATGCGCCGGTCTACGAGATGTTTCCCTCGATTTGCGCGTGATGCGTTTATACCGTTTGGTTGTTCGTAGTGTGCCTTTAATATCTTCCTTTTACGAGGTCTCCCAAATCAAGCGGTTACTGATAATGTGGAGGAACGAAACGGACGCACATTTATTTGGGGACTTCTTGGGATATCAGAGCGCGTTACGTACCCTTGCCCCCTTCCCCTATATAAAGAGAGAGGACAAAAGGTGACTCTCTAATATCTGAATTCCCCAGGCTCTTCTCAGAATTCACTTCCTCCATCCAGTTACTTAATATTCAATAACACATCCCCCACAGTAATCAGCCATGAACAAAGCCTTCCTTTCCCAGAAACGTCATATCCTATCAAAACTTGAGATGGCTCGGTCGGGGCAAGGATGGCAGAGGCTCAAGATTCGCCTCCCCATTCTTTTAGCCAAAATCCGAAGCAGGGACTCATCATACCCCATTTCTGGTGTGACTGAGTCGAAAACTTCCCTTGTCATCTCCATCCGCTCTCTCATGAGCATACCTAATATGGCTCCCCTTCTCCCTCTTTTGCTCCTTTTACTTTCTTTTCATTGCTTCCCTCTTCTTCTCCTCCTTCCTACTCATGTCCTCCATCTTCTTTTTCCCTTGCTTTCTTCAGTGACAAGAGCTTGCTGAAGTGCTTCCATGTGTTCCAATTCTTCTTCCTTGTCCTTCATTATTTTTGTATAAGGTTCTTCTCCTGATATGAGCAGTACTGAGGTATAGATTTCAGAGAGACTTTGAAGGCGAGTTCAGAAGACACCTGATGGTTCACTTATCTGTATTACGGATGTGGTTACTGTCTTAGCAGTTCATTTTTTATATAGGCTTGTGTAAGCCCTTCCTTGTACGTTGTAATAATAATTTTTCATATCAATAAAAGTTACTGTTACTCTATTTCATGTCTTATTTATATATTCTAACAAATGTGAAAGCGCTGCTCGGCATAATAGTATAGCATTTGAATCAATAATAACTAAGGCCAAAGTAATCGTTGATAAAAAGATGCCACGATAACTTTAACAAAATTATTATTCAACATAACAGTCCGACCAGTAAGGAATGAGACTTATCTTAAAATTAGCCGTGACAAGTATTAAATGCTCGATAAGGTGTAAGAAGTAGTTATCCGAGGACATGTTACCCACCGGATGAATGGCCTCCTTAGGTTGACGATCATTAGGTTGTTCTGCCATCTCCATGATATGCGAGCCTTAGCCTTTTCCAGTATTTAAGTCGAGCAATTTCTTCATTCGAGCAGTTGATTTCCCAGGAAGCCTGAGTCCGAGGACTTTGCAAAACCTGGGTTTTACTCAGGACTTATGCATTTTATCTTATGCACTTGACTTTTCCCTTAGGCTTGAGTCCGAGACTTGTGTCTTTATCGGTACTTGGTTTTCCCCTTTAGCCTGAGTCCGAGGACCATGCGAGCCTTAGGTTCTGTCCGAGACCAATGTCTGCATCAGTACTTGGTTTTCCCTTTTAGCTTGAGTCCGAGGATCATGCAAGCCTTAGGTTCTGTCCGAGACCAATGTCTGCATCAGTACTTGGTTTTCCCTTTTAGCTTGAGTCCGAGGATCATGCAAGCCTTAGGTTCTGTCCAAGACTTAGGTTCAGATTTTCCCTTTCTTTGAGCACTTCCCGAGGGGCCAAACAGGGGTTGTCCTCGGCCATGGCCATTGCCCGGCGTCGGCCACAGTACCTGGGCCCTTACACAAAGCGGGCCCAGGGCCACTAATCCACCTAGCCCTTGAATCAAGAGATATTTCTGCAACTTCTGGCTACGTGGTACTCTCTGATGTCACGGTGACCGAGGTGCGCCTTTACGAGGCTCTTTAATCTTGTGGTTGCAGTTGATGTTGAAAGTTGAGCCAGGACTGTTTTGTCTGTAGCGTTTCTTGGGACGCCACGTGAGTTGACTGCCATCACCTTGTCTTTTCCAATGAATGGGAAGGAGAGAAAGTTGCTTTATATACGCACAAATCCTTCAGATTTCCTCCCACCTCACAGCTTCCATATCCGGAGTTCTCCTTTCTTGGCATATCATGTTGAAAGTGGGGGTTGGGAAGAAAGAACTGTCTCCGCCGCAGAAGCGCCGTGTCTTCATGAGGCTTATAACAGTAAGGTATGGGCACAGGAAGCACAAGTTCAGGAGAATACTCCATCTCCATCGAGGGAGAACGGCGTCTCTCCCTCTTTTAGTCAAAATCCGAAGCAGGCTCTGTTCATGCCAGCACTTTGGTATGGCAGAAGAAAGATTTTCCTCCATCAGCGCCTCTGCTTTGCGGCAGGCGTATATTTAGAGAAAGGCCCACCACCTCCAACTCCCTGCACCTTTTCTTCAACGGTGTCAGGTTCAAGTTGGGTCTCTTTGGCTGCCTGAGTTATGGGCATGTAAGGGTACGGGGGAAGAACAAGGTCTTGGAGCTGTAGCCAACCTTTCCTCCGACATACCTCCTCGGCTTTCTCCAGCTTTCTTGTATTTTTCTTTTTCTTGCTTATGTAGTAAGCTTTGACGTAGACTGATTCCAGCTTTTCATTTGTACACTGTACTATTTCTTCATCGTAATAAAAATGGAAATTGATTTACATGTTTTAAGCGTTGATCTAATGGGCAACACAACTTTGTGAACGAATGTGCTCTATGTATGTGTTGCTTTGAGAATATTTGCGATAAAGCTACTTTGAAGCATAATCTAATCAACTCTCATCTGTCAGCACTATCAGGCATTATATCGATAATTTGTAATAAATCAGACTTAAGAAACTAGCCGGGATATCAGTTGGATATTCTGTGATAAGCGCGTGAATATCGTCCAAAGCTGATGATTTATAAATAATCCATCCGAGCAATCGACTGGGAGTTAGAGAACTCCGATGGCGTTTTTGTGTACTTGGTTTCCCCATAGGCTTGAGTCCGAGGACCATGCAATGCCTTGGTTCTGCCCAACATTTTTTGTTTTCCTTTTTAAGTAGTTGGTTTCCCTAGAGGCTTGGGTCCGAGGACCATGCAAGGCCTTGGTTCTGTTCAAAACTTGTATGCTTCTTTTTAAGTAGTTGGTTTCCCCAGAGGCTTGGGTCCGAGGACCATGCGAGGCCTTGGTTCTATCCAAAACTTGTATGCTTCTTTTTAAGTAGTTGGTTTCCCTAGAGGCTTGGGTCCGAGGACCATGCGAGGTCTTGGTTCTGTCCAAAACTTGTATGCTTCTTTTTAAGTAGTTGGTTTCCCCAGAGGCTTGGGTCCGAGGACCATGCAAGGCCTTGGTTCTGTCCAAAACTTGTATGCTTCTTTTTAAGTAGTTGGTTTCCCCAGAGGCTTGGGTCCGAGGACCATGCGAGGTCTTGGTTCTGTCCAAAACTTGTATGCTTCTTTTTAAGTAGTTGGTTTCCCTAGAGGTTTAGGTTCGAGGACCATGCAAGGCCTTGGTTCTGTCCAAAACTTGTATGCTTCTTTTTAAGTAGTTGGTTTCCCCAGAGGCTTGGGTCCGAGGACCATGCAAGGCCTTGGTTCTGTCCAAAACTTGTATGCTTCTTTTTAAGTAGTTGGTTTCCCCAGAGGCTTGGGTCCGAGGACCATGCAAGGCCTTGGTTCTGTCCAAAACTTGTATGCTTCTTTTTAAGTAGTTGGTTTCCCCAGAGGCTTGGGTCCGAGGACCATGCGAGGCCTTGGTTCTGTCCAAAACTTGTATGCTTCTTTTTAAGTAGTTGGTTTCCCCAGAGGCTTGGGTCCGAGGACCATGCAAGGCCTTGGTTCTGTCCAAAACTTGTATGCTTCTTTTTAAGTAGTTGGTTTCCCCAGAGGCTTGGGTCCGAGGACCATGCGAGGCCTTGGTTCTGTCCAAAACTTGTATGCTTCTTTTTAAGTAGTTGGTTTCCCCAGAGGCTTGGGTCCGAGGACCATGCAAGGCCTTGGTTCTGTCCAAAACTTGTATGCTTCTTTTTAAGTAGTTGGTTTCCCCAGAGGCTTGGGTCCGAGGACCATGCGAGGCCTTGGTTCTGTCCAAAACTTGTATGCTTCTTTTTAAGTAGTTGGTTTCCCCAGAGGCTTGGGTCCGAGGACCATGCAAGGCCTTGGTTCTGTCCAAAACTTGTATGCTTCTTTTTAAGTAGTTGGTTTCCCCAGAGGCTTGGGTCCGAGGACCATGCAAGGCCTTGGTTCTGTCCAAAACTTGTATGCTTCTTTTTAAGTAGTTGGTTTCCCCAGAGGCTTGGGTCCGAGGACCATGCAAGGCCTTGGTTCTGTCCAAAACTTGTATGCTTCTTTTTAAGTAGTTGGTTTCCCCAGAGGCTTGGGTCCGAGGACCAAGCAAGGCCTTGGTTCTGTCCAAAACTTGTATGCTTCTTTTTAAGTAGTTGGTTTCCCCAAAGGCTTGGGTCCGAGGACCATGCAAGGCCTTGGTTCTGTCCAAAACTTGTATGCTTCTTTTTAAGTAGTTGGTTTCCCCAGAGGCTTGGGTCCGAGGACCATGCGAGGCCTTGGTTCTGTCCAAAACTTGTATGCTTCTTTTTAAGTAGTTGGTTTCCCCAGAGGCTTGGGTCCGAGGACCATGCAAGGCCTTGGTTCTGTCCAAAACTTGTATGCTTCTTTTTAAGTAGTTGGTTTCCCCAGAGGCTTGGGTCCGAGGACCATGCGAGGCCTTGGTTCTGTCCAAAACTTGTATGCTTCTTTTTAAGTAGTTGGTTTCCCCAGAGGCTTGGGTCCGAGGACCATGCAAGGCCTTGGTTCTGTCCAAAACTTGTATGCTTCTTTTTAAGTAGTTGGTTTCCCCAGAGGCTTGGGTCCGAGGACCATGCAAGGCCTTGGTTCTGTCCAAAACTTGCATGCTTCTTTACTCGCTTATTATTCCGAAGGTTTAGCTCCTCGAATAAGGTGGAGGAAGTCGGCCTGATGTTTGAAGCCCCTAGGCTTGCCCATGTCGTTGACACCGTGGAACGTAGCCCCTAGTGGGAGCCTATGTTGGAATAGCAACCAGGTGTTGCCGGTAATACAGGCATCCTCATAGTCCCTTGTTCGATAGAAGCTCAACCTCGCCACCGCTCGAGCTAACACGCAAGCCTTCCCACAGACGGCGCCAATTGTAGGCACACGATTCGCGTTAAACCGCCGTTGAGTTGGGTTTGCATGTAAATGGGCCCGTACAATATCATTTGTAGAGAGTGGGATCGAAAGGCTAAGCCATGTTTACCCGGCTGTGTTTTTGTTAAGATATTTATGCATGGTTCCAGTATATTTGCCTTTGAAACCTCTTTTTCTTTCAGTGGGACTGGAGGAACCTTTTCCCTTTAGGTTGCATATTTTCCTTTTATATTAGCATGCATTCAATTCCCTTCGTCCACGTGTAGGGCCGAACTTTCCAAGACTGATACTTGTCCCATCAGTTTCGGACCCGAGTTGTTGGGAGTGGTTGAGTGGGCTAAAGAAACACGACTCTGTGAGAGACAAAGCTCTGTCTCGGGCAGGTAGTATGGGCAGCCTTTCCTAGATATTTTAGATTTCTCACAAGATTATCCCTATGCCGCTTTTGCCCCTTTCCTTAGTGTAGCTCTGGGCCATCCGGGGGCTGTACCCTCCTCGGCGGCTTTTCTGGCCCATTGGTGCTTTGCGCTATTGGGCTTGGTATACTATCTTCTTCGGCTTGGGCTTTAAGTCTTCCTGTGAACAGGTGGATCTGGCCCAATTGTTGTCGGGCCCCACAATACCCTAAAAGTATATTTTAGTAAAACCCAATTTGTAATATCCCTGACAATTTTTTTTGTTACATGTATCTCATCTCAAGTACTGCAGTACCTAAAAAAAAAAAAAAAAAATGAAAGTACCACAGCACCTAACATTTGACAGCCTTTTTTTTTTTTTTTTTTTAACTAACGTTTTTTCACCTCCACTCATTCTTTGTTGCTTTTAGGTTTTATTTATTTTCTTAATCTTCATATTATCTCCTCCACATGTTCTCTTCCAATATGTACTTACATTTCAAAATTTACAAACCCACCATTCACTGTTTCTTGGACAAATTTCAGTTGCTTCTCCTTTGATTCAAGAGAATCAGTGCACTCTTTGACGGACTTTTCTACCAAATAAAGTTCCTTCTCCTTTGATTTTTGTTCCTTAAAGCATTCCACAATTGCTTTCTGAATTGATCTAAGCTCTTCCTGTTTTGATTTGAACTCCTTGTCACACTCTTTAATCAAATTTTGTCTAGAATTCAGTTGATTTCCTTTAAATTCAAGTTCCTCGTTGAGTTCTTCAATAGATCTTCGGATTGCATTATACTCCCTCTGTTTTAGCTCAAAATCTTCACAAAATTTTCTATACAATTCTTCGACTGAATCAAGTTGCTTCTCCTTAGACTGAACTTCTTTAGACTGGTCTATCAATTTCTTCTCTATCAAATCTAATATCTTCTTTTTTGACTTAATTTTTTCTGAACTCTCTTTAATGCAACCATCAATAGACTCAAATTCATTCTCTTTCACTTTCAGCTCCATTGTCCGCTCTTTGATTAACTTCCCTATTTCATTCATAACTTGATAACCCAAAGCAAAACTCAAAAACCAATAGAGAGAAGCGGTAACCAACAGAGAAAGATCTGATAGAAAAAACGAAGAAGACCGAGAGCAGAGGAACACGCAGAGACCACAATGAAAAAATTGTATTGCAAAGCTCACAAGAAACAAAGTAGAAGAAGAGAAGAGACCATGACACAAAAAGAGAAGCATCAGATTGGCAGATTTGGGATAATTCTAAGGAAGTATTTCTAGCTTCTGAAGTTGTCGAAGAGTTAAGAATTTATGAAAGAGCATAAGAGACGTTGGACAGGAAAAAGTTGGGTTCGCGCAAGGGAAAGGCAGAGCATCGGGTTTTAGAAAACTTTTATTACGTTTTTTTTTTTTTTTTTTTTTTTTATGTTTTTTTTAAAAATATTATGCTGATGTGGAAATTTGTGGGAGCTCCAAAAGTTTCGGTTTTATATGTATATATAGATAAGGGAGTAGAGTTGGACAAAATTGCCTTATGCCATTTTCATCCAAATTATATAGCCTTATACCCCCCCTTCCCAAACTAATTAGGAAAATGCCCCTCTTTTGTAACTCGATTGTCTATAACTTGATTTCATGGATATCAAGTTGCAAAACGCCACTATAGGTCTTTGAAAACGTCACTATAGGGCTTAACTCGATTTTGAAAAAGTCGAGTTTTAAAAGAGGGGCATTTTCCTAATTAGTTTGGGAAGAGGGGCAAAAGGCTATATAATTTGGGTGAAAAGGGCATAAGGTAATTTTGTCCGACTCTACTCCCTTATATATTTATATGTTTCAAACCCGGGTTGATAGGCTTGCCGTTCAAAAATCAACCTCGACAAAGACCATTATTTATCGATATAATTTTGTTTTCTCTTAGATTGTAACTTGGAAGCAAAATGGTGTATTTTTACTTGTTTCTAGATTGTAACTAAGAGCCAAAACAATGTAATTTTCTCTTTTCGGTTGTATATAGAACCAAAACTTAATTTTTCTTCCTTTTGATGTAATTTTCAAAGTTTTTCAATAAAGATGTATTTTTTTCTTCTTCTAATAAAATAAGTAATAACTCCATTATAAATCCTTGATCTAGGGGTAAAAAAATATTCAGATAAGTTATCACTCCACACCCAAGAGGGCACGAGCTTGAAAAAGGGGGGTTTCAATGGGGAAATTTGTAATCCTCAAGCTGAAAATCACTTTTTGTTATTGAGTCTTGAAGGTTACTTAGACTGTTAGAGATGTTTTGATGAGGTGATGGGTTTCTCCAATGACTTGGTTGGCAGCTTGGATGGAGGTGTTGACCATTTTGGAATAGGTTGGATAGTGGGTTCAGCGAAGATATGCAAAGAAGAAACTGATGGTTGCAACAAAACATTAATTATATATATATATATATATATATATATGTATGTATGTATATAAACACTTGTCAGAACAAAGGAAAAAAACAATATTTTCTTTTCCAATCGTGATTAAAACAACACTATTTTTACGTAGTGTTGTTTTGAGCTTATTATAAATATATACTAGCTTCTGAGTGCTCATGCGCTTATTTAAATGCTCTTCTATTTTTTTGGGTAAAGTTAATAATTTGCATCTATCATAATTTAAAAATATATATTTTTATTTTTCAAACAAATAAAAATGATAAACTTTAGAGGTAAGTAGTAAGTAGTAATTGTAATTTCTTTTTTGGATGTGAAAAAAAAAAATCCTAAATAATAGAAGTTCTCTTTTTGAATTCAAATGAAATTTGTTATTTGACATTTATGACTATATTTCTAAATGGAGTTACCTTTCATTAATAAGGGTATTTTTGAATCACATAAAAGTCCAGTTAAAAGAGGAGGAATCCTCTTTTATATATATATATATATATATATATATATAATGTTCCTAACGAAATTAATCAACTTTTTCTTCCGTAGTAATATTCAAACTCCTATAGTGTAAATTTTTACTTTTATTTTTATTTTTAAATTGGTTAGAAATAATTTCCATACAAATTGAACCCGTCAACCCCCCCCCCCCCGCCCCCTCTCCCCACCCTTACCCCTTAATGTGAGGTACTAATCGCAATTGGGATTTTATTTTATTTTATTTTTATTTTTATTTTACAGAGAATATCATGTCCTGTAAAATTCACTTAAAAAATTATATTTCAATAGTGATAATGTGATATGTCAGGTATCAACAGCAATTTCATGATGTCCTGCTCAAGGGAATGAACAAGGAATTGGCAAATTTGGAATCTCAAGTTGACTTAGTTAATGATACAGAAATTCTCATAAAATTTTCAATAAAGTTTAGGACCTTTAAGTGGTAAGTTGATATTGCTATTGGTTTTAATTTGGGCCGCCACTAACATACTTTTTCATTCACCAGTAATAATTTGTCACCTAAAATTTGTTATAAAAATATTGTAAACTGAGAAACTATCTAAAACCAAACCCACCATCGAGTTGGTGTGGTCTAGCAATCTTGGGTGATGTACAAGAGCATGTGCTGAGTGCATGGTCCTAGGTTCGAGTTCGAAGCTGGACGTGCTTGGGTAACCTCCCTTAGTAGCTCAAGGTTCATTAGTGTCTCTTGTGGGGTTAGGAAGCTATCGCTCACTATAGTCTTCCTGTATTCCAGTAGGGCCCTGAACCTAACGGATAAAATGTTACTATGGTAACGTTCAGGTAGGATTGCCACATTAGTCGCTCCTATCCTTTTTTTTCATCCCAAAAAAAAAAAATCTAGGACCAAACCCACAACCAGCAGGCCCCCACAGTAGGTCTCTCCATCCAAGCCCTGTCTTGATGACCCAACCTGTCCAAATGAGCCCATATACTTTCCAAGCCCAATCAACACCAAACTAAGCTAAACCACAGGACCAAAGTCATAAAAGCCAGACACAAGTCCAGCCCTTAAAAACCCTCTAATGATCCAAAGCCCACACCCACACCCACCAAAACCAATTCCGCTAACATACACTGTCACCAACCTTGGAGCGAAACGGGGTTTAGGGTTTTAGGTTTTATACTTTGTTTGTGCGGCTGAGCAGAGCAGAACCAGAACCAGAACCAAAGAAAGAGAGAGAGAGAAGAGCTAAAACCCAAAATGGGAAAACTTCAATACAAGAAGATGAAGGGAAGCTCGAACCTGAGACAAAGGCTAGTCCTTGCGACTCTCTCATCAACACCTCTTCTGATCGAAGACATTCGAGCCGAACACACACTCCCAGGTCTCCACCCCCACGAAATCTCCTTCCTCCGATTGCTCGAGAAGCTCTGCGACGATTGCTCTCTCATCATCAACGAAACCGGCACCAAGCTCAAGTACCAACCGGGAACTATAATGGGTGGGACCCACGATCTTGTCCATGATTGTGCGCTCACCCGCTCCATCTCCTATTACTTGGAGCCTCTGCTTGTGCTCGCCTTGTTCTCCAAGAAACCTCTGACCATAACGCTTAGAGGAATTACCAACGATTCTAAGGACCCTTCTGTGGATACTTTTCGTTCCACCACTTTGCAGCTTTTGAAGCGTTTTGGGGTTCCCTCTGAAGGGTTGGACCTTAGAATAGTGAGCCGTGGCTCTGCTCCTCTTGGTGGTGGTGAAGTTATTTTGTCCATTCCGAGTGTTCATTGTTTAAATGTATGTGTTTCTTTTGGTGGGTTTGTGTTTATTTTCAATTGGGTATTCTTAATTTTTTCTAAATTTTTGTGATTTTTATTGTTTTTTGGGTGGGTTGGTGTTTATTTTCAATTGGGTATTCGTGGATTTTCTAAATTTTTGTGTTTTTTTTTTATTGTTTTGGTTTGATTTGGTGTATATGTACTACAGGCAGTGAACTTGACAGATGTGGGAATGGTTAAGAGGATTAGAGGAGTTGCGTATTCAACCAGGGTGTCTTTCCAGTTTGACAATTCCATGATACATTCAGCTCGCGGTATCTTTAATCGATTTATCCCAGATGTTTACATCTTTTCTGATCACAAAAAAGGCCCAGCAGCTGGAAAGTACGTTTCTTTTTCATCTTTTTTTTTTTTTTTTTAAAATAATTATTGTTAGATGGCATTACTTGTTTAAATTCTCAAGCCTATAATTCCCTAGTGGTTTGTTTGGATAAAGGAATTGAAATTGAAGGATTTGGATTTCAATCTATGAAATGATAGATTTCAATCTATGAAATGATAGATTTCAATCTATGAAATGATAGATTTAGGGAGGGATTTGAGCTTTATTAATATGTGGATATTGAGCAGGTGTAATCCATAATATGACAAGTGCTTTTGCTTGAACAAAATCTCTAAAACTCACTTCATTAAGCAACTTATAATAACAAGTGTCCCTCAAATCCCTTGATCCAACCTAGGCAGAGTTTGGCTTTCAAAATTTAGAGAATGATGATTTGATTTAATTTGATTGCTTGCAGCTCACCAGGTTATGGAATTTCACTGGTTGCTGAAACGAATGAAGGTTGCTATATCTCTGCTGATACTGCTATTTCTTATGGACGGACAGAAGAAACTGGTGAAATTGAAGATGAGAAGAAAGAGTTGACGCCTCCAGAGGAGGTTGGCGAGCAAATTGCTTCTGTTCTACTTGGGGAGATTGAGCAAGGAGGAGTAGTTGATTCGACACACCAGGTTTTTCTTCTAAATAAAGTACCCGCTTTATTCTTCTTATTAGTTTCATCTTAATGTATTAGTAAGTTGTGTCTAGTTCATTGGACAAAGTTTTCCCTTATGTTTTTGCTAGTATAAGTAGAGTTTTGTTTTGTCTTTTGAGGTAAACATTTGGTTAAGATGTCTCTTTTGGGATATTTTTGGCACTAGAGTGCCACATAACTTTCTTTAGCCCATTTTTATTGGGGAGGTGCCATTTGAACTGAAGTTCATTAGCATATGCTGGGAGAGGAATAATTGCACTTTTAATGGTGTGGAGCTGAAGATTTTGTTCGTGAGAGTTCTGTTTGAGTGGTTTTGTACTAAGAACATTCAGTTGTAGATTTTAGAGTCTCTCTTTCTTTTCGAGCCTAACTTTTTGAAATTGGCTTCAACTCATGATTTTAGGCTTAGGCAGCAAGGCTGATTTGACTTAGTTTTAACTTAGGTGCCACATTGAAACCATGACTCATGATTTCTGCCGAAAACAGAAACCATGACTCTTCATTTTGAAATCAGCTTGGCTTCAAAACCTATATAGGCATTCAGAGCTTTAGAATCACAATGCAAAAATGAGAATTTGTTAGCAAAAAGCTGCAAATGCTCATAAACTTTTTCACGTGCTGAACAAAATTCCATTAATTTTGGGTGGCTTGCTTTGTTTGTGTGTGCTTGTAAGCTTAATATTTTAGTTTATGAAGGAAATGTCAAAATCCATGAGAAAAAGAGAATCAAATTATGGGATAAACAGGCATTGCTTTAGGCACATGAGCTTCTTTTACTTCTTTGTGTGGATTTAAGACAAACTTTAATAGACCTTCATGGGATAATCTTAGATTCAACCTGCAATTTCAATCTGGGATGAATTCTTAATTTCAAGTGGCTGTAAGTTATAGATAATTCTTGGTGGTTATGACTATTCCAAACCACTGTCAAAATGAACAAGAAGTTCCTTAATATATAGAGCTGCACTCAGCCATACAATCATGAAGTTCCAAATTTCCAATAAAGCTTGAGACTTGAAATTTTTTTTAGAGAAAAGTTGTGACATCCCAGATCTGTTTTGTATATTGTCCGAGTGTGTGTGTGATGAGTCCCACCCATCATTCTGTCGCAAAGGGTTCCACTTTGATACAATATGTAACGACCTAAGGAAAAGCGCTAGTCACATCTATGCTATATCTCAAAAGGACTAATCACAATTGAGGTGAAGGATAACCAAATCTTGACTTAGTCTTACATTGCCTAAGGTAGGGGGAGGTCCTGAGCCTTATCCATGTAGCTGGTAAAGATTCTTAACGACACCCATCTCTAGTCTAGTCATCACCCTCCTCACAACTCTAGATCAAAAGTAAGCCCTTGAACCACTTTCTTTTCAGTAAACAAAAGAACATTAACTGGCTACATGAATAATTCAATGTAATACTACAATCAATGGTGATGAAAACGTCCACTTTCATCATTCAAGCGCATGTGAGAATTCCAGACATTGGTGCCTAATTGCAAGTGCAAGCCTCAAGCCAATAGGAGTGTCCAAATAGTGGAAAATATCTGTAAACTTCAATTAGAAACTTTACATTGTACAGATCAATGTATAGCAAATATATGAAGCTTGATGCAACAATAACACAAAGAGCTGGAAACAATGAAGAGAACACATCAAACAGAGCTATGTACTTCAATTAGAAAACTCTTTACACTTAACAGTAAACAGATGTATGTATAGGCTATAGCAGATGTACAAAGCTTAAAGGCGACCAAGACACAATGAGCAGGGAAAAAGGAAAAAAGAGAAACAATCACTAAGATCCTCAAAAAGTCCATTTAACTCCAATATCAAAGTAAAGTTTCAGAATACAGAATTTCTATATGGACATCCATTCTCTCTCTAAAAATGGCTCTTATTTAAGCAAGCTTCATGGACTTTCTGGTTGAGGAGTTATGTCCTGGATAACTTGAAACCTGTTTTTCCTCATCAGTTTTCTGTTTTCCCTAGATATAGAATCCCTTCCATTTGCCAGCACAGAAGTACAGCCTTCAAAGTTCAAAGCCTTCTATTGCAATGGTGTTGAACAGAAACAATCTGTTGATTGCGGCTTCTGTGCTGATCAAAACACATAGAACTCCGTGCTGTTAGATTCCTTGGTGAAACAGCAAACCCAGTTGTAGAATGCCAATCTTTAAGATCAACTGATTCAAACTTGCTGCTTAAACTTATAATCTGGCTCTCTGGATAATGACTTTGACAAATTCAGTTGGACTTCAGATTTTCGTCATTCAATCCATCTTCACTATTCCAACCATCATAATACTCCATTAAATTTCTTCCACTTAATAATTCTTGTTCTTCTTCTGCAACCATATGATTTTCTGTGGTGGGTTGATGGAGACCATTTGATACACCAGGGCTATTCTTTCTGAAACATTCTTCTTCACATGTAGTCAATTTTTTATCGTGGCGTGAACCAGTAATTCCAGAACTCTGATCCCTCTCTCCATCAATGGAAGGTTCTAAAGTTCTCACATGATCAACAACAATTTGTGGTTCTACAGCACTTTAAGACTTAATTACTATCCCTTTGCAAATTTCTTTATTTTATGGTCCTCACAAGAATCCCTTCTCCAGCTTTGATTAACAACATGCTGTGAATCATACTGTCACTGTAACTATCTTACCTCTTCTGGTCTACACTCATTATCCGGGGTTGTGATGCAAATTTTATCACTGAATCATCTTTCAATCTAGCCATATCTCTGCATGACCTCTTCCAGTCTCCATTAAGCAGTGAAGGTGAAGCTATTAAGTCTCCTTTAACATCTTGAATTTCCTGTGCTTGCACATTTTCAGTGGTTATAGATGGCTCAATTGGAAGTTTGCGATTTGCACTGCAAACTATATTTTCTCCCCATATTTCCCTTCTCTGCTGTCCATTGCTAAATTCCCATGAACATCTTCTTGGTTGTGTAAGTGGAACGTTCAGATTTTTTCTAGTGGGAGTATGGGTAGAATATGTACTTTTGCAAGGGGTTGCTTCTGTTCCAGCTGAACCAGAAGAAATAGCTTAAGAGAACCCAAAAACTGTTATTAAGTGTAAGATGATCACAATTTTCTTGTAACAGTTCAATCCCTTCTTTAAATGGTTGAAGATATTGAAAATGGTAAACTTAAAAATGGCTTTAGTAAGAGCCCTAAAATACCCCCTTGCAATCCCCTTACAGAATTGAGCTATAGGAACCCTAGCTAGAGTCTCTTTCATTAGTGCCTGTGAAAATGTCTTTTGGTAAAGACAATCGTTCTACCATTGCTGTAGAAGTTGCTCTAACTCTGTATGTCATACAGAAGCTTTCCCTCATGCATTCTATTCAGAAAGGTTGTGCCCAAATGCACAAAGCTCCCACTTTTTATTAGTACCTAAACTCAACAGAATCTTGATTATTTTGTTTGAAAAAAATTGATCCATCTGAATGTTGTTTCCTATCTTGGAATAATGTGGGTTTTACTTATCCAAAAATAATAATAATAATAACAGTGATTTCAAAAGAAATGAATTCCCTTTTTGATGGATGGCTTATTTGTTTTTGTTTTTGTTTTGTAATTTAAATTCTTCATTTTTTTTTTTTTTCATTATTATATGACATTTTAATTACAAAACCAGGCTGAATATAATTGTCAGCAGCCAAAATGTATCAATGTTTTTCAAATGGACTGTTTCTTTCAAAATGCATTCTATTGCCAAAGTCTGAGCAGAATTGTTAAGGGTCTGAAAGCTTTTGTACAAGAGGAGTCAGTTTGCATTTTTGTTGACCCCTTGTACACTCCTTGTGTAAAAGGGTGTTCCTTCTTGATATCAATAAAACTTATTACTTATCAAAAAGGAGTCAGTTTGCATTTGAATTTGAGAAGAAAAAAAAAAGGCATTCCATTAAAGATAGGTTCCATTTTGCTATTATTGCAGTTTACCCTCCTCTAATTGTCTATACTTTTATGATTGCTTTGTAGGGTTTGTTATTCATTCTTTGTGCACTATGTCCACAAGATGTTTCAAAGGTTCGAGTAGGAAAGCTCTCACCATATGGAATAGAAACACTCAGACATATCAGAGATTTTCTTGGTGTTAAATTTGTTATTAAGCCAGATCCATCCACAGAGACAGTTATACTTAAGTGTGTTGGTTGCGGCTTGAAGAACCTTTCTAGAAAGGCCTCATGATGACAAACATGCAAGTGAGCAATTTCTAATATCAGCGATAAGTCTCCTGTAAGTCAAAGTGTTATCAAAGGCCCCCATACGCATAGAGTAGGAAAGAATTTGGCACGGCTTCATATGTTGTTTTGACTTGTAAACATAATGGTAACATGTAAACAGCAATACATGGTGAGAGGTTTTGGTGCTGTTCCATCATGTTCCAAACAAATTACTCTTTATTGGAAATCCTCCTTAAATGAATGTCTGTGGCACATGTTATAAATTTCAGTTGTCAAAGGTGATGAGGAATAGCGCCCCTGTAACCCTACTAGTACATGGATGGTTAATTATTGGTGTGATTTTTTGGTTTATTAAGTCAATTCAAATTCAAACAAGAAAAATGAGTGTGAAACTATTTTTTTAGATAATACCCATGTATCTGAAACTATACTACTTTCTATAATGATTCTAACATGTAATTGGAAGTTCCATACTTGTGCAGTTATGCTTAAGTAGGAGTGAACTTTTGATCAGTTTGGTTTGCATGTAAAAGAAGACTCAATTTTATCTTAAATTGATGTGTTTGTTTTCTGTTTTGCAATGTAAAACCTCTTTTCTTGCGCATTGTCGTTATTGAAAGAATAAACGTGTACAGAAATGTTTCTGGATGGTTTTTTATCAGTGCGGTTTGTGGAGAAGGTATTTTAAGCTGGGTCTATGCGTCTGGCCTCTCACAGCATCCGCAGTAAAAGCCGTTGCAAGAAATTTACATGGTTTTTGATACTCAAAAGTTGAAAAGTTGCATGGTAGTTTTTTTTCTTAATCTCGTGGCTGGTAATGCCACGTACATATTTTCCTCGATTCATGATCAGAGCTAATTGGTCAGATATTTCTCTAGCTGTTTCTTTTGGTTGCCTGTGTTCATCCTCATGATTTTCATTCTTGTTGAACCCATAATACCAACAAGTTGTACTAAGTTTAGCACAATTCATATTATTTAATTGATATCAATCCTATATAAATATCAATTCTACATAATACACAGATATGGTGGGGGGGTCGTGTATTTGTGATTTACTCCCCAGTTCCTAGGGGTGGATTCAAAGGACCTTGCCTTGGTGAGGATACACGTCATCAAAAAGAAAGAAAGAAATAAGAGTATAGAATAACACATTGTGTGGATATGTACAATATAGGATTTTGTAATTTTTCTATAAAACCGAAAAACTGCTCACATATTCCATCTATAATTCCCCATTCTTCATCATGCATAACCACTAAGGCTCCTCCTCTTAGACTTATTCCAAATAAACTAGCGGGTTGTGCATTTTTGCCTGGATTTAGGCTACTGTGCTAAAAGAAAATGTTCAATTACAGGGTTAACTGACTCTCCTCCACATTTTTGCATTAACAGAGTAATGTAGGTCATTGATCCAAGTGTTTTTGTTTACTTTCCTATCATTCAGAAGACAAAACGAAACCTCCCTGTACTTAAAAGGCTCTCAACCTTCCAATTACCCACCACTTTTCGTTATTTTTTAACAAGTAATTAATATATAAGGGAAAATGTTCAATTGCATGGAAAACCGATTCTCATTTGTATTCCGGCATTATAACAAATCAAAATAGGTCATTATCCCAATTTAAGTTTATTTCCTGACATTTAGAACACAAAATCAAACATCCCATACTTTGGATCAAATTGAACTAATGTTTTCTATTAAAAATTATTTGAGGCCAATATGACCTAAGAGTTCAATCACATAAAGCCTTATCAATAACTCTCTACATCAAAGAAAATTACAGAAATCATCAAAGCAGCACCCCCTCCCCCCTGCCACAAACCAGTTAGGTGATTAAAACTACGGGGTATACGAGAGGAGACTAATTTCCACTCATCCTCAGCCTCTGTGAAACAACACAAATGTATCCTTTGGTAAAACAAGAAGTAATATCTCAAATGAAATAGCTGAGAATATAAAACGGAGGTTTAAGTATCTAAGTTATCTTTAAAGTTAGCAGCCTTTTGACTAAACGATTCTTTTACTTTTACAAATTTGACACTTTCAAGGTCGTTTAAGAAATTATGATAATTTTAAAACCACAATTTTTGAACTTGAAACTGTGCCTTCAACTCATAATTTTAGGCTTAGGCAGCAAGGCTGATCTGACTTAGTTTCAACTTAGGTACCACGTTGAAACCATGACTTTCAACTCACAATTTTTGCCGAAAACAGAAACCATGACTCTTTTAAGTTTGAAATCAGTTTGGCTTCAAAACCTGCATAGGCATTCAGAGCTTTAGAATCACAATGCAAAAATGAGAATTTGAGTGCAAAAAGCTGGAAATGCTCATGAACTCTTTTCACCTGCTGCACAAAATTTCCACTGATTTTTAGTGTCTTGCTTTAGTGTTTCTGTGTGCTTCTAAGCTTAAAATATTCTAGTTTATGAAGGAAATTTCAAAATCCGTGAGAAAAAGAGCCTTAAATTCTGGGATCAACAGGCGTTGTTTTAGGCACATGCACTTCTTTCTCCTTTGTGTGGGTTTTAGACAAACATTAATGGACCTTCATGGGATGAAATCTTAAATTCAACCTGTGAATTCAATCTGTGATAAGTTCTCAAAGTTCAACTGGCTCTGAGCTGTAGATCATTCTTGGTGGGTTTGGCTATTTCAACTGGCTCTGAGCTGTAGATCATTCTTGGTGGGTTTGGCTATTTCAAACCACTGACAACTATGAAGCTCCAATAGAGCTAGTTACTTGATTTTTTATTTATTTTATATTTAGAAAAGCTAGTGACTTGACCAAAATAACAGAACAGTGTCTGTGTTCGTTCTCCCTAAACAACCCTCTTCCCTTCCTCTAACCCTCCTTGCAACTCTAGATCAAAATTTAGTTCTTGAATCAATTTCTTTTTGGAAAATAGAAAAATCTTATCTGCTACATGTTAATTGTAATACTACAATCAATGGTGATGAAAATAGTTCATCACCTTTGAGAGTTCAAGCACATGCGAGAGTTCAAAAGTTGGTGCATAATTGCAAGTACAAGCCTTCAGCCAAAACGAGTGTCCAAATAGTGAAACTATCTGTAAACTTCAATTAGAAACTTTACATTGAAAAGATGAAAATGTAGCAAATATATGAAGCTTAATGAAGACTGATACATCAAACAGAGCTATATACATCAATTGGAAAACTCTTTACAGTAAACATATGTATGTATAGACAATAGCTGATATACAAAGATGAACGTGTAGCAAATATCTGAAGCTTAATGAAGACACACACATCAAACAGAGCTATATACATCAATTGGAAAACTCTTTACAGTAAACAGATGTATGTATAGACTGTAGCAGATATACAAAGCTTGAAGGCAACACAAACAGAATGAGCAGGAAAAAAGGAATAAGGAATCACAGAGACCCTCTTTTTAACTCCAACATCAAAGTAAAATTTTCAAAACACAGCAATTTCTATATGGAGATCCACTCTCTCTAAAACTGGTTCTTATTTCTGCGAGCTTCATGGACTTTCTGGAAGAGGAGTTATGTCCTGGAAAACCTGTAGCCTGTTTCTCCTTATCATTTTTTTGTTTCCCCTAGATATAGAATCCCTTCCATTTGCCTGCACAGACATACAGCCTTCAAAGTTCAAAGCCTTCTTTGGCAATGGTGATGAACAGAAATAATCTTTTGATTCTGGCTTCTGCTGCTGATCAAAACACAAAGAGCGCCTTGCTGCTAGATTCCTTGATGAAACAGAAACCCCAGATGATTCATCTTTAAGATCAAATGATTCAAACTTGCAGCTTAAACTTTTAATCTGGCTCTGTGGATAAGGACTTTGACCAATTAAGTTGGAATCCAGATTTTCATCATTGAATTCATCTTCACTATTCCAGCCATCATTATACTCCATTAAATTTATTCCACTTAATAATTCTTGTTCTTCTTCCTCAACCATATCTGCCCAGCTTTTCTTACAATTATCATGATCTGACTTTGGATTTTCTGTGGTAGGTTGATGGAGATCATCTGATATACCAGGGCTACTCTTTCTGAAACATTCTTCTCCACAAGTAGTCATTGTTTTCTCGCAGCCTGAAACAGAAGTTCCAGAACTCTGATCCTTCTCTCCATAAATGGAAGGTTCTAATGTTCTTACATGATCAACAACCATTGGTGGTTCTACAGCCACTTGAAGACTTAAATTACTATCTCCCATTGCAAATTTCTTTGTCTCACGACCCTCACAAAAATCCCTTCTCCAGCTTGGATTAACAACACGCTGTGAATCATACTCTGTAGCTGTTTCATCTTTAATTTGGGCATAACTATCGAACCTCCTCTGGCCTACACTCATTATGCAGGGTTGTGATGTAAAATTTATCACTGATTCATCTTTCAATTTGGCCAGATCTCTGCATGACCTCCTCCAGTCTCCATTAACAGGGGAAGGTGAAGCTAGTAAGGCTCCATTAACGTCTTGAATTGCCTGTGCTTGTACATTTTCAGTGGTTGTATATGGCTCAAATGACAGTTTGCGACTTGCACTGCGAACTGAATTTTCTCCCCAGATTTCCCTTCTCTGCTGTCCATTACTAAATCCCCATGAACATCTTCTCGGCTGTGTAAATGGAACATTCAGATTCTTTCTAGTAGGAGTAGGGGAAGAGTATGTACTTTTGCAAGCAGGGGTTGCTTCTATTCCGGCTGAACCAACCCAATTTTCCTTCATTCTACAGCCCATGAATGCAGAACCAGAATACTGGCCTCCACCAGCAAAGCTATTAACTTCTTTTGAGTTTCTGTTGACGGGCAATGTGAAAGATACTTGCACTTGTGGCGCGAGTTCAGTCAACATCTGAAGAGCACGTTCATAAGACTTGGCATAAGACTCGTCCATTGGTCTATTTCCAGATGAAGCTCTTACAGCCTGAAGCAGAGATTTTGCTTCTGCAATCCTGTTCATGTGCAACAAGCAGATAGCCAAATTGCACTGCTTGTTCCTATCTGGCTCCAGAGAGAGAGCTTTTCTGAAAAAAAAAAAAAAAAAGAAGGTATTCCAACGAATTAAAAGGAATATTTTCTTCGACAAATATATTGTTCTACATGTAGGTATATAATTCAGAGAAGGGAAAAACTTACCTGTAATGTTCTTCGGCAGAACTATAATTTTTTTGCTGCAAGTAAGCCCAGGCCAAGTTCCCAAGTATTCTGCGTTGATAAGAGTACCAAAATCATGCAAGTGCCTTGGAATATATAACAAGTATGAAAGAAGAAAAATAAAATATGCAACATCCACCTTGAAATTTCCTGTTCGACAGTGATTTGAACCTTCTTCCCTTGAGACCTAGCTGTCTTTGCCCTCCTTCCACTAAAAGCTGTACCTTCTTCAATATGCTTCAGTTTGAGCTGAAGCATTTCAATCTCTTCTTCAACCCTTCCAGATCTCTGTAAAATATAAGAAATGCTTACATGCATGTTGTTTATAATTGTTCAACAAAAGAACAATACATGACAGAAACAGCCTCATAGCAACTAGTTGATTTGTCTTCATACCAAAATATGTAACCAAAATTCTTGAACATAAAACTTACACAAAAACTCCTGGAATCTTGTTATCCATATACAAAAGTAATTTGATGCATACTAAATTAAATTTCCTGATGTTCTCATTTTTACTAAAGAATCACCTGCAACTATATTGTTTCTTAAGAAATCACTCATTGAAGCAAACATCAGACTTGACTTTATGCATTCTCAAATGCTTGCATAATACCATAATTTGATTCCTACTCTAATATCTGAATAACATAGCTATTTTGGAAATTGAAGAGCCACTAGTTAATGAAGTCTTCACTAGAAGTACAGACACACACACACACAAAAGACTTGACGTTGTGCATGTATGTATGGCACCAATAATGTAAATTCTTACCATTTCCAGATATCAAAGGCAAGGAACAGCTTACCAACAAATTAAAATTCTTTCAGATGCCACATCAAACATGGTAATATGCATACATCAACATAGGCTGGTCTTGCCTCTGTCACTCTTAACATTTTACCATATGCTAAAACTTACACATGTTATTAAGAGTAAAACATATTTTTGGACTATATATTTCAGCAAGGTCTTGCTAGGAGTAAACTAAATGAAATAAGACCTTTATATCAAAGTTCCCATCTCTACTGCAACAAGATCTAGTATCTTCTTATCCCTAAACCTTTATAGCTGATACAAGCATTTCACCCAACTAAGCTTTCTAAGGTGATGAAATATATGTAACTAGCTAAAATGGAAAATTACAAAGAATGGCAAGTAAAATATAGGTAACTATTTATTGGATAAAAGTGGTTTTAGTTTTACCTTGTAGAGTTCAACTAACACATTGTCAAGAGATTCCTGAGAATCATAAGAGCAGAGATGACGAAAAGATTTGATAGCCTCAATTGCCTCATCAGATCGATCCAGTTGTTTCATCACAATTGCCATGTCTTTCAAGGCACTATCAACCCGGTCCCCAGCATTTATGGCAGACCAGAACAGGGAAATTGCCTTACTTGGATCCTTGTCTATCAACTGTAGTTGGAAAACAAACATTTAATAATATATATACCAATACAGAATGGAAAATAACAACAATTCCAGATGGGTAATCTTCAAACAAGAAAATATTTGCATTTTGATGGGAGAAAGGTCTGATCTCTAAATTCTATACGATCGGCACACTTCAGAAAGATTTTCTTTGCCCATTCTTAAAATTTTTTGATAAATATTTCGTTGATTACTACTTCTCTTTTCTCACAATATTTTTAAGATAAGCTTCCATAACAAGATCCAAATAAAGTTTCTTTGTAAACAGAAGGAATCAGTTTGAGCAACAAAGGACAATTTTTTTTAAGTAGTTATACATGAAAGATCATATTAATCTAATCAATAAACTTCATATGCCACAAATTTCAGATAAGAAACAAAGAAAATAAATGAAAAACCTTTTAAAACAACAGGAACATGAAAATTAATTCAAGTCCGTACATCTGAAAGGATATCCCACGCCAATTAGACCCAAAAAAAAAAAAAAAACAACGGGGTACAGCTAAAACTACCAAGAAAGGCATTCAGAATTTTACAAAAATTGAAAAATCTAGTTAATAAAAATCAATAACATTCAAGAACCAGGAAATTCAAAAAAGCAAGAGACCAAAGAAAATCCAAAAAGTGAAACACAATTCAAAGAAATAAGAACCCATTAAAAACCTATCAGTCTAAACCATATGAAAGCACAAAAAAAAATCTCCGACCTGAACATGTTTAGCCCTGACATAGGGAGAATCACCAGCAGGCACTTTATGTATAACATGGAAAGGATCACTTTCATTCGCAGGGGACGACCTCTTCCTCTCTGACATAGGCATTGCTGGCCTCGGCTTCCGTGATAGCGGTGGCGTAGAAAATCCCCTCGCCGGAAAAATCTTCTTGTTGTTCCACATTGCCTTTTCTTAAAATTCAAATCTGGCAGTCACTTTCCCGAGAAAAATTTTCAAACCCTTTTCTTGAATTTCCAAGAAAATTGTTTTTTTCAGTTGTTGGAGGACTACTTTCTCTTTAAGGATAACTTAGAGCATTCAGGAAGAGAGAGAGAGAGAGAGAGAGAGAGAGGGATCAGATTTTCTGAGGAAAATCTTTGAACCCGTTTCTTGAATTGAATAGTGAAGATTTGAGAGAAGAGAAATGAATCTGTATGTTCTTGTGGTAAGGAAAACCACTTTCTTGAGGGGAAAATTTTCTGCTTTTGAAGATGGGTTTTCTGGGAATGTGTGAGAAAGTGAGAGAATTTTTTGAGAGAGAAAGTGAAGCAAAGTGTAGAAAGGTGAGGGGAAAGTGAGAGAGAGAAATTGAAAAGACTAGCCGTTTTATAATTTCTAGCCGTTGCCTCTTGGCACGGTTGCACGTGCGAGTTTCTTTGATATAGATGAATTAATTTTTTTTAAAAAAATGACTGATTTTTCTTTCTAAATATCAGTGTTCTTTTTTTTTTCACCGTTTTTTCTTTGTGATTTCAAAATACCAATTGATGGAAGAAGCACTTAAAATTTCTTTTTGTAAGTAATGAAAATAATTCAAATTTTTGTTTTGATTAGAAAAAAAAAAAATCAAATTTCTATTCTTACATTTTAAGAAATAAAAAGGGTTGCTTTATTTATTTATCTATATATATATATATATAACCGAAACTTTTGAAACTCCCACAATTTTCCACGTCAACATTACTTAAATAAATATTATAATTAATTAATGAAAAAAAAACCTCTAACGCAAGTTAGACTTCTAGCCAAATACAATAACACTCTCCCACCACCTCTACTCTCTCCTATTTAAGAATTGCTTATTTAGAAGACCTAAAACCCAAAATACAAACGTGTAAACCAAAAACTATTTGTAGAGAAAGATGATGTTTGATCAAAAGCAGTTGCGTGGTATACAGGAGCAAGATGGTTCAACAATATCGTAAACGTCCCTTTTTCATTTGAACCTTTTGTTGCTGGCTACGTGGCATATTTCCTATACAACACATTGCATCGAGACCCTACAGTCAGGAAAGATAGAGGTAAACATTGGTGGGACAAGTTCCGGTCCTTCAAGGGTGACACAAGGAGTGAAGAATTTTATTCCTTGCCCTTCAATCTGGTCCTTCAAGGGTGACATAAGGAGTGAAGAATTTTATTCCCTGCCCTTCAATCTAAACAAGTATTTCTTATCTATCTGATATTATAAGGCCCTCTATTAGATATTGCTTTGTTGAAGGTTCAAAAGCTCTTTGCGATATCATGTTATAAATCATTGTTATCTCTATTACTTGTGAATCTTATTATAGTCTACATCAATATAAGATTGTCTCTTCCTTTATAGGATGCCTTAGAACATTTATTTAATTGTTTTCTTTGTTGTAAATCCAATGGCAGAACTGGATTTAAACTACTAATGAAGCAATTTTATTTCTTTCCAAAAAAAAAGTAGATGTGCCGTCCCACAAGTAATGAGATCCAAAAGCAACAATTGATTAACCAATTCATGGCTCACGATCCCAACACGATGAACTTCTCTGGAGCTAACTTCATGTAAGATTAGGAAACAAATTAAGAAAAAAAAAATCTTTTTAGTTCATAGGTTTTAATAAGACCATATGCAGTTCCGATTTTTATTGCTTTGGGTTTAGGATTTGCTTACAAATTTAAGATTTTGATCATGTGCTATCCAATATTAGTTGTTTGTGTTTTTAGATCTATCATATGACAAATCTTTGTAGTTTGTAGGTTTTTATGGCTAATAAGACTATATGCGATTCCAATTTTTATTGCTTTGGTTTTAAGATTGTTTACAAATTTAAGTTTTTTGATCATGTGCTATCCAATGTTAGTTGTGGGTGCTTTTAGATCTATCAAACTTTAATTTTTGGTTGAATTTATAACAATATAGTCACATATTTTTTTGTTTTGCTTCTATAATTTGTAAGTTCTGAATCTTTTAATTCTTAACTCTTTTTGCCTTTGGGAAGTTTTAACATATGTATTTTTGGGTTCATTTTTTTTTTTTTTTTTGTAATATTTGAAATTGTTGGGAAAATTTCAACAATTATAGCCATGTATTATTTTTTTTAAGGTAACCCATCTTTTTCTTATATTTTTCTATTGTGTAGTTATATATACATTTTGTTTTGCTTGAATAATTTCTAAATAATGAATCTTCTGATTCTTTAATATTTTTGGCATTTCAGAAGTTTTAACATATGAATTTTTGAGATATTATTTTGCAATATTGAAACTATTTGATAGATTTCCACAACTATAGTGATGAATTATTTCTTTTAAAGGTAACACTATTGTCACTTTTTTTTAATGTTGTTTCTATAATTTGTAGGTTTTGACTATTTTTGTAATATCTGAAACAATTTGGCAAATTTCAACAGTTATAACCATGGATCATTCTTTTGAAGATAACATATTTTTCTCTTATATTTCTCTATTGTGTAGTCATGTATATATTTTGTTTTGTTTCAATAATTTCTAGACAGTGAATCTTTCGATTTTTTTAATATTTTTTGACATTTTGAAAGTTTTTATATTTGAATTTTCAATTTTTTTTGGCAATATTTGAATTTTTTGCAAGCTAGCTTCTTTATCAAATTTAAACATAAAAGACTAGAGTAATTTATGTGATGGTATGGTTCCATAATCAAGTTAGGATTTTATAACCATTGCACGTTCAAGCAATAGCTTCTTTATCAAATTTGAACGTAAAAGACTGAGGTAATTTATGTGATGGTATGGTTTCATAATCAAGTTAGGATTTTATAAAAATTATTTTAGTCTGCTACACAAATAGGTAGGTTCCCGTGTGTAGTACGGGTTTGCGACTAGTTTATTTTATTTGAGAAGAGGGTTTCTTTATTTGGTTCTGTGGTTTTCCTCTCAAACATTTTATTATATAGTTTTTTTTTTTTGCCTCAATATCTCATAATTTGTTTTTGTATTGGCATTTTAGTACTACTTTTTCTTTTTACATTTCCCTCTATTTTAAGTTGTATGAGTATAACTAGTAACTAAGCCATTTTTGTTTGGGATTATAAATTCATTTTGTGCTATTATTATGTGTAATTTTTTTTTTAGGAAACATATACGTGTAATATGACTGATCAATTTACAATTATAGAGTCACTTAATTATAATTCTACAATTACAAACATTGTGTTTAGGTACCTTTAAAAAAAAAAATTATCATTTAAGCAAGACTAAAGTTTCTTCAAATTTTGTGAATTAATTAAGGAATTGATTATATTTCATGTAACTTGATAGTCTATCACTATCGTGAACTAGGCATATTAACTAAATATTTATTAACTAATTTGTAACTTTTATTGCCTTGTCAATAAAACATGAATGGTCAAAGATGAATTATTATTCAATTAAATAAGTTATTAAATATTAATTCTAAATTTTTTCATAACTTCCCTTCAAGATATTTCTAGTTTTGATATTACATATTTTAAATTAATATTACAAATTTAAGGCCATTTTATTCAAATTTTTAATTGAAATAATATTTTATACATTATTAAATTCAAAAAATAAAATTTAAGCAATATGATAGACTCAACCCATTTCAACTAAAATGGATACAGTGAATTATATAAAAGACTGAAATCTAATATGGAAAGAGAGAGAAGCTCTAAGGAGGAAGACACACTAGAAAGGAGTACAAAGAAGTTCAAAGAAATTCACCCAGTGAATGAGGTAAATACTGAGAGGTTAAGTGATGATAGATTTGCTAGTTATAGTGCTAATAGTTATAAAGACAAGTTGGTGGGTTCCATCCCGGGGGCTTATGAACAAGCCTTTGGATTCTCTACTTCCATGGATGAGGAAGATGAATCGGATGTGGATGATGATGAACTCTGTGAAGGTATGGCTAAACTTAAAGTCTCTAGAGAAGAGAAAAAGAGGATTAGAGCACTGTGGAGCCAGTCTATTATTGTAAAAGCTTTTGGTAAGAGTGTGGGCTTTGTATATATGTCTTCTAAGATTAGAACTATGTGGAATCTGTCTGGTAGAATGGATTGTGTGGATATGGGTCATGATTTTTTTCTAATCAAGTTTGAGCTGCAAAATAATTTGGATGAGGTTCTTAAGAAGGGTGCGTGGTTTGTTGGTCAACAAATTCTTGGCCATTAGGCAGTGGGAACCCGAGTTCAAAGCGTCTAAGGCAACATGCTCGTCTATTGCGGTGTGGATTAGGCTGCTTGAGCTTCCTATTGAGTACTATGATCCCATCATGCTTAAGAATGTGGGGAGTACTATTGGTCCTGTGCTACGTATTGATTCCCATACGTTTAATGGTGCTAGAGGTCTTTTTGCAAGAATCTGTGTCCAGATTAACATTGATAAACCTATGATTAATTCTATAAAGATTGGGAAGATGGTGCAATCAGTGCAATATGAAGGTATTCAAATGCTGTGCTTTGCGTGTGGGTGCATTGGTCATAGGAAAGATAGCTGTCCAACCTTAGTCAGGGGGCCAGAACCGACGGTAGATAAGGAAGGGAATAATGCCACTGATGCCAACTCTAAACCCAAGGAAGCTTGTACGACTGAGACAGGTCAAAAGGATGGTAAGGCTGGAAAGGAAGAGGTGTATGGAGATTGGATGGTAGTGAAGCGAAAGACAAGACCGGCTGGGAGAGGTTGGAACGCACACTTTGGCTATGGCAGTGAAGTAGTTGGGTTTAAGGGTGATGGGGATGACAGGTCTAATTCACGTTACCCACCTCAAGACTCAAAAACTTATCATAGAAGGGATGTAAAGAGAAAAGTAGTGGAGAAAGAGACGTTAGTAAAAAAAAAAAAATGCTGAACTAGTGTTGGCCTAGCCAAACCAAAAGAATACACGAAACCAAAGGGGTGAGATGGCTACTGAAATTAGTGGACATGTGTTGTCCTAGCCGAACCAAAAGCTTTCACGGAACCATAGGAGTGAGGTGGAGATTGATAATAGTGGGACCCGTAAACCAAACTCTAGGAAGGTGTCTACTAACCATGGTAAAAATCATGCTATGGGTTGGGAGAGTAGAAAGTGGCCTATTAAGGCTACCACGGAAAGCCCTCTAGTTAAGAAAAATTCTAATAGTTGCCTTGGTGGGTTTACCTTTGAGGCAAAAGCTCAGGAGAATGAATATTCCAATAAAGAGATGGGCAATTTTTCTGAAGGGCAAGGTAATACCAATTGGAGACAAGACAATAGAAGGGATACAGAGGGATCCAACGGACATAATGGGCTGGTACGAAGAGGAGGCTCTTGTAGCTTGGAAGAACATCTTCCCCCTGATAGAGGTGAGTGCTCAACTGGGTTATCTACCCATAGAGGACAAGGCATGGCTGAAAACTCCAAACCCATATTGGCATTTTCTCATGGACAGACCAACGTTTCCTCCTCTAACCAACATCGTATCGGTGCAACAATGGAGTCCCTTTTGGAAGCACCTTTGCGAAGAATCAATGAGTGCTTTGCGAAGAATCAATGAGTGCTTTGGAGAAGATTTATTCGGAGACAGCGATTTGTCAGAGAAAAATCTTCAGGAGAGACCGGTAGAGATGGTAGTCATGGGCAACCTATTTCTTGTGAAACTTCTGTAGTTTTCAATGCTTATGATAGCATGCACTCTGAACATACTCATCAATCAGTCTCTATTTGGGATTCTGAAACACGCAGTGAATCTGTTTCCGAGATTCATTAAGGAAAAGATGGCACTGAGACATGCATGGACATTGAGGGAGATAGGGGAGGAACCATCCCTGGTATGGTTTGATGCTTGCTGTACCCCCAATCCGATTATGAATATTTTAATATGGAATTGCTGTGGGGCGATGAAGCCCACTTTCAAGAAGACTGTTATGGACCTGGTGGAATGGCATAAGCCTGCAATTTTTGTGATCACAGAAACTAGGATTGATGGTAGTAGAGCTGATGATATCATTAGGAGGTTGCCGTTTGATGGGGCATACTCCATAGAGACTATTGGGCATGCAGGGGGTATTTGGCTCCTTTGGCACTTAGATATTGTATCCATGGATGTGCTTTCAGCTACGGAGCAAGAAATTCATGCGATAGTTCAGGTTAGTCCCCAATCTCAGCCTTGGCTTTTAAGTGCAATTTATGGTAGTCCTCGTTTTAGAGAAAGATGCATGCTGTAGGAAAATTTAAAAATGTTATCTGTTAGACATAATCTCCCTTGGGCTGTGATGGGAGATTTTAATGATGTCACGTGTGAAGAAGAGAAGTATAAGGGTAATGGTATTTGTAGGAGGGTTATGGAGTATACTGAGTGTATGGATTATTGCAACCTTATTGATCTAGGATTTTCTGGAACTAAATATACCTAGACTAATAAAAGAAATATTGGTGATTTAATTCAGCAAAGATTGGACCGAGTTTGGGCTAATTTGGGTTGGAAGGCAGCATTTCTTGAAGCATTGGTGAAACACTTAGCTCGAATTAATTCTGATCACTGTCCACTGCTTCTTTATTTGGATTCTCCTCATGTCAGTAATGGTGTCAAACCTTTCCGCTTTCAGCCCATTTGGCTTAGTCATGAAGAGTTTCCTAGTGTTGTTAGGGAGGCGTGGGAAGGTAACCATCATAGTGTGTGTAATGCCATTAATGAATTTACCAATAAAGCAAATATTTGGAACAGAGATGTCTTTGGAAACAATTTTTGGAAAAAGAAGAATCTTATTGCGAGAATGCTGGGTACGGAGAAAGCCTTAGCCAGAAATCCCTCACAAAGATTGATCCATCTTCATAATTTCCTTTCGGAGGAACTTGAGAAAATTCTAGCGTTGGAGGAAGAACTTTGATGAATGAAAGCTGGAATGAATTGGCTGATTCAAGGGAAAGAAATACCACTTTTTTCCATATATCAACTCTTAACCGTCGAAGTCAGAATAGAATTGTTCGTATTCAAAATGCTGATGGTTTGTGGGAAGAGAATATGGACAGGGTTAAGGAAATTTTTTGGGAAGGTTTTGCTAAGTTGTATAGTTCTGAGCAGGTTTCATGTCTTAGAACTCCCAGTAATATTTTTGTATGGGGAAATCAATTGTCTGAATCTGAGGCTGCCAATCTTACCCTTGCTCCTACGGATGCTGAAATCCTTTTTGCTTTAAATTCTATAAAAACCTTCAAAGCTCCTAGCCCGGATAGGCTACATGCGGGGTTCTTTCAAAGATTTTGGATGATTGTTGGTGAGTCAGTGAAGCATGAAATCAAGCAAATTTTTAAATTGAAAAGAATCCCCTCCCCCCCCCCCCCCCTAATTGAATAAAACCATTATTGCTCTTATTCCGAAACAGTTAGGGCCTGAAACAATTAATCATTTCCATCCCATTAGTTTATGCAACACCATTTACAAGATTGTTTCAAAGATTTTGGTGCTAAGGATGAAACACCTGATGCCTACCCTTGTCTCTCCTACGCAAACAGCGTTTGTTTCTGGTAGAAGAGGTATGGATAACGTCATTGTTGCTCAAGAACTTGTGTATACTTTAGAAAAGAAGAGAGGGAAAACTGGCTTCATGGTGATAAAGTTAGATCTTGAGAAAGCGTATGATAGATTGGAATGGAGCTTTGTGAGAAGCATGTTGTTCAATTTTGGGTTCCATGAAGACACGGTTGAGCTGGCTATGAGTTGCATTTCCTCCACTTCAACCTCTTTGTTGGTTAATGGGAGCCAGCTTGATTCCTTTAAACCATCTAGGGGGTTGAGACAAGGCGATTCAATATCCCCCTATATCTTCATACTTTGTATGAAATTCTTAAGCTCCCTCATAAATAAGAAGTGTGAAGAGGGTAAGTGGATTAAAGTGAAGGTTTCACATGGTGGACCTGGGTTTTCTCATTTGTTTTTTGTCGATGATTTGCTTCTTTATGCCAAAGCTGACCGGGGTAATTGTGAGACAATAGTTGATGTGTTGGAGGAATTTTGTGAGCTCACGGGGTAGAAGCAAGGTAAAGTCCAAAGTGTTTTTCTCTCCAAATACACCTGAATAAACAAAGGATGATTTAGTGCAATTGCTGGGGATTAATAAAACTTCTAATCTAGGTAAATATCTTGGATTCCCTATTTTGCATAAAGGGAGACGCCGAAATGACTTCCAATGTGTGGTGGAAAGAGTACAAGCGAAATTGACAGGATGGAAAACCAAATGTCTATCTCCTGCAGGCCGGATTGTGCTTATTAAGGCAGCGGTGACTGCCATTCTAGAATATACTATGCAATGCTATAGAATACCAATTAGAATCTATGATGAAGTTGATAAGCTTGTTAGGGACTTTTTATGGGGGTCGATGGTGGAGAGGAAGATGATGCATATGGTTGGATGGAGTCATGTAACGATGCCTCAAGATCTTGGGGGATTGGGTATTTTCCAAATGAAAGCTCGAAATACTGCTCTATTGGCAAAGCTTTGCTGGAGGATTGCTTCTAGCCAAGACTACCCTTGGGCACAAATGCTAATAAGTAAATATTTGACTGCTACTAGACTTAGTGAAGGAGGAAGAAAGCTCCCCGCTTCAAAAATCTAGGCTGCTTGTAAAGAAGGAGGAATTATTTTTAATAAAGGTTTGAAATGGGTAGTTGCAAATGGAGAAGAGGTGGGACTTTGGGATGATTTTTGGCTCCCTTCAAGTCCTTTAAGGAAGCAGATTGAGGGTCCCCTTGCTGAGGGGGAAAATAATTTGCCAGTTAAGATGTTCTTATCTAACCCCAATGTGATATCCTTCAATTTTCCTAAAACCATTTTGAATGACATTCAAGGTATTCTGTTAGCTTCGTGTCCTGAATTGAAGGATAGGCTTATTTGGGCATATTCCAAGGATGGTTCTTTCTCCTTAAAGTCTGCTTATCTCCTTGCCAAAGGTTTAAATCCTTTGAACCTTGCTTCTCATTCTTGTAGGTGGGTCTTGGATGCTTACACTACTCCAAGGATCAAGTTCTTTTTGTGGCTTGTTTCTCGAAATAGTATTCCTACTCGTGTAGTGCTTGGTTCAAGGGGTTTCAACCTGTGTTTAACTTGTGAAGTGTGTGGACTCTTAGATGAATCTATTATCCATGCATTACATGACTGTTCTAAGGCTAAAAGAGTGTGGGCTGAGTTGGGCATCCAGTGTACAAATCAAGAGTTCTATGATCTCCCTTTATCGGAATGGCTGAAGAGCAATTGCTACTCGGTCCAGATTTTTTCTTGGCCTCGCATTCCCTGGAAAATGCTATTCCCTCAGGCTCTTTGGCTTATATGGCTCCAACGGAATAAGGTAATTTTTCGTAATGGAAGTTTTGATGCGAAGATAGCTGGTCATTGCATTAAAAAAGGAGCTGAGTTCTTTGCTATTGTGCCTGAAAACCCCATAAAACCGAGTAAAGTGTTGACTCAAGTGTCCTGGACTAAACCCCAAGAGGGATGGGTGAAGTTGAACTTGGATGGATTAGTGTTAGGGAACTTGAAGAAGGCTGGTGGAGGAGCTGTGATCAGATGCAGTAATGGGGACTGGATTGCAGGTTACTTTAGAAAACTTGGGAACACGTCTTGTATACTGGCTGAGTCGTGGGCGCTTAGAGATGGGCTTCTTTTGGCAAAACAGCTTAGTTTAGATAATATTTGTGTGGATATGGATGCTGAATATCTTGTTTATTTGCTTTCTAATACTTTTGTAGTTAACCTTAGTCTTGAACCTTTATTATCCGATTGTAGGAACCTAATGAAGACGTTCCTTAACTGTACTATGACGCATGCTTTTAGGGAGGCAAATAGGTGTGCTGATAGATTAGCCAGGTTGGGGGCTGATCTGCATTCAGACCACCTTATTTTGTATAATCCATCGCCTGTGGTGGAAGACCTCCTGGCTAGTGATAAAGCTAGCCATTTTTGTAATAGACTTGTGGTGCCTTAGTTGTATAATACTTGCATGGTTTACCACCAAAAAAAAAAAAAAAAAAAAAAAAAAAAAAAAAAAAAAAAAACTAAAATGGATAAGATTTTTTTTCATCTCAAGAGGCCTTCATTGGGCTACTAAAGTAGCCCACTTATTGCACTTTGATCAAGTAGGCCCAGAGCCTTTCACTTATCCACTTAAGACAGTCTAGCAGATTACTTCACCAAATGGGTTTCAATATTAATTGGGCTTAATAGCCCATTTTCCTTCTCTATACCAATCAATCTCTACAATCAATAAACCATTATTTACAAAAAAAAAAAAATGGGCTGATGCATTGACAAGTACTCAGAGGCCATGACATTTACAAGTTATATATATATGACATGACATTTACAAGTTAAACAAGACAATCGGCTAAAAACTACCCAATTTTTAGTTTTCATTTAAAAAAAAAAAATTCAAATGTTGGTCTCAAAAGCAACTAAAATTATATTTACTAGATGCTATTATTATTATTATTATTTGATGACTTAAAGTAACACTAGTCATATAATTATCAAGTTAATTATATGAGCAATTATATAATTATCAAGCCAGTTTCACACTTTCACTTCTTTAACCAAGCATTGACTAAGGGTAGAATTTTTAAAGACTATGTTTTTATGCTTAACTGTACAAGTTGGGCTTATGCCTAAATTTTGATCAAGTGAAATGGGTTATCAAATAAGCTCAATCACTTCAATTTGATCAAGTACGCCTTAAGTCCTTCACTTTATCCACTTAAGATGGATATGGTGGATTACGAAATGGGATTTAACACTCAATATATTCATCTACATAAATTGGGCTCCAAGTCTATGTTTATGGTCTATAGACTCTATGCAGAACTAATCTAACTCCATAACGAATAATTATTATTTACATAAACTGGGCTGATAAATAAAGAATTGTGCATAGTCGATCCCTCACAGCCCTAAACCTAAAGTCCTTAAAAATAAATAATATGATTGTCTCATCTGATAATGAGCCCATTGCAAAATCCCCCTACGACTATCCATATTTTTCTCAATTTTAAGAAACCTTGGCTTTGCAATGACTTTAAAGTTTAAACTTCTTAAGGAACTTTTCTACATGTTAACATTTAACAATTGGGATGCTCTTTTAATTTTATGCGTCCAATATGACATGATCATATTGATATTATACAACATTTATAGTCTAAGCAAATTTTCAAATTATAAGAAGTGATCCATAATTATGTCACTAATTAATGATGGAAAGGAAACTCTCAAAAAGGCCAAAATATTTGAATGAATTAAAAGAGAAATTGATAAAATTTTACTGACGCTTTATTTGTTTCAACAATAATGTTTCTAGAAAATGAGTCATTTTTCAAAAGGTGTCTTCTATAAAATTATCTCATTTTCTCATGTTTGATAATAACCTTAGATGAGTTGAAAAATAATCTCCTAACTTCCCTTATTTAGATTATTGTGAGATAGAGTTGTTTTCCAAAAAATTTAAGTGAAAAACAATTTCTAAAAATAAGTTATACTTTTTATGTTGACAAAAAATAGTTTCATTTGACTCATTTTTTCTGAAGCTACCAAACATTGAAAACAAAAAAGATTATCTTTACACAAAATTTTTCGTCAAAACACAGAGAGTGTCTGAGAAAAAATGAATAAGGGTCAACCCAAAGTTTCACCACCTCAATATACAAAAATCTGTACAACTTATCCTAATCTAATTCAGAATCATACAACAATCCCCCCATCCTTCTAAACAAATTACAATAAGAAACCAAAAAACAAAATCGTGAAACTTGGTTTTCTTGTTGAATTATCACGTTGATGAGCATCAACTTCTATTGGTGCAGAACCTTTCTTTTTCTCAAGCCGTATGTCCCAAAACCAAACGAACAGCCTCGTCTTGATCAAATACCTGAATCTTTGTGACCTCCACGTCGGCTACCACAACAAATTTGTTGACCCCAAAAGCTTGAGAGGCATCAATGGCAAAGGACTCAATGCATGGCCTCAAACATTCACAAAGATAAGGGTCAAAACAGAAACTTTTGAGCATATCCAAGATGCTGAGTTTCCGAAACTCCGATGAGGCCAAGACATGTGGAGGAAAATCAAAATCTTCGACAAAATCAGGAGAGACAATGTCTTCGACCAAAGCCAATGTTGCAGCTGGGTCATTAACATTAGCACTACTGGTCTTAAGTTGAAGTTGGTACCTCTGTCTCATTCGAATTTCAATGACTCCTATTGATTTCCGTAATGGGTCTTCAGATCTGAACCCCTCCAAGTTGAGATTGTAATCCAAAGTGCAAGTCCCCATTGATGGGTTCTGCAATCTTCATCCAAAAACTAGAGAGTTTCTTTCAAGAATCTTGAGAGACATAGAGGCTTTTTCAGCGAGAAAGAAGGCTCCTCTATAAAAACGTTGTAGTGAGTTCGTTTCTACTTTCTATATTTATAAAGACCGCTCTGTTTCTTGTTTGCTTGGGGACAAAGCCACCACCTCTTGCCACATTTGATTGGTTAATAACGGCTATATTTGGTTTGGAAGCTTTGTGCGTGGTAGTGTTACTCTGATTTGGCAACAGATACATGTGGCTATGGCAAATTGGCTTTAACACATTCGATCTACGCAATTTCATCAATATTATGAAGCAAGATCTATGATAATGGCATTGCTTTTATTTTATTAAATTTGATGGTTAGTCCCTACAATGAGCTACGGAAATTAACATGGTATATTTATTAATTAATTTGCAGGTTTTTTTTTTTTTTTTTCCTAATAACGTAGCTTTCATTTCTTTACTAATGAAACATGAATTTCCAGAGATAAATTATTATTCAAGTAAGTTGGTAATTCTAAAAATTTTCATATTGCTATGTAATTTCAAAGCCCCTAAAAATATTTTTTGACATTGCCTTATTTAAAAATTAAATTCACGTGACACTTTATACAAAATTAAATTTAAAAGGTACCACCGCTTACCTTTGGTGTAATGGTCACTCTAAAAGTATAAATATTTGTGGGGTGTATGGTGTAAGCACCGAGGCTTGATTTGCATTGCTTATCATAGCAAGGTGAGTAAATAATATTTACTAAATATTCACACCTGTTTTTTCTTTACTAGTCACTTGGCAACTTAGCACTTGTTCATTGACAACTACTTGAGTCACAGCAGCATAGGACAACACGTTGGGCCAAGCATAAGTTGGACTTTTGCCTACATTTCTATCAGAGAATCCCAATCACTCCATGTTGATCAATTAGGCCATTAACCCTTAATTTATCCACTTAAGATGGGTCTGGTGCATTACTTCTACTTCACAAATTGGGCTTCAACATTTGATTCCTTCAACTATATTAATTGGGTTCCATAGCCCATGTTCCTTGTCTATACGTATTTTCCTTCCACCACCAATTATTATTATCTTTTTTTTTTTTTACACAAAATGGTCTGATAAATAAAGAATTCCTCATAGTCCATGACATTTACAAGCTAAACAATACATTTGGTCAAAAACAACTCATTTTTATTTTTTAATCACTTTCATTGTCAACGGATTCTGTTTCCAAACAACCCTTTTAGCCCGAAGGCCCATTACCAAACGAGCAGCCTCATATATGTGCCTTTAAAAAAACAAAAAGTATTTGTATAAACGTTGTATGAGGATGCTTGCATTTATAAGGTTCTGTTTTTTAAGATTCCCACTTCCCAGTACTTCACTATATCTTTCCTTATATACCTTCATAGCTTGGTCATTGGTGTTAGGAATATAATATATATATATATATATATATATATTTTTTTTTTTTTAATACATTGATATTAGGGGGTGGGTTTTTTTTTTTGTTTTATTATTATTTTTTTTATTTTAACTATGGATTTTTTTATTGATAATTGTATAATTTTTTCAAATTTGTTCAAAATAAATTATATTATTGTCCCATATGATAGTGAGCCCATTGCAAAATCCCCTACTCATTTATTTTTTTAATTTTAAGAAAACTCTTCTAATTTGTTGCTTTTTTTTTTTTTTTTTTTTGAATGATTACAAAATATAATTTGTAAAAATGGCTTTGGATTGGCTTTAAACTTCCTATGACACTTTTTTTTTTTCATCTTAAACATTAATAATGTTTGATTGGGTTGCTCTTTTGAACGTCTAATTTGACATGATATATTGGTATTGTGCAACATTTTTTGAACTCAAAAGCAAAATTCTCAATTTAATAAGTTATCCCACTAATTAATGAAGGAAACTCTAAAGGCCAAAATATTTGAATGAATTAATAAAGAAATTTATAAAATTTCACTAAGAGATAGAGTAAAAAAAAAAAAAAAAAAAAAAAAAGCTATCAACACCAAAGTTGTACCTACTCCTAAGAGAATTAGTATTGGTGGTGCTAAAAAACTATATTGTTATTTCTAGCACCACCATATATAAAAATAAGACTACATTGGTGGAGCCAAAGCCAAATAATTTGGCTCTACAGCTATAGTGCACAGCTACTTTTAACTGTGCATTGTAGCTCAAAGGTATAATGAAATAATAATATTTTATTGACCTCTTCAATTAAATAATGTTTCTTTGTTTTGTTTTTTTTCTTTTCTTCTTTTGTACGTCTTCTAGTTCAGTCTTCAACATCTCCCCTTTTATTTTTGCCTCCACTAATGTGGATGCCCTAAACCAAACCTATGCTAGATTCGATATGCAAATTACAATTCTATCCTAATTCAGAATTGGACCACAGATACCTCCATCTACGTGAACAAATTACAAAAACAAACCTAAATACAACCCATGAAAAAATAAAAAATCAAATGAACCCAAAAATAGAAAAACCTTGAAACATTGTTTCCTTGTTCATTAAAATAGAGTCACAACAGCATAGTACAAGATGTTGAGCCAAGCATGTGTTGGGCTCATACCAAAAGCCCAAACTTAACTACCTGAATTGGGCGAATGCCTACATTTCTATCAATTGAAATGGGCTATCTGAAAGCCCAATTAATCTACTTTGATTAAGTAGACCACGAGTCCTTCACTTATAGAATTTAATTTAGTGGATTACTTCTACTTCACAAAATGGGCTTCAACATCTAATTTATAGGCTCCATAACCCATTCTCCTTGTCCAATCACTATTATTTACACAAAAGGGGCCAATAAATTTTTTTGTGATAGTTTCAACTTATGACCTTCATTTCTGATGATAATTCTTTATCATTAGACTAAGACATCAATTAATTTTTGGTATGGGCAGAGATTGAACCCTAGATTTCTTATATAACCATCAAAAGTTTTACCAATTGAGCTAACCGAAACAAATGAGCTAATAATTTAAGAATTATTCATAGTCCTGACATTTATATAAGCTTTAGAACATGATGACATTTAGAAGCTAAACAAGACACTCGGCCAAAAACTACTCAATTTTTTAGTTTTCACTAAAAAGGAAAGAGTTTTTATTTTTTATTTTTTGCTAATCAAAAAGGAAAGAGTTTACTATTGGACTTGTTGCTACTGCTACATACTAAATTATTTTTTATTGTAGACTTTAAGCTAATATTAGTCATACAATTAGAAATTGTCCAAACTCTTGAAAAACTCTTACTAGCTATGGCTACGAGTTGCAGTAAAGAACAGTTTTGTAAACAATTTTTGTTTTAATCACTTTCATTATCAACAGATTTTGTTTCCAAACAACCCTTTTAAACCAAGGCCCATTACCAAATTCAAAGTAAATTATATGATTATTCCGTCTGATGGTGTGAACCCATGGCGAAATCCCCTACCCATTATTTTCAATTTTAAGAAGCCACACATTTTTTTTTTTTTTTTTCTTTTGTAATAATTGCATAATATAATTTTAAACTTGGCTTTGCAATGGCTTTAAACTTCCTATGGCAACTTTCTTCATGCTAAGATGTTAACATTTAACAATGTTTGATTATGTTTCTCTTTTGTGCGTCTAATTTGACATGATTTGTAATTTGACATGAAGGAAACTCTCAAAGGCCATACTTATATGAATTAAAAAGAGAAATTAATTGATAAAATGTCACCAAAAAACAGAGGAAAAAGAAGAAGAAGAAGAAGAAAGCTGTCAACACTAAGTTGCTCCGCCTCTTAAACCAAACCTATGCTAGACTCAATATACAACTCTATCCTAATTCACAATTGGACAACAATCACCTCCATCTATCTAAACAAATTACAAAAGCAAACCTAAATGCAACCCCAAGAAACAAATAAAAAATCAAATGAACCCAAAAATAGAAAAAACCCATAAACTTGGTTTCCTTGTTGAATTATCACATTGATGAGCACCACCTTTTGTTTCTGCAGAACCATTCTTTTTCAAGCCGTAACGCCCAAGACCAAACGAACAGCCTTGTCTTGAGCAACCACCTGAATCTTTGTGATCTCCACGTCGGCTACAACCACAAATTCGTTGACCCCAAAAGCTTGAGAAGCATCAATGGCAAAGGACTCAATGGCTGACCCCAAACATTCACAAAGAGAAGGGTCAAGGTAGAAACTTTCGAGCATATTTAAGATGTTGAGTTTCCGAAACTCCATCGAGGCCAAGACATGTGGAGGAAAATCGAAAACTTTGACAAAATCAGGAGAGACAATGTCTTCTACCAAAACCAATGTTGTTGGGTCATTAACAGTAACACTGGTCTGAAGAATTTGAAGTTGGTACCTCTGTCTCATTCGAATTTCAATAGCTCCCACTGATTTCCCTAATGGGCTTTCAGACCTGAACCCCTCCATATTGAGATTGTAATCCAAAGTGCAAGCGGCCATTGATATGATCTGGGTTTTTCTTTAATCTTAATTCATCCTAAATTAAGAGAGAATTTCTTTCAAGAATCTTGAGAGAGAGAGAGAGAGAGAGTGAGTGAGTTCTTGAGAGTGAAAGAAGGCTTTTTGCTATGTAATGTGCTTTTCAAAGCTCGCATTGTGAGGCGGTTCAATTTATAAGGCTACTGACCGCGTGAGTTGCTGTTTCATGTTTTCCTTGGGGCCAAAGTAAAAGCCACCATCATACCAATATCCCCAGAATGTTAATAACGGCTATTTTATTTTTTGTGCTACCCAAACCCCAAATCCTTTTTTTATATTTTATGTAAAAAAAAAAAAAAAGTCGCTTTTAAGTTTTTTATCTATCGCTAGCACATTTTATCTAAGACAAAAAATATATAAATATATATATATATATATATTTAGAGAAACAAATATTTTTGGTTGCTTTAAGTGAGCCAATGCCTCCAATTTGATAAAATAGATTATTTCAAGGGACGTGCTAATGTTTTGAGTAAAAATGCTGATATCATATGTGCATAAATTGACCACTTGTAGTAATGTAATTCCACTCTATGTTTCAAAATTTTCATTCTGGCACTTCTGTTTTATTTCTTTTTTATATTAGCCATGCAGTCCATTCCCATTAGTAATATAACTGTTAAATGACAAATAATTGTCTTCCATTAAGACTCGTTGATCAAATAAATTTAAGTGTTACTTGATTACTAACAAAAATAGACAGCAAATCAAATATGAAAAAGGAATCAACAATTTATAAATTTTGAAACATACCAGCCAATATGAAAATAACCCAAATTTTAAGGTCAAACCGTTCTTTAGTCTACATATTAACCAGGGAAAAATTTGCCTTGCACCGAATGCATGTAATACCCCTCATTAACTAGAAATAGGTACAAACTACAAAGAACAAAGAAAATCTGAACAGTCAAAATCTGTAGCTAGTTGGTGGGGTAACAAAAAAAAAAAAGTTTTGTTGGTTGCATCCAGCTTAGGCGAGGATAACTGAAAAGCCATTAACTTCTGTTTAAACATGTTGGACACAGAAATGTTCAAGTTTCTGCATTAGCCATTAGCACACAACCCAAATCAAACTAAAAAAAGGCATGGAAACAATGATTAATTTCAAAAGTTGAACCACTACTGCTAGATAGTCCAGCTCAATTTCAAGGTGAGTAATGCCCAGATCAATGGTTAGGGTCCACCCATCTCACGGTAAGAATTTATACACAAGATGAGTATCCTAGCATTATCACAACACAGCTCGTTCATCAAATGCAATTTCACAAGTTTGAGAGCTCTTTGGGAACTTCTGTACTATCGTGCTTAATGCCTCGCGAACGCGAAGCTTCTCCTCTGATTCTAGATGACCATCAACAGTTATTTTCAATGTCTTTAATACTCTTGCCACCTTTAAGATTTGCCTAACAAGTTGCATCTCGTCTTTATCCCCTAAAAATCCTTTATAATGACAGGTTGTTAGGTGCGATGACAGACATTCAGGAACATCCAGTGGCTCCTCCCAAGAACTGTCAGGTGTGGGCTGGCCATAGGAATGTTCAGGGCACGATTCAAAGGCAAGTATCTGTAGCTTTGGAGCCCGTCCAAGCAAGAATCGTATTGCATGCCACTCAAAATAAAGACATCCATTGAACTTCAACGAGAACAAATTATGAAACATGGGAACATTGTCACCAAAAGCATGGCAGAGGATCTGCAAGCACCTCAAAACAATCACAAAGTCATAACTCAATCACAACAACATTATTATTATTAAGTATTTTCCCTACGAAAAAGGCAATGTGGCCTTAATTACCTCTGTGGTTTTTGTGGACAAACTCAAGGATTTGACATGAGCAAGTGGTCGAATCAAGTCCCATACCCTCTTTGCATCATCTTCAGTACTAACACCATTAACTATCTCAACTTGAAGGACTAATGCAACCAAGTGAGAGAGGTTTTCAAATACAACATCCTCGACCAAATGACCCTTGAAAATTAAGTACTCGAGAGCCGGGGTGTTTATGTGGACTTTGAATGATGAAGACTGAAAATTATAATTAAAGCAACATAAATACATTCTTTTGAGTGTGGGTACTTGTACAACGATGTTGAAGTTGCCTTGATCTTTACGCAAAAACACATAGAGGCACAAATCTTGGAGGACAGGGCAGGCAGTAAGGATGGCAGACAAAGATTCAGAGTTTGCATAATTTAAAAGTGCAAGATGTAGAATCCTTAGACTTGGGAACCTAGCATCAGAAGGTGGATTGAGAGAAAAGTTGCCTGCCAATTTGAGAGCTACTAATGTTGTAGAAAAGAAGACACTGCGGGGAAACTCTAGCAGAGTGTCATTGCAAATATTTAGACAAAGCTCTTTCAAACCATGTGGAATGGCGGCGCGGACCCATGTGTCGACATAGAAGGGATGACAATGTGTGAGCCAAACGATGCTCAACGTGTGGAGAGGCATGGGATTGGTAATGGCGTTGCGAAGAGTCCATATTCTGGACACTATATCCACGAAGCTCAAGTTAAGATTGGGCCGGTTTAAGTCTGTTTCTATTAAGTGAAGTTGTGGAACGAGAGTCCATAGAGTCCTCCACCTGCTCGACAAAATGCTTGTGGCGACAGATTCTCGGATTGAGAGATGGGAGAGGATGTGGGTGAGGAGAGAGTCCGGCAGAGTGCTGAAAATGTCAGGGTCAGCAGTAGAGGCATTTTGTCGAGCAGATGATAGGCAACTCTTGCAAGACTTGGTTCTCGCATTTCTTTGACTCATATCTCTCCTTTCTGCTCTCTCAACTCTCTGTCTCTTCCTTTCTACTTTCAATCTGCTTCTGATTCCGAGCTCTGAATCTGATTCAGTATGCGTGCGTGCGTGTGTGTGTGTGTGTGTGTTTCGCTTTGAGGAAGTGAGTGAGTACCGTGTGGAAATGGGCGAGAAGAAAGAGATTTTATAGAAACAGTGGCAAGCGTTTTGATACGTACACAATTTTTGGGAGGAGAATTTTGGTTGTTTGTAATGAAAACACTTGATACATAATCGGAACAAAAGATAACAAAGATTTGATGGAGGAAATCCTGACTTCTGTGAACATTTGGATTTGATTGAGGAAATCCGACCTTCTGGAAACCAATTAAGATCTAGTTTGATTAAGTGTGTGTTTGGAAGGAGACGAAAAATGGAAATTATTTCACTATTTAGCTTATCTGTACTACTATTCATGGGGTCTATTGCACTTTTTGGCGTGGATTTCACTGTACTATTTCAACTAACTTTTACTTTTATGTACAATAGTTTCAGCAATAATTTTTCAGTTTCAATAAAATACCAATTGCTACAACTTAACAATCGAAAAATAAGGACCCTACTATGTTTAAATAACTATATATTAACAAATATATATCATTTTTTCTAACTTGTCGAGATGTATAGTATAAAACTAGCATTATGTCAAAATCATGGTTATCAGTATCTCAATCTAGATCTTAAGAATTTACGATTCTAAGATCCTACATCCCTAAATCGTCTTGGATCTTACTAGGATTTTTACTAAGGTCAAATTTGTGTGGGATCCCGATCCAGATCTTAGGATTTTATAGAATCCTAATCCCTGTGATGTAAAGGAAAATTAAAAAAAAAAAAAAATTTAAAAAGTTTGGGCATCCAAATGGAGTCCAAATGCCCAAAAATTGATTTAAAAAAAAAATGTAATAAATAGATTAGCTTAGTGGCCTTAGCCAATTATATATATATATATATATATATATATATATAAGGAAAAATTAAACCCTAAGGCTCACGTTAGTAATAAGTCATGACCTTAACAACTTAACCTAATAAACAAAATCACAAAAAAACATAAGAGAAGAGAAGATAATAGACTACTAGAGAGTTGATGGCAAGTGCAAGAAGCTGAGAAACTCGACAGTGAGGCAACTGTGAGAGAGACCATAGACAACAACAGTAATTATCTAATGGATGATGCGGGCCATATGGTTGCTAACAATGACAATAATGTTATTTATAATTATCAACCGTACTTTGAAGAACCCATCAAATATAACCCAAACTTTGGTCTCGATGATTGAGTGCGTTTGTGGAGTTGTTTAAACTTTGTTATTTGCTTTGTTTTGTTTATTTAGACAATATGAATGTTTTGAGTTGTTTAACTTAGAACTTGGTATTTGTGAGTTGTAATTTTTGAACTTTGAACTTTGTTTATGTATTTTTAATTTGGTACTTTACTTTTTATTAGTATGTCACTAATTTGTGTCAAAAATTACTTTTTTTCAATATTTCTTTAATATATATTTTGAATTATAATTATGGGTATTTTTTAATCAGAAAGTAGGATCTTACGATCCTCGTGCCAATCTTATGATCCGATTCTTGAACCCTCTCACCCATCCTGTTTAGGATCTTGATCCTGGTAACCTTGGTAAAAAATTATCTTTTCTCCTTTAATGACTTTAATGATTCTTTCACATATCATCATTATTTGTGATTTTTTTTTTTTTTTTTGACTTTACAAAATCTATTATACCCAATCTGATCATGCAACCACACAAAGGGGTTTCAAAGGAAAATAAAGTCTATAGAGTCACACTAATCTTTACAAGATATTTCACAACTATTAATGTGACAAAGTTGTGAATGGTAGATGATAAAATGATGTCAGCAATTGACCCATATAAAAACCAATAAAAACTTGTAAACCTAACTTATTGTAAAAATTCAAAATTGTTTCTAAAAAAAAAAAAAAAAAAAATCTTATTGTAAAAATTGTTGTGTTTATTGCATTACTTAAAAAAGAGGTAAAGAAAGTGCTAAAATCGCCAATAAAACTCAACCTCAAGTAATATAGATTTGAGAATCTAAATAGCATAATCAACATGTAGAGGGGTGAAGCAGCTTCATCAAGCTCAAGAAAAGACTGAAACCAAATCACAAATCCAATGTCCAACCCAATGTTAGTTGGTATAATATTATTATTATTATTATTATTTAAAATTCAATTGAAAAACTCTTACTGGGTTTTTTTTTTTAGAATACTAAGTATTTTTAATACACACCGAAAAATAACTATTATCAATGCTAGCTATAACTCCATCTATGTGAAAAAAATTACAAAATCAAACCTCAATACAAAATCAAATGATCCCAAAAATAGAAAAACCCAGAAACTTGGTTTCCTTGTTGAATAATCACATTTGATGAGCACTACCTTTTGCTTCCGCAGAACCTTTCTTTTTCAAGCCGTATTGGCCCAAAACCAAATGAACAGCCTTGTCTTGATCAACCACTTGAGTCTTTGTGATTTTCACGTCGGCTACAACTACAAATTCATTGAGCCCAAAAGCTTGAGAAGCATCAATGGCTGGCCCCAAACATTTGCAAAGAGAAGGGTCAAGGTAGAAACTTTCGAGCATATCCAAGATGTTGAGTTTTCGAAACTCCGGCAAGGCCAAGACACGTGGAGGAAAATTGAAAACTTCGACAAAATCAGGAGAGAAAATGTCTTCGACCAAAGCCAATGTTGATGGGTCATTAACATAGCACTGGTCTGAATAATTTGAAATTGGTACATCTATCTCATTCGGATTTCAATGGCTCCCATTGATTCTCCTAATGGGTTTTTAGATCTGTACCCTTCCATGTTGTCCCAAGTGAAAGCGGCCATTGATATGATATGGGTTCTTTCAAGAATCTTGAGAGAGAGAGAGAGTTCTAGAGTGAGAAAGAAGGATTTTTGTTATGTAATTTGTTATACTAACATTGAATTGGGAGACAGTTCTATTTATAAGGCCAATGACAGCATCACTTGCTGTTTCTTGTTTTCCTTGGGGCTAAAGGAAAAACCGTCATACCAATGTCCATAGAATGTTAATAACGGCTATATTTATTTTTTGTGCTACCCAAATCCTTTTTCAATATCTTACCTTCTTAATATCCCCATGAAAAAAAAGAAGGTAAGATATACTATCGTAACTCCTCTTTGGTCTATATGTTTGGTGTTAATGAGTGTTGCAGGACTCAAACTCAAGCACCAAAGGCAAGACGGAGCTCTCACACCGAAGTTATGAGGTGCTTGGCCATTAAACTCTCACACCGAAGTTATGAGGTGCTTGACCAATCTTATAAAAATAATAATAATAATAATACTTGACCAACATAAAAAATAAAAACAAAGACTCCACAATATATACATTCTAAAAACAAGGAAGTAGGAACCAACAACTCCCAAACAAAATACAAATATACAATCAACAACTTCTAGTCATGGGACTCACTTTCACATAATCTTCTACTAAAAACTAGGAGACAACTAAACCAAATTAACTCCTACTTCCAAGAATTACAAACGACTCCAAGAACAAACTCCTATAACACATTGACAATGACTCAACACAATTAAAGGGAAGCATTATCCCATTTCCTCACGATCTATTATGACTCGTTCCCTTTTCTATGTAAGAGGACATAATTCAATCCTTGCTTCAAAAAGAAAAAAAGACCTAATTTAATCCCATAACATAGAATACCACCATCTATATGGATAAACCCCTAATTCTACAAATAGTGTAGTTTTACAACAAAAATTTAACTAATTCAGGACCCTTATTTTTCTCACCCTTCTTAATTTTGCTATTTGCATGCAACAACACTAAGTCACACAAACTCATTACATTTATTGCCAGGACGAGACTTGCCACAGGTGGGAAGAAGATTTACAAATAAATAATTTAATAAATAAACTTCGATCTGCAGTGTGTGAACGGACCAGAGAAAGCATCAGCTGATTTGCAGGTATGATATCCAAAAATATGGGTCAAAATAAGTCTATATTAAGCAATTGAAAGAAGAGAGCCAACAATGAATTTGCAAGGGACAAGCAATTGCTTTAGTTTTGGGGGCACGTCTGTATGCATACACATGCATTTTCTTTTTGATCCAATAAATATTTCCCTACCTAAACATTGGTTACTCAATCTAGGAGGCCTAAAGCTCTAATAAAATTAAACACAAAACCCCGGTCGACACGTTCCAAATGGACTGTATAAGGAAGATGAAGTTGTCAGCTAGAAGATGTTGAACTACTCCACTCCCATATAACTTGGTAATGATGTTCTGTATCTGCATTCTTAAAAAGATCATCTCCCTGAGGAGGGCAAATTCTTCTGAAGACAGCAATCTGGGAAGCAAACCCTGGTTCCGAGTCAGCAGATCCACCTACCCCACTGAACTCAACGCTGTAATTGTGCTTTGCAGCTAATTCAGTTGCCCAGTGGTTGAACTGCTCTCTAGTCCACTCAAATTTGTGGTCATGGTTGCGAAATTTACAGGATTGTGACTGGGTTTTCTCATCTGGATCCTCTTCTTGGCTTGATGGACTAGATTTCTGGAGTATCACATTGTATTCATAGTTTGGAGTTGAAACAATAAGAACCTTTGGACAAAAACAACTCAGCACAACATCTCCGAACAGACATGCCTGATCTTCTTCCATATGCTCAATAACCTGTAATTCCAAAGATTCAGCTGTCAATCAGGACCAGTAAGGAGCCAGTTTATTGATTTGGATGAAAATATATAGCATGTAATTTTCCATTGTATTTGCCATTTTTAAGGCAGGAATGGAAACATTTCAACAGCTAAAATAAGGTAACAGAAACTATGCATTTTAGTTAAAAATTAAGTGAATTGAGAAGGGTAATAGAATACCTCTAAGCAAGTGCCAATATCAAACCCACATAATCGGGAATCAAAATCTGTGATGGAACCATCATAAAGAACGGCAGAATTGATGCCTGTATTGTTGCTCAGTTTTGAGTGAAGAATCTGCAGTACTAACAAGAATCAAGATCCTCAGATAAAGCACGTGGTTAACTGTAAAGGAATGAAACATCATAGTAGAAAGAAAATACAGAGATAAAATCCACGAACTTTTACATAAGGGAGAACATTTTATTTTTTTAATTTTTTTTAACAAGGATGAAAAGGTTTTATTCTTAATGTATACACCATGCAAAACAGATGGATGAAATTAAATGCACTCAAACCAAGGAAACAAAGTCAAATGTATCCTCTAAAGATCTGCAACCTTTAAATTGGTTATTTTTTCCATCAAAAAAAAAAAAAAAAAGGTTATTTTTAGGCAAGTGTTCAACTCTACAGCGTATACATCCATTTGGTATGACATCAATTTCCTAAATGGAAATGACAAGAGGTTTAGGCTAACACCAATGAAATCATTCTCGTAAGAAACCAACAACCATATATTGGCATGCATTCCAGCATGACTAGTGTTTGTGTGTCTATAATATATATATATATATATATATACACACACACACATTCAGCAAAGGACCAACATTTTCTTTGTAAGGTTCTCAATGATTAGACTGGCCAATTAAACAATGAAACCAGTACCCTTGAACATAATCAAGGTGTTTAGCAGAAAATCTGACATTATGCACTCCACTAGGTAATAAACCTAAGATGGAGTGACCATTACTCAAAAGAAAATTTTGGGATTTAACAAGGAAACTATGCAAAACTGAGCAGCTGTAAATGGTTCATACCTTTGCTGCACGACCTAAACTCTTCTGTGAAATATCAACACCAACAATTTTTTCCAGAGCAGTTGGATAATTTAATAACGAATCCAATAAACTACCAGAGCCACATCCAAAGTCAACCTGAAGATAAAACAGAGATCAACTAAATTTAACATATCAGCACAGAAAATTCACAGATGAGAAATGCTTGCATACCAAAGTAGTGGCACCAGATTCTTTGATGCGTTGCACTGCATATTCCACACGTTGCTTTGAAAGTGGAGGGCTGAAAAGAGCCTGCTCCATTCTGTCTTCCAGAGGTTCTGTTACCTGCAACAATCTTATAGAATACTCCAAGCAGCAGGATTCTGCATGTAAGAGAACAAATAAGACAGTGCACAGTTAGTTAGATCTCAGAATCAATACTCGAAGTAAAAGAAATGAAAGAAAATAGATAGGCCCTTACTACAGGTTGGTAATCAGTTACAAATGAAATATGTCAAAAAGTTCACTCATAAGTTGCCACATAACATAGAATTTGTTATATTTCTCAAAACATGTTCCATTGTCTTAGAGAAAACAGTTTTGAAGGAAAAGAGAAACTGAAAGAAGTTGTTTCCCTCATTTTTAATCATGCATCTCTTGTTGACACTAATAATAAACCAACATTGCTGTATTGCCTCCTTGCAGTAAAATAGGAAGTATTTTTCATAATCTCCTACCAACAAGGAGCAATGAGAGAATTCTCAGTGTGCAGCTTTTTAAGATTTGACCTTCTTTTTCACCACTCAGTCAAATGATTTCTTTTTCTAACAGATGCAAATGTTTAACAATGACAGCCAATCAACAGGGCATGACCAAGCAATTGCATGCCTTCAACATAATGAAACCACCTTGCAATCAACTTTGAAACTGAGACTGAGAACATCAATATAAAAATTCAGATTGTTAAGAATTCATCGATTTCATAATTACGAGTCAGATTCATGTAGCTACAATGAAAGGATAGGGAAGCTCACTTGAAGATAACAATGAAAGAGTCCTTGCAGAATTAACAGCTGCAGCTAAAATAAACTCTTCAGGGGGCAACTCTGTTTTAAAACAAGCAGACTGACCAATGGACATCAGAGTCACAACTAATTCAAGACGGGGAATCACTGCTCCAACCCCTATCTCAAACTCAAACTTGGAATTACTTTCAAGATTTTCCTTCATATGTTCACCTTCTGTTACCAAAAAAACAGAATAACTAATACATAACAAGGATCCATTGGAAGGGCAGACACCAGAATCTGGTCCCTCAATGTTTAAAGATTGAACTCCTTGTTCTGGCATAGTATTTAGCATACTCATAGTGTTTGGTTCTAGAAATTTGACCCCTTCAGTCTCTGCATGGTGAACAGTATGAATTGATCGAGACAACACAAACTCCTTAAGAAAATTTTCATGAGAAAATTGAACATCGAGGACATTGGCAGTACTATTTAGCTTCTCTGAAGGCAAGTTTAGGTCCTTAAAATACATGTTTAACCAGGAGATAATTTTTAAAGAAGTGTTCTGGATGGAATCATTCTGCTTCTTAAACGAATCTTTGGGGGAACATTCTATAATCAAATCCTGACTCTTCGAAAATATTTTTATTTCACATTGATAGCTGACTGCTGATTCAACTGATTCCCTGGCATCAGTAGAAATAGCACCTCCACTTGCACGTTCTGTCTCTTCTTCAGATGAGTCTGTAACCTTCAACTTCTTGCTTGATCCAGGTGACTCAGACACTGCTTTTAAAGGAGTACTTATAGGAGAAAAGACTGGTTCAGATAGCCTATGCTGACGACAGAATGTAAACAGGACATCTCTTGGCAACGAACCCCTCCAATTTGTTCTTGTAGTGAATGCCAAAGGAAACTCTGCTGTTAGTACTGCTTCTCTGGACAGCTTGTAAATTCCACCTGGTATCTTACTTATGAGCATCCTGAAATCCATCTAATTATGACTAATTTAGGCAAGGGTGCATGGTTACACAATAATTCAGCAAAAGGCACAGTAGCTGTACATGTGAAACTTATTCTCCACCTTACTCTTTGACAAGAAGGCTAAAAAAATATGAGAAAAGAAAAAAAAAAAAAAAATTGGGAAACCTTCAGAGGTTTCCTAAACAACTCCAACCTCTTGGAAGGCTTCACAAAAATGGTGATCTCCCCTATGATTTTGTAATTTGTAATTTTTTATCATTTGCGCAAAAATAAAAGTAATTAAATGGTTAATACAATTATCATAATGCTAAATATTAGACTCTACCCAACTGAGAGACAATATTAACGAAATAGTACTCCAAAAAAAAAAAGAGTAAAGATATGAAACAAGTTAGAAATGTAGACACAAACAAAACAGAACATATATCATAATATACTGAAATGGCATGAGGAAATGAAAAAAATATTCATAAATTTTGTTCAGACAATTCACCAACAAAGTATCCATGAAACATGATTTGTGGAATTTAAACTGATCATAGAGCAAACTGCACAAAAGTACTAAATAAATGCAGATTCTTTATGCTTCTGCATTAATTTGGATAAAACATAACGATCAAGTATCATTTGGAGTTGACAAGGCAGGTTCTATAAACACGGGTGTAAGAGTTTGGAAGGCATGTTACAGTCAATGTATAATTAAATGACAGTCTAGGCAACATCCACATTGAATCTTTTTAAGATTTCTTAGATTTGTTGAATTTCATATTGTAATTGGTTAGGATTAGTGGGTTACACATCCTGTGTAATCTAGCAGTCCTTCATTTAAGTATAAAATTATCATTTTTGAAATCACTTGAAAAGGATCAATATGGTAAAAAAATCAATAAAATACATGAAGTCAGAAGAGACCTATAATATGATTGCACGGATACATCTTCATAGAAAAGGTCTTTGGACCTCCAAGTGAATCCAATGGATGCCAAAATTGCATCACCATATATATCTTGACTGGACAAATAACTTGCCCTTGCATTTAATGATACTTCAGAATGAAGAGCTTCTTTTGCATTAGGATGATCTGATGATGGCTCTATCAGATATGACTGATGAGCAGCGAAGTACAATCTTGTCTCAGAAGAAGCTTTACCAATAGCCCTGTTAAAAAACCAAGTACTGGATTAAGACTCAGATATAAGAAAGCCACTTTAAGCATTGAAAATTTCCTTCCTCCTAGGCTCTGCTATTAAATGGCTTCGCCCTACCTGGAGATCAGAACCTTAGCAGCATCTGCTAAGTCAAGTTTTTTGGCAATAACATCCAGGTAATACCCTGTTGAGGAAATATCAAGAATCACAAGTTCAATGGCCTTTTCCTGTGAACATGGAATACGTATGGCTTCAACTAAAGTGCTTTGTGGGGCGCCAGATTGTTGGTCAACCGATGACTCTATAACTTCAGGAGGGTATAAATTTTTCCTCCAAATCGAAAGCTGCCCCTCAGAAGTAGCAACAAACTCAGACAATCTTGAAGCGGCCCTCATAATCAATGGAATAACCAAGAATGGATTTGATTCCACCTTTGGATTGATGCATTTGCAAAGACTGTTAAGCTTTGAATCATAGACAGCCATGACAGAAAGCGGAACCAACCCACAAAGATCACCTTCTCTCTCCAAAGCTGCTCTTAAGTGACCACTAAGGGGGTGGGGTGGATCAGATGAGAGGAACTTTACCATGACACAAAAGCAACACAGAGAAGGTCAGAGACAAAAAATATACCCAAGGTAACATAGAATTTTATTTCCAAAAATGTTTGCAGCAGGATGTATTTATACTATAACATCAACGAAGGTTTAGAAAACAAAATGAGCCTATAGAAGTCATCCTCTATCTGTATAGTTGCTCTAAAGTGACACCTCACAAGACAGATAAATTAATTATATCAATGCCAACATAGAAAAGCACAAAGCTACATAAAAATCAAATCAAGGCAAGGCTCCATAAAAAATCATATAAATGCTTAATTGTCTAAGTAATTTAATAAGCAATCCATCAGCATGTAAAACTCAGGGAAAAAGAAGAAACGCAAAGCACAGTAGTCAGAGATTCAGATTGCCCCAAAAAGGCCAAAAAAAAAAAATATATATATCATGACGCACTAGTTACATGACTAAGGGCATGTTTGGTACACAAGAATAGATTCAAGAATGGAATAACTATTCCTTTGTGATCACCATTTAGTTGCTTGGTTACGGTTTCATTACAGGGAATAGCTATTCCTTAGCAAAAGGTCCTTAATAATTATTCCTTAAGTCACGTAGCTCAAAAAATTGAAATTCCCCAAAAAACGATTGTTCTCTCTCACTATAGTCGGGAAGAGTAAGATTATTTTCTTTAATAAAAAGGTAACATTTATAATTATTGATTGTTATATTTAATTATTAAAAAAAAAAAAAAAAAACTGTTGACAAGTATAAGTCTAATCAATTGTATTATGATACGAATTATTGATTGTTACAAACTCATTTTTCCATATGTATTAATTTAAATTTCAAATATGTATTAACTTTTTTTTTTTTTTAATTTATTGAAAATGTATTATTTTTTCACCCCAAAAAATCAAACTTGTTTTATATATCAACTTTTTCAAGTAAGTGAGTTTGTCATTTTTTAGATTTTTTTTTATAAGTTTCCACATGTGAGCTTATTAGAATTAAATATTTGGGGAAGTTTTACTTATCAAAAAAAATATATTTAGGGGAAGTTTTAATCGTTTTAGACATTTATGGAGATAACAACTTTGAACAAAGGACAATCCTTTTTTTTTTTTTTGGTAGAAAGGAAATTCAATAAAACTAAAGAACCAAAAAAGTTTCAGGACAAAGCCTGTTACAAACACACCATTCAATCTGAAAGATAAAAATCTAACAAGTCCACTGGTGGACCATCATACAACACAAAAACGGAGATTTGATTGAGTCCCAACCTCGCCAAACTATTAGCACATCTGTTAGTTTATTGATTTTACAATAATTTTATCACACATAAGCAGATGTTAAGTGAGATCAACAAAGAGAACAATATAATTATATAAGAGTATTTTAGGAAATTTGATTGGGATATGACCCCCATTCTATCATCAAATCAAGCTATACCAAACTATGAATTACATTCAGTCATTTATTATCACCAACACATGCATAGGAATAATTATTCTATTACAGCACCACCCGCTTTTATTCTTGTTTATTTATCAAAAAAAATTACTCTATTACAGCTTCTTGGATTATGTGTAATACTTACTCTTATTCCTAAGTAATTATCATTACAATATTACCAAACATGCACTGTTCCAACAAACTATATATTAATAGAAACAAAGTTAGCTACTCTTAGTTATTTGAATTCCAAAAATGAATGAAGGTACAAATCCCTGTGTAGTAGGAAAAGAAAGATTGAAAAAAAAAAAAAATATATATATATATATATATATATATTAAAAAAACGCTATTCACAATTTTTTGCCAATTCAAACCACTAACCTCATTTGAGAATAGATATGTGAGACGTTCAACTAATAAATCTGATGCTTCCTGTGGAGTGGGACTATCAGTTGAAATTTGGATGCCTAGCTGCGGAAGAAGTAATTTAACCCCCCAAAAAAGGACAAAAATGGTTATTACCAAGTGTTGTTCCCACAAAAGTAGATATCACAAGTGAGACAATATATGAAGTACTGGCCAGACAATGAATAAGAAAAATAGCAGGGGTAATTAATGGAAAGGGCGATGAACAAAACCTTCTCTATAGCCATCTCTGCAGCAGATTTCTCAGCATCCTTCTTTCTCTTAAATATTCCTGACTCAATTGTAATTTCTGGCAGCTGCAAGATGCAGCGGTAACTACAGGGCCCTTTCTGTGGGATGGCCAATCCTGGGCATCCCTTTTCAGAAGATTCCTGTACTTCCTCTACCTTATAGCAAGCCTTGCTACCAAACTTTTGGAATATAATAGATTTAGGTGCAAGGTTTGTCTTCTTGACCACATCAGCCGGGGATTTTCCATTTTCCATCACTATCATTTGAGCATTTGAATATAAAAATTACCAAATTACAAATTTATCACATAAATAAAAAAATATCTCAAAGATAGTTGATTTCATTAAGGAAAGGGGTGATATATAGGAGATTAGCATCTATTTGGTAAGTAGTATAAAGTATTAATGTAGACACTGCATTTTGGATGCGGTTTCTCACAATTAACCAAATTTATATATAGCAATTAACATAGTATGAAAGGGTTTTTATTTATTATTTCTTACTGAAACAATATGGACTTTCTTCTTGCAAGTCAACAACTAAGGAATGAAGCAATAAAGTCAGAATTTTGATAAATATGAAAATGTGAGAAAATTTCAACAAAACCCCATAATTTATTTACTCTTTTTATGTCCCTCAATTTTCTCAGCGAAGTTAGCAGTAGGCAATAAGTTTCAAAAGTCTTCAAATAACTTGCATGGTGATCTTATATAGGAAAGACCCAAAAAGATTTGATTTTGAAAACAAAGGACATAAATTTAGGCAATTTTAGCAAATGGGTCTGAAACCAAGCAATGCAGTAAGCAATTGGAACAACATTAGACTCAAAATTGAGCAAGAAAAACTCAATGGGTTTTCGTCCAACAAGTTAAAAACACAGAAACAAAAGAAAAAAGAAAAAAAAAAGCATAGATTAAAGCCATACCTAAACATGGGCAATGGGAAATTGTTCAGCTTTTTGGGGTTTGAGTTGAGTGTGATGTTTGTGTTTGTGTTCTGTGGGGTTTTGGGCTTCTGGGTTTACTTCTTATAGTACTTGGGGGGTTTTGGGAAAGCAAAGAATTTTTAAAGAGAGTTAAGACTTAAGACTTAAGAGAGAAGGGGGCAATGAAGTGGAGTGAGAGCGAAAGGTTAGTGAGTCCAATCAGAACTGAACAAAAAAAAAAAAGTCACGCACTCACGCCTTTCCCACTGGCCTTGAACGTGGCAGTTAAGGAGTTACTTTTTTCATTTTTCTTTCTTAACACCATAAACTAAAAGCCACAATTTTAGTCCAGAGTGATAGCTTTTACTTGTAAGATCACATTTTCTTTACAACTTATAGATTATCACATGGATAATATTGCGGCAAAAGTTGTGGATTAGCTTGTGCCCCTCTTCTCTCTTTTTTTTGTTGTTTCTTTGTAGTTAAGGTGAGGGAAGGAATTTCCTTTTATGGTTCTATTCTCTTTTTTTTTTTTTTTTTTTTTTTTTTTTTTTTCCTTTTTAGGGAAATAATGAAGTGTACGTATGGTACATACAACACTTAAAAATTGTATATTCAAACTTCAAAATTCTATGTAATTTAAAATGAGAAAATTTTCATAATTTAACTAAAATCATATAATTTGTTTAGTTTAAAATAAGATAATTTAGCTAGTTGAAGGTTGAAACTCAATATTTTTCAATATTTATCAAATTTCTTTTTTTCTTTCTTACGTGACAAACTTTATTTTAATTCATTCTTCCACTACTAGATCAAAACATCAAATTAGGGTGGGAAAAGGATTTTTATTACCGAAATTTTTAGGTAGTATTATTTAAAACATAAAAGGAACACTTATTTAATAGCTTTCCTATATATTTTGGTAAGATAGGAGAGAAGGCTCAACAGAGGAGAGGAGAGGAGAAAGTGATCATAATGTATTAATTTTTAATATATTTCAACAACAAAAAAAAATGCTGATACCACAACATTTATACCACTTTTGCAACAACTTGTCACATAGGGAGTTATAAGGGGTTGAGAAAAAATAAATAAATAAAAGGTTCATATTTCTATCATTCATAATTCACCATATGACAAGTTGCGTAAAATATTGAACCTTTTCCTCTACTCTTATCATCTTCCTCTGTCTCCCTCAATTTTGAAACATATTAAACTTCTTAATAAAGTTTCCAAGATAAAAACCACTCGAATCTAGAAGCTGGCAAAAAAGAATTAAAAAAAAAAAAAAAAAAGCAAAAGAATATTGTTTGCGATGCCAACTAATTAACAAAGTCTCATATTTCAATACAATAATTATCGAAACAAAGTAGAAGAGAAGGGACGATTAGGAAAAGCAAACCAAGTTCAATGTATTCAAGAGGTGATGGTGTAAAAATTCTATTTCTATTTCCTTTCCTTTTGTAATTTAATCTAAAAGCAGAGTCCTTTTTCTCCAAAAAAAAAAAATTCCTTTCCTTTTTTTTTCCCAAGTGTCGTTTTTTTCTCTTTTACAAAATTATATTTTAGAACCTATAATTTAGAGGGTTCTACAAATAAAACCTTGAAATTTTGAAAATAATAAACTAAACCTTCAAATTTAAAAGATACAACAAATTAAACCTCGAGTCCCACAGACACTCACAGTCACACCATTAGGCATTAGCTCTAACATTACATAAAATAACTTGAAATTTTTGACGTTGTACGTGTCTGTTGGACTCATGATTTAAGTTGTTAGGTTTATGAAATTTCAAGATTCAATCGGTCACCTTTGAAACTTTAGGATTCAATTGGTTACGTTTATGCAATGAAATTATCAAAGCCAATTTATAACGTTTGCATTATTATGATATTTTCGGTGTGTACTATGAGAGGCTTTTCCCTCAAACCTCTATTGATCTCATTTAGTTCCTAATATTATTCGTTGTTTAGGATTCAATTGGTTATGTATCTTGAAATGTCCCCCCCCCCCCCCCCCCCTCTCTCTATTAAGGTGTGGTTTGATAATAGAAGTTTTCATATCTCTTTATTAGGTGAACTATTTGAGTGATAGTCTCATCAAAATACCAGTGGTACATGTAACATGTAATATTACCAATTACAATAATGTGGTATGAGGTTGATGAGTCAACACCAAACACCCCTTTTTTCATTCAGCCAAAAAAAAATTACAAAAAAGTTTTGAAGAACTTATCAAAATTATGTTTAAATTTGAGGACATATATTTGTGTGAAACTGTTAGAATAGATATTAAAATATTACCCTACAACACTGCTTTCATAACAACCCTTTTAAATAGAAATCATCTATATTATTTTGAGTATTCTATTTTCTCCGCTCCACTCATGATATGACATGTATTTGATTAATTACTTTATTTATTATTTTAAACTTTGATTATTTTATAAAGAAAGCAAAATTTGTGGGACAAGCAATGATTGGTAGAGTATAAAGTGAAACATTTAAAATGAGACAAGTTATGATTTAAAAAAAAGAGAAAAATTAACGTTTAGCTTGATCCATCGAATGATTAAACAATTATACTCACGGAGATTTCTCTGCACATATTTACAAAAACTCATGGTACATAAAATGGTTACAATGTCATGGTAAAAGGTAGAACTACCAATGGAACTTGACACTGCAAGAGCTCCGAAAACACACTGGCCATTTCATTGTATGACCTTGCCTCAATTCTTGCATATTTCATCTTCTCTGATTGGCTGGAAACAATAAAAACAAAGTATGAAAGCAAATCAAACCCTTGACTATAACTTGGCCAAGTAAAATCAGGTTATACATGATCTATAAATAAATCCTGTTTCAGACACTGAAGCCAGAATGATCTCAATTAACTACATCCAATTGTGCAAACAAAATACACTTTATAACTCAAAGGAGTCAAATACAGAATCCAAAAGGTGAATACATTCTCAAAAACACTCAGGCTGTCTCCTTTATTGACATTCTTCTGCTATCTTTGAATCTGGCTGCTTGCTGCCATAGTTCACCACAAGGCACCTATACTTGATTCCATCAAGCCTTTGCAACAATCTGAGCATGACCAACATTTTCAATTCGCGCAATATCGGGCAATCTTATTTCAGACTATACATCCAAAGTTCACAGCTCCCCTCTAATAATCCCACTAGTGTCATGTGCAACAGACAATATTCTGTCTTCCTCACTTCGCTGCATCACATCATCATTAACAATTGAACTGTTTCCATTCTCTGGCAATATTCCCAACAAAGTGCCATCTGGTGCTGACATGGTTAATATGCTTAGACAAGTTCACTCTTAGCATCATTGCAATTTCCACTTTCCATTTCCATTATCAACTTTTTTTATGATCCAACTGATCTTGTTTTTCCCTCAAAACCATGAAAAATATTAGTTGGATTAAAAAGACTTGGTACATGAAAACCTGGACAGTGAAGCCTCTTTCCTAGGTTTTTTGCCCACTTTGTTTCTGGGCTTAGAGTAGGCTTCAAAGAGAGAGAGAGAGAGAGAGAGAAAGAGAGAGATTTGTATCAACGGGGAAATGCTTTTCACTATGCACTTTATCTAATAGTATCATTCAAAGCTTTTTCAGGACAGTGGTTGGAGCATCTCGAATTCAGAGCCATTTTTCCTCTCCATTTTGGAGAGTAAAGCCACAAAACCGTTCTCCAACAGTCTCTATTTAACTGAATTTCTTTCTGAAAAGCTATACAGTGATTATCCAAGAAATAATAATAATAACAAAATCATTGGCTCTTCTCCTTCTCTCTCATCTTTCTTTCTCAAACGTTTCAGTATTCCAAAACCCAGCTCCTCCCTGAAGCATTGCTATACACTCTCTACTCACTCAGCCTCCTTCAGACTCCACACCTATTTCTCTTGCATTCATGCTGTCTACATCTGAGAATACATCAAACTCCACACCTCCAGGTTGCTCTGTGTGTGTGTGTGGTTAGATGGATTAGAACTTGGTTGATCTGGGTTTTACTACATGGGTTCTACTAGATCATGTTTTGTTTAGATTTATCCTGGGTTTGTCTCATATCTTGGTGGCCTGAAACTAATTTTTGTCTACTGATGTTGTTTTATATCCTGGGTTGTTGTTTTAAAATCGCATTTGGTGGTCTGAAATATCTCAGACTCTCTTTATGATATCATTGTTTAGGAGCAGATGTGGTTATCCGCTGCTCTTTTTAATAGGTACAAATAATCATGACTTTGTTGTGTAGAATTTTCAGAGCTTTCCTAGCATTCTGTTTTTGTTTTAGATCTTCTTGTTCCTATGAACATTTCTATCAATTATTCCTTTATTTATCAAAGCTCATGCTCTTCCCAATCTCTGTTGAGATTGCTGCCTTAGTCCTGTTATATCATCAGTTTAATGGTTTTGTCATTTTACATTTGGAGTTGGGCAAAGGCTTCAAGTATATTAATTTAGCTCAAAGTTAGATTTTTTCCCCCTTAGGCTACAAAGGACTTTTTTATTATTTGTTTATTGAAGCTTCTATACCGTGCTTATTCTAAGTTTCAAAACTAGTAGAGTAAAAGGCAAAACCTCAGGTTAGATAACATTGTGTCCTTAGAGACATGCATGTACAACCTCTTGGTAAACTGTTAGGCACTGAAATATAGCATATGTATAAGATTCAATTCTATGGTGAATAGAACATTTTGTTACAAATCTGTGGGTGTTTGTCACATATTGGATCAATGCATCAAAGTGGTGTGACTGAGGAAAACAAGGTATGCTTGGGTTAAAAGAGAGTGTAATCGAGCAGCCCATAAGGCAGCAAGATTCTCTTGCTTCCCTCTCGAATGTTTTTGTTTCAATAATCACAGTCAGCCTGCCGACTTAGTGTCTGTTTGTAAAGCTCACTACTGTCCAGTTTAATTCAATGAAGATTGAAGATTGTCAAAAAAAAAAAAAAAAGAAGAAGGAAAACAAGGTATATCTTTGCAAATTGTGTTAATGTGTCAATTGTTCAACTTCCAACTGTTAATTTTTCAGATTGATAACGGCAAGACTTCTCCATCAACAACTCCATAATTTCCATATTTGAGCATTTTTGGAATGAGGCACACACCAAAAGGATTGGATCTTAATCACAAAGATAGGCCAAAAAGAAGGAAAATTGAGACAACATCTTCCTCTTCTAATCTAGAGTTGATAGATTTAGGGAATGATGATGTGTCCATGCTCCCTTTATAGACTTGGAGAGACCGCCAGGTAAGATGGCTGACAAAACACGATTGAACAAACAAAAGAACAAAGAAGGTACAAGTTCAAATGTGGAAGCCATGCTGTATGTCATGATGAAAGAAAGAAGGAAATTGTGTGAAATGGAATTGGAATGTCTTGAGAAAGGACGCATTGCAAACCACGAGCTGGAGATGAAGTGAATTCGTGCTAAGGAAGAAAAAATTGCGTTGGAAAAAATGAAATTGGAACTAGAAGTGGAAAAATTGGAAGTAGGGAGGGAATGGATAAAAGAGGAAAGGGAACGGATAAAAGAGGAAAAGGAAATTATGATGATGGAGATAAGTAAGTTGACTCTAGTGCAGCAAGAATATATTTTTCAAAGCCAATTGGAAATCCTTGCTAATCGAAAGACTAGAAAATAGAAATTTTGCAATAATTTGATCCTTCTGCATGTTTATGTGATTGGTGAGGAAGGTATATTAGAAGAGTTGCAGTTTGCTGGAATCTTCCTCTTTAATTTCTTTCACTGCCTTGGGTATTTTGGGTCTATGGCATGCCTAAAGGATATATGTTGTTATAATGCTAATAATTTCTCTGTTTTAATCTGTTTTGTGCTTCTAATGTTATTTTTAGTTGTTATCTGTATATTATCGAGATGAATATGCAAAATAGCAAGGATCAAATCGAGGAATGATGAATTTGCTACATTTGATTTAGAAATTTTAGCCTGAAAGTATCTAGGTTCAATATTAATATGAGGATTTGACCTCCAAAGAAAAATTCAAAGGTTGGCAATTCTAGCAGGCCATATGTGTTAATATAAATTTTATTTGATAATGGAATTTTTTAAGGACTTGGACAAGACTAACATAGAATTGATAAATTTCAAATTACAATAAAGACTAACATAAATAAATAAATAATACAAGCATTAAAAAAAAAAATTATGATTGGCTGTCATTATCACAAGTGCTCCACTAGATCCAATTGAAGTTGAGAATGAGTTTATCTATTTCTAATGTTATGATTTGTTTGAATGAAATTCATGAGTTCACTTCAGTGGTATGCTCGTGTGGCATTGTTATAGCCTTATAGGGACGCTTTTAGGTACTCGTTCATAATCAAAGCATTTTGCTCCATCAACATCATATTCATCTTCAATAATCATGTTATGCAGTATCATGTATGTCTTCATAATGTAATTAGGAGTTGGATGACTCCAAAGATGTGCAAGCCCACACATGAGCAAATCGTGCTTGAAGCACTCCAAATGCATGGTCCACATCATTCTTTGTTAACTCTTGAGCTGCAGCAAAGAGTCGTCTTTTATTGCCTTGTGGATTTGGGATTGTTTTTACAAAAGTTGACTAGTACAAATAGGAAAATGCTAACAAATGCCCTTAGGGCATTAGTTAACAATCCATTTAAAGAAAGTTTTTATGGGAAAAAAAAAAAACAATTAATGTTTTGACAGTTTTTTTCATTTCCCATAAAAGTGGTATCAAAATTTTACAAAAATGAATTGTTAACCATCTGTTAGCATGACCCATAAAAATATACCATCAGCAAGATAGTATCACATTGAATAATCGTGATCATTGATTGATGAATTCACTAAATGAGCACACATTTGAGTGAGCTCAGTAATACTAATCTTAGTTTGGTTAGTATTAATTCATCAAATTATGTATTTAATTTATTAAATTAACATTGGTTTGGTTGGTATTAAATAAATGTATAATAAATATTTAAATATAAAAGATCCTACCTAAACTCAGACGACAAAGAAAAGAAAATTATGAGTGCAAAGACTAACCTTTTGCACTACCTTCATTGCTACAACTGATGCAAAGCTCCAACACATTCTTTGAAGCTTCAATCTATGCTTAAGGAAACCATAAAGGTAAGAATACGTTACATGGAAGAAAGACAGACAGCCGGCACTGAAAGATTTCAGTTGGGTAACAAATGGACTAAACGGATTGTTCAGGTCCAGGAGGGTTCTTTCATAGCCCTATGTATATTATATCACATGTTTGGGGATGAATTATTCAAAGATGAAATGACAGAAGGAAAAGGAAATGAAGCAGAACTTGTTTAAGCATCAGCAGCAGCAGCTTGAGACAAATTTTGAGAAGTTATCATTCCTAATAGAGAATCCTTTTGATCAATATGCAGAGGATGAAGTTAAGGAACTAAGAATGCAGATCATTAATCTTTCTGCAACTATTGGCAATCTCTGAAGAAAATTGTATGAATGCATTGAGAATGATTTGTTGAATTCTCTCCAGCAGGAAAATCACCACATTATTCCTTACATGTCAAAGGGGGTAGAGAGAGCATCAGAAGTTCCTGTTTGGTGGGACACTAAGGCCTATGATACAGAACAGAACTTAAGAAAGAGGAAAGGAACAATGGAAGTGGAACCTTGTCATCAACCTTCATCTGGCTTTGAGAGTTCAATTGAGGACAGACACTCTTCTCAGAAACGAGCTAAAGGGTGAGCTCTTGGACACTACCTCATTCATTATCCAGTCTTGCAAACAGATTTGAACAATAGGAGGTCAATTGTTATGGTAGCCAAAATGTTCATCGGTAACTTTAGGGCGGTCTATTGTTAGGACCAAATTGATGACTTGCATGTAACCGGAGTTTGATACTTTATCCTTTTTTGTTCTGTTTCATCTTTATCTTTTGGTCAAATAAGCTTTCTTTTCGTTTCACTTTCATATTTTTCTTCAGTTCTTTCAAGATCTTTATCAATCTACAATTTTTATACTGTGGTCCACCAGCAGTATGCATCTACTTCAAACTTAACACTAGGGCTATCCATCTTGAGAACTTGATCTCTATATGTACATCATAGGTTAGCCTATGTACATCAAAGGTTTCCTTACCGTCTCTGCATTTTCAACTTATATGTACATTACAAGAAAGAGAGAAACAAAAAAGCAAAAGGAGGGGGGGTGAGATTGGCACATAGTCATGTGAAGTAATGGAGGTGCCATGTCCCTAGAATGAAGTTCTCACCTGTTACACCAAATTGTGCATTTGGTTTGTTGTGATGTACCATTAATGTGATGCATATTACAATGATGTAGTATTAATGTTTTTGGTTTATTTTATTTGTTCTAACATTACCATATTTAAACTTACAAAATATATCACATTATCTTAATCTCATCACCTTTCTAAACAATTTAGTGTTGTATTCTTGTATTGAAATTACATTAATGTAAGATTACAATAACATAATATTATGGTGTAATGTAACATCATGGCAAACCAAATGCCCCCAAAGAGTTATTTTGTGAGAGTACATATATTTGTGAAGAATGATTAATAAATAAAAAAATTAAAAAAGAAAAAGTATTTCAAAGTCTATCTTCCAAGATATATAATTTCTGAGGCCAAATTTGACAGAATCTTTCAATTATTTTAGAATCTCACGGGTCAACCTATTTTTGCTTTGGATAAAAAAAAAAAGGTTTGGGTCAAGTATTTTTCGGTTCGGGTCGGATCAGGTTAGAAAATTCTGACCCATTTTGCTATGTCTAATTCAAACCCTAGTTGGAGGACATGCAATACTAAGGGTCTGTTTGGTTGGACGGGTGGAAAAGTGAGATAATAGAAAATGAGAAAAGAATAGAAAAATTGGAGGATATAAAAGATTTAGTTTTCTCTCATATTTGTTTGGTTGGGAGGATGAAAAAGTGAAGAGATGGAAAACTATAAAAAATGAAATTGGTATAAATTTACAATTATGTCTCTATTAAATAAAACAAATGACAATACAAATTTTTATACACATTTATTTATTTAAAAAATTATGTATGGACATTTCACTTTTCTTTCCTTTTTTAAATTTCAAAGGCACAGGCTAGAACCAAAAACTGGCGGCGGGAAAAAAACAACAAGAAAGGAAATATGAGATGAAAAAAAAAAAAACCCCAAGATAATATGAACGTGTGCAGATTAGTAACAGAGAAAGAAAAAAAGAGGGAGAAATGAACTATAGAAGAAAGTAATAAAAACAAAAGAAATAAAAAGAAAAGAAAAGTGAGATGAAACAAAAAAATCCAAAACAACATGAATGTACGTAGAATAGTAACAAAGAAGAAACAAAAAATGTTAGCAAAGAAGAATGTGCAAGGGCATTTTGGGTAGCTCATGTTAGTGAGCTTCTCTCCCTAGTTTTCTTTATATTTTGGGGAAAATTTTTTTTGATGGGCTCGGGAAGAAAACACTTATGCTTCACCACATTTTTTTCCACTCCCCTTCCCAACCAAACACCCATTAAAATTTCTCTCTCCATTTTTCTCTCCTAAATTTTCCATCCTTCCTAAAATCTTTCCAAACAAGCAAACTTTAAGGGTCCATTTGGTTGGAGAGGTGAAAAAGTGAGAGGATAGAAAATATTTTAATTTCCCTCCTTTTTGTTTGGTTGGGAGTGGAAAAATGAAGAGATGGAAAAAGTAAGTTTTTATAAATTTACACATATACCCTTGTTAAAAAATGATGTCCAATTAAAACAAAAAAAATGATAAACAACCAAAAAGAAAAAGAAAAGCAATCACCTAAATTTATTAAAAAATAAAAATCATGTCCATAAGAAAATCACAGCTAAAAAAGAAGAAGGAATATTGGACAAGCCTGCCTAGTAAATTAATAATAATAATAATAATAATAATAATAATAATAATAAGAGAACAATGAAGAAGAGGCAGGGAACGTCCAGAGGAGGGAAAAAATTTAAAAAAAAAAAAGAGAAAGAAAAGGGGCAGGCAACACCAGAGGGAAAAAAAAAAAAGTGAAGAAAAGCAACGTGGATGAAGCCCTTATTTTTCATCCACTTTATTTCACCTCCAAGCCCTTATTTTGATCTCTTCAATGTTTAACTTAATGGACTAATACAGTGTGATAAAGGAGTTCCCGAACAGGAATAATCACGTTTAAAACATCTCATTCGATTATTACAATTTATGTTCCATTTCGATTGGCTTTATCAATGCAAGTTGAGTTGCATGTGCTTCGGCTTCCATTGAGCTTTGCTCTATAATCATTACGGTCCACGCAAAAATGACGTTCCTTTTATCGTTTCTTCCAAGTCCAACTGTAAAATTCATTATTTACATGTAACGACGTTTGATAACAAAATTAGATATGAAAATGACGTTTGACATAAACTACAAGCACTTCAGAGACACTTGCCAACAGGATATTTGTGGCTAAATTAGAATACAATTAAATGCCAACTTGGATTTTTGGAGAGAGAGAACAAATACAAAATAGTTTTATTTTGGTTTGACAATGAGTAGTCCTCAATAATTCGAGCGAGGTACTGTTCATAACTAAATTTTCTTGTTACTCTGTGGAGCTTGATGCGAAGCATTTTTTGGGTTTGGTTTACCAAAATTTTTGCTACTTTTAGCATAATGTGATCATGGTTTTTAAAACTGAACCGAGAGTCGAACCGTTTTTTTAAAAATTCCCGGTTCAGCCCTGTTTTTGACTGGTTTTAGGAGTTTTTACCGGATTGGACCGACTCTCAATTCCCGATTGGATCGGTCGGACCGGCCGGTCCAGTCCAGTTTTTAAAACATAGTCGGTGATGTTATGCTCTAAGGGGGAGGGAGGGCTTTTAGCTAAGTTAGACAAAGGTGAAGTAACTAAGGGGAGGGAGGTCTCTTTTTTCTTTTTCTTTTTCTTTTTTGAGGGGGAAAACTGGAAGTTTTATTAATGTAAGCTTATTAAATCGGCTTGTAATACAGATACAAGTGAAATATTCTCTATCCACACTAAAAAATCTGGAATGCCTATTGCATATCTAGCCAAAATTTTATACTTTCACAGTAAGAGGGGAGGGGGGGTCTGTTAGTGTCAGAAATTAGATAATGGAGAATAAAAGACAGAAAATAATAGTGAAAGAATTGAAGTTATTAAAAATGTGAAGAAGTATAAGAGTGAGATGAAAACCTGTCCATTATGATCCATTAGGATTTAGGAATATACATGTTGACATGATTTAAATTAATTGTTTTAGTTGCAAGCGATGACCTAATTGGTTCTGCATCAACCATCTAACTGTATCACAATAGTAGACATCCAAACTACTTTAACATTTTCGGAACTAGAAGCTTCCTTATCAAAATTCAAACTCATCATTTGAGATCCATGTGTTTAAATACGCAAAAAATGGGTCACTATGACTACTATAAATTATCCCTAACATGAGTTCTAAATTAAAAATAAATCACCAAGAACTTTTTCCTCCAAGATTGAAAGGTTTTCAATGATAAACAAAGAACTTGCGACACTTGATAAAAACAACTAGAAATAAGGCAGAACCTACCAAGAACATTTACCTTGGGGATATTTGTCATCATTTCGTCTACATCAAGTGCATTTCATCATATCTAGCCCCTATTGGGTACATAGGATTTCTTACAGTTTCTGCAACTTATCATACAAAATGAGAAAGAAAGAGAAAAACAAGTTTGAAAAAGAAAGGCAAAAAGGGTGGGGGAAGGGAGAGAGGTTGGCAGAGTCATTTTAAGTAATGGAGGTCCCATATCACTAGACTGAAGTTTGCACCTGTTCCACCAAAGAGTTATATGTGAGAGAACATATATTTGTGAAGATTGATTAATAATATTTTTTTTTTTTAAAGTATTTCAAAGGTTATAACATTTGAGGTCACAAATTGAACTAAGACATTCAATTATTTTACCATTTCAATTGTCACAATCAAACAAAAAACTTGAGAGAATTATATTTTAACTTTCAGGCATAGAAAGAGGTATCAAAAGTTCATTCATGAACATTTCTTTAGCAATGCTTTAGCCTGATCAAAAGAAGTGACTTTGGATAATTGATTCTCTCTCCATCAATTAAATTATTTTCAGCGTGCATTCGAAATTAGTTGCTAAATAGAAGTCAAAGAAGTTTACCTCATTTTTTAACTGTAAGAAGAGATGTCATTGAGCGCCTTCGGATCATTGATAGTTTCTGAAGAACACCTTTTTTTAGCTTAATATTTCTAACTCTGATTGATGCTGTCTTCAAGACTCTTGCCTCTTTTAGAATATATTTTATAAATTCCACTTCATCCTTCAATCCTCCAAATTCGCTATAATAAAAAGTTGTAAGGTGTGATGACAGAAAATTAGGATCATTTGGTGACTTCTTCCTGCATCTGCATAACTTGTGATTACCGGAACCATGCCTCTGATGACAACATACAAAGCATATCAATTATTCGTATTAATAACATCTAGATCAGCTAAAAATACATCACATAAGTAAACTGACCGTATTAATAACATCAAGAACTTCTAGATTAGGAGCATTTCGGAGCAAGGCTTGTAGCACATGCCAGTTCAATGCATTCGCCATAAAGTCCAATCTGAGCAAATTTTGGAATCTGAAAGGGTAAATAGAACCGTTGCAGAGACACTGCATAAAAAAATTATAATCAAAAGAAGCCAACATCAAAGCTTGTACTAGAAAATATCTATAAAATATAAATTCAATAAAGAATGGAGTGAGACATTAACCTCCGGGTGACCTGAAAATAATGACAGAAATTTGACATTATAGAATGCAGCAAGAAGCTTGAGTATCCTATTGGCAGCTTTAAGTGTACAAATATGAATATCTGCCTGAACTAAGTTGTCTAGCTTTTGAAGGAAAACGACTTCACTCAAATGACCATTAAACTTAAAGTATTCAAGCGCTGGGGTGTTTATCTCAATTCTGTAACTGCAATCAGAATCATCGTAGTCTAATAATTTAAAAAAATCATATTCAGATACTTCGATAGCTATACTTAAGCGTTTCAGCATAGGAGCACATATTTTATGATTGAAAACACCCCCCAAGCATTCACTTTCAAATGACAAATCTTCAAGAACAGGACAGCCAGAGAGGAGCCCAGAAAGAGAGTCTGATTTATAATCAACATAGAACAAACCAAGTATCTTTAAGCTTGGGAATTGAAACGATGAAGGAGGATCAATCACAATTCTGCTCCGCAAATTCAGAACCACTAATGTCTTGCAAGAGAAAATTTCATGACTGTGGTACAACCTCAAACGCTCAAAATCCCAATACTTGTCATCATATATCTCGAGATCAAGTTCTTCCACTTTCCGCGCTGCAATGTTGCTAATCCATGCATCTACATCAGAACGGTTACGACAACTGTATGTGAGGCGAAAAGTTCGGAGGTATGGGGTTTTGTGTAGGTGAAAAATTCTGGACACAGTATGCGCATGCTTGACAATGGGGTGGAGCTCTTCAGTGTTGATGTCGAGTTTTGGGACGAGAGTCCAAAGGTCTTTCCACCTGCTCGACAAAATGCTTGTGGTGATTGCCTTTTGGGTTGGAAGGAACGAAAGTATGTGGATGAGAAGAGATTCTGGTAGATCACTCATCCTGTCTACCTCAAGTTTCTGGCATTTTGATCTTGATTTTTCCATCAGTGAGTCCCAAACTCTCAATTGTAATATTGTGATCTTGTTTTTTTCAGAAGAAAATATTGTGATCTTGGTAGATATAGAATTAATGTTAACATCGATTTATAAAACCGACACAGAGTTTGTGTTTGATAGGGACACAAGACTTTGTGTTTAATAGGGACACAGAGTTTGTGTTTGATAGGGACACAGACTCAACATAAGAGATGTGCCTTAAATTAGGCCAAAGTTCATTACTAGCCAAAGCCCATGGAAAATCATATCTGAACTCATTCCAAGCCCAGTGCTCAAGCTGACCCAACAAAATCCCAAGATCAAGTTCGTTGATTTTACTTTTTGAATATCTTTTTTCGATAGATATGATATGAAATATATAGGACTTAGGAATCCGAGTGAGAGAGAATGAATGAATGGACAAAAACAACCGACCTATTAAAACAATCTGGACTAGGAAACCGAGTCAGGGTAGAAGTAATCAGGACCTAAATAGTGATTATAAATATGGCTTGTGAGTTGTGACACAACAAAAATCTCAGAAAATCTAGTAGTGATTCTAGTGAAGATCACAAGTGTCGTTTAACTCCGAAATTTCTTCTCTTAGCCTTCGGATTAGTTTTAGTTTATTTCTTTTCTGGTCGTGCTTAATTTTCCAATACTCAAATCATGTCGAGTTGGACAAAATATCAAGGACAAAGTCTCAAAAATTGGATTTGCGGAGGTACTAATCGTAACCAAGCCCAGGACGGAAAATATAGTGTGCCATCTTGGGAAAAAAAGTTTTGCTTTGTGGTGGGTTCGATGCCATGGATTAGGTTGTTGGAGGCCAAAAAGAACATATCCAAATTTGACAATGTGATGAAGTGGGACGATTCAGCAGGAAAGAAGGCCTTCCACGATGCAAAGAGAAGGTTTTGGGCAAAGTTCAATGGCTTCCCATGTAATATTCCCTTGCCTGATCCAGATTTATATATTAATAAAATTGATTGGGACTCCAAGATTGATCCTCAACTTTTATTGGACTTGGAAGTTGCTACTGATTAAAGTGGAAGAGAATAATGTGATTGACAATTCTTTTCAATTAATTTTGGACTACAGTGATTTTTTAACAAGCCCAGAGTATTGACTGGTATAATTGTCGGAGTTGAGCGGATGGTGATGTTGAATAGAATCTACCATTTTTATTTTATTTATTTATTATTATTATTTTTTTTTTTGTGTTAAATTTGTACTTTTTATGTAATTTTTGAAATTTTAGGTGTAGGGTTAGTATTTTCATAATTTTAGGTGCATATAATGTTTTTCTAGTCAAATTAGAGTTTTATGATGTTTTTCTAGCCACTTTAGGAGTGCTTTAGGGTTTTCTAAGCATCTCCTAGCAACCCTAGGACTAATTTTTTATTTGAACTCATTGTAACCTTTAAGGCAATTCAATTTTCAGATTAATAAAATTTTAGACTTTTATATTTTTATTTTCTTGTAACTCTCCCCGTAGATTCAAGGAACCCTTTGGATTCAAGGTTATCTTTCAAAAGAAGTGTATTTTATTTCTTATGACTTTTTGGTTACGTCAGTTTTATTTATTTATTTATCATTTTTTTTAGAATGAAATACGTGCTGAAATATATTAATCAATGAGGAAAATTAGACAAAACAAAAGTGCTAACGCCTGGTGGAACAGCCTCCATCGAGACAAGTAAAGGAAAGGGATGTCTAGCTCTCTAGGCTAAAACATGTGCAACTGCATTGCTTTGCCATACAACATGAGAGAAAGAAATACTCTGAAAAGAGTTTATAGTGAATAGGATATCCTTGATGAGATGACCACCTAGTGAATTTTCATAACCACCATGCCTTAGAGATCTGATCACTGACTCCGAATCTCCCTTTATGACAGATTTGTTGAAGCCCGTTTCAAGGGAGAACCGCACAGCCCTCTTGGCAACTAGTAATTCCAGAATTTTAGAAGATGGAGGTTTTTGAATCTTCTCAGACAGTGCCACCATCACTTCGCCCTAGGGATTACGAATAATTACACTAATTCCAACCTCATCTCACTCATTAAACATTGCCTCGTCGAAATTTACCTTCACTAGATCCGAGCTAGGAGAGCACCATCTCTTAATAATCTTCTGTCGAATGCTGGGGAAGCTTCTGTTCTGCTTAGCAAAAACCCGACCATAATCCTTAGCGAAACTTGAGATTTTTTCCAGCGGTAACGAGGATTGTTGTACCCGAGTTTTATTTCGATGATACCAAATGGAACATGCCGTAGTTGCAAACAAGGCTACTAGGTGAGGTCATTCTTGAATCAGCTTCAAGACATTAGAAAAAGAATTCGAGGTTATTCGAGACCTGTCCACCCAGCCAAAGTCCAAATCCCAGATTGGATGTATTTTCTCACAGCCCCACAACGCATGGAAAACATCCTCTGACTCCCTGGCATAGAGATGGTACACCGAATCCTGGAGAACCTTCCTCCACAGCAAGTTTTCTTTGGTTGGGAAAGAGTTTGAACAAGCCTTCCAAATAAAGTGCTTTATCTTATCTGGCACATTTATCCTCTAAATACTTTTCCAAAACCTTTTCTGCTCATCTGATACCTAACCTCGAAAAACATCCAAGTCTTGCCCTTCACAAAGAAGACGGTAACCCGACTTAACTGAATAATTACCAAATTTTTCCATGGGCCAAATCAGAAGATCCTCTTGTGGGGTAGAGCAAAGGGGCAGAGCTTTAATAACAGTAGCCTCGGGGGTGGGGGGGGGGGGGTGGGGGTAAAAGCAACGGTCAATCAGGTGGATATTCCACCAACCCGAAGCTTGATTAATCAAAGAACTTACTGTGGCGACAGGGAATAGGACAGATTTATGGGTAGCAATTTTTCCATTTGTTGTGTTCACCAGCCAAGCATCCTGAAAAACTCGAATGGTCTCACCATCACCCACCCTCCACCTTGCTCCTCTTCTGATCAGATTTCTTGACCAAAGAATGCTTTTCCAAGCAAAAGATCTGGAAGTCGATTTTGCTTCAAATATAGAAAAATTTGGGAAGTACTTCGCCTTAAAAATTCTATAAAATAGAGACTCCCTATCATGAATCAACCTCTAAACCTGTTTTGCCAACATAGCTTCATTGAACTTGCAGAGATCTTTAAAGCCTAAACCACCCTCCATTTTTGATTGACACAAAACCTCCCACTTCTTCCAATGTATTTTTCTCCGATCACCCCTTTGACCCCACCAAAACTTACGGATGAGCATCTCAATATCTTGGCAAAGAGAAATAGGTAACCGGAAGCAACTCATGGCGAAGGTGGGAATTACTTGGACCACTGCCTTCAATAAAACTTCTTTTCCAGCTTAAGAGAGCATTTTTTCCTTTCAACCTTGCAACTTTCCCCAAACTCTATCTTTAATATAATTTAAACTCGCTTGCTTATTTCTTCCCACAACTGTCAACAAGCCTAAATACTTCTCATACTCTCATATTTCCGGAACACCCATAAATTTTTTTAGTGTCTCCTTAGTGGCTCCATGGACATTCTGACTAAAAAAGAGATGAAGTTAATGGAACAATCCTCGCCAGGGCTAAATTCCTCCACATAATGAAGAGGCATGTGGTTGATTTTTGGTTTCCTTGTAAATATAATGATATGTTACATACTATACAGTTGGTGGTTATAGATCATTAATTTCATATGATGAGGACTATATTCAAAATTTTATAGGCCAACCATTGAGATTCCTTGAATAGTATAGCTTTTTGTCCTTGTCTCCGTACAAGCCCTATACCCTTTTCGTAGGGTTTTTTTTTAGCCCCTTTTGTCTGTTTCTTCTAGTACTAACTTCCATTTTCAACTCCGTCATTCCAAACTACTTACCATGGAATCTTTGGAAAGCTTGTGGAACAAACTTAACCTGTCCGAATCAGAGGCCAATGGGGTTGAATGCCCAACGGACTCTTTTTCTCCAAATCTTGTTTTGGTAGCAAAGCTTTTAACGAAAAGAGCGGTCAATGTGGAAGCGGTGGCTCGTACGTTCCGACCACTTTGGCGACATCAAAAGGATTTTTGGATTAAGGATATTGGGGAAAACAGATTATTTTTCATCTTTGAAGATAAGTTCGACCTCGAAAGAGTCCTGGAACATGAACCATGGACCTAGGACAAGCACCTTGTTGTGTTCAAGAGAGTCCTCAAGAATGTACCCATCTTGGCCCTTCCATTTCAGTTTTCAAATTTCTGGGTTCAAATACACGACCTCCCAGTTCACTGCCTTACTCCAGCAACACAGAAATCAATCGGCAACTCCATCGGAATGGTACTAGAAACGGAGGAGTCGGAGGTAGAATGCGGTAAAGGTAATTATTTGAGGGTAAGGGTTCGGGTGGATATTACCAAGCCTTTAAGCTGGGTGAGAAGAGTATGGTCTGAAGGAGTTGCACTTGGTTGGGCAGCGTTGAAGTACAAAGGGCTACCAAACTTTTCCTACTGGTGTGGACGTGTCTGTCATGACAATCATGATTGTGAGCCCTGGCTAGGGAGCAAGGGTTCATTGAAAAAGGAGGATCAGCAATTTGGCGATTGGCTTAGGGCCGAGGTCGATCAAACACAGAGAAAGACCCTTGTCTTCATAGCAGGGACTAAGTCGAGACATTTAGATCACCACATAGCAGCTCAGAAGTAAGAAGCGAGGCAAAAAACAGGGGCAAATCCATTGACCAAAAGCAATCCAGAGACCAAACTGGAAACACGACGGCAACCAGAAAAACACTCGAACGTCTTGGAGTCGATCAAACAAGGTAATAATTTTTCAATGGTTACTAAGTCGGATTTCTAGGAAACCCTCAATGAGATTGATGTAGAAATTAATTATGGTATCATGTCCATTACGGAAAAGCATTTAAGTCCCCATATGGAAGTAGCTAACCCTAATTCAATAAAACAGTGTAAACTGAAAAGTCCCATATCTCCAGTCACTTATGAAGCCCAACCCACAAAACCCAGTCCTCCAAAAAGCCCTAACCCCACAAGCCCAAACACAACCCCCACCACTAAGCCCATGACAAATATAAAACCACGAAACCCCTCCCTTAGTCCAATGACAAAAGGAAATAAAGAAACGTGGAAGAGGATTCCACGTGACCCAAAAGCAAACAAAAATGAAGTGGTTATGTCTGAACCAACTAATCGTAGGGACCCCTTAGAAGTCCTAGACTGTCGAAACTTGAAGCGTTAAGCTGTTGCTCCTGAGGAGGAATCTTTTTCAATATCAACGGTGGAGGCTGCAACATAACCCCGTCGATCACAATGAATTGTATAAGTTTGAACTGCCGTGGTTTGGGGCGACTATGTGTGGTTCTAAAGCTCACCGAATAGGTGAAAAAACACTCTCCTACCTTTGTTTTCCTCATGGAGACAAGAGAAAAAGAACAATGCCTCAAGAATTTTTGTACAAAACTCCATTTGGAGAATGTCTTCATTGTTCCATGAAACAATACAGGAGGGGGTCTAGCCTTATACTGGAAGAATGGCATTAACCTCCATGTTTAGAATTCCTCACCTACCTATATTGATGTAGTGATCAACCCAGGAGTGGAAAAATCTGAATCGCACCTTGCATTTAAATAAAAAACATAGCTCGATGGATCGAAGTTTCTATCGAGGATTTGTCGAGCTTTAAATCTTGATGAATCGAGAATCTATCGAGCAGACAAAGTGCAAAGAAAATTGGCTCGATGGATTGAGAAAGCTGTTGAACTTCTATCGAGATGAAACTCAAAATTCTCGTTAGATTGAGAAATTGTTGAACTTCTATCGGGAAGCGGCCCAAAAATCCCAATGGATCAAAGATCTGTCGAGATTCTATCGGTAGGCAGAGAGCACAGTAAAAATTTCTTGATGGATCGAAGATTTGTCGAGGTTTCTATCAAGGCTAAATAAAGAAGCTCGATAGAAATGGAATCTGTTGAGGATCTATCGAGAAGCTATCGAGCTTGAAGAAAATGAGTTTTTCAAGGAAAAACACAAGGAGATAAAAACAACAAGCAAGCAACTCAATGATCCAATTAACATGTTAAGCTCTCAAAACATCTCTCAGCATATATGCAAGGCACACACACACACAAAACAAGTCTAATCAATTTTATATTTCAAAAACAAGTTAAGATAGTTTAGTGAGCATTTATCAATACATGTATTTCTTGTGATCGCCAAATCACATTGTACCTATACATGTATCAAGAGTAGCAAAGAATTTGCGTGTTGTGTGTGAAACATAGCAAGAGTGCATAAGTGTCTCATATTATGAAGATTTGAGACATGAGAAAATCAAATACACTCACACACAATCATAACTGGTTGATGGGGACTATCACCTTTGAGGTACATCCTAAAACTCCTACATCTCCTAGAAACATGCCTACAATCATATTAAAAGAATTTTAATCTTTTTGCTTTTATTTTATTTTATTTTTGCAATTTTTTTTTAATGCATAGCATGCATGGGCATATAAGGGAGAGAAGAAATGCCCATTTATGTAAGCTGAAACATCCCAATTTTGCTATGCCTAAGCACACAAATGATATTCATGATTGGAATGTTTTAGTGGTGGGATGGTTATTTATGCCTTTCTTTTATGATTTTCTAGTCCTTCCTATAAAAACTAGTGATATGAGCATGAGATATAAGAGATCATCTTAATCGTACTCATAACAAACACGAGCCACAAAGCTCACTTGCTTAGTGGTGCATTGAGATGTTCATCTAAGCTACAAGAGATACAAAGTTAAGAAATTTTGTTTCAAAAGTCATCCAAGGTACACAAGCACCAATATACACAATACACACTATTTTTGTATTTTTCTGATTTTTCAATATTTTATTTTTTATTTTTATGAAAAACAAATAAAGCAAAACTAAAAACAACAAAAACAAAAACATGAAAGAAAACACTGAAAGCATAAAACTAGATGCATATGTCTAAGGAGAAGAGTGAGAGAAAGAGATCACTCCAAGGAGATTACACCAATGTTTTGGTGTAAGAATTCAAACAATTTGCTATCCAATGGCTTAGTGAATAAGTACGCCTTTTGATTATCAATATGAATGAATTCAAGGATAAGAGTGCCATCGTCAACAGTTCACGAATGAAATGATATCTAATCTCTATGTGTTTAGTTCGAGAATGTTGAACAAGATTTTTAGAGATATTGATGGCACTAGTATTGTCACAATAAATGGTGAGATGTTCTTGATGACTTTATATAGTTGAAAAATAGAGGTTTGGAATGGCTCTTAGACGATGTGGGTTTCATTCCAAACCTCAAATTTAATGCTAAAAAACTTGTCTTTCATAGCTTTTGAAACCCTAGCTACGTACGCAGGCTTGTGTATACATACGCAAACATCAAACTTGCATACGCATATGCATGTATAAGTACACAGCTCTAGGTTGTCTGTGGCCTCTATTTTCCAAAAATATCTTTATTTTATTTATAAAAGAGTTACTTTTTTCACAAAAACATTCCTCAAGTCAAATTATAATCTAACCAGGCCTAAACCAACCTTGGGCTTTAGAATTTTACCATCATTGGAGAACGGGCACCTGAGTTGTAAGGAGTACAAAATACGGTGTCTATAGCATGTAACATGTGTAGAATAATAAATTGAACTGGTGCTATTTATGTTAATTAGCTTGGATTATTAAACATATAGGACATTAGTTCGACCAAGATATTTAGAGGTACTAAAATGGTTTTTCCTTGGAATTTTCATAATATTAGTTACGCTAAATTTCTCATTACGTTCTATTATGTATATAATTTTGAAAATCACAATTGGATACTACATAGACAATATTAATTCAGAATCATTATACGTGAAATTATACTAAATACAACATAAAATAAAAAGAATAGATTGGTCCAATAGTATCTCCTAAATTGAATGGAAATAGGTGGATGAGATCATTCAGCTAAATTACAATTTTTTAAGTTTAAGATCTTTGCATAAAAAATATCTGAATAGAAACTGTATGAAAAAAATATGCTCATTAGTTTAGAGAAAAATAACAGAAAAAAATCTAAATAATTTAATTTTAATGGAAAGCTAACAAAAGCAAAATTCAATTCTGATTCAAATTGAATTTTCTCTAAGCTTTGTTTTAATATATATATATATATATATATATATATATATATTACCTAGTTAGTAATGACCATTCTGTAGACACAACCAAGGAGTCACCACCCATTTTTATGGTCTAGGAACCATGAATAGTCGTCCTCTCGAGGAAGGACCTTTTGATTTTACTATCAGAGTATGGGTTTGGAATTTAGGTAAGATTTTGGGAAAGTGTTAGGCACCCAAAACCGCCCAACCCTAAGGTTGGCTTCCTCTCATTGTGTCTTTTGTCTTAACCCTATTAAAAGCATATTCAATATTGTATCTATACTCACACACACACACACACACTAACATACATTTAAGAATACAATCATGGCATTAATCATCCCAAAACCTAATCATTCATCTATCATGGCATATCATAACAATCTAGCATCATCTAGCATCATGTCATATCAACCTAGCATTCATCTAGGATCATGTCATCATATCACATCCAAGGTAGAAGCATGTAAACATTAAATCAAGGCAAAAAATAGGCAGCAAACAATCATGGTATAATCAAGGGTTCATTGGAAAACATTAAGAACACAAACATGCTTATTCAAATCACCATATCATGTTTATCAACCCTAAACAAGATTATGTCACAAACAAATGCATGTATATATGAATGCATGACTTACCTCACTTTACTGCATCTCAGCCCCTATGGCATTAATGCATGAACATGTGAATGTGTGTTCATGGCGTCAAAACAAAGAAACAAAAGATAAACCCTAATTTAATCATCTGAAAAATAAATAAACAAATAAACAATAAAGTAGAGACTTATATCTAGGAAAAAGGATTAAAACAGAGGCATAACATGTGAAATAAGCAAAGAAAGCAAAGCAAAAACTTGGATTAAGGTTTCTGGGCAACAGCCTATGTGCGTATGCAGAAGCTTGCAATGTAGGTCAAACACATGCATATGCATACTTTAACCTACATGCACATGCATAATGCATGCGTGCGTAGGCTTACTTAGAAACCCTAGCCCAAAAAACATAACAAGCACAAAAAAACACAAGAAACTTCAAAGTAATAAATCTAACAACCTAACATGCTTAGAAAAACAAAGGCTATCTAAAACTAAGCTATATAAACATATTTAACATAAAACAAGCAAAGAAACAAAATTAACAACAAGATGAAAATAGAAAAGAGAGAAAAGAGTTTAGAACTCAACACCTCAAAACAAAAGCTCCTAGATTTGATTTTTACCATTTCCCTCAGTCAAATCTATTCACAATTAAAAACAATAGCAATTAGTAATCTTAAACTCAAAGATCAAGGCCAGAAAAGGCCTCAATCAAATGAAAATTGACTTGAGGATGTTTTGTGAAAAACTCCCTCTTTGATTCACTATTTCTAGTGAATCTTAGTGTTTTCACTTAGTATTTCTATGTGTTTTGAAAAGGTTCCAAGTATGGCTATTTATATTGTGAAAATAAGGGTGTGGAATGGCTCCCAGATGATGTGGGATTCGTTCCAAACCTCAGTCTTTAATATAGAAAACTTTCCTTTCATAGTTTATGGAACCTTACATGCTCGTATAGGCTTGGGCCTACGTGCACATGCATCATGGCCACGTGCACAGGTTGGTTCCTGCATGTATAGGCCAAGGATTCCCTTGGCTTTGCTTTTCCAAAAATAGATTTATTTTCTCATTAAAATTTATATTTTTCATTTTAACATTTCTCAAGTCAATTTAACATCTGATGAAGGCATGAAGCCCTAAACCAACCTTGAGTTTTAGAATTTCAGCATCATTAGGGAATAGGAGCCCGAATGGTAAAAGGTACAAAATACGGTTATGGACACAAGGGGGGGGGGGGGGAGGGAGTCGCTAGCTAGTTATATGGTCTAGGAACCATGAATATAGCATCTTTGCAAGGAAAGACCTTTGATCTTACTACTAGAGTTTGGGTTTGGAGTTTAGGTATGCTCTTGGGAAGGTGTTAGGCACCCAAAATCGCCAAACCCTAAGGTTGGCCTCCCATCATTATGTATTATGTCTTAACCCTGTTAAAAACCATTTAAATACTTGCATTCTAAACTCTCACACACACACACTAACATGCATCTAACAAACAACATGGCACCTTCAACCCTAAACAAGCATACTTATCCATCCAAAATAAAAGAGAGCCAAACACACAAAAGAAAACCCTAACATTTAGCTAACATGCTTCAATATACATCTGAACAAGGCAGTAGCCCCAAACATGGCAGCAAGCATATCATTAAACAAAACAAAAACATCAACATACTAGAAACCCTAATCATACATCTAAAAACCCTAAGCTATATGCATGGACATTGCTAATGCATGACTTATCATTCACTTACATCTCAACAGCACAGCACCTATGGCATCAATCCATGAACATGTGGATGAATGGCATAGTATTAAAATTAAGAAAACCCTAAACTAAACCCTAATCTAGGCATGTGATAACAAATAAACATGCTAAAAGATAAACATATAGTTATGGGGTTTAAAAACATGTGGAAAGGAGGTTATACAGACAAACATGTGAAGGCAAAATCGAAACAAACAAAATAATAGGGTTTCTGGGTAATGACATCACACATGCTAGAACAAGTCTGCATATGCATGAGTTTAGCTTGCATGCGCAAGCAAGATCATGTGTACGCAGATCCTTACCCAAAAAACCTAATTTACATTGAAACAGAGTAGAAGAAAAACAAAACATAAAATCTAGCAACCTAACATGCTTAAAGATATAGAGAAAACCTAAAACTAACCTAAACAAACATAAAAAAACAAAGAAATAGATTAAAACAAGGATTAAAGCAGAAAATAAAGAAAGAAAAGTTTTAAAGCATACCTTAAAAGTAAAAGCTCCTAAACTTGATTTTTGACCATTCCCCTCAATCAAATTTATCACAATTCAATAAAATAGTTATTAGTAATCTTAAACTCGAAGGATTAGGAAAAAAAAAGGTCCCAATCAAATAAAAATGACTTAAGGGAGTTTTGTGAAAAACTCCATTTTCACTATTTTCTAGTGAATCTTAGGTTTTTCCCATGAGATTTATGTGTGTTTTGAAAATGTGCCATGTAAGGCTCTTTATAGTGGAAAAATGGGGTTTGGAACGGCTCTCAGACGATGTAAGATTCATTCCAAACCTCAGCCATTATTGCAAAAAACTTGCCTTTCTTATGCTTCTGAAACCTTAGATGCATATGCGAGAATAGGCCTGCGTATGCATGCATTGGCTCACCTATGCAGGTCGCGACCCACATGCGCATGAGGGTCACTTTGTTCAATTTATTTTCAAAAATAGTTTTTTGCTCTTTAAAAAGGTTATATTTTCCATTTTAACACTCCTCAAGTCAATTTAATATCTAACTGGGCTTTGAACTGGCCTTGGGCCTTAGAGTTTGAGTGTCACAGTGGAACAGATGCCCGAGTTGGAAGGGGTACAAAATGCGGTGTAGACAAAGGTTGCTCTTACAAGCTAACGCAACAAACAACAAAAGGATATAGTCTCTATGGTGTCCATCTGGGGCTCTTATGTCAAACTTCTCTAGGTGACTTGTTCCTCTTGTCTTTTTCACTTCTTTCTCTACCTTTTTGGACAAGACTCTTGACTCGAGTTGGCCTTGGCCTCTTTCTCTATCACTAACTCTACCTTTTTCTACCATGCCTGCATGTTCAATTCTCAAAGGATATGTGCACGAATAGGATTCACTAGGGATGGTGAAAAACTCGCTGAGGAGTGGATGTGCATAGGGAGGAATCTTCTACCTCTCATTACTTGCTTGGAGTTGAGAAACTAGCTGAGGAGTAGTAGGAATGGACTCGCTGAGGAGTAATGTATGATCCATTGGAGAAGAATCTTTTGCTTCCTTCATGTTTTGCCAAGGATTTTAAGGAAGAATCTTTTGCTTCCTTGCTGGGGATTTTGGTGTATTGGACTGATTGGGGATACTTTGGGGAAGAATCTTTTGCTTCTTTATTGAGATTGCTTTAATGTACTTAGGCCCATCAAGGAAGAATCTTCTGCCTCCTCCATGGGGATGATGTTGTTAAGGAGTAATACTCAAGATGCTTGAACTACTGGGAAATAATCTTCTACTTCCCTACAAGGGTGTTGCTTTGAGATGCTTGAATATTGAAATATTGAGGAAAAGTCTTCTACTTCCCTACGGAGGATGGTGTTTGATATGTTTGATCTACTTGAAGAAAAATCTTTTGCTTCCTTTATTGAAGATATTGCTTGAAATGCTTGAAACATTAAGGAAGTGTCTTCTGCTTCCTTACTGAGGATGATGTTTGGTAGGTTTGATCTGCTGGGTAATGATTCTTAATGTGCTTGAACCATAGGGGACTTTTCTAATGAGCTTGAACCACTGGGGAATTCTTTTCTTTTGATAATTTGTGTTTAATTGCGGGAGTCTTGATATTTCCCTCCTTCGAAAGATTTTTTTTTTTCTTTTTACTTTTTATTTTTATTTTTTTTTATAACTAAACTACACGTAGTTTTGCCATCAAGTGTGTACCCACCTTTTCATTTTCTCTAACGGTTACCTCATCTCCCTCACCTTTTCATATTCTTCATATCTCCTCTCTCTTTTCTCTCTACAAAAACCTCCCTCCCATCTTACTTTTCCTCACACTTTCTGACTCTCTCATTTTATCAAACTCCCTTATTTCCTCATTTTCTCTCTTTCTCTTATCATCTCCTCCAATGGCACCCAAGGCCAAGAATCCTCCTATGTCCTATCTTCTAATGCCTTCCATCTCACCTGTTGGAGTGGAGCCACGAGGTTGGTAGGACCTCCCCCACTGACATATCAACCAGAGAATCACATTTCCATGGGTGAATCTGTAAGTTTTTCATTTTTTTTTCTCATTTTCAAGTTTCTCTCTGATCTTTGGTTTTAATGTGTTTCTAGCTATGTGAATGCTTGGGTTCTGCTGTGGGATGGGTTTAGGTGAAAACCTGATGTCTTAGGAAGGGTAGGAACATGTTTAGGATTGATTTTGGATGATGCCTCCTTGAAAGTGTCGAAGAACTACTTCTGTCTATATTCTTGCATGCGTGGACTCAAGCTTGCGTATGTAGCTAATATTCATGCGTACACAACTTTGTTCTTGCGTACGCAGGGTCTTGTCTACATGCATGGGCTTTGACCCATATACGTGAGACACCTGACAAAAGCTTTGCTCTGCCCATTTTTACTCCTTTTTTTAGCTGTTTCACTTCCATATGCAATTCTAACACTCCTTTTTGTCATTTTTTACATCTGAATATCACTATATCATTCTCTTTATCTTCACTCAAAACACCATATTCATTGAATTTCACTTGAATCATGATTCTAATGACATTTTCCTCTTTTCCTCTTTTTTTTTTTTTTTTTTTTTTTTTTTTTTTTTTTTTTTTTTGGGTGCAGTCATCAACCCCTTATGCTGGTAGGGGAAGTATCAATAAGGTTGTGGAATGGTTCAACCTTCTTGCCATCGAAACCAGAGGCTATATTCGGGCGGCGGGCTTTGAGCCTATCGTCAATCTCCTTCTCAAAAAGTCTATGAGTGCCATCCCGGTGTAGTGTCTCATTGAGAGGTGGTGGGATAACACCCACACCTTTCACATCACCGAGTAGGAGATGACGATGACTCCCTACAACTTCTACTGCATGGTCGGCCTTAGCTTTAAGGGGGCCATCATCAGTTTGGATGACATGTCGAGCGTGCAGCTGGGTATCGACATGTTAGGGAGGAAGTACTCCATTGAGACCATTTGCCACTTCGACTTGGTGTCGAATTACATGTTCCTCCCACAAAAGACCACAAAGGAGTGTGTTTGCATGGCTAAGGCTTTCCTTCTGCACTTGCTAGGGGCCTACCTCTTTACCAATGGTGGGAAAATGGTATCTTTGAGGTAGCTTACACTCTTCCAGGATTTCGGAGAGGTACAGAGGGCCAACTGGGGGTAAGCATGTCTTGCTTATCTTTACTCCACCCTCGACACTCGCAGTCAAGGCACTTTGTGGCAGCTTGTGAGGCATTGGAGGCTCCTTGAGGTTAGTTCTCTTTTCATTCTTTGCACTTTTATTTGTAGCTTGTAGTCTTGCAAACTGTATTGCCTTGAAAAATATCATCTTGCATCTGCCATCTTGCAAACTATCATTTTGCAAACTATTATCTTGTATCCAACCTGTGGGTTTGTGCTTCCCTTTTTTTTTTTTTTTTTTGGTAGTGGTGGGAGGTTAGGTATGGCCTCACAACTTCGGGCACTGACCTAGTTAGTTCATGTTTCTTTTCATGTATTTCCCCTAGAATATTCTCCTCCAAACCTTTTGTCTTTATAGGTGAACTAGGCCCCATGGGCCGACCAGCCCCTTCTTGCTACCCGAGACTTAGAGCCTGCTGCTCTTGTTGCTTCAGAGATTACCCAACCCTTTGAAGGAGCGAGTTTAAGGGCTCTATATCTGGCGAAAAGGGTGAGGTGCGAGTTCGTAGGTATGGATGATCCACAAATTCTGAGGGATCCAAATGAGTTCATGCTTGAGGGGTTGGACTATGAAGAGTTCAACCTAATTCACCTCATGCTTCTCTCACTGTCCAGGTATATGTTCAAACTCTTATCCTTCTTCTCTCTCTTCTTCCTTGGTTTGTCATGACTACTAATGCGGGGAATTGTGATAGGGGGGACTTGCTATCGGTGAGCCCATTGATCCTCCACATATCCTTTGGACGGTCTATGCCTATGGTGCGGATGGCTTTGCTTGGGAGTGTGTCGTGCCCCACAACCCTAATGTCATGGGCTATCCTTTCCCTCCCAACACTCGAGCAGTGAGTTCTTTCTTTGTTGCCTAACTTCTCTTCTCGTTTCAATCACTAACCCTTTTATTTTCAAATTGTAGCCTACTATCCAAGAGCATGAGAAGTGGTATGGCTGGCTGGGAATCTCAAGTTGGAGGTGACCAAATACTTGAAGGAGCTGTATGGTCCTGAAGGAGCGGCCCACCTAGGCGGTGGTGGTGATGATGATGATAATGATGATGATGATGGAGAGGAAGAGGACTCAAAGGCGACCCCTAGCTACAAGCCAAGGAAGAGGCGGCATCGTTGATTACCTGTAATTACAGCATATACACAACACACAGCTTTTTCTTTTTTTGCTTTTAATGTCTTTTTACTCTAATTAGGTTTGGTTTGAGACAAAGGATTGTATTTGAGAGCATCTTTTTACATTTATGCTTTTTATTGGAGCTTAATACCTGATTTACAAAATAATGATAAATTGTATGTTTCTATACAACTTTGCTTCTTTGATGCTTGCAATCTTGTGCTTGGAATATGTCTTGAAAGATTCTTTAGGTCACAGGAACCCTAGGAATGCTTGGGAGTGGAAAAAATATACTCAAAACAGGGGAACATAGGCCTTTGCCAAGTGCCATGCGTATGTGGAGATGAGCTTGCATATGCAGCTTTGACTTTGCATACGTAGGGTTGATTCCGCGTATGTGGGCCGCAAATCAGAAAACGACTTACTTAGGTATAAAAGTAACCATTTAGGTCCAAAACCTTCACCAACATATTTCCAACCTAGAGAATACTTTTATGAGGTCTTCTAATGGCAGAAAACTCTACTCTTGATGTCTTCACTTGGATTAGGAAGCTTGGTCCCGATTTCAAGGATTCTGTTGCTCCTTATGGCCTTTCTTGCATCTTCCCTTACCATCAAATTAGGGTGGATGAGCCCCTCCTATGTGCTGCTGCCAACTATTGGGTTCTTTCTCGACATGTATTCTGCTTCAACGGAATATAATTATGCCTTACTATTGAGGAATTTGCTGCTATCATGGGTGAGACAAAGATTGATGATCTTATCTTTCCTACCATGGGTGGGGATCTTCCTTCCTTGCTACGAGTTGTGTTAGGCATCCCTAAAGCTACAGCCAATAGGTGGTGTGTTTTTGGCAAATTCAACCTTAGGTTGGTCTTTGATTACTTTTCTAGTCCGGGCCTACTTGAGGTTGAGTGGCCACAATCATACTACCTTCGTGCCTTTTGCTTATGTGGCCTTGTGAGGTATTTCTTGGTTCAACAGTTATATTGTGTGGACTTTCAAATGTGTATAGAGGCTTATAAGCTAAAGAAGGGAAATCCAATGGGCTTGATCTTGGCGGAAACTCTCGATGTTTTGGATGCCTTTCAAAGGAGGGAAGCAAGCTTCTTTTTGGGAAGTCCTCTTCTTCTTTAGTTATGATCCTTAACTTTTGCCTAGGTTCTCAACCTAGCAGGATCCCTCTAATTTTGCATGGATTGCCTTGCGATTTTCAACCCATCGAGGTACCTTATATCGTCTTTCATCTTTATTATTTTTTCTCACTCATGCTCTCCACTTTTCGTTTTCTCCCTCTCTTATCTTTTTTTTATTTTTTTTTTTTTATTTTTTTTATTTTTTTTTAGAGGCTTCGGTTGCTTCATCCTCTTATAGTGCCCTTCAGCACCTACATTCCTAGGCTTCTTAGGGACTGCCAACTTCAAGATGTTTTGGGCTTTGAAGCTTACATGGAGCTAATGGGTCGCCTCATGGAGACCAACATTCAGTGGATCATGGAATGATGGCATATCTCAAGCATGGTCCACAGTTGTTGCAAGGACCATTATGTGACTCTAGTTGGGCTTTGTTACTACTCTTACTGCTCCACTTGTCTTATCTCAAGGCAATTTGGAGAGTGCTAAGGAGCTCCTGATGATGAAGGTGCTTTCCACACTACAGTGTTCACAAATAGGATCTTAGGCAAGATTAGTGAAGCTTGGCCATGCAGTAGGGTGACAAAAGATATTATTCCTCCCAAATACATCTACCCCACTGCAAGTTACAAGCAATGATTGAAGGATGACATGAAGTGGATTCTAAAGGATGAGAAAGCTTCCATGAAGACTTGCAAGAAGATAAGAAGGACCAAGTGACTGCCTTGATATTCCCCATGTGTTACTTTTCTGCATTTTTATGATTCTCAAATTTTTCTTTTTTTTGAATTTAATAAATGATTGGATGCTCCAAATCCCCTATGAAAACAAACTTATGATTTTTTAATTTGAGCAATGAAAGAATTTACCTTTTATTACCTTTGCTTATTGTCATCTCATTTATTCATATTTTTTCTTTTTTCCTTTGCCATGTAATTTTTGCCCATGACATCCTTTGAGGAATTTTCACCATGCCCATTGTCTTTTCCTCTAAATTTTGCCAAGACCACCGTTTTCAGGTTTTCAATCTAGTGGGGTTCTTTTGTCTTAATTTTTGCCTAGGCCACCCTTTCAGGTTTCCAACCTAGCAAGTTTTTTTTTTTTTTTTTTTTTTCCCTCTCTTTTAAATGTGGTATTTCTGGAGTCTATCCATGTTAATGGGGCGGAGCATCTCTTCCCCATCCAAATCTGTGATTCTTGTAGTGCCTCCAAACATGATCTTCTTAATGATACAAGTCCCCTTCTTTAAGGTTTCTTGGTTTCACTTTCTTGTTAAATGCTCTAGCAACCCTTTTTTGGTACCCTTATGCATGGTATTATGCCCTAACCCTCTTCTCATCTATCAAGGCCAATTGTTCATATCTCACCTTAGCCCAATCCTCTTCTAAGACCTTGGTTTCGACCAATACTCTCAAAGATTGTATCTCCACCTTAATAGGGAAACACCGCCTCACTATCATAAACCAAAGAGTAAAGTGTTGCCCCAGTCGATGCACGGATAGAAGTCCTATAACCCCACAAGGCAAATGGAAGCTTCTCGGCCCAATCCTTGTATGTCAGCGCCATCTTGGCTAGGATGTTCTTCACATTCTTATTAGCTACTTCTACGGCCCCATTAGCTTGTGGTTGATATGGCGAAGACTTATGATGCTCAATATGGTATTCTTCCATAACCCTTTGGACTTCACCTTCAAAGTGGGAACCATTATCAGAAATGATCTCTTGAGGTACCCCAAACCTACATATTATATTGTTTTCTAAGAACCAAGCCACATGTTTAGCCTTCAACACAGAATATGAGGCCGCTTCCACCCACTTAGTGAAATAGTCAATTGCCACTAAAATGTACTCATTCCTATTTAAAGCCTTAGGAGCTATTCTTCCAATCACATCTATGCCCCAAACTGATAAAGGCCATGGAGAGATCATGCTATACAACTCACTAGGCAAAACATGGTTCAAATTGGCGTGTGTCTAATAATCATGGCAACTCTTCACATATTCCACCCAATCAATCATCATCGTATTCTAGTAGTACCCCAAGGCTTTAAGTTTTCTTCCTTCACTTTCCACAATTTTTGTGCTTGGGCTATAACCAAAGTTGAATCTCCAAAGACTTCGGCCTCTTTTACCCCCAATTCTCAAAGAGCCTCCATTCCAGGAATGCAAACCTCATATTCAGCCATGTTGTTAGTCACTCCAAAGTTCAATTTGATTGCCAAAGGTATGTGAGATCCCTCAGGAGTGATCAAGAGTATTCCTATCCCATTTCCATATTGGTTTACGACTCCATCAAAGTACATCTTTCATGTTCCTACCTCAACATTCAAAATATCTTCACCCGAAAAGTCTTCTTTGCCATCTTCCCCCTCTATAGGATTCTTGACACAGAAATTTGACACGATGCTTCCTTTGATAGCTTTCCTAGCCACATACTTCAAGTTGAATTCTGCTAGCAAAATCAACCATCTTGAAAATCTTTCACTTAAGGTGGGTTTCTCAAAGAGGTACTTTAATGGGTCTATTCTTGCCACCACCCATATTTGGAAGGGTAAAACGATATGTCTCAATTTTTTTAAGGGCCAAACAAGTGCAAAGCATGACTTTTCTATGGGAGTGTACCTAGTTTCCTAATCATGGAATCTTTTCCTCAAGTAGTAAACGGCACTTTCATTCTTCTCATCATCTTCTTGTGCAAGCATACTTCCAACCGCATCTCCTATGATGAAAAGGTATAGGAGTAAGGGTTTTCCATGTTGCAAAGGCACTAGGATAGGTGGGTGGAGAAAATACTCCTTGATAAGTTTGAAGGCTTTTTGGCACTCATCGTTCCATGTATATGGTTCATTCTTCCTTAAGAGTTTGAAGATGGGCTCATAAGTGAAAGTGAGCTTGGCAATAAATCAACTAATGTATTATAGTTGACTTAAGAAACCCCTAATCTCTTTCTCACTTTTGGACAGAGGCATCTCCAATATGGCTTCGATCTTGGATGGGTCAACTTCTATCCCTTTATCACTTACTAGGAATCCTAACAATTTTACTACGGTTACTCCAAAGGTTCACTTTTGTGGGTTCAATCTCAATCTATATTCTTTAATCCTCTCGAAAACTTTCTCAAGTTTATGGTGTGGCTTCCTATATCTATGGATTTCACTATCATGTTGTCGACATACACCTCTACCTTGTTATTTTCTTCATCGATGATGGCGCATGTCCCACTCATCTTCATCATGGTCCTCATTGCTTTAGCATCCATGTATTTCACCCATTTGACCTTTTCTTGTACTTCTTTGATCACCACAATAGACTTCTCCTTAAAAGTGAGTTTTTCATTAAAGAACATTTCCCAACCCGGATACACCCTTCCATCTTTACCTACCCAAGGTTCGGGGAAGCCACAATAAAGGAGGTCTCCTCCTTCTTTCATGAAATTCCCATTGAGGGTGCCATGGTTTTTCTTGATTTCGTCGTAGCCTTCAAGGAATCCTAGACCCTCATTGGTCACTTGAGTCTTGATATTAGGGAACTCGACTACCCTCTTTCCTTCTTTTCCAAGGCCCATACCAGGCATGTATCCCATGTTCTTCATCATTGAAATCACCTCATGGCTACAATATGGGAACAAATCAATAGCATACTTTTCATTCTTCAATCCATAGTCGACCATATTCACAAACTCAAAGCCACTCATTTCAAGTACACTCCTTCCTTCCTCCAGTCCACAAACTGATGCTAGGATTTTACCATCTCCAAGTACTATGGCAATCCCTCCCTTCCATGGGATCTTCATTTTTTGGTGTAGTGAGGAGGGGATTACCCCCATTAGGATGAAGCCAAGCCCTTCCCAAGAGAAGGTTGTAATTTGAGGTGATGTCCATGACATGAAACTCCACAATGGTTTCCATTGGCTCGATTTTGCAAGGAGCCTTGAAAGTACCCATGACCTTCCTTGAAGTGTTGACATATGCCATTACAGTCAAAGGAGAAGGAATGACAATCTCCATGTCTAGGCCAACAGTGAGGGCGGTCCTAAAAGGACAAACATTCAAAGCGGATCCATTGTCAATAAGAACCATTGGAACCTTGGCACTCATGCATTCGATGGTGATTTGTAAGAGTCTAGTGTGAGTAACCTTCAGCTCCCATTAGAGATAAGACTTCTTTTGGTGTAGTTTCTATAGGTACTTCTTTTCCATTCAAGGCATCCAATAGAGCCTTACAATGTTTTTGAGAGGCCATGAGCAAGCCCTATACGGACACATGAGCTTGGGTCTTCTTCAATTGCATCAAGACCCTATCTTCTTCTTCTTCTTTTCCTCTAGGTTCCATGGGCATGGATCCTTTCCCTAGATCCCTACCAGGATGATCCTTTTCTAAAATGGATGGCTTGTAGTGCTTCCCACTCCTAGTGATATTTTCTACATTGTCCTCCAAAACTTTTTTCTTCAATTCTATCACTCCTTTAGGAAGTATTCCCCATATTGCTTTTGCTTCCTTTAGGAATTCATCTTTTTCATGCCATATTCCTTGGACTTCCATGGCATTAATGTTGACATTTGTAGTTTCTATCAACTTTGAGCAATCCCATTCAACTTCATCTACTTATATCCAATTTTGATATGGAGGGGGAGCCCTATGGTAATCAGGAAAAGGGTTCTTTCTAATGTTGGGTTTAGTGATGATGTTGGGATTTAGAAGGGTTCCATTATCTATGAGGTCTTCTATCTCGTGTTTGAGGCAAAGCAATTGTCAGTTTTGTAGCCAGATTTCTGGTGGTAGTGGCAATATTCATTGAGGTTCCAAGAGGGAGGTATGGGATTAGGCATAGGTGTGGGGTCTAAAGGCTTAATGAATCCTTTGGAGTATAGGTTCTCATATGCTTTGGTGAGGGTCATTCCTAGGTCGGAGAATTCTCGGCGAGCTTTCTTTGGGTAGGCTAGTGTTTGTTGGGGTATGATGGCACTCACATTTATCGGATTGGGTGCTTTAGTGGTGGTTCCTCCTCCATATGTCTTCTTGGTTGGAGGCTTGCTTTCTCCTTTCTCCAATTGTCCATTGTTGAGAGCATCTTCAATTCTTGTTCCACAATCGCACAATTCTCCAAATGAACTAATAGGTGATGACAAAAGCCTACTATTATAAACTAGAAGCAAGTTCTTGATGATCATGTTGATTTGGTCCTTCTCATTTGGCCTATTGACCATTCTAGACGCCTTGTTCTTCCATCTAGTCATGTACTCAAAAAATATCTCCCCTACGCCTTGTTTGGTAGTCTCTAAATCCCATAGAGTCACATCAATCATAGTGTTAAAGATGAATTGGTCCACAAACAACTCCACTAGCTCATTTCACACCTTAGTTTTGCTTGGATCAAGACTGTAGTACCACCTTGATGCACCTCTTATGAGTGAGAGAGGAAACATATGCAAAGTTTGCTTCTCATCTAGCCCTTTCATTTCTGCAATGCTTAGGTATCTTCTTATGTGTTGTTTTGGATCCCTAGTCCCATCAAATTTTTTTGCATCGGAGATCTTGAATTTGGGAGGCAATGCAATAAGAGCCTTTGAGCTTACTCTCCCTATGTTATAGAGATAGTCATCCATTCCTTGTGCCTTACAAAAGGCAAGTTGTTTCTTCTACATTTTTTCCCTCACAGCGATAGCTTCCATAGTGAGCTTCTCAAATTGCTTGTTTCTTTCACACTCTACTTTGTCTCTTTTATCCCATTCTTCATCTTCCTCTTCATCATTGTGGATTTCCACATGTGTGGATTTCTTAAGCTTAGATTCTTCCAACCTAGTGAGGCATCCTCCCATTTTCTTGAGAGCTTCTCCATGTTTGTCCAAAGCCTTAAGGATCCTTTGTACCAATGGGTCTTACATGGAGGTAGCCATTGTCTCTTGGGGGTTTTCTTCCTCTTGGCATGTATCTTCTATCTTGATCAAGTGCTTTCCTTTCTCTTGAATCCGAATGGGAGTGGGGACGCATTTTCTTGACATGAATGGTGAAATGATGATTGAAAAGAAGCCCTATTTTCATTAAATTCATGTCCCAATTAAAAGGTTCCTTTTACTCTTAAGATGTTCTTGGAAAATTCTTAAGTTAATTCTAATGGAGGCCCAATTACAATATCACTCTCTCTTATGGATCCTTGCCCCTTGTTTCATTAGGCTTTGGTCCATTCAAGACCATTCTCACGACTGGAACTCACGAGCATCTCGCGATTGGAACTTGCAAGTGGCTCACGACTGATGACTCACCAAAATGCCACACGTGTGAAGCATGCAGGAAGTTGAAGGGTCACAATAGTTGGAGCACTACAAGACAAAATAGGACAGTCTGGCCAGTCAGTTATTTCATGACTTAAACTCACGACTCATCCCAATCACAAGTTAGTCCCTAGAACACCCTATTTTGCAGAAAAATGACTTTTTACTTTCCTCATGTACCCTACTATAAATACCCTTATACCCACGAAATGTAGAGAGCTCCTAGAGAGAATTTTAAGAGAGAAACCTTAGAGAACAACAAGATTGACTCATCCACAATCTTATACCTTTGATTCTCAAATTCCTCTACTCTTACCCTCTCCATTGACATACCCTTGAGAGGTTTATTAGCCAAATCCTTATATCAAAGAGGAAGTTTTTTGGTGCTTGGGAAACAGTTCAGAGAGGACCAATTCATTTGGTTGATGCAATGGACTTATTGCAGGATTTAGAAAGCTAAAGAAGACACGGTTAAGCTTAACCTTGTTAGAGGAAGAAGCTTGGATGGCTTAGATGCATTAGGTAGATTAGGCTTGGAGGGTCTATTGCTATTCATGTATCCCAACCCAACTTTATTCTTTAGTGGATCATTTTACCACTTGGAGGGAGGCGGAGAGGTTTTTTGCCGAGTTCTTCAATTTCTTCTTTGATAATACGTGTCAGTGTTATCTTTGTGTTTACATCTCTCTAACCCTTACTCTTGCCTTTTAATTGCTGTTGTGTTGTGATTAATTATGGTTTAGAGTAGTTTTTTTTTATTTAGGTATTGCTTTTACTTATCTTTCCACACATCTATTGTTTGAGTATAAGTTTGTGTTGGTATCTTTGAAATTGGGGGTCTAACATGCACTAGAGTTTTACACACCAAGTGAACTTTCAATTAGTATCAGAGTGGATACACTTTGTTGGATTTCTATATCCTAAGTGTGATCCTTGACCCTAGAATGGATAGGTCTCAATCCCTAAATGCACCTCCCTTATTTGATGGGAGTAATTATGCCTTTTGGAAAGTGCATATGCATGCATTCTTGTGCTCTATTGATGAGAGCGTATGGGATGCCGTTGAGAACGGTTAGACTAGGCCAAAGGCTACCAAATCTACTTGGGATAAGGCAGCCCTTGCAGCGGACAATGCTAATAGTAAAGCTTTGAATGATATATTTTGTGGTGTCTCACTCGATGAATGCGTCCTTATCTCTACAACGTTGAAAAATATAGGCTTTATCTCAATCAGGAAGCACCCAGGCCAGGCCGAATATTTAGGCCAATCGAAAATGCTAATCGGCACTGGCCATATGCCGATTGACACTCCAAGAGTGCCGATAGGCCCTCTTGGGTGCCAGGTTTGCGTTTGAATTTTGGCCCAATTTGGACTCCTTTTTTGAAGATTTTTGAGCCGGGAAGTGCACCTGGATGCGTTTTTAATCCGTATTCTAAAAATTAATCCCTTTTTCTTGATAGCTAGGTCTTTAAAGTGATAATTATCTTGTGGATAAATATTCCAAACAGACTTGATTATCCACAACTTCTTTATTATCTGATCATCCACTTTATTCTCATGCAAGCAGGTCTATTTTTGACACTAACCAACAACCAATCACAAAATTATTTAATTAATTTTAATTATTTAACCAATCAGAATTAATTTAAATTAATCATGTGTGATCGGTTCCACCCAAACAAAATGCATGTAGATCGTGAAAAACTTGATCTCATGATTTTTTTTTTTAATTCGACGATCAGATTTGGGAATCAGACATAATGATGTGATCATTAGAATCTCAAGATCATTTTTATGATATGCAATGAATGAAATAATGCATGTAATGCAACTCTAAATTTTGGGTATATGAATGGTCACTCTAGTTATCTCCCAAGATTAAATTATGGGTGCAAAATCAAGTGTCTACAAGGGAGGGAGTCACCACTTAGTTATATGGTCTAGGAACCATGAATATAGCTTCCTTTCGAGGAAAGACCTTTGATCATACTACCAAAGTTTGGATTGGAGTTCAGGCATACTCTTGGGAAGGTGTTAGGCACCCAAAATCGCACAACCCTAAGGTTGGCCTACTATCATTGTGTCTTATGTCTTAACCCTATAAAAACCATTTAAATACTTGCATTCTAAACTCACACTCACATTAACATGCATCTAACAAAAAACATGGCACCTTCAACCCTAAACAAGCGTAGTTATCCATTCACAAAACAAAAGAGAGTCAAACATACAAAAGAAAAACCCTAACATTCATCTAACATGCTTCAATATACATCTGAACAAGGCAGCAGCCCCAAACATGGTAGCAAGCATATTATCAAAAAAGAAAAAGAAAAAAGAAATCAACATACTAAAAACCCTAATCATACATCTAAAAAACCTTACCTAAATGCATGGACATTGCTAATGCATGACTTACCCTTTACTCACCTCTCAGCAACACAGCACCTATGACATCAATGTATGAACATGTGGATGAATAGAATAGCACTAAAACTAAGAAAACCCTAACCTAAACCCTAATCTAAACATGTGATAACAAGTAAACATGCTAAAAGGTAAACAGACAGTTATGGGGCTTAAAACATGTGAAAAGGAGGCTATACAGACAAACATGTGAAGGCAGAATCAAAACAAACAAAAAATTAGGGTTTCTGGGTAACGGCATCATGCATGCTAGAACAGGTCTGCATATGAATGAGTTCAGCCTGCATGCGCAGGCTAGATTATGCATACACAGATCCTTACCTAAAAAACCTAACATGCTTAAAGATATAAAGAAAACCTAAAACTAACCTAAACAAACATAAACTAAACAAAGAAATAGATTAAAAAAGGATTAAAGCTGAAAATAAAGAAAGAAATTTTTTAAAGCATACCTTAAAAGAAAAAGCTCCTAGGCTTGATTTTTGATCGTTCCTTTCTATCAAATCTATCACAATTCAATATAATAGTGATTCGTAATCTTAAACATGAAGAATTGAGGACAAAAAAGGTCTCAATCAAATAAAAATGACTTGAGGGAGTTTTGTGAAAAACTCTCTTTTGATTCACTATTATCTAGTGAATCATAGGTTTTTCCTATGAGATTTCTATGTGTTTTGAAAATATGCCATGTAAGGCTTTTTATAGTCGAAAAAAATGGGGTTTGGAATGGCTCCTAGACAATGTGGGATTCATTCCAAATCTCACCCATTATTGTAGAAAATTTGTCTTTCTTATACTCTTGAAACCTTAGCTATGTACTCAAAAACGGCTTTGCGTAAACATGCATTGACTTGCATATGTAGGCCGCGACCCACATGCTAGGCCAAGGACCGCTTTGGTCAATTTATTTCCAAAAATAGATTTTGGCTCATTAAAAAAGTTATATTTTCCATTTTAACACTCCTCATGTCAATTTAATATTTGATTGGGCTCTAAATTGGCCTGGGGCCTTAAAGTTCGAGCATCATTGGGGAACGGGGACCCGAGTCGTAAGGGGTATGAAATGCGGTGTCTATACGTACTGATAGTCATGGTAAATTACATAAACAACTTATAAATTTGAATTATTTTTAGTTACAAAAAAAAAAACGACTCATAAATATAAAATCATTCAAACTCTATTTTCCTCTAATTTTATATATAGAGTTAGATATATGATTATATATTTTTTTTTATGGTTTATTTATATTAGACTCCTCATTTTCTACATTGAATTAACTCACTTGGCACAAAATTAGACTATAATTGCATTCAAATTATATTTGAAATCTAATTGGATTTTCTCTTAGCTTTGTCTATATATATAGTTTGAAACCCTATGCATATACATGGATACACTTAAAAATATACAATAAGATGTATAATATAATTCCTATATATATAATTTAAATACTATTGATAGTCATTCTTATATTTTGTTAACTCTTTAAAAAGTCTTGTAAGAATATTATTAGGTATAAAATGTAATCTATCCATATATATATATATTGTTCTTATCTTTTTCTCCTATAATTTTGTAAGTTGATAAAAATCCTAGTTAGTTTTTTTTTTTTTTTTTTTTTTTGATTTCCTCTTCACATGCCACTTATTTTTTAGATTTAGATTTTAGTTTCTCACTTACGCAAATTTATAGATAAAAACAAAATTTATTTGTTCTTATCAACTATATATTGCTTTATCACTAATTTTTAGATAAAAATAACAAAAAAAATTTAGGTACTTGCTAACGCTATCTCACCAAATTTTAAATTTAATAATAATAAATAAATAAAAAAACAAAGTGGATAGTTAAGAAGAGTTAGACATTTACATGTGAATGAGTTAGGAAGAGTTAGACGTGTTTAGAGAGTTATATACTTATATTTTTTTGATTATTGAGATAAAACCAATCTTCATTAAGAATGAGTTATAGTATAATAGTAATTCCTAATTAGCTTAAATGGGTAATCTATAATCTCCCTCTCTCTCTCTCTCTCTCTCTCTCTCTCTCTCTCTCTCTCTCTCTCTCTCTCTATATATATATATATATATATATATATATATATATACACACACACACATACATACATACTAGTTGCTAACTCATGTGATGCACGGAATAGTTGAATAAAAGTTTTAAATTTTTACTTTGCTTGAAGTTGTGAAGTTTTAAATTTTCACTTTGTTTAAAGTTATGATCACTTGAAAATAAAAGTTACAATTAAAAAGGGGAAAAAATACTAATAACAATGATAAGTCCAACACCAATAATAATTTGATATTTCTTTGCAATCAATAATAGTTTGTTATACCTAAATTTTATGCTAAAGATGACATTAATTAATAATTATTCCCAATACCTAAAAATCATACACTGATAGGTCAAGAATGTATTGACCCCTTGTGATGAATTAACCAATTAATTAGCTAAGTTAATTAATTAATTCAATTAGCATGCAATAAGTGTGGTAGCACAAACAAATCACCAACTAAGTTAAAATGTAACAGAAAATAAATTGACATGGTAATTTGTTTACGAATGGGGAAAAACTACATGGTAAAAACCTCACTGGGTGATTTTAAGGTCACCAATCCCAAGAATTTACTATTATCACAACAAGCAGTTACAAATAAAGGAATTCTAGTACCTTATACCAACATACAGTTGAACCCTTACCCCAATACCCAATTGGACTTGTTCTGTAGTGACAATCTCTCCTTTCATTGCACGGCTCCCAGTACGTGACTAACCAATTGATGCGTGGATTCCAGTACGTGGCTTACTCACCAACTTTAAAAGGATGTTGGCTGCAAAGTTCTTCAGTTCATCAACACGATAAAGATCTCAAGCTCCTTGGTTACAAAACCCTAAAGTGTACAAACACAACAGCTTCTTGAATAGAAAGATGAACTAGGGCATATGTCTCCGGTTCACAATATGCTTGTGAAAAAATTTTGCATTGAGTTGCATCTGCTATGACGACCCTTAAAACAATCCTTATATATGTTTAGGGTTGTGAGAAAAGAAAACCCAAACATCTATTCACAGATTGGAGTGAAATCAGCTCTGAAAAACTGATTTTCATAAACCTCGATAAATACCCTATCTGTTGAGCAACTGTTGAGCATCGGGCTGAAATAGCTGTTTAAACCTCGATAGATACTAGCTGTCAAGATTTAAAATTCAGCACTTCTTTATTTGTTTCTTGGATAGACTTTAACACTTGAACTTGAAATCTTGTTCCTTGAAACATTAAACACATCCTAGATCTACTCAAGTACAAGTAAAGTGCATTTTGTCAAAGGATTAACTGGTTCTATATTGACATATATTCCTAACAATAATTCACATATGTCCTAACATACACAATAGGAGCAATATTTTTTAAAACATATTAAGAAATTATTAACAGACCTGGAGTAGCAATTATTAAGTTTGCAGCTCTTTATCTAAAAGATGAAAGTAGGACCTGCAATGAAAGTAGGACATGTAAAATAAGTATTTTATAAGTTATTAAAATGTGAAGGGAATAATATAGATAATCTAATATCAAAAAAATATGACTCAACCTATTTTATAATTAAAAAAAAAAAAAATCAATCAATGAGTAACGGAAGAGAAAGTGACATGGGGTGGGAAATTACTTGATAAAAAGAAGTTTTAAATTCCTAAATTGCCCAAATCCAATCCAGTTTTTCCTTTTTTATTTATTTATTTATTTATTTTTAACTCTTATCTTGAATTGTTCTCATCCATACATTTAAAAGATTTTTACTTTCCCAATGCCTTGAAGTTATTCCTTCCTAGTTCCCAATGCTACTCATCTACACGTTTAGACATTCTCTCTTTTTCTTTTTCTTTTTCTTTTTCCTTTTTCTCTTGCAAATCTCTTCCTGTCCCTCGTTCATAGCCTCTTGTAAAATACTAAAAAAAAATCCTTCCTTGTTTTCTTTTAAAGAACGGTTTTTTTTTTTTTTTTTTTTTTTTTTCACCTTTTCTTTTCCCAACATCAAATCTTTTTGCAATCATCTAAGTATCAACATGGTGGTATTTCAGGGACATTCCACTTTTTTAAGTTTCTGTTAAATACATCCTTTTGTCACCCCAATACTTCACCTTTATTTAATACCCAATTTTTCTTTACCATACATTTTTTTTTTTTACCATACATTTCAGAAAAGAAACTGTTGCCTTGGCAATTTGCTGGCCGGTGTTATTGAAAAGAGAAAAACTTGTTGCTAATAGGAGAAAGCTTTTATGGAGAAATTTGTTTCATAATTGTCCACAACAAATAAATTTTGGAGTGAGGGAAAGAGAGGGAAAGAAGAGCGTTCAAGGATAAAGATGTAAGAAAGAAGTGCTGTTTAATTTATAATACTATCAACAGTTGTGTTAATAGTTTAGAATAGGCAGTTGGGTTTTTAAGGGGCGTGTAATAAGGTCAACAAAAAGTAAGAATATTTAGTAAAGAAACAGAACATTGTGTCTCTAATGGCTAAACACAATGGTTCTAAAAAGGGAAAATATTACTCCTTCCACCAAAAGGAAAGTTGCAACTTTTCAGTTTTTAAACGTATATATGGCATAAATTTATGGAGGCACGTGGCTCATTAAGGAGTGGTCAACAAAAAGTCAAACACTTCAACTATTAGTTATTACTAGCTTATAACATGCACAATGTGCAGAACACTTTTATTTATTACAAAAGACAAATTGTAGGTGGTAATTTAAACATTTTATAGTTAGATAATACAAAATGTATATATATAAATTAAAAAAAAAAAAAAAAAAAAAAACTTCCAAGAAAGAAAACTATGAAATCTAATCTTGAAATTCTTATTCATTCAAAAAAATTTGAAACGGACAAAAAAAAAAAAATCCTCTTTCTTCACACACGCACTCAAGCACATCAAAGAAAGTGATTTTTTCTTTCTTTCTTTTGACTCCACGAGTTAATCATTTAAAGCATGTTCCAAATTTCCAAAAAGATATGCAAAATAAATTCAGGGTGGTCCAAGAGTTAATAGGTGTAATTGTTTTTGCTAGAAGCAAGTATCGGTCTCTTCCACTAACAATAATTAATAATTCAAATATCGTGAAATTCAAATCCTATAGTAGTAATCTATGAATTACAGGCAAAAATGGCCTATTACCATCAATTTTCAAAATAATTTGCCCAGAAACACTGTTTCCAAACTATATAGCAATATACCACTTTTTTAGGTACTCGAGCTTGTCAAGCTCGAGTACCATGTTTTTTTAATCCACTATCGCCCCATATTCAAGGAGCCCTATAGTGGCGTTTTTAAGCCCTATAGTGACGTTTTCGGGCCAAAAAACGCCACTATAGGGCCCCTTGAACCTGTTATGGGGACTTATAAAAAAATTTTGCAGGAAAACGCCGCTATAGGGCCCAAAAACGTTACTATAGGGCTTAAAAACGCCACTATAGGGCCCCTTGAACCTGTTATGGGGACTTATAAAAAAAAATTTGCAGGAAAACGCCGCTATAGGGCCCGAAAACGTCACTATAGGGCCCCTTAACCTGGTATGGGGACTTAAAAACGCCGCTATAGGGTCCGAAAACGTCACTATAGGGATTAAAAACGCCACTATAGGGCTCCTTGAATATGGGGCGACAGTGGATTAAAAAAACATGGTACTCGACCTCACCAAGCTCGAGTACCCAAAAAAGTGGTACATTGCTATATAGTTTGGAAACAGTGTTTCTGGGCAAATTATTTTGAAAATTGATGGTAATGGGCCATTTTTGCCATGAATTACATCAAAATACAGTAGTAAGTAGTCTCATAAAAACTTTAAAAAATTAATTAAAAACAAAATAATATTGCAAGGAATGCACCAACTAGCAAAATTTTAGACTATGTAAAGATGAAGTCTCTACTTTCATATATACAAAGTCATTCTATCACTTTAACACCACAAAAATACTCTTAACTCCATATACTGTTAGACAATTTTTTTTCCAAAAAATAAAAACAAATAAATTGAATAGTTACTTCATAATTCAATAAAAATATCCTTAATGTGCAACATAATAATTCCATACATTCTAAAAGAAAACATCATAGAGAAATTTTGGATTTCATCTTACTTTTGTTGTTGAGTTTGAGCTATTTGTCTTAAAGCTTTCCTCTTTGTATCCTTGCACTTCCTGCAACATGCATATTAATCCAATTGAAATCCCTTTCATGGTATAGAGCAATGCAGACTGCAGGGTGTTTTACTCTTGTTGGGTTACATTTCTTTACACCTAATATCATTTAAATAACACCTATTTATTTCTTTTCAAATGTCACAAACAAATTATTGGGCATGCCTAAATATTTTTTGGCTATCACTATGCTAGCCCACAACCTTTCTCCTTTCTATCACAAAATTGGGCTACGAATGCAAAACAGTATAGGACCTAATATTTTCTCGTAAAGCCTGAATTATTTATCGAGCAAGATAAAATCTAATCCTTTCTAAAGCCCAAGAATTTTATACTTGGCAAATATTCAAAAAAAAAAAAAAAAAAAAAAACCACGATTCAAATTCATGGCGATACTATTTTTCCAATGGGATTCAACCCCATGATCAAAGCCTATGATTCAAACCTGAGGCGAATTATTCGTCAAAAAGCCCAGTTCCCACTAGCAAGATCAAAAGCCCAATTTTCATTGACAATATCAAAAGTCCAGTTCTCGCTAGCAATATCAAAAACCCAATTTATGTTGGCACTATTTTATCAAAAAGCCCAAGATTATTAATGCTTGGCAAAGAAAAAATATCATGGTATAATTATTGCTTAAATTTTACTATGGCAAAAACCATGGCAATCGTCTTAGAAAAGCTCATAGGGAGTTATCTTGAAGATTATGTTCTCATATTATAAACCCATAAAACACATGGTCATCATTTGCATCGCAACGTCCATAATATATACCTTCAATACTCATGGTAAATATTCAATCCCACAAGCTTATCATTTAAATTATGATGCGATTATTAGAAACCATCAACATTATTTATGATAGGAAATTCATCATAGTAAATGTTATTTACAAAGGTATTTTGAAACTTGTCCTACCATTTCAAACATTACAACTAATTGCCCAAAGGCCCATTGCAAGTATCTATGAAAAACCCAAAAATATTTACTAATAAAAGTCCATGAGTAATGAAAACCCATGGCAACATGTGTTGTTGATGTCCATTTTGTAGGATACACACAACCCAGCCCAAAGGAACCAGCCCATGTGAGCAAGCCTAATCCAAAAGATCCCAGTAAGAGGCAGAGGATTGAAAATGGACAACCAACCCTTGTTTATCCGCACCAAAGTACAGTTGGAGGCCCCTATAAGAGAACCAAGTCTTTGAGGATGAACTAGAGGCTATCTCATCAGCTTTCTATCACTCTCTACCTGATGTGAACAGTGCCCAAGGGTTATGATATCAGCTGAAGTCTAAAGGGTGATGGAACTCCATCATCTTCCTCAAGACTGTACCTCTAGCAGAATGGAAGCTGAAACCAAGTTATCCAAACCTCAACAAATTGATGTTGTAAATGTCAAAAGGTTCAAGACATGATTCATGTGCCAAGCCCATGAATCCTAAAGGGGAAAAATTGGAAACATGTGGTTTGGAAAGCATAAAGGGATCTCCAACAGAATCCCCTGAAGTGGACTTAGAGTTTGACACCTGGCTTGGGGTGTTGAATCCTACTTCTTGGGGTCCAAATCTCAGTTGCAACATTATGATTCGTTCTTGGTACATGCCTTAATCCCATTGGTTAAACTTAGCCTTAGAAATCCTGGCATTTAATGTAAAACACTCCAAAATCCCATCATGTGTCATATATTACCCAAAAAAGCAAAGCAGCCCCTAAAGTAAATCTCCTACATCTGGCCAAATCCTAGGAAGATTAACCTTGATTCCTTGCCTCTAATCAGCCCTATGTTTTTTTTGGATTCTTGTTAATTAATACTTCTCTAAAACTTCATTATAAAAACATAAGCACCTCAGCCCACAAACACACAGCTACTCCCACTGAAACTCTTGATTTGTTTGCCATTTTGCTTGTGGTTTAGCTCTCTTTAAGCTCACCACTCATCCCCCTTAAACTACACTCACCTAACCTCAAATATTCTTTTCCCCCCTTTACACAATCACAACTCATAAATGTCTCCCAATTAGTCACAAACAGCCCACTACTCACTAAAGCCTTAACCTCAGTATTAATCCTATCCCACTCACTCAAAACAACCCACATTACCTCATTCATGCCTTATGAACACACACTCGCCAAAATTTTAGTTTAATACTTACTACACTAAGCTGGGATCCCTCTCGCCTTTCACACCATACCAATTAATCCTTTTCTTCTTCCCATGGAACCTTTAATTTTTACTTTTTGTTTTACTGCTGAAGGATATAATGTACTTGTAACAATTGAACTCTTCCTTCACATTGATGTAATGATGGCCGAAAGTACAATAAATTCCCCTGACTGAGACATACAAGGACCCCCAGGAGTTAACACTTTCCTAAATTTATTTAATCATTGACTGCTGGACTGTGTAATTTCACCCGTACCGTTGAAGAATTTATTTTTCTGGACTTAAGTGTAATTTCACCCTTACCGCTGGAGAATTTATTTCCCTTTTACTATCAAAATAGGACCACTAACGTATTAATTAAGTATTGTAAAGTATTTTCATTGGACTTTTGTTGCTGTTTTTTCAAGTGCAGCCTTTGTTTTTGGCTTGGATAGGCTTGTCATCACACCAAAAGCCTTTGGGTACCATCTCAAGAGCCCATAGTCCAGTTTCGGCTTGGCTTCCGAACATTTTATTCAGAGGCATCAATTTCTCCCTCAACAACTCTTTACTATCTACCTAATTCTTTATAATTTTTTTTAATTGGTTTGGACATCAATCATTGAACTATTAAGAAAGATATTTGTAGTTACATATCTTTAAGTTAATCAAACCCAAAAACAACTCTATTGTAAGCATCGTACTGCTATCAAATGTTAAAACACAAATGTAACACACACACACACATCTAACTCCATCTAGAGCTTTGGTGTGATTCCTAATTGACCAAGCCATCTGTTAAATCTAACGCATTGTTAATATAATTATGCATGCCAATTTTTAATTCAATTACCTATCTGTTGCTATCCTATCTTTGTAGCTCTTTGAATCAACCTTTTATTCTCTATCCAAATAATAAATCATCCTTTTATTAGTGTGATTTATTGGCCACCTTAAAATCCTAAAATTTTTAGTAAAAAATGGAGTGATAAAAAGAATAAGAATTTTCATTTTTTTTTTTTGGGGTTTTGCATTGTATTTCCTAATATGGTTCATTTGAAATTTTCCTTTATTTCCTAGTAGAGTTCATTTGAAATTTTCCTTTAATTTTTGAGAAAATAAAATAAATCAATTTTTTTTTATATGATTCATTTTTTCCCCCCTTGAATTGTTTATGATTATTTATTAGTTTTTTTTTTCTTTATATGTGTTTATTAATTTGATATGGCAAATAAATGAGGATGCTTATGTAGACCTTTTACCATAAAAAAAAGGGTCAAGATTAATAGACAATTATTTTTAAAAATCTTTACTCAATTTGATATAATTCTCACTCTTATGGATAACCGTTCAATTCCTATGTAAATAATTTTTTTTTTCTCTATTAAATCTACTTATAATTTTTTAAATAATTTTTTCTTTAATCAAAATTTCCATTTATTCATTATATGATTAGTTATTCCATTCTAACCTTTTGTCTTTCTTAAAGTAATCATTTTTATTCTCATATAGAGTTAAAATCTCCTTTATAAGTTAAAAAATTCTGATTTAATTTGTTAAAATAATTAATTAAATTATTTTATTAAAATAAATTGTTTAATTTTACATATACTTTTCTATGAAAGCAGAACAATATTATATATATTGTTCTAATATATATGTGTATATATATATATATATATATATATATATATTATAGAAAGGATGGATTTTTAATTTTTAATAAGCCATAAGCCACCACTGGGTGCCCCCAAAGACTTGGACAAATTACGTAGCAAATAATAATAATAATAATAATAATAATTAGTAAAATAAACAATTCTTTTTGAATAATACATCCATAGGAGTTTCTAGTTTTACGTTTTTATCTTAATCAAACATGCAAAATGCTATGTGCTTGGTTTAAACAAAATTGATAGATAATAAAATTGTGCCTCATATCCAAATCTGAGCAACAAAGGATGGGTCTCAAATTGTTAATCAAAAATTTAGTTTAAGGTCTGATGGCAATGGCAGTAACACAATAAACCATAGAGTTGTCACTACTATTAATCTGTTTTCTCATTCAGTCTCACACATAAAAAGGGTGAGGCAAACACACTAGTGATAATTCATTACCTAATCCAATAAACAAAGGGAAATAGAAAGAACATCAATATGCTGCTGGCAGTGGTGGTGATTGTAAGAAATAAAAAAATAAAAAAAAAACCCCACAAACCATGCCATTTCGGAGTGGGAAATGCCCTTGAAAGTCCAATAATAACTTGAGCAACTCATGGTAAAGCAAGTTATAACTGTCAATTAGAGGCAGTAATCGTTGCATTAACTGGTTTAGTGGGTAATAGGGTTGTATTTTTTGTGGAGGCCTTGATAGAAAATGAATGTTCAAATAGTGTGTAAAACCATGGTTTTGAAATCCGGACCAGATCATATGGTCCGATCCGGTTAACCGGAAACCGTCTACTAGAAGAGTTCTTTTACTTTCAAAACCCGCTCTACACAAAAATTCAGTGAACCGTGCAAACCGAGGTCGAACCACCCGGGTTTGAGAACCGTGACTGGGTCTCACAGTTCATACCAAAGCTTCAAAAAGACCAAAAAAAGAAAAAAAAAAAAAAAAAAAACGAGTTCATCAGTTCATCACCGGTGAAATTGAGTTGTTTTGCCACTTTGTTTTCTGTCTTTTTATCTCTCATTCTCAACCCCAAATTTGAAATTGCAATCCCAAAACACACTAATAGATCCACATAAAATGAAATGAAAAGCACAAACCTTTTTTTCTTCTTCCTCATCTGCATTTTCCTTCTTCCTCTTTTCCGTTTTGCGCCTTCTTTCTTCTTCTATCACCAGACACAAGTCACTAGCCAAGTTTTTTTTTTTCTTTTTCAATGAGTGTCTATCACTTTGGCATTGGTTGGCAGGCACTACCCTTTCTCCATGTGAAGAGTTTGACATGTGGCTACCTCTCCATCTTTCATTTGATTTGTAATTTTTTTTAAACTTATTTGATTTGATTGCTTCTACATACGATAAAATCCCATCAATTCCCACAAATTTACTTACTGCCTTTGTACTGTCAATGTAAATGTAACTGTAGATTAAAAAATGCACAAAACACATTGCATATATTCCTAAAGTGTACAATATTATACATATTTACATGAAAGTGTACAATATTGTAAGTATTTATTTAATTTACAATGCAAAATCTTGCTTTGATAGTATATTATGAATAAATATTTTTTTTTTCTTTTAATTATTATTATTTTGTTTAACAATTGATAATATAGTGTTAATTTTTGAAACATTATAATAAAAGTTGTGATATGAAAAAAACATTTGAAAGATGATCTTTATATTTATTTGGTTTATTTTAGTTAAATTTTCTATTTATACTAATTTAATATATTTATTTATATTAAATTAATTATGACATCATCATGGTTCAACCTCGGTTCGACCTCAAAAATCTTGAACCTCCCCCTTTTACGGTTCAATGAACGGTCCTAGTCTGTCACTCCCATTAATCTGTTTTCCCATTCAGTCTCACACATAATAAAGGTGAGGCAAACACACTAGTGATAATTTGTTACCTAATCCAATAAACAAAGGGAAATAGAAAGAACATCAATATGCTGCTAGCAGTGGTGGTGATTGTAAAAAAAAATAAAAATAAAAATAAACCCACAAACCATGCCATTTCAGAGTGGGGAATGCCCTTGAAAGTCTAATAATAACTTGAGCAACTCATGGTAAAGCAAGTTATATCTAAGGCGGTAATTGTCCCATTAATTGGTTTAGTGGGTAATAGGGTTGTATTTTTGTGGAGGCCTCAATAGAAAATGAATTTTCAAATAGTGTGTAAAACACCTTAAACGTTTAGACCCCCAAAATACAAATTACCAATTCAAGCTTATATTCAAACAATGTATGTGTGGAATATGAACATAAACTAAATTAGAATTGATAAAACAATCTAAACCAAATAAAATCACAACCATAGCAGAAATTAAATGGCAAAGATTAAGGGAAGAGAGATGCAAACACAAAGACAACACAGCGATGCGCTATTGAAGAGGAAACTGAAGTCCTCGGTGTAAAACCTCTCCGCTGCCCTCCAGGCGGTCAATAATCCACTAGAGAATGAGGTTGTGATACATGAATTGCAGAAGACCTTCCAAAACTAATCTATCCAGTGCACCTAAGTCCTCCAAGCTTCTTACTCCAACGAGATTACTGAATGTTCAAATACTGTGTAAAACACCTTGAATATTTAAACCCCCAAATTACAAATTACCAATTCAAGCTTATTATCAAACAATGTATGTGCGGAATATAAACATAAACTTAAAATAGAATTGATAAAACAATCTAAATCAAATAAAATCACATCCACAGCAGAAATTAAATGGCAAAGATTAAGGGAAGAGAGATGCAAACACAAAGACAACACAACGATGTGTTATCAAAGAGGAAACTGAAGTCCTCGGTGTAAAACCTCTCCGTTGCCCTCCAAGTGGCCAATAATCCACTAGAGAATGAAGTTGGGATACATGAACAATGGAAGACCCTCCAAGCCTAATCTACCCAGTGTACCTAAGCCCTTCAAGCTTCTTGCTCCAACGAGGTTACGCTGAACCTTTGCTTCTCTAGCTTACCGGATTCCACTATAGCCCATAGCATCAACCAATATCAATTAGTCCCTTCCTAACTGCTTCCCAAGCACCAAACAACCTGCTCACAGATATGGGTATGGTGAGAAAAGGTTTTGGCTAATGTACCTCTCAAGGATGTAACAATGGAGAGGGAGAGAGTAGAGGAATTTGGAGAATCAAAGGATGAAGATTGTAGATGAGTCAATCTTGTTTTTCTCTAGGGTTTTTTTCTCAAAATTCTCTCTAGAAGCTCTCTACAATACGTGGGTATAAAGGATATTTATACTGGTGTGTGTTTGGAATGCGAAAGGTTAGTTTTTCCCAAACATAGTGGGCTAGTGACTGGACTGAGTCGCGAGTTCAAGTCGTGAGCTAACTGCCTGGCCAACCTAGGACTTTTGTCCTGTAGTGCAACAGTTGGCGTGACTCTTCAGCTCCTCTACATGCTTCACACATGTGCCACTTTTGGCGACGTGACAATCGCGAGCCAGTTGCGAGATCCAGTCGCGAGTCCCTGTAGAATGCACACTTCTGAGTTTTTCTTCACACTTTCTCACACACTACCCTTACATGATTCCCACCTAAATATAGGATTTCTAAATGCTGAATTACAAGCAAATTGGCACAGAATAAAGCCAACAAAATGGTTGATTAAATTCAACCTTACAATCTCCCCATTTGGCTTTTCCATGACAAAACCCTAAAACAAACTCTAGACTTAACATGTGAGTTGGGAACAGTTGAACAAAACTCACTCACACCTAACTCTAAAATCTGTGTAGCTGTTGAACCAAAAGTACAAGTATCTCCTGAAAAACAACAACAAAATATGATCATTATATGCAGAAAACTTGTAATACGTATGGAGCAAGCACAACGAGATCAAGTAAAATGAAATTAAGTAGTAAACCATGGCTTGACCAAAAAACGAACAATCACTATAAATAGTGACCACAATGCTCATTCACACAAGGAATAAACATCCGGACTTGCAAGCTAATAAGCTTAATGCAAAGTATCATTTGCATGTCCTACATTCAACCAATGCAACAACTTAAGGTAATTGCATTAAGGATATAAAATCCAACAAAGGGCACAAGAGTGATGTACTTAAAGAAAATGCATAACATTAATCAACAAGTACTACGCTACAAAGCATGGGTACAAAACACAGTAAACTTAAACTGAATATATCATCTTATAAATATACCATAGTACCAACAGCTTTAAACAAAGTATTAAGACCATATCCATGAGTTTAAACCAAGTGTATTTAGCAAACCCATAATAACAATTATCCAAAACATAACACCAAAACACATAAATAACATAAAGTAAATACTATTGAAATTAAGTTTTTGGTATGCTCCCCCTTAAAATAGCACTCCCCTTTAAGAGCTACCCTCCAAAATTCTCGCCCTTTTTGACCGGAATGGCCAAAAGGTTACTGCTGGGTGGTGAAACTATCAAACTTTGTTGAAAGTAAGTTCATCTAATCTTGGAGAGCGGCCAGCCTGTCAGATTGCTCATTCTGGACATCTCTGAGCCCATCAATCCTCTTAAGGATGATCTGGAATGCATCTAAAGGTACAACAGATAAAGATGAAGCACTGCTCCTCTTGCCATGGCCTCTTGAGCTTAAGGGTTATCCTTCAGTCTCTATCTCAGTCTCCATTGGTTCACCTTCTTCTTGATCACCCTCCTCTTCATCACCTGGAAGACAAACTCTTATCCTTGTAATGGTTAGAGTATTAATGGCTAAGGGAGTAGTCATGAGACTGATGTCTTGAGGGATTTCCACACCTTTTGCTCTAAAAAGCCTCATAAGTAGACTAGGGAAGATCAGTTTTGCCCTTGAAGTTGTTCTGGTCTCATTAGCAATAATGAAGAAGATATGAGCACTTATATCAATGTAGGTGTTCTCCTTGAGCTCCATGAGGAAAATGGCTCTAGCATTGTTGATTGTGGTCATCTTCTTCACTGGGTACAGGTTGAACATCATGATCATAGTGAGGCATCTCATATCAGCTGCAAAGGCAGTGGTGTTAAGGCATCTCCCCTCTCTAACTCCACTAATATGAGTTTGGACAGTTTCTATAGATAGTATCCTATCCTTGTAGTGTGTGAAATCATGCTCCAAGTCCTCAAACCCCAATACCTCATCAATATCATTTATATCTATGTTGAATTCATGTCCTCGTATCCAATAGTTGATCTCATCCTCTCTTAAAACAGCATTAGCATAGAATTCTCTAATCAGAGGATCACATACCCCAAGCAGATCACTCAATAGCTTATCCCACCCTCTGTCCTGAAAACACCTGGGAATGAATGTGTCCCTTAAATCAACCAAATCCACAAAACGTTCCTGGATGATAGGTGCCTTCAAGTAGAACTGGGTGTATCTCTCAAAATGTTGAGGAGACTTGAACTTTGTATTGTCCATCTTCAACCTTTTGTCACCCTTTTTGGTAGTAGTCTTCTTCTTTGTAGGAGTCATCTGCAAAACCACAGTAGCAAAGCCCACAAAAACAGAGCACAATAAATGGAAACTCAAAAATTAGTAACAAGTTAGTAGCACTGAAAAGAACAGAGAATAATAGCAAACAATCAGTCTACATTTAGTTCAGAATTAACATGACATGAGATAACCCAAAACAGAAGACCACAGTACAATTTTATCACCAGCTCTTAAGCAAAACACAGTGTGCACAGAAACATAACATGAACAACCTAGGGTGCACAGCCAAACACATAAACTAATATGCACTAAGCAAACATTGTGAACCAAAGACACTCACAAACATTGTGAATCACAAAAACCCTAAAATTTAAGCACATGGCTATAAGACATATCTTAATGGGTATGATATGCTCAACATAAGACAGATCAATAGACATACTCAAGGATGAAAATCAATCATGATAACAAGAATTTCTAACATCCTAAAATCAAAATCAACAAAACCTAAACACCCAAACTCAACAAACATGAACCCAACCCATATCCGAAACATCATATATCACAAATCTTAATAACAGCTCACAAATCCAAGAAAACAAGGCTATAAACATGAAATATTTAGTGAGAATTAGAAAACCCATTCCTTTTTATTGAAGATTGAAGTAGAAATGATGAACAACAATGGTGGTTTTTCGAGAGTGACACGGTGAGTTTGAGAGAGCTATAAATGGGGCAGACAATGAACAGTCACAAAAGATCAAGGGAAAACTGAAAAGTTGGGAAAACTGTCCTTAAAGCGCAAAACACGCGTTTTTCGCGACGAAACCAAGTCACGTGCAAGTCGTCAGGACGAGTCGCGAGATACCTGAAACAAAATTTTTTCAAAAATTGTCTAAGTATTTTTCGCGACTAGAAGGTCCACCCGTGAGGAAGTTGCGAAGGGAGCCATAAAAACTTTTGTATAACCTTGCGATTCGAGCTTCCACTCGTGAACAAGTCGCCAAACCAAGTCACGAGAACTCCCAAAACCCAGATTTTTGAAAACTTTTCTAAGTATTTCTCGTGACTGGGACATTGACCCGCCAGTGAGTCGTGAAAATTCTCTGTGTAAGCTCGCGACTGGAGACATGCGACTGACTTGACCTGCGACCAAGTCGCCAGAATAGGGCAACATTATTTTTGAAATTTATGATATTTTTGCAAAAACAAAAGACTTTCCAAAAACAACTAAAACACTCAAAAATATTTTTGTGTTTGATCAACAAAAATTGAGTATGTGAAACACATTTAATCAAGCACAATCACACAAATAAATAAAGCATTCATTGAGCATAAACATGTGTGATGTGTGTGGGTACCAATGATGAGATAGTTCTTAGTCTAATGTGAAGTTTCAATGATCAATTCAACCAAGGCATACACAATTAGTACTAGTAAAAGTGACCTATCTTTGTAAGTTTGAATTTAATCAACCATCTTGTTGGCTTTATTCTGTGCCAAATTTACTTGTATTTCAACATTTAGTAACCCCGTATTTAAGTGGGATTTTTGTAAGGGTAGTGAGTAAGATAGTGTGATGAAATGCTCAAGAGTGTGCAAGAAAAACAGAGACTCGTGACTGGATCTAGTGGGTGACTCACGACTGCAAGCCACCAGAAGATGCACACGTGCTAGGCATGCCAGAAGTTGAATCGTCATGCTAGCTAGAGCACTACAGGACAAAATAGGACAACTGGCCATTCTGTTATCTCACAGCTGAATCTTGCAACTCAGTCAAGCCGCGAGGCCAAGCCGCAAGCTAGCCCTGTTTTGAAAAACTTGACTCTTCACATTCCATTCTCACCCCAGTATAAATATCCCTTATACACATAAAAGAAAGAGAGCTTCCAGAGAGAATTTTGAGAGAGAAACCCTAGAGTAAAACAAGATTGATTCATCCACAATCTTCACATAAGAGACTCTTCAAATTCCTCTACTCTCTTCCTCTCCATTGTTAAATCCTTGAAAGGCCTTTTTACCAAAACCTTTTCTCACCATATCCATTACTGTGAGAGGGCTGTTTGGTGTTCTGGGAAGCAGTTAGAAAGGAACCAATTTACATTGTTTGATGCTATGGTCAAGTAGCGGAATCCGGGAAGCTAGAAAAGAAATAGGTTCAGCGCAACCTCGTTGGAGCAAGAAGCTTGGAGGGCTTAGGTACACTGGGTATATTAGGCTTGGAGGGTCTATTATTGTTCATGTATCCCAACTACATTTTCTAGTGGATTACTTACCGCTTAGAGGGTGGCGAAGAGGTTGTACGCCGAGAGCTTCAGTTTCCTCATCGATAACACATCATTGTGTTGTCTTTGTGTTTGCATCTTCCTTCCTTTAATCTTTGCCTTTTATTTTCTGTTGTGGATGTGATTTGAATTGGCTTAGATGGTTTACCAATTCTGTTTATAGCTTATGTTCATTTTCCACACACTAGTTGTTTGTCATAAAGCTTGAATTGGTTATTTTGTATTTGGGGGTCTAAACGTTCAAGGGTGTTTTATACACTATTTGAACTTTCAATTGTTATCAGAGTAGGTACACTTTTAGTGGTTTCATTACCATAGTGTGATCCTTGACCTCCTATTGAGATGAATCGGTCTTAATCCCTAAATGCACCTCTATATTTTGATGGTAGTAATTATGCTTTTTGGAAGGTTCGCATGAGAGCATTTCTATATTCCATTTGATGAATCAGTTTGGGATGCTGTTGATATAGGTTGGAGCAGGCCTGAGGAAGCCAAATCCATATGGGATAAGGCAGCACTCGTTGCATATAATGCTAACAGTAAAGCACTTAACGCGATTTTCTGTGGTGTGTCTCCAGATGAGTTTCACAAGATTTCTCACATTACCGTTGCCAAGGAAGCATGGGAGATATTGGAGACCACCTATGAAGGCACGAAGAAAGTGAAAGACACCAAGCTGCAGATGTTGACAACTCGGTTTGAGGAGTTAAAAATGAGTGAGAATGACTCCTTTGACTTTTTCTATAGCAAGCTAAATGAGGTGATTGTCAGCAAGTTCAATTTGGAAGAGAAAACAGAGGATTCTAAAATAGTAAGGAAGATCCTTCGTTCATTGCCGGGAAGCTTTCGTGCCAAAGTGACAGCGATTGAAGAGAGTAAGGACCTTGATGACATCAAAGTCCAAGAGCTAGTTGGCTCTCTTCAGACTTATGAAATGTCACTGCCCAATCAACGGAAGAGCAAATCTCTTACTCTTAAGATCATTAATGAAAAGTTGGAAGTCCATGACTCATCGGATGAAGATATGGTTGACAAGGATGTTGCATACCTTGTGAAAAATTTCCGAAAATTCTTGAAATTCAAGAATAATGGCAAATTTGGTGATAAAGGGAAATTCCAAAGTTCAGGAAGGGAGAAAGGGAATTCAAAAAGAAAGATGAAAAAGAATCCCAATCTAAAAACTTGTTTTGAATAAGGCAGCTGTGAGAAAGATGAAGAAGGCAGAGGAGGACTATAAAAATCTCCTAATTTGCTATAAGGAAGCCAAATGTGAGATAGAAACACTGAATGGTGAGCTATTAGAAGCCTACACAAAAGTGAGATTTCATGAGCAAAAGGTTGTGTAAGCTAATGCTAAGATAGAGAGGGTCACCACCAAGAAGCTCGATGATGTTATTTCATCTCAAAAGCATTTTTCAGAAAAATCCGAGTTGGGATATACCAAAGGGAGTAGCTCATCTGGCAATATCACCAAAGAAGTGAAGTTTATAAAGGCCAAAGAGTCAGTTGAAGTTGTCCCTACTGTTGAGAAGCCCAAAATAGAGGAGAAGAGGAATGTGGAGAACCAACGGATGTTGAACAACCCTCGTAATCAATCTGTAGGCAGGTCTGAATCTCGAGCCAAGTCTCGTCCTCGAACACAAAGAGGTCCTAGATAGAACTATGTGTGTCATCACTGTGGACTTCAAGGGCATACTCAACCAAACTATCAAAAGCTGAGAGCAATTAATAGTGCAACTACTATAAGGTCACGTGGACCTAGAAATGACAGGAGAAATTGGGCTGGTGAACCATCAAGAGATCAAAGTGGTGATCTCGGAATGATGGACGTGATGAAGATGATTGGTGCTTTCACCAACTGCTTGGAAAGCTTCACACGAAGGTTTGAAAGCCCTAACTCTCGTACCCAATCCTATAAGGAAATCACCCTAAGCGCAAGTGATGTGTGGGTGAAAAAGGGTACTCATACATAAGCAATACAACATGTCCATGCATCAATACTTCCTATGCTTTGTGACTTTGTTTGGTTGTTTGCTTATTAATTGTGTTGGTTGAAATTTGTTTCCTTGTTTTGCAGTTTTTGTCATTCATTTTTGTTGATTTTGATCAATCTTTTCCTTCTTATGTGTCAAAAATCCAAAAACCACATAAAAAGTAGAAAATCAAAAAGTTTGATCGACATTGTTGAGTTTTGTCTCAAAACTTGTTTTACCTTGTACCTTTGTGCTAATGGCTTTGTGCATTTACGAGCATAGCTTGTTCCCTTGCACTTTTATCACTGTGGAAGAAATCTTGAAATCTATGTGACTGTTGTAAATAGATCTTCAAACTTGTCATGAATGATTAGTGAATAGTTATGTTGGTCTTGAGACATGCATAGACTTGTGCCTATATATCTTCCCACTCTTTATGTTTTTGTTTTTGTTAAAAAGATCTCACAAAATTTAAATCTTCAAATGAAAAGAGATATTGAGTTGCAAATGCCTGTCGCACATACTAGTATTTGACTAGGAAAAAGGGAAAGCGACCAAAATTAAAGTATATGTTTATTCAAAAAGCCAAAGGCTATATCATCAAAGTGAAATATCAAATATCACTCTCACAATGAGAGGTGATTGTTTCGAAAGGATCAAAAAGATCAAATGTTATGTTTAAAAGTGGAGTCAAATGTAAAGCTCCAAATTATGTAATCAAGTCTTGTGGGAGGTCATATATGCATACTTCTATAATTGAGATGGGTAACATGATCTAGTGCTAATTGTGTATACCTTGGTTGAATTGATCGTTGAAACTTCACATTAGACTAAGGACTATCTCATTGTTGATATCCACACACAACACACAATTTTATGTTCAATGAATGTCATATTCATTTGTGTAATTGTACTTGATAAAATGTGTTTTTCACATGCTTTATCTCTGTTGATTCAAACACAAAAAGATTTTTGAGTGTTTTAGTTGTTTTTGGAAAGTATTTTGTTCTCTCAAAAACTGAAAAATTTCAAAAACAGTGTTTCCCTATTTTGGCGACTCAGTCGCGGGTCAGTCAAGTCGTATGCCACAGTCACGAGCTCACGGGTCAGTTTTGGTGACTTGTTCGTGAGTGGAAGGTCCAATCACGAGGGGTACACAAAGATTTTCGCAGATCAACTCGCAACTCCCTCGCGAGTGAGACTTCCAGTCGCGAAAAACACTTAGCAAAATTTTCAAATCTTTTGGCTTGAAGTGTTTTGACAGGTGTTTTTGGTGACTTATCTCTGTCTCGAAAAACACGTGTTTTGCACAGTGAGGGCAGTTTTTAAAACCATTATCAGTTTTCCCTCGAACTTAATGTGACAATTCATTTTCTCTTTTGTCTGAAACTTACCCAAAACAATCTGTGTCACCCTCTTCGAACTCCATTTGTGCTTCATTTCTTCTCAAAATCATCAAGAAAAGGTATGGGTCTTCTCTTCCTCACTTCATATTTTATGTTTTGAGTATTATCTTCTTGTTTATTTTTGAGTTGTCACTGTATTTTGAGACATTCTGTGTTCGAACACTTCATTCTTAGATTGCTAGGTATGGTTGGTTATGTTTGGTACTGATTTCATCTGCTTTCATATTGTTAGTCACATTGTGCTAATCTTTGTTCTGTGCTTTGGCTTTTGTTGGTTTTCATACTCATTTGATATATGGGTTTGGTATTTTTCTGTGTTTTACTCTGTTTGTGAGTTTGAGTGTTTAAGTCTGTTTGAAGCTTTGGATTGTTTATCTTATATTATTGTGTTTTTATGATGCCATAACATGTGTGTCTTCTATCTTGAGGGTATTTTTTTAAACATTCCATTTTCAGTAAATTATGTCTCACTGTCATTTGCTCTATTTTGCTTGTATGTGGTTTCCACTATTCTTACATACTGCTATTTTATACCTGTTCCTGTCTTACTATGGTCTAATTTGAGCTATCCTTCCTTTGTTCTCTACTATGCATATCATGCTCATAATAGATTGTCTTAATGACAGTTATTTGTAAATTTGTGTTATTCTGTGTTCTCTTGAGCAATCACCATTTTGGTGCACCTGCCTCGTTCAATACTTCAGTATTGCTTATGGTTTTGTTTGGCATTGCCCTATCTATTGCTTGTGATTGTGTGAGATATATATGGTTCACATTTTTATTTGAATCTAATCTAGTTGATATCTGTCTTTTGTGGTGCTGTTTTTGGTTCTTTGCTGTGTGTCTGCTCTCTTGCAGAACTCTCGTCGATCCTCTAAAGGCAAAGACATTGTAACTGATGATCCATCAACCCCGGTTGCTAAACGAACTCGACTCTCATCTCAGTCATCAAAAGACTCCAATTTGGATAGGTTTAGAACCCCGCTTACTTCACACATCTACTCAAACATCTTTGACAGGGCATCTCCTATAGTGGAACGTGTGGTTGAGTTTGACACCTTAGGAACCATGTTTATCCCTTGGATCTTTGAGTCAAGAGATTGGGTAAACTTATTTGGAAATTTTGATGACCCAATGGATGAACTGGTTAAGGAATGTTACTTTAATTCAAGTGACCTTGGAGTTGAGCTAATTTGCTGTGTAAGAGGAAAGGAATTTATCATCACCCCGAACTCCATAGCCGAAATTCTTCGCATCACTAGACCTCAGAATGTGGATCTAACATCGTATGATGATCGAACTCTAGAGACTCAAGACATTCTACATGTTCTTGGACCTGATCATGAAGTCTCTAGTATAGGCACATCCATAAGCACTACCAAGTTTGCACCTGAGTTAACCACACTAAAGCTGATCATGTTCTCCAATCTCTACCCACTGTCCAACATAACTTTCATCAATCTTGGAAGAGCTCAATTCCTCTGTGATCTTATTACAGGAGCCCCCATTGATATCTATGCCCACATCTTTCAAACCATAAGGAAGACCGCGGCTCGATCAGTAGCACGAGGATGTATTCCATTTTGCAGTCTCATCATGAAGTTCATTCTTCGTGAAGGAATTGTTCCTCCCTCAGATGGAAAAATGATGACCCGTCTGCATCCAATTTCCATGTTCACTCTACAAGCCAGCAAAAGTCATTCCTTTAAAACACCAAAGAGTGCACATATCTCTCCGGTTACTCCGTCTACTCCTGAGTCAAAGACACATGTACATACCACACCCACTTCGCACGTCATTCCTAAAGTTCAACAAACTAGCATTCCACAAGTACAGTCTGATCCTCAAACTAATAGATTGGGTAGTTTGCTTGAAAATATACAGAAGCGCATTGAGGAAATGGTGACACTTCTCTACTCCACCAACAACCATGTTCAAATGCGACTCGAGACCATGGAGAATCAGTTAGAAATTATTCAAAAAAAGTTAGAAGACAGCCTTTAGCTATTCGTGCCAAAAAGGGGGAGGGCATACAGTAAAGGGGAGAAAGTTCAAAGGGAAGTGTGCATAGTAATAGGGGGAGTACACATACTTTTGTTTTGGTCTTACCTTTTAACTTATAGGATTATGTTTTGGATAATCTATTGTTATTATGGGTTTGATACACTGTGGTTTTGGTGTATGTTTGATTCTAACTCATAACACATGGATGTTTTTGAAACTTGGTTTACCTTTTATATATATTGATGTGTTTCAGTATATAATGTGCTTTGTACCCATGTTACTTTTGTAAACTTTTAGGGTTTGTTTTCATTATCTGTAGGCTTTATGGCTTGTACCATGCTTTATGCAGGCTTTATGCTTTGTTAAATCAGTACTTCTAACTAAATGTCATGCATTTTCTTGTTAAGTACTGTCACTCTCGTGCCCTTGTAGGATTGTTCCTAGATGCATATATTTAGTGTATTATGCATTGATTGAGTGTTAGGCATACAAGTAACTTGTATTCTTCTTGTTAGCTTGTATGTTCAAGTGTTCATTTCAAGTGTGAATGAGCATTGTGATCACTACCTTGTAGTGATTAATTGTTTGATCAAGCCATGGTTTGTTTCTTAACTCCATCTTTGCTTGATCACATATTGCCTGCTTTATATGCATTTCATGCTTTTCTGCATACAATGATGATGGTGTATTGTTGTGTTTCAGGAGATTCATGATCATATGATTCAAGAGCTTCACAGTTTCTAGAGTTAGGTGTGAGTGAGTTTTATTCAACTGTTCCCAACTCACATGTTAAGTATAGAGTCTGTTTTAGGGTTTTGTCACGGAATAGCCAAAGGGGGAGATTGTAAGGCTGAAATTAATCAACCATCTTGTTGGCTTTATTTTGTGCCAAATTTGCTTGTATTTCAGCATTTAGTAACCCTGTATTTAGGTGAGATTTTTGTAAGGGTAGTAAGTGAGATAGTGTGATGAAATGCTCAAGAGTGTGCAAGAAAAACAGAGACTTGCGACTGGATCTCACGGGTGACTCGCGACTGCAAGCCGCCAGAAGATGCACATGTGCCAGGCATGCCAGAAGTTGAAGCGTCATGCTAGCTAGAGCATTACAGGACAAAATAGGACAACTGGCCATTCTATTATCTCGCGACTCAATCAAGCCGCGAGCTAGCCCCGTTTTGAAAAACCTAACTCTTCACATTCTATTCTTACCCCAGTATAAATACCCCTTATACCCACAAAAGAAAGAGAGCTTCCAGAGAGAATTTTGAGAAAGAAACCCTAGAGTAAAACAAGATTGATTCATCCACAATCTTCACGTAAGAGACTCTTCAAATTCCTCTACTCTTTTCCTCTCTATTGTTGAATCCTTGAGAGACTTTTTTACCAAAACCTTTTCTCACCATATCCATTACTATGAGAGGGCTATTTGGTGTTTTGGGAAGCAGTTAGGAAGGAACCAATTTACATTGGTTGATGCTATGGTCAAGTAGCGGAATCCAGGAAGCTAGAAAAGAAATAAGTTCGGCGCAACTTCGTTGGAGCAAGAAGATTGGAGGGTTTAGGTACACTGGGTAGATTAGGCTTGGAGGGTTTATTGATGTTCATGTATCCCAACTACATTTTCTAATGGATTACTTACCGCTTGGAGGGCGGCGGAGAGGTTTTACGCCGAGGCCTTCGGTTTCCTCTTCGATAACACATCGTTGTGTTGTCCTTGTGTTTGCATCTTCCTTCCCTTAATCTTTGCTTTTTATTTTCTATTGTGGATGTGATTTTAATTGGCTTAGATTGTTTACCAATTTTGTTTATAGCTTGTATTCATTTTCCGCACACTAGTTGTTTGTCATAAAACTTGAATTGGTTATTTTATATTTGGGGGTCTAAACGTTCAAGGGTGTTTTATACACTATTTGAAATTTCAATCTCAATTATAGAAATATGCTTATATGACCTCCCACATAACTTGATAACATAACTTAGAAGCTTTTCATTTGGCTTCATATACGTCATATCATTTGATCTTTTTGAATCAATACATCTCATTTTGAGATCGATGCTTGAAATTTTTGATATTTCAATTTGATGAGCAAGCCTTTAGCTTTTTGGGCATCATACATTTTCATACAAATCGCTTTCCCTTTTTCCTAGTTAAATACTAGTATGTGTGATGGCTTTTGCAGCTCATTATGTCTTTTTATTGGGAGATTTACATTTGTTGAGTTCTTTAAGCAAAAACAATAAAATACAAGAGTGGGAAGATGTATTGGCACAAGTCTATGCATGTCTCAAAATCAACAAAACCATTTACTAATCATTCATGACAAGTTTGAAGATCTATTTACGATAGTCACATAGATGTCAAGATTTTTCACACAAAGATATGAGTGCATTATGTACAAGCTATGCTTGTAAATGCACAAAGCCATTAGTACAAAGGTACAAGGCAAAATATGCTTATGACAAAACACAATAATGTTGATAAAACTTTTTTGGATTTTCTACTTTTTATGTGTTTTTGGATTTTTGACATAAAAGCAAGAAAGATTGATCAAAAGCAACAATGTAAAAACATTTAAAACAAATGCAAACAAATAAACCCAAATTTTTAAATCAAGCTAGCATCACAACAAAAACACACAACCAAGCATAGTCACCAAACATAGGAAGTATTGATACATGGACATGTTGTAATGCTTATGCATGAGTACCCTTCTTCACCCACACGTCACATGCGTTTGGGGTGATATCCCTATAGGATTGGGTACGAGTGTTAAGGCTTTCAAACCTTCTGGTGAAGCTTGCCAAACAGGTGGTGAATGCATTAATCATCTTCATCACATCCATCACTCCAGAATCACCATCTCGACCTCTTGGATGCCCAACAGCCCAATTCCTTTTGTCATCTCTTGGTCCTCTTGACCTTTGATCCCTTGCATTCTTCAATGCACTAAGCTTATGACAATTTGGTTTGGTGTGCCCTTGAAGTCCACAATGATGGCAGAAATGGTTTGTTCTCGGACCTCTTTGTGATTTTGGAAGTGATTTCCCTTTAGCTTCAATTCTGATAACTGATTGATTACAGGGCTTATTCAACACCCGTTGGTCAACCACATTCTTCTTCTTCTCCACCTTTACTTTCTCAACAATAGGGGCAACTACAACTGGTTCTTTTGCTTTCACAAATTTACTTCCTTGGAGATATTCACATCCGAACTACTTTTTCCGGTATATCCCAATCTGATTCTATCGGAGAAAGGTTTTTGATGAGAAAGAACTTCATCTAGCTTCTTGGAGGAGACTCTCTCTACTTTGGCATTTGCTTGAACCACCTCAAGCTCAAGAAATTTCATCCTTGTGTAGGTTTTGGTTAGCTCTCCATTCAGCGTCTCTATTTCATATTTGGCCTCCTTATATCGCACGAGAAGACTTCTATAATCCTCCTCTGCCCTCTTCATCTTTTTAATGGCTGCGTTAGCCACTTTTGCATATTCACTGGTCTTCTCAAGGAGGGAATTGTAGGTCTCTTGCAGTCCCACTGTTCCATCTTCTTTCTCATCATTAGATTCCTCAACTATCCCAATTGACTCCAATTCAGCATGCTCACCAAGCTCTTCCACTAGCACACTCAAATCAACTGAAGGTTCCACATGATCAATTGTCATGAATGCAGAGAAGTTTCCTTTCCATCACAACTTTCATTTGAATCTGAACTAGAAGAGTCTGAATCACTAAGAGTAGTGGCATACACTTTGCCCTTTGCTTTCAAATAATTGGGACACTATTTCTTGAAATGTCTGTGTCTGTTACATTCGAAGCATGTGATTCCTTGAAAGGATTAAGAGTCTTTCCCATATTTCCTCTTAAAATCCATTTTCTCCTTTTCGAAACTTGGGAATTTTCCCTTCTTATGAAACTTTCCATTATTTTTGAATTTCAAGAACTTTCGAAAATTCTTCACAAGATATGCCACATCTTTATCGACAACATCCTCATCCGATGAGTCGTGAGCTTCTACCCTCTCATTGATCGTCTCAAGAGCTTTTCTCTCCTTTATACGTGGTCTCCAATATCTGCCACACCTCCTTGGCAATAGAAATGTGAGATATCCTATGGAACTTATCTGGAGATACACCACAAAAAATAGCGTTAAGTGCTTTGCTATTTGCATTAGACACCACAAGGGCTACCTTATCCCATGTGGATTTGGCAGCCTCCAGGCTAGTCCATCCAATATTCACCGTATCCTAAACGATTTCATCCATTGAACACAAAAATGCCCTCATCTTGACTTTCCAAAAGGCATAGTTGTTACCATCAAAATATGGTGGAGCATTTAAAGATTGAGACCGGTCCATCTCAAACGGGGTTAAGGATCGCACTTAGGTAATTAAACTATAACAAGTGCACCCGCTCTGATACCAATTAAATGTTCAAATAGTATGTAAAACACCTTGAATGTTTAGATCCCCAAATTACAAATTACCAATTCAAGCTTATTATCAAACAATGTATGTGCAAAATATGAACATAAGCTTAAAACAAAATTGATAAAACAATCTAAACCAAATAAAATCACATCCAGAGCAGAAATTAAATGGCAAAGATTAAGGGAAGAGAGATGCAAACACAAAGACAACACAGCGATGTGTTATCGAAGAAGAAACCAAAGTCCTCGGTGTAAAACCTCTCCGCCGCCCTCCAAGCGGTCAATAATCCACTAGAGAATGAAGTTGGGATACATGAACAGCAGAAAACCCTCCAAACCTAATCTACCCAATGTACCTAAGCCCTCCAAGCTTCTTGCTCCAACAAGGTTACGCTGAACCTTTGTCTTCTCTAGCTTACCGGATTCCGCTATAGGCCATAGCATCAACCAATATCAATTGGTCCCTTCCTAACTTCTTCCCAAGCACCAAACAGCCTCCTCACAGATATGGGTATGGTGAGAAAAGGTTTTGGCTAATGTACCTCTCAAGGATGTAACAATGGAGAGCATGAGAGTAGAGGAATTTGGAGAATCAAAGGATAAAGATTGTAGATGAGTCAATCTTGTTTTTCTCTAGGGTTTTTCTCTCAAAATTATCCTTGGAAGCTCTCTATAATACATGGATATAAGGGGTATTTATACTGGTGTGTGTTTGGAATGCGAAATGTCAGTTTTTCCCAAATAGAATAGTCTGGCGACTTGGCCTCGTGACTAGACTGAGTCGCGAGTTCAAGTCGTGAGCTAACTACCTAGCTAGCTTGGGACTTTTGTCCTGTAGTGCAACAGTTGGCGTGACTCTTCAACTCCTCTGCATGCTTCATACGTGTGCCTTTTTTGGCGAATTGCCACCCGCGAGCCACTCGCAAGATCTAGTCATGAGTCCTTGCAAAATGCACATTTCTGAGTTTTTCTTCACACTATCTCACACACTACCCTTACATGATTCCCACCTAAATACAGAGTTTCTAAATGCTAAATTACAAGCAAATTGGCACGGAATAAAGCTAACAAAATGGTTTGTAAAGTTGTGATTTACAAATATATCATTTGTTGGCTTTTATTTTGTGCCAAATTTGATTGTAATTATATTCAATGTTTTGTACCTTGTATTTATTGTGGGATTTGATTGTAAGGGTTGTGTGTTAGAGAGAGAGAGTGTGAAGACTCAAGCAATTGAAGCCAGAAGAGTTCTCGCGGGTATCTTGTGAGTAAGCATCCCGCGAACTAAAGCATGTGCCTTGCACATGACTGGAATACAAAGTGTCATTACAGATGGAGACAACTGTGTTTCACGAGTAGCTCGCGGGTAAGGCCTTCCCTCGAGATACCCGCGAAACATTATATTTTGTCAGACTGTGCTATCTGATACACACTTTCTGTACCCACACTATATATACCCATATTACCCATAAATGTTAAGGAGTGCTTCTGAGAGAAAACCCTAGTCTCAAACTTTGAGTGATAGAGATTATCATACCCATATATCTCTATACATATGCTTGTGGATTTCCTTAAATCCTACTTCTCAATTTCCATACCATTGAGATATTGATAGCCCAAACACTTACCACACCCTTTCAAAGTGTCAAGTGAGGATTTGGTACTGCTAGGAAGCATTGGAAGAAGCCAGGATTTGGCAGATACAATCGGGTGGATTACAGGATCCAGAGAGCTAGACAAGACACGGTTTCGAGAAGCCTTGTTGGAGTATGTGCTTGGAGGGCTTAGGTACAGCGAGTAGATTAGGCTTGGAGGGTCTCTTGCTAACCCATGCATTCCAACTAATTGTCTAGTGGATCGATTACCGCTTGGAGGGCGGCGGAGAGGTTTTTCGCCGAGTTCTTTAGTTTCCTCTTCGATAATACATCGGCGTGTTATCTTGTGTTTGCATCTCTCTTCCCTATTCTTTAACATTGCATTTTAATGCTGTGTTGTTTTGATTATGGATTAAAGTAGCTTGTTTGTTTATCCGCTCGCATTTACATTATCCTACACTTAGAACAAAGTTAGTGTAAAATCTATAGAGTCGTAACTTTAATTTGGGGGTTTAAACAGCTCTTGTATTTTTAACACATTTTCAAGCTTTCATGGTTGATTAAATTCAACCTTACAATTACGTTGAACCTTTGTCTTCTCTAGCTTACCGGATCCTGCTATAACTCATAGCATCAACCAATATCAATTGGTCCCTTCCTAACTGCTTCCTAAGCACCAAATAGCCTTCTCATAGATATGGGTATGGTGAGAAAAGGTTTTGGCTAATGTACCTCTTAAGGATGTAACAATGGAAAGGGTGAGAGTAGAGAAATTTGAAGAATCAAAGGATGAAGATTGTGGATGAGTCAATCTTGTTTTTCTCTAGGGTTTCTCTCTCAAAATTCTCTTTGGAAGCTCTCTACAACACATGGGTATAAGGGGTATTTATATTAGTATGTGTTTGGAATGCGAAAGGTCAGTTTTTCACAAATAGAATGGTCTGGTGACTTGGCCTCACAACTGGACTAAGTCGCGAGCTAACTGCCTGGCCAGACTGGAAGTTTTGTCCTGTAGTGCTCTAGCTGGCGTGACTCTTCAGCTCCTCTTCATGCGTCACACGTGTGCCAGTTTTGGTGACTTGCCAACCACGAGCCAGTCGCGAGGCCCTACTGAGTGCATATTCTTGAGCATTTCTTCACACTCTCTCACACACACTACCCTTACATGATTCCCACCTAAATACAGGGTTTCTGAATACTGAATTACAAGTAAATTTGATATAGAATAAAGCTAACAAGATGGTTGATTAAATTCAACCTTACAGAAAACATCCATATAGTGATAGCGGCGGTGATGATTAATGAAACCCCCCCCCCCCCAAAAACCATGCCATATTGGATTGGGGGTTGCCCTTGAGAGTGATCTATATCCAAGCCATGGTGTCCTTGGATAGAAATTTGAGCTACTATAGGGGAGCGATGCGACCAACTTTGCTGTTAGATCCACCCCAACATTGTTTATTGCCATGCATTGTAGTGCGAGTAGTACTACTCCTTTTGGATACGTACTCATCATCATCTCATGCAAATTAGACTTTGCTCTTAATGTTAGAAACAGTTTTCTCTTTTGAGGGAGACCTATCAAAGACTAAAAGCTTTGCAGGTTTACTCATCTTTTTATCATTTTCATGAATATTGTACGGACTATGTATATAATAGTGATGGTTCCTTTTTTTTGGAATCAATATTGATAGAAGTCACTCCTAATTAAAATATATGATACATAAAAATTAAATTCATCACATATATGTGACAAAATATGGTACAAGTAAAAAAGATAAAGAACATTATAAAAATAAAAAAGGAAGAAATGAGCATGAAATTGAGCATGGGTTTGTGTATATATATCATTCACCAATTCTAGCAAATCGAAAATTTAAAGTTCATTATTAAAAAACAATATAAGCCAAGATTTACTGAATATAATGCAATTATGCCATATTGATTGAGAGAAAGAGAGATGATTACAAATAAATATTAACAAAAATAGGTCTTACCACCGCACACCCTTGATGCGATGGTCACTCCACAAGTATAAGTGCTTATGGGGTGTGAGGAGTAAGGGCCAAGTTCAAGTCTCCAGGAGGGAGCTTCACACACATATACACTTAGATTATGCTAGAGTAGAATTATATCTTGTAAAAAAAAAAAAAAAAAAACAAAAACAAAAAAAAAGTTTTTATTTATTATTATTTTTAATTACACCAAGAGGTAGCAATGGAGCTAAAAGGACCTTGGTAGAACTATTTTTATTATAGATTACATATAAATTATTTTCCTGCAATCTCCTCAATTATTACCCAAGTAATATCGACTAGCTTCTGCAGTCTGATAGAAGCATTGAATAGTGGTGAATAACGTTTTGGGGGGGTCACTCTGTATTCGTCATCACATTCTATACATTTATTCAGTACAACTTTAAGTGAATTTATCACATCTTGATAATACTTTGAACTTGAAGCCGAGTATGCAGCATTCAAATTCACTGATATTTCATTATAATCGACTTGGCAATTCTGAATTCGAGTCTTATCCAATGGGTCTGTCAGCATTTTAAGAATATTTGGGATTTGATCAAGGGTATTTAGTACATGATTAACTGTTATAGAAATAGAAATGAGAACAAGACCATCCGGATTAGCTGTGAAAGTACGTTCGTCTGAACGTAAAGTTGATTGGCAAAAGTCATAGTCCACGGTCTCATTGCAAATTTTTGCCAAGAAGGCTTCATCAAAAGCATTAGAAACTTGGCAGAAAAGAGAGGCGACTAGTAGAGGGATTACCAAGATTGATAGGCAGCTAATCGGAGAGGCCATTTTCCAAGTTCTTGACAAGAATGATGTATCTTTTGAATTCCTAGTTATAGTATCTTAGGTTGGCATGAGAAAGAGTTTTTTTCCATTAAAATTTTCTTAAAGAAAGCTCCATCTCACACCAAGTTTATTTAGGGATGTTAAGAGTTAATTTTCCTTTGACCCATTATTTTTTGATACTACCAAACATAGGAAAATGCAGAAAACCATCAAAACAAACAATATTGCATTTCTAGAAAATGAATCACTTTCCAAAAATCCATTTTTTAGAAAACTATCTCATTTTCTTATATTTGATAGCAACTTTAAAATGAGTTGGAAAAATATTTTTTAATTTCCTTTATTTAACTTGACATGACAACTCTATCTATGTTTGAATTCTCTTTTTTAGCTTGCCGAGAGAAAAAGTTTTTTCTTAGAAAACAACTCTATCTCATGCTAAGCTAAATAAGAGAAGCTAAGAGAAAATGAATCATTTTCCAAAAATCCATTTTTAGAAAACTATCTCATTTTTCTATATTTGGTAGCAATCTTAAAATGAGTTGGAAAAATATTTTTTAATTTCCTATATTTAACTTGACATGACAACTCTATCTATGTTTGAATTCTATTTTTCAACTTACCATGAGATAATTTTTTTTTTCTTTTTTTAGAAAACAATTAAATTACATGCCAAGCTAAATAAGAGAAGCCAAGAGATGGTTTTCCTTTATCACATTTTAAAAAAAAAAAAAAAAATCTTTTTCTATGATACTACAAAATACAGGAAAACATGAAAAACTATCTTTACATAAGATTTTTCATTAAAACAACTAGATAATAGCTCATGCGGTGCATGAGAAAGTTCAATAAAATATGATATTAATGAAAAATAAAAATTTTATCTCTATTTTAATTATATATTTATATATGAAACGTGATAGTTATGATAGTTATTATAGACATTTATTTTAATTGTTTTTTTACATCAAATATTATGGGAAAAGTTTTGATGCATACTAGTATACACAATTGTTGCATAATGGGTTATGTGGCAATAAAAAGAAAGTAACATGTGTCCAATGGTCATGTGCAATACACATAATCAGGTGGACCATTGGACACATGTTACTTTTTTTTGCTGCCACATAACCCATTTTGTAGCAATTGTTGCATACTAGTATGCAGCAAAACCTGTAAAAAAATATTAAATATTAAATTTGATAATTATGGTATCTATTAATATGTATTTATAATGATTGTGCTTTAATATGGAACCGTTAAATACATAATTATGATCATTATTAATAAATATTTAATTATGAGTGTTTTTATATTACACTATCCATTCTTTCAATTTTATGTAAATAAACTACATATTTAGTCCCTAACCCTTACACTGTATGTCAATTTGATTTCTAGCCTTTCAAACATGTTAATTAATCCTAACATTTTGGTATTGTGTCAAAATGGTCATTGTCGTTAAGTGGTAGATGGAAAATGTTAACGTGGCTAACTACTAAAATAAAAAATATTTTAAATGACACCTAGTGTAAGTTTTGTGATCCATACTGCTTTTAGATGACATATCAACAAGTCGGTTCCTTCTTGCATAGGCCAGTGTAGACATCGCATTTTGTACCCCTTACGACTAAAGCCCCCATTCCTCAATGATGCCGAAATTCTAAGGCCCAAGGTTGGTTTGAGGCCCAATCGGATTACAAATTGACTTGAGATGTGTTAAAATAGAAAATATAACTTTTTATAAGCAAATAGATCTATTTTTGGAAAATAAAAGGCCAAGGAAACCCTAGGCCTGTGTACGCAAGCACTAACTTGCACACGTGGTTAAGGTTTCAAAAACATATAAAAGACAAGTTTTATGCATTAAAGAATGTGGTTTGGAATGAATCCCACATCGCTTGGGAGTCGTTCTAAACCTCCATTTTTTCAACTATATAAAGCCTTACATGGTATATTTCGAAAACACACAAAAAATCCTAAGGGCAAACATAAGATTCACTAGAAATAATGAATCAAAGAGAAAGTTTGTCACAAAACATCCTCAAGTCAATTTTAATTTGATTGGAACCTTTTCTGGTCTTTATCTTTCGAGTTTCAAATTACTAATCACTTCTACATTTGATTGGGAATAGATTAATTGAGGGGAATGGTCAAAATCAAGCTTGAAAAGCTTCTTGTTTGAGGTATTAAGTTCTAAAATTTTTCTTTTCATTTCTTCTTTTTAATAATGTTTTAATCTATTTTCTTACTTTGTTTATGTTTTATAATGTCTGTTTAGTTTAGGTTTATGTGTTTTTTATGTTTTAAAGCATGATAGGTTGTTAGATTTACAGTTTTGAAGCTTTGCTTTGTTTTGCTGCGTTTCTGTTTTAGGTTAGGGTTTTTAAGTGTGCCTACATACGTAGGCCAAAAACCCTAATTCAGGTTTTTTGCTTCAGCTTCTTTGTTTCTTTCACTTAATATACCTCTGTTTTGTTCCTTTTTTATGCTTTTTAAGTCTTTGTTCCTCTATTTAAATGCTTGTTTGCTTTAACATGCTAGATTAGGGTTTCGTTCATTTTCTTATTTTAATACCATGAAGATGCATATAACATGATTATGCATTTATGCCATGGGTGCTGAGATGCAACAAGGTGAGTAACATAAAACATGCATTCACATGAACATGCATTTGTTTGTTATAAGAGCTTTATCTTCTTTTGATGAACATGTATATGCAAGTCTATATGCCATGCTTTGAATGATAATATGATTTGTTTGCTGCCCATTTTTTCTTCTTTGATTTGACATGTACATGTTTCTACCTTGGATAGAATAATATGATATATATCAGATGTATGCTAGGGTTTGGGATATGATGGAATGCCATGATAGATGTATGTTAGGGTTTGGGATGAAATGCCATGTTGTATGCTTAGATGTATGCTAGTGTGTGCGTGTGTTTAAAATGCAATGTTGAATATGCATTTAATAGGATTAAGATGTCGGACATAATGAGTGGAAGCCGACCCACGGATCAGGCAGTTTTAGGTGCCTAACAACTTCCCAAAATTGTACCTAAGCTCTGAACCCATACTTTGGTAGCAAGATTGTCCTTCCATGTAAGAGCGCTATATTCATGTTTCCTAGACCATAAAACTAGGTGGCGACTCCTTGTTTCTCCGCCCCAGTCCACTCGGCCGAGGCATACTCGCCAAACCATGTGTTGCGCCCATAGTGGCGACTCCACTGGGGATAGAAAGTTTGATTCCAATATGTCCTATTTCTTAATCTTAATAAAGACTTGTTCAATACTTGTTTGCACACACTTCGTTTGGCTCTTTTGTCCCTTTACCTCGGTTGGTGATGAATGGGAAGATAAGTGCGCTCCATTCAGGCCAAAATCTTTCGAAGTTCATCCTACCAATTCACAATGTGTCATTGCCTATGATGGGCTTTGAGTACGTTGATGGTTTGCCACCAATCCACGAAGGTCCACTTAGGCCCTTGGTTGAAATCATGGCCCACCTAGTTGTGAGTGACCTACTTATCTATCCTTTTAGCTCTTAGGAGCCTACCCACACTTAGAGAGGTCCTAGATCCAATCAAAAAAGTGTACCCTTAACATCTTTTTTTTGTTTAACCATATATCTTAGGCTCACCTAATTCTAAAGGAAAAATAAAAGGTATAAAATTGAAGGATGACCCAAAAGTTATGGCATACCCTAAGATATTTGGGATAAAAGAAAAGAAGTTATCACATATAAGAAACTTATCCCAAAGTCCAACGGTATATCTTAACTTGAAAGGTTCATAAGACCATAACCTAATTGCTAGCATAAGCTCAAATCAAAAGGCCTTTCGGAAAAAAGGGACCTTAGGCTTATGGTAACAAGTATGCTATGGACTTAACATCCAACATCCTACAAAGTCAAAATGAAATTCCCTAATCTTGGGCCTCCTTGTTGTATGCCTAGGCACGAAATGATGAGAAATTCATGGATTTTGAAGGAAAGGCTACAATATATTCTAGCTAGAATGCTACTTTAAAAAAAGTGTTGATAATAAATGAAAAGAGAAAAGCCCAAAGGTGATGAATACATTGTAGACCCATATTTGAGACAAAGGGTTGAAAATCTCTAAGTACATTCTAATGAAAGCCCACGAAAGTAAGATGAGAGGATTATTGTAAATGGACTAAAGCCTAAATGAAACAAAGGGGCAAGGTTCGTAAGAGGAAAGGGAGTGATTTTGTAATTGGGCTTTCATTAAAATGGACTTAAAAAATTTCTAAGAATATCTAAAGTTGAAAACCTTTTAATTGGGGGATGTACTTATTAAAATTTCATTAAGCCTACCCAGTTTTCCATGTGCCATGATGTCTAATAATCTGACCCAAGAGGATGTCAATCGAATGATGATTGAAGGGAAAGTCTGCCTTCTCCTACTAGAATTCTTGCCGCAACTGAGGAGCACTCCCGGACCATGGACTTTTAAGAGGGCCCATGTTAACAATTTCTTTGAATTAGGAAATGCAGGATTGTGGGAGAATCATGACTGGACGGAATGGACCTCAATGGTAAGGACAACTCAGGTCACCCTAGCTCACTTCTTGCTCGAACACGACATGGAATGATTATTTTTTGGAGTGAAGATAATGGCGACTAGTTTTTCGATGAGGCAGGAAGAGATTTCACTAAACAAAGGTGAAATTCTATATGGCATAACTGAGGCTATATGCATGTGAGGGCCACTAAAAGATAAGGACTAGTATGCAAAGTTGAAAACTTTGTTTGAAAAGGAAGACGAGAAGGAAAGCGACATGCCTTGAAGAAGAAGAAGGACAAAGTTCACTAAGGGGCACCCCAATAAATGGACTTGGGTTGGGTTTTCTAAGAATGATGGAAAGAATTTTGTAATGCAAGTTCCAATGTACTTTTCAACATTTTCAATAAGATGAATTCTAATTTAGCTTATTTTGATGTGTCTCATAATATTGAAATTCTGTACTTAAATGATTCTAATGAATTTGAAAATGAAATTAATAAACAATTGGAGAAGAAAATTGAACCTATGGAACCAAATTTTGAAACTCTTAATTTGGGCAATGATGAGAGTCCATGCTTAATTAAAATTAGCTCAACCCTAATTGAAAAAGAAAGGAAAGATCTCAAAAAGCTTCTCACAAAATTTCAAGAAGTGTTTGTATGGTCCTATGAATATATGCTCGACATCAATCCTGAGATGGCTCAACACCACATTGATACTCATGCTCACATGGTACTTATTAAGCAAAATTTAAGGCATATGAGAACCGAATGGCTTTTAAAAATCAAAGAAGAGGTAAAGTGCAGCAAGAAGCTTGAATACCCTATCTGCATAACATTCCTTCTCCCCATGCTCTCCATCTTCAAATGTACAAATATTAATATCTGCATGAACTAAGTAATCTAGTTCTTTAAGGAAAATGATATCGCCCAAATGACCATTAAACTGAAAGTACTCAATAGCTGGGGCGTGTATCTCAAGTTTGTAATTAAGTTCATTGTCTGGGTTTATCTCATTATCGTAGTCAAATTGTACAAAATCATATTGAGATATACTTAAACTTTTCAGCGTAGGTACGCATATTTTGTAATTGTTAACACCCTCTGAATATTCTCTTTCAAATGACAAATCTTCAAGTACAGGGCAGCCAGAGAGGAGCCTAAAAAATGAGTCGGATTTATAAGCAAGACGGAATAGACCAAGTTTCTTTAGGCTTGGGAATTGAAACGACGGAGGAGGATCAATCATAATTCTGCCTAGTAACTTCAGAACCACTAATGTCTTGCAATAATAAACTCTATGAGGCAACTCCAAAGGTTTCCATTCGTCATTGTCACGGTTAATCACAAGATCGAGTTCTTCCACTTCACGCGCAGCAACATTGTTAACCCATGTATCAACAAGATCGGAACAGCAATCAGCAAAGTCGTATGTAATGTGACAAGTCCGGAGGTACGGTGCTTTGTGTAGATCCAAAAATCTGGAAAAATGATCTGCAGATTCACACAACAATTCTAATTTGTTGATTTCGAGTTTTGGTACCAGACTCCAAAGGAGCTTCCACCTCTTTGACAAGATGCTAGTGGCCATTGACTCTTTGGTTGAAAGGAAATATAGGATGTGAATGAGAAGACATTCTGGAAGATTACTGATCCTGTCCAACACTGCGTCATTTTCAGCAGAAAGTTTCTGGCGCTTTGATTTTGATTCAGCCATCAAAGGCTAGTGTTTGTTAGAGGTAATGGTTTGAACTTTGAAGTAAGATTTTGCTAAGATTGAAGAGAGTTGGGTTTTGATTTATAACCGGGTCGTTTCATCGTGTGTCAAGGTAGAATTTAACAGGGGAGCCGAACCACTTTTTCAACATTTAAGCCTTTTAACTCTCGCTATTTTTCAATGAAGGTGGAATCCCTTTCAGCTTTCTAGTCTCTTTAACTTACTTTTATAGGAAGCTGAAACACTCTCTCATCATTTATGCCTATATCTCTATTTTTTGTTATTTTTCAACGCAGGTGGTCTTCCTTTGAAGTCCCGAGACAAAAGCCTTTATAACATACTAGATTTTTGTTTTTCAAGTGATAATGCCTTTTCTCAAAATAATGATAATAAATCTATAGTTGCAATAAATAATAGAGAAGAAGTGATTCAAACAAGACATGGCAAAACGGGTAGGTCGGGTCAAGTTGGGTTAATCGGGTTGCGGGTCAAAAACAGGTCATTTTAGGTAGGTTAAAAATGGGTTCGGGTCAATCAGGTTGCGGGTCAGATTGACCAGTATTTTTCAGATGATTTTTTATTTTTATTTTTTATATATATAAAGAAAACAACATGTTTTTGCCATTTAAAAAGTCATGCAACAAATTACTTAATGTAAAATGCATTACTTTGAATTCACTACTTATATCAAGAATGAACTCAGATAAATTTATTCATACTTATTCAATAATTTTAAAATTATACAAATCCTAACATTACAATCTAAAACAAAATAACACAAAGATAAGTGAAACAAATACACAAGTTTTATTTCTACACAAAATATAAAACAAAATTACAAATGACTTATTGGATTACTCATTTGACAAAGAATAAAAACATATAAGAAATTTACAATCTTGAAAATTAATTTTATAATCTTTTATCAATTGTGGTTAGCATTTTATTTCAATATGAGATTTATATTAAAATTTGATTGTTTACTTATTCATACATGGTTTCTTTTATGAATATCATATCATTGTTAAGCAACACACATTCTAGGTAATATAATAATTTATTTTGAAAAACCATTTATTTTGGACATAAATTGTTAAAAAATAGGTCTAAACATTCATAATTTATACTAATTTGATATTTTGGCTTCATTATTTTCTTATTTGTGAATATTTCTCACACATGTCCACAATTTTAAATCTATGTTTTTAACTCTACTATAACCAAATTATCTTGGCATATATTTTGCTATTTATATCTAAAAATCTTTACTTGTTACAGAATGCTCAACCTTCATCTTTTAATTAATTTGCATGCAGTTATGTAAATGTCTCAATTATTTCCTTAAAGCTCACAACAAACAATTAAACCAATATTGTCTTAATTTTATTATTGGATAACTCATTTGACAAAGAATAAAAACATATAAAAAATTTACAATCTTGAAAATTAATTTTATAATCTATTATTAATTATGGCTAGCACTCTATTTCAATTTAAGATATGTATTAAAATTTGATTGTTTATTTATTTATATATGGTCTCTTTTATGAATATCATATCATTGTTAAGCAACACACACTTTAGGAAATATCATAATTTATTTTGAAAAACCATTTATTTTGGACATAAATTGTTAAAAATTAGGTCTAAACATTCATAATTTATACTAATTTGATACTTTAGCTTCACTATTTTCACACTTGTGAATGTTTCTCACACATGTCCACAATTTTAAATTTATGGTTTTAACTCTACTGTAACCAAATTATCTTGGCATGTATTTTGTTATTTGATATTTAAAAATATTTACTCATTACAAAATGCTCAACCATTTATCTTTTAATTAATTTGCATGCAGTTATGTAAATGTCTCAATTGTTTCCTTAAAACTCACAACAAACAATCAAACCAATATTGTTTTAATTTTATCATTTTTTTTTACCAAAAAAAGGTTTTAAAAAATGGTTCAGGTTTGCATAGGGTCGGGTTAACCTGTAAAAAACATGGGTCAAGTCACAGGTCAACTCGTTTTTACTTCGGGTTAAAAAAATCGGGTTTGGGTCGGGTATTTTTAAGATTGGGTTGGTTGGGTCAGAAAAATTCTGACCCATTTTGCCATGTATAATTCAAACCCTAGTAGGAGAACATGCAATACTCAGGGCCCGTTTGGTTGGACGGGTGGAAACATGAGATGATAGAAAATTGGGAAAGAATAGAAAAATTGGAGGATATAAAAGATGTACTTTCTCTCATATTTGTTTGGTTGGGAGGATGAAAAAGTGGAGAGATGGAAAACTATAAAAATGAAATTGGTATAAATTTACAATTATGCCCCTATTAAATAAAACAATTGGCAATACAATTTCTTATACACATTTATTTATTTAAAAAATTATGTATGGACATTTCACTTTTAGTTTTTTATTTTTTTTTTAGTTTCAAATGCACAGGCCAGATCCAAAAGCTAGCGAGAAAAAAACAACAAGAAAGGAAATATCAGATGAAAAAAAAAAACCCCAAAATAATATGAACGCTTGCATATTAGTAACAGAGAAAAGAAAAAAATGGAGAAAGGAACTATGGAAGAAAGTAATAAAAACAAAAGAAAGAAGAAGAAAAGAAAAGTGAGATAAAACAAGAAATCCAAAACAACGTGAATGTGCATAGAATAGTAATAGAGTAGAAACAAAAAATGTTAGCAAAGAAGAATGTGCAAGGACATTTTGGGCAGCTCATGTTAGTGAGCTTCTCTCCCTAGTTTTCTTTATATTTTGGGGAGAAAACTTTTTGGTGGGCCTGGGAAGAAACAACTTATGCTCCACCACATTTGTTTCCAGTCCCCTTCCCAACCAAACACCCATTAAAATTTCTCTCTCCACTTTTCTCTCCTAAATTTTCCACCCTCCCTAAAATCTCTCTAAACAAGCAAACCCTAAGGTTCCATTCGATTGGAGGGGTGGAAAAATGAGAGGATAGAAAATGGTGAGAGGATAAAAAAGTGGGAGGATAGAAAATATTTTAATTTCCCTCCTTTTTGTTTGGTTGGGAGTGGAAAAATGAAGGATTACGCATATACCCTTATTAAAAAATGATGCCCAATTAAAAAAAAAGTGATAAACAACCAAAAAAAAAATTTATCACCGAAATTTATTAAAAAATAAAAATCATGTCCATAAAAAAAAAATCACAGCTAAACCAAAAAAAAAAAAAAAAAAAAAAATATGAAGAAGAGGTCGGGGACGTCTAGAGGAGGAAAAAGAAAATGAAAAAAAAAAAAAAAAAAGGGCAAGCAACATCCAAAGGAAAAAAAGAAAGAAAAAAAAAAAGTGAAGAAAAGTAACGTAGATGAAGCCCATGTGCAATTGCACATCGGCATTTTTGTCCAAAAATGATACTCAATTTTTTCTCATTTTTCTCTGTATTTTGGGGAGAAAACTTTTTGGTAGGTCCAGGGAGAAAATACCTGAACCCCAACATTTATTTTCCTTCGTCTCCACCCAACCAAATACACTCTTGAAAAGTTTTCCTTCCCATTTTTACTTTAAAGTTTTCCTTCCACTTTAATTATTTCACCTCTAAACAAATACACCCTAAAGGAGCTTTTGATCTCTTCAATGTTTAACTTAATGACTAATGCAGTGTGATAGAGGAGTTCCGAATTACAATTTATGTTCCATTTCGATTGGCTTTATCAATGCTAGTTGAGTTGCATATGCTTCGGCTTCCATTGAGCATTGCCCTATAATCATTAAGGTCCACGCGAAAATGACGTTCCTTTTATCTTTTCTTCCAACAATAAAATTAGATATAAAAATGACGTTTGACATAAACTACAAGCACTTCAGAGACACTTGCCATCAGGATATTTGTGGCTAAATTAGAATACAATTAAATGCCAAATTGGATTTTTGGAGAGAGAGAACAAATACAAAATAGTTTCATTTTGGTTTGGCAATGAGTAGTACTCAATAATTCGAGTGAGGTACTGTTCATTACTAAATTTTCTTGTTACTCTGTAGAGCTTGATGCGAAGCATTTTTTGGGTTGGTTTACCAAAATTATTGCTACTTTTAGCATATGGTGATGTTGTGCAAATACTCTAGGGGGGGGGGGGGGGGGGGGGGGGGGGGGGGGGTGGGGAGGGCATTTAGCTAAGTTAGACAAAGGTGAATGATGGGTTCCAGAGTCTCATAAATGCGTAGTCCTTCCTCTCATGTGAATGGTGGGTTCTACCATGAATTTAATTAGGAGGACCCACAATTCATGTGAGAAAGAGGACTACGTATTTATGATACTCTAGGAGTATATAATAATTTCCCGAGGAGGAGGATCTTTTTTTTTTTTAGGGGGAAAGCTAGAATTTTTATTAATGTAAGCCTATCCAATCGGCTTGTAATACAAAACATAGCTGTGTGAAATATCCTCCATCTATACTAAAAAATCTGGAATGCCTATTGCATATCTAGCAAGATTTTTATACTCTCGCACTAGGAGTGTGGGTGGGGGGGGGGGGGGGGTTCTTTTTGTGTCAGAAATTAGATAATGGAGAACAAAAGACAGAAAATAATAGTGAAAGAATTGAAGTTATTAAAAATGTGAAGAAGTATAAGAGTGAGATGAAAACCTGTCCTTTATGATCCATTAGGATTTAGGAATATATACATGTTGACATGATTTAAATTAATTGTTTTAGTTGCAATCGATGACCTAACAGGTTCTGCATCAACCATCTAACTGTATCACAATAGTAGACATCCAAACCGCTTTAACATTTTCGGATCTAGAAGCTTCCTTATCAAAATTCAAACTCATCATTTGAGATCCATGTGTTTAAATACGCAAAGATTGGGTCACTATGACCACTATAAACCATCCCTAACCTGAGTTCTAAATTAAAAATAAATCACCAAGAACTTTTTCCTCCAAGATTAAAAGGTTTTCAATAATAAACAAATGACTTGCAACACTTGATAAAAACAACTAGAAATAAGGCAGAACCTACCAAGAACATTTACCTTGGGGATATTTGACATCATTTCGTCTACATCAAGTGCATTTTATCATATCTAGCCCCTATTGGGTACATAGGGTTTCTTACAGTTTCTGCAACTTATCATACAAAATGAGAAAGAAAGAGAAAAACAAGTTCGAAAAAGGAAGGCAAAAAGGGAGTGGGAAGGGAGAGAGGTTGGCACAGTCATTTTAAGTAATGGAGGTCCCATATCACTAGACTGAAGTTTGCACCTGTTCCACCAAAGAGTTATATGTGAGAAAACATATATTTGTGAAGATTGATTAATAATTTTTTTTTTTTTTAAAGTATTTCAAAGGTTATAACATTTGAGGTCACAAATTGAACTAAGACATTCAATTATTTTACCAATTCAGTTGTCACAATCAAACAAAAAAACTTGAGAGAATTATATTTTAACTTTCAGGCATAGAAAGAGGTATCAAAAGTTTATTCATGAACATTTATTTAGCAATGCTTTAGCCTGATCAAAAGAAGTGACTTTGGATAATTGATTCTCTCTCCATCAATTAAATTATTTGCAGCGTGCATTCGAAATTAGTTGCTAAGTAGAAGTCAAAGAAGTTTACCTCATTTTTTAACTGTAAGAAGAGATGTCATTGAGCGCCTTCGGATCATTGATAGTTTCTGAAGAACACCTTTTTTTAGCTTAATATTTCTAACTCTGATTGATGCTGTCTTCAAGACTCTTGCCTCTTTTAGAATATATTTTATAAATTCCACTTCATCCTTCAATCCTCCAAATTCGCTATAATAAAAAGTTGTAAGGTGTGATGACAGAAAATTAGGATCATTTGGTGACTTCTTCCTGCATCTGCATAACTTGTGATTACCGGAACCATGCCTCTGATGACAACATACAAAGCATATCAATTATTCGAATTAATAACATCAAGATCAGCTAAAAATACATCACATATGTAAACTAACCGTATTAATAACATCAAGAACTTCTAGATTAGGAGTATTTCGGAGCAAGGCTTGTAGCACATGCCAGTTCAATGCATTCGCCATAAAGTCCAATCTGAGCAAATTTTGGAATCTGAAAGGATAAATAGAACCGTTGCAGAGACACTGCATAAAAAAATTATAATCAAAAGAAGCCAACATCAAAGCTTGTACTAGAAAATATCTATAAAATATAAATTCAATAAAGAATGGAGTGAGACATTAACCTCCGGGTGACCTGAAAATAATGACAGAAATTTGACATTATAGAATGCAGCAAGAAGCTTGAGTATCCTATTGGCAGCTTTAAGTGTACAAATATGAATATCTGCCTGAACTAAGTTGTCTAGCTTTTGAAGGAAAACGACTTCACTCAAATGACCATTAAACTTAAAGTATTCAAGCGCTGGGGTGTTTATCTCAATTCTGTAACTGCAATCAGAATCATCGTAGTCTAATAATTTAAAAAAATCATATTCAGATACTTCGATAGCTATACTTAAGCGTTTCAGCATAGGAGCACATATTTTATGATTGAAAACACCCCCCAAGCATTCACTTTCAAATGACAAATCTTCAAGAACAGGACAGCCAGAGAGGAGCCCAGAAAGAGAGTCTGATTTATAATCAACATAGAACAAACCAAGTATCTTTAAGCTTGGGAATTGAAACGATGAAGGAGGATCAATCACAATTCTGCTCCGCAAATTCAGAACCACTAATGTCTTGCAAGAGAAAATTTCATGACTGTGGTACAACCTCAAACGCTCAAAATCCCAATACTTGTCATCATATATCTCGAGATCAAGTTCTTCCACTTTCCGCGCTGCAATGTTGCTAATCCATGCATCTACATCAGAACGGTTACGACAACTGTATGTGAGGCGAAAAGTTCGGAGGTATGGGGTTTTGTGTAGGTGAAAAATTCTGGACACAGTATGCGCATGCTTGACAATGGGGTGGAGCTCTTCAGTGTTGATGTCGAGTTTTGGGACGAGAGTCCAAAGGTCTTTCCACCTGCTCGACAAAATGCTTGTGGTGATTGCCTTTTGGGTTGGAAGGAACGAAAGTATGTGGATGAGAAGAGATTCTGGTAGATCACTCATCCTGTCTACCTCAAGTTTCTGGCATTTTGATCTTGATTTTTCCATCAGTGAGTCCCAAACTCTCAATTGTAATATTGTGATCTTGTTTTTTTCAGAAGAAAATATTGTGATCTTGGTAGATATAGAATTAATGTTAACATCGATTTATAAAACCGACACAGAGTTTGTGTTTGATAGGGACACAAGACTTTGTGTTTAATAGGGACACAGAGTTTGTGTTTGATAGGGACACAGACTCAACATAAGAGATGTGCCTTAAATTAGGCCAAAGTTCATTACTAGCCAAAGCCCATGGAAAATCATATCTGAACTCATTCCAAGCCCAGTGCTCAAGCTGACCCAACAAAATCCCAAGATCAAGTTCGTTGATTTTACTTTTTGAATATCTTTTTTCGATAGATATGATATGAAATATATAGGACTTAGGAATCCGAGTGAGAGAGAATGAATGAATGGACAAAAACAACCGACCTATTAAAACAATCTGGACTAGGAAACCGAGTCAGGGTAGAAGTAATCAGGACCTAAATAGTGATTATAAATATGGCTTGTGAGTTTTGACACAAAACAAAAATTTCAGAAAATCTAGTAGTGATTCTAGTGAAGATCACAAGTGTCGTTTAACTCCGAAATTTCTTTTCTTAGCCTTCGGATTAGTTTTAGTTTATTTCTTTTCTGGTCGTGCTTAATTTTCCAATACTCAAATCATGTCGAGTTGGACAAAATATCAAGGACAAAGTCTCAAAAATTGGATTTGCGGAGGTACTAATCGTAACCAAGCCCAGGACGGAAAATATAGTGTGCCATCTTGGGAAAAAAAGTTTTGCTTTGTGGTAGGTTCAATGCCATGGATTAGGTTGTTGGAGGCCAAAAAGAACATATCCAAATTTGACAATGTGATGAAGTGGGACGATTCAGCAGGAAAGAAGGCCTTCCACGATGCAAAGAGAAGGTTTTGGGCAAAGTTTAATGGCTTCCCATGTAATATTCCCTTGCCTGATCCAGATATATATATTGATAAAATTGATTGGGACTCCAAGATTGATCCTCAACTTTTATTGGACGTGGAAGTTGCTATTTATTAAAGTGGAAGAGAATAATGTGATTGACAATTCTTTTCAATTAATTTTGGACTATAGTGATTTTTTAACAAGCCCAGAGTATTGACTGGTATGATTGTCGGAGTTGAGCGGATGGTGATGTTGAATGGAATCTACAATTTTAAAATTTTTTTTGTGTTAAATTTGTACTTTTTATGTAATTTTTGAAATTTTAGGTTATCTTTCAAAAGAAGTGTATTTTATTTCTTATGACTTTCTGGTTACATTAGTTGGTATCATAGTCTTGTCCTTACCATGGTCTGACAGTTTATTTATGCGACAATAATCACTCCAATGATGATGAAGTTAATGGAACAATCCTCGCCAGGGCTAAATTCCTCCACATAATGAAAAGGCATGTGGTTGATTTTTGGTTTCCTTGTAAATATAATGATATGTTACACACTATACAGTTGGTGTTTATAGATCATTAATTTCATATGATGAGGACTATATTCAAAATTTTATAGGCCAACCACATACATCAAGATTATCACCCAAAGAATTATATATATAAATATATATAATATATATATATTTATATAAAATCTAAAAACTGAAGCTTAATATTTATTATTGTTACACTTTTATTGAATCATATCAGTGGCCACATCATCTACCTATTTCCCACTAATTCTCTCAACTATTTGCAACCATAATGTGCTTTTTATCTTTCCATCTCCCCACTATTCTCAACCTAAATGTCACTCTTCATCTATCCCTTCCACTTCCTTTTATTTTGACTCTTCTTGTCCCCATTCTATTACTATAAATATGTCATTCTCTCTCCCATTTTATACACATTTTCTCACATGAAAAAGATTATTATTCTCTTTCTCTTTCATGTTTATTTTTGTGTGAATTTTTTATTTTTTGTATCACTACTTTAGATTGATGAATTTATGTGTTAATTAGAATTCTACTCTGAGTTGATGCAATTTGGTTTTGTGTTTTTAAGTTGTTATCATTTTTCTTTTCTATGACTGTTTAATGTTATCATATTCCATATAAAGTTATTTTACATTTTACAATAATATAATTTTATTCAATTATTTAGCATGGCTTGGATAATTTGGTGTTTGACTCATGACTATATTTTTTATTTTGACACCCTTTCTTCTCATTTTATTTTCTATTTATCTCCTGAAAAAGGTGATTTCTCTCTCTCTCTCTCTCTCTCTCTCTCTCTCTCTCTCTCTCTCTCTATATATATATATATATATATATATATAATTTATTCTTTTTTGCAACTTTACTTTAAGTTGATGAATCATTGTATTTTTTAAAATACTATTTTGGGTTAACAAATTTGGAAGTGCTTTTTTTTTTTTTTTTTTAACATAATACTTAGTTATTTTGGAAGTGAGATTTTGAATTTATATCAAAATACAGGCTTGGCCATGTATTTGTACATGTATATCAACTATTAAAACCATCCAAGATGAATATATATAGACAATATTTTTGTTTTAATTTTTCATTGATTTATTATTTAGTTATAACATCAAAATCGAAGTAGATGAATTTGTAAATCCAATATATTTATATATTTAATATTGTCAAAAAATTAAAAGTAAAAAATAAATAATAAAAGGAATAATAATGTGGCCAATGAGTAGGCTGAATAGAAGGGTAGCAAGAATAAATGCGATATGAAGGTCCAGTTAAAGACAATTAAATCTTAATAATTTAATTATAGTTTATGTAGCCTTTTTTTTTTTTTTTGTTAGATCACGTTCTCTTTACGTTGTTATACTAATTATTTTCTTTCATTTCAATAGGTGAAGTGTTCAATTTTAGACATAAAGTCTACTTTTTTCTACATATTATTTTAAATGTCAAATTTATAATATGACATAGTCTCTTAGAAATGTTTGAGAAATATGCAGTTCCAATTTCATGTATCTATATTAGTAAACAAACACAATCAATAGTTCGAAACTACTTCTACAATAAGCAAAATTATAAATATGATAATCTCTTTTAAGAGAATGAAAATTTTGAATAATATATTTAAAACTTAAACAGTTTAATTGTACAAGAATAAAATTAGGAAAATATTGCACACAATAACATAATTTAGCAAAATATAGACCGCCTAAAAAATGAATAATATCAATCAAACAAATCCAAATAATAAAATGATGGTATAATTTTTGAGATAGATATATGAAAAATAGTTTTAGAAATTGTTTAATTTTTTGGGAAAACAAATAATTTTCCACAAAATTTAGAGAACAAATTATATATTATATCATAACTACAAAATAATTATCTATTCCAATGCTTCGCATAGGTCTGTGACTAGTTTAAATAAAATCAAAGTTCAAGCATCAAGAAAAGAAATATATTTGGGATTGACAAGACAAAGCTAGATAATGAAAAGATTAAAGAAAATCTAGTTTTTTTTTTTTTTTTTAAGAAACAAAAACACACACACAAGAGAAGAAAATCAAGTTTACCATCACAAATTGAAAATTTTTATAATTTACATGAGAATTATCTTGAAGTCAATTGGAAAAAGGTGGATATTCTTGCTAATATTGATGAAGATTACTATAGGGATGAAGGGCCCAGGAATGTATATTGGGCTATGGGCCTTGTCTGAGGACGTTTAGCTATCCGAGGATGGTTAGACCTTAACGAAGACGTACAAATGAGTAAGTTATGAAAGGATTTTGGTCATAAAGATTTGGAAAGTAGTCCGAGGAGAAATGCCTCCTCGGCTAATAGAGTAGAGGCCAAAGTTTGACATGCCGTCAAGAATGACACACTAGACAATTTTACTGATAAGGATAAGCATCAAGAGAGAATAGGACAAAGGGGAGCTGAGAAATATCTAAGAGAAAACTGCTATCATCGCATTAAATGCTCTACACTTAACTCCTTGACCACATTTATGTGGAGATAATACCTGAATAGTAATATTCAACCTTATAGCTACCCCCAAAGACTTCAGGAAAGTGCTGATAGGACAGGGATCAAAGCCAGTAGCTTGATCTATACGTGGAAAGCTGAAATGAAGAAAAAGATGGTAATATAAAGAAGAAAGACCCCATTACAAGGGAGGCATCTGAGAATCTGCAGAAAGAAAAAACACTGTAGCAATAAGAACTGTAATCAAGTTCAAGAGAATTATATACACGAACTATTCTCCTCGGATTTTGCCGAGGAAGATTTTCCTTGCACAAAATTTGTTTATCTTTGTTTTCTTGTCATCTTTAACCTACTATGATTGTTGTTCAACTCATTGAAGTCTAGTTTCTAGCCCACTCTCTACAAATTCATTGTGTTGGGCTCTTTGGGCCTTAGTCCTTTTACTTTTTGGGCCTAGGAACCAAAATGTGCCCTTACAATTACAATGAAGCAAAATATCTTGAGGTAGAAATTGTAAAAAAAAAAAAAATTCAAAGATCTTAATGATATCGAATAAGATAATTGCCTATCTCAAGCTCCTATTATTTTAATGGGAGATGATACATTATAGATTTTATTTCAATTGAAAGATTTGATTCAATCGATCATTCATTTTTATTTGGTGAATCTTGTCAATCGCATGAAGACCAAGGAAAAATAATTTCAAGTTGCTTAATTGATGACTTGCAAGTTTGGAAAGAAGACAAAAGAATTAAAACATTCCAAATATTTGTTTGTTTGGCATTAAAGATTTCAGATCTCGAATATAAATTTGAGGACGACTTTTTCTCAAGTGGAGGGTTCTAATGTAGGATAAGATCTACAATTCAATTTTTGTTATCTATTCATTTTGATATTTTTAAAGTAATTTTCAGAATTTTAGGTGGAGGGTTACTGTTTCCTTGATTTTAAGTGCATCTAATGCCTTTCTAGTCAAATTTGGGTTTTAGAATGTTCTCCTAGTCACCCTAGGAGTGCTTTAGGCTTTTCCAAGCCTCTCCTAGGAGGCTTAGAACTACATTTCTATTTGAATCTAGGAGGCCTAGTCAATTCAGTTATCAAATTTAAAAATTTGCAGTAGAATTCTAGTAATGTACTTTTCTTGTGGATTCAAGGTTAATTTTTAAAAGCAAACATGTTTAATTCTTGCAAATTTCCGTTTGTGTCATATGGTGAGAATAAGAATTGGGAATGTAGCAATTTTCTTGGTGATGAAAATTTAAGGAATGGAAATGGTGCAAGTAGTTACCAAAATAATAATATTAACGACAACTGTAGGAAAGGTGTGAGGAAAAAAGAATGAGAATCATAGCAGAAGAGAAGAGTACTATATGGCAATGGATGTAAGTCTCCTAGGTGCATAAATCCAAGGTTTCAAGCAGATAGGTATCAAAGAAACATTGGGGGGGGGGGGGGGGGGGGGGTGAGAGTGAAAGAGTATTCGTGCATGCCGACCAAATAGGGTGATGGTGGAGCTTGTTATTAAAAAAGAAAAAAAAAAAAAGAGGGGGGGGGGGGGGGGGGCATGGTGGACCTATTAGAAAAACTAGTTGCTACTTGCTCATATCTTTTGAATTGTTGGCACTTCTATTATGATATTTTTTTGTTTTTACTTTCAACACTAATGTAGTTTCTCTTATTCTAATTGGAAGACATTGTAAGATGTTATATATATATATACATATTTGAGAAGAAGATGTTATTTGCTATTTGATTAGTAAACATACGTTTTTTTAATAATTTTAAAATAAATAAAAAACTTGAAGTTAAAGAGGTAATGTGATCTTCGATAATAATTATTAAAAAAAAAAAAAAAAAAAGGAGAAAAACTGACATATTTTAGCTCCTTTTGATGACTATAATCTATATACAACAAGAATCAAGGCTGAAATATGTGTTATGTTGTTGAGAAGAGCTTAGTAGGATAAATTGATGCATTTATGTTCACTAGTACCCTTAAAATTAAGGTTTTGTTTTATGTTTGGCCATAGTCTAGATCTCATTATCTTACAAAGGCCAAAGTCCTTCAAGGATAATATGGTCCATGGATGGCAATTTTTTTTTTTTTTTAATTTATCATTTTTTTAGTATTTTTCATGCTATGGTTTTGTCTCCTTTATCTCAACTTTATTTTGCTTTACACTAACCCATCCAATAAAAATTACAACATCCCAACTAGGGATAGCAATGGGGCAGGGCAAGGCCGAAGGATGAGGTTTTCAACCTTGCCCTGCATGGTTTTGTCTCGCTCCATCCCCGTCCCTCCCCACATGATGAAGAAAATTTTCTTACCTTATCCCCGTCCCTTAGGGCCCCGCAAAGCTCCTTCCCACCTCATAAAACTCTACTTTTTATTAATTTGCTCTTAAACTAATTACAATTAAAAAAAATTGTTTCATTAATAAAATTATACTTGAAATTACAGTTAAATTTATCCCATCAAATCAAACTAATTTTTAGTAAAAACTAAATGATATTATCCAAGTATTTAACAAGATAATATCACAACAAAAACAAAAATCTCATAATATAACAAATAACAAAATAGAGGCAGGATAGTCATATTGGGTAGAATAAAACAAACTAATATGAATATGTTTGTTTAAATAGTAGTATTTTAGGATATCAGAAATTTACAATTATAACCTTTATCAACGCAGGGGGGGTGGATGTAAAAAGTCTAAACCAATCCCCGTCCCGCCCTATGATTCAAGGCTAAAATCTCAGCCTATCCCTGCTCCACCACCATTGCGAGGCAGGAATAACTAGTGCGGAATGAAGTGGGAAGGGACTAGTCAAGTGGGGCGGGACAAAATTATCATACCTTCCCAAGAACAATTGTTTAAAAAAAAAAAAAAAATTCCACGCCCTTCACTTCAATTGCACGGTAGAATTTTTAGTTAAAATGTGATTAAGCTAGCCTCGATCAAACTTGATCAACTCTAAGATTTTACTATAAATTGATTAAGTTCACCGATATGCCAACATCCAATCTGCCAACACACATCACTTCGCCAATAGCAGATTCACTCCCAAAACCAACTGCCAAGTCTCAACTCCCAAGCCGCTTTGCTCTCTAACATAAAAAGGATAAATAACACAAGGGAAAGAAACGAAAATTTGGGAAAGAAGTCAGTCATTATAAATTCAATTCTTGAATCAAGACGATTAAATAGATTACTTAAGAGCGCATTAAGTTTGTTTTGATGCTTTCTTTGAAAGCTATATATGTTATGTTAGGGTCCAATAAAAAACTCCACATAAAAAATTAAAAAAAAAAAATCAATTAAAAACCAGTAAACTAACATAAAACCATACCTTCTCAAAAAAAAAAAAAAAAAAAAAAAAAACTGTAGTCCCTGAACTCTTCTTGTGGATTCATGGTTAACTTTCAGAAGCAAATGTGTTTAGAACAAAAATTTGTGTCATATGATTAGAACAAAAATTTAGAATATAAAAAAACCAAAAATCAAAACATACATAAAAGAGTTCAAGAATTAAGAATAAAAAATAATAAAGAAAAACTTACATAAGAGAACCAAGAATTTAAAAGGCCATCCTTTGTTTTACTTATTTATAGTAAACTTCTTTTGGCATAATATTATGCACACAAATTCAGAAGCAAAGATAAGTGTAGGGGATTTTTCCCCCGCAAAGAGGACAAACGACTTGCGGGGGAAAAATCCCCTACAATAAGTAAGTAAGATGAATTTATTAAATTAAAACATAAGTATTAGTCACATTTTGAAAAAAGAAATAATAATAATACAACAACTTGAGGTGTATTGTGTGAGATTTAATTATATAAATGACTTATTGGTTAAGTTCTAAAAATTTTGATAATAGATTTTTAATTGGAGTAGAATTTAAATTTCAAAAACTTAGATGATAAATATTTATCTAAATTAAATTATTGTTATATCTTTTTTTTTTTTTTTATAGCTTGTTATATCTTATCCCTTGGTCAAGAGCTCTGTAGCTTAATATTCTAATAAAATATTAATTTAATAAGATGCAACTTGAGAGAAAAAAACAAAAACCAAACCGTGGCATGTCTGAAATTTAAGTTTAGAAATTTTTTATAATAGACTTTTAGTTTGAATAGAAATTAAATATGTTTTGAATCATAGTTAAATCATGCAACTTGGGGGTGGGGGGGGGGGGGGGGGAGAACAAAAACAAAATGAAAGCGTGGGTTGTGTGTGGGATTTAAGATTAGAAATTTTTTATAATAGACTTTTAGTTTGAATAGAATTTAAATTTGTTTTAAATCATTGTTAAATCATGCAACATGAGGAAAAAAAAAAAAAAAAAAACACAAAGGCAAAAACGTGGGTTGTGTGAGAAGAAAGTTTAGAAATTTTTTATAATAAACTTTTAATTTGAATAAAATTTAAATATTGATAGGTTCCAATATTTGAATATCATAATATTAAAATATTGATAGAATAAATTTCATATTTTCTAATGTTTGTATTTTTAAATTTCACTTGTCAACCAAATTAAATAGTTAAACATGCATGACACTATACATGATTTTAGTACGACAACTATATTTATTTTTGAGTCAAGTAGGCATAATAGAAAGAAATCTCATAAAGTGGTCAAAGACATGTTAGTTTCTCTATAAGAAAATTTTAAATTCATTGGTTCATTCATTATTCTTAAAACGCATAGTGGATAAAAATACAGTTCTATATAAAATGAAGAAATAAAACTTTAAAAATTTTCAAGTATACTAACTTTAAATAAATTAGTTTACAAAATTTAACAAATCGAGTTTTAATTTAGAATGTTCATCTTCTAATGTTAACAAGACACTATTCGATGGTGATATTGTTTGTTAGTGCTCTAAATGGGAGAGTTTAAAAAAAAAAAAAAAAAAAGTTTATGAGTGCAAAACTATTCTCTTGTTTGTATATACGTTTATGTTTATATTTACGTTTATTTTAATTTATTTAAATGACTAGCTTTGGTTTCATGGTGCAAGCACGTGTTTTTTGTTATATTAAACAAATAACATAATTTGTAATGTTATATTTAATATTGAAATATAAATACAAAATATTACAAATTAATATTGATAATTTAAATTCAATAATAATGTTGATCATAGATTTTATATTAAAAAAAGAGCTTGAATATCACAAGCTTATAAAGTTAGTATACAGCGTACAAAAAGATGCCTCAAAAAAGAATTTTTACATATATAACATTTTATGTATACGTTTTTACTAATGTAGCATTGTAAATTGATTCCACAATGATTAAAAAAGAATATATATATATATATAGAGAGAGAGAGAGAGAGAGAGAAATTCCATTAGTGTTGTATAAATTAACCAAAGTGGAGAAAAGCCATTGATATAGACTTGAGTAAAAGGCCAAACAACACATAAATTATGTGCAAAAACTACTAAATGAAAATTTATATTTATCGTAAATTTTCCATTTTTTTTTTTTTTGGGTTGTTAATGAACTAAAAATAATATTAATTTTTTACACATGTTTTTGTATAATCTTTATTTGCATTACAAAATTTCATCTAATTATGCTTCATTTTTCCTTATCTTATAGGAAAATTTACAATTCTATGGAACTTTGGCCCACCAAGCTGTGTGAATATTGTAATTGTTGAAATGAGATTTCCAAGTTAATAATAAAATCCTGTAGTAGCGATTTATTTATTTATTTTGGTTGGCCAAAACCTATTGGCCAGTGTAGGAGAGCAATGCCAACGATCTCTCTCCCAATATACATTTTGACTACATCATTTAAGATTGTCATCATTATCGCCATGACGATTATGCCGCAATTAGCGTTAAAGAGGAAGATCTGAATCTTGTTTCTCATCTTGGTTGCTACGAATATCAGTGCGCCGATAAGAGTTCCTATATATTGAATAGGAAAATAACAAGTTTCTGATGAATGCATCTTTGTCCTTACCATACTTTGAAAACTAGATATAGGACTAGACAATGTTAAATTTGTATTTTCTAATGTTTGTATTTTTAAATTTCACTTATCAACCAAATTAAGTAGTTAAACATGATACTATGCATCATTTTAGCACAGCTATTATATTTATTTTTGAGTCGAAGAAATTTCAAAAGAAATCTCATAGAAGTGGTAAAAGACATGTTAGTTCCCCTATAGAAATAGTTTACAAAATTTAACAAATCGAATTTTAATTTAGAATGTTAGTCTTATAATGTTAACAAGACACTCAATGGTTATATTGTTTGTTAGTGCTCTAAATGAGAGAGTTAAAAAAATGTTTATGAGTACAAAATTAATCTCTTGTTTGTATATATGTTTATATTTATGTTTATGTTTAATATTAATTTATTAAATGACTAGTTTTGGTTACATGTATATTTTTTTATATTAAACAAATAACATAATGTGTTATGTTATATTTAATACTGAAATTTGTTTTAAATTATAGCTATATCATGCAACTTGAGGGAAAAAATAAAAAACAAAAACAAAATTGTGGGCTGTGTATGAGATTTAAGATTAGAAATTTTTTTATAATCGACTCTTAGTTTGAATAGAATTTAAATTTATTGAAATTTAAATGATGAAGTAACTTTGATTAATTTGTGAGAGTAGCCACTTTCTAAGCCCAACTTTTATGATATAGTATATGATATGATGATATAAGATGTTATTTTCTATTTGATTAGTAATCATATGCTTTTTTTAAAATAATTTTAAATTTAAAAAAAGAGGCAATGCAATATTTGATTAACAACTGTTGACACCTCATTTTGCAACCCACATTTAACCTCACATGGAGGGTAAAAGAGTAATTTTACCTTGGAAATAGGCATTTTAAATATGGCCACTAGTTCTTTAATTTCATTTCGTCAAAGTGATCTAGATGTTGTAACGATCAAATTGACTGGTCATAAGCCTTAATTGGATCATCATATTAAAAGTTATCATCTAATCAAGTTTTAATGACCAAGATGCACTATCACAAATTAAGTCCGACTATATGTGATTATGAACAATTGATTCCAATTTGTTATAAATCAATTTGAAATTAATAATGTGACATAATTTGATTGGCTAGGACTGTCACGCCCCAAACCCAAAAGGGTCCAATGTATGAGAAAAACATCTCAAAGGTATCTGTTGATTTTCTTTTTGACAATTCAATCAGAAAATCATTATCAAAGTACCAACATCAATAATTATAATAAAATTTTCATTAATGATACTCCCAAAGTAAGTCAGAGCTCTATGCAATAATTACAAAGACCATTAGCCACAAAAGAATGGAGGTCTGAATAAATACAATTACATATCATTAACGTGTCCCATCATGGGAAATAAAGTCATGACCACTATAACATACAAAAGAATGAATCAAGCCTACTCTAGGATATACATCATCTAAATATCTCCATCACAAAAGTCCAGCCTCCATCAGTAATTAGTCTAACTATTGCTAACCACAAAAACATGTCTCAAAACGATCATTGCCTACTCTGAAAATTTTGGTAAAATAATGAGATGAGACAAAGCCCAATAAGTAGCATAATTAATGGGGGTAGGGGAAATGCAAATTTCATGACGATGAACAGTTTACAAAGCATGTTTTAGTTTGAGAAATTTCTAACTAAATATTGCAAAATCATTTTCAATAATAATGTAACAAGAATGGTTAAATAATGAAACACAAAATTTCTCAAAGTAAATACCTTGAAACTATATACTATAATCTATGAGCACTAAAAATATAATTTCAAAGCCATAAAATCTAACATAAGGAAATTTATCACAAAGATAATACACTATCACATAGACCAATCAGGGGATCCACTCATTCACACTAGCATGATTTGTCCTCTCTGATATGCAGTCTCTTGGCCCCATGGATAGTAGCCTCACCCATACCTTGAAGATTTTTTCTCTCCCCCCATGGGTAGCAAGGAGATAGGACCTCTTTTGCATGTGGTCTTTTGGCCCCATGGGCAGCAACCTCACCCACACACAATCAAGGAACCTCTTTCCCCTATAGGTAGCAGGAAAGAACACGTCATCCAAAGTGAAAAAGCATTGACCTAAATCTAATTCCATTTTCATAAGGACTACGGAAGCCAAATCAAGTGATCACCAAGAAATCACACATGGCAAAGAGTCAAAACAACATAAAGTTCATAGGTTACATATACTTTCAAATACATAGTTTTTATCCAGGTAGTTTCAAAAAAACCTTAAATAACCAAAACCTCCACAAAGTTTGTAAGGTTTTCAAATTCATTCTTTGTCCAAAAAGATTTTCTATCGATTTCCCAAATAATACAAGACAAGATAAATAAGCACTTTTAAATTTTCCAATGTACCATAAAATCCATGAATTCCTTATCAAAAATTAAATCTAACATTGCCAGCCAGTTCCAATAAACACTCAACCAACTTATCATCTTCTTCAGCTGTCCATTGAAATTTAGTTCCTTTCTTTCCTTCGTTGACAAGTTCACTATATGTATTTTCCATGCCTATGCAAAAGTTGAACATTATACATAATTATCCAAATAAAAATGTAAGTACCGCATTTTTAAGAAAAAAATTATACAAGAAATTCATGATGGTAATTAAGGTCAACAAATTGTGTAAAGGAACAAAAAACATGACCAAAAAAATACCACCAACTGAAATTATATTATAAAACAAATGCTTGGAATTTTTAAATAAATAACAAAAACCATATTCCAAATTGAACAAAAATTGTAAATGAGAAAATTGCAAATTACATAACTATAATGTCAAATTGAGTAGCACCTAACTATATAATAGAATGAAAAGATACCAAGTAAACATCATCTCAAATTCAATGCCTAGAGGCCCTCCATTGTTCATACATTTCTTCAGCCAACTTATCTCTCCAATCACTCCATGCATCAGATGTCTCCACATACCTTATATGCTCACCATCCAACTCTTGAGCACTTGAATTGTCAGACAAGGGAGAGTTCTCTTGAGGGTCAAGTGACATCTCTCTTCTTATATAGTTGTGGAGTAGTGCACAAGCTGAAATGATCTAACATTGGGTCTTGATTGGATAAAATGATCTACTCCCAAGTATTGCCCATCTTCCTTTTAGTAGGCCAAAGGCTCTCTCAATGATATTCCTAGCAAAAGAGTGTTTCATATTAAAAAAACTCTTTAGAAGTAGGTTGGTGACCTTGCCTCCAATCATTTAGGTGATATATTTGTGCTTCATAAGGTGCAAGAAATCCCTCACCGTTGGTGTAACCAGCATCACACAAGTAGTAGTAACCTAACACCATTTTTAAACTATAATAATTTAAATAGACGTGTCCAGAAAAAAGTAGTGATTAATAAGTATTTATTTACCTTGAGGGACTTTCAATCCATTTCTCCTAGAAATTGCATCCCTCAAAACTCTAGAATCTGCAGCTGAACCCTCCCAACCAGGCAATAGATAGATAAATTGCATATCGTGCGAACATACTCCTAGCACATTGGTGGCTATTTCATTTTTCCTGGTTCGATATCTAGGCCTATCTTCAATTGACACATTGACTAGAATATAGGTTCCATCTAGCGCACCTAGACAATTCTATTATAGGACTTATTTATTAAATTTAAATCAATAATAAGAAATACATAGAAACACTCTAATCTAAATAGTAATGTGCCTTAAACCATTTCCACCTTTCATCAATACAGTTCTCAAGTATAGGCTCCGGTTTCTTAAAAAGGATGTTATGAAGATGAAGGACAGTATGCAATACAACATTGAAGTTTCTACTTATACTCTCACCCGACCGAGCTAATTGTCATGCTACAACTCTATTTTTTGCATGATGTGCAAGTACATGTAGAAAAGACGCTACCATCTCATCCATTTCCATATTCTTAGATGGCCTCAAACCCCCTGTATGTGGAGCATGTCACAAAGTTTTCTAAATGCTCTCCTGTCCATTCATACATTGTTTATGGATGCTATATCATCCATCCAAACCATTTGATTCATATTCACAACTCTCACATTTGCTCTCTCTAATATTTGGTCACCCCAACCTCCAATTCTTCCAACTCTCCTATTCCTAGAAAGAATCACTATTGCACACATGTGCACTAACATCATCCACATTTGACGTAGTAAATCTAATTGATGTAGCAACACAACTAAAATTTTCTTGTTATGATTCCATGGTGGTTGAGCCATCACTGCAATCATACACAAGAAATAAAAACTTGACATTTAAGAAAATTACAAATTATTAAAACAACTGCTACTAGACTAACTACCGGTGTGACATATAGCTGTGTAACTAATATAATGGAAGAAAACTACTTGGGATACTTACTAATAAATTCTTATTAGCTAAAAAAATCTATTGTTTTTAATCTTAGATTAGCTATTGTCTGTAAATGACCAATGCAAAAAGAGTAAAATGAGTTTCCTCCATTATATATTCTCACAATAATATCAAACCAATGAATCAAGGCTTGAAAAAAAATAGCATATACTGTGTTTAGGACTAGTTGGTTACACACCCTATGTATTCCGAATAGTCCTTATGCAAGCAGATCATTATCAAGCAGATATGTAGCTACCGTGAAACCCCCACAAAATATATAAGGCATCTACTCATAACATTCTTCCTAACTATATTATATACTCACAAAATCACTACCATTATGAAGCATCCCCCAATTAAATTCATGCAATTCATTAAGGAAACAATATAATAATATATATCCACTACAATAAAATAATATATATATATATATCCATTACAATAAATAACAATCACAACAACCACCACAGCCACAGAATAGCAAATTATAAATGTTGATTTAAATGAAAAATTAATCAAAATTATAATACTTTTGTAAAAATATTCCAAAGAACATACATACATACCAATTTATATCCACTGCTAACAAAATTCATGTTCACTATGTTCTAGTAGGATTTAAAATCTCCATACACACACCAATTAGACATTTCACAACACTCAAACCAAAGCATCACAAAACAGCCAAACAATTAATTATAATTTTGATTTAAATGATCATTTAACCAAAAATACATACAAAAAAGCTCACTCAATGCACAGACCACTCACACATTGGTACTCACACTACACTGCCAAAAAGCATGATTTTACCAATCTTATCATTCTCCAATCAAAAACGAAACTTCAACAAATTTAGGATCTTTTCAATAAAGACCCAATTGCAAACACACACACATCGGTAAAGAAAGCAAATTGATACCTATATGCAAACACACACAAACCCAAATGCAAGATCAACAAATCGGCGAAGGATGATGGATGAACGGAGCTAGGCTTTGAAGATGGGTGAGGAGGAGGATGAATCGGTGAGGATGATGGATGAGGAGGATGATGGGTGAGGATGATGGATGAATCAGTGAGAGTTTGACGATGAGAGAGAGGTGAGAGTCTGAAAGCTTTGAGAAGGAGAGAATGAGTGTGAAACAAAAACGGCTAAGTAAAAAGAAATAGAAAAAGAAAGAAAGAAATATTATTTGAATGAGAGTATGAATAAAAAAAATATATTTGAGTTTAGCTTTGAGCTATGCTTGTGCACTGTAACAAGAAGCTAAAGATTTTTAATTATGGCACCACCATTGCATACAAATATGATAGGTTGTTAAAAATTAAAAATCTACACATTCTGTATCGTTGTATAACAAACATCAAAAGCACTAGATAGGATACAAATTATTGACAATAGATAGGATACAAATTATTGACATGTACCGTAACATATGAATCTAGAAACAAAACCATTAATCTGAAAAGAAGAAGAAGATGAAGCCACCAATCCAAATCTATATTTCTAGCAACTAAACAAAATCAAGATTTGAGATATGAATAGATACATTAACAAATTTTCATGAAAATAAATTCATTAATAATTTGTTGAGCAACACACACACAACAGTAAAAGTGAATACTTGGCAATAATAGAGGGTTCCCTTCTAACTTTTTTTTTTTTTTTTTTCTACACATAAAAGCTAAATAGAACTTTGTCAAAAAATATATTAACAGAGTTGTCTATCCTGTTTATGTTGTTTAGGCGGGAAAAGATAAAGATAAGAGAAAATATATTGATGATTTATTTTATATTTTATCTTAATTGCTTAAATGATAAGGAAAATGGGTTAAAATTGTCAATTTATAAAAAATACAATTTCTTTTAAGTTTGGGAATCTAGATCCTGATTCTTTGGCATAATTTGCAATCAAACATGAGAATCTTTAAACATTCTTGGGAATCCTAAAACATTATCCCGTACCAAATGCCACTAAGGTATTGATTGAGACTCACTCTCCCTCTCCTAGTTCTTCTCTTCTACTTCACCTTTAGGACCTCCACCAAGATCGCCTCTTCCTCCACTGTGTGGATCTTGCATGCAAGTATAATCCATTTCCCTAACTTGTTTTTTATATTGCTATGATAAGAATTTAAGATTAAGGCATGCTAGTGATTATTTAAATTTCTTGAATAAATGATTATCTATGTAATTTTCAATCTCTAGATTGTACCTAGGAAATAGAGTCATGTACTTGATCTTAAATTGTATCTAGGGCCAAAACCATGTAATTTCCTATGATCAATGTACATTCATTCTCAAATCAATAAAATCATGAATTTTTCAATTATGGTTTTCTTATTTTTTCTAATAATTAAATAAGTGGTGACTTAATTGTAAAACTCTTAATCTAAAGGAAAAAATGTAATCAATCGAACCTCCATTTTGAGCGGTGATAATACAACTCCACCCATTCATATGAGTTTGGCCCAAATCAAATCAATTCCAAAATAGGCTAAGAGCGTAGTCTCTCACAACAATTGACATGTTTTAACTCCTTTTGATCACACACACACACATACACATATAGGCAAAACTACAATGTTGGTCCCTTAAGTTTACTTTATGTGCGCAATTGGTCCCTCAAGTTTCAAGGGAGCACAATTAATCCCTCAAGTTTTAAAATTGAGTTGCATTAGTCTTTTTACTAACTGCTGTTAGTGGTGTTATTTACGTGGTAAACGGAACAATGAACTGACATTTTTTTTATGATGTGGCATTTTTTATTAAAATTTACAAAATAAATTTACACGTAAGAAATTCACAAAACAATACCAAATTAAAACTAGTATTGCCACTAATTCACAAACCCACAGTTCTACAAAAAAAAAGAAAAAAAAAATCACAAACCCACCCACAAGTGAGAAGGGGACTAACCTGCTGGCAGTGGAGACCCAAGCCCTAGTCACCGTCGATGACAGCCCAAGCCCTAACCACCCGCCGGTGACAAGATTGACTTAATTACTGTTTGATGTTTCTAGACCTTTGCTATAGTGGCTGGTCATCTAGATTACTGTTTGATGTTTTTTTATGAGGACATAAGAAAGCTATCATCTCCGATTGCAATTCTCAAGGGTAACTTGGATGCCATCGGATCAAAGAAAAAAATTTGTGTGTTTTTTTTTTTTTTTTTTTTTTTTTTTTTCAAGAAGACCTCCGAGCTTGGTAGGTATTTCAAATTCAGCATTGTGAATTAGGAATTTTGGTTTATTATAAAAGAATTTATTCATTGTCTAGCTATTTTGTTGCTTTGTTAGTTATTTGAATTTTCAATAACTAGTTTGTCCAGGTTTTGATAACGGGCTGCACTCAAACTGTGTGTATTCCATAAGCAAGTTTGCCACACCACTTACATGAGGACAAGCCATTGAAGTACCAGAGTGTATATTGAACTCAGTCCTTCAGGTATTGGAGTCTAATCCGGTTGGACCAATTGCATTGATCCACACGGCTAGTATGTTCTCACCAGGCGCAATCATTTCGGGTTCGAGAATATTCGAGTCCAAACCGTTTAATCCTCTAACTGAAAACGAAGCTACGATCAGTGCCGGTTTGATTCCGAGCAAGGTGCCTTGGAAATCAATGGAAATTAATAAAGAAGAACTAGGAATTAGAATAAGACTCCCTATTTTTTTTTCTTTTTTTTAGAACTGTGTGGTTGTGAATCAGTAGCAATACTGGTTTTAATTTGGTATTAGTTTGTGAATTTCTTATGTGTAAATTTATTTTGTAATACAGGTTTTGGTCTTTGCAATACTGGTTTTGGTCTTCGCCATAAATTGTTTAAGTTCGCCTATAAGCCAACATTCAATCTGCCAATACACATCACTTCAACAAAATTCATAGATATCCAATAAATAAAAAACTTCAATAAAATAAAAATCCAATTAAAAACCAGTAAACTAACGTGAACCATACCATAATCCATAAACCAATCCATCACAACTAAACCTAAAAATAAAGACGAAAAACAACAAGAACCAAGAAAAACAAGAAAAGAAAAAACATGCCCAGAAATTCTTAACAAAGTAGTAAAGTTAAAGAACTCTAACAAGATACTGATTAGGAATAAGAGTATTAATCAACTAATCCTCATCGACTCCCTCGAAAGCCCAAGCATACTCTTCGCGATACTTCTCCTCCTCGTGGGGCTCGTAATCGTTCTTGATACCAAAGAACTTCCGAACATACTCAACGCTCTTGTTCTGGATGTGATCAGCCAAGGCCTGGTTGAAGAACTCCAGCCCTTCCTTGAAGTCCAAATAGTTAGCAGCAGATATTAGGTCTAGGAGTTCCCCAGGCATCAGGTTCTTTAACAACCCTTGCTCGTATTTCTTCCTCTCTTTCTTCTTCGTCTCTTCCTCCTCATGGTTGTCTGCGACGGCATTGCTCTGGGGAAGTTTCTTGCCGTAGGAGATGAGCGTGGCGAGGACGGCACTGTGAACGTTCGGGAGAGGGATGACGGTGGTGGAGCCACGCGCGGCCACATCGCTGTCTTTCTCGTCTTCAAAGTATTGCTTGACGGTGCAGAATTTCATGGCCACGGCTTCTTCAACCTCGAATAGTTCGTTGTCTGAGGTTTTTAGGGTCATTTTGGCTGAAGATGAACTGGGTTTTGGGTTTTCGCTAGTGTTCGACATTGTTGAAGAGAGAGGGATTCGTTGCTGTTGTAGTAGTAGCAAAAGACTAATAATAAAAAAAGTTGGAGTGAAGCCAGGGTTCTTTGGCCTTATATAGATCAGTAGATTTTCCAAACCGAACTAGAATAGAATAAATATATATAACTTTTATTTATTTATTTTTTTTTTATGGGAGAAAGAAGCCGAGTTTGTTACGTTATGTTTGTGGATTCCGAGTTGGAGAAGGTTATCTTTTATTTATTTTTTATTTTTAAATAATGCTATAGTCATAAGTTATTTTACAATATTTTTAAAAATTGTATACGTGGTCAATTTTTACTGGTTTTCATCAGATCTCATCGTTAACATCATTTTTTCACTTACTAATAATAACTTACGATATCAACAGTTTGTAAAAAATATTGTAAAATAATTTATAACTTTAGCATTTATGCAAATAGAAATGTCAAAATGGAATTTGTAAAATGCTAAACGTACTAAAATTCTCACTACATAAAACTTACAAATTAATATGACAGTGTGATTGGTGGAATTTAACCACCTCATAGCAGAATATTTAAATTTCATCTTTATTATTATTATTTTTTTTTTTTTTTTTTTTTGAGAATCAAATTTTGTCTTCATAATTGTTGACACATTAGTTTGTATGTTTATTGTAATAAAACTTGTAGTACCTGTAATACCAAAGGAGGCGTTAGGCAGTTTCCACTTTCCATGGGTTCAAATGAACTCCCTGAGTTGCCCCCAAAAAAATTATATTTATTTTTTTAAAATTTTTCTTATTTGACCCTCCTAAAATAAAAATTTGAACACTCTAAATCTAAAATTTTTTTGAAGCTCAAATAAAATAAGGTTGAATATAATTCTCTTAACAATATCTTGGTCTTTTTCAACAAACCAATTTGATCTAATTTTTTTTTTTTTTTTTTGGGGGGGGTGGGGGGGGGGGGGGTGGTGGTGGAGTAAGTCCAACAACAAAAGTAAAAATTTGTTCCTCTTAGACCTCAAGAAAAAGCCCATTTAGATCTTAACAAATTTGAAATAAACTAACAAATAAAAGTTTATTGTATTTAGATTTCGCTTGCAATTCAATTAACAACACTAATTAATATATTTATTGTATATAGAAATAATAGATGATTTCCAAGATTTAATCTTAGCAACATTAATTAGTATGCTCATTGTATTAAGAAACTATGTACCACCACCACGCACCCTTAACGTGTTGGTCACTCCATAAGTATAAGTGCTTGTAAGATGTAGGAGGTAAGGGCTGGAGTTCAAGACTTCAAGAAGGAACTTCACACACATAAATATACACTTAGATTAAACTAGAGTAGAATTTCTATTTTGTGTGTATATATATATATATAAATAAATAAATAAAAACAATTTTTCAGTGTTTACTCACTGTTAATGATGGGCAAAACATAGCACTTCTCATCTTTTATTTTATTGCTAGTACGTATTATGGACAAATTTGTAAAAAGGAAACCACATAGATCATGAAATTCATCTTCTTACTAAGTCCCCTAAAAAAATCCTAGAGCCACCTCCTTGTAATACTACTCTTTATAAATGTTTCTCTTCCACTTCATTGGATTAATGCTTCACAAGTGCTACTGGATTCGATTTTGGATTCTCCACCTACCATTTAAGATTTCAATTTTGTTCTTTTAAATTTTCTACAATTCATTTTTTTTTTTATTGCAATCCTTTTTTTTTTAATGAAATTTTTTTTTGACAATTTCAAAGTTGTTAATGATATATAGCCTTTCGCTAATGATTAAGGACAAGAAAATACATATTTTCATTTTCTACTTGTGAATTTCAAACTGTTATTGCCAATTATGTTCATATTGAATGCTGTTAAATGCTTTGGGCTTTAATCCTTTATTTTATTCCCTTCTCTCTCTCCGGCCCCCCAAGCCTGTGAAATAACATAGTTGGATGCAACAAAAAGAAGCTGAGCTTCTTCTACTAGCAATTCCTCTTTCTTTGGCTTAATACACGCAATTTATCTACTGGTTGAACTATAGCTCATCCACGCCAGAGTAGTAATGACACAAAACACAAGAGAAGTCTCTAGTTTCATGGCCCTCCTAGCAAAGTTCTATATATCTGCAGGAAAGAAATGGTTTATCAGCTTATGATGATTCAACGTAACATGAAGCATTAGTAACTCAAGCTTCACCCTCTTGTTCTTGTTGTACAATTGCTTAGCTTTCATCAGATTCTGTAGAGCAGAAAATTGATGTGGCATTGTGAAGTTATTAATTTGACAAGATGTTAACACCAGCCTATATAAAATTTTGTAATAGCTTCAGAGTGTAATTAAAATACTAATTGCTTAAGTTAGAAACATTTTTTGGTAACCATCCAGATTGCTGCAAATGAAACTTGGATATGCAACTGGTAGCTCAATTCCTACAAAATGGCCTTGTAATAGCAATGTTGAAGATAATTATAATAAGAATTCTAATGACGATAAATTCAAGCCAAAACAAGTTCGTCCAGTTCCAAAAATTCAAGTACGAGAGAAGACTGTCCCCACATATGAGGAAAAAGGAAAATGGAGTTTGAAATTTTTTGCGGATAATATTGGGTGGATAGGTAATTGTTACTAGTCATGGCGGCTAGATAAAGGGATTATGTAGTTCAAAAATCACTTGGACTGATTTTTGAGGAAGGACCTTTGTTCAGATTGAAAAGGTTTTGATGCCTATTTGTTGTGAATGTATCTAATACTAATAGGTTTATGGAAAATGGAAACAAAAAAAAAAATATAATTACACACAAGGAAGACAAAGTTTAAGTGATTCAGCTTCTAGCCTATGTCCACGGGCTGTGTTGAAGAGATCTCTGAGACCACAACTAGCTAAACCTGAGATGTAAAGGATCAAAGTTGTGTGTGAAAGTGAAACTGAAGTCTGGCCGGAAATATACAGTTGACTGCTGTTGGTTTGGCTGGGACTTTGTGCTTTGTGCACTTCCACATGCATTATTCAAGCCACTGACTTAACAACCTTAAACTGTATAGTTTTGTACTCCACACAGAACCACATCTGAAAATGAGGAAGAAAAAATAGAAGCGAACAGGCTAAACCACTTGCCTTAAGTTAGGATGCAAATCCACAATCATAATTACTTGAAGAAGGTGCTCCTTCCATCACTCTGGGAACAGGATTATAGCTTTCACTGTTATTTGCATGCCCTTAGTAAATAAATTTTGATTAACCCAGGTGAAATGCAGAATATACTTAAATTTGATCCACAACCTGATAATATGGTCCACTGGTAGAAGCATTTTATTATAGTCACCTTTTATATCTCTCCATACCACTATTGAACTACTAATATCGCATGATCTAGAAAAGCCTTATTCCTGATTTGTTTCTGTTTGTGGTGGTGATTGCTTGTCATATATACATTGTTCTCACACTTCTTAACAGCTTAGCTTTTGGGATATATGGTAGGGAACAGTTTCTACAACAAATGAATGGACATGTTTATCCATTCGATGAGGGTTTGTTCCTAAGCCATAAAAGGAGACAAGTCTGGGAAACTATGTTATGTTTCTCCAAGGTACCTTAAAAATAAAAGGTTTGTCTTAAGCAAATTCCAGCACAACAAAGTTTTATTTAAGGAAGAGGTTCCAACCTTAATTCTTTTTTCTTTTACAGATCCATAACTTTTAGTCACGTTGAGATCATCTTTCAGCACGAACATCAGCACCAGTTTCTTCTGTAGGATTAGTTATTAGTGGTTATATAACTTAATTCACATAAGACTAATTTATGACCCAACAAATATGTCAGAAGTGTTTTATCAGAGTTGCATATGGAAAATTTTGGTGTGTAAAGAGGGGTCAAATGAGTTAGATATAGAGTAGTGTTTATTACACAAACTGTTTTACATAATTTTACACACGCCCCAACTATTTGATCCCTTGGTTAATCTTCCAATGCCTACTTCATCATGCACCAGCAACAATTTTCTTAGACCCAACAAGCCTTGCCCCTCTCTTGCTTCTTATTCCCCATTATGACCCCAACACCAAAAATTTTCCATTGCCAATGTTATTGATTGTTCGAGGTGGGGACGCTATCCAGAACTAGATTGTAAATGTTATGAACTTGGAAAGATTATGAAGGTATCTAGAAAGATGTAATTGGGGTTGAATAGTTTTCTGTGATTGGATAGGAATAATGAGGAGTTGATGGACACCTGATATAACTGGGAATAAGTAAAAGATATGGTGAAGAGGTATTAATAATCGTGAGGTTAGGTAGGTTCAATAACTTAGTTATTTTAGAAATTAGAGCTTTTGCATAGTTAGCTACCACTTGGCGTAACATTAATCACTCTTTTAAGGTTTTTAGATTTAGCTTTCTGTCAGATTTCACTTTTATTTATTAAAATAGAACGTTAGTTCAATAGGCAGAATTATAGAAGCTCCATTTGAAATTGTAGTTCTTTTCAAATATTGAAAACGACTGAGGAGGGAGCATATTTCAGTAGAAATTAACTTGAAAGTTCGTATTTCAAATACTCCTAGATCATCAAGGCTACTTCTGCAATTGGAAAAGGTGAAACCAGAGAAAGGCAACCCTCTTTTGTTTTATACATGGAGGCAACTAATTTTCGATCTAAGAGTGAGAGAATTCATCTTTCCAGAAATGGAAAAGCATAAAAACTTTAATTAGTGAACATTATCAAGGAAAGCGAGAAAAGAGTCAACATGCTCATCAACATTCGATAACCAAATAATGATAGAATAATTCATTGTTTAAATCCTATGATTAACTCAAGCATAACATAGTTGTGGAACACTCCAAATTATTTTTCTCACTCCTTACAACATGGCAATCAAAGAAAAAGTAACTCTTGGGAACACAAGTGCTGCAGGGTGAAGAAAAAGAAATGAAATCTTGATTATCAGTAAAGATGAACACATTTTTGTCATAACCATTTTAATTTTTTGGATCTAGAAGCTTTCTCATCAAAATCCAAACTAACTTAAGATATAGCTGTGTAAACAGCCTCAAATGGGTCCTCATGACTATAGGTGGAGGCCTCATACCACCTGTGAATTGCCAACTGAGCTTAAATTCACATCTTGAACTCACAGTTTCAACTTGAAATCGTGACTTGAAGATTCAATTTTAAGATCTACATTATTTTCATAAATTGTTTCAAGATTGCAGTATTTTTCTAATTTGATATTAAGTTTACAATTTTGATCAAAATCACTTTGAGTGGATATGTTGTTATCAATTGGAAGATCTTGATCATAAAACGTGCTAGAGAAGAAACATTAAAGCATACAAGTATATCTTGATCCAAATTATTTGGTTGCACAGCATGGGAAAGTAAAACCAATCAATGCAATATGAAAGCCATCTTCTATGATGTGAGTTTGATGCAGAACTAAATAGGATTTTTTTAAATTTATGTATAAGTAATAAAATTTACTGAAGTAAGAAGAAACTTGAGTACAAAATGAATGAGTATACAGGAGAATCACCTAAAAAACTAAGAAAGAAGAAGTGGAAACAGAGAGAAGCATTAGTGCAGGTGAATATGGAACATTCTGATCCAAAATAATCACAAATTTTTATTTTTCCTGTAGTTGTAGGAAAGTAAGTAATCTTTCAAGTTGTCCACAGCGCAAAAGGAGGACAAAAGACGAAGAGAACAATACCAAAAGCATTAATCAAAGTTATAAAAAAATATGAAGTATAGGAGTAAGATGAATAGGAAACCTCTCCATTATGGTTCCAAGTTAGAATATACATATTGACATGATTTGAATTCCCTGTTTCAGTTACAATGGGTGACCTAACAGGTTCTGCATCATGCATCTAACCTTATCACAATAGCAAAAACATTTCACATACCTCATTTTTCTGGCTCTAGAAGTTCCTTATTAAAATCCAAACTCATTTAAGATACATAAATTCATAAACTAAACATGGATCACCAAGAAATTTTCCTCCAAGATTGAAGAAGTTCAAAAGTAAACAAAGGACTTGCTATACTTGATGAATACAACCAATAATAAGGCAGAACTGCCCAAAAACATTTACCTGAAAAATATTTGTCATTTCATCTACATCAAGAAGTGCATTATACTATATCTAACCCCTATTGTGCTACATAGGGTTTCTTACTGTCTATACAACTAAAATACATAATGAAAAAGAGAAAAACCAGTTCCAGAAAGGAAGGCAAAAGGGGAAGGGGGTGAGGTTGGCACATAGTCATGTGGCTCATGTTAAGTAATGGACAGTCATGTCACTAGAGTGAAGAAGTTTGCACCTGTTACACCAAAGAGTTATTTGTGAGAATACATAAATTTGTGAAGATAAATTAAAAGTAAAGTTTTGTAATAATAAAAAATAAAAGAATTTCAAAGGTTCTAAGGCTTTCTTCCAAAATATAATTTCTGAGATTACAAATGTGGCTGAGACAGTCAATTATTTTACCATTTAAATTGTACAATCAAACAAAAATTCAGTGAACCAAAATCTAAAAGTGAAGCATGTAAAGAGGATTCAAAAGTTTATTCATGAGCATTTCTTTATAAAAGCTGTAGCCTGATTAAAAAATCAACTATACTTATCTTATGATTGTCAAATGGACGTTTTGTACATCGATTATTAGAAAGCCAAGAAACAATTTTTATCACAAGGTACTTTGGATGGATAATTTAGAAGGGGGAAAACATGAAAAAAAAATTTAAAAACCAGAAAAGAGTTATGTAACTCTGCAGCCATGCAAAGAGTGTCTGTTATAAATTTGTTAAGTACTAGTCAAAGAAGTATACCTCATTTAACTGTAAGAAGACATGTCATTGAGCGCCTTGGGATCTTTGATAGTTTCTCACGAACAATTTCCTTTAGCTTAATATTTCCAACTCTAATTTTTGCTGACTTCAAGACTCCTGCCTCCTTTAGAATATATTTTACAAATTCCATTTCATGTTCCAATCCTTTAACTTCACGAAGATAAAAGGTTGTGAGGTGCGATGACAGAAAAAGAGGATCATTTGGTGACTTCTTCCAGCCTGAAAGGGAACCGGTACTCTGATGACAACATACATAGCAGTTCATTAGTGTAAGTTTTACCGAAGAACAGCTAAAAATAAATCACATCAAGTAAACTAACCGTATTAGTAACATCAAGAACTTCTAGATTAGGAGAATTTTTTAACAAGTCTTGCAGCACATGCCAGTTCCACGTATTCGCCTTAAAGTCTAATCTGAGCAAATTTTGGAATTGGGAAGGATAAGTAGAACCATTGCTGAGACACTGCATGAAAAAATTATAATCACACTGACATCAAAGCTTGTATTAAAAAATGGCTATAAATTTAATGAGAGTGGAGTGAGACTATAACTGACTATTGAGCCTTTAATTTATGACCTCACCTCTGAGTGACCAGTAAAAATTGATAGGAACTTGACATTGTAGAGTGCTGCAAGAAGTTTGAATATCCTATCTACATAACATTCCTCCTCCTCATGGTCTTTAGGTTCAAATGTACAAATGTTAACCTTCGCCCGAATTAAGTTGTCTAGTTTTTCAAGGAAAACGAAGTCGCCCAAATGACCATCAAACGTAAAGTACTCAAGAGCTGGGGCGTTGATCTCCACTACGTAATGAACTTCAGAATCTTCTAATCCCCCCATATCAGCATAATCATCAAAAAGAATTTCATGGTGAAGTATACTTAAACGTTTGAGAGTAGGTACACAGATTTTATAAATGGAAATACTATCAGAAAAATCTCTATCAAATGACAAATCTTCAAGAACAGGGCAACCAGAGAGAAGTCTAACAAAAGGGTCAGATTCATAAAAAACTTGGTACAGATCAAGTTTCTTTAGGCATGGCAGTTGAAACGATGAAGGAGGATCAATCCTGACTCCGCTTAAACTCAGAAAAACTAATGTACTGCAAGTGAAAACTCGATGAGGCAACTCCAAATAACTTTCGTGACTTTTGTGACCATCAGTATGCATCTCGAGATTGAGTTGCTCGACATTACGCGAAGCGAGGTTGTTTATCCATCTCTGAACAAGTCTATAACAGCAACTACAGAATTTGTATGTGAGGGAACAACACTGGAGGTACGGTGCTTTGTGTTGATCGAAAACACTTTGAACGGAGTCAAGATTTTCACTTTCGATGTCGAGTATTGGGACGTGAGTCCAAACATGCTTCCATCTCCTCGACAAAATACTAGTGGCCATTGCTGTTTGGGTTGGAAGGAAAGAAAGGATGTGGATGAGAAGACATTCCGGTAGATCACTGATCCTGTCGTTTTTATTATTATTTTCCGAAGAAAGTTTTTGGCGTTTCGATTTTGACTTTGGTTTTGGCATCAGAGAGCGTACGAGGTTTTGTTAAGATTGGAGAAAGATGTAAACGAACGACAATGATCTATGGTCACTTTTATATGCAGCCCATCCAACTTATTTTAGGATTCAGATTCAGTTTCGGAGTGTACTTTGGAGTTCTTTAAATTTTCACGATTCTTTTAAAAATAAATGGTTAAGATTCTATATCAATCTTTCCAAAGACAAAAAAAATATTACTCCTATCCGCGTTAGAATACTAAACATCGTCTCATGACTCTCATCACATCTTCCCTTCAATTTTTCTCTCAAAAAAAAAAAAAAAAAAAAAATTTCCTATTCAATTTATTTTTATTTTTTAAATTTCATCAACGCAAAAACAGTTCTTCTGAATCCAGATTCATCAAAGTTAATCTAAAATAAAATCATTAATAGGGAATTTTTTTTTCTTCTTAAGAATACGAATTTAGAGATTTACTAGTCGCTAACCCGTGCGATGCACGGGAAAGCACAAAGAATATCTACAAAATCTATATAACATTATTGTTATATTTTTTTAGGTTCAAACACCCTCTTCTTGAATTATCAAATTATTAAAAAAAAAATTAATCCTCTTCTTCACTTTTTACTCAAACCTGTTTTCATAGCTCATATTTAAACAATCGTAGTAGGAAATTTTCTATTAATAGTAAAATATGTGTAAAGACAAATTACAGTTTCATGTAAAGTGTACATACCCATACTCTATACCTCTAAGGAAGGAAACATCACAAACCCTTTACATATGTAGGTTAGATTTAAAACAAACTACATATATTCCAAGTCTGATACGCCAACTCAATGGTAGAAAAATGTTATTTATAAAATTAGATAGTAACATATTTTACAAAAGGGGGCAATTTTTTGTAACTCTATCTTGCTACTCATATTCTGTAGTATATAACAAAGTAATTTATATATCTAGGTACAATGGGCAATAGCATTGGCTGTTCTTAAGCACAATTCAATATAGACAAATGAGATAGAAAAGAAAAAAAGTAACATAACAAATACAAAAAGTACCACTGTTCCAGCCCTCTATAACTCCATAAACAGAATCCTTTCCTAACCCAAAAAGACCACCAACAACTCTCCACAACAATCAAACCAACCTCTCAAAGAAACCCAAGGAAAGCACGACCAAAAACGTATAAAGCTTCCTCCTTTTTCTTATTGAACCAAGAAACCCAACAAAGGTAGCTCCTTTTCCCATTCACCCTGCACAACCAACGGGAAGAACATATACAACAAAGCAAGCAGCAAGACATGGGAGCAAAATATAGAAAATAACTCTATCTCTACCTTTCCCAACATCCTTGATTGTAGGTCCTTACTTTCTCTTAGCTTCTGTTTTAACATATATAGTATTAGATTAGATATTGATTTGAAATCACGTGAATAAACTGATAGTTTTCCATCATTCTTTGGACAATATTCTCCCCCCTCCTTGCAATAGGATTTCCGAAAGAGCAATTAAGAATTTTGATTGAATGATTAAATTTATTAGTTTCTAACAATTTAAAATTTTTAGATAAGTGGTAATTTATTTATAGTATCAAGGCAGATGGAATTGAGTATGAAATATCTTAAAATTTAAAGCCACACCATTGCCTGAAGGAAAAATGTTATACAGGTCTTGCATAATGATTTTTTTACTTCTTTGGATTACCAAAGCATGGTTGAAAAGAAATAATATTCATGATGGCTTATACGGTCTCAAAAGATAAATAAATTCATGATGGCTTATAATTGCCTAAAAAGTATATCTTGGTACATAGTCTCAAGAGATGAGATTAAAAGGCTTAATTATATTATAAATTTCAATACCAGAAGACTTGAAAAAATAACCTGAAAAAATTAGCAAGGAGGAGAATCTTTCCAAACTTAGAATTTAAAAGTTTAGGGAACTGGAGGTAGAAAGCTCTAGTATGGATCTAGGAACTAAGTTATGTGGGAAAACAGATAACCAAAAATTAAAGAAAGAATCTTCCACCTCTAGAGGAAGAAGCCAGAGTTTGAAAACCCACTAAACTGTTCGAGTTCTACCACAATAAAACCAAAACAAAAAAAGCAAATACTTTACCGGTTACGGGGATACGGCCTATCTCTCTTTGCTTGTGGTTCCGACAAACCTTAACTGAACAATAGACCTAAATAAGATTAAAAAAGAAAAGCAAATATCAGCACAACATTCAATCCTACACTTATTTGATCCCCAGGATTTCATTAAGATTAGTTATAGAAAATTGTTTTTACTTTGAAAAAAATTGTCAATAAGTCTAAACAATAAACCCATCTATTGTGACCAAAGCATCCAAATTAAATTACTAAACCCAGTTCCAAAGCAATAAATTCAACTTGTCACCATTTAGAGAGAACTGCGATTCCAAAGGAGCTTCAATTAGAAAGAAAAAAATAGAATAGGAAATATTTCCAAATTAAAAAATCCAGGCCCAATTGTCCACTGCCCTTTGCTCTTTGCCCTTTGCATCGTGTGTGTGGGTTTTGAGTTTGACTTGTGGTGATAGAGTCCTAAACCAAAACACGATGCAATTCCACAATAGTATACCCATCAATTAGCACTGTTTCTGGCAGGGATAGAATGGAAAAAATAAATTTAAAAAATTTAAAAAAAAAAATCCAAGGGAAAAAAACAAAAACAATAAAGTCATCTATTTTTTAATAAGGGTGAAAGAAGAACCCTAGACAATTCAGAAGGGGAAATTTCTTTTAAAATATATACAGACGATTTAAATTCAATTTTGAATTATAAAAAGAACCTCCCTATAGAAAATTTTAAAACGTTGCAATTACCTACATGAATAGTTATGTGTTTTTCTAAGCACCAATAAGAAGTTCCAGGGAAAAATTCGTAACACATTGATAGATTTAACAGTAATAAACAATTAGAGTGAAAGATTTACAGAGAAAACAGCAAAGATCGTAACGTACCTCAGCGGAGCAACCACGAACCTCGCGGAGAATGACCTTAGGGAAGCCATTGACGTTTTCATCATCTTCTCTCTCTCGCTCTTTTCTTTTTTCCTGATTCTGGAATAGGGTAGGGACGGCCATTGACGTTTTCATCATCTTCTCTCTCTCGCTCTTTTCTTTTTTCCTGATTCTGGAATAGAGTAGGGACGGCCATTGACGTTTTCATCATCTTCTCTCTCTCGCTCTTTTCTTTTTTCCTGATTCTGGAATAGGGTAGGGACGGCCAGGTTTTGTTTTAGGTTTTGTTGTTGTTTTTTTTTTTTTTTTAATATATATATATATATATATATTTTTTTTTTAAAGATAAGTATCCGGTGTTTTTGAGTGAATAGAGTTTTTAACAGAGTGAAAAGAGTTTTTAATTTTATTATTTAAATATTGTGCTGAAAAAATTATTATTTAATTTTTTAAATATTGTGCTAACGTGGAAAATTGTGGAAGTTTCAAAAGTTTCGGTTTTATATATATATATATATATAGATTAGCGGTGCTTGTGACACGTACACACCACTACTTCGTGCTTATATATACTGGTTCAAGTCGGTTAAGTCACCGACTTAGATGTTTCTTTTTTTTTTTTTTTTTTTAAAAGGAAGTTATATATCATAAAAACAATAGGCCCCTAGGCCAGATACAAAGAGTCGCTATGGACAAGCATAGAAACAGCAGGGGGAGGAACTCCATTCCACAAGCAAGTGGATTCCTCACTCCGAGCCAGCTGAGCCAACTCATGTGCAACAACATTAAAATCTCTACTTACATGCTTAAAAATGCAAAACTCAAAGGAATCACACACAAGCTGAATTCCTTGTAATATGTAGCCCCATCAACATTAACTTTGAAAACATCTTGAGGAGGAGCCTCCCATCTGTTTTGAGAATGCCTTGGGGGAAGGATGTCTAAGGAAGCAGCAACATTTTTGAAGTCCTCCAAGGAACTGTTTGCCAAAGTCCAAACCTGAGGTGCAGAAAGTGGAGAATCATTATGCACTAATTTGTTTCTCTTTGACCAAATGGCCCATGATAGTACAAAAAAGAAGTCCAGGGCTTGTGGGGCATTAGAATGGTTTAAATGTAAGGCCATGTCTAAGAATGACCAATGGTGACCTTGAGGAGGTCTGGGATAATCTAGCCATAAGCTCCATACTAGGGAGGCCGCCTCACAATGGAGGAGAGCATGATTTATATCCTCAGGTTCCAAACCACAAATGGGGCAAGCAGTACTACAATTGATCCTTCTTTTGCTTATATTAGCACAGGTGGGCAAACCATTGACACAAGCCCTCCAGGCAAAAATTTTAATTTTTGCCAAGAGGTTTAGATGCCATAAATTCCACCAAAGCTGTCTATAAGGATCCCCAGAAGAGCTTTCACCCTCTTCAGAAGCATCAACTATGCTATGGGCAACATGATAAGCACTTTTCACCAAAAATTCACCTTTCCTATTTCCAATCCATATAAGCTTATCTTCCGGCAAATTATAACTTAGCGGAATCCTTAGAATGGTATCCACCTCAAATGGAAGAAAAGTGGCACGAAGAACTTCTGCTTTCCACCATCTAGTGGTCGGATCAATGAGAGAGGAAACCATTGGAAATTCAAAATTTTGGATCTAGGGAGAGATAACTTTATAGGTGGAAGGCGTTGGGAGCCATCTATCCTCCCATATATGGATTTGCTTCCCATTACCAACTCTCCACCAAGATCCCTGCCTTATAACTTCTAAGCTACTGTGAATACTCCTCCAAGAATAAGAAGAGGAAGAACCAAGCTTAGCATTTAATAGATTAATTGTGGGGAAGTATCTGGCTTTAAGCACTCTTGCAACCAACGAGCTCGGATTATTGAGAATTCTCCAAGCCTGCTTGGCCAGCATGGCCAGATTAAAAGCTTTCAAATTCCTGAACCCCAACCCACCTCTTGCCTTAGGATTGCACATCCTCTTCCAGCTAACCCAACCCAATTTTTTTTCTTGTTGCCTTTGGCCCCACCAGAAGTTTTTCATCATTCTTTCCATATCATCACATAGGCATTGAGGAAGTAGAAAGCAACTCATAGTATATGTTGGGATAGCTTGTGCCACCGCTCTGATAAGAATTTCTTTCCCACCCATAGAAAGAAGCTTACCTTTCTAACCCGCAAGTTTTTGACCAACCCTCTCCTTTAAGATTGCAAAGACTTGCTTTTTTGACTTGCCAATAAGAGAGGGAAACCAAGATATTTAGTATGTCTCAAATTTTGCATAGGGCCAAGGATATTAAAAATCTCATCTCTAGTTTCTTGGGTTGTGTTAGGACTAAAGAAGATAGAGGATTTGTCCGTGTTTATTTTTGTCCCGAAGCTTCTTCATATTCCATCAAAGTTGATCTTAGCAAGTGGCATTCTTCCAACGCTGCTTTACAAAAGAGTATGCTGTCGTCGGCAAAGAAAATGTGGGTCACTTTTGGGCAACCCCTAGTAATGGAGATGCCTGTGATGAGCTTATTCCTAGTAGCCTGGTGAATAAAGGCTGAGAGACCTTCAGCACAAAGAAGGAAAAGGCTCGGGGAAAGAGGGTCACCTTGGCGGAGGCCCCTCGAAGGATGAATGTTTCCATGAGCTACCCCATTAATAAGAACTGAGTATGATACTGATGTAATGCATTGCATAACCAAGTCTCTCCATCTATTACAAAACCCCATTTTTTCCATGACTTTTGAAATGAAACCCCACTCAACCCTATCAAACGCCTTGCTCATGTCAAGTTTGATGGCCATAAAGCCCTCTTTCCCCGCTGTTTTGTGAACTAAGTAGTGCATCAACTCAAAAGCAACTAGCACATTATTTGTGATGAGCCTGTCAGAGGTGAAGGCACTTTGATTTTCGAATATAATATGGGGTAGGAGAGTTTTTAGACGGTTGGCAAGAATTTTTGAAATGAGGTTATAGACAACATTGCAGAGGCTGATGAGACGAAAGTCTGTCATTCTTTTGGGGTTATTTATTTTCGGGATTAGGGAGATGTTGGTTTTGTTGAGCTTCGGTATGGGTATGTTGTGGCTGAGGACTCTAAGGACCATATCAATAATGTTGTTGCCAACAATACTCTAATATTTTTGAAAAAACACAGCGGACATGCCATCTGGTCCAAGGGCCTTATTAGGGTGGATTTGTTTTAGAGCCACAACCACTTCATCTCTAGTGAATTCCCTTATTAGGCTCTCATTCATTTCATTTGTCACCTTAGAAGGAATAGCATCAATTACTTCCTCAATTCGGCTTGGGTGGGAGGAGCTGTATATGTTATCAAAGTAGGAAATAGCAACTTGGGCAATGCTTTCTTCATCATCACACCATCGCCCCTGCTCATCCCAAATGCCCACAATGGTATTCTGTTTTCTCCTTTCCAATGCTTGCGCGTGGAAAAATTTAGTGTTTTTGTCTCCCTCCTTAAGCCAATGGGCTTTTGCCCTTTGCCCCCAATACATTTCCTCGTCATCAAGAAGATCATTGATATCTCCCCTTAGTCTGTTAATCTCTAAGCTCAGATCCTTATCTTTTTCTCGCATGGCAAGGGCCTCCAGCCTATTTCTTTTATCCTGTATTTTCTTTGGGATCTGCCCATATACCGCTGAATTCCATCTGGAAAGTTCAGTAGCACAAATTCTAAGATTTTCAGCTATGCCTTCCGATGTACTCAAATCCACCCCAAAACCCCAGGAGGCCTCAATAATGCTTTTGCAATCCTCTCTTTTAGCCCAATGAGCTTCAAAGTGGAAGCATCTTACCCTCAGTCGGTGTTTAGCTCTAGAATCTGAGATAAGAAGTGCACAGTGGTCCGAAGTTGAGTCCACTAAGTGGTGCACTTTCATTCCTTCAAATCTGCCCAACCACTCTAGGGTAGCCAATGCCCTGTCCAATCTAAGGAAAATTCTATTCTCCCCCTCCTGCATATTACTCCATGTATAATCCAGACCAACATAACCCAAATCATGGAAACCACAATAATTTACAATTCCCCTAAAACCATCCATCTGTAGTTGAGAGCGATTTGCTCCCCCAAATTTCTCATTCATTGAGAGTATTTCATTAAAATCACCTAAACATAACCAAGGTAGTTGGAATTGATTATAAAGGAAAGCAAGAAGGTGCCAGGATTTGTACCTTTTATATGTCTCTGGATGGCCATAGAAACCAGTTATTCTCCATTTATAATCATTGCTGGCTTCTGTGATTACTGCATCAACGTGAAATCTTGTGTAGCTTTTAACCTCCAAACTAATTTCCCTTGTCCAGAGAAGAGCAATCCCCCACTTCTACCAACACTAGGCACAATCAATCCATTTGCAAACCCAATTCTATTCTTTATTCTTTCCATGCGATTCTGCTTTGATTTTGTCTCCATAAGGAAGACAATTTTGGGGTTCCGATATCGCACCAAATCATGCAATGCCCTAACTGACTGGAGATTCCCCAATCCCTGACAATTCCAACTTAAAATCCTTAGTGCTCCTGCCCTTATAATAAATTTTCTATACCATACATCATATAAAGCCAACCCAAAAAGGGATAAGAAAAACCAAGGGTACAACCAGAGCATCCAACCCGCACCAAGAAACAAAGGGAAAATCCAAAAAAACCCCCCTAATAAACAATAGGGAATTACTAAACATATAGAAACTATTCACCTCTTACTTGGGATATCCATCCCTAACCAAAATACGCCCGGTCCGACAAAACCTTCACTAGCCAAAAATCATGTCACAGAAGCTTCAGGCAGCCTCAAAACACCAACTCCTACAGCTTCGAAATTCCACAGAGGCAGACAAAATAAACCACGAGTAAACCAGTTGGCAAATAAACCTCTGATAAAGAGGGGAAACCCACCAAGAGCGTGATGATGAACAGACAAAGGAATCTGATCACTTAGCAGCGGCCAACGGAAACTTGTGCGAACGCAATTGAAAAATACCGACAAAATCTAAGCTCTGAGAGGGAAAGCTTTTGATCCCACAATTCAGGGAAAGAAAGAACAAAATCCTTGAAAACCAAGAACGATTGATTATACCGACCAAGAAAAAACCCCTAGATCGACCGATTAGAACGATTGTTTGGGGAAGAGGGTGCTCGGACTTGGCAAGAGAGATGTGCTCGAACTCAGCTGAGAGAGAAGTACTCCTACTTGGGAGAGAGTTTCGAGTGCACTTCAATTTATCAACTTTTATGTTTCTAGCCCATATTTTTTACTATCAATAAATAATTTTTTTTCTTCTCAATCTACTTGACTCTTCCTTTGACTAAATGGTTTTGGTTGTATAGGCTTCTAGATTATAGTTTATATTATTTCTTGTCCAAAAAATCCTTCTAGAATAATAGTCAAACTGTGGCTGTAGTTTAAGCTGTTAAGGCCTCTATTAAAATATCTTGTATAGAATTCCGAAGAGAAAGAGATTGAAACTTTAGAAATTTCTAGAGAAATGCAATGCTTGATTTTTAACACAACATTGCAACATCTTTTGTTAACGTATATAGTGTTGTAGGCTTTAGGCCCAACTAGATTACTTGTATAGCACACATTCTTATACTATACTTTTGCTTGTACTGTATACATATGCCTATTATATGAAGGTACTCATGTATATTCTATTATTTTGAGAAATACGATACAACTATTCAATATTTCTAACATGGTATTAGAGCCATTGCTCTAATCTTCTAGTGTACCGCTCTTAAGCAGTCTTGTCTTCTTGGGTGTCATCCACTGTAGCCATTGTTGTGAGTAGCACCACTACCTCCACCGCAACTCCAGTACATCAAAGACCATTGCCTTGCCACCACCACCACTTCCGCTTCTTCGATTAGACCACAGATTGCACCATCAGAAAGTAATCTCTCCGATCTGCTCTTTTGTGAAAAATCTTCTTCTTCATTGGACCTTTCACGCGCCTCCACGTGCTACTACAAGTCTCAACGTTAAAATCACGCGTCACCACGCATTGCCAATCCTCTTCACGCGCTTCCACGCACTAGAACTCGATCCGCTAATGTCATCGATTGCGCCATGTTAGCCCTAGTGACATCATCAAGCCATGTCATCACTGCTTATGTCAGCAACACGTTAGCTTGCTTACGTCAGCACTCAATCAGCGATTACGTCATCACGCTGACATCATCATTATTGACTTTTTGGTTGACCGCGGACTTTTTGCCTAGGTTGACTTTTTGTAGTCCAAGTGCTCCTTACCCAGTTTTTCGTGTAGATTTCAGTTTTGCAGTCCATTTTTGCATATTTTGCTTCTAAATGAAGAATAAGGACAAGTCTTCTTCTTTTTGTAATAATCGTCGCCGACAATCCAACAAACGTTTTTGCAATTTTTGCAAACGTTTTGACCACAATATTAAGACTTGCTATCATTACAACAAATCAGCTGTTTCAATTTCTGCTGCTACTGTTGCTAACACTGAGAGTGTCCAGCCAATGGCTCCCATCTCTGCACAGTCTAAATATTCAAGACACACCTTCACCATGTCCGCAGATGACCCTAAAAACATCATCGCTAATGTCATTCGTATGGTTGGTAATCATCTTATTCCTCTTCTCTCTCAGGTTTATCTAGTATGTCTCCTTCCTCTTGGCTTATGGATTCTACTTCCTTATTTTTTGAACTTAAACTTGCACCACACCCTCTTAATATTCGCATAGCAAATGGTTCCACAATGTCTGGTCATAATATAGGTTCCGTTTCGACCTCTAACCTCTCGGTTCCCGAGGTCTTTAATGTTCCTGACCTTTCTTACAATTTATTTTCTATGGGACAATTAGCTGAGTTGAGTTATCACATTATCTTTGATTATTCTGGGTGTATTGTGCAGGATCAAAGGATGGGATAAGAGCTTGGAACTGGTCCCAAAGTTAGGCGTATGTTTCCCATGGACAACCTTCGTCCTCCACTTGTTGCTCCTATTTTTGTTGTTACAGCTACTACAATTTCTTCAATTCCTTCCCTTGCACTTTGGCATGCTTGACTTGGTCACGCATCTTCCTCTCAAGTACAACAATTGGCTTCTAGAGGTTTGTTAGGTTTAATGTCTATAGAAAATTTTGATTGTGTTTCATGCCAATTAGGAAAACTACCAGCTTTACCTTTCAATACTAGTGAATCAATATTCGCTGATATCTTTGACCTTATTCATTCTGATGTTTGGGGGCCTTCCTCTGTCTCTAGTATTGGTGGGTCTTGATATTTTGTTGTCTTTGTTGATAATTACTCTCGCTATAGCTGTATTTTTAATATGAAACATCATTCTGAATTATTGCAAGTATATTCTAATTTTGCAAAAATTGTTGAAACTCAATTTTCCAAACGCATCAAAATTTTTCGATTTAATAATGCTCTTGAATACACTCAATATGCTTTCCAAGCTGTTTTACATTCCTATGGCACTGTTCATAAACTAACTTGTCCAAGTACCTCTCAGCAAAATGGTAGAGCCAAACAAAAACTTCATCATATTCTTAACACTGTTCGTGCTCTCCTTCTCTTTGCCAAAGTTCCTGCTCCTTTTTAGGGCGAAGTTGCTCTTCATGCTGTTCATGTTATTAATCGCATTCCAACTCCTGTTATACAAAATCAAACTCCAAAGGGGTATAAGTGTTATGATCCTGTCTCTCATCGTCTTCATATCTCCCACAATGTTATCTTTTGGGAACATCGCTCCTTTGTCGAGCTCTCTCACTTCCATGCCTCCTTATCTTCCTCCTCTATCTTCGATAAATTTCCAAACGAGGAACATATTCCTTCTGTAGCTACTCCTGATCCTCTTGTAGCTGCTCCTAATTCTCCTGTAGACTTCTCTGTCCAACCACCAGATATCCTTGATCCCTTTCCTAGTTCACCTTTTAATGAACAGGTGGAAGATGAATAGGTCGAAGACTAGCTACCCAACCTTGAGCTTAGGTCCCCTGCTCCTACTCCACCTGAAGATCTTGCACAAGACATTCCACCTCGTCACTCAACTTGGGTAAGATCCAGTCATGCACATTTACTTGACTATCATTGTTACACTTCCACTGACCCTTTATGGTAGATTGCAATGAAAGAGGAACTTGATGCATTATCTAAAAACCATACTTGGGATTTGGTGACTCTCCCCCCTGGGAAATTTGTGATTGGTTGTAAGTGGATCTACAAGGTTAAGACTCACTCTGATGGATCCATTGATCGCTACAAAGCTCATCTTGTTGCAAAAGGTTTTACACAAGAGTATGGGATTGATTATGAAGAGACGTTTGCCGATTGCTCATATCTCATCTATTCGTGCCCTCTTAGCTATTGGTGTTGCCAGTAAATGGGACCTTTTTTAGATGGATGTCAAAAATGCATTCCTTAATGGAGATTTAAGTTAAGAAGTTTATATGCAACCTCCTCATGTCTCTCTATTGAATCAAACAAGATTTGTCACATTCGACATGCACTTTATGGCCTTAAATAAGCTCCACGAGCTTGGTTTGCCAAATTCAGGTCTACCATTTCTTGCTTGGGTTACATGGCCAAACATTATGATTCTTCCTTATTTCTTTGTCGCACTAACAAATGCACTATTTTACTTCTCCTATATGTGGATGATATGATCATAATTGGTGATGACCTCAATGGCATTCAAGAACTCAAGGGTTTTCTTAGTGAGCAATTTGAAATGAAAGATCTTGGACATCTTAGCTACTTCTTGGGTCTTGAAATCACTCATTCTACAGATAGAATTTATATTACTCAAGCTAAGTATGCCTCTGAACTCTTGTCTCGAGCTATACTTACTGATAGCAAGACTGTTAACACCCCAGTTGAGCTTAATGCGCATCTGACTCCTTCAAGAGGGAAACCATTGTTTAATCTCCCTTTTTACAGATGCTTGGTTGGCAGCCTAATTTATCTCACTGCCACTCATCCAGACATTTCCTATGTTGTTCACTAGGTGAGCCAGTATCTATCTGCTCCACGATCGACTCACTATGCTGCTGTTTTGCGAATTCTTCAATACCTAAAGGGCACTCTCTTCCATGGTCTTTTCTACTCTGCTCAATCTCCTCTTGTTCTTCATGCATTTTTTTCTGCTGATTGGATAGGAGATCCCACTGATCGTAAATCCACCACTAGTTATTGCTTTCTTCTTGGTTCTTTTCTGATTTCTTGGCGAAGCAAGAAACAAACTCATGTGGCCCACTCTAGTACTGAAGCAGAATATCATGCCCTTGCTAATACCACATCTGAGCTCCTTTGACTACGATGGCTTCTCAAAGACTTAGGTGTGTTCACATCTTCTACTACTCCTCTTTATTGTGACAACCAGAAATTCATTCATATTTCTCACAATGATGTCTTCCATGAACGGACTAAACATATTGAGATCAATTGTCATTTTATCCGTTATCATCTTGTCCATGGTGCTCTCAAGTTGATCTCAATCTCTTCTAAAGATCAACTTGCAAATATATTCACCAAGTCAAATCCTAAGGGACGCCTTCATGATTTGGTTGACAACCTCAAGCTGGTCTCACATCCACCTTGAGTTTGAGGGGGGCAATCAATGTATATAGTGTTGTGGACTTTAGGCCCAACTAGATTACTTGTATAGCACACATTCTTGTACTGTACTCTTGCTTGTACTGCATACATATGCCTCCTATATAAAGGCATTCATGTATATTCTATTATTTTAAGAAATACAATACAACTATTTAGTATTTCTAACATCTTTGAAGAGCAAAAGGTGTAGCAGCAGGTAGAAGAAGATATTGATGAAGGCTAATGACGATGCAAACAGTGTCATATTTAGTTGTGTGAGTGATACGCACCGTACAGTGGTGACTTCAAGAATTCTGTTTAGGGGGTCATTAAAAAATTTTCATAAAAAGAGAATTTGAATATATCGAGTTATCAGAAAAAAAAAAAAAATGCATGAAGTTTTACAATTTTATTTTACAAGTTTTCAAATTTTGAATGTTACATGATTGTTCATTATGAGTCTCTATTGCCAATGTAGGTAGCTATGAGCCTATGACTATTTTATTTTGTTAAGTTTGTCTAACATTTTTTATCTTTATATAGTTGTTATTATCTATTTGACTTTTTTTTTAATTATAAAAATATTTTAGACTAAATGACTAATCTCAACTTATTGGCTCCGTATTAATTATTGACATACACAATCACACTCATTCATACATAAAATTATACACTATGTGTCTACTTAACCAATCAAATGCTTGAACAATCACTAACTTTACAATTTTTTTTCTTTAATTTATCAACTTTATAACAAAAAGTTATTATATATGATAACAATACACACATATGTTAAAAAAAACCCCTTTATATTTCCTAATTATTAAATTATATAAAGTTATATTATATTTATATTTGAAAGCTCGGATTTGTGTGAATACACAAGAGCTTGTTTATATCGACCCCCAATAAAATTACGGTTAGATTACTTTTACTCTTACTTAATCAAAGTGTGGAAACAAGAGCAAATGTGCGCAATGAACCAATACTACTCTAAGGCATAAACATGAACAACAAACAATAAAACTAAAGCACAAGAGTAAGGGAAGAGAGATGCAACCACAAGATAACACCAAGATGTGTTATCGAAGAGGAAACCAAAGAACTTGGCGAAAAAACTCTCGGCCGCTCTCCAAGCGGCAAATCGATCCACTAGAGAATAAAGTTGGAGTACACGAATAACAAAAGACCCTCAAAGTCTAGTCTACCCAATGTACTTGAGCCCTCCAAGCTCCTGCTACCAACGGACTTCTCAGAGTCATGTCTTCTCTACACATGTATGTTAAATAGTGCATGAACACATGAAAATCTTACCTAAATACATGTTATTTATGCCACAAGGGCCCAACATCCAAAGCAAATCATCATTTAAAATAAAAACAAATCAAAAGATTGACAAAAATTAAGTTTTCCAACCCCCCATTTGAGAAAATTTCCAACTATGAACATAAAGCCCCCAAAAACGTAATTTAAGGATCAAAATCATTGAAAAGAGTTAAAGATTACCTTAGAGACGTTTATGGAATGCAAAACACTTGAAATTAGTTGGGTTTTGATGTTGAAGCATTAAAATAGGGGTTTAGGAGAAGATGGGAGACATTTAAAACAAATGTCCCATGAAATGTCACTTAAAAGGTGATTTGGAAATTTTCGCTAGTAATTTCACTAGTAAGCTTCCCTCGAAATTTCGCTGGTAAGCCTTACTAGTGAAATAGTCGTGAAACTCTCTGTCCAAAGTTGAAAAACTTGAGAATTGGACCATATAACTCGCGATTGAGTTTACACATAAAATAAGTCATGAAAACACCCAAAAAACATGTTTTTCACACAAAAACAACTTGAAGAACTTTGAAAAAACATAGGTGATACAAATCACTTCCAAAAGCAAACAAAAAGAACAAAAATCTTTTTGGTTTGATCTACATGTGGTTTAGCACACACACATCACATTTGAACATGTACAAACACACAAATGAAATAGGCATTCATTGAACATTAAACTTATATGCTGTGTGTGTGAATCAAGTATGAGCTAGTCTATAGTCTAGTATAAAGCTTCAATGATCAATTTAATCAAGTCATACACGACTAGTACGAGGTCAAGTGACCTATCTCACTTGTAGAAATGAACATATATGAACCCTCACCAATGTGATTACAATTGATTGAAAGCTTTTTATTTTGCTTCCATTTTTCATACTTTTGAACAAAAACAACTCAATTTTTGAGAAGCGATGCCATAAAAATTTTGAGATAACTTTGACAATTGAGCCTTTGGCTTTGGCACCATATATTTTAGTACAAATCACTTTCCCTTTTTCCTAGTCAAATACTAGTATGTGCGATGGCTTTTCAGCTCAAAATTCTCTTTTCAAGATTGACATTTGTAGAGCTCTTGAAAAAGAAAAAAAAAAGTGAGGGGATATATAGGCATAAGTCTACACATGTATCAAGATCAAGTAAGTCTATTAACCAATCATTCATGACAAGCTTGAAGATTTATTTACAACAATCAAAACATAGACTTAGAATATGTGCATACATAACAACCTAAGCTCGTAAATGCACTATGCCATTAGTACAAAGGTACTAGGCCAAACTCACATGTGATATGTGCTTAAACATATACAATCAAACTTTTTGAATTTTTTGTGGTTTTGGATTTTTACACACACAAAACAAAGACATAAAAGTAAGATAAAAAAACAAAAACAATGCATACAAATAAATGCAAGATGCACAAAAGCATGAATATATAGCATCTGATGCATGAAGGGTCCTACAAAGATCGAAAGAATTAGATCAAGGACCATAAGAGCATAAGCTCAACCATAGAAAACCTTCCTCATCCAAACGGAATGATTGTTTGGAATGAGTGTCTCATGAGAAGTGAGACGAGGGTTGGAAGAATGAGAACTGGAGATGCACATCGACAAGGAGGTAAGAACATTGAAAAAAAAAATTCAACAACTTACCATTTTCCCCCAAAACCGTTTCGCTTTCATAGCACAACTTCCAAAAAGCTCAAGTTTCTCTTTTCTTTTGATTCTTTTAAGAGCTTGAAACTTAGAATAATGAGGTCTTAGATGACCAAAGGCACCACAATGGTGATAAACAATGTGTTTAGGTCCATTAGGCTTTTTAGGAAGGGATCTAGCAACATGGTTTTGTTCTCTCTTCAACTTTGGACATTGAGGTCTTATATGACCAATCACACCACAATGGTGGCAAGTTGGAACAAACTTAGATCCATCCAAAAACTTAGATTGAGACCTAAACGGAGGCTTTGGCTTAAGAGCCTTTCTCTCCACCTTTTGATTTCTTTCGTGTGGAGGAATGTACACCAATTTGTCATTTGAGGTAGAACACACAATAGGCACAAAATCAGGTACCACAACATGATTACAACAAATATTTTCATCCTTTTTAGCAATAGGTTCAGCAATCAAACACTTGGCATGCATCTTAAGAGATTCATTTTCACATTTAAGATCATCAACTAGTTTGTTAGATAAAACAAGTTTAGCATCCAAGTCCATATCCAAACATTCAAACTCCTTTAGTTTTTCAAGAGAATGTTCAGTAGATTTCATATACTTTTCAACCAATTTATTAGATTCATTGAACTTAGCAATCAAATCATCCTTTTCACAAATGAACTCACTCAAAATCTCATGAAAATTCTTAGCCTTTTTCTTCAAGAGTTTGACATTTGGAATTTTAATAACACTCATAGATTCATCTAACATGTCATCACAATTATGAGAACTAACACTCATAGAGGCATTTTCACAAAACACATGGCATGTTACACTTAACAACATCCAAAACATCTATAGAAGCATACAAAGAACTATCCATGATAAAACACACAAGGGGTCAAGGATCACATTTAGGTAATGAAACCAAAACAAATGTACCTACTCTGATACCAATTGAAAGCTCAAATTTGTGTGAATACACAAGAGTTTGTTTAGAACCCTAATAAAATTACGGCCAGATTTCTTTTACACTTACTTAATCAAAGTGCGAAAACAAGAGTAAATGTGCGCAATGAACCGATACTACTCTAGTGCATAAACATGAATAACAAATAATAAAACTAAAGCACAAGAGTAAGGGAAGAGAGATGTAACCACAAGATAACACCAAGATGTGTTATCGAAGAGGAAACCAAAGAACTCAGGCAAAAACCCTCTCCGCTACCCTCCAAACGATAAATCGATCCACTAGAGAATGAGTTGGAGTACATGAATAACAAAAAACCCTCCAAGCCTAGTCTACCCAATGTACTTAACCCTCCAAGCTCTTGTGTCCAACGGACTTCTTGAAATCATGTCTTCTCAAGCTTTCCTGATCCCACAATACGCCCGATTACATCCACCAACCTTCACCGGGTCCTTTTGGCAAATACCCAAAGCTTCGCAAGCTCCAAAACACTCTTTACACTTTGAAAATGTGCAAGTTATGTTTAGGTACAAATCTCCTCTCAAGGTATGACAATGGGAGATGGAAGGAGAAGAGGCTAGAATGATTTTTCACTAAGGATATGTAGCTCTCTCTCCAAAAAATGGATGTGTGTGTTGTAGAAAACCTATCTAGAGTTTTTCTCTCTGAATGGCCTCCTTAATACTTTTGCGGGTAATGAGGGTATATATAGTATGGGTGAAGGGTAAGAAAGTCACTCTTAAAAATCCTCTAGGCAAAACGTTTTGCGAGTATTTTGCGAGAAGGCCTACACTCGTAAAAAACGATAGCCTGGCATGACTTTTCAGTTTCTAGCATGTGCTTCTCATGTGCTCTTTTCGCAGGACCCTTCTCGCGAGCTTTTTGAGAACTAGTCGCGAAATTGCACTGATTCTTCATTTCATGTTTGATTCTTTACCAACTTAATACTAAACTCAATACAATAAAATCCCACAAAATACAAGGAAATAAATTAATACAATTACAACACTTTTTGTCATGGAATAAAACCAACATAAAACATAGTTATAAATCACAACTTTACAATATTGTACACACAAACATCCACACACATCATAATTTACACTAATAATATTATAACAAAAATTAATGTACACAATCAATATTAGACACACTCATACACATACAATATAAATTTATAAAAAAGAATTACACTTACTCTTTACTCTTAGAATAAAAAATACTTGTAATAAGGGTGTGCAAGAGTTAAGTCAGGGTGTGCAAAAAAATATTTTTGAGAATAAATTAAAGTATTAAAATAACAAAAAAATATTTCATATATATATATATATATATATGTATATATATATTGGAGTTAGGGGGCTCATTTTAAACCCATGAATAGGCTATAGTGCAACCCCTAGCACTGTATCATTTTAATAAAATGCACTATGTCACTTAGATCGTTATAAGCTTGTAATTGAGGCTAGAAAACGCAGCGTTTCATTATTCTACTAGTCGTTTAACCCATGTGATGCACAGGTTAAATTATTGAATGAGTTTGAAAAAAAAACATTGTATTTGAGTTTAAATGGTTACTATTAAGACTTTAAAAAGAAAAATAGTTAGCAACGTAGCATAGATGCATGAAATACTTGTGAGGAGATGGGCAGATGGCTATATCTATCCATTAGAATCATTTTTTTTTTTTAAATGTAATCATAAATAGGTAATAAATAACACTATATAACTAAAAGAAAATAAAAGGACATAAAAAAAATGACTTAATATTTTAAATATATATTCATAGTTAATTGGAAAATTTTTTATAGAAAGTAATTAATTGATATCAAGAACACAATACATTTAGGCCTAAAAAACTAACTAAATAAATAAATCTTTAAATTATCATTTTTTTTTTTTAAAAAAAAATTTGCGATTAATGAATCAGCAATGTACAAAAATCTATGTAGTATACATGTCTAAGCATTACTCTAGTCTTTGTAGTATATTATATGCCCATACCAATTTAAAAGGAAGCTGTGTAGATCTAACTGATAGAGCACGTAACACAAATATTCTAACAAAACTATTGGGGGATAGTTGGAAACCAAAACCCAAGTGAAAGATGAAATAAATAAATGAAAATTTTAGTTTTTTTTTTTTTTTTTGGTATTTTATGTGCACCTTCCAAGAAGTTGTTTTTTTGCTTAAAAGTTGCTAAAGTAGCAAAACTCAACTCTCCCACATGACTATCATCTCCTCTTCTACAACACCACTTTTTCTTTTTCTTTTTAATTCTTTCCCTTTCTTAATTCTCTTTATTCTTATCTTTTCTATGACATTCCTTTGTCTCCTTCTATTTTTGATCTTGTTTTCTCTTATAGTGCCTCTGTAACTCTCTCCTATGTTTTCAATTTTTTATTTTATTCATGTTTCTTTTCCCCATAGTAAGATCATCCACTGATTTTATTCTCATCTTCTTCTGGCAAATGCTATAAAAGTTGAAAAATGGGAAATTGTTGGGTTTGGTGGAGTTTGGACCTGTAAAGTTGAAAAGTAGAGAGACGCATCAAATCATGAAATTAAGATTTTATTATTTTGGCCTTCCTTTTTTTTTTTTTTTTTTCTTTGGTGTTTTCTGTGTCTTTGTTTTACAATTGTATGGTACTTGTATCCATGAAACAATATGGTTTTTTAAAGAAAAGTCAACTTCTATTAGTGTCAGATAATTTTGAGGTTAATAAATATAAATAGTGTGGCGTACCATCATCGCTACCAGCAGTAATTGTTCCATTTTCTTCAATAATGATTCAAGAGTACCCCTTGAAAAACAACATAATCAATAGCCAAATATAAAAGAAATAGTAGAAAAACAAAGGCAATCAAAATATAGTGATAAATAAGGACAAAAATGGCAGACCACGAAAATGCACCTCCAGTTTACTTAGTGGTAATGACTCAGAAGCGCCGGTGATTTTCATGAACATGTTGATTGCTTGCTGTATTGGCATTGAGAATGTCAGTGATTTTTTTCATAGACAGAGGTGTACGGTTGGAAAAGAGAAACTGCCTACAAATTGCAGTTTTTTTTTTTTTTTTTTTTTTTTTTTTTGCAGTCCAGTTATATTTATATGTACCAAAGGGAAAACAACTGTATGATATAGTGTAACGACTTATTTCTTTTGGTTGTGGTTAGTTATTTAAAATCCCAAAAGACATAATCGTTTAGTGTCTTATTCTGCAAAACGAAAAGACACAATTGTTTAGTTTTTAAATGTAGGTGTGTGGCATAAATTTATGTAGCCACGTGGTATAATGAGACATAGTCAATAGAAATTCAAACATTTCGACTATTAGTTATTATATAGATATAAATTATTTACTCTTAATCTCTGTTTTGCAAATGTAAATGGTTGTTAGTCTGTTAAATATGTTATAACAGATTTCCACCTTTTTAGCTAGCCTTTTCTCTCCTCTACGTGGGTATATAAACATAGTTGAATTCTCAAATGTATTTGGTTAGCCATTTTATGCAATAAAAAAATATCTTCTATTTAGAATTGTTCACGGTATCAGAGCTAAGCTTTCATGGCATCTGCAAATCCAAATTCATCTTCAACCTCGTCTCCTACCTTTGCTACTATACCTATAATGGCTAATTCCATCACACACATCAATCCCTCACTAATAATACTCTCAAATATGTCATCCATGATGACTGCAGCGAATTAAAGTAATTTTGGAGACTTACTCTATGATCGATGTTGGGTTAAGATAGATTGACTTGGTTAATTAATTCAATTACCCAAGTTAATTAATTAGGTCAAATTACATGCAAATCATGGAGGCACCAACAAATCACCAAATAAACTAAATGCAGCATAAATTCACTACAACAAAATGTATTTCAGTGACGAAAAAATCCGTCACTAAAAGTCCAGTTTTTCATCACTAAGGACCTTTAGTGATGAAATTGGACTTTTAGTGACGAACCTCATTTCGTCACTGAAACCCCGTCACTAAAAGTCCTAGCGACGAAAAATTTCATCACTAAAAGTTCGATTTGATTTAAAAAAAAAAAAAAAAATCTTTTAGTGACGAAAACGTTTTGTCACTAAATGTTTTCCTCGCTAAAAACACTATTTAGTGACGAATAATTTCGTCACTAAAACTATATTTGGTTACATACAGTGACGAAAAACTTTGTCACTGAAACTATTTTAAAGAAAATTCAAGCACATATAGTGACGAAAATTTTCGTCTCTAAAACCATTTCTTACAAAATTTTTCTACATTTAGCGACGAAATATTTGATCACTAAAACAATTTTTTGTTCCTATATTTGTGACAAAAAAATTCATCGCTAAAACTTATTTTCTATTTTTATTTTTTTATGGCTTTGATATTAACCTGTAACCTGTCATTACATTATTAAAACCTCACATTTGAATAACACATTTATTTCAACAACACATTTATAAAAAAAGATCCATACATTCCACAAGCAAAAAATAAAACAAGTATCCAATTCAAACTCCTTCCATACAATAATTGTTTGCAATACATACAATAACTCAAGAGTTTTATAACAATACAAAAATGATAGCATGATATAATTAGAACTAACGGAAGATGTCCTCATATGTCTTCAAGTAATGCCAAAAGTAAATCCCCTAAAAGCCACCAATAAGAAATCTGCACAAATATAAAAACAATACAACATTAAAGTCCACACCATTATCCATATCAAGCAATTCACAAGTGCAGAATTTGAACACAATTGCTACTAACACAACACAACAAATGACCACATCAATATCCATATCAAGTTCAAGATAAGTACAAAACATCTCAATAATAATGACTACTAACTTTACATATCATATTCTACACCATTATCCATATCAAACAATTCACAAGTGCTAAATTTGAACACAATTACTGCTAACTCAACACAATTGCTACTAATCAACAAGTTTCATTCACATTTGCAAGAAATTAAAAACACTCCCAATATGAATTTAAATCACCTTATAACAACATGCAAGCCACCTATTTGCTCCAACACAACAACCCACCACAAAACCAATCACAAACATCACAAGTACAATGCTTACAAGTATTGAAATCGAATAAAGGAACATAATTGCTACTAATCAACAAGTTTCATTCACATTTGCAAGAAATTAAAAACACTCCCAATATGTATTTAAACCACCTCAAGCCACCCGCTTGCTCCAACACAACAACCCACCACAAAACCAATTTCCAACATCACAAGTATGTATAGAGTTTTATAAGTTTTTAACTAGAATTTACTTACTTTGCTCAAGCTAAGTTTACAAATTTCAGGAAAAATTCAAAGTTAACTTGTGTTCTTCACCTTGTTCCTCACAATTTCTTCAGCAACAAAAGAGAAAGAGAGCTGGAGATAAAAGAAAGATAACTTCTAGTTAGCTTTATCCCACATACAAAAAAAAAAAAAAAAAAAAAAAAAAAAAAAAAAAAGAAGAAGAAGAAGAAGAAGAAGAAACTTTTAGTTTACTAAGAAATAGATAACCCACCAAAGAAAAAATCTCAACCAAAATTAGCTCCCTACTTAAGCTTAAGCACAAACAAAACCAATAACAAACACATAATAACCAAAGGGAGTATAGAAAAGCAAAACATAAAAAGACCCATGAATAATCTTACCTTTATGATTATATATGACCAATGTCCAGTTCTTGTTCACAACAACATTTGAGATCACTTCACTTGTGTCTGTTTCAAAGCAAAGTGCTGGGTTTGGCTCTCTCTAAAGACTAAACTCAAAAGTAGCTTAAAAAAAAAAACAAGGAATGTAGGTTATGATACTAAATAACTTGGACAAAGAAACACTCATCTCTTTTTATTCTCAAACCACAATCCCACCTCCCAACTCAGATCAGACTGGGGGAATTGGGATATGATCTCTTAATTCATTATCATCAATTCAGCCAAGAATGCAATTATAAATCATGAACAAAACATAATTGCACCTTAAAAAGAGATATTGCCAATAACAAAGAAGAAAGCATAGCCACCGTTAAAGGTTGAGAGTTAATTATCTGAGAATCAAGACTCAATTTCATGTTTTAACTAGCATTTTCATTGGTCAAGAAAGTAAATATAGATGATACTCTTTGTACATCTTAACGGGGGAAAAATAGAAGCATTTTATAGATTCACATATTAACCATGTATGCATAAGAAACTCACCTTATTTGGATTTCGAAATTCTTTAAAAGGGACAACTTCTAGTACTTAATTCATGACCATGACAATCATTAGATAAAGAGAAATAATTACATAATGCACAAGCTCACAAGTTCACAACTGATAGGCCAAAAACGAATTGACCACTTGTGATTAAATTAATTGATTAATTAGTCAAGTTATTAATTAATCAAATTAACATGCAAAGGCGTGGTAGCACAAACAAATCACCAATAAACTAATCATGTAGCAGAAAATAAATAACATGGTAATTTGTTTATGAATGAGGAAAACGTAACGGCAAAAACCCCACCGGGTGATTTTCAGGTCACCACTCCCGAAACCCCACTATTATTACAACAAGCGGTTACAAGTAAAGGAATCGCAAGTACCTTACCAACCTACAGTTGAACCTTTACCCCAATACCTAATTGGACTTATTCTGTAGTGACAGTTCCCCTTTCTGATGCACGGCTCCGAAGTACGTGACTAACAAATTGTGCAGATCCTAGTACGCGACTTCAATCACCAACTAAGAAGGTTGTTGGCTGCAAAGTTCTTCAATTCATCCACACGATGAAGATCAAGAAGATGCTTGGTTACAAAACCCTACGGTGCATATACACAGCAACTTCTTCAAGAGAAAGAGATGAACGAGGGCAAGAACTTCGTCTCATGTCACAATTTGCTTAAATAGAGTTTTCTTAATACTTGTGCAACTTGTGAACTCCTTGACGGCCCTTAAAATAATCTTTTTATATGTTTAGGGTTAGGAGAAAAGAAGACCTAAACACATAATCACAGATTCCAAGAAATTAGATCAGAATTCTGAATTTCTTAAATCTTGACAGATAAGCTGTCGAGTAGGTGTCGAGCCATAGGCTGAATAGCTTCCTTAAACCTCGATAGATGCAGCTGTCGAGACTTAATGAATTTGCACTTCTCAGCTTGTTTCTTGGACAGACTTGATGACTTCAACACTTGATCTTGAAACCTTGTTTCTTGAAGTATTTGAACACATCCTAGAACTACCCAATTACAAGTAAAATGCGTTTTGTCAAAAAATTAGCCAATTACATAAAATCATGATGTATGTTCTTAACATGTGAACCACATATGTCTTAACAACAACCATATAAGATCAATGAAAATTCTAACAAATAGCCTATAATTCATTAGTTAAATTTCACTTTGCTGAGAGATCCTTTATTAAATTGCCTCCCTAAAAGGGGGTTCACTCTCCTTCTAGTACTTACAAAAGCCCACAATTAACTAGTAAGAAAATGTAAAGTCATAGCCATACACCAAAAAAAAAAAAAAATAATAATAATAATAAAATAAAATTTGGGAAAAACAATGTTCTAATAATCAAACTTGGTTGTAGTGAGCTTTAATTCTAGTTGTAAAATGTGTACACGTTGGAAATACCATAGGTTCCACAAGTTTCCTACAAAAATGAATGAAAATCAAGATATTACTTAAGATCATCATTACCCCTATTAATTGGTTTTACTACCCACTATATTGTTTCATCTTTCATGAATGAAGTATTATTACTTATCCAATAAAAATTGTTTCACTACCCACTGCTTTATGAATCTGTTCATTAATTAATACTTAAATGAATCTAGTAGCCACCAATAATGAATTACAATAACACCACCCCTTGTTCAAAGTCTTACTATTCTCATTTGTTAAATCCTAATACCCAAAAACCTTCACAAATACATTTGTAACCCAGTTAGAATAGAAGAATAATTCAAATCAGCAACCACTTGCTAAGTGCTTGGAATAGGACAAAAACCATTACCAAGAAAACAAGTATAAGTTGTCAATAAACTCCAATATGCATTTTTATTTTTCTCTTGCAAAATGACAACCAAACAATTCTCTCCATTCTAACAAAATTGTCAAAGGGTACTACACAAATATAAATTTTAAACCATGTTGGACGTGACAATTTAACATAAACTCAATTAGTCAACTATATAGCACAACATGTAACAAACTCAACTCTGAGGCATTTTGTCAAACATCAAGCAGATAAATTTGGACAACATAAAAGGATTAGAGACCAAAAAAGAAAAATCCATTTCCATTAAATGAATGAAAACACAAAAATCATAACAAATCCAGCCACTACAATAATGAAAAAGCAAAAGAGAGAGAGTCCAGTTAGAGAGAAAGACCAAAGAAATTCACAGTCGTCGTCGCCAGATGAAGCGTTGCCAACGATCGGCGACCTGAAGCGTCGCAATCGACGAGTAGTAGCATCGCCGTTGAGCTTAATCAGCGACAATCACGATTGGCGAGCTAAAGCATTGCCATTGAGCTTAATCCATGACAGTGGGAGCTGAAGCGTCACCATTCAGCTTAATCGGCAATGGTGGGAGATGAAGCATCGCCGTTGAGCTCATCGGCAATGATGGGAGATGAAGAGTCGCCGTTGAGCTCAATTGGTGACGGTAGGAGATGAAGCGTCACCGTTGAGCTCATCGACGACGATAAGAGATGAAGAGTCGCTGTTGAGCTCAATCGGTGATGGTGGGAGATGGCGTCGCCGTTGAGCTTCATCGGCGACGGTGGGAGATGAAGCGACGCCGTTGAGCTCATCGGCGATGGTGGGAGATGATAGATATTTTTTTTTTATGGGAGAGATGATAGGTATTGAAATAGGGCTAATAGTGGTCTTTAGAGTATTGAAATGGGGCTGATAGGTATTGAAATGGGTTTGGGAGTATTTATAGTGGTCTTTAGTGACGAAATGTTTTTGTCACTATTGCCCACTTCTAGCGACGAATTTCAGTTTCGTCACAAAAGGAGCCATAATTTGTTAAGAAACCCTATTTTGTTAAGATTTTTAGCGACGAAATTCAAATTTCGTCACTAAAGAAACCATATTTTGTTAAGATATTTAGAGACAAAATTCATATTTCGTCACTAAATCATACTTATAGTGATGAATTTTTTTCGTCACTAATTCTTCCTTATAGCAACGAAAGGATTTTCGTCAGTAATACTATCCACATCAATACCTACAGTAACGAAATATTTCGTTACTAAAAATTTTAACTTTTAGTGACAAAATATTTTGTCGCTATAGATTAATTAAACTTGCGCCAAAGTTTCCCTCCACTGGCAACCATTTTCCAGATCACAATAGCGATGAAATTTATTTTTCGTCGCTAAATGTTATAATTTTTTTCATTATTAGTGACGAAATTCATATTTCGTCACTAAAGCTGTATTTTTAGCGACGAAAATATTTCCTCACTAATTTTCGTCGCTAAAAATACATTTTGTTGTAGTGATTAAATTGACACGGTAATTTGTTGACAAATGGGGAAAACCTTTTGTAAAGCAAAAATCCCACCAGGTGAGTTTAAAATCACCACTCCCAAGAATCCACTAATCAATAATCAAGTGGTTACAAGTATGAGGAATCTTACCACTACCTTGGCTGTTCCCAAAATAACAACCAACAGTTGAACCTTTGCTCCAATACCTACTTGAACTTGATCTTGTAGTAACCTTCTTTCCTTTGTTGCACAAATCTCCAATTTGTGACTAACTCCTTTGCACGGACTCTAGTACATGACTAACTCTAGCAACTTGAATGATTTTTTTTGGTTGCAAAGTTCTTCATTTCATAAATGATGAAGATCAGGAAGCACTTGGTTACAAAACCCTAAGGCGTACAAACACAGTAGTTTCACACAAAGATATGAGTTCTAGATCTCTATTTCCATACTTGATTACTTTTAAAATAAGCCTTATATATGACTAGGATTGTGAGGAAAGAAACCCTAATCAAACAATTCATCATGAGCTAAATTTCAAATCTGGAAATTCTAAAATCGTAGATCTCGATAGATCGAGCTTATGTCGAGCTTCTCCATTAATCCTCGATAAAAATATCTATCAAGCTAGTGTTAAGACTTAATGAAAAGGCTTTTCTTCACTTGTTTCTCAAATCAACCTTCATGTCTTTAGTGAAACTTGATATGATTGAACATCATACTTCTTGATATATTAAATCCAACTTAGATCTACCCAATTACAAGTAAAGTGCATTTTGTCAAAGGATTAGCTAATTACATATAAAATATGACCCTAACAATCGATGCCATTGATGAATTTGCTATGGCACTAGATCAATTCTTGAAGGATTCCTGTGGTAATTTTCCTACTGAACTTAATCCTGCCTTTCTCAATTGGAAGAATCGTGAACAGGCACTGTTACCTTCCTTAATTCCACACTTTCTCCTTCTATTCTTGCTCTCCTTGTGAGACAATGGTAGAGGTGTTTGGAAGGTTTTGGAGAAGCATTTTGCTTCAGTTTCTAGGTCTAGTGTGATGAGTCTTAGAAATGAATTGAATGCTATGAAAAAAGGTACTGATTCTATTGATGTGTATTTTCAAAAAATTAAGCAAATTAGAGATAAATTGATTGTTGTATCAATGATTGTTGATGATGAAAAACGGCTTCATGTTGCCCTTGATAGTTTGCCATCAAAATATGATTCATTTAATTCTGCTATAAGGACTTATAGTGATGTTCTCTCTAGAGGAGCTCAATACTCTTCTCAATGCTAAAGAAAGAGCTACTAAGAAGAGATCTAGTGTGATTGATGCCTCATCCATGGCAATGGTTGCTAATTACCAATCTTAAGGATTTGGTAGAGAAATAGGTAGAAACAACAATCAAAAAGGTTATGGAGGATATGGAGGTAGAGGCAATTTCACTGGTGGTTATAATACCAATCCAAATGGCAACTTCAAAAACAATCTCTCTTAGTCTAATCAGTCTCAATCTGGTCAATCAAGGTCTCTAGGTTTTCAGGGTCAGACTCAATGACCACAATGTCAAATCTATGGAAAGAAAAGATATATGGCTTTAGACTAATATCACAAGATGTATTTTGCTTTTCAAGGCAAGCATGCTCAATCAAACTTGCAACAATAGTAGCCAATTCATCTTAGGTTCTTGTTGCTAATGGTTGGCTCATACACACTGGTTGTTCTAATCATGTGACATTTAACTTGGCTAATCTTTCACTGCAACAACAACCTACTTTAGGATTTGAAACAGTGACTGTTAGCAATGGTCAAGAGCTACTTGTTACTCATATTGGCAGTGGTGAGTTGTGTACTTCATCTCATAACTTTAAGCTTGATAGTATACTTAGTGTAACACCCCAAATATATACCATTTTTGCAATTTTCTTTTGAAAGGGAATTGTATCTATTTTATGGAGGACTTATGAATACTTAAGTGATTTATGGGGCTAGATGAAATATGGGAGGAACCTTAAGGGTGAAGTGGTAATTTACCACAATATATTTTTGGGGCAAACTTGTAATTAAGCCCCCTCCCATAAGTCAACCCCCCCCCCCCCATGGGCGCCCAAGCCTACACATTCTCTCCCTCTTCCTTGTCTTCTCTTTTGTATTTTTCTCTCTTCTTGTTTCTTCCCACCCTCCATGGCCAAACCATTGAAGGTCCTATATCCTTACCACCACTTCAAATAACCTCTTCAATAACTTAAATCCAACAAGTATGATCTTCCATGAGTTTTGGCTACCCAAAATATGATTTGAAGGTGAGTTTTCCATTGACCCACTTCCTTGATGATTTCATTTATGGCTCAATGCTTGTGTCAGGTTGATCCAATGGTTGGGGATAACACTTTGGTAGTGTTAACTATGATTTTTGGGGGTGGTTTTAAGGTGTGGGCATATGATAGTTGGTATTAGGGCATTCAACCATGGAGGTTTTGGGCACTTGGTTTATTGAAGGAAGGAGGAGCTGACTTTTGTATGTTTTATGATGATTTTTCTGTTTTGAGTTGTGTTGTTGGAATGATTTTTTTCATATGTAAGAAGTTGATGAAATGTTAACTATTACTTGCCGTAGTGGTTTGAGAATGTGCTTGTGCATGCCAAGTGTTTGGTATATTGCCTCTATGAGTTTTGGGGTTGGATTGCTTGAATTGTTTTCATGATAATTGTTATATAAGGTTATGAGTTATAATCCTAGTAGCTTTAAGGTTAATAAAGTCGCAAAGCTTTTAGCATAGTCTTAAAATTTTAGTATTTTTTCTTTTGAGTCAAATGCATTGTGTGATTTTTAATAAATCATAAAAATTATTTTGAGTTGAATTTTTTATGGTACATACTACGCATATAAGAGCTTATCCCAATTTAATTTCAAAATAATTAGATAACCTTTCATGGACCAAACAATTTTTACAAAAGTCTCACTTGTTGTGTAGTAAATCTAAAAGTATGACAAGTACATTGGGATTTTGTGGAATTTACTTGAAACCTTTGTTCAGTGGGTTGGCTTGTAAATTCTTGAATTTGTTCAACATGTGTTTTACTTAGTTAATTTTAATAATGTTTTGGTTTAATAACTTGGTACCCAAAAGAAAACTCATGAGATATGCTACCTTCATTTTGAATTGATGTGTTTTATGTTATCTAATAAATACACATTCTTTACAATAGTGTATTAAAATGCTTTGGTTGTGTTATGGTCCTTTGGGTCACTTGTATGCTTGTTTGATACCCTTTGGGAATTGGTGCCTTGGGATAGTCAAGCTAGGCTTTAGACCCTCAATTTGATTTTAGGGGACCATTTTCGATCTATAGAGATAGGTTTGATGGTACTTTGTGAAAGGCCTTGTTATTGATAGGCTTGATCATTGTGTTTCTAGGTTTTGAGATTCTTGGTGATGGACTTAGTGATTGTATGAATTGCTTTGGGTGATGCCCAATGGAGGTAAAATTGGTTGGTCTTCTAAGGTAAGTAGCTTTTTGATGGGATTTTGGAAAATAACTATGTTGCATAAACATTGTTTTTGGGTCAAACACATTTTGGGAAAAATTATTTGTGGGATTATGTTTTCTTAAAGAGTATTGTGTTGTGACCCTATTATATATGACTATTTATGAAAAGTGCATCATATTTGGTAATGCATATGGGGAAATGCATGATTTGTTAGCATGGAAAATATAAGCATCTTTTATAAAATTCTTAGGAATGGATTTTATGGATTTATTGCATTATTGGCAAATTCTAAAGATGCTTTATCTTAGCTTGTATTATTTGGGAAATTTATGCAAAATATTTATGACAAGAAATGGTTTTGAGGACTTTGAGAATATTATGGATATTTGGTTATTGAAATATTTTATGAAACTACTTGGAAGTGAACTGTATATTTCAAATACATTAACTTGTTAGCTTTTGATGTGGATTTGTCATTGTGCCATGATATTGGTGATTACCCCGTCTGTATGACAACCTTGTCATGTGGCCCTGGGTGAGGTTTTTGGTTTGAAATGGTATTTGATATTTTTATGGCTCACGTTGACTAATATATAGTTTCATAGTTATTTTGGGAAGCTTGGTGCTACATTATTCCTATCATTCTTGTCATGTTGTAAAGGAAATTGATTTTGCATAAGTTAAATGGAAATGTTTGGTAAAAGGTGCATTATCATGAAACTTGCATTTCCCCCACCCCCATTAATTATGCTACCTACTGGGCTTTAGCTCCTCTCACTCTCCAATAATTTTACAAATAAATTAGCTACATGTCAAGTATGAAGCTTAATTTATTGGTGGTGATTGAAGTGCTATATTAAATTGGGAGACTTGGGCCATAAATGGTTGGTGACTCAATCTTGCAAAGTGTAATGAGGTCATAATTAATTTTATTGGAGGTTGGGCACTTGAGGTTTGTTAGCCTTAGGCATAGTAGGCCTAGAATCAATGTTGAGGTTGGGTATTCTAGAAAGGATATGGCTTTGTGTAATTCAATTGGAGTTTTGTAATATATTCATGTATTATGTGGAGTCACATGATTTTTAGTTATTTTTTGTAAATTTGTTATAGATTTTTGACTTGTACTGTGGAGATTTTAGTATGGTTATATTCGTATCCTGTGATAAAAATAAATAAATAAATAAATAAAACTCCTATAGTCTCTCTCCTGATGGTTCTTTTATCATGCTTTGTACTCTTTTGGGTTCGAGACGTGACACTTTGAGTTCCTAATCTTGCATCCAATTTACTATCTATTCATAAGCATTGTTTGCAAAACAACGCTTTCTGTTATTTTGATGCTTACAGATTCCCTATTCAGGACTTACCTTCAGGAAAGATCATTTACCAAAGATTCAGTAAAGATGGTGTTCATCTCATTCTTGCATCATCTTCTTTATACTCATCCTCATCCAATTCCACTACTTATACTACCTCTTCAATTCATCAAACTTCACAAGCTTCTGATTTGTCATCTATCAAATCTGCTTAAATCTCACTTTGGCATAAAAGACTTGGACATCTAGGTGAAAAACTTCTCCATTCTACCATTCAATTTGTAAATCATGATTTTCCATTCAATAAAGTTGATGAATGTTGTTCTTCTTGTAAATTTTGTATAAGTACAAAGATGCACAGACTTCCTTTGAACAAACATGATATTCAATCCGCTTTTATGCTACAAATTGTTCACTCTGATGTCTAGGGTCCAACACCCATTTCTTCTTCATTTGGATATAATTACTATGTTGTGCTCATTAATAATTTACTAGATTTACTTGGTCTTTTCTACTTAAACAAAAGAGTCAATTGTTTGCTGTTTTTAAGTACTTTAAGAACCTAGTTGAAAATCAATACTCTTCTAAAATTAAAGTGCTTAGTTTTGATAATGGTGGAGAATATGTCAATTCTCAGTTTCAATCCTTTTTTTTTTACCATGGGATACTTCATCAAACCTCCTATCCACACACTCCCCAACAAAATGGTATTTCAGAAAGGAAACATAGGCATATTGTAGAAATTGGCTTAGCTCTACTATATCAATCTCACCTACCACTCAATTTTTGGTCCTATGTCTTTTCCACAACCTCTTTTCTTATTGATAGGCTGCCCTTTACGATCTTAGGTCTTGTTTCTCCTTGGGAAAAGGTAAACTATATGTCACCTCCTCTTTCAGCTCTTAGGACCTTTGGGTGTGTCTGTTACCTGTACCTTAGACCTTATAATAAGCATAAACTTCAGCCCAAGTTTGTGGAGTGTGTATTTCTAGGTTACCCTCCTTTGTCCAAAGGATATCTATGTTTGGATCCTGATACCAATACAATTTATGCTACCTGCTACCTGAATGTGTTTTGTTTTGCTGGAAAATATGATCTTACAAATTCTCATATTCCTTTTTCTACTACTGTTCTTGATTCTCAGTGGTTTCCAAACACTTCTTCATCATCCAGTTCAACTCTTGCATCTACTTCCTCTTCTCCATCTTCAACTTCTACTGATTATCTTTCTTTATATCTTCTTAAATCCTCTATTCCTATTTCCTGAGTACCTGATCCACCCCTCTCTACTCATTTGGATTCTCCTTCTATTTCTCATTCTTGACCACTTCTTTCTTTCATTTCTTCTATTGTTCCTACAACATCTACTTCTACCTCTACTTCACTTGATACATCTCTTCCTATTAATACTCATCCCATGCTTAGATCCAAACTTGGTATACACAAGCCTAAAGTTTTTCAAGTCATTGCTGGTTACACATATAAAGAACCCCCTTCTATTGATGTTGCTGCCAGATACCCTCTGTCACACCCCAAACCTAAAAGGGTTCAAAGCATGCAAAACCAAACCTTCAAGAGAAACTATAGGGTTTATTTTTTAAATTTTTTTTTTCTTTCCATATGATAAAATAAATAAACATATTGATCTCTCCACAATATAAGTTAGAGCTCTATAACACGCATACAAACAATACGAACTACAAATCATGTGCCTCCAAAATTTACATGAATATTCCAAACACCAATTGATTTAACATAAAACTACAATGTTCTTAAAAATATGCAACCCCAACAAAATTCTTGGGTTAACAAACCTCAAGAGAGCCAAACCCCCAAATAGAATTAACTACTACTTCCTTAAAAACAACTAGATCGAATCACTAACCAATAATAATGTCAGTTTCCCAATTCAGCATAACACTCCAATCACAACCAATAAGACAAGCTCTATTCCCGAGGTATAGCTAATTTATCTATAAAACTATTGGAGAGTGGAATGAGATAAAAGTCCAATAATTAGCATAATGAATGGGAGTAGGGGAAATGCAAGTCTCATGATAATGAGCATTTTACAAAACATGTTATAATTTGGGAATTTCCATTTGATTTCTAAAAATTCGATATCAGTAATGACATGACAACAATGCTTGAAATGACATAGCACAAAACGTTTTCAAAATATCTCAACGTGAAACTACATAAGTATATATTTCTCAAAATACCTCAACATGAAACTACATAATGTATATACTATGAGCAATAATAAAACACCGTTTAAAAGCTAGAAAATCCAATCTAGGGCCACATGATAATGCTATCACAAAGACGGAATTCAACACCGTCACAAAGACAAAACTTATATGTCGTCACAAAGACGAAACTCATCGCCATCACAAAGACAGAGCTCAATAACCATCACAAAGACGGGTGCTAAGATACCAATGTCACACAAACTATAGTATCTAACTAGGTAATCACCGGGTAATCAAATGTCCCTACACAATGGTAAAATATAAAAAGCTCATAGATTACATGAATTCAAACCACTGTTCATTTCCAAGTAGTTTCACAAAACCTTTTAATATCCAAAGATATTTACAAGCTTCTCAAAGCCTTCAAACTCATTTCTTGTCAAGAAGATTTTGTATTAACTCTCCCAATTATCAAAGCACCTTTAAACTTTGCAAATAATTCAATAAATCCATAAAATCCATTCCCAAGAATTTAATCAAAGATGCTAGTCGTTTCCATGCTAACAAATCGTGCATTTCCCCATATGCAATAAGAAATATGATGCACTTTCAATACTTCAGGCATTTTCCATAAATGATTAACCATAATAGAACACATAGAACGTTTTAGGAAAACCATGAATAATGTTCCAAAATGGTTTAATCATAAAATACTTTAGTGCAATAATGATTCCTTTTTAAAAAATTTGATAACGCCTTAAAATGTATACTTGTTATATATTTATGTGGGCATTATCTCCTTATTACTATGCTTAATTTGTATAATTAAGCCATGATTTGCGTATTATTTATTTTTACATAATTTCTTGAATAAGATGCCATTCATCTATATATATAAAACCAAAGCCTCTGAAGCTCTCACAATTTTCCATATCAACACAATATTTAAATAAAATTATTTTTGTTTAGTCCAAACTTAACAAAGAGTGAAACTCTATCTCTTTAACAAGTCCAACTTGGAAATTAAGTTATTGATTTTGTCATGAATCTTTATTCGTGGTTTTTATGTGTAAAAGATATTTGTCCAACTTGAATACTGTTGGTTGATGTAGGCTGTAGCAACTATGCTGTGATCAAATTATCAAAAATTTGTTTACGCCTTGAGCGTATATGAAATTTTGTTTAAATAAACCCGTGTGATTGTACAAAGACATAAAAATCTTGCTTTGAACACATTCATGAGAACTGCAAAAGAACTATTGGCTAAGTTCATTAGGTACAAAGCCAGTTGCATATTACACGAACTAACTCTATTGTTTTCATTGTTGCACATATGAGGGTAGAATCCCTGTTGTACTTGCTACATCTCTCTATAATCTTGATTTGATTTGATTGAGTTTTGGATAGATTTTCATTCTTTGATGATGGACTTTATTTGTTTGAGTCTATCTACTTCTCTAATTAAATAATGAACTGATGATGGACTTTTATTTGTAAGCATATTCTCATTGCTTCCCTATTTTTCAAATGTATGCTTTGTTTTGTTTTGATATGCCTACATTCTGCTGTCAAAATCTTACATTGAACTCAGGATAGGAGAAGGCTCCAAAGTCTTAGTGTTGGAAGTGAGTTGAAACATCTCTTTTTTGAACATTTAGATATTTTCCCCTTTCTTTCTATCCTTATCAAGTAGTTTTCACTGTTTTTCATTTGGTTTGATATTTATCTTTTTTCTTTGTGAAGGAACTTGAGCATGCAAAAGAACCGAGATGCAAAAATCTATGCAGAGATTTGTGGCTATGGGATGTCAAGTCGTTTTTCATCGACAAAAATAACTATTAAATCTCTCATTATAATGCTTTTGTAGATTATTGGGTTCTGAAGATTATAATATAGTGTAGGTGATACATATCACATTACTTGGCCACGTACTAATGGAAGAGGTGCCATTTTGGCCATGAAGCATGCCTTAAGTCAAGTAACAATATAATTGATTGCATTGAACCTTTTATGTAATGTACATTAACTATTGACATACACATGTATTCTTGTATATGCATATATTATCATTAGCTAATTGTGCAAATGATACATATATGTAGATCAATATATCTTGTAGATCAATACTATTTTTATTTTGGTACTCTTCTGAGGTGGCAGCACATATGTAGGATGTTGTAGACTATTAGTGGATATTTATTCAAATCTAATAAATTTTTATGTGCCTAAAATTTATTTAAATGATTGTTTTAACCCATCCAAATCTCATGTGATCAATTTCACATGTGAACACATAAAATTTGGTGGACATATGGTCATAACGGTCGAGTGTAGGGCTAATTGTCTTGGTGACTAACTTCATTGTTGTTTCACTCTTTTCATTTGTCATCTTAGTATGACCCTTAAAAATAGTTCTTTTGTAGGATTGATCTAATAGTTTCCTTAACAAAATGCTTTTGATTAAGTTAAATTTTATGACAATGTGCTTTAAAGGATAATTGTGGTTTGTTATAATATGCTCACTTTTTATGATCTACAGTCTAGCCTTCATCCTAACTTGGTGGATTATGTAAAAGCTCATGCTACTTCTACACCTTTGGGTAAATCATATGGACCTTCATAACTTGCTGCATTCTGATTCCATAAAGCTAGCTTAGAATGTTATTTGCTCAAACTAATGCATGTGGCCCTGTCTCTAAACCCCTTATTCAAGTGATGCGCTAGAAGCCAATGCTATCAAAAAATGTATTCTAAGAACATGCAACAAGGCCCTATCCTTGACAAAGGTAATTTTTGGTACTTCAAATAGGTTGATCAACAGGTTCATAATAAAAGAAATTTTCAACTTGCATCAATAACTCCTACTCTTCTAAGCTTATGAAATTTTACATGTATTACTTTTGCGATCTATTGCCTCTATGACATTATATTGCTTTAGGTTTCTACAAGTGTTGTGATTAAAAATGTGACAAATTGTTTATCTTTATTTGTGAACTATTATTTTGAACAAATTGTTTTATTTTCATATATTTTCAATTCAATTCCTTAAATAATATAACTATATTTAATTTCTATTTAACTATCCCTTGCATCACCCGGGTTAGTGAAGTTGTGTGTAATTTTCTACTTTCAGGAAATCATATGAAAAAGATAAGTTTATAGGAGTTTGTGAAAGAATGGAGGCCAAGCTAGAATTAAAGAGGTGCTAAAGGACCATGATTAAATGTCTAAGGTGGTGTAGCTGAAGTGCTTGGGTCATCTACCATGTTTGAAAGCTTCAAATATGGAAAGAAATCAAAGAGGCAGAATCTGAAAAGGAAAAATCAGATTTGATCACTGATCAGTATTTTGGGTGTATCTCTCTCCTCAAAAATCTAATTGACACAAGGTTGGATAGATTGGAATTGTGACTTAAATATCTGCAACTTTACAGTTTTGAGTTTTTCGAAATTCTTAATTTTTGAAAGCTGAAATTAACTCACAAATTACTGCTATAAACCTGGACGAAAATTAAAAATAGTAAAAGTTATTTTTTCTTTGGACACTTGGACATTAGGGTTTGGAAGGGAGGCTGTGTAGAACAAATTTGGCAGAGAAAAACTTGTATTTTCATTTCTCTAATGGTAGCCTAAACTCTTTGCTAGGGCTAGGGGTTATGTTTCTTCTATACGGTAGGAATATTCATTGTGATTCTTTCTAGGATTTTATCAACAACATATTTTTTTGTTGTATTAAATTTCTTTTGATGTTTTAGTTCTTCCATGCTTTCAATAAGTTTAATCATGTTTTTTTTATTGTTTAGATGAATTTCTAATAGTTTCAAATAGAAATCAGGTTCTAAAGTGAATGGGTTTTTCTAAAAACTTTTCTAACTGCATTATTAATCGTAGTTATCATGTGTTCTTGAATTGTTTCAAATCAACCGAATCATAAGTATTTAATTGTATAAGAACAATCAATTATGAAATATATAATTTCTTAGTTCATAAAGAATTTCATATCAATATAGGGAAACACCCCGATGCCCTAGTAGTTACATTATTGATTTAAATCAGTTTTTATTATTATCCTTGTTAATAATCACCAAACAAAATTACTTTTCTTCACCCAAATTGTTGTTTAATTATATTGTCTTTGAATTTACTCTTCTCCTTGTGGTTCGACCTCAGTACTCTAAGAATTATATTGCTACGATCTCCTGCACTTTGGAGTGAGCAAGCAAATTCCCATTAAGAATCCACTTACCTCGAAAGTCCAATCCAAATTTACCTCAACAGGGCATTGCATTTAAACAATCAAGTTACTAGGCCCATCACTAAGTTCCTTGGAACCTAGAAACACAAATATCAAGCCTATTAATAACAAAGCCTACTACAAATTACTCTATCAAATTTGTCTCCATAAATTGGAAAGGATTCCCTCAAAAATCAAAACTAAGGCCCTAAAGCTTAGCTTGACCATCTCAAGACAAGTACCCCTACCCAAATTGGAACCAAACAAGTATACAATAAACTCATAGGACTATAACACAACCAAAGCCTTTAATTTCCCTACCACAAACAATGTGCATTTACCAACTTGATACAGAGCATGTCACTACAAATTTAGAGTCCCAAAAGAAAATTACTATAATTTTAATCCTATGCCAAAAACTTTGAGACTTGATTAACCTTATGTGTACATTTGTTAGCACATATTAACAACTAGGAATGCAATCCATAACCACATATAACAATCATCACAACAAGCAATTCAATCCCATAACTCATATAGGCAATTTATCAAACACTTGGCATGCAACAAGCATAATGTACATATCAATTAAACAATTTCATAGTCAATGCCATAAACTTTCACATATGTAAAAATCTTTACCAAAATGCAGGGAACTCACTCTCAAAAATCAATCCCAATCCTCAACATAAATCAAAAACCCATATGATTTCTCAAGAAACCCAACTCACATGGTTGCCAAACAATACATCCAATTCACCTGATTAAATTAATAGCCTCCAATATAGTCTTAAATGTCCCAAAAACTCAATAAAACAACCCCCAAAACAAAACCCACAACATCAAAGAGCAACACAAACAAAATAGGATAAATACCCATGACATTAGGAGGTCAGTCTTGGAGATTTTTACCTTAAATTCTTGTTGGGAAATGGCATAAATAAAGGAGTACACAGTGGCTAGAGGGACGATCTAGTGGTGACTGATCATGAGAGATGAAGAGGGAGAGAGATTTGGGTGAGAGGAAGGGAAAGGCTGGCAGCACAAGAAAAACAAGAGAGGGAGAAAGACATCAACGTGAAAATGAGGAAGCAAAAGGGGGTGATTTAAGTTGAAAAGCTTAATTACAATCATGATTCTCATATTGTCTTTCTATTGCTCTATGTGGGTGATATTATTGTGGCTGGTAATCACCCTTCATTTATTTTATCTCTCATTGGCACTTTAAGTCAGGATTTTAATCTTAAGGACTTCGGAAGATTGCATTACTTATTGGGGCTTCAGATTGACTATACTTCATCCGGTTTGTTCATTCATCAGACTAAATACACTTTAGATCTTCTGCATAAGTTCTCAATGTTTGATTGTAAACCTTGCAAAACTCCATGCTCTCCTAATGCTCATCTTGTTGCCAATGAAAGTCCCCCATTGCCAGATTCTACTCTCTATAAGAGCATGGTGGGGGCTTTATAGTATCTTACATTTACTTGGCTTGATTTATCATTTGCTGTTCAACAAGCTTACCAATTCATGAGCTCTCCAAATTATAATCATCTTCAGGCTGCAAAGAGGATTTTGAGGTATCTCCAAGGGTCAATTCATCAAGGTTTGACTTTCACTCCTAGTCCTTTGACACTTTCTGCCTATAGTGATGCAGACTAGGCTAGGGATACTATGGATAGGAAATCTATTTCTAAGATTTTGGTGTTTCTTAGTAACTCCCCTATTACTTGGTTTGCAAAGAAGCAACCAACTAGATCTCTTTCCTCTACTGAGGCCAAGTATAAAGCTTTAACTTCCTCAATTGCTGAGCTCTAATGCATTAGAATGCTACTTAAAGATTTTGGTGTCTTTCTTCATAATCCTCCTATCCTATGATGTGACAATGTTTCTACTATTGCTATTGCTTCCAATCCTATTTCACATGCTCACACAAAGCACATTAAGGTGGACTGCCACTTTGTACGAGAAAGGGTTCTTTAACATGATCTTCGAGTTCAATTTATGGCTTCTTAGGATTAGTTAGCTGATATTCTAACCAAAGATCTTGCCTCTCCTCGGTTTCAATGGTTAGCTTCCTAGCACTTCCCCATGTGTTTAAGGGGGGATGAGGAGCAGAAGGTGTAGCAGTAGGTAGAAGAAGATACTGATGAAAGCTAAAGAAGATGCAAATGGTGTCGTATTCAACTGTGTGAGTGATATGCACTATATCATTTACTAAAATGCACCATGTCACTTAGAATTATAAGCTTGTAATTGAGGCTAGAAATTGTAGCATTTCATAATTCTATTATTTACTCTTAATCTCTGTTTTGCACATGTAAATGGTTGTTAGTCTGTTAAATCTGTTCTAACAGATTTCCACCTTTTTAGTTATATAGACACCACATTTTGTACTTGTTAATAAATTTTGGTCCCCGACCCCAATGATGAGCTTGACATATGTCAACCAAGGGTAATTAAAGAGTTCACAATAGTTTAGAATTAAACATAACTTAGAAGTGCTTAAATCGCTTTGAAATCAATACTAAAAAATAACATTTGCTCATTGTTTTAACCATAACTTTTCATCTAAAACGAATTTTTGAATGAGTTTATTTGATTGGAAAGTAGACATCCTAGGCTTCAATTTGAACACAAGTTTTGCCTAATTTGGACTTATATTGAGTAAGTTATGACCATTTGAAGTTCGGTCAACTAGGTGGTCTGATTTTCTGGGTTTTAAAACTCCATTTTAAGGCTTAAAACATCATGCTCTAATGTGGGCTGGCCCATAGACCCTTGGAATGTCCAAAGACAATTAAAAAGCCTCAAAAAACCCTAATTTTAACTTATAAATACTCATCTTATGCCTCCAATCAAAAGGCTAGCTAGAGAGAGTCTTTTTTAGCATCCATTTTCTCTAAAACCCTAATTCTCTTTTCTAAAACTCACACACAGCCCTTTAGCACGTTTTTAACAAGATTTAAAATCTCTCTTTAGTTAGTTCTAAGGTAGAAATTTTATTCTCCAATTTGTTTCAAAACCTTTTTCAATTAAAGTTTGTTCTTGAGTTGTGATTACCTAAATTATTGTGTTCTTTTGATTAGTCCTTAATCTAATCTTTGTGTTGTAGGCACTGAGGGGTCAGTAAATAACTTAACATCTGTGATTCTAAAGCAAGGTAAGCTTCTTTTCCATGGTTTCCCACTTTTTTTAACATGATTCACATGATTTTCTTGATATAGTATCTCCATTAGTTATATTTGTTTGTTTGATGTTTTTAATTGTGTTTGATATGTTTTAATATGATTTAGGTTGTTTATTTTTATATTAAAAGCATGTTTAGGTTTTTAGTTTCTTGGTTTTAAGTTTCTGCTTTGTTTTTTTGCATTTGAGTTTTTGCATTAGGGTTTTGAAGCGTGTATGCATGCACATGCTTCTGCATGCATAAGCATACTTGAAGTATGCGTACGCATACAACTAGCCCGTGCATGCAGGCTTATGTATGTGCATGCATACTCTTACCCAAAAACCCTAATCTGAGTTTTCTACTTCTATTTCTTTATTTCTTTAATGTAATATGCCTCTGTTTTGGCTCCTTTTTATGTTTCTAAGTCTCTGTTCCTTTGTTTAATTGTTTGTCTGCCTTTAACATGTTAGATTAGGGCTTTCTTTTCTTTTATTTTCTAGCTTTAATACCATGAACATGCATTCATATGTCCATTCATTGATGCAAAGGTGGTAAGATGTAGTAAGGTAAGTAAGGTAAGTCATGCATTCACATGAACATGCATTGGATATATATTTAATGATGAGTATGAACATGCTTGGTTGGATGATGTGTGATAAGCCAAAAACGAATTGACCCCTTGTGATAAATTAACCAAATAATTTAGCCAAGTGAATTAATTAAGTTAATTAACATGCAAACGCGTGGTAGCATAAACAAATCACCAATAAACAAAGTAGGCAGTGGAAAATAAATTTGACACGGTGATTTGTTTACGAATGGGAAAACCCAACACGAAAAAAACCCCACCGAGTGATTTTAAGGTCACCACTCCCGAAATTCCACTATTATCACAACAAGCGGTTATAAGTAAAGGAATTCTAGTACCTTATACCAACCTACAGTTGAACCCTTACCCTAATACCCAATTGGACTTGTTCTGTAGTGACAATTTCTCCTTTCGACGCACGGCTCCCATTACGTGACTAACCAATTGTGCGGATCCCAGTAGACGACTTCAATCACCAACTAGAGAAGTTTGTTAGCTGCAAAGTTCGTCAATTCATCCCAACGATGAAGATCAAGAAGATGTTTGGTCACAAAACCCTACGGTGCATAAACACAGCAACTTCTTCATAAGAAAGATGAACTAGGGCAAAATTGTGTCTCTGGTCACAAATTGCTTGAACAAACTTTGCTCAACACTTGTGCAACTTATGTACTCTTTGACGGCCCTTAAAAATAATCATTTTATATGTCTAAAGTTGTGAGAAAAGAAAACTCAAACACATAAACACACATTGGAGTCAAAACAGAACTGAAAATCTGTTTTTCATAAACCTTGACAGATATGCTGTTTGTCGAGCTGCTGTCAAGCCATGGGGCTAAACAACTCTTTTAAGCTCAATAGATGGCTAGCTGTCGAGCTTTAATGATAGACACTTTTCAACTTGAATCTTGGACAGACTTGCATGGCTTTAACACTTAATCTTGAAACAGTTTCTTGAAGTATTAAACATATCCTAAATCTACCCAAATACAAGTAAAGTGCGTTTTGTCAAAGGATTAGCCAATTACATAAAATAGTGACATATGTTCCTGATAAGTGAATCACAAATGTCCTAACAATCTCCCCCTTTGGCAATCCGTGACAAAACCACAACAAATTAATGAGATATGAGAGAAGTCATAAATCACTCAACTCATATTCACTTGTTAAATACAATAAAATCTATCCTAATACAAACTCTTGAAAAACTTTGCAAGAAGAGAGTTTATGGCAAGTAGACTTTGACAACCTGTATTTCTAAAATACTTTAAACAAAACTCATCAAGGCATCTTTGTGTGAAACAGAAATAATAGATTGCATACAAGTAATAAGAACCATGTGTATAAAGAAAGAAAAGAAACAACACATGCAAATAGGTGAAAGAAACATACATCTACATATAAAGAAGATAAGTACAATGTATGTCAATAATGGTCACATGACCTAAGGTACAAGAATAAATGTATCTCAAATAGAAAGAAAAGAAAAATATACAAGTAATCCTCACTACATCCCTCAAAATGCACTCTCCCCCTAATAAAAATCTCCTATGCTAACCCTCCCCCTAAATATGACTACTCTCATAACCAAAACTACTTCCCCTTTTTGTCACGAGTGACAAATTGTAAGAGTGTCAAGTAGACATCTCGTCATCGTTGGGTGAGCTAGCATCGCCATCATCCTTATCATCAAAATCATCATCATCATCATCATCATCATCAGCATCACTCTCATCCGCAGGGGCTACAAGAGTGGAAGGCATAGTATAACCACCCATCTTAGCCTGACGTCAAGCAATGCGTCCAACACGGGTGTTCACCTGACACAACTCATCATTGAGAGTGTCAAGGCGAGCATCCATGAACTGAAGCTATGCCATGATGTCCTCTAGAGTCACTCCGCTCATAGAAAAGGAAGGAGCGGATGTGGATGGAGTAGAAGGAGTGGGAGGAGTTTCTGTACTAGACCACCTCGATCGAAACTGTGCCTTGCTTCGTTTAACGGTAGCGTAGTCAATGGCACACATAATGGGGAAGTGGTCGAAAGAGGGAAAAGGAACAGAAAAATGACATAAAATCCACGTGATAGCCGAAAGGAAAATGAGTTTATCACGAGTAGTCGTATCCCTATACACAACTTTAATGGAAAGAATAAAAAGTGAAGGAAAATCTATAGTAAGGTGCTCTAACAAGGAAAGCAAAAATCGAGCATGAGGCTCTGTGATAGAGTTATAGTGAGAGAGTGGGTGTAAAAAAAAAGTCATCACCATGTTCATGAATCTAGGACCTTTAGAAAAGGCCTTACATGGTGTAAACTGACAATCACCCCAATTAGAAGGGCGCTCACAGAAAGTAGAGATCATCTCGTCTTTGGACACAGTCCTCAAACGCTCACATCTGGGGTAGTCAGGATGTTCTACCCTTGGAACATGAAGCACATCAAATATCAACTCTGGTGTGACAACAATGTGCATACCTCGAATGCGAGTACGAAAGAGAGGTACTGAAGAATCGAGTCCATGCATGTTAGAGTAAAACTCCTAAATCAGCACAAATGGACATGTGACTTGGACGTCAAATAGTGACTCCCAACCCCGACTGTGAATGACATCAGGAAGGTTAGTGTCGGCAAAGCCCACCAAAATGACTCGGCGTTTCGAATGAACACCTCGTAGAGAAAAGTTCTCCAAGAAGTCCTTTCGAGCATCCTCATCACAGAACCGAATAGAAGAAGGGGTAGGATCAGAAGACAAAGTGGATACCCTAGAATGCAAAGGGTTCTAGGACGGAGTAGACTTACGTTTCGGTGCCATTGACGCACTAACGTAAACTAGAGAGTGAGGGGGAAGAAACAAACACTCAGAAAAGCTTCAAACAGTTCAAATAATAGAAAGATACTGAATCAAATAATATATAGATCCTCAGTAATTCTCAACAGATAGAGATGTCGAGAGGTATTGAGCCAACTGTCGAGAGGTATTAAATCAAGTGTCGAGACAAGTGTCGAGAAAATAGAACGTTGACAAATGAAGCTGTCGAGAGGTGTCGAAGAAGAATTCATTATACATGATCAAAGAAGCTCGATTGATCCACCAGCTATCAAGAAGCTATCGAAAGTCCAAGAACTTTCTCAATCGACCCACCAGATATCGAGACAGCTATCGAGATTGCGATAAGAAATAGCTTAAAATCTCGACAGAAAGGCCAGGTGTCGAGGTTGCTTAAAAACAATTTTTCAAGAAGGGAAAAACACAGATATGAATGCAATCAAGCATGCAACTCAACCAATTATCCAATCAACATCTTAAACTCTCAAAAACATCTTTCAACAACAATTTTTAAGCACATGGATCCCAAAACACACACACTAAACAAGTCTAACCAATTTTATATTTCAAAAACAAGTCAAGATAGTTTAGTGAGCATACATTAACACATGTAAACCTTGTGATAGCTAAATCATATTGTACCTGCACATGTATCAAGAGTAACAAAGAATATTGAGTGTTGTGTGTAAAAAACATCAAAAGATTGCATAAGTGTATACATGTTATGATGATTTGAGCTATAAGAAAATCACTTTAACTCACACACAATTATAAATGTTTGATGGGGACTATCACCTTCGAGATACATCCTATAACTCCCACATTTCCTAGAATACACGCTTGCAATCATATTTAAAGCATTTTGATCTTTTTGATTTTTATTTTTCTTTGCATATTTTTCGTTTTAAGCAAATCATGCACGGGTATATAAGAAAGAGAAAAGAAATATCCAATTATGTTAAGCATTTGACATTCCAATTTTGCTATGCTGAAGCACACAAATGTCATTTCATGATTGGTGGGCAACAGTAGTGAGATGGTTATTTATGCCTTTCTCTTAGGATTTTTTAGTCATTCCTATCAAAAAGAGTGATACTAGTGTTAAGTACAAGAGATTACTTAATCTTACTCATCACAAACAAGAGCCACAAATCTCACTTGCTTAGTTGTGCATAGAGATGCTCCTCTAAGCTACAAGAGATACAAAGTTTAGAAAACTTTGTTTCAATGGCCATCCAAGGTACACAAGTACCAAAGTACACAAAACACACACTGTTTTTGTATTTTTCTGATTTTTTAATTTTTTTTTAATAAAAAAAAATAAACAAAACTGAAAACAAACAAAAACATGTTAAACAAAGCAAAGTATAAAACTAGATGCAAATGCATAAGGAAGAAGGAGGAGAGAAAGAGATCAATCCATAGAGATGACACCAATGTTTTGTCGAAGGAATTCAAAACATTTACTGTCAAAAGGTTTGGTGAACAAGTCAACCTTCTGATCATCGGTGTGAATAAACTCAAGAGTGAGAATACCATCTTCGACAAGCTCCCTAATGAAGTGATGTCAAATCTCTATTTGTTTGGGTCGAGAATGTTGAACCAGATACTTAGAAATGTTGATAGCACTGGTATTGTCACAATAGATGGTGAGATGCTCTTGACAAATACCATAATCATGGAAGAGTTTTTGTATCTATAGGAGTTGGGTGCAACAACTACCGGCAGCAATTACTCAGCTTTTGCAGTGGATAATGAGATGAATTTTTGCTTTTTGCTCATCCAGGAGACAAGATTGTTACCCAAATAAAAACATCCCCCCGATGTACTCTTTTTATTATCAGCATTCCTAACCCAATCAGCATCAAAATACCCAGCTAAGACATCATTTGTGTCCTTGCTGTACCACACATCGAACTCAGCTGTGGTTTTGACATACTTTATAATTCTTTTTAAAGCAGTCATATGAGATTCTTTGGGATTAGCCTGATATCTAGCACACAATCCAACATTGTAACTAATGTCAGGTCTACTAGCAATAAGGTAAAGAAAACTACCTATCATGCTTCTATATAGAGATGAATCTACACTTTTGCCTAACAAGTCCACAGTGAGTTTAACATTTGGGCTCATAGGGGTTTTAATAGAATTAGAAGATTCCAAACCAAACTTTTTCACAAGATTCTTAGCATATTTAGATTAAGATAGGAATATACCTGAATCTTGTTGACGAATTTGCAATCCAAGGAAGTGAGTCAACTCTCCAATCATGCTCATCTCGAATTCAACTTGCATAAGTTTTGAGAAGCCATGAGCAATTTCATCCTTAGTCGACCCAAAGATGATATCATCAACATAGACTTGAGCAACTATCAACTCGCCATCTTCCTTTTTGATGAAGAGAGTCGATATGCTTTTCCTCTTATGAATCCATGTGACACCAAGTATTATGTGAGCCGATCATACCAAGCTCTGGGGGCTTGCTTTAATCCATGAAGTACCTTTTTGAGATACAACACATGGTCTGGAAAGTGTGGATCAATGAATCCTTTTGGTTGAGCCACATAGACATCTTCTTTAAGTAGCCCATTCAAGAAAGCAGTCTTTACATCCATCTGATAAAGTTTGAACTTCAAATGACATGCCAGGCAAGAAGAATTCTGATGTATTCCATATGGGCAACTGGGGCAAATGTTTCATCATAGTCTACTCCCTCCATTTGTGAGTATCCTTGAGCTACATGCCAAGCCTTGTTGCGAATCACATTGCCCTCCTCATCAGTCTTATTACGGAATGTCTACTTTGTGTCGATGATGTGCTCACCCTTGAGTCTAGGTACTAAAGTCCAAACATCATTCCTCTGAAACTGAAGTAGTTTATCATGCATTGCTTTGACCCAACTTTCATCCTGAAGAGCTTCCTCAACTTTCGTGGGTTCAACCTATGACAAATAACAAGAATAAGACACAAAGTTAGCAACACATTTATCAACTGTACATTTCTTTAATGTGAGTTCATTCATATTTCCCACAATAACTTCTAGATGATGATTTAATTTAATCTTGGAGGAAGATCCTTTCTCTTCATGAGATTCAGAATCTAGTAAAGTGGGTATATCTGCAGAATCTTCCACAACACTGAGAGTACCGGGAGTACTTGGAGATACAGGTTCTTGTTCAACAATTTCTTGAAATTCCTTAGGCTCAAGAGGAAGAATTTCTTAGGGGAATTCCTTAATACTTTTCTCAAAACTGGAATCTGAAGACTCATCAATAATAACATTTACTGTCTCTATTACCTTCATAGTTCTTTTGTTGTATACCCGATAAGCCTTGCTTGTGGAGGAGTAGCCCAGAAATATACCTTCATCACTCCGAGAGTCAAACTTTCCCACATTCTATCTATCCTTGAGGATGAAACAAGTACTTCCAAAGATTCTAAAATACTTCACATTCGGCTTCCTTCCTTTTCATAATTTATATGGAGTCTTCTTGGTACCAGGTCTGAAGTACACCCTATTAACCGTATGACAGGTAGTGTTAACGGCTTCTCCCCACAAGTTTCTAGCCACATCCTTGTTGTGTAACATGGCTCTAGCCATCTCCTAAATAACCCTGTTCTTCCTTTCTACTATACCATTCTGCTGAGGAGTAATAGGAGCAGAGAATTCTTGAGATATACCGATCTTATGCAAAAGGACTTCATATACGAGTTCTTGAATTCTTTACCATGGTCACTTCAAATTCGATCAATCTTTAGGCTCTTCTCATTTTGCAGTCTTGTGCACAAAGCTTCAATGTGCTCAGGAGCATCAGACTTGGATCGTAGGAGAATGACCTAAGTATACCTAATGAAGTCGTCTACCACAACCATGATGTATCTCTTACCACCAAGAGACTCGGTTCTAGTTGGACCCATAAGATCCAAATGTAGAAGCTCCAATGGTCTAGATGTAGCTGATGTCTGAGTGCCCGGATGCTTAGCTTTCGTCTATTTCCCAAGCTGACATGGTCCACACATTACATTGCTCATTCTACTAGGCTTTGGTATCCCTAAGACTGATTCATGCTTAGATACAATAGAAAGATGTTTGTAACTAGCATGTCCCATCTGTTGATGCCATAGGCCTTCATTTGGCAAACAAATGCTATTGCACACAATATCAACATCAGGAACCAACCCATAACAATTGTCTAGAGTGCAAACACCACTTATGAGTTTCTTTCTAGACTTATCCATGGCAAGATACTTTCCTTTTAAGATAGCACCATAAAGTCTTGATCACATATTTGACTTATGCTCAACAGGTTCACCCTCAGATCTTCCACATATAGAACATTCACAATGTTCAGCAGTCCAGGTAGAGAGATGATTCCCTTTCCTTTAATCTGTGACTTGCTCCCATCACCAAAAGTGACATTGCCACCTTTCTTAGACTCAAAAACCTTGAAGAGAGATTGGTCTCCAGTCATGTATCTTGAGCATCCACTGTCAAGGTACCACAAACACGTGTCCATAACTTTAAATGCGAACTTCATCATAAAACACATTTCGTGCTTAGATGACAGATCAGTAGGAATGGTGCTCTCTCTCATGTACCTTTTGCGAGCTAAACCTTTAACTTTCACTCTTCTCAGACGAACTCCTTTGCACATTTTCATTCTGAGACAGTCTAGTTTCTTCTTAGGCAAACTGAGATCTTTTACAATGGTCATCACAAGTGAATTCAAATAACTTTTAGACTTGTATTTCCTGAGACACTTAAACAAGCAGAGATTAGAAAAACAAGATGTATTTGAATTAAAAGATCTTTTCATGTTGGTTGTAGCCATGACAACAGGGGTCAATGGATCAAATACAACAAAGATTAACCCTAATCAAAGTGTGCCTGCTCTAATACCACTTGATAGGCCAAAAATGAATTGACAAATTAACCGATTAATTTAGCCAAGTGAATTAATTAAGTTAATTAACATGCAAATGCATGGTAGCACAAACAAATCACCAATAAACAAAGTATGCAATAGAAAATAAATTTGATACGGTAATTTGTTTACAAATGGGGAAAACCAACACAACAAAAACCCCACCGGATGATTTTAAGGTCACCACTCCCTAAATTCCACTATTATCACAACAAGCGGTTACAAGTAAAGGAATCCCAATACCTTATACCAACCTACAGTTGAACCCTTACCCTAATACCCAATTGGACTTGTTCTGTAGTGACAATTTCTCCTTTTGATGCATGGCTCTAAGTACGTGACTAATCAATTGCGCGGATCCCAGTACACGACTTCAATCACTAACTAGAGAAGTTTGTTGGCTACAAAGTTCTTCAGTTCATCCCAATGATGAAGATCAAGAAGATGCTTGGTCACAAAACCCTACGATGTACAAACACAATAATTTCTTCACAAGAAAGATAAACTAGGACAAAACTGTGTCTCCGGTCACAAATTGCTTAAACAAACTTTGCTCAACACTTGTGCAACTTGTGTACTCTTTGACGGCCCTTAAAATAATCTTTTTATATGTCTAAGGTTGTGAGAAAAGAAAGCCCAAACATATAAACAAGGATTGGAGTCAAAACAAAACTGAAAATCTATTTTTCATAAACCTCAACAGATACCCTATCTGTCGAGCTACTGTCGAGCCACGGAGCTGAGCAGCTCTTTTAAGCTCGATAGATGGCTAGTTGTCGAGCTTTAATGACAGAAACTTTTCAGCTTAAATCCTGGACAGACTTGTATGGCTTCAACACTTGATCTTGAAAAAAAGTTTCTTGAAATATTAAATACATTCTAGATCTACCCAAATACAAGTAAAGTACGTTTTGTCAAAAGATTAACCAATTACATAAAATAGTGACATATGTTCCTAACAAGTGAATCACATATGTCCTAACAATGTGTTCTTAATATCTAGAATACAATCACATGTTTCTTTGATATTTCTATGTCTATGTTTCTACCCTTGTGATATCTTGATGTTTGCTACCATGGATGAGATGATATGATATGCATGATAGATGTATGCTAGGCTTGGTGTGAGTTTCCATGATAGATTTATGTTAGGGTTTTTGGGATGAAATGTCATGTTGATTGCAAGATTTATGCTCGTGTGTGTGTGTGAGTATAGATAACAATATTAAATGAGCCTTTAATGAGATTAAGATGTAAGACCCAATGACTAGAAGCCGACCCACGAGTTGGGCGGGGTTGGGTGTCTAACACCTTCCCATTCCCATACCTAAACTCTGAACCCATACTTTGGTAGTTAGACTAGTCCTTCCCCGTAAGGGCGCTATTTTATGGTTCCTAGACCATATCTAGGTGGTGATTCCATCTTTTCTCTGCCCCAATCCACTCGGCCGAGGCATACTCCTTCTCTCTCCTCTATGTGGGTATATGAACACAGTTGGATTCTCTAATGTATTTGGTTAGCCATTATATTTAATAACAAAATATCTTCTATTTAGAATTGTTCAATCTTGCATAAGAATGGTGAGCTAACACAAAAGCAAGTTGAAGGTTTAAGCATGATGAAGGTAGATTTTTTTAGAATCACATTTCAGTTGAGACTATAATGGCATTGACCAAATTTGCATTTGAGGTGTTTTTTGCACATTGAGAATTCTGAACACAATATGCTTGCAGTTGGTAACTATGTCAAACTCTTCACTGTCCATGTCGAGTTTTGGGATGTAAGTCTAGAGATGCTTCCACCTAGTTGATAAAATGCTAGTAGCTATTGTGTTTTGGGTTCAAAAGAAGGAAAGGATGTGGGTGAGAAGACATTCTGGTAGATTGATGATCCTGTCGAGTTCTACTTCATTGTTTTTCGAAGAAAGTTTATGGTATTTTAATTTTGATTTTGCCATCAAGGAGTCTCAATTGTGTTGATATGAAGGTTAAGGTTTGCTAGAGGTAATGGTAAGATTAAATAAAGTAGGAGATTTGGGAAAAAGATTAGAGAAAAATGGGTTTGAATTTTAAAGGTTTGGATTTTTTCTGCCTACACAACAAACTCATGCTCGAAGTATTAAAAGCTTCCATAATACCCTGTTTTCAATTATGGTAGCTCCTGATATAATATAACATTTTATTATTTTATTTTAAGTTCTAATGGATTTTTATTTTTGAGACAATTATAATGGATTGATATATTATTTATTGTGAAAATATTGTGACAGGTTGTTGTAGATGTATAACAATTCTAAATTTTTCAATGTAAGTAGTATCCCCAAAAGGTCCCCTTAATTTGATTTTTTTCTTCATCAATAAATTAACAATAGCATTTACAACTTACTAGATTTTATTTTTAAGAGATTTTTATTTTTTATTTAAAAAAAATTGGTTACAACAATAGGGAAGGATGATTCGAACAAACAATATCACTAAATTACAAGGCCTATTAACACAACAAGAAACATAACACATCAAGATAACAAGAGTGGGTGAAATCCATATCCATCTTATGGCCAAAAAGAAAAAACTCGAGGTATTAGAAATGGGGATTTTAATCCTTATAGATTACTCAAACGGGTTCATCTTGCAACATTATAAACAAAAATGAAAAATGTAAACTTCTAAAAAACTCTGGTATATGGTTACAAAACTGCCGGGACCTATACCAGCAGTTTTAAAACCGCCATTGTAGGTCAACTGGACCTATTGTCACATTCATTAGGCAGCGCTAGGAAGCGTCGGAAAAAAAACGTTGGGATAGCCCATCTAAAACTATACCGGCGGTTTTTGGGTTGTAACTACGGTTTAAATACACTGTTATAGCCTCAATTTTTTGTAGTGTGTAATTTATATATCAAATGAAAAAAGAGCTAAAGGAGCTTTTGATTTTTTTTAATGTTTAACTTAATGGAACAATGCCGATGCAGTGTGATAGAGAAATTCTAAAAAGAAGCTTAAAGTTTTCCATCACTTGAGCTTCTTCTACAGTCAACACCTTTTTCTTTGGTTGAATACAAAATTTTATTTACTGGTTGAACTATAACTCATCCATTCCAAAGTAATAATGACGGAATACCCTAGAAAAGTCCATAGTTTCAAGGCCATCCTTGCAAAACTCTGTATATCCGCTGGAAAGAATTGGTTCATCTGCTTATGATGATTCAACATAACATGTAGCACGACAGTTTAATTTTCCTCAGATTCTATAGAGTAGAAAATTGATGTGCATGGCCATTGCTTTGACAACTAGATTAATGAAGTACATGCAATCCTGCCATTGCTTTTATTCTTAACAAATAGGATGGTAAGATGTCATTGGGACCGATCAAAATCAATTGTTCATAATCACATGTAATTAGATTCCATCATGTGGATGCATCATGACCATTAAATTTTGATTTCATGATATTTTTTAATCCAATAGTCCAATTAGAGCTCATGACACGCTGTATTAATTATTATGACTTCAAGATTTATTTATGTGAAGCCTATGGAAATCAAACAATCAAAACTATAGTTTTGTCCTTGGGATGTGAAATAACCATTACGCCCTTAGATAAGGTTTAATTGGATTGCAAAATGGGGTGTCTAGGTGATACAATTATGTGGAGAGAACAAAAATGTATAATTATGCAAAATAAATGTTCCAACATAAACACTATTACAAACACAAGCAAAATATTAAAATGAAAATGAAAATAAAAATAAAAATAAACATTGACAAATATTAATAAAATGCTTAATGAGAAAACTAAGATGAATCACTATGATTTTATCAGTCATCTCTCAATGTCAATTAATTTTTTCTTCCATTCTTGTATTGAGAATAGTATACTAGAAAATAATTATATAAATAACTTAATAAATTATGTTATATAAACGAATAAATTTAAGCACATTTGCTATTAAATGTAGATATTATCCTCAATTAAATGTTTATACATGAATCATCTAATATTTGCAAGATCAGAATTTTAAAATTTATTTGAAATGGTTTAAAAGCAAGGATTAGGAACTTAAAAGTGGTTCACATGGCAAATATCAGGATGACCATAAAAACCTTATTCCTGAGAGGAAAACCACTTATAAAGAAAAAAAAAAAAAAAAAAAAGACAAAAATTTATCAAAAGAGATGAAATTGAAAATTATATCGTTATTAGTTATTGTAAATCATGTATGTGTTACATGATAACATTGAGAGTCCAAGCTTAATTTGAAGATCAAAACTACGACTCGAACCTTGACGAGATAGAGTCTGACTAACAAATTCCTCCCGATGGGAGTCGATTGCATGGTCCAACTGCCAAGAATCTCCTGGGGGCAGTGGTTATAGATGGATAAGTAATGGATAACTATAGCCAATACCAATAATCCACCACACATATCTTCAAACTAATCATGTTTGTATCTTAACAATTTTAACCATTTTTTGCTTAACCACTATGGTTTTGTTGGTTCACAATGGTGACAATTTTTGAATCTTTTAAATGATTATCTAACACTTCTAGTGTCCTAAAACCCATCTCATTCAAGGCATCAACTCCTTTCACTTTAGACAAGTTAGCAAAGCCGCAAACAAAGTTTGCAGTGAAAGAAATCTAGATGATACCAAGGCCCAAAAGATCCCCTCTAAGACAAACGATGTCAACATTAAGATTTTTTTTTCTTGCCATTTGATTTAGCAAAAAAACTTTCCCATTATTCTCTAGTAAGCTCAAAATTATGCTACTATTGCTTTAATTGTATCTGATGAACTTGTGAAAGATAGGACTAGAGGTTTGCTATAAATTATGATAAATAAATTCAAAACCTAGTAAAATTTTGAATTCATTTCTTTTGTACAAATGAATTATGTTGTAGGATGAAACTATGTTAAGAGTAGAAAATGTATAATCATGCAAAATATATGTGCAAACATGTTTCCAAGGAGGTGATGGTGGAGGTTTTTTTTTTTTTTTGGGGGGGGGGGGGGGGGGGGGGGCGGCTGTGGTTTGTGATGATGGGTATATGTGACTGGTGGAGGCGACAGTGGGTTGTTGGTTGTGGCATGGGTGGTAGGTTTGTGGTGGTTGTGGCATAGGTGGTGGGTTGAGAAAGAGAGAGAGACAAAGGGAGAGAGAGGAAGAATAAAAAATAATAAAGAAAGAATATTTAAATGAAGTGGTAAAAAAATAGAATTTTTGATGTTGGGTGTATTGTAAAGTGATGTGTTAAATGTTATAAAGTGGGTTTTAAAATGCTAAATTTTTTAAAACCTTTGATGTGAATGCTCTAATAATGCAAAGATTTGAAACAACACCTGGGATAGGAAGCATGAAAAGAAGCTCTTAGAATCAGTTAGTCAATATTATTGGCTTACTAATTTGATATATATGTGCTCATAAAGATTAACATATGTTATTAATGTGATGTGTGTATTTTAAAATACTTAGTATTCTCAACAGAAGAAACAGTGGGTTAATTCCACATTGGAAAATGAATGAGAGTTAAAGAGGTTTAAAGCCTGTATTGTGTATCTAAGAGTTAGGCCCTTTTAAATATATATTACTATCAATTTCTTTAAGACCTTCTCCATTCTTTCCATGTGTGTGTTTTAAAATACTTAGTATTCTTAAACCAAAAAAAAAAAAAAAAAAAGTTAGTCTATCTCCTAAACACCTAGCTCTTGTAATCACGTCCATATGAGCTCTAGGGTCCATTTGGATATAACTTATTTTACTGAAAACTGAAAATACTGTAGCAAAATAATTTTTAAATGTATGAATAGTGTTGTATGACCCATTTTTAATATTTTTTTTTTTAATAAAGTGGTTGTCGATCCCATGAATAGTGCTCAACAGTGCATGAACAGGGCTAATTGTCCTCTAAAGCTAAAACTCGTGAAAAAAAAAAAAAAAAATGCTGAAACGCCAGACGCATGAGTTTTCAGCTATATCCAAATGCAATCCTAGCCCTAGTCTGATTGGTTTTTTTTTTTTGGTACGTTCCTAATAGATATGTTCCATCTACATGCTGCATGGGAACGTTAAATGCTACAATTTCTCATGTGTAACTTCTTAAGAAATTAAATATATATATATATATGAACTTTTATGTCGCATTAGACAATTTCTTCACAAGCAGTCTTTTTGAATTTTAATTAAAAAGTTATCATTTTATAAGAAAAAAAAAAGTGAAGGACCTATTCTATGACATGTGGATGATATCTAAAGAATGAAACTATATTTTCAAAAAATTTCTATAGAATGCACTTTATTCACATTTTGAACAAACCCAAGAAAGCCTCTCAAATAAATTAAGATAGAAAACTAATCTATCTTGACATCTGTTGGGTCCCAATTTAGTCTTATGTGATTTTTTTTTTTTTAAATAATAGTTTTAATCAATCTATACATGTTTCACTATTAAAGAAAATCTCTTCTTTTCTTTGCCCTCATAGAGACACTGCACTATATATGTATATATATATATATATATATATATATTTTTTTCTTTTTTTTTAATTTTAAATTTATTCTTCCTCTTATGGGCTTATCATTGCCTTCTCCTAATTCTATTTGAAACAAGAGACCAAAACTACGCTAACAGTGACACGCCCAAACAGCTGGGCCTTTACCATGTGGACTGGACCGCTGGTGCCAGTTCAATATGCATGGAGCACCTAACAACATCGAATTCTGTCCATTTAGTGTGCATTTGACAAAAATTATTTTTGTCAATTTATTTTACTATTCAGTTTATTTTTGCTATCGCGCTGTACTTTTTTATACTATTCATAGGTCCCACTATACTATTTTAGCTAACTTTTACCTTTATTTACAGTACTTTTAACAAAAATTTTCAGTTTCAGCAAAATAAGCGGATTCTAAAATAACCTTTAATGATTCATAACATTTAAGGCTTTAATTTTTTTTATTTCGCTATTTTATATCTATTTCACTGTTCGCACATCCACTTTTATATTTTAGATATGAACTTTTTTTTTTCTGCTTTTTAAAATGGGTATATTAATTTTAGCATTAATTGTGGAAATGTGTATGACATGGTGGATATAAAGGAGTGTGAAAAAAATATTTAGTCTAACTTTTGTGAAATTGTGGATATAAATGATACTTATCATGGAAAATCTAACAATAAAAATAATGTCAAAATAAGAAAATTATTCAACTACCTTCCTAGAGATGGATCATGGAAGCTTCCATGGAGCCATTGTGTGGTTTGATGCTGAAATGATTGTTGAGAAGAAAGTTTGTGAGTTTTTTCACAAGTCTTTATAGTGTGTGAATGCAATCCATTGGGCATCTAATTTCAAAATATTTTGCTATAAAAACGAGCAAGTTGACAATGAATATTGTTTCACATTTGAGTCAATATAGGCTGCTTTGACTTGGTAATAGAAAGTTCAACTACGCAGCTGATTAAGAAAAGAATGAAAAGGAGCAATGACTGGATGATGCTCCTGGCATCTAAAATCTTCATTCTCAGCATTGAACAAGTTATGGGACGTGTTCGAAATACAGGTATGTCCGTTTTTATGGTCTTGCTATGTTGCGTTTGTTTAGAATTTGGTTCTGCAACAGACACCATCACAGCTTCTCAGCCCATTAAAGACCCTGACTATATAACCTCTAATGGGAGTGCTTTCAACCTGGGATTCTTCAGCCCAGAAAATTCTACCAATCGATATGTTGGAATATGGCATAAAAGCATTTCTGTATTTACAGTTGTATGGGTAGCTAACAGACAGCAACCTCTTAGGGATTCTTCTGGGGTTCTTACTATATCTGAGGACGGAGTTCTTGTGGTACTAAATGGACAAAAGGAGGTAATTTGGTCAGCGAATGTTACAAACTCTGCTCCGAATTCAAGTGCCCAGCTTTTGGATTCAGGGAACCTGGTCTTGCAAGAAAACACTACAGGGACAATCATATGGGAAAGTTTCCAATATCCTTCGGATACATTCTTGCCAAAGATGAAGCTTAGTGCTAATGTAAGAACAGGTAAGAAAGTGCAGATTACATCTTGGAAAAGCCCTTCTGATCCATCCATTGGAATCTTCTCTGTCAGTATTCAACCTCTTGGTCTTCCTCAAGCATTCATTTGGAACGACGGTAGCCCATATTGGCGCAGTGGTCCATGGAACAGTCGGAATTTCATTGGAATACCGGATATGAATTCTGTATATCTTTACGGATTCAGTTTTGTAGACGAACAAGATGGAAATTTTTATTTAACTTTTGATTTTGCAGACAAGACTATCCCATCTATTATTGCCTTGAATTCACAAGGGAATCTAGTGCAAAAAGATTGGAATAATGGGAGTGAGGATATTGGGTGGTCAGCTTTGCAGACTGAGTGTGATGTTTATGGCAAGTGTGGGGCGTTTGGAACCTGTAATCCAAAGAATTCACCAATTTGCAGCTGCTTCCAGGGGTTCGAGCCAAATAATACAGAAGAATGGAATCAAGGAAATTGGACTAGTGGATGTGTTAGGAGGACACCGTTGCAGTGTGAGAGAGTGAACACTAGTGGTGTTGAAGAAGGCAAAAAAGACGGCTTTTTGAAATTGAATATGATGAAAGTGCCAGACATTGCAGTTTGGTCAAGTGCTTTTGAAAACAACTGCAGGGAGCAATGCTTGGAGAGTTGTTCTTGTATAGCATATGCATATGACACTAGTATTGGCTGTATGTCTTGGACAAGTAAACTAATTGATACACAGCAATTCTCTAGTTCTGGAGTCGATCTTTACATTCGTGTGGCCTACTCAGAACTTGGTAAGTTTTTTTTGTTTTATATTTTTATGTGAAAATTAGGCTTCAAATTATCCGCAAATGTTACAATTGCTAGGTTACTTCGTCTTTTAACTTCAACCAAGTAAATCAGTGTAAAAAGACTCTTTACTTAACACCGTTTTGCAGTCTATTTTTGTTTTTTTTTTTTTAACTAGTATTATACTTTTCCCCCCTTGATTTACAGGTAAAGAAGGAGATGTGAAAAAAATTGTCACAATCACAGTGATCACAGGAACAATTTTCCTTTCCATCTGCTCTTATTTATTGTGGAGGTGGATGGTAAAACAAAAAGGTAATATTCCCACTTAAATTAGCTCAGTGGACTAGTAAATGTTGCTATATGTTTCATTACTGACTACTATAATGGACATTAGCGAGGAAAAAGAAAGCAACGGAGATCTTATTATTCAACAGAGAAGAAGTTAAAGTCCAGGAGCAACCGCTATTCAATTTGGAGGAACTGGCTAGTGCAACAAACAACTTCCATCTATCTAACAAGCTTGGGGAGGGTGGATTTGGACCCGTATACAGGGTAATGGTTACTCTACTAGAGGTTTCTTGTCTAATAATTTGAATGTCTAATCAACTTTTTGATGTTTGTTTATAGGGGAAATTGTCGGATGGACAAGAGATTGCAGTAAAAAGACTTTCTAAAGCCTCTGGACAAGGGTCACAAGAATTTATGAATGAGGTGGTGGTAATTTCTGAGCTTCAACATCGGAATCTTGTTAGGCTTCTTGGTAGCTGTGTTGAAGGAGAAGAAAAAATACTGATCTATGAATACATGCCAAACAAAAGTCTGGATGCATTCCTCTTTGGTTAGTTAATTTTGATGCCCATTCATATAATACAAATGCTTTACAACATTAAATTTTCTACATATAAATGTCAGTGTATTATACTATGAGTGATAAAAGCTTTTTGCATAGGAATTACCGTTAAAACTTTTGAACGATTTTCACTATTGTGATACTTCAATTAAACAAACTTTTGCAATTCTCTTATAACTTCACCACTAGAACTTCTATTACCATATTTCATGTCCTTTCATCTTGTGAGTTTCTCTTAATGCCTTTTTTTTTTTTTTTTTAAATTCATTAGATCCTCACAAGGAAAAACTGTTGGATTGGAGAAAACGTTTCAACATTATTGAAGGAATTGGTCGAGGTCTACTTTACCTTCATAGAGATTCTAGATTAAGGATTATTCATAGAGATTTAAAAGCAAGTAACATCTTGTTGGATAAAGAGCTAAATCCAAAAATATCAGATTTTGGAATGGCCAAGATTTTTGGAAATAATGAAGACCAGGCCAATACTAATAGGGTTGTCGGAACATAGTAAGTACCTTTTGTTTTGGTTAATTCATTTAGATACTAGTAATAATATTTGATGATAAGATTTTGATGTGTTTTATTGTTAAAAATTTAGTGGCTATATGTCTCCTGAATATGCAATGGGAGGGCAATTTTCAGAAAAATCGGATGTTTTTAGCTTTGGGGTATTATTACTAGAGATACTAAGTGGGAGAAGAAACTCTAGCTTTTATAATGATGAGCAGTCCATGAGCCTTTTAGGATTTGTAAGTCATCCTTATCTCATTGCCATATTTTTTAAATCCTCAAATAGTTTTCATTACTAATGCTAAAAATTTCAATCCTCTTTTCATGTTTCCAGGCATGGAAATTGTGGAATGCAAAGAACATGATAGCCTTAATTGACCCAATGATATATGAACCATACTTTGAAATAGAGATGTTGAGATGCATACATGTTGGCTTGTTATGTGTGCAAGAATTTGCCAAAGATAGGCCTATCATATCTGTTGTTATTTCCATGCTTAAGAGTGAGATTGTTGATCTTCCTCGTCCAAAGATGCCGGCATTTACTGAAAGGCAGATTGCCTTAGATACAGATTCATCTCAAAGCTGCCAAAAAAAAAATTCTGTCAACGATGTTACTATTACAAGGCTTCAAGGTCGGTAGCCAGCTTGTGTTCTTGACAATTGACACTATTGGTTATATATTTCTGACCTTATGTCGGGATCTTTATACTGTTTACAATTATGTAGGTTACAGAATAGATATTATAATATTTTAAATAAGGAATGTCTATTATCCAAAACTAGTCGTATACCTGCGCGATGCACGGAAAATTTTGACATTTTTTTTAATTGATAAGTGAAAGAAGAAATAAATACGTGAAACTTATAAGCTTATAAGTATTAGTCTTAAACTCAAAATTATATAATTATTTTTCTAATTGAGTATGATTGGATATAATGTATTATATATTTTGTAAGTTAAGTGGTCAATAACTTTTAACTTGAATTATGAAAAGTTTGCTATAAACCCCATTTATAAAAGGTTTGCTTTTAAGACAACTATTTATAAATGTCCATTTTTAAAACCTGAATTGTTGTAGGAAAGAGAAATGACACCATGGTCAGAGCAACATTTAGATGTGTACATTTGAACATGATTTAGTTTGCAATTGATCATACAGTTTATGCTTTTGTAAAAAAAATTATGTAAATATCTAGATCATGCATATGTTCATATGCTAAATCTTTAATCTTGTTTGAAACCAATATTTGTTTTTGTAATACCATGGAATGGTGAAGAATCTCTTTGTTATGCTGAGGTACTACTTGGAATATCATCTTAATTTCTAAAAATTCGCATAATTGGATTATCATATATGCAATAGGGAAATAAAAACTCTTAGTAGGCTGATTTCCCCTGAAAATTTGTAACTATATGCCAAATTCCCTTCTCATTAAGAAGTTTGAGGGAAAAAGTAAAAAAAAAAAAAAAAAAAAAAAAAAAAAAGTGACTCTCATGAGCATAAAAATTAATACTTTTTACTCATTGCCAATTGAACTTTAGTTACATGGGCATTGATTGATACTAAGAAAGTCATTGTTCTTCCAAATCAACTTTACTACTGTTCTCCGAAGGTTCATGCAGTAGCTTTGGAACCGTTTATCTTTTCAAGGTCTATGGCTTTCACCCAAAGCACAACATATAAACCAATGATTTTCGAAAATTAACCTATCAACTTAGCAAAGCTCTTTCTCAAAAAACTTAGCAAAGCTGAAGCCAAACACCTTTTATTTTTATTATTACATAAAAGGCAAATTGTTACATTGACCATGCATAGAGAGTTGAACATTGTTGAGAAGAGAGGACCTCTTTGTGATGCACCAAGCCTGATAAAAAAAGAGTTAACGGCAGATCCAATTCAGCTTTCGCAAGAAAATTTTTAAGTAATCAAAATGTGTACATTACAAAGAGTCATTAGAAAACATCCAAGTAAGGCCATGAAAAACTGATTACTGACTTCCCATCAAAATTCCTAAGGAAAAAAAAAAATAAAAAAAAAATAAAAATAACACCAAAATTCAATAGTTAAATGCAGATACAATTCTCTTGGGTCATACCCCAATAGTATTGCAGCAATGATTGGTTTGCTAATGCTAAAGATCATCCCTATTATTTTGGCAAAGCTTCTTGAGCTTCATATATTGACCTTATCCATTCTAATCAATTTAAATACTTTTAGAATATTTAAAAAGTTTATTTAGTTGAATATAAAGAGAAAGAGAAGAAATATGCATTACATTGGCATTTTACAAAATAGATCAACATTCTATTTTATTTATCTATGTTATTTTTATCACATTTTTTAATATTCCAAGAGTATCAGGAATTGAACAATAATATATCAAGCTGCAAGCCTTGTCCAAAAATGATAATTTACTTTTGAAAGACCCATTACACTGGTTCACTTTAGCAGCGAGCTATAAGAGATTTTTATAACATGCAGATCAAACATTTAAACTTCTACATAATGGGAGAAAATGCAATTTCCACCAAACAAACTGAAGAAGAATGAGGGAAAACAAAAAAGGAAAAATACCTCAAAGAGACTTTCCAACCCTGCTTGTACTTTGGCAACTTCTGCGGAGAAGGAGAATTGAAAATCTATATATAAATATAAAAAACCAAATTAATGGGTTTTAGTTCTGAAGAGGCGGGCATTGAAGTATTTGATGAAAGGAGGAAGAGTCCAAACAAAGAGAGTTAAAGGAAGGCCAAAACGATGAATTTGATTTAATGGGTGAGTAAATAACGGAGAAATGTTAACCATTTTGTGTTTTAATGGGACCTATGAGGAGTCTTGTGAGTTGGATGAATAATATGACACTTCAATAGAATAAATAGAAAGTAGAAGTAGTAAATGAGGAAGGAGGGTTTATTGGAAATATTAAAGAGGGAAGTCATAGATTTATAAATGCATTAAATAATTGTAATAATTAAAGCAAATTTGGGGGAAAAAAGGAGAAGAAAAAGAAAGAGACAAAAGCTAAATGCAAATTACTAATGGCATTCACTAATTAGTTACATGTTGCATCAATACAATTTTCCATAAACATTACATCTATCCTTGGCTTCAGAAATTGTAGATGACTTCAATAAAGAAAAAAGGAAGCATCAACTCACTTGAAGTTATATAGGGGCAGCGCTAATTGTCATTGAACCAAAAAAATTGTAATTACATGCTCCATCAATACAGTTTTTGATTAACATAACATTTATCCTTGGCTCCACAAATTGCAAATGACTCCAATAAAACCAAAAAAGCAGCACCAGTTCAATTGAAGTTAAATAAAGACATCACTATTTGCCACAAAGTAAAACAAAAGAAAAAATGTGTTGAACATTGGAAGAATTGACTGCATATGCTACTTGTGATTCTCTTTCAATGTTTTAGAGCATTAAGCTCCACCACAGGAGATTTATTTGTATAGAAACAAAAGAAGATGGATCAAATGAGAATTACAAAATAAAATACTTATTGGAAAAATAAACACCTGGAAAATATAGTCATTTGTTCTTACTGACAGAATTATTATGGAAAAATAAACAAAAGAAATGGTTTAATAGAACCTAAATATTATCACCCAAGACAAACCCTATAGTTAAGGCCAAATGAGTTCATAGCAAAATGATCAAATGTATGGGAAAGAGTGGAGACAGAAATAGCAAATGTCAAGAGGTTAGAAGAGATTGTGTAGCAGTTCAGGCATGCTAAAATATAGGTTGAAGAGAGTAAGCTAATGTGGCACTTAATAGGAAAGTCTTACTGGCTAAAAGAATGTAGAAAGTCTTTCAATTCTATGCGCCACTTGGAAAAGCCTGGTTTTTAAAGGCAAAATTTAAGATATTGAATTGCTATAGATACAACAGAAATTTACTGAAAGCCAAAAGCACTTTTGCAAGCTTTAGGAACTAATATATCCTCTTGCAACAAACCTTGCATACAACCTAAGCTGCATAAAAGAGGCATATAGTATTACAGCATCAGTAGTACCTTTTTAAACGTAAAGGAAGAGCAAGTCAAACAAAGGAGCTTGACTGTCCTACACAGATTACACTTGTAAAGCAATACAAAACCAAAAGTTTTAATAACACAGTTTTATAGCCATTATGCCTGAAAAAGAAATCATTAATAACAATCATTAGTGAAACTAAATATAACAATCATTGCAATATATAGTCTTTTTCTTCAAAGTAAAATAAAATCATCATATCCATATCGCTCTTTAGTTTTTGTCATACTTAGCATTAATGCACACACTTTACATTTGTCACATGTATTCTTAGGTTGAAGGACATGACTCTTAAATATTCCCATCTAGGAAGTTATTTTCTGCTTAAAATAAATATTACTGGATAATATGGAGTGTCACTTTAGAGGCTTCTAAAGAAACTTGAATATAATTATTAACCCTAAGCACATCTCATTTCATAGACTTAAGATAATTTGCTTCCATCTACATGGTAAAAGTCTGCAATAAGCAAGACATATATAATATGTGTAGATTATGGTAATCATTTTAAAAATTCACTTTTAAATTATCCTTAACCGTCAACAGTTAAAAACAAAGTATACCTTTAAAGAAATAACCGCTTTTTTATCCAAAGGTAAGTTAATTTGTTTCCACCTGTGTCAATTAGAGGCTGATACATCATACAACCAACATCAGCATGAGCAACAATAAAGAAAACCCAATGAACGCAAGTTGTGTATCTGTAATTGTAAGTTCTTTCAATCAACTTTTCACAAATTTAATTGTTTCTAGTCCCAAACAAAATACTGTACAAACGAAAATAAATTATAAATTCATCAAGATAGATATATAATTAATGAATTTTCTTTCAAGCATTTTATTAAACATTATGGATTCAAAATAAAATATATACCTAAACTTGGGCTCTTTGCAATTCGAATCCACTACAAAAGTTTCACCTCCACAGGCATTTTGATCCAATCCACATAGATACATGGGTCTACGCTGTGATTGCATGTGACCTGAAAGAGCTCAATCCTTTAGTTAAGCTTCTTCCTCACAGATCTTTCTACATGCCCAACAAAAGCAAATTATTCAATCAACCCAGTCTTAGCCTTAGGATCCAAATAGTATGAAATTTGACAATTTCCATTAATCACGTATTAAAACCACTAACGTAAAGACCAAGTTACAAATTATAAAAATGGTGTGGGTCAGAAAATATCTCAACCAATAAAGATATCAAAACAATAGAAACAGACCACTTCATTCAGCAAAAACCCATTACCAAACAACAAAAAAATGAACAAAACAGACTTAGTATTTTGTACCTCTTAGATACAAATGAAGGTTTTGATATTCATTCCTCGGTGGTTGTTCCTCATTCGGTTTAGTATTTTGTACCGCAACCGGTAAGGCTGAAGCTTTGATTTTCCCAAATCTGTGTTCCTATAAACATTGCAGACCAGAAACTCAATACCTGAAATAAAATAAAATAAATGAACTAAAGAAACACAGAGATAGAGAGTCAGATATCAAATAGAAGGAGAGAAACAGAAAAGTATGCGTTAAGCAATTTTTGGAGTTCCATTCAAGCAAATTTATTATAATTTACACCAAGGACCGTTCATCATATATTTATGATGGGTTATATTATTTTTTTTATGATCAAGTTGGTCCCATTGATACACCAAGGGTCATTCATCATATTATAAATTATCTATGAAGACAGGTGGTTGTCCCATTGAATATAAATCTAACAAAATCATTGCTGTGAAATAAATTTCATTCGAGACCTAGAGAGAATTCTAATAAGATTTTGTCTCACTGAAATCTGATAAATGCTAAGTAAAGGTTCAATTCCCCAATTCACTCTATAATAATATTAAATCAATCATAGGAACCAATCAATCAATACAGGTTGTGAACATATTTATCATCTCCATATTTGTTCCATCTTTTAATCAGACATGGATAAAAGCAATCCTATTTCTTTTCTCCACCATGATTTCCTCTTCCAGCTTTGATTTTTCGCAAAAAACAGATGCACTTCATCTGCCATGTACTGATGTCCAATACCCAACAATAAGTAGAAAATTTTCAATCCAAAAATAGACGCGCTACATCTTCCATATACAATATCAAAGGAATATTTCCACAGAATTTGCTTTACTTCTTGATTGCTCAAACAGAATTTGGGTGATGGAGAAGAATACACCAGATTATGCAATCCCACAAAAACAGTTGCCAAAATATAAATATGGAGATTAAGCCAAAAACTCAGAAGAAAACTAATTCTAAACAAAGCAGAAGAAGATTAAGCCAAAACTACTGCCCTCCTTCCCCATCTTCATCCAACACATAAGAAAGAAAATCGCAACCACAAATGAATTGAACCTTAACTTAATATAAAAAAGAAAAGAAAGAAAGATAGAGAGAAAGAAACAATGGTGATTTATGAGTTAAAAACATCTGGTTATATTCTTGCAAAAGGGTACGGTTAGGAGATGCACTTTTGATTGAATTATTGAAATATGAAAGAGAGCACAATGCACCCAATCAAATTAGTACATGCTGAAGTGAGATCAAAACCCACTACCTATGCTAATCACTCAAAAAAACAAATACATATCCAAATGTAACTCTAAACCCAAATCAAGTCAACTGAAAATACCAAAGCCTAAATCATATTTAACTGGCAACTGTATAAAACAATATAAAGAACTTTACCTGTAATATTTTGGAGAAAGATTGGTCTAACAATGGATTTTTCTCTCCCTCTCTGATAGTCTGACTCTCGCTGCCCCTTATTAGCGATCTCAATAATAGTGAGAGGCATTTATGAATGTCGGTTTTTTTTTTTTTTTTTTTTTCTTATAGGTAAACCTGAAAATGTTAGAGCATCAATTCACAGCAACGTAGCAACCGAAAAAAAAATGTAATTTATTATAGGCAACAGAACACCAATCGGTGGGAAAAATTTATTTGAAACGGTTTGGTTAAATAAAAGTAGATAATGTTAAAATAGATGGATATAGATATAGATTATAGTTAAGAAAAAAAATTAACCCAAAAACCCAAAACATAAATCTAACCCAAAAACCTAAATCAAAACCAACCCAACCAAAATACCCAAAACTAACTCATAAGTTCATAACCAAATTGAAGGGGGAAAAAAAACATGGCAGATTTCAGAAAACAAAAACAATATTTGAAGAGGGAAAAAAGTATACATACCTTCAAAAATATGCTGTTGCAGAGACGAACTCGGCCAGAGAACGAACAGGGAATCAAAGTCACCGTTGAGGCTGTGATTGAATGGAGCCGAAGATGGGTGGTGCTGGACCAAAAACGTAACCCTAAACCAAAATCAAGTCCTTCAAAAGCCTAAATCATATTTAAAATTGAAAAAAAAAAAAAAAAAACATTTTGATAGAGAATCCAGAAACCTAAAGCAAAAACGAATCAAATCTAAACCTATCCAACAAAAAAACTGAATCAAAAAGTAACATTTCATACCCAAATCTAAAAAATGGAAAAAAAGCAATGTATGGTGCCCAATCGATGCAGTGTTAACCATTCTGCCTCTTTCTCTGTTTCTTTCTCCGTGTCCCAGGCCTCATCCTCTCTCTATTTCATCGCCTCTCTCTTTCTCGGCCTCTCTCTGTTTCATCGCCCTTCTCTCTATCTCTGTCTCTCTATCCCTCACTCTTTTCTCTCGATCACTCTCTCCTTTCTCCGTGTAGCAATCTCTGTTGTTGTTTTTTTATTTTTTAAGCGGTTAGTACCCTTTTATACCAAGACGGTTCGAAACAGTGTTTTAACGTAGTGAAACCTTATATTTTATCACTTTTAAACGGTGTTGCGTGAGAATGGCATCTCTGATCGCTTACTTCTTTCTCATCTAAGTTTTGGATTTTGATTTTGGGGGAAGGAGATGGTTTTGATTTTTGGGTTTCTAAGAAGGCAGAGGAGTAACGGGTTTTAATTTCAGTTTTTAGAAGAGAATTGGGTTTTGTTTTGCGGTTAACGGTTTTTTGGGTCTGCAAAATAGTTTTTGAAGGTTTTTGATTTCATCGCCTCTCTCTCTCTCTCTCTGTTACTCTCCTCCGTGTCCGCATCGCTCCTATCTATTTCTACCTTGGTGCACATCTAATTTTAACCGGTTAATTTTTTTATATTTATAATGGGTAGCTTTTTAAACAGTACGTAACATTGCCAAACAATATAATGAATTGCTTTTTGACTTATACTTATCTGAATTTTAGATACACATTTTTCCTATTTGTTACCTCCTCCTTAATTGTAGGAATCTACTTTCTCTCAAACACAACCAAATAAAAAAACAACTATTCCTAAACAAAATCTCTTATCCCAAAAAAAAAAAAAAAAAAAACTTAAAGAATAGCTACATTACAATTTTTATTTCAAACCTATCCTAAACCGTTTTTTAAATGGTTTATTTCAAAAAGTTTTATCTATAAAAAGTGAGTTTTAAAAAGTTAGACTTTGAAAAGGCACAATTTCAAAATGGGATATCAAATGCCTTCCAAATTGGGAGAACCCATTGTTCCTATTGAAAGCTGTAACGACCCAAGGAAAGCGCTAGCCACATCTGTGCTATTCCTCAAAAGGACTAGTCACAATTGAAACTCCTTATAGTTGTTAATAAAGTCCAGTTCAACCCAGTAAATACCCGATGTGAGACTCATCACACACCCACACTCATTACATAATCAAACAAATTGGGGCATCACAATCTCCCCCACTTAAATCCCTAACGTCCTCGTTAGGGCCCACTTTGTGGGGTAGTGTCTCTGAGTCCACACAGGATTACCGGGCCAACTCTAATACCATATGTAATGACCCAAGGAAAAGCGCTAGCCACATCTGCGCTATTCCTCAAAAGGACTAGTCACCATTGAGGCTCCTTGTAGTTATTAATAAAGCTCAGTTCTACCCAGTAAATACCCGATGTGGGACTCATCACACACCCACACATATCACACAATCAATCAATCAAATTGGGGCATCACAAAAGCAAATTAGAATTCTTACCTCAGGTTCGGATTTTGCTTGTTAGAGAAGCCTGGCTTCAGTTGCAGATTTGTCTTTGAATGCTGAGGGTGCTTAAGAAGGAGACTTGGAACAGAAGACTCTAAAGTCTGAATGGGCAAGGTGATGGAGCAAGTGAGAAGAGAAAAGAGTCACATAAAAGGAGTCCCATGATAGGTATTTTAAAGAAACGAATTAGTTTAAAAAAATATAACTAGAAAATGCTGATGTGAAAATTATGGAGCTAGCAAATCTAATGTGGCAGAATATGGAGAAGTCAATCAAAAATCAAAGACTTTGGTTTTATAGTATATATAAATAATGTCTCATTGTTGTTCTCAGGGGCAAAGCTACATAAATTTTTTGAAAATATCTTTATACTAAATGGAAATATTTAATATTTTAAAAATTAGCTCACAAAAATAGGGCTTGGCCTCCCAAATATTTGAGTTAATCCAATAATTTTCTTAAGAAAAATTGTCCAATTGGTCATTGTTGTTATAGAGAATGTATTATTCCTCAAATTCATTTATTGTTGTAAAATGTGTTCTTGTATTTCTTAAAGTTTTGGATCATTCATGTCTGAACACTTTATTAGTTCAATTGAAAATTTTTTACTCGCAATGGTAGACAATTTGGCAACTTATATTGAAAATGAAAATTTTAAGGATTTCACTATAGAAGATGGTGAAAGATGAATTTAACTCAATACATTTAATTTTAAGGATTTCACTATGAAAGATACTAAATTGTGTATGTGTGTGTGTGCAGATGTACGTGTTTGTGTATATGTATGGAAGTTTGTATAGACAACAAATTATTAACACAAATCGGCCCTCAAAATAAAAATTTCTAGCTCCGCCCCTGGCTATTCTAGAGCATTGGGTTTTTTTTTTTTTTTTTTTTTTTTTTTTTTCTTCCTTGAGACCATTGGATTTGTTCAACTTGACAGCTTTGGAAGTCAATTTATCCTAGGCCACGGATTCAACTGGTTCCAATTCAAGAGAAAGTTTCATCAAAAAATAAAAATAAAAAATAAAAAATTCAAGACCGAGTTCAATAGTATTGATGAAACTCGCTCTTGAATTGGAACTGGTTGAATCTGTGGCCTATGATTAATTGACTTCCAAAGCTGCCAGGTTGAACAAATCCAATGGTCTCAAGAAAAATAAATAAATAAAATAAAACCATTGTTCCTGTAGGGACACGATTATTCAACGACCCAAGAATGGCATTGGGCTCGTGTGTAAAGAGCCCGAACAATATAATTTGTAGAGTGTGGGCTTGAAAGGCTGGACCTTGGTCACTGGTCAACGGTCTAGTCGTGGTTTTTATGGAGGCTTGTATGAGGGTGGACTTGGCTTGACTAGCTAAGTCTTCCATCGGTGCGGCTTGTAGGGTTTAAGTCGTCGGACTACATCCGAGAAGCATAATATCCTTCCCATTCTCCCTTTTGTAGGATTTCTCCTTCTTCTGCGATCCCCTTCCCCCTTGGCTCTCTTTCCCTTTTATACTAGTGTTTACTTTCCGTTTAGTGTCCACGTGTAAGTTTTGCTTTTTGGGGTACAGACTCGTCCTATCAATCCATACATAAAGTGGTTGGGGGTAGTTGGAAAAGTTTAAATAGCATGGTCTGGAGTATGGGCCTGTCAGATGCAGGGTTCCATACTACGGTGCTGGCAGCTTTCTCCCTTGTACTGCCCCTGTACTGAGTTTGTCCTTTTCTTCAGGCGTTTTGTGAGGTGCCGAGCATAAGATCGTCCTCGGCCATATATTTGGGCCTTTTTTGGACTTTTACTTCGCGTCCTCGGAAATCATTCTCCTTGGCTTGGATCTTGGGCCCTATTATGAAGTGGGTCGGGACCACAAATTCTCCGACCCCACAATAGCCCCTCAAAATCCTGCTGCCTGACCTCCTGGTTGGGGAGGGGCGTTTTGGTGATATCGGGCTCAAACCATGGCTTGCCCAACTCTGTACTTTATTGATGTTGGTGTTTTTCCATGTGCGTGGGAGGTGTGCCGAATTATGGGACATCCCTCTAGATTTACTCACGCGGAGTTCTCGACGTTTCAGTGCTCGAGGCACGCCTTCACGAGGATATTCAAATCTTATGGTTGCAGAATGTGTTGGGAATTGAGCCAAAACCGTATTGTCTGTAGCATTTCTTGGAAACCTGCATAAATTAAATGCCACCAACTTGCCCTTTATATAGGTAGGATAGGAGGTTACTCCCTTTACATGTAAACCCCTCGGCCCCTTTAAATTCATAATCCTTCATCCATACTCAGTCTTCATCTCCAGTGCAATCCACCCTTAGAGCAATATGTTTGAGGCACGGGTGGGGGTGAAGGAACCACACCCGTTCCAGAGGCACTGGATCCTTCCGAAACTCAAGGTGGTGTGGTCTGGATGGGGGAGACACAGACTCAAAACAATCCTCCATTTTCACAAGGTGGGAATGATATCTCTACCTCTTTCAGTCAAAATCCGAAGCAGGTACTGGTTGCATCAGATTCTTGGTGCGACAGTAGTAAGGTTTTCCGTCATCAGTGCCATCTACTCTATCGCGAGCGTGGCTAACATGGAGGCTCATCAACTTCCTGTGTGGCCACTTGCGAACACCCCACTTCCTGCACCTTTTCTTCAAAGGTGCTAGCCCCATGTTAGGTTCTTTTGCTGCCTGAGTTATGGGCATGTAAAAGTATTGAGGAATGGTTTCCGTAGACAACGTTTTGGAACTGCTGCGTCTCTCTTCTCTGTGCCTTTTCTTCTGTTTCTTCTTCATTTCCTTGTATCTTTTCTTTTTGCTTATGTAATTAGTTTTTAGTATAAGCTCATTTAAGCTCTTTCATTGTACGTTGTACTATTTCTTTGTCTTAATAAAAGATGAATCTGTTTCCTTCTAAATACTTTTCTTTTCCGCAGCAATTACTTTGTGAATGGGTGTACTACATGTGTATTTTACTTTAATGATACTTAGGGCAAGAAACCTTGAAACAAAAAGCTATTAATTTGAACTTATCGACATTATCAAATATAATAATGCTAACCCACAATAGATTAAACTTATGAGACTAACCGAGATAACAGCTGAGTGCTCCGTAATGCGTGTGAGGCAGCCATCCGAGAATGAGAAACTCAAAATAAACCATCCGAGAGGGTTGCCGAATAGTGAAGGACTTTGGCCGTGTTTTTGATAACACCTGGCCCTATCACAATCGCATTAGTTCCCTTGGTATTGAGGATCCGAGGATAGACAGGGGATTCCATTCGATCTAGGGATTAACCCAACTATTAATGGGTAACTCCTCTCCGAGGTAGAGTCCAAGGACCATACAAGGCCTTGGTTTAGTCCAAAACTTGTATTCTTTCTTTTAAATAGTTGGTTTCCCCATAGGCTTGAGTCCGAGGACCATACAAGGCCTTGGTTTAGTCCAAAACTTGTATTCTTTCTTTTAAGTAGTTGATTTCCCCATAAGCTTGAGTCCGAGGACCATACAAGGCCTTGGTTCTGTCCAAAACTTGTATTCTTTCTTTTAAATAGTTGGTTTCCCCATAGGCTTGAGTCCGAGGAGCATACAAGGCCTTGGTTCTATCCAAAACTTGTATTCTTTCTTTCAAGTAGTTGGTTTCCCCATATGCTTGAGTCCGAAGACCATACAAGGCCTTTGTTCTGTCCAAAACTTATACTTTTTCTTATTTTCGAAGATTAGCCCCTCTACCAAGGTGGGGGGCATTTGCTTGATGTTGGAAGCCCCTAGAGCTGCCCGTGCCGTTGACACTGCGAGGCGTAGCCCTTAGTGGAAATTTATGTCGGAACAACAACAGCGTGTTGCTGGAAATGAAGGAGCTTTCGCAGACCCTTACTTGACAGAGACTTGACTCCACCGCCACCGGTGCCAACGCGCAAGCCTTCCCACAGACGGTGCCAATTGTAGGGACACGATTATTCAACGACCCAAGAATGGCATTGGGCTCGTGTGTAAAGGGCCCGAACAATATAATTTGTAGAGTGTGGGCTTGAAAGGCTGGACCTTGGTCACTGGTCAACGGTTTAGTCGTGGTTTTTATGGAGGCTTGTATGAGGGTGGACTTGGCTTGACTAGCTAAGCCTTCCATTGGTGCGGCTTGTAGGGTTTAAGTCCTCGGACTACGTCCGAGAAGCATAATATCCTTCTCATTCTCCCTTTTGTAGGATTTCTCCTTCTTCTGTGATCCCCTTCCCCCTTGGCTCTCTTTCCCTTTTATACTAGTGTTTACTTCCCTTTTAATGTCCACGTGTAAGTTTTGCTTTTTGGGGTACAGACCCGTCCTATCAATCCATACATAGAGTGGTTGGGGGTAGTTGGAAAAGTTTAAATAGCATGGTCTGGAGTATGGGCCTGTCAGATGCAGGGTTCCATACTACGGTGCTGGCAGCTTTCTCCCTTGTACTGCCCCTGTACTGAGTTTGTCCTTTTCTTCAGGCGTTTTGTGAGATGCTGAGCATAAGATCGTCCTCGGCCATATATATGGGCCTTTTTTGGACTTTTACTTCGCGTCCTCGGAAATCATTCTCCTTGGCTTGGATCTTGGGCCCTATTATGAAGTGGGCCGAGACCACAAATTCTCGGGCCCCACAGTTCCTATTGAGTATTGAGCTCGGTCTTGAATTTTTTATTTTGTATTTATTTTTTGATAAAACTCGCTCTTGAGTTGGAACCGGTTGAATCCGTGGCCTAGGATAAATTGTCTTCCAAAGCTGCCAAGTTGAATAAATCCAATGGTCCCAAGAAAGAAGAAGAAGAAAAATAATAGTAATAAAAACACCCAATGCTCTAGAACGACAATGAGACATTATTTTATTGAATGATTGAACGCTTCATTGTTTATTTATTTATTTTAATTTTTTAAATGTCTCTATTTGGCCGTTTTGAGTAAGCAAATTGATTGATGGGCATGTGGGTATTTTAATTTTATTCGTTTGAAAAGAAGATTGAGTAAATTTCTTTTTAATCCTTAAAAATTTGGAAATGTTTCATTTAAACCTTAAAACTTTCAAATTGTTCCATTCAAACCTCAAAATTTCTGAGAATATCTCATTTTAACCGTATAGTTTCATATACTTTTATCTAAACCTTCGAGTTACTAGGTAAATTTCATGTAAAACTCAAAGTCATTGAATACAATTAGTAACGTAATGTTTATCAGTGTTAAGTGTTTAACTGAATAAATGTGATAGAAACTTTTTATTTATTTATTTTTTTTTTTAAAAGATAGAAATTTTACTATAGCCTAATCTAAGTGTATATGTATGTAAAGTTTCCTCTTAAAGATTTGATCCTCGACCCTTGCCCTCTACACCCCACAAGTATTTATATTTGTGAAGTGACCACCACACCAAAAGTGCGCAGTAGTGTGGTTAAAACTTTATGAAACACGTTCAAAACTTTGAGGGTTTTTTTTTTTTTTTTTTTATGAAAAATCACGCTGTAAGATGGGAAAGTGAAAGAAGGGACATTCTTCTAACCATACAATGACCTCCTCTTTTGCTGCACTAACCGAAGCTAAAACAGCACAATTACATCTTAAAGTATACTACAAAAAGAAATAAAAGAAAAACTATCCTTAAAATGATTGATGTCTTCGAGTATCCAATCAACCTCAAGAGAACAAATTCTATCCGAAATCAGTAGGTACATCAATTTAGCAAAATTGCATTCAACATACAACTTGAAGAAATAGATGCTTTGACAAAACTATCAGAGAAATGAAGAATTTCTATTGTCTTTTCATTAATTACAAAAATGAATGTACAAGACTATATATAGATTGAACCAAGCTACGGAACTGATCTAACTGAATAACAGAGACTAACAAACTCAAATAACTAACTCCTACACGTGACTTCATACAGAAAACTAACTCTCCCACGTGTGGTCATTAATACAGAGACCAAAAACTACTTGCCATTTCTGCATAGTTCTAATGTCGTTTATGCAGCACAAATTATGCAACACTTTTTTCTTCACTCAGATTAAGCTCTACTGTCTCATGCTCTGCTCTTGCTTCCTTGTGATCATCTTTACTACCATTCTAATACTCCCCCTCAAGAGCAGCTGGTGTGTGTATATTCATCATCCCGATCTTGTCAACAAGATTGGAAAATTGATTGTACCCCAATGCTTTGGTAAGCATGTCTGCTAATTGACACTGAGACCTCACATGATTAAGCTTGATGACACCTTCCAAAACTTTATCCCTGACTACATGACAGTCTATTTCAATGTGCTTGGTTCTCTCATGAAAAAGGGGATTGGAACCAATGTGCAATGCTGCCTGGCTGTCACAGAACAACAATGCTTCTTTGTCATGTTTAACTCCAATATCCTTTAGAAAGTATAAAATCCACACAAGTTCACATGTTGCAACTGCCATAGCTCTATACTCAGCTTCTGCTGAGGACCTGGAAACTGTGGACTGCTTCTTTGATTTCCAAGACACCAAGGAATCTCCAATGAAAATGCTATAACCTGTTATTGACTTTCTTGTATCACAACATGAAGCCCAATCAGCATCTGCAAAGCCTTTCAAGTGTAAATCTATCTTGGAAGAAAATAGAAGACCCTTCCCTGGTTCATTCTTCAAATACTGTAAGATTCTATAGGCTGCATCTAAATGTGGCTTTCTTGGTTTGGACATGTATTGGCTAAGCTTATGAACAGCAAAGGTGATGTCTGGCCTTGTGATGGTCAGATACAATAACCTCCCAATTAGCCTTCTGTAGGTGCTGGGATCTTTGAGCTCTTCTCCTTCCAATTGACTTAACTTGAGACTTTGTTCTATAGGGGTCTTAGCTGGTTTACACCCTAACATACTAGCATCATTAAGCACCTCAAGAGTGTATTTCCTTTGACAAAGGGCAATTCCCTTGGCTGATCTAGCAACCTCCAATCCAAGAAAGTACTTTAAGTCACCTAAGTCTTTGAGCTTGAACCTGTCATCCAACAGAGCCTTGAATCTGTCTATCTCAGCCTTATCATTACAAGCTATTAAGACATCATCCACATACACCGAAAGCATCATGAAAACATCACCTTGCCTCCTAGTAAACAATGAATAGTCAGCTTTGGACTGAGTAAAACCAAGCTGAAACAAAGTGCCAGAAAACTTGGCAAACCATTGCCTAGATGCTTGTTTTAGCCCATACAAGGACTTATTCAGCTTACAAACTACCTCCCCCTGGTTATGAAACCCTTGTGGAAGAGCCATATAAACTTCCTCATCCAAATCACCATGCAAAACAGCATTGTTCACATCCAATTGACTAAGAAACCAGCCCTTTATGGCAGCCACAGCAAGGAGTACTTTGACAGATACCATTTTGGCCACTGGGGAAAGAGTCTCAAAATAGTCCACACCCTCTTTCTGTGTAAAACCTTTAGCAACTAGCCTTGCCTTGTACCTTTCAACTGAACCATCAGCCTTATACTTGATTCTATACACCCATTTACACCCTATAGGCTTCTTACCAGCAGGTAGAGGGGTTAAAGTCCATGTGTGATTTGCTTCAAGGGCAGCTATTTTGGCTGTCATGGTTTCTTGCCATTTGGGATTAGAAGCAGCTTGATAATAATAGGTAGGCTCAACAAGAGAAGAAATGGAACAACAAAAGAATTTGTAAGAAGAAGAGAGGTGGTGATAAGAGAGATGTGAAGAGAGTGGATGAGAAGTACCTGACTGGGAAGTAGGGCCAGCAATGATAGAAGATACCTGGTTGCAGTGGTAAGCTTGTAAGTAGGAGAGTTGTTTGACAGCTCTAGAAGACTTTCTAAGAGGGATAGGATCAACAATAGGATCAGGAGGCTCAACTGGAACCTCATCAAGTAAATCATCATCAATAGAATGATGAATATGAGTGATGGGATCAAGAGGTACAGCAGAAGCAGATTTAGATTTAGATTGAATTAAAGGATCAAAGAGAGGATTAATGGCTGGAACACAAGTCACAGGAGTGAAACAAGGCTGCTGGACAAAATTAGTTGAATTGGAAACAAAAGGAAACACATTTTCATGAAATGTGACATCTCTAGAAACAAAAATAGTGTGAGAGACAAGATCAAAAACTTTGAAACCTTTAGTATTGAAAGGAAAGCCAAGGAAGACACACTTCCTTGCCCTTGGAGAAAACTTGGATCTAGTGTGAGAAATGGTGGATGCAAAACATAGGCAACCAAAAGTTTTGAGATTAGAATAGTCTGGAATTTTGTGGAAAAGAAGTTCAAAAGGAGTTTTATCATGGAGCAAAGGGGATGGAAGCCTATTGATAAGATAGGTAGCATGTAACACACAATCACCCCAAAACTGAAGAGGGAGTTGGGATTGAATTTGTAAAGCTCTAGCTATGCAAAGAAGATGCTGATGTTTCCTTTCCACAACAGAATTCTGTTGTGGAGTGTAAACACAGCTGGTTTGATGTATAATTCCATGAGAATTGAAGAAGTCAGACATGTTAAACTTTTTGGCATTATCAGTTCTAACAGCTTTGATTTTAAGGCCAAATTGAGTATGAACCATAGTATAGAAAGAAGAAAATAACTGCCTAACTTCAGATTTAGACTTCATTAAAAATAACCAAGTGGCTCTTGTAGCATCATCCACAACAGTTAAAAAATATTTGAAGCCATCTAAAGTTGGAGTTGAGTAGGGACCCCATACATCCATATGAATCAAGTCAAAAGCACAAGAACTGATATTATTATGAAAAGGAAAGGGCAATCTCTTAAGTTTTGCCATAGGACAGATTTGACAACCTTTGTTACAAGAAGGTTTTAAAGAAGGAATTACATGACACAAACTATTGAGTTTGACATCAGATGGGTGCCCCAACCTGTCATGCCAAATAGATGAAGGTTGAGAAGAGACTGATGTGGAAGTAACAGCAGTGACAGCAGAGCCAGTCTCATCACCAAAGCCGCTGTGCAAAGAGGATTCAAGCTCTTTTTTTGTCGACAACATGTTGTTGCTAAAACTTCTCCCTTGCAGTTCCGAATAAGTAGTCCAACCCCAATAGATGAGCTGTTCCTTGATTGTGAAATGGCCAGGTTCAATTTATGAATTGAATCTGAGGGAGGTGGCTGCCATTTTGGGAAAAGACGAGTTGGAGCTTCGGTGTTTCTCTGCTGAACTTCCACATTCTCTAGCCTATATAATTCAGCCCATGACCATAGATCCACGGAGGATGGACTTTTATTCTCAAAAATTAACTTGTTTCTGCAATTCCATATCGGCCAACATGCCGTGCAGAGGGTGTCAAAATCTGGTTGAGATAACTTCTTAAGAGCAACCTCTAAAGCATCAATGAAGCAAATGTGTCATGGTAACTTGGAGCAGTAGGTTTCTAGCTGGAGTTTGGAGGTCTCAAGTAGATGTAGGCTTTTGGGCATGGAGGGTTCATAGTGTCCTAATGTATTGCAACTATCTTGCCCATTGAAGATTTCTGACAAATGGTCAGGGGAGAGGTTTTTACTCATGAGGCTTGGGTTTTCCTTTTATTAAACAGTTCTTGGTGTTTAGTGTGGTTTGATTGCTATATTACCATGCTTTGTGTAGTGTAGTTTAGTTTGTTTGGAAATTGGTTAAATCATTTACACTTACTGTATTGTCCAGTCCAGTTTACACGTGCTAGGAGTAATTTAGCATATTTCAAAATGCGTTATAATGTTAAATTTTTTGCAGATAAATGTCGGTGTATTATACCATGAGTAATGATAATTTTCTGCATAGGAATTACGGCTATACTATTTTGAGATATTTTAACAATGTTCTTTGCAGTGATACTTGAATTGAAACAGACTTTTCCAATTCTCTTATAACTTCACCACTAGAACTTCTACTTTCAAATTTCATGTTCTTTTATCTTGTGAGTTTCTCTTAATGCTTTTGTTTAAATTCATTAGATCCTCACAAGGAAAAATTGTTGGATTGAAGAAACGTTTCAACGTTATTGAAGGAATTGGTCTATGTATACTTTACCTTCATAGAGATTCTAGATTAAAGATTATCCACAGAGATCTAAAGGCAAGTAACATCTTGTTGGACAAAGAACTAAATCCAAAAATATCAGATTTTGGAATGGCCAGGATTTTTGGTAATAATGAAGACCAGGCCAATACTAATAGGGTCATCAGAACATAATAAGTACCTTTTGTTTTGGTCAATTCAATTAGACATCTATATATAATAATAATAGGTGAAGTTAAGAGAAACTCAAATTAGATTTTTAATTTTGTACCATGTGTCCTAAATTATTTATTCTTAAAGAGTTTTATTTCTTAATTTTAGGATCAAATGTGGGACTACATCTTAAATATTCATCCAAGTGAGTTATTAAGTACAAAAACAAAAGAGCCTAGAATAAATGAATTGTAAAAAAAAATAAATAAATAAATAAAAAAAGTGCTTCACAATAATTAAAAAAAATATTGATAATTTACATTTTATACTGAATGCTCTAAAATGTGTGAAAACACAAGAGGTATTTAGACCCCCAATTAAAATTACAGCTCGATAGATTTTACTCTAACTTTTACTAAGTGCGGAAAAGAGTAAATGCGAGCGTATAAACAAACAAGCTACTCCAACCCATATTCATAATAACACAACAGTAAAATGAAAGGTAAAAGAGTAGGAAAGAAAGATGCAAACACAAAAACAACATAGCGATGTGTTATCGAAGAGGAAACCGAAGTTCTCGGAGTAAAACCTCTCCATCGCCCTCCAAGCGGTAATCGATCCACTAGACAATCAGTTGGGATACATGGGTTAGGAAGAGACCATCCAAGCCTAATCTACCCGAAGTACCTTAGCCCTCCAAACTCCTACTCCAACAAGGCTTCTCAGAACTGTGTCTTGTCTAACTCTCCGGATCCCACAACAAGCTCCATGTTGCATCCGCCATCCTTGGCTTCATCCAATGCTTCCCAGCAGCACCAAAACCTCACTGAACACTCTGAAAGGGTGTGGTAAGTGTTTGGGCTATCAACCTTTCAAGGATATGAAAATGAAGAGGTAGGAGTTGAGGAAAATCCACAAGCAATTGTGTAAAAGATTGTGGGTATAACAATCTCTAACTCTCAAGGTTTATGGCTAAGGTTTTCTCTCAGAAGCACTCCTCAACTTTTGTGGGTAATGATAGTATATATAGTGTGGGTACAAAAAGTGTGTATTAGATAAGACAATCTGGCAAAACAGAATGTTTCGCGAGTGTCTCACGAGAAGGCCTTACCCACGAGCTACTCGCGAAACACAGCTGTCTCCATCTGTCCTGACTCTTCGCATTCCAATCATGTGCAGGGCACATGCATCATTTCACGGGATGCTTAGTCGCGAGCTACCCGCGAAAACTCTTCAGTCTTCAATTTTCTTGAGTCTTCACACACTCTTTCTCTCTCTCTTACACAACCCTTACAATTAAATCCCTCAATAAATACAGAGTACAAAAGATTGAATAAAATTACAATTAAATTTGACACGGAATAAAGCCAACAAAACATATAGTTGTAAATTACAACTTTACATATACCTAATAATATATCCTTACAGATTTTTTTAAAGAGTTAATAAAATATAAAAATGACAATGAATAGTACTTAAATTTTATATATAGAAATTATATTATGCATTTTATTGTATATCTTTAAGTGTATTTATACATATACATGGAGCTACAAGCTAGTTAATAATAATATTTGATTACAGGATTTTGATGTGTTTAATTGTTAAAAATATAGATGCTATATGTCTCATGAATATGCAATGGCAAGGTGATTTTCAAAAAATTCGGATGTTTTTAGCTTTGGGGTGTTGTTACTAGAGATACTAAGTGGAAGAAGAAACTGTAGCTTTTATCATGATGAGCTGTCTATGAGCCTTTTAGGATTTGTAAGTCATCCTTATCTCTTTGCCTTATTTTTTAAAACCTCCAATAGCTTTCAGTATTGATGCTAAGAATTTCAATCATGTTTTCATGTTTCCAGGCATGGAAATTGTGGAATGCAGACAACAATATAACCTTGATAGACCCAATGATATATGAACCATGCTTTGAAATGGAGATGTTGAGATGCATACATGTCGACTTGTTATGTGTGCAAAAATTTGCCAAAGATAGGTTTATGGTATCTGTTGTTACTTGCATGCGTAAAAGTGAGATTGTTGATATTTCTCGTCCAAAGCAGCCAGCATTTACTAAAAGGTAGATTGCCTTAGATCTTTTTTTTTTTTTCTTTTTTTTTGTTAACGATGTTACTATTACAATGGTTCAAGGTCGATAGCTAGTATATGTTCATGACAATTGACATAATTGGTTATATATTTATGGCTTTTTATTATTATTTATTTTGGCCATTAATCTACCTCTTAAATCCTGCAACCACCCTATCTTTACCAAAGCTGAGCTTCTCTGTTCGAATTGGTTTCCAAGCTATTCCCTATGTTATCCAATCTCGCCTCAGGTTCTGATGATACCGAAAACAATTCCACCAGTGAGTCACACGTTCCTCGTACGATCGCAAATGGCACCTGCACAATAAAAAGGAATAACCTAGCAGAGAGTACCGGTGTGGTACCGGCCAAATACCCTCTGAAGGTCAAGTTAGAACTATTCTCACTGCTCTAGAGTGCTAGAGAGGGTAAATTATGCGTACCTTGATTTGTGAGGGTACTTGGGTTTTTATACTAGTAGATGGTTGACCCTTTTTCCTTGGAGTAGAAGTCTTTTCCTTATAGGAGTCTTCTTGGGCGTGTTTTACGGGATTCTTTCCATATAGGAGTCCTTAGGTTCCTTGAAACGTGGGGAGCAAGTTATTCTACTTATATACGTAAATGTGCAGATCAATCAATCCGTAGACTGACGCCGTAAATTTAAGTTTACCCCGTCTATTCAAGTTTACTCCCGTCAGCTTCAGGATGCCCAGTTTCACGTGGAGTTTTCTTCCTTCATTCCTCCGTCAGCCTTGAAGGAATGCTGACGGCAACATCATCTCGTCACCCTTGTCAAGCTTGGCCCGTCACTCTTGTCTAACTAATTTTATCCTCATCACTTGCCCCCTACTCCATACCTCCGTCAGACTTTATACTGACGGGTTATGGAGTTTGTTTTGTAGGGATATCGTTCGTGTGGATCTGTGTATTTAATGCCTTGGACAGGTGGCTTGCTCCTATTGGCTCTGCGTTTGACGAGACGTCACCTCGTCTTCCGCGCCATTTTTTCCATATATAAACAGCACCTCCCCTCATTTTTCACTATTTCATCCTTGCTGATCTTGTGGAGAGAAAGACCGTCGCCCTCCTTTCGTCAGCTTCACTTCCGTCGGCTTATCTGTCGCTGTCTTTTAGAGTCATCCAGAAGGCCTCCATACCGGTAAGTTTTCATCTTCTGTCCCCTTCCTTCTTCTTTTCCCTTTTTTATTTTTGCCTCATTAGTAAGGTCGTCAGCCTAGGTACTTAGCTTGAACCCGTCACTTGTAGGTAGTCAGATGTCAAGTAACGCATCTTGTGAGGAGTCGTCAGTCCGCGAAGGAGCGGGCTACGACGAAACCTTTGGCTCTGGAGATGAGTCAGACTTCTCCCTTCCGTCAGAGAGAGGGTCGTCAGCCCAATCTTCTGACGGCGATGAGAGTTTTGTCGAGGGAGATGAAGATGAGGGAAGAGGGGATGGAAACGACGGGGATGGAATGGATGTTGACGGAGAGGATAGTGACGGGGATGAGAGATCCAGTGAAGGAACCTCGGAGGGTCCCGGAGATAGCCGTCCCTTCATTCTTCCTAAGGATTGGGCTGTCAACAAATTTTCGCCTGGGATGAGTGGTAAAGTCTTTAGGGAGCTACGGGTTCGTTACCAAATCCCAGACCACATCCCCCTCCGTCTCCCTACAGAGGATGAAAGGTGTTACTCCGGGAGGACAGCTGACGTTGGCATGTATGATGCCATGTTTGCTGCGGGTCTGAGGTTACCGTTGACGGCTCTACACCGTCAACTTGCTGACTTCCTTGGAATATCCGCCACCCAGATTGCCCCAAACGCCTGGAGGACTTTTATAGGTGCTGAAATCCTTTGGGGCAGTCTTAGTGGAGGACACCGTCAGCTTATGTTAGGAGAATTCTTTTATTGTTATAGGCCTCACCACATCGCCTCGTCTAAGGAGAAGTATCACTTTAATGTCCGGGAGAAAGGGCTACGGCTAGTGCCAGACATGCCAGACTCAAATAGGAACTGGAAGAGTCGGTATTTTTTTGTTGAGGGGACGGATTGGGTTTGCCGTCAGGAGGAGTGGGCGACGATGCCCCGTGGTTACTTTGACAACACCTGGGCCTTCGTCAGGGATTCAGGTTAACCCGTCAACTGTGAGGCTTGTGTGTTTTTTTGAGGCGATGCTAATAATGCTTTTTACTTCTTTCAGCTTATACCCGTCCGCACATAACTGACGAGCAGGAGGAGTTCATCCAACGGATTCTGGAAATCCCTTTGGAAGAACGTAAGTGCAGGGATTTGATCACCCTTGACATCCTTCACTTATACTGTGGGGGTCCAGATCCGTCAGCGGAAGCTCGAAGGTTGGAAGAGTTTGCACGCCGACGTGAGTAAGCGTTTATTTATCCCGTCAGTTTTATTCCTCTGTTACCTGCCCCAACGGTGTTCTTTGTGTTGTAGAAATGGACTCTGCGAAGCAAAGGATAAGGGCTGCCGCAGCCCGTCAAAAGGAGGAGAGAAAAAATAAGGAGGCAGCAGGGGAGGCCTCGTCAACTCCAAGGGTCATCGCTAAGGTGACGAAGAGGAAGCCTGACGGTGATGGCAGCCGTCCCTCAAAGAAAGTTGTCATCACTCCTAGGGACGAACCACGGAAGGAGAAGTCCCTTCCCAAGCCTAGCCATGGCGCGGGCAAGGGGGTGATGACCTCTACTGGTCCCGTCGGCGAGGGCCCCTGCCGTCTCCTGACTCACAAGGATTATGCCGTTGGGGAGGTTGGGTCCCTGATAAAACCGACGGATATTGAACCTTGTGACCAGGTGGGGACGGAGGACCTAGGGGCGTCAGCCCTCTTTGACCTCACCAGGGTATGTTTACTACAATTTTGTTTGGGGAAGCTTTGTTTTGCTTTGTTATATTTTTCAACTGACGGATATGTTTTCTTAGGCCTTGGTGCGCGTCAAGGCCCTTCAAGACCGTTGTGTGGCGAAGGAGGGGGTCGTCACTCGTGTTCGCAACCATAATACGAACCTGTTGAACCAGCAAGCTCAGTACAAGGAAGCCGTCCGTATCCTCAATAAGGAGCTGCAGGAAGTTAAGGAGAAGTTGACGGAGGTCAGCAGTCAGAATGATAAACTCCAAGAAGAAGTGACGGGTCTAGGCGAAAAGCTGCAGATGGCGGGGGCTGACGCGATCAGAGATTTCAAAGTGTCGCAGTCCTTCTTTAACTCGTGTGGTGAATATTATGGCACCGGGTTCGAAGACTGCCTTCAGCAAGTCGCGTCGGCCTTCCCGGAGTTAGATTTGTCCGGGATCACCATGGATGACGGAGACGACAGCCTCCGTCAGCCTACTCCGAGGCGTGACGACAGTGTGGTCTTAACTCAGCTTGTTGCCAATCCTGTTGCTTCTGAATCTCCTGCCGTGATTGTGGATGTTGAAGACCATCCAACTGACGGCAAGGATGCTGACGTCCCTGCCCCTTAGCTTTTTTATTTTTGTATTTTGGCCATGTATGAAATGGTTACATTGGAGAATAGTTGTAATTTTTGAACAGTTGTAGTTTTAAACCATGTTTAAGTGCCTTTGTCGTTTATGTACAGTTGCACATGTATTTCATTTCAATAGCTCTTCTCTTTAAAAATTCCCGTCTGCTTGGAATACGTCAGTTTTTTCAATCGTTGAAAACCCCGTCAGCTTTTTGACCGTCGGTTTTCAGGCGTTCGATGTTTTTTTTTTTTTTTTGACATCTCTTTTTCCACGGTCCGTCGGTTTTGAGGACCTTGTCCATATGATGGTTGTTCCATCTTATTAGACCGCCAGCATTTTAGCTTTTGGCCTTTTCGGATCGTCAGTTTCTTGGCCTTGGCCTTGATGCCATTTGACATCTCTTTGGTCCGTCAGTTTTTTAGGCGTTGATGTCTTTTGACATCTTTTTTCTCGGTCCGTCAGTTTTGAGGACCTTGTCGTATGGTGGTTGTTCCATCTTATTGGACCGTCATCCTTTTAGCTTTTGGCCTTTTAGGACCGTCAGCTTCTTGGCCTTGGCCTTGATGTCTTTTGACATCTTCTTTCTCGGTCCGTCAGTTTTGAGGACCTTGTCCATATGATGGTTGTTCCATCTTATTGGACCGTCAGCCTTTTAGCTTTTGGCCTTTTAGGACCGTCAGCTTCTTGGCCTTGGCCTTGATGTCTTTTGACATCTTCTTTCTCGGTCCGTCAGTTTTGAGGACCTTGTCCATATGATGGTTGTTCCATCTTATTGGACCATCAGCCTTTTAGCTTTTGGCCTTTTAGGACCGTCAGCTTCTTGGCCTTGGCCTTGATGTCATTTGACATTTTTTTGGTCCGTCAGTTTTGAGGACCTTGTCCATATGATGGTTGTTCCATCTTATTGGACCGTCAGCCTCTTAGCTTTTGGCCTTTTAGGACCGTCAGCTTCTTGGCCTTGGCCTTGATGTCATTTGACATTTTTTTGGTCCGTCAGTTTTGAGGACCTTGTCCATATGATGGTTACTCCATCTTATTGGACCGTCAGCCTCTTAGCTTTTGGCCTTTTAGGACCGTCAGCTTCTTGGCCTTGGCCTTGATGTCTTTTGACATCTTCTTTCTCGGTCCGTCAGTTTTGAGGACCTTGTCCATATGATGGTTGTTCCATCTTATTGGACCGTCAGCCTTTTAGCTTTTGGCCTTTTAGGACCGTCAGCTTCTTGGCCTTGGCCTTGATGTCTTTTGACATCTTCTTTCTCGGTCCGTCAGTTTTGAGGACCTTGTCCATATGATGGTTGTTCCATCTTATTGGACCATCAGCCTTTTAGCTTTTGGCCTTTTAGGACCGTCAGCTTCTTGGCCTTGGCCTTGATGTCATTTGACATTTTTTTGGTCCGTCAGTTTTGAGGACCTTGTCCATATGATGGTTGTTCCATCTTATTGGACCGTCAGCCTCTTAGCTTTTGGCCTTTTAGGACCGTCAGCTTCTTGGCCTTGGCCTTGATGTCATTTGACATTTTTTTGGTCCGTCAGTTTTGAGGACCTTGTCCATATGATGGTTACTCCATCTTATTGGACCGTCAGCCTTTTAGCTTTTGGCCTTTTAGGACCGTCAGCTTCTTGGCCTTGGCCTTGATGTCTTTTGACATCTTTTTGGTCCGTCAGCTTTTAGGACCTTGTGTTGTGGACTTAGTCGTCCTAGAATATGAGATTAGTGAACCGTAGAAAGAATAAATACTCTAGCAATTTCTGAATAAACTCCTCTTATTGGCATGCATTTAAATAAAAGTAATTAAAACCGAATCCTGCCCTTCGGGCTAAAAAGTATTTGTCGCAAGAAAAGAAAAACTGAAGTAAATGGTAAATCTAAGGAGTAAAACTAAAGTTTGCTGGAATAACAAAAATGGGTCGGTCTTCATACTGTCGCTCCTATTGGTAATACTTCCGTAGGTGTTCGGCGTTCCATGGGTGTGGTAGCTTCTGTCCTTCCAATGTCTTTAGGTGGTAAGTACCTTTTCTCTGCCATGATGTAACTCGGTAAGGTCCTTCCCAATTGGGGCCGAGTTTCCCTTGAGTAGGGTCCCTAGCGGCACCCATGACCTTTCTAAGAACAAGGTCTCCAACTTGGAAGTCTCTATGTCGGACTCGAGAGTTGTAGTGTTTGGCCATGCGGTCCTGGTACCTGGCGAGCCTTTGTTCTATTGCTGCTCTGATCTCGTCCACTAGGTCGAGCTGTAGTCGCATAGCCTCGTCATTTTTGTTCTCATCATGGTTGTGCACCCTGTAGCTAGTGAGTCCAACTTCGGCTGGGATAACTGCTTCGCTTCCGTACGTCAGTCGGAACGGTGTCTCTCCCGTGGGTGTTCTTGCCGTCGTCCTGTATGCCCATAGTATACTTGGCAATTCTTCGGGCCATATACCCTTTGCCCCCTCGAGCCGAGTCTTGATAATCTTGAGCAAGGATCGGTTCGTGACTTCGACCTGTCCATTAGCTTGAGGGTGGGCGGGGGAGGAGTAGTGGTTCTTTATTCCTAACTGTGAGCAAAAATCCCGGAAGGGGTCGTTGTCAAATTGTCTCCCGTTGTCCGAGACAAAGACTCTAGGAATGCCAAACCTGCATATGATACATCTCCAGACAAAGCCCCGCACGTTCTTTTCTGTAATCGTTGCCAAAGCTTCAGCTTCCACCCATTTTGTGAAATAGTCGATGCCTACCACCAGAAATTTTAGCTGTCGTACGGCTGTAGGGAATGGTCCCATAATATCTAATCCCCACTGTGCGAACGGCCATGGGGCTGTCATCGGGGTCAGCTCTTCGGTTGGTTGTCTAATAATATTGCTGAACCTTTGGCATTTGTCGCAGGCCCTGACATAGGCTTCGGCATCCTTCTGCATGGTGGGCCAATAATATCCTGCTCGCACAAGCTTGTGTACCAACGATCTAGACCCTGAGTGGTTTCCGCAGATTCCTTCATGTACTTCTCTCATGACGTAGTCCGCCTCTTCCGTACCCAAGCATCTCAGATATGGTCGGGAGAAACCTCTTTTATACAGGACGTCTTTTATCAGGACGAACCTCGCTGCCTGGACTTTAAGTTTCCTTGCGGCTTCCTTCTCGTCTGGTAAGACCCCGTTTTTTAGGTACGAAACTAACGGCGCTGTCCAGCTACTATCGGAGCATACTTCCTGCATGTTGCTGAGATCTATTAGCGGGGAAAGCTATACGAAAGAAAGTACATTACCAGGGATGACCATTTGTTCCGCTGAAGCGGCCTTCGCGAGACGGTCGGCTCGTTCATTTTCTTCTCTGGGAATCTGGACGACTTTAGCTTCTAGGTCACCCACCCTCGCCCTTACTTCATCAAGGTATCTTTTCATCTTTTCGCCCTTGCAATCGTAGTCTCCGTTTATTTGGTTAGTGATGACCTGTGAATCGCAGTGGATGACTACCCTCGCGGCTCCTGCTGCTTTGGCGAGGTCAAGTCCTGCTATCAGAGCCTTATACTCCGATTCATTGTTGGTGGCAGGGAAGTCGAGACGGACCATACATTCGATGGTGTCTCCTTCGGGCGATAGTAGCACAATGCCGGCCCCTGCGGCTTGCCTGTTGGACGATCCGTCCGTATATATGCTCCATTGAGGGGACTCTGCTGCCCCCTTGTCTTCGTCATGAGTGAACTCAGCTATAAAGTCGGCGACGATCTGTCCCTTGATGGCGGTCCGCGGGCGATACTGAATGTCAAATTCGCTCAGCTCTATAGCCCATAGCGCCAATCGTCCCGCAGCCTCGGGGCTGCTCATTGCCCGTCGTAAGGGCTTGTCAGTCAGGACGTTTATAGTATGAGCTTGGAAGTATGGTTTGAGTTTACGGGCTGCCGTAACTAATGCGAAGGCAAGTTTCTCCATGGGCAGGTATCTTTCTTCGGCACCGTGAAGCGCTCGGCTTGCGTAGTACACGGGTTTTTGCACTCTCTCTTCTTCTCTGACCAGGGCCGTGCTAACGGCTGCGGGGGAGATGGCTAGATAGAGGAAAAGTTCTTCTCCCGGCTGCGACGGGCTTAGCAATGGTGGGGAGGAGAGGTAAGCCTTTAATTCTTCGAAGGCTTGCTGGCATTCGTCAGTCCACTCGAAGGATTTCTTTAATGTTTGGAAGAAGGGCAAGCATTTGTCCGTCGCCCTTGACACGAACCTGTTCAGCGCCGCTATCTTTCCATTGAGGCTTTGCACCTCCTTCACATTTCTTGGTGGTGCCATATCCAAAATGGCCCGGATCTTGTCCGGGTTCGCCTCGATTCCCCTTTGAGATACCATGAATCCCAAGAATTTTCCCGCCGTCACTCCAAAGGCACATTTCCCCGGATTGAGCTTCATGTTGTAGGAGCGAAGTGTGTCGAACGTTTCTTTGAGATCTCCTAGATGATCTTCCTCCCTTCGGCTTTTGACTAGCATGTCGTCTACGTAGACCTGGACATTCCTCCCAATCTGTTGCGCGAACATTTTGTTCATAAGCCTTTGGTACGTTGCGCTGGCGTTTTTTAGGCCGAAGGGCATGACCTTGTAACAGAAGAGGCCTTGGCTGGTTACGAACGACGTTTTCTCCTGGTCCGGTTCGTGCATTCGGATTTGGTTGTACCCCGAGAAAGCGTCCATGAAGCTCAGCAACTGGTGTCGGGCCATAGAGTCTACTAGGACATCGACCCTCGGGAGGGGGTAGCTATCCTTGGGGCAGGCCTTGTTAAGGTCGGTGAAGTCCACACACATCCACCATTTCCCACTCGCTTTCTTCACCATTACTACATTTGCTAACCAGTCGGGATAGTATACTTCCCTAATGAAGCTCGCTTCCCGTAGCTTTCTGACTTCCTCTGCTATGGCTCGGTCTCGCTCAGGGGCAAATACCCTCTTCTTTTGTCTGATGGGTGAAAAGGCGGGCGACACATTCAACTTATGCACCATGACTGAAGGATCTATTCCCGGCATATCTTCATGCCCCCATGCGAATACGTCTCGATTGCGTCTAAGGAAGGTTATGAGCTCCTGACGGACTGTGGGGTTAGCGAGCGTTCCAATTTTGGTCGTTCGGCCAGGATCGGAACTGTCAAGGGGTATTTCTTCTAACTTCTCAACCGGCTCCGTTACCGTCCGGTGCTCTTCTATACTTAAAGTCTGAACCTGATCCTCCATTTCCATCATGGCTATGTAACATTCGCGCGCGGCCATCTGACTCCCGCGCAGCTCCCCTACTCCGTAGTCAGTTGGGAACTTAATCATCAGGTGGTAGGTGGAGGTTACTGCCTTCCATGAGTTGAGCGTGGGTCGCCCGAGGATAGCGTTGTAGGCTGATGAGCAATCAACAACCAAGAATGTCACGTCCCTGGCTATCTGTTGGGGGTAATCACCCACAATTACGGATAAGGTGACCGCACCCAGTGGGAATACTCGGCTCCCGCCGAAGCCGACAAGCGGGGCATTTGTTGGGATCAGTCGCCCCCTGTCGATCCTCATCTACTGGAACGCGGTGTAGTATAAGATATCTGCTGAACTGCCATTGTCGACGAGCACCTGGTGCATATTGTAATCCCCTACATGCAAGCTGACGACGAGTGCGTCGTCATGTGGATGGTGAAGGCGTCGTGCGTCTTCTTCCGAGAATCCGATTACGGGACCTTCTCTTCTTGTTATCTTCGGCACGGCTCCCGTCAGTTGAACATTTTGTATCATCCGAAGATAGGTTTTGCGGGCCTTCTTGGATGACCCGACGGCGGTCATTCCTCCTACGATCATCCTTATATCCCCAATTGGGGGCCTCGGTCGCTCATTATCCCGTCGGGGGTGTTGGTCTTGCGCGGGGGGATTCGCTCTCTCCTTGCTAACGAATCTCTGCAGCTTTCCTTGTCTGATAAGGGCTTCAATCTGCTGCTTGAGGTCATAGCAATCAGCTGTGTCGTGGCCGTGGTCGCGGTGGAACCGGCAGTATTTATCTCGGGAGCGTTTGTTGGGGTCGCTCTTCAGCTTTCCTGGGAATGTCAGCGACTCCTCGTCCTTGATCTGCATAAGGACTTGATCTATCGGGGCTATTAGCGGGGTGAAGCTCGTGAACCTTCCTCCCAGGGGCTTAGGGCGTCTTTCGTCTCTTCGGTCTGCGGTTCTTGCCTTCTTTCGGCTTTGGTCCTGCCGATTGTCTTCCTGCCGTTCTCTTTTCCTAGGCCTCTCTTCCCGAGCTAGCAGCGCATCTTCAGCGTTCATATACTTTGTGGCGCGATAAAGTACTTCTGACATGGTTTTTGGGTCGTTTTTGTATAGGGAAAACAAAAACTTGCCCTTCTTCAAGCCATTTGTAAATGCCGAGACAAGTATCTTGTCGTCAGTTTCGTCGATCGAGAGTGCCTCTTTGTTGAAGCGGGAGATGTAGGCTCTTAAAGTTTCGTCTTCTCGCTGCTTCATACTCATCAAGCAAGCCGTAGACCTCTTGTAGCGATGGCCCCCAATAAAATGTGTGGTAAACTGAGCGCTGAGTTCTTTGAAGGTGCTGATGGAGTTTGGTGCCAGTCGACTGAACCAAATTCTTGCTACGCCCTTCAGCGTTGTAGGGAAGGCCCTACACATGATGGCGTCCGCTACTCCTTGCAAGTGCATTAGGGTTTTGAAGGTCTCCAGGTGGTCCAGTGGGTCCTTGACCCCATCATAACTGTCTATCTGTGGCATGCGGAATTTACTTGGTAAAGGGTAGGAGTTGATGGTGGCGGTGAACGGCGAGTCAGTTCGGTTGACAAGGTCGTCAAGGTCGCTTGATACTCGTCCCTTGAGAGCATTCATCATAACCTCCATTTGTTCCTTCATGGCTTGCATCTCTGCGAGAACAAGTGGCGGAGTGGTTTCCGCGAGGGAGGGAATGCTCGTGTTCTGTCGTTCTGGTTTGCTCGGGGCGTTGCTGGCCTGGGGTCCTTCCTGGTTTCTCCTGTCGGCGCTGGTTCCTTCTTGATCTGCTCCGTGGTTGTTGGGAGTTGCATCTTTCTGTCTCAGTTGCTCTTCTAGGTCGTGGTTTTGTTTTGTGAGGCGCTCCACGGCGGCGGCGAGCGTCCTCACCTGTCTTTCAAGCGCAGTTGTAGGGGTTTCTTCTTGTTGAACGTCGTTGGTGGTCGCCATTGAGCGAGTGAGTACCATGTAACTCTTTTTGTCTTGGAAGCGAGAACGTGTTCAAGCGATTCCCACAGACGGCGCCAACTGATGATACCGAAAACAATACCACTAGTGAGTCACACGTTCCTCGTACGATCGCAAATGGCACCTGCACAATAAAAAGGAATAACCTAGCAGAGAGTACCGGTGTGGTACCAGCCAAATACCCTCCGAAGGTCAAGTTAGAACTATTCTCACTGCTCTAGAGTGCTAGAGAGGGTAAATTATGCGTACCTTGGTTTGTGAGGGCACTTGGGTTTTTATACTAGTAGATGGTTGACCCTTTTTCCTTGGAGTAGAAGTCTTTTCCTTATAGGAGTCTTCTTGGGCGTGTTTTACGGGATTCTTTCCATATAGGAGTCCTTAGGTTCCTTGAAACGTGGGGAGCAAGTTATTCTACTTATATACGTAAATGTGCAGATCAATCAATCCGTAGACTGACGCCGTAAATTTAAGTTTACCCCGTCTGTTCAAGTTTACTCCCGTCAGCTTCAGGATGCCCAGTTTCACGTGGAGTTTTCTTCCTTCATTCCTCCGTCAGCCTTGAAGGAATGCTGACGGCAACATCATCTCGTCACCCTTGTCAAGCTTGGCCCGTCACTCTTGTCTAACTAATTTTATCCTCATCAGGTTCTGTTCCCTTTCTCCACATGTTTTTGTGTTTATTTTTTAGTTGAATTTTTTATTGAGATTCTCTGTATTTTTGGGATTTTCCTTGTTAATTTATTTATTTATTTATTTTTCAAGTTCTTAAAATACTAAAGTACACTTGTTTTGAAAAAAAATTAAAATGAAAAAAGACTAAGTTTAGAGATATTTATTCTTTAAAAATTTTTAGTTTTTTTCCTTTTTTTTTAGTCTTTAAATTAGCCTTTTTTTTCATTTTTTTAGTCTTTAAATTTTTTAGTATTAGGGCAAAAAGGGATTGGCAACCAAGCTCTGATACCAAAATTGTTAGGTGCAAGTTCTTATGAATTATATAGCTGTGAGGAAAATTTAGTGTTTTACTTTTGTAGAGATGTTACTATTATGCTAGATATGAAAGAAAAACAGATTATTGCTGCATAACCATTTCATTGTCATTTCTATTCATTGATTCTTTTTTTTCTTTTTTTTTTGGGTGTTACCTACTTCATTTTACCACTCACATCTATATATAGATGTGTTAGGAGTTTAGGATGACTACAAGCTTCAAGAATATACTACAGAAGTTTGTTTTAATTCTCATTAATTTACACTTGTCCATGAGGTGTCCACTTGCTTGCCTGTTCAGTTTTTCTGCTGTTGGATTCTTCATTTGTTGACACCTAAATGAAACTTAGGGACCCACTTTGACAATTGCAAATTACATTTTAACATAATCTCCAATGGGAGTGCTTTCAAGTTAGGATTCTTCAACCCTGTAAATTCTACCAGTCGATACCTCGAAATATGGTATAATAACGTATCTGTTTGCACAATCATATCATATGGGTATCTATCAGAGAGAAACCCCTCAAGGATTCTTCTAGGGTTCTTACAATATTTGACGACGGCAATCTTATAATATTAAATGGACAAAAGGTGATTCCTTGGTCATCGAATGTTACGAGCCCTGTTGTTAATTCAAGTGCCCAGTTTTTAGACTCATGGAACCTCGTCTTGCAAACAAGGCTACCTCAATGTATTTTGGGCTTAAGGCAATGATTTTGAGTGTAGTCTTTCTTTCTTTCTTTTTTTAATTGAAATATTAAAAAAAAAATTATGTTGATTTTTTATTCACAAAAATAGTTTTAATTTGTTAACAAATAACAACTAGTGTTAATGTGGACCCACAAAAGAGTATACAAGTAAATTTTTTTAATAAAGAATCAACGAAATTCTTTAAAAAAAAAGGTGAAATTTATTTGAAAAAATTAAAACCCTCAGAGTGTAAGTTAGTTCCATGATTACTAAAAATAATAAAATAAAATAAATTTTATGGTCCTATGCTACTCCACGTCCCAACCAATTTGTTAAATGAATGAATGAATGAAAATGAGTTTACTTATGTGCGGTGTCAGAATGTAAAGTAATTACAAAGAATAAAAAATAAATTAAAAAAAAAGTAAAACAAAATAGCTTGACTTATGAAAAAGTTCAAGCAAGAAACAAAGGTTCTAAAGAATTAACAAACCTAAGGATCAGACTCGAACGAGGAGAAGAAGGTTTAAAGCGCAGCAACTATAACTTTATAAAAAATTCTGAAAGCTCAAATAGTACAAAACACTATAGCTTGTTTAGATCCCCAATTTTAAAAACACGACTTAATTGCTTATACTCTAACTTATCTATCTGCAAAACAAGAGTAAATGATATGCAATTGTTAAGGACATTTTATGTAATTGGCTAATCCTTTGACAAAATGCACTTTACTTATAATTGGGTAGATCTAGAATGGGTTTAGTACTTCAAGAAACTTGTTGTTCAAGCCATGAATATTGGACCAAAAAACAAGTGAAGAAAAGCTGTTCATTACAGCTTGACAAAAGCTTGACAGAAATAATATCTATCAAGATTTAATGAATGAAGCTCGATAGAAGCTCGACAAAAGTTGAATCTGTCGAGATCTACGAAATCAGAATTTCTAGATCTAATTTTCGGCCCAAGTTGATGTGTATGTGTAGGGTTTTTTTCTCACAACCCTAGACATATATAAGGCTTATTTTAAAGGCCGTTACAGATGTATTGAGTGACCATACATGGAAAACACATGCAAAAAAGTGACCTAGTGCGTTATTCTCTCTGCAAGAAGTTACTGCGTTTTTTGCACCTTAGAGTTTTGTAACCAAGAGCTTCTTGATCTTCATTGTTGATGAAGTGAAGAACTTTGCAGCCAACAACATCTTCTTCAAGTTGCTGGGAGTTAGTTACATACTGGGATTCGTGCAAAGGAGTTAGTCACGTACTGGGATCCGTGCATCATTGGTAGCATTCATATATTAAAAAGTTTAGAGGTTTTGAAGCGGTAGAATGTTTCTACTGTAAGTTCATCTACTGGGATTATAGATTCTAGGGACAAAAGTTTTGTACTAGATCTAAAACTTCTCTTTATTATAGTGGATTACTTTTCGGGAAGATTTCCCCCTAGGTTTTTTACTGTGAAACTAGTTTGTTTCATTCGTTTTCCTAGGTCATCATATCTTATCTTATTTACTATTCCGCTGTGCATGATATTGATATGATATTGATGTTTGTTTGTTTTAACAAGATTTATTCATAATAGATCTAATTAACAACTTGGGTTTAAAACTTGTTAATTCTATCAACCAGTGTCTAAATTTTCCAACAGCAATAATCAGAACTACTCTCTAAGCCATAATCACAAGCAAGCAAGAAAAAATATAAAGCTTAAAGAGTAAGGGAAGAGAGATGCAAACACAAGATAATATCGAGACATGTTATCGAAAAGGAAATCAAAGTACTCAGTGAAAAACCTCTCTGCGGTCCTTCAAGCCAAAATTAATCCACTAGTGAATAAAGTTGGAGTATACGAATATCAAAAAGACCCTCCAAGCCAAATCTATGTATTATAATTGAACCCTCCAAGTTCTAGCTTCCAAGGGCTTCACTGAAGCATGTCTTCACTAGTTCACTTAGCACTCAGATTGGGTGAGATAAGTGTTTGGGCTAAAAACCTCTCAAGGATTTGTAATTGGAAAGGTAGGAGTAGAGGAAAACAAAGAGAAATTATGTAGATGATTGTGAGTTTACATCTCTAACTCTCAAGTGTGTTGCTAGGGCTTTCTCTCTGAAAAGCTTCTTATGATTTCGTGGGTAATGTGGGCTTATATAGTGTTGGTAAATTAATGAGAAAAACACATTTCAAAAAAGGTTCAGGTAGTGAGTTTTGCGGGTCACTCGCGACTTGGCCTGAGTCGCGAAGTGACTTATGAAATCCAATCTAGCATGAGATTGTTCAGATTCCAGCATGTGCTTCTCACGTGGCCTTTTGCGAGTTGTCCACTCATGAGCCAGTCGCAAACTTCACTTTCTTCACAAGTCTTTACCAAACTCTCACACTCAACCCTTACATTAAATCCCACAAAAATACAAGGAAATGATTGAACAAAATACAATCAAATTTGACACGGAATTAAAGCCAACAAAAATGTAGTTGTAAATCACAACTATACAAATGCCTTTTTTATGCTTTAAACAGAGAGTGACAAAATTTCCAACAATTCATACAAGAAAAATTGAGGTTTGTAATTGAATATGTATATATTTTTTGTTTTTAGACTTCAGTTGTTTGGTTGAGAAAAAGAGTGTGTGCTTTTTCAACTTCTCTGTGTGGGAGTTAATGAATTCTACATTGGAAAACACACATAGAGAAGATGAAAGGTTACACATCAAACCAAAAATTTATTTGTTCTAGTTTTTTCTTCGATAAAAAAATTACTTTTTATTTATTGATTAAAATTTGGGGCTTTATTAATACTTTCGGGAAAGAAATATCCTATTGGGTAGAAGTAATGTTATAGAACATACTATTTTTCACAACAATTGAGTCAGCATATTTTGGTTTTTATTAATTTTTATTTGGGTCACTATTGACATTATTTCATTATCTAATATTTTGGGACTTAAAATTTTTGATTGGTTAAAATTTGGGGCCTCTTTATGCTTGGAGGCCTTAGGAGATCGCCTCACTTGCTTAGTATATAGAGCCTTACAAGAAGATACAACAGGGAGAATCATATGGGAGAGTTTCCAACTTCCTACTGATACATGCTTGCCCAACATGAAAATTAGTGCTAATTCAAGAACAAGGTAAAAAAGTTGAGTTAACATCATGTAAAAGCCCCTATGATCCATTTGTTGAAAGCTCCTCTGCTGGTATTAATCTCGTTGGTCTTCCTCAATCATTCATTTGGAAAAACCGTAGCCCATGTTAGCGCAGTGGTCCATGGAACACTTAGATCTTCATTGGAATACTAAACATGGCTTCTGTATTTCAAGATGGATTTAGTCTAATAAATGATAATGAAGGAACTTATTATTTATCTTTTTCTTATGGAAATTACACTTTATTACCCTAAATTATATACCAAATTATACTTTGCACCCTAAACTATCCGAAGACACACTTTGCACCCAGTGTTACTTTGGCTGTTATGTTTAACGGAATCCTACTACATGTGACAAGCATTATGTTTCTTGCTTAGGTTGAACAAACTTAAAAGACCGAAACGTCCATTTTCAAAGCAATTAAAACAAAAGCCAATTTTTTCCACATCTCTCTTTGTCTCGTGTGCGTGCCAGCCTCCCCCCAAATTTAGACTCTTGTAAATTCTAAATCACCAATTCGAAAAATTGCTTCTGCTCCCCCACCACTGCACCGTCCCTCCACCATCGAGGCAACCTAAACAGTATGCATGAAGAGAACAATTCATCATAAAAATTTCAAAATATTTCTATGAAATGCACTTTATTCACATTTTGAACAAATACCTAAGAATTTTGTTAGGCTCTAAGACTTTAGGAACTAATGTATTAGAACTTCAATTTGTATTATGTTGGCAAACCATGATCAAAACATAGAGTCTAGGTTTAAGCTTGCTCAAAGTGTGTTTAATTGTAAAATTGGAATTGAGTGATTGCAGAAGTTATTGGACAAAATCTACAAGGCTCGATCAATTGAAAATTAGACTCGATAGATCAAAACTTATGCAGATTTAATTTTCTGCAGAATTTCCAATTCAGCCCAAGCCCATATGACGTGCAGGGTTAAGTGTTTTACTTCAAGTATAAAAGGAAAAACTCTAGCTATGTTTTAGATGTCTTTGAAGAGTTTTGTGTTGAATCTTCTGTGAAATCTAAAGGTGTTTACCTTCATACACACACAAAGAGTTGTCAAAATCAAGATTCGCATCAAGAACCTGATGATCTCTTCAGTTGTTGCATAAAGAACTTTAAAGAAGATCTGAAACCGTTGAGTAGAGTCTCAAAGTCACAAGAAGGAGAACTTGTGGTTGCTGCAGATGAAAGAAAGATGTAGTCCATGGACTCAGAGCTATCACGTGGTCATGGTAGTAAGTTTTCTACTCGAGGTGGCAATAGGATGTTAGTGGTGTAAGTTCTATTGTAAAAACTTCAATTCTTTCATAGTGGATCTGTTTTATCTTAAACAACTTATTTTAAGGGGTCTAAAAACATACAAGTGGTATCAGAGCAGGTTAGCTCTTGTGTTGTTTGATCTTTTGATCTAAGAGTTGATCCTTGACCTCCATTGTCATGGAACACGGTCACTCTCTTGTGATCCCACCTCACTTTGATGGAAACAACTATGCCTACTGGAAAGTAAGGATGAAAGCATTCCTGAAATATATCGACGAGAGAGTGTGGAACTCTGTTGAATATGGATGGGAGAAACCGACTACTCCTGTTAGTGAGTGGTCAACTTCTTAAAAAGAGGCAGCCACTTTTAATAGCAAAGTCATGAATGCTATTTTTAATGTTGTTTTTATGGAGGAATTTAAGAAAATCTCAAATGTTAAGTGGCTCATACTGCATGGAATATTCTCCAAACTGTGCATGAAGGCACAAAGGCAGTTAAGATTAATAAGTAGCAACAGTTAACTACTAGATTTGAAAGCATTAGAATGTCTGATGATGAGTGTTTTGATGAATTCTATGCTAAGCTTAATAATATTGTTAATTCTACTTATAATTTGGGTGAAATTTATGATCAACCTAAGATTATTTGGAAGATTCTTAGATTTTTGACTGAGGACTTTAGACCCAAAGTGATTGTCATTATAAAAAGCAAGGATGTGGACTCCATCTCTATTGATGAGCTTGTAGGATCTCTCCAGTCTTATGAGCTAGACCTACCCAAGACAAACAAATCCAAATCAATGGCTCTTAAGTCAGTTGATGATGTTGATAGGAATGGATTTGATGATGAACTCTCTTCTACAGAAATTGCATATCTTGCCAAGAATTTTAGAAACTTTCTTAGAAACAACAACATAAGGGCAAGAGGTAAAAACAATGCTGAACCTAGGAATTTTAAGAGGAATGAACCAACTAAAGTTAACAATACTAATAAATCAAAAGAGAAAGTTGGTCAAACCTCTAGTAATTCACTGGATCAACAATATTTTGATTGTCAAGGGTATTGTCATGTGAAATTTGAATGTCCTATATTCTTGAGGTCAAAGGGTAAAGCTACGGCTATAACCCTTAATGATGATGAAGTTTTTGATCACGAGTTTGGTAGTGATGAAGATGGAAACTTCATTGCTTTCATAGCTACTGTTGTAGTTGATGAAAGTATTATGGTTGAAGAGAACCCTTTTGATGGGGAACTCTCTGAGTGTGTTGATTTGCAACTTTTAATAAGCTATGCAAAGTTGCTATAAAGAATGCAATGAGTGTAGACTAAGGTTTAAAGAAGATCGCCTCCCTTGAACTTGAAAAGAAAAACTTGTTGCTAAAATTGCTTGATGCTAATAATTTGATTGATAAGGTGAAGACTGAAAACATGATGTTGCTTGATAAGATTAAGAATTTAGAACTAGAATTATATGTTGCTAGAGAACAAACTAATAGGTCTGTTAGTTCTAAACTTGATCATATGTTGAGTGTTCAAAAGTCTTCCTTAGACAAAACAAGTTTAGGTTTTGTTGATAGCATCTCTGTGTCTGAAACTCATTCCACAAATTTTGTTTCTTCTTCTGAGCCTCCCAAGATTGAGATTGTCAAATCAGCAGAAGTTACACCACCTCCTAGGAAGATTAGGGTTGAACTTAAAGAGTCTAAGCCTAAGAATCCTAACCTCCCTAAGGATAAGAAGCATGATAGACCTTTATGGGTTTGTCATTTTTGTGGAAAGGCTGGGCATACTCACCCAAACTGTTTCAAGTTGCAAGCTGCAAACCGAGCAAATAAGCCAAGAGTACCTATGTCTCAAGCACAAAATCCTATGGTACTTATTGGTGAATTGGAAAAGGCTTTAAACATTTATACCAATCCTAGAGTTGCACATCATTCTAATATGAATAATAACTCCAAAGCCAGAGTTGCATCTAAGAAGTTTTGGATCCAAAAGGCTCAATCTAATTGAGACTTTTTGACATGGTCCTTGGGCTTCATCTCAAAATTCTTTGTGACCATTCTTTTCTTGTTGTTTTGTTTCTTTTTTCTTCTAGGATTTGCATTGCATTACATTCATGCATTACATATTACGTTATTTTTATTATTTCTTTATAAAACAAAAAAAACAAAAAAAAAGGGAAAGAAGGATGTGTTTTGTATCATATATCTTGGATTTATAGTTGAGGTTGGCCATATTTTGTTTCATAACATGCTTGTATACCTTGTTTAGCTTGTATGAGCTTATTTTTATGCACTTTGCTTGTTTTAGCTATGTAGTGCATATTGTGTAGGAGTGTTTATAGTTTTTGATCACATGATGTTGATTTTGAAGTCACATGCTTTTGATTCTTAGTGATAGGCCAAGAATGTATTGACCCCTTGTGATGAATTAACCAATTAATTAGCCAAGTTAATTAATCAATTCAATTTGCATGCAATAAGCATGGTAGCACAAACAAATCACCAACTAAGTTAAAATGCAGTGAAAAATAAATTGACATGGTAATTTGTTTATGAATGGAGAAAACCTATACGACAAAAACCCCATTAGGTGATTTTAAGGTCACCACTCCCGAGAATTCACTATTATCACAACAAGCGATTACAAGTAAAGGAATCTCAATACCTTATACCAACCTACAATTGAACCCTTACCCCAATACCCAATTGGACTTATTCTGTAGTGACAATCTCTCCTTTCAATGCACAACTCCCAGTACGTGACTAACCAATTCAATGCGCGGATCCCAATATGCGGCTTACTTACCAACTTGAGAAAGATGTTGGCTGCAAAGTTATTCAGTTCATTAACACGATGAAGATTACAAAACTCCTTGGTTACAAAACCCTACAATGTACAAATACAGCAGCTTCGTGAAAAGAAAGATGAACTAGGACATATGCCTCTAGTTCACAATATGCTTGTGAAAAACTTTTGCATTGTTCTGTAGTGACAATCTCTCCTTTCAATGCACGACTCCCAGTATGTGACTAACCAATTCGATGTACGGATCCTAGTACACGGATTACTCACCAACTTGAGAAGGATGCTAACTGCAAAGTTCTTCAATTCATCAACACGATGAAGATCATGAAGCTCCTTGATTACCAAACCCTACGGTGTACAAACATAACAGCTTCTTCAAGAGAAAGATGAACTAGGACATATGTCTCCAGTTCACAATATGCTTGTGAAAAAATTTTGCATTAAGGTGATTAGCTGTGACGTCCCTTAAAACAATCCTTATATATTTTTAGGGTTGTGAGAAAAGAAAGCCCAAACATCTATACACGGATTGGAGTGAAATCAGATCTGAAAAACTAATTTTCTTAAACCTTGATAGATACCCCATCTATCGAGCAGCTGTTAAGCATTAGGCTTAAACAGCCTTTTAAACCTCGATAGATACTAGTTGTCAAGCTAGCTATCGAGTTTTAAAATCTAGTACTTCTTCACTTGATTCTTGGACAGACTTGCATGGCTTTAACCCTTGAACTTGAAATCATGTTCCTTGAAGCATTAAACACATCCTAGATCTACCTAATTACAAGTAAAGTGCATTTTGTCAAAGGATTAGCCAATTCTATATTGACATATGCTCCTAACATGATTCACATATGTCCTAACAGTTACGACTAAAAAATCCTAAGAGAAAGACATAAATAACTATCTCACCACTATTTACTAACAAATCATGAACACCTTAGTGCATATCATATGATGTGTACATTATGTGGCTAAAAATGTAGCACATGCACAAAAAGAAAATAAGGTGTAGCCTTGGAATAATAATAAAATTGATGTGTACATTATGTGGCTATAATAAAGATTATACAAAGAAATAAAATTAGTGTGTACATTATGTGGCTAAAAATAAAAAATTTCATAATGAAATAAAAATAGTGTGTACATTATGAGGCTAAAAAAAAAATTACATGATTGCAAGCTTGTTTTCTAGGAGATATGAGAGTTATATGATGTAACTTTTTAGGTAATAGTTACTTTCGAACTTATGTGATGAATAATATAGAATTGTGATTGATTATCATCTACATATCACCTCACATGTATCTCATGCTGTTACTAGTTACATACATAACACAAGTTATTCTTTGTTAAACTTAGTACATGAAATTATGTGTGAAGTTTGGTTTGGCCATCTAAGATTATATGTTTCTTGATGTTGATAAAAAAATATGTTCATTGATTGATTTTTGGGGACAAAAAGTGTTACATTCTTGTTTTGGAAGATCTGGGTTGAATTCAAGTGTTTTTGAAAAACTTTTAAACTCATACTCATGCATTTCATTCATGAAATAAGTTGGTTTGAGTGTTTTCTACATAAAACTTCTTTTGTTTTTCAAAATTTTCGTTTTTCCAGATTTTTAATCGATCGAGTGTGTTTTTCGACTGATTGAACATGCATTAAATTTTTTGGTTTGAATCTGCCTGACTCGATTGGTGCTCGATTAATCGAATATATTTTTTGATCAATCAAACCCCAATTTCAACCGATTGAATGTCGAAAGATAAGTCTTTTAGAAAGCTTCTCCCTCACATGTTCTTCATATTTTTAAAAGCTTTTTAGACTTTTTCTCTCTTTTTCTCTTTGACCGACCCAATCTAAGTGATTTTTGTCGTTTTCTTCCTCAAAATTCTCCAAAGTTTTTGTCCTCAAGCATTGGTAAGACCTTTATACCCTTTCTTTTTCAATTTAATTACATGTTTCATGCATTTTCATACATTTTTCTTGAAAATTTCGAACATAGGAATTTAGGGATTTTTTATTATTTCAATTGTTTTTAATCATTTTTGATCAATGGGTTTTTTTTCTTAGTTCAGATACATGTGATTCCCATGCATTAATTTGATCAATTTTGTGATTTGTGGAGAATTGAAAAATCTAGGGCTTGGAACTTTGAGAAATTGGGGTTTTTGTTCAATTGGACTATAATTGATGAAATTGACTTGTGTAATTGATGGATTAATTCATTATATGATGTTTTATAACTAGTATAATGGTTAATTGATCAATTTGATTTATTTTTTTAAAATTGGGTTTTTCAAAATTTGGGGTTTTTGGATTAAAACTCTATGTTCAAGTCAATTGTTGGTTTATAAAGTAAAATTGAACAAATCTTAATGCATTAGAGCATGTATCATATGTGCATTCATTACATCCATCATATAGATTGTTATTTGTTGCTACTTTTGTGCTCTAACCCTCTCTAATGCAATCTGCCCTTGGTTTTCTATTTTGTTTTTGTTTTCCTTTCCTATAAACATTTAGTATCATGGTTAGGATAACTAGAGCTAAGAAAACCCCCACCCCATCTACTCCTAAGTTCCAAAGTGACAAGTTTAGGACCTTGAAAAACCAAGAAGCTTATAAGAAGCTTAATGTCTTTAGACCGGTGTGGGCTGAGCGTAGGGTTATCTTAGATGAGGTTGATCCTGAGATACGTAGGAATTTTAAGCGTAAGGGCTGGTCACCACTCTTAGAGGTAGAGCATCCTCCTCCGGCTGCATTGATTAGAGAGTTCTATTCGAACCTCTTTGTCCACTTTGATGATTCCAACATTTAGTTTGTAAAGAGTTGGATAAGGGGTGAAAAGTATGTCATTACTCCTAAGGTAGTGGCCTCTGATCTTAGTGTACCTTTGGTACAACAGCCTGTGTCCCCTTACACAGAGACCCCTCATCTTGATGACATCATGTCTCTCATCACCGGTGCTTCCATTAGTTGGGCTACTGATCCTCGTGTCACCTCTCATGAGCTTACAGAGCTCAATTATTTGTTTTCTCGGATTTCTTGTCATTGTATTTGGCCTATATCTCATCTTCATACTATCCCTATTGAGAGATGTGCGTTCTTGTACGCTCCCATCACTGATGCTCCTATGAGTTTTCCCACTCTCTTCATTCGCTCACTTGTTGAGGTTCATAGGAGTAGTGTCAAATCCCATGGCTTGTTCTTTCCGGTCTTTATTTATAGGATTCTTTTGGACTTAGGATTAGAGGACTTTCCCGCGTTCGAGACCATACATATCATAGCTCCCATAGGTTCCACCTTCCTTAGGCAAAGAGCTGCTCAGTTGAAAGCCAACTCTAAGCGCCCTAAAGTCGAGTCTTCTACAGGTGATGCATCTCGACCTCCTCCTTCTGGTGATCCTTCTACTGAGGCGTATGTAGACCCCACAACTGCCATGGATCCTCCACCATCTACATCGAGCAACTCTTCCTTGCGTGCTATGTTGGGTTTTAAGACTTTAGGAACTAATGTATTCGAACTTCAATTTGTATTATGTTGGCAAACCATGATCAAAACATAGAGTCTAGGTTTAGGCTTGCTCAAAGTGTGTTTAATTGTAAAATTGAAATCAAGTGATTGCAGAAGTTATTGGACAAAATCTACAAGGCTTGATCGATCGAAAATTAGACTCGATCGATTGAAACTCATGCAAATTTAATTTTCTGCAGAATTTCCAATTCAGCCTAAATCCATATGACGTGTAGAGTTAAGTGTTTTACTTCAAGTATAAAAGGAAAAAGCCTAACTATATTTGAGAAGTCTTTGGAGAGTTGTGTGTTGAATTTTCTGTGAGATCTAGAGGTGTTTACCTTCATACACACTTAAAGAGTTGTCAAGATCAAGATTCGCGTCAAGAACTTGATGATCTCTTCAGTTGCTGAATAAAGAAATTTAAAAAAGATTTGAAACCTTTGAGTGGAGTCTTAAAGTCACAAGTAGGAGAACTTGTAGTTGCTACAGATCAAAGAAAGAAGTAGTCCATGGACTCGAAGCTATCACGTGGTTGTAGTAGCAAGTTTTCTACTCGAGGTAGCAATAGGATGTTAGTGGTCTAAGTTCTATTGTAAAAACTTCAATTCTTTCATAGTGGATCTGTTTTATCTTGAGGATAGTTAAGTTAAATCATCCTCAGGTTTTTTACCGTTTAGGTTTTACTGGGTTATCATATCGTTGTGTTCTTTATATTTCTACACTATTTACATGATATGATTTTATTGTGTTAACCTAGAACTAAATAATTTATCTAAGTAATCACTTGGCTAAATAACTAGGTTAAACAACTTGTGTTAAGGGGTCTAAAAACGTACAAATTCTCTGAAATAAATTGAGATAGAAACCTAATATGTCATGACATCTAATGGTCCAAATCTAGTCTCATATGAATTAAGAAAATCGATTAACAATTTTAATCAATCTGTATATATCTCATGATTAAAGAAAATTTACTATTTTTTAGCTCTCACATAAACACTGCACTTAATTATTATTATTCTTTTCCTTCCTCTTGGCAACTTGTACCATATCATTGCCTTCTCCTAATTCTATTTGAAATATGAGACCAAATGTGCGCTAAAAATGACACGTCCAAACAATTGGGCCTTCACCATGTGGGCTGGACCAATGGTGCCAGTGCAATGTACAATGACACGCCCAACAGCATCAAATTTTGTACATTTAATGATTCACAACTTTTTCGGCTTTTATTCCTTTTCATCCACTTTTTTACATCTATATTTTCACCTCCATTTTTATATTTTGAATGTGGATTTTTTTTTTCTTTTATTTTTTGAAATGTGTACATTTTAGCATTAATTGTGGATATGTGTATGAAATAATAGATATGAAGGAATGTGATAGAATACTTAGCCTAACTTTTATGATTTATTTTCATTTCAGCTAAATGATACTTTCTATGGAAAATCTAATAAAAAAAATGTAAAAATAACAGGAAAATAATTCAACTGACTTCCTACAGATGGAATTCATTACCTGCATGTACGGTTCCTCATGACTTTCATGGAGCCATTGCGTTGTTTGATGCTGAAATGTTAAGAAGTATGTGAGTTTTTCCACAAGCCCGTGATGGTGATCTTGTGTGTGATTGCAACCCATTGGGTATCCAATTTCAAATATTTCACATTTTAGTCAATATGGGCTGCGTTGAATAATGGAAATTCCAAGAATGCAGCTCTTAAAGAGATATTTCTGTGCAAGAGAAGTTTGAAAAGAGGCAATGACTTAATGGTGTTCCTGGCATCTAAAATCTTCATTCATAGCATTGAACACGTGTTCAAAATACAAGCATGTCAGCTCTTCTAGTCTTGCTATGTTGCATTTGTTTAGAATTTGGCTCTGCCACAAACACTGTAAGGTTGAATTTAATCAACCATTTTGTTGGCTTTATTCCATGTCAAATTTGCTTATATTTCAGCATTTAGTAATCCTGTATTTAGGTGGGATTGTTCTAAGGGTAGTGAGTGAGATAGAGTGTTAAAATGCTCAAGAGTGTGCAAGAAAACAGAGACTCGCGACTTAATCTCGCAGGTGACTCGCGGCTTTAAGCCACCAGAAGCAGCACAGTGCCAAGCATGCCAGAAGTTGAAACATCATGCTAGCTGGAGCACTACAGGACAAAATAGGATAACTGACCGTTCTGTTATCGCGCGGCTAGATCTCGCGACTCAGTCAAGTCGCGAGGCCAAGCCGCGAGCCACCCCTGTTTTGAAAAACCTGACTCTTCACATTCCATTCTCACCCCAGTATAAATAACCCTTATACCCACAAAAGAAAGAGAGCTTCCAGAGAGAATTTTGAGAGAGAAATCTTAGAGTAAAACAAGATTGATTCATCTACAATCTTTACATAAGAATCTCTTCAAATTCCTCAACTTTCTTCCTCTCCATTGTTAAACCCTTGAGAGGTCTTTTACCAAAACCTGTTCTCGCCATATCCATTACTGTGAGAGGGCTGTTTGGTATTCTGGGAAGTAGTTAGGAAGGAACCAATCTACATTGGTTGATGCTATGGTCAAGTAGAGGAATCCGGGAAGCTAGAAAAGAAATAGGTTCGACGCAACCTCATTAGAGCAAGAAGCTTAGTGGGCTTAGGTACACTGGGTAGATTAGGTTTGGAGGGTCTATTGCTATTCATGTCTCCCAACTACATTTTCTAGTGGATTACTTACCGCTTGGAGGGCGGCGGAGAGGTTTTACGCCGAGGGCTTCGGTTTCCTCTTCGATAACACATCGAGTGTTGTCCTTGTGTTTGCATCTTCCTTCCCTTTTATCTTTGCCTTTTATTATCTGCTGTGATTGTGATTTTAATTGGCTTAGATTGTTTATCAATTCTGTTTATAGATTTTGTTCATTTTCCGCACACTAGTTGTTTGTCATAAAGCTTGAATTGGTTATTTTGTAATTGGGGGTCTAAACGTTCAAGGGTGTCTTATACACTATTTGAACTTTCAAACACCATCACAGCTTCTCAACCCATCAACGACCCTGGCTATATAATCTCCAATAATGGGAGCGCTTTCAAACTGGGATTCTTCAGCTCAGAAAATTCTACCAATCGATATGTTGGAATATTGTATAATAACATTTATGAACTCAGATTTGTACGGGTAGCTAATAGACAGAAACCTCTTAGGGATTCTAATGGGGTTCTTACTATATCTGAGGACGGAGTTCTTGTGCTACTAAATGGAGAAAAGGAGGTAATTTGGTCAGCGAATGTTACAAACTCTGCTCCCAATTCAAGTGCCCAACTTTTGGATTCAGGGAACCTTGTCTTGCAAGAAAACACTACAGGGGCAATCATATGGGAAAGTTTCCAATATCCTTCTAATACGCTCTTGCCAAAGATGAAGCTTAGTGCTAATGTAAGAACAGGTAAGAAAGTGCAGATTGCATCTTGGAAAAGCCCTTCTGATCCATCCATTGGAATATTCTCTTGTGGTATTGAACCTCTTAGTCTTCCACAAGTATTCATTTGGAAAGACGGTATCCCATATTGGTGCAATGGTCCATGGAATGGTCGGATCTTCATTGGAATAATGAATATGTATTCTGTATATGTTGAGGGATTCAATGTTGTAGATGATCAAGAAGGAAACTTTTATCTAACTTTTAATTTTGCAGACAAGCCTTTCTTGTTATATTATGCCTTGAACTCACTAGGAAATCTGGATGAAAAATACACGTATTATGAGAAGGAGGATTGGGTGTTTGAGTGGTCTTCTTTGAAGACTGAGTGTGACGTTTATGGCAAGTGTGGGGCATTTGGAAGCTGTGATCCACAGAATTCACCAATTTGTAGCTGCATCCAGGGGTTTGAGCCGAAGAATACAGAAGAATAGAATAAAGGAAATTGGACTAGTGGATGTGTTAGGAGGACATCCTTGCTGTGTGAGAGGGTGAACAATAGTGGTGAAGAAGGAAAAAAAGATGGTTTTTTGATGCTGAACATGATGAAAGTGCTAGACAATGCAGATTGGTCAAGTCCTCGAGATCAAGACAAATGCAGAGAGTAGTGCTTGGAGAATTGTTCTTGTATAGCATATGCATATGACACTGGCATTGGCTGTATGTGTTGGACAAATAAACTAATTGATACACAGCAATTCTCCAGTTCTGGAGTTGATCTTTACATTCGTGTGGCCTACTTAGAACTTGGTAACTTGTTTTCCCTTTATACTTTTATGTGAAAGTTAGGCTTCAAATTATCCACAAATGTTCCAGTTGCTCAGTTACTTAGTCTTTTTACTTCGACCAAGTAAATCAATGTAAAAAGACTTCATTTAACACTGTTTTGCAGTCTATTTTTTTTGAACAAGTATTATACCTTTTTTCCCCCTGATTTACAAATAGAGTGGTAGATGTGAAAAAAATTGTCACAATCACAGTGATCATAGGAACAATTTTCATTTTCATCTGCACTTATTTACTATGGAGGTGGATGGCAAAACAAAAAGGTAATATTCCCACTTAAATTAGGTCAGTGGACTAGTAAAATCTTGTTATATATTAGATTACTCACATGTATAGTGGACATTAGCAAGGAAAAAGAAAGCGACCGAGATCTTATTGTTCAACAGAGAAGAAGCACAATCAAATCATAGTGACAACCTGGACCAATACAAAGTCCAAGAGCTACCTCTATTTAATTTTGAGAAGCTGGCAAGTGCAACGGACAACTTCCATCTATCTAACAAGCTTGGGCAGCGTGGATTTGGTCCTATATACTGGGTAATGATTGTTGTACTAGAGGTTTTTTGTCTAATAATAATTTGAATGACTTGTTAACTATTTGATGTTTGTTTATAGGGAAAAATTTTAGATGGGCAAGAGATTGCAGTAAAAAGACTTTCTAAAGCCTCTAGACAAGGGTTACAAGAATTTATGAATGAGGTGGTGGTAATTTCTAAACTTCAACATCGGAATCTTGTTAGGATCTTTGGTTGCTATGTAGAAGGAGAAGAAAAGATGCTAATATATGAATACATGCCAAACAAATTTCTGGATGCATTCCTCTTTGGTTAGTTAATTTTGATGCCCTTTCTTATAATACAAATGTGAGAAATCATTTTATTATTGGCTTTATTCAATGACAAAAAATTGTTTGTAATGCATTTTATGTTTGATGTAATTTTTCCAGTGTTTTAATGTTATTTGGGGTATAGTACTTGAGCCTCTCCTTCAAGTTTGGAAGCTACATCAACCAAGGATCTCGTGACCTAAATGCGACCAGGAGGCGACCTAGCTTGCCGTGAAGTCCATGTGGCAGGTGGTTTGGATGAGAGTGAAGTCGTGTACCTCATGACCTTCGGGCATGACCAGGTTGCAAGTTGTACTATCTCTGTATTCTACATTCTGGACTGCACCTATCCAATGTATATTTGCCAATACACACACTCAATTGTGAGGCATGGCAAGGGGCTTCAGATAAAGGTTATAAAAACCATAGAATTCATAAGAGAAATATCCAGGAGAACCTTGTCAAGTGTATGAAAAGAGAGAGCTTTTTCCTTTGAGAAAACCAATCAAACCTCTCTTTTCCATCTCCTTCATTGTATTGATTGATATATTGTAATCACCTTCCTCACCCATTAACACAAACATTGTGAGTGAGAGAATGGCTGTGGAAACTCGAGAAGCCACATTCAAATCCAATTTTCATTGATGGTGTTTCCATTGGTGCTTTAATGGAAGGTCTCCGATAAGCTAGGAAGAGAAGGGATTTGGAGTAGCAAATGCTAGCTGGAGCTTGGAGGGCTCAAGTAGATGTAAGATTTGGGCTTGGAGGGTTCATAGTGTCCTAATGTACTGCAACTATCTTGCCCAGTGGAGATTTCCAACGGGTGATCTGGGGAGAGGTTTTTACTCTCAAGAATTGGGTTTTCCTCTTCCTAAACACTTCTTGGTGTTTAGTGTGGTTTGATTGATTTCCTCTTTATTTCCTCTGCTTTACTATATAGCCATGCTTTGTGTAGTATAGTTTAGTTTGTTTGGAAATTGGTTAAGTCATTTACACATGGAATATATTGTTTAGTTTAGTGTTAAAATAAATCAACCTAGTCGTAAAAGCTTGATTTAAGGGTTCTAAATACTTTCTAGGAGTAATTCAAAATGTGTTATAATGTTAAATTTTTTACAAATAAATGTCAGTGTATTGTACCATGAGTAGTGATAATTTTCTGCATAGGAATTATCATTATACTATTTTGAGACATTTTAACAATGTTCTCTATTGTGATACTTCAACTGAAACAGACTTTTCCAATTCTTTATAACTTCATCACTTTAACAATGTTCTCTTTTGTTTAAATTCATTAGATCCTCACAAGGAAAAACTGTTGGATTGGAGACAACGTTTCAACATTATTGAAGGAATTGGTCGAAGTCTACTTTACCTTCATAGAGATTCTAGATTAAGGATTATTCACAGAGATTTAAAAGCAAGTAACATCTTGTTGGATAAAGAGCTATATCCAAAAATATCAGATTTTGGAATGGCCAAGATTTTTGGAAATAATGAAGACCAGGCCAATACTAATAGAGTTGTCGGAACATAGTAAGTACCTTTTGTTTTGGTTAATTCGTTTAGCTACTAGTAATAATATTTGATAACAAGATTTTGATGTGTTATATTGTTAAAAATTTAGCGGCTATATGTCTCCTGAATATGCAACGGAAGGGCGATTTTCAGAAAAATTAGATGTTTTCAGCTTTGGGGTGTTGTTACCAGAGATACTAAGTGGAAGAAGAAACTCTAGCTTTTATCATGATGAGCAGTCCATGAGCCTTTTAGGATTTGTAAGTCATCTTTATCTCATTGCATTATTTTTTTAAAACCTCCAATAGTTTTCAGTATTGATGCTAAGAATTTCAATCCTGTTTTCATGTTTCTAGGCATGGAAATTGTGGAATGCCAACAACATTATAGCCTTAATAGACCCAATGATGTATGAACCATGCTTTGAAATGGAGATGTTGAGATGCATACAAGTCGGCCTGTTATGTGTGCAAGAATTTGCCAAAGATAGGCCAATTGTATCTATTGTTATTAATCTTTGATGACCTTGAAATTTTGTAAGCATGAAAAATATATGAAGATAATGTAATCTAACAGTAGATTCGTCAAAATTCACATGGAATTAAGAAATATAAGGTTGGGTTCAAGTTACACGTGATGTAACTCTAAAGAATGTTACACCAACCAATAACTTATTCTTGAATTCATATTTTGAAAATCCAACCGTTGGATTACATTTTCTATATGTTCTTAACATGCATGCCAATATGCGTTCCAATCAAATGTAATTTACCATTTGATCTTTAACTCATCTTTTATGCGTTATTTTAAACTACAAAAAATTGAATTTAAACAATTGATTGATGACATGACTATTAATTTTTCATGACCTTGAAATTTTGTAAGCATGAAAAATATATGAAGATAATGCAATCTAATGGTAGATTTGTTAAAATTCACATGGAATTAAGAAATATAGGGTTGGATTCAAGTTACACGTGATGTAACTCTAAAAAATGTTACGCTAACCAATAACTTATTGTTGAATTCATATTTTGAAAATCCAACCGTTGGATTACATTTCCTATATGTTCTTAACATGCATGCCAATTTGCATTCCAATTGGATGTAATTTACCATTTGGTTTTTAAACTCATCTTTTATGCGTTATTTTAAACTATAAAAACTTGAATTTAAATAATTGTTTCATGACATGGCTATTAATCTTTGATGACCTTGAAATTTTGTAAGCATGAAAAATATATGAAGATAATGTAATCTAACGGTAGATTTGTCAAAATTCACATGGAATTAAGAAATATAGGGTTGGGTTCAAGTTACACGTGATGTAACTCTAAAGAATGTTACACCAACCAATAACTTATTGTTGAATTCATATTTTGAAAATCCAACCGTTGGATAACATTTTCTATATGTTATTAATGTGCATGCCAATTTTCATGCCAATCAAATGTAATTTACCATTTGATCTTTAAACTCATCTTTTATGTATTGTTTTAAACTACAAAAACTTGAATTTAAATAATTAATTGATGACATAGCTATTAATTTTTAATGACCTTGAAATTTTGTAAGCACAAAAAATATATGAAGATAATGTAATCTAACAGTAAATTTATCAAAATTCATATGGAATTAAGAAATATGGGATTGGATTCAAATTACACGTGATGTAACTCTAAAGAATATTACACCAACCAATAACTTATTCTTGAATTCATATTTTGAAAATCCAATCGTTGGATTACATTTTCTATATGTTCTTAACGTGCATGCCAATTTTCATGCCAATCAAGTGTAATTTAGCATTCGATCTTTAAACTCATCTTTTATGCGTTATTTTAAACTACAAAAACTTGAATTTAAACAATTGATTGATGACATGGCTATTAATCTTTGATGACCTTGAAATTTTGTAAGCATGAAAAATATATGAAGATAATGTAATCTAACGGTAGATTTGTCAAAATTCACATGGAATTAAGAAATATAGGGTTGGATTCAAGTTACACGTGATGTAACTCTAAAGAATGTTACACCAACCAATAACTCATTGTTGAATTCATATTTTGAAAATCCAACCGTTGGATAAAATTTTATATATGTTATTAATGTTCATGCCAATTTTCATGCCAATCAAATGTAATTTACCAATTGATCTTTAAACTCATCTTTTATGCATTATTTTAAACTACAAAAACTTGAATTTAAACAATTGATTGATGACATAGCTATTAATCTTTAATGACCTTGAAATTTTGTAAGTACGAAAAATATATGAAGATAATGTAATCTAACGGTAAATTTGTCAAAATTCACATGGAATTAAGAAATATAGGGTTGGGTTCAAGTTACACGTGATGTAACTCTAAAGAATGTTACACCAACCCATAACTTATTGTTGAATTCATATTTTGAAAATCCAATCGTTGGATTACATTTTCTATATGTTCTTAACGTGCATGCCAATTTTCATGCCAATCAAGTGTAATTTACCATTCGATCTTTAAACTCATCTTTTATGCGTTATTTTAAACTACAAAAACTTGAATTTAAACAATTGTTTGATGACGAGGCTATTAATCTTTGATCACCTTGAAATTTTGTATGCATGAAAAATATATGAAGATAATGTAATCTAACGGTAGATTTGTCATAATTCACATCGAATTAAGAAATATAGGGTTGGGTTCAAGATACACGTGATGTAACTCTAAAAAATGTTACACCAACCAATAACTTATTGTTGAATTCATATTTTGAAAATCCAACCGTTGGATTACATTTTATATATGTTCTTAACGTGCATGCCAATTTTCATGCCAATCAAGTGTAATTTACCATTCGATCTTTAAACTCATCTTTTATGCGTTATTTTAAACTACAAAAACTTGAATTTAAACAATTGTTTGATGACGAGGCTATTAATCTTTGATCACCTTGAAATTTTGTATGCATGAAAAATATATGAATATAATGTAATCTAACGGTAGATTTTTCAGAATTCACATCGAATTAAGAAATATAGGGTTGGGTTCAAGATACACGTGATGTAACTCTAAAGAATGTTACACTAACCAATAACTTATTGTTGAATTCATATTTTGAAAATCCAACCGTTGGATTACATTTCCTATATGTTCTTAACATGCATGCCAATTTTCATTCCAATTGGATCTAATTTACCATTTGATTTTTAAACTCATCTTTTATGCGTTATTTTAAACTAAAAAAACTTGAATTTAAACAATTGATTGATGACATGGCTATTAATCTTTGATGACCTTGAAATTTTGTAAGCATGAAAAATACATGAAGATAATGTAATGTAACAGTAGATTTGTCAAAATTCACATGAAATTAAGAAATATAGGATTGGGTTCAAGTTACACGTAATGTAACTCTAAAGAATGTTACACCAACCAATAACTTATTATTGAATTCATATTTTGAAAATCCAACCGTTGGATTACATTTTCTGTATGTTCTTAACGTGCATGCCAATTTTGATGCCAATCAAGTGTAATTTACCATTTGATCTTTAAACTCATCGTTTATGCGTTATTTTAAATTACAAAAACTTGAATTTAAACAATTGATTGATGACATGGCTATTAATCTTTGATGACCATGAAATTTTGTAAGCATGAAAAATATATGAAGATAATGTAATCTAACGGTAAATTTGTCAAAATTCACATGGAATTAAGAAAGATAGGGTTGGGTTCAAGTTACACGTGATGTAACTCTGAAGAATGTTACACCAACCAATAACTTATTGTTGAATTCATATTTTGAAAATCCTACCATTGGATCACATTTTCTATATGTTATTAACATGCATGCCAATTTTCATGTCAATCGGATGTAATTTACCATTTGATCTTTAAATAGGAAGGTGAAAAAAAAAAAAAAAATTTAGGGCTGGGAAATTTAAAGGTCTGTTGCGGCGGTCTAACCTGCCGCAAAAAGGATCCCTATTGCGGCGGGGTATTTGGAGAGCCGCTATAGCTTTGTTACCACTGCTAAAACAGGTCTATTGCAACGGTTTTATGTCCCGCCACTGTAGGACACCGCAAAAAACCCTACCTATAGTGGCGGTCACAAAAAACGCCGCAATAGATCTCATGTATAGCAGCTGGCCAAAAACACGCCACAGTAGCTCGTTTTTCTTGTAGTGTATTTACATGCTTAAAAGTGAGATTGTTGATCTTCCCCATCCAAAGCAACCGGTATTTACTGAAAGGCAGATTGCGTCAAATACAGATTCATCTCAAGGCGGCCAAGTTTTTTTTTCTATTAACGATGTTACTGTTACAATGGTTCAAGGTCCATAGCTAGCTTGTGTTCTTGAAAATTGACGTAATTGGTTATATATTTATGGCTTTATGTTGGGATCTTCATACTGTTTACATTTTTTTTTTTAATTGAATCATTGCTAAGGAATTTATTTATTTATTTTTATTTTTATTTTGGCCATCAATCTACCCTCTTAAATCCTGCCACCACCCTATGTTTACCTAAACCGAGCTTGTTTGTTCGAATTGGTTTCAAAGCTATTCTCTGTGTTATCCAATCTCACCTCAGGTTTTGTTCTCTTTCTCCACATATTTTTGTGTTTATTTTGTAGTTGAATTTTGGACTGAGATTTTTAGCATTTTTGGGGATTTTCCTTGTTAATTAATTAATTTATTTTTCAAGTTCTTAAAATACTAATAAAGTAGACATGTTTTGGAAAAAAAAATTTTAAAATGAAAAAAAGACTAAAGTATTGAGATATTAATCGAGATTGGTTGGAATTTAAGATGAGATAAAATAGAGGAGTTATTTGTACTGGTTAACAAACTGAGATGGAATTTTCTGACTGTTCCGAGCAGAACATAATGGAATTGATAACATTGATCCTAACCCCAAATGCCTATCTTGAACTCCAATATCCCATGGACTTTGTTCGTGGGTCTAATATGGTAGAAATCAGTGGCAAAAATAGGCACGACAGTCAACACTAAAGTGTTCTTTCTATGTCTAATATGGCAGAAAGCACTACAAAAACACAGAGAGAGAGAGAGCCTATAGATTCACAACCAAAAAAAAAGAAAAACAATTCGGGGGATGGGGAGCAACAGCTAATGGGTGTTTAAGAGTTTATTGTAAGGGGTATTATCAATTATGTAGGTTACAGAATAGATATTATAAGATTTTGATAAGGAATATCTATTATTCAAAATAGCAATTCTATGTAAAGAAGACAACCAAATAATAGAACAACAATTCCAAAGAAAATTTCTTAAAAAAAAAAAAAAAAAATCTTAAAGAATAGATATTATATTACAATTATTGAATGATTGAGCGCTTTTCTGTTTTTTTAAATGTCTCTATTTGGCCGTTTTGAGCAAGCAAATTAACATTCGTAATGCTTTTGAAAGAACATCTGCCACAAAATGGATAGCATACTTCGTGATTTTTTTATTTTTTATTTTTTGGGTTTCAGCCATTCACTTTATAAACCTAAATCAGCTGTAGGTCTTGGCCTCGGAAGAACTGATGATGTAAATAAAGCTTTGATCTCTAAGTTGGGCTCATCAGTAGCTTCTAATGCTGATAAGACATGGGTTCATCTCCTCAAAACCAAATATGTTCAAGATTGAAGAAAAAAACTACTCCCATCTGGAAGGGAACTTACACCTCTATTCCATTACTTAACAAGGGTCCGTGGCACCCCAACTTCACTCCACAACTATCTCCATTCTCCACCCTCCCAACCAATCCCAGAAAATCAACCAAGAAGGCTACTAGCAGCCCCCATTCTCCCTGCTTCATAGTAATGGAACAGTGGTCTTTTCTCCAAAATTTTACTCCAATATAGCCGTCATCTGGATTTCTAATAAAAGAGTTGCAGAAAAGATTTTCGCATCTTCACCTGTTCCGGCCAAAGACGAGTTCTTATATATCACGAAATAAATGGTATACTGGTATCAACCAGTACTGAATATTTCATTATCCCAATCAAATCAAAATTGCTTTGGGTATTAAATTGAGTCCTTTGCTTATAGTTCAATAAAATTACTTTGTTCCCATAAAAAATAAAAAATAAAATAAAGCTACTTTAACTAGATTCAAATCGTCCCCCGCGTGTGTTGTTAGAAAAAAGAAAAAGGAAAAAAAAATATATTCTTAATTTCAGCCGTACTCCTTACTTCCTTATATTAGTCTTTATTCAACTGCGTTTTTTGGCCAACACAACATAATGAAATATAAAACAAAGACTCACGAAGGTCTGGAGAGGCAATTTTCCTAGAAAACAATCATAAATTGTTTGAAATACTGCTTTATGTTAATTTATATATTTCAGATCAGGGCGTTCATCAGGGGTTCACACGAACACCCTGACTATCATATAGCGCCGCCTTTGCAGACTCACCATAAATTGTTAAATAAACGTTGCGTCCCTGACCAGACAAGGTGGTTGTTTTGACTTGTGTAATGGTCCCCCTGCTTTAGAGATGTTATCAGGGAGAAGGCTTTAGTTTTCTTCGTTAGGTCTCGAATAATATCACCACCAACATTATCAATCCAAAATAACAATCACACACAAGAACACAAAATTTCATTGAAAACCCTTTCTCTTTAAAGAGAAAAACCATGGACCAAAATTCGAATAATTTTACTATTATCAAATCAATTATAATAATTCTTGTGTATGTCTCACTGCTAAAGAAAAATCTCTCTTATTTGTCTTTGCTCTCACATACACTAATTATTTCTCTCAAAAGCAGCACCACTTTGCTCTCTCCTCTCTATATTCTTCTTCACGCATAGCTCTCTCTCTCTGGCTATCTTTTTTCTCTAAGCGGCTCCTCCCTCTAGGCTGCTCTCTTAATTCTCTTGTGCGGTAGTCCTTGTTGTTGCTCTCTCTTCAATATGTGGCACTCATTTACACTCTTAATTCAATTAGGAGTAGGAATCTTGGTACACCACGTACAGTACTTTGCAAAGAATTAGGACTCCTTGCTATTCAAGCCTATCACAAACTCATTAAAGAGTATTGATTAGATGCGGCTCAACTCCTAGGAACACACAAAGTACACCCTAATCATGTTCTCCTATTTGAACTTGATATAGGAGTCTTCATTACTTGGACTTTTATTGCTTTTATTCTTCATGGGCTGGACTATGGTACATGTGCACCCAATAATCTCCCCATCTGGCCCACCAATGGGAGGAGATCTTCATTCTAATTCCTTAATTCAATTCTATGCCAGTCAAGCCAACATGAGGCTTGACCTTCTTCATTATCTTCACTAGCACTTAGAACACCTCAATAATGTCAATCCCTTTCATTCTCAAATAATTAATCTCGTCTTGGATAACCTTAATTCAATCCCTTGGCTCCCCCTCATCAGAAGCCCAATTATTCTTGAAAATAACAATTCAATGTTCTACAGTAGTTCTCTTCTCACGAGGTTCAACAATCTCTAGTGGAGGATAATGCTCCCCTTGTTCAAGACCTCTAGGATTTTTCACTTCATTATCATCCCATGTAGCCTTAGTATCTTCATTTTCTTCATCACCTACCACTTCCTCTTCTGAAGCACTATTAGGGAATGAGAATTTCACCCTCTTGACATCATCACCATCAATCCCAACTTTTATCTGTAGGGTATTTTCAAAATCCTTAATCTCATTGAACTTCTTCTTACAGGTTTTCACACGAGTCTTGTACATACCCAACAAACATATCCTCTTGCAACAATCAATAACCCCTTAGTAAGCTTCCATCTTCCATTACCAAGGTAGTTACAATAACCCACTCAATCCATAGCCAATGTATAAAACACATTCTTCTTATAGGTTTTCAATCTTATGGTGCTATTAACATTGGTTTCAATGCATACATTACCAATTCCCACAATTTTTGAATAACTAGAATTACCCATCTTCACAGTACCAAATTCCCCCGCTTTGTACGCGGTAAACAACCATTTCCTAGGGATAACATGGTGGGAGGTTGCAGAATCAACAACCCACTCAACATCATTATTAGCAACATGCTCACACTTTTGCTCTTTAACAGAGAGCACCACAACGTCCTCAGTAATCATAGCAGCTGTAGTATTTTTCTCAATATCATTCTTATCATCTTTACCTTCATTTTGTTGCTTATTCCAATGCTAGTAGTCTTTTCTTATGTGGCCCTTTTTCTCACAATAGAAGCATTCTCTAATTTCTTTAAACTGAGATCTACCTCTTGATTGTGACCTACTATTGAATTTTTGATCATTAGGTCCTCTACTTCTATCTCTGCTCTTGTTCTCCGTGACAAAAGCTTGATCTTGTGCATTGTCTATATTTGCATCTCTCCTACAAACTGATAACTTTTGCGGAAGCAATATAAAACAAAAATCATATTTTCATTTAAAGATCATTGTACCACACAACCATGGATTCTAAATAGAACAAAATTGCGTACCTCTCTTAGCAACCCAAGCGTGTTGCCTCCCAAGGTATTCACGTTTCTCTCTATATTTCTTTTGAGTTTTCAGAAGACTGCAGTATCACACAGTAGTTCTGATGGCCAACCACTAAATATGATATTATAAAATCTTATTTTATAGTAGACTTCTAAAACCCTAGAGAGAGATTGGACGTGGGATCCTTAGGGATCCTAATCTTCAGCCGTAGGATTTTATCAATAACTTTTTGAACGTTATTGACTTATCTTGAAACTCTTTCCAAAATTATTTCTTAATTTTCTCAATCATATCAAGAAAATATCTGAACTTCTACATATTGCAATAATGTCCATCAACACATTGCAATTGACCCCTGAAGATTAGAGAATTACAAATGAGGTCCCATTTCATACAATTTTATATCTATGTCCTTCCACCATACTATATTCCCACAAGCCACTAGGACTGAATAAATATCATTGTCATGTCCCTAGCTTATGTGACCCTTAATTTCTTGATTTCATAATTTCTATTGGACTCCAAAATATCTTTAAAAACTCTTTAAATATATATATATATATATACAATATTATATAAAAAAAACATTTTTGAAAAATGTCAGCAGCCGGTTTTCTTTTGAGTCCAACTTCAATATGAAAATCAACTGAATATACTATCTTCTTTAGAGACTAATGGATTCATTGTTGAGCATTTATATATTTTACTCATTACACACATAACCCAACGTGTCTGTATATAGCCTTTAAAATTGGCATCACCAGTTGACATTGTCAAAGTTATGTGCATAATAAATAAATATATACAAACCCCTCATGTTTGAGGACAATAGAAAAATTGTGATAAAACAACCTTTTAATTAACAATGATCACTCCATAAGGTGTCCTTGATCGGATCCAATTCAGTGTATGTACTTGTTACATTACACCTACTTGTTTGCTTAAAGTCACTACTTCAATGATGGAGTAAATCATCCTATCATATAACAGCACAACAAGTGTAGGCTTCAGTGGTAATATTCAATTAATATCCACAGCCTAGAACAATTTAATAATATATGAAAAATCATTACTCCCTGTCTTTAGTTCCTTAACCATTAACATGATTTTTCCTACAGAAGTGACATCACATGCCACATTTAAACAATGAAATATACCTATAAAAGTTATGAATGTGAAAATAAAATTTTATCATCAAATAAAAAATGCATAGTATTGTTTTTGAGGGCACATAATTCTAACACAAACCTCTTCACTTAAAATCAAATCTTAAATATCATCATATTTGAGTTTTCTTTTCCCTGTAGAATTACTTATTGCCATTCTCATGGCTTCCCAATTGTTTGGTAAAGAAACCAAAAAAATCAATGCATGAACCTCATCATCAAATTCAATTTCCACCAAGGATAATTGATTTGTGATCGTATTGATCAAATGCTATGCTACAGGAGTGCCTTCTGCCTTCTTTAGATTGAACAACTTCTTCATCAGATGCACTCTATTGTTAGCTGACTGTTTTTCATACATGCAAGACAAAGCCTTCATCAAATCCATTGTGGTCTTCTTCTTTTTTCACAACATTGTGCGCAACTGATCTTAGTAGAGTTAATCAAATATTCCCAATATTTGTCTATCAAGAAGGTTTCAGCCTTCATCCTTCATATTTTCATTTTTCTTCCCCAAAAGAGGCAAATGCAATTTCTTCCCATAAAGATAATCTTCAATTTGCATCCCCCAATACCTAAAGTCTGTTCCATCAAACTTCTCAATTCCTAAAGTCTTGCCTTCTTCTCTTATCTTTGATACCACTTGTTGGGTCCCAAATAATATTATCACCAATATTATCAATCAAAAATAACAATCACACACAAGAACACAGAATTTACATTGAAAACCCCTTTTTCTTTGAAGGGAAAAACCACAGGACAAACTCCAAATAATTTCACTATTATCAAATCAATTACAATAATTTTTGTGTATGTCTCACACACAACTCTCTCTCTTGGCTATCTTCTTTTTCTAAGCAACTCCCTCTTGGTTGCTCTCTCAATTCTCTTGTGTGGCAATCCTTGATGCTACTCTCTCGTCAATACGCGGCACTCCTTTTTCTCTTGTATGTGTTCTTCTTTTTAGCACCACACGCATGCCTTTTATATAAAAGTGTGCCCTCACACTCATAGGGTCTGTTTGGATAGAACTTATTTTGCTAAAACTGAAAACACTATAGCAAAATAATTTTTAAATATGTGAATAGTGCCGTGGGACCCATTTTTAATGAAAAAATGGCTGAAAAGTGAAGTTTGTGGGTCCCGTACACTGTTCACAGGACCCACAAAACTGATAAAAGAGGGTTGAAAAGTCAATAAACGACAGCTACTATTCATGAACAATAGCCGTTGTCTCCCAAAAATCGTGAACAGCAACAGGAAAAAAAAAAAAAAAAAGCGTCAAAACGTAAACGCAAGACGCAGATGTGAGATAATCCGCATCCAAACTCTCACTTAATTCAATTAGGAGTAAGAATTTTGGTACACCACATACAATGCTTTGCAAGGAATTAGGACTCCTGGCTATTCAAGCCTATCACAAACTCATTAAAGAGTATTGATTAGATGTGGCTTGACTCTTAGGAACACACAAAGTACATCCTGATCATGTTCTCCTATTTTAACTTGATATAGAAGTCTTCATCACTTGGACTTTTATTCTTCATGGGCTGGACTATGGTGCATGTGCACCCAACATTCTTTTCAGGGGCGTAGCCAGGATTTTTTACATGGAGGAGCCAATTTTCGACGACGATGGCTATCATCATTGTATGGATAGCCTATATATTTACGTTGATATGGACCTTCTTTGAGATAAGCTCGTCGGATTTCATCTTATTTGTTGATAGGAAATTCACATATTTGTTTACGTGATCCTAGATCACGATCTATCTCTTCAGATTGAATTCTTGAACATTTGGAGAGGTGTTCATCAGGCATTGAATTATCAACATTTATTTCTACAACCACATTTGTTTCTACTGCCACAGGTGTCCTAAATTTTGAATTGCTAACATCTTTTTTCTTTAAGAAATCTTCAATTGTTTTTCGTTTGCTCATAATTCTTTTAGTTTTAAGAATATGACTCAAAAATTAACCTGAAAAGAACTTAAAAAATAAAATCTTAATTAGAAATTTTTACTTAATTATATGGATGTTATTCTTACTCAAGAAAAAAATAAAATTTCCACTATAATTTAAACAGTCAACCCATCATCATTCCTTTTATTTAAATTTTCCTATTTATTTTTTTTAATTAAGAATAACCCCTCAAACAAAAGCAAAAATTAAACACACAAGTACACAACATAAACCAAACAATTTAACAACACCCACTGCCACATGATATCTAACTAATCAAAAATAGTTAATAAATCAAAAAAAAAAATTACCTTGGAAACTTTCAAGACTCATCACAAACAACCTCCCCATGCCCATGCCTTCAACCATATATTTCTCTAAAAATCTATGAAAAATTAAAGAGCATGTGAATATTTAAGTGTAGATAGTTGAGAAAGAAAAAAAAAACACTTAAAAGAGATGAAGCGAAAACTAAAAACTCACCCTCTGGCTACACCCCTGCTCTAAATGATTTATTTTAAGAAAGCAAGAAGAAAGAAAATAATTGTTATTTTTTTGGGGGGGGGGGGGGATCGTGAGGACTGAGTTTGAGAGGAGGGCTGAGCTGAGCAGTAAAAAAAGTCTAAAGAGATGAAGGTCTAGTGCTTAAATAAGAGAAAAAAAAAACTCACTAGGCAGTCACCAAGTTCCAAATCCTGAAATTTAACAATAAAATATGCTAAGTGATTTGTTTTAGAAAGCAAGAAGAAAGAAAAAATTGGTCAGGATTTTTTTTTTTTTTGGGACTGGAGGACTGATGTTGAGTTTTAGGGGCTAGTAGGCAATACCAGTGGGAAGTGAAAGTGTATCATAGAAGACAAAAAAAAAAAAAAAAAAAAAAAAAAAAAAAAAAAAAAAAAAGAGAATTGGTATTCCATGGGTGGGTTTTTGAGAAGAAGAAAGTGAAATTTTGTTTTATTTGTGTATCGATTTTGAGTATTTAAACATAAGTGAGCCAGCTTTTTGTTTTATTTGGAGTATAAGAGGCCTAAAACTAAAGCTGGGAGAATAGAGGCCTAAAACTAAAGGCTTTTAGCTGGGAGAATAAAGGCTTAAAACTAAAGCTATAAGGCCTAAAACTAAAACTATGAGAACAGAGGCCTAAAACTAAAGGCTTTTAGCTGGGAGAATAGAGGCCTAAAACTAAAGCTGTGAGAATAGTGGAGATAAGGGGGGGCCGAATGTCCAACATGGGGGGGGCCTAATCAATTTTCTTACATACTCTAATGGATTTTTTTTCTTTTTTGCAGGGGCCACGGCCCCCAAGGAACAACGTGGCTCCGCCCCTGATTCTTTTGTTTTGGTGGTTGGAATAAAATTTTCAGTTCATTGAAAAAAACAGATAAAAATGGCTTCCCTAAGCCCTATTCTGCATTCTCACTCCAAGTAGGTTCAAACAAGTTATGGGACTTCTTAACAAGAGTAACTTGTTGTCTGTTCTTTGTTGCCTTTGTTTAAGCTTTTGCATTGTGTAGACACCATTATATCTTCTCAATCCAACAAATACAAAGACTTTGACTACATAATCTCCAATGGGAGTGCATTCAAGTTAGAATTCTTCAGCCCTGTAAATTCTACCAGTCGATACCTTGGAATATGGTATAATAACGTATCCGTATTCACAGTCATATGGGTATCTAATAGAGAGAAACCCCTTAAGAATTCTTCTAGGGTTCTTACTATATCTAACGACAGCAATCTTATAATATTAAATGGACAAAAGGTGATTCTTTAGGCCATCGAATGTAAAAAGCCTTGTTGTTAATTCTAGTGCCCAGCTTTTAGATTCGTGGAACCTCGTCTTGCAAACAGGGCTGGCTCAAAAAGACAATAATTTGGAGTGGACTTTAAAAAAAAATTTGAAATATTAAAATTTTTTTCTATTGATATTTTTTTTTTCACTAAATTAGTTTTATTTGTTAACAAATACAGTAATAACTAGTGTTAACATGGACCCATACGAGAGTATGCAAGTAAATTATTTTTATAAAGAATTAAAGAAATTCTCAAAAAAAAAAAGTTGAATTTATTTAAAAAAAATTAAAACCCTAAGAGCGTAAGTACAAATGTAGTTCCATGATTACTAAAAGTAATAAAATAAAATAAATTGTATGGTCCAATGCTACTCCACGTCCCAAACAATTCGTTGAATGAATGAATGAATGAAAATGAGCTTACCTTTGTGCTGTGTCACAATGTTAAATTAATTACAAAAAATAAAATAGTTTGAATTATGAGAAAGTTCAAGAAAGAAACAAAGGTTCTAGAGAAGTAACAAACCTGAGGATCAGACTTGAATGAGGAGAAGAAGGCTTGAAGCGCAGCAGCTACAACTTAAAAAATAAGCCTTTTTTATGCTTTAAATTAAATAGAGAGTGGGACAAAATTTCCAGCAATTCATACAAGAAAAATTGAGGTTTGTGATTGAATATGTATATATTTTTTGTTTTTAGACTTCAGTTGCTCAGTAGAGAGAGAGAGAGAGAGAGAGAGTGCTCTCTTTTTTCAGCTTCTCTATGAGGGAGTTAATGAATTCTACACTGGAAAACACCCAAGGAGAAGATGAAAGTTTACACATCAAACTAAAAATTTATTTGTTCTAGTTTTTTCTTTGATAAAAAAATTACTTTTTATTTATTAGTTAAATTTTTGGGCTTAATTAATACTTTTAGGACAGAGATATCCTAGTGGGTAGAAATAATGTTACATAACATAATATTTTTCACAACAATTGAGTTTAGTAGATTTTTGTTTTTATTGATTTTTATTGGGGTCACTATTGACATTATTTTATCATCTAATATTTTGGGACTTAAAATTTTTGATTGGTTAAAATTTGTGGCCTTTTTTACATGGGGGCCTTAGGCAATCGTCTCACTTGCTTAATATATTGAGTCGGCACTGCTTGCAAGAAGATACAACAACAGGTAGAATCATATGGGAGAGTTTCCAACTTCCTACTGATACATTCTTGCCCAACATGAAAATTAGTGCTAATGCAAGAACAAGTAAGAAAGTTGAGTTGACATCATTTAAAAGCCCTTCTAACCCGTCTGTTGAAAGCTTCTCTGCCGATATTAATCCCGTTGGTCTTCCTCAATCATACATTTGGATGGACCGTAGCCCATGTTGGCGTAGTAGTCCATGGAACACTCGGATCTTCATTGGGATACTAAACATAGCTTCTGTATTTCAAAATGCATTTAGTATGATAAATGATAAGGAACTTATTATTTATCTTTTTCTTATGGAAATTATACTTTATCATGCTAAATTATATACTAGATTATAATTTGCACCTTAAACTATCCGAAGGCACACTTTGCATGATAAACTATCACACTTTGCACCCTAGAGTTACTTTGGTTGTTATGTTTGACAGAATCCTATTACACATAACAAGCATACATTTTTTTTCTTAGGTAGAACAAACTTAAAAGATCGAAACACCCTTTTTCAAAATCAATTGAAACAAAACTCAATTTTTTCCACATCTCTCTTTGTCTCGTGTGCATGCCAGCCTCCCCCTAAATGCAGATTCTTATAAAACCTAAATCGAAAAATGCTTCTACTCCACCACTGCTTCACCGTCCCTCCACCACTAGGGCAACCTAAACAATATGCATGAAGAACACAATTTAACATGAAATTTTCAAAATATTTCTACAAAATGCACTTTATTCACATTTTGAACAAAGGATTTGGCTTACTTCCAGTACTTTTTAAAAATGAATCTTCTTTTGTTTTAATGAGAGACTGCAACATCACCCACTAACTAAATAAAATGTGGGGATTAAAATCCACTACCATTTTTCATTGTAAATTTAAAACAAAATGACATATCCAGTGAACAAAAGTACTGGAGGTAAGCCAAACCCTTAAACAAATCCCCAAGAATTCTCTGAAATAAATTGAGATAGAAACCTAATCCATCATGACATCTGATGGTCCGAATCTAGTCTCATATGAATTAAAAAAATCGATTAATAATTTTAAACAATCTATATATGTTTCACGATTAAAGAAAATTTACTATTTTTTTGCTCTCACATAAACACTACACTTAATTTTTTTTTTTTTTTTTTCCTTTCATCTTGGCAGCATGAACTATATCATTCCCTTCTCCTAATTCTATTTGAAATATGAGACCAAATCTAAGCTAAAAATGACACGCCCAACAACATCAAATTTTGTCCATTTAATGATTCATAACTTTTACGGCTTTTATTCTTTTGCATCCACTTTTTTATATCTATATTTTCACATCCATTTTTATAATTTAAATGTGGATTTTTTTTTTTCCTGTTTTTTGAAATGTGTACATTTTTGCATCAATTGTGGATATGTGTATGAAATAATGGCTACGGAGTGTGATAGAATATTTAGCCTAACTTTTAAGATTTATTTTCATTTAAGCTAAATGATACTTATTATGGAAAATCTATTAATAAAAATAATGTAAAAATAACAGGAAAATAATTCAACTAAATTTCTAGAAATGGATTGTTAACAAATGCCCTAAGGGCTCGTTAGCATTTCCCTTTCCATAATAAGTATCATTTAGCTTTTAATAGCTGCATACTCGGAATTTCCATTCTCAACGCAGCCCACATTGACTAAATATCTTGGTACCGTGGCTCATTTGGTATCTAATTTCAAAATATCTTGCTACCGACAGGAGCAAGCAGGCAAATAAATGAATGGCCCAAAATTTGCAGATCTAAATATTTCAGATTTTAGTCAATGTGGGCTGCGTTGAGAATGGAAATTCCAAGTATGCAGCTATTAAAGAGATATTTCCGTGCAAGAAAAGTATGAAAAGAAGCAATGACTTAATTATGCTCCTAGCATCTAAAATCTTCATTCATAGCATTGAACAAGCTATGGGAAGTGTTCGAAATACAAGCATGTCAGTTCTTCTAGTCTTGCTATGTTGCATTTGTTTAGAATTTGGGTCTGCCACAAACACCATCACAGCTTCTAGACCCATCAAAGACCCTGACTTTATAATCTCCAATAATGGGAGTGCTTTCAAACTGGGATTCTTCCACCCAAAAAATTCTACCAATCGATACGTCGGAATATGGTATAATAACATTTCTGCAGTCAAAGTTGTATGGGTAGCTAACAGAGAGAAACCTCTTAGGGATTCTAAAGGGGTTCTTACTATATCTGAGAAAGGAGTTCTTGTGCTACTAAATGGAGAAAAGGAGGTAATTTGGTCAGCGAATGTTGCAAACTCTGCTCCCAATTCAAGTGCCCAGCTTTTGGATTCAGGGAACCTTGTCTTGCAAGAAAATGCTACAGGGACAGTCATATGGGAGAGTTTCCAATATCCTTCTGATACGGTCTTGCCAACGATGAAGCTTAGTGCCAATGTAAGAACAGGTAAGAAAGTCCAGATTACATCTTGGAAAAGCCCTTCTGATCCATCTATTGGAAGCTTCTCTTGTGGTATTCAACCTCCTAATTCTCCTCAAGTATTCATATGGAAAAACGGTAGCCCATATTGGCGCAGTGGTCCATGGAACAATCGGATCTTCATTGGAATACCGGATATGAACTCTGTATATCTTGACGGATTCAGATCTGGAGAGGATCCAGATGGAAGTTTTTATATAACTTTTGATTTTGTAGACAAGTCTTACTTGTCAAATATTGCCTTGACTCCACAAGGGAATCTAGTGCAAATATATAATGGGGTAGAGGATATCGGGTGGTTAGCTATGAACAGTGATTGTGATGTTTATGGCAAGTGTGGGGCATTCGGAACCTGTAATCCACAGAATACACCAATTTGCAGCTGCTTGCAGGGGTTTAAGGCAAATAATGCAGAAGAATGGAATCGAGGCAATTGGACTAGTGGATGTGTTAGGGGGACACCGTTGCAGTGTGAGAGGGTGAACGCTGGTGGTGATGAAGGCAAAAAAGATGGGTTTTTGAAATTGAAGATGATGAAAGTGCCAGACATTGCAGCTTGGTCAAGTGCTCATGAAGACAAATGCAGAGAGCAATGCTTGGAAAATTGTTCTTGTATAGGATATGCATATGACGTTGGCTTTGGTTGTATGTCTTGGACTGATAAACTAATTGATACACAGCAATTCTCCAGTTCGGGAGTTGATCTTTACATCCGTGTGGCCTACTCAGAACTTGGTAAGTTGTTTTTGTTTTATACTTTTACTAGATAATCTTGCGGGACACTTCGTAAATTCATTTGAAATAATTTTTATGTTCTTTAAGACCTATTTGTAAGTCTCATTTTGTTTTATTATGTTTACGTTTTACCAAAATATTTCTGAATGCTTTGAAACTCAATTTTCTTAATTCATATTTTATATATATATATATATATATAATTGTCATTAATTGGTTTCCGAATATTGAGTGAAATTACTCCACTATTCTAAATTTTTGTGATTGGAATAGTCAAGTTTTTTGACATTTGTAGGAGACTAACATATTACATGCATTATTTGTAGACTTTATTTTTTAAATTGACTAAATGATTTTGAAAGTTGAAATTTATAAATTTAAATTCAAAGCATAAAATACTTTAATATCCTAAAATTACAAAAATTCAAGTAACCTCTCAAATACTTCCTCAACTACTCAATTTTCACAACCAAATACTGAACTCCTAATCTCAAACACTCATTTCATTATCTCAACAAAATGAAATTATTTGTAAGTATTAGCATATAGAGAGAATGTGATAAAATAAAGAATAAATGGTTAAAAACAATTCAATTTGTCATAATTTAATTTCCTTTAGGAAGACTTCCACGCTAAAAAAATAAAAATAAAGCACAAAAACACTCTAAAATCATCATTGACTTTTACTTTTATCATCATGGCTCATATTGATTTTGCACAAAATAGCAGTAAAAAAACTACAAAGGAACTTATAAATTATGAATTCTAAAGCATAATTAAAAAAATAATTAATTTCATCAATAATCAATTAGAAGGTTTATTTTTATTTCTCTTTAGTTCTAAAACAAAATACATGTATGGTTTTCTCACACTAAACACCCAAAGAAATCACGGGTTTTATAGAACCCCCAACATTTGACCTGAACATCAAAATCATATATAATCCTTCATCACTCAATAAAAAAAGCAAGTCCTCCTCTATGGTTATAGCCAACTCAAACGGGTTAAGATTAGATGGGACGACGAAGTCGAAGGCGTTGGGAAATTGCCTCAAATTCCAATTATGACTTGGAAAGTCAATTAGGTTTCCTAGTTGAAGAAGGAAAAATTAATTTGGGTTTCCTTGTTGTGAAATGAAAGACTATTCCTTTGTGTGGAAGGAAAGTCTATTCCTTGTTAAAGAGGTGATGTATTCCTAGTTCAAGAGGTAATAGGAAAAGAGTCTTATAAATAGACAATGCTACAAAGAATTTGTTGGCTTTGGCCCAAGGGTCCTACCTTTGGGGAGATGAAAAATAGAGCGTGAAACCAAGAGAGAATAAAAGGGATTTTCGTTTGGGAGGAACGCAAGAAAAAGGAGAGAGCAAAGAGCTGCTGCCTTCGAGAAGACACAAAGAGAGTATGTGCAAGAGCAAAGAAAGAGGAAGCCACACAAGAAAAAAGAGAGAGTGCATCCAAGAGTGAGCCGCTTAGAGAAAAGAAGACAACCAAGAGAGAGTTGTGCGCGAAGAAGAAAATAGAAATGAGAGAGCGAAGTGTTGCCACTTTTGAGAGAAATAATTAGTGTGTGTGAAAGCAAAGAAAAACAAGAGAGATTTTTCTTTAGTCGTGAGACAAACACAATAATTATTGTAATTGATTCGATAAATAGTGAATTGATTCGAAATTTGTCCCATGATTTTTCCCTTCAAAGAAAAAAGGTTTTCCACGTAAATATTTGTGTTCTTGTGTGTGATTGCTATTTTGAATTGATAGCTTTTGTGATAATATTATTTGGGACCCAATAGGAGGTAGGTAGGTGTCATTGAAAGGTCGAAGATAAATGACATAATTTTTTGTTGGAATGTATTTGAGATGAGATAGCATGAAGGTCGTAGACTATATATAAAGGAGTAGAAGTGCAAGAGGTTTATCTTGAAACATTGAAGCAAAGAAAATAAAGTCTTACAAAGAATCTTCTTTAATAGGAAAAGTCTTGAAACATTGAACCGAAGATATATATAATTGAGTAGAAGTGTAAGAGGTTTATCTTGAAATGTTGAACCAAAGAAACAAAAAGTCAATATATATATATTGTGCTTATCTTGTAGTTAAAAAGTATTTCAATTTTCTTTTCAAAGACTGCGCTACATGGTAGAACCTCATGCTCTCCCACATCAGATCTCTACTTTTATACATATATTGATTGATGTGAAATTAGGCTTCAAATTATCCACAAATGTTCCAGTTGCTATGTTACTTAGTCTTTAAACTTCAACCAAGTAAATCAATGTAAAAAGAATTTTTGTTTAACACCGTTATGCAGTCTATTTTGTTCGAACAAGTATTATACCTTTTTTCCCCCTGATTTACAGACAAAGTGGTAGATGTGAAAAAAATTGTCACAATCACAGTGATCATAGGAACAATTTTCATTTTCATCTGCACTTATTTATTGTGGAGGTGGATGGCAAAACAAAAAGGTAATATTCCCATTTAAATTAGCTCAGCGGACTAGTAAATCTTGGTATATATTACATTACTCACGAGTATAGTGGACAGCAGCAAGGAAAAAGAAAGCGACAAAGATTTTATTGTTCAATAGAGAAGAAGCACCATCAAAATTTCATGGTGACAACCTGGACCAAGTTAAAGTCCAGGAGCTACCTCTATTCAATTTTGAGAAGCTTGCAAGTGCAACAAACAACTTCCATCTATCTAACAAGCTTGGGCAGGGTGGATTTGGTCCTGTATACTGGGTAATGATTGCTGTACTAGAAGTTTCTTATCTAATAATAATTTGAATGTCCAATTAACACTTGATGTTTGTTTATAGGGAAAATTGTCAGATGGGATAGAGATTGCAATAAAAAGGCTTTCCAAAGCCTCTGGACAAGGGTTACAAGAATTTATGAACGAGGTGGTGGTAATTTCTAAACTTCAACATCGAAATCTTGTTAGGATCTTTGGCTGTTGTGTTGAAGGAGAAGAAAAGATGTTGATCTATGAATACATGCCAAACAAAAGTCTGGATGCATTCCTCTTTGGTTAGTCCTTTCTTATCATAGAAATGTGTTACAATGTCAAGTTTTCTGCATATAAATGTCAGTGTATTATATTATGAGTAGTGATAATTTTTAGCATGGGAATTACTATAATACTATTTTGAGACATTTGAACAATGTTTTCTGTTGTGATACTTCAATTGAAACAGACCATTCCAATTCTCTTGTAACTTCACCACTAGAACTTCTTTCTTTGTACTTTATGTTCTTTCATCTTATGAGTTTCTCTTAATGCTTTTGTTTAAATTTATTAGACCCTCACAAGGAAAAACTGTTGGATTGGAGAAAACGTTTCAACATTATTGAAGGAATTGGTCGAGGTCTACTTTACCTTCATAGAGATTCTAGATTAAAGATTATTCATAGAGATCTAAAGGCAAGTAACATCTTGTTGGATAAAGAGCTAAACCCAAAAATAGCAGATTTTGGAATGGCCAAGATTTTTGGAAATAATGAAGAGCAGGCCAATACTAACAGGGTCGTCGGAACATAGTAAGTGCCTTTTGTTTTCATCAATTCAATTAGATACTAGTAATAATATTTGATGACAAGATTTTGATGTGTTTTATTGTTAAAAATTTAGTGGCTATATGTCTCCTGAATATGCAATGGAAGGACGATTTTCAGAAAAATCGGATGTCTTCAGCTTTGGGGTGTTGTTACTAGAAATACTAAGTGGTAAAAGAAACTCTAGCTTTTACCATGATGAGCAGTCCATGAGCCTTTTAGGATTTGTAAGTCATCCTTATCTCATTGCCTTATTTTTGAAAACCTCTAATAGTTTTTAGTATTGATGCTAAGAATTTTAATTCTGTTTTCATGTTTCCAGGCATGGAAATTGTGGAATGCAGACAACATTATAGCCTTAATAGACCCAATGATATATGAACCATGCTTTGAAATGGAGATGTTGAGATGCATACATGTCGGCCTGTTATGTGTGCAAGAATTTGCCAAAGATAGGCCTATTGTATCTGTTGTTATTTCCATGCTTAAAAGTGAGATTATTGATCTTCCTCATCCAAAGCAGCCGGCATTTACTGAAAGACAGATTCTCTCAGATACAGATTCATCCATAGGCGGCAAAAAGAAAATTTATGTTAACGATGTTACTATTACAATGGTTCAAGGTCGATAGCTAGCATGTGTTCTTGACAATTGACATAACTAGATAATGTCCCACGCAATGCATGGACACTTTGCAATTTCATTTGGAAATAATTTTTATGTTTTCTATTGTAAATAGTATTTATGTTTTCCCAAAATATTTTCGAATGCTTTAGCTCCCTTTTCTTAATTCATATTTATAATTTTTCTTATTCTAGAAGTAGTTCCAAACTATTGATTGGCTTTTGTTTACTGATATTGATATATGAGATTGAAATTGTATAGTTCTTAGGGATTCCTAAGAGACCATATAATATTATAAATTTAATATTAATAATAATATGTAGATAAACTAGTACTAAATTGCAATTACAGTATACAAAATAAGGTATAATGAAAGAAAAATGCTAGAAATACAAACTATTTTACAAAAAATTTTACAAACTGCTAATGTGGTGAATGATTATTAGTAAATAAAAAAGTGATATTAATGGTGGGCCTAGATGAAAACCAATAAGAGGTTGCCAAATCAACATTTTGTAAAAATGTTGTAAAATAGTTTGTGATTGTAGCATTATTCATAACAAAAATACTTACTTTCCAAACTGATGAATGCCCTTTTCTTTAATTATCTTTGTTAGAGTATCCGTGCAATTATCCTTAATGTTCATATTCAAAATATTTTTAGTATTTAATATATTTGTAAGCAAGCTCCCAAGCATTCAAATATAGTATAAGGAAATTCAGCAATATATATGTGTATATATATATATATATATATATAAAAGTACAAGGAAAATTGCCCCCAAAAAAAAATCTAAAAGATTTCGTATGATTTTTAAAATTCATATAAAATAACTTCATGTTAACTATTAACAATTCTAAATAATTTCATTTATGCGTGTGCAATACGCATAAATAAATTCCTATAAAATAATTTTAAATACAATTCTAATAGTTCACACCAATAAGGGAAAAAAATTATTTCATTTATGCGTGTGCAATATAATACATTAGTATCAAAGTAAAAGTAAAAAAATACAAAAAGACAATTGTAGGGAATTAGTAAAAAAAAAATACAAAAAGACTAACATAGAGAATAAGTAAAAAAAAAAAAGTGAAATAAGGAATGAAGGTTGACAGAATAGTATACCGTGACATATATATCTATCAAATCAAAAGTCTCAAAGCCCATAAAAGGTTCTTCATGGCTTCAGCCTGTTGGCAAAAATCCAGTCACATATCATTGTAAACCCAACACAAAAGCTCCAACTCCAAAAATCTCAAACAACCAAAGGCCCATATCCAATCTCAATCCTCACAAAACCCACAATAACCTCTGACCTCTGCATCAAAACCACAAGTCGTTTACATCCTTCCTAGTTTGGATAATCTCATAGTTGCATTTGAGTTAGGAAGATTTAAAAGACTATGGGCAGGAATATATGAAGGAGTAGAAGTGCAAGAGGTGAAAACCTAAAGAGGAAAAAATAGTCTTGAAATGATGTACCTAAGAAAACAAAGAGTCATTATCTTTTAATTGGTGTTTATTTAGTAAATAAAGAGTACTTATCTTGGTGAGAGATAGATGAATAGTCTTGAAATGATGAACCAAAGAAAACAAAAGATCCATATCTTTTATTGCAAGAGAATCCTCAAGGAGTGCGCCATTTGTTAAAACCTCATACTCTCTCAAATGAGGTCTCTCCTTTTATATATACTAGTTGCATACCCGCGCGTTGCGCATGATAATTTTTTTAGGATGGTCTTATTAAATATTTTATTAATACTATAATTTTAGTTATTAACCATTGGTTTTTCATTAGTTTTTAAGTTAATAAAAACCTTAAATATACTATTTTTTACCCTTATATACACACACACACACACACATATATATAGTGAATCTTTACACATACTTTTAAGAAAACTCTATATATTCCACTTTTTTTTATGTGTAAAATTATAGACTACTACTCCATAATGATAGTGGCTAATTAATTTTATATATATATTTTTTAGTGATCTCATTTGTAACGTTTCTTACCATTATCATATATTTACTAATTGATGAATTACATAACAAAGACAATAAATGAGAGGTAGCATTGTTCATTAGATTTTAGAAAGTAATAGTGTATGAAAATTATATATATATATATATATATATATATTATAAATAAGGTTAAATGAAATGTCAAAAAATGGATTTTTAAATTTTCTAACTTTATTTCTTATGTAATTTCTACTACTATCAGAGAACATCTCTTTTTTAGTTATGATTAATATGATTTCCACAGTTAGAGTTTGATTAGTTTTAAATTTAAATTTAGTACTATAATTGTATTTAATTGTTGATTTAATTTCTTAAGTGAATTTAATGGTTTATGTTACTACACTGTAAAGTTTTTAATATTCTCCACACGGTAATCTTTATTTTATTTTTTACTTCTCCTTACAACCTCTCTATTTTCCAATCAATGATTACTAATTGACGTTTGGTTTTTTTTTTTTTCTTTTCTTTATCTACTCTTTATTACTTTGTATTGGTTTTTTCTATACCATCTCTCTCTCTATTGGCAACCTACTTTTTCCAAATTTTGATGATGATTCTATGACATTAAGGGGGTGTTTGGTACACCCACTTAAACACACTTTTTCCACACTCTTTTTCATCCACACGTATTTCCACACATGTTTTCAAACAATAAAACACATGTTTTCAAACAATAAAACACATGTTTTTAAGTGCATGTACCAAACACCCCCTAAATATGCATTATTAGTTTTTTTTTTTTTAATTTAGTGTTTCTAACTTGATTTGTTTTATATTTCATTCTTCCTTTGATGCATTGGGTGTGAGAATGAGTGTTTCTCTAGCATTACTCCACTTAATGTGGACAATTTTATTTATTTAGTTTAGGCAAAATATTATATTTTAAATTTTTTAAAATAAAAAAGGAGTGGAAATATAAATAATTTAATGATATATATGGGGATGTGGCTGAATTTAAATGTTAAATAAAATGATATAAGAAAAAAAATACATAACAATAAACACTAACTTATCCAAATAATTCTATGTAATATAATAATAGTACATTCTTATATACTATTTTTAATTATTTATAATGCAATATGATAATATTTAACAATCAAAGTCATAAAAAAATTTAAAAAAAAAAAAACTTAAAAAAACAAAACTAAATCCCATCAACCAAAATAGAGTTCTAATGAATACAAAACTTTATCAACCTAAAATAGAGATGTAAGAAAAATAAAAATCCACCAAAAAATTGAGGGAGAAAGAGTGGGAAATAACCACTTTTTTGTGAGAGAAAATTATTTAAAGAATGGAAGAGTGAATGAAAATTTTATACTAAGAGGATGATAATAAAAAGAAACAAAATAAAGGAAGATAAAAGGAAAAAGGAAGAGTGATATCAAGGTAGAATGTTTGGAGAGATGAAAAGGTAAAGAGAAGGAGAAAGGTTGGAGAAAGTATAAATGTTAAAAAAAAATGAGTAAAATTTGATGAACACAATTTTCTTTTATTTGAATTTAAATAAAATATAACATTTTTTATTTTTTTAAAACAAAAAGAGAGAGAAAATATAAATAATTTATTGATAAAGAGGATGTGGTTGAATTTCAATATTGAGTAAAATAGAAAAGAAGAAAAAAATAAGAAAAATTAAAAGATATAACAATAAACACTAAATTATCCAAATTACGCTATGTAATGGAATACTATTTTATTTTTATCTACTATCTTTAATTTTTTATAATGTAATTGGATAAAATTTAACAACCAAAGAGCAAAATAATAATAATAACAACTTAGAACACAAAACTAAATCGTATCAACCTAAATTAGAGTTCTTAAAAACACAAAAATTTATCAACCTAAAGCAAAGACGCAATAAAAAATAAAAATCCACCAAAACATTGAGAGAGAGAGAGAGAGAGAGAGAGAGAGAGAGAGAGAGAGAGAGAGAGAGAGAACCTTTTTGTGAGAGAAAACTATGCAAAGAATGGAAAAGAATAACAAATTTATAGTGAGAGGGAAAGGATACAAAGAGACAAATAAATGAAGATAAAGGGAAAGATGAATAGCAATATTGAAGTAGAGGGTAGTGGGGAGATGAAAAGGTAAGAGAAGAAGAAAGGTTGAAGAAAGTGTAGATATTTAAAAAATAAGTAAATGTAAAAAAAATTATAGAAAAATTAGAAATAAAAAAGAAATTAATATCTATATAAAAGCAGATATCTCATGTGGGAGAGTATGAGATTTTGCCAAGTGGCACATTCATTGAACTTCTCTCATTTAGGCTTCCACCTCATCAAAGTTTACATTTATGTAAAACTTTTAATTTATTGAATATGTCAATGAAGTGAATACACATTAATTATCTATAAGTATGCACTAATATTATATATATATATATATAAGAATTTCATATGGTTTTTTTTCAAAAAAATATATAAGAAAGAAAAAACATCACATGAGAGACCATGCGATTCTATCATGTGATGCTTTGTAATTGTAATTTTTCATTTAGTTTTACACCACTTCTTTACATATTTGGATTATAATAAAATTTTATTAATAGGATATCACTATTTTCATTGAGTGTTTAACTTACCACAATCATAATTCAATAACATAAATGTGACATCATAAATTTTAGATGATATTTCCATAAGCCAACTAAACATTTACCTTTTTCTCAAAAATAAAAAATAAAAAATAAACTAAACTAAACTAAACATTTACATGAAATTACAAAATTTTTATGCTAACTCCAAGCTAATATAGAAACAAAAATTATGATTAAAAATTTCAACAAAAAAATAAATGATTAGACAAACAATCAACTTATTACACCACATTTTTTTTGAGAAGATATTACACACCACATGATAACTAATTTCTAATTTATGTAACTTTTTCTCTATAGTTTAAATTCTCCATCCCCTTAATATTGTATTAAATCATTGCTAGGGTACTTTTTTTCTTACACCCAACTTTATTTGAGTACCACCTATTTATACCACTATAAGTTATTGGGTTTTCCCAAACATTTTTTGGCTCTATTATTATGTTAATCACAAATATTTCATATCTCATTATCTAAATTGGGTCATGATATAAATTATTACAAAAAGCCCAAAAAACTCCTATTTTATCTAATTTTATTATTATTATTTAGCTAAGCCCAAAACCAGCCCTATGAACCCAATACACACATCTTATTCTATTTAAAGCCCAAGAATACTTATACTTGGCAATATTTGAAAAGCTTATGACTCAAATCCATGGCAAAACAATTTTATCAATGGAATTCAAATCCATAATCAAAGCCCATGGTTTGAGACCATGGCGATTTATTTATCCAAATCCCAATTCACATTGGCAATATCAAAACCCAATTCTCATTGGCAACATCAAAAACTCAATTCTTATTGCAATATCAAAAGCCCAACTTACGTTGGCACTATTAAAAGCCCAAGCTAACTACTTGGCATTATTTATCGAAAGCCCAAAGTTATCAATACTTGGCAAAATACTATATCATAATTATTTCACCTAAAATTCCAATAATGAACAAAACTTTAGATTCTTAAACCTATTACTATAATATTACAAGCTCATAGGAATTTATGAATTATCTACTCTCAAAACCCATGGCGATCATCTTATAAAAGCCCATGGAAAGATATGATTATTAGACCCATGACATTTATTTATTTCATATTATAAACTCATGCTCACTATCCATCTTACATCACAACATTCATAATATTTATTACCAAAACTTATGGTAATTATTCATCCTACATGTCCATTATGATTATCTATAGAGAAACTTATGAAAACATCACATTATTCCATTATAGTGATTGTTACCATATTTATTTAAAACCCATGATAAATAGTATTCCCAAAAAAAAATATTGGAGGTCATTATCATTTACAAAGTAATCCATAGCAAAAATTATGAGAAACTATACAAGTTGTTATTTAAAGCCCATGGAAATTAATACCCAAAATCTATCATAAATATTTATTAAAGCTCATGGATTCATTTTACTTCCACTAACAACTAAAGCCCACAAGGAGTAAAAAACTCATGGCAAAGCATGTCTTTAATGCCCATTTTTGTAGGCCTAAGAATCTCATGGAGTAGGGAACAAGCCCAAGCAAAGATAGGGCCATGTGGCCCAACTAAAAGTACTGAAATAGAGAAAAGTTCCAGCCCAAAAAGGTCCCCAGCAAGAGGTTTGAAAGTAGGCAACCAGCCCTTGTTCATCCCTATCCAAAGAAACAACTAGAGCCCCCTACAAGAGGACCAAGCCTTTGAGGATGAACTAGGGGTTGTCCCATCAGTTTTCTGCCACCCTCTACCTGACGTGAACCGTGCCCAAGGGCTGTCATATCAGCTGAAGTCAAAAGGATGAAGGGACTCCATCATCTTCCTCAAGACTGCACCTCCAGCGGAAAGGGAGCTAAAACCAAATTATCTAAATTTCAACAAATTGATGCTATAAATATTAAAAATGTTCAAGACATGATTCATGTGCCAAGCCCATGAATTCTAAAAGGGAAAATTTGGGAACATGTGGTTTGGAGGGCATAAAGAGATCTCCAGCGGAACCCTCTGAAGTGGGCTTAAACTTTGACACCTGGCTTAGGGTGTTGAATCCTACTTCCTAGGGTCCAAATCTCAGTTGCAGTACTAAGATTCTTCCTTAATACTTGCCTTAATCCCATTGGCTGAACACAATCTCAGTAATCTTAGCATTTAATGCAAGATTACTCCAAATACTACCTTACCCAAAGAAGCAAAACAGCCCCAAAAGCAAATCTCTCATTTTTAGGTCAAATCCAAGTTATTAATTCAACTGACCTGCTCCCCTGAATCAGACCTACGTTTTTTTGGATGCAACTCTATTATAAAAGCATAAGCACCTCAGCCCACAAAGACAGCTACTCCCTCTGAAACCCCTGGTCTATTTGCCATTTTGCTAGTAGTTTAGCTCTCCTTAAGCTCACTACTCATCCCCCTCAACCCACATTCATCTAACCTCAGACATTCTTTCCTCTCTTTTACACAATCACAGCTCATAAATGCCTCCCACTACTCACAAAAAGCTTTAACCTCAGAGTTAATCTCATCCCACTCACTCAAAACAGCACATATTGTCTCATTCATGCCTTATGAACACACACTCACCAAAATCTTAGTCTAATACTTGCTGTACTGAGCTGAGATCCCTCTCTCCCTTCATTCCATCATATTTTTCCTCTTTTATTTGTTACAATGAAGCTTTTAATCCTTATTTAGTATTATTATGATGAAGGCCATAATGTTTTGGAAACTATCTCTTCCCATAGAACCTTTAATTTTTACTTTTTATTTTACGGTTGAAGGATATAATGTATATGTAACAATTGAACTTTTCCCTCACATTGATGTAATGATGGCTGAAAGTACAATGAACTCCCCTGACCGAGACATGCAAGGACCCCCAGGAGTTAACACATTCCTAAACTTATTTAATCATTGACCATTGGACTGTTTAAATTTGTTTTTTCTAGACTAAGCATAATTTTACCCTAACCGCTAGAGAACTGATTTGAACTATGATGCTATAAAAGGACTAATAATATAACAAACTAACAACGGTAACGTGTTTATTGTGCTTTGTTGTTGTCTTCTTGTCAGGGTGCAGCCTCTATCTCTTGCTTGGGCGGGCTTACACGACATCAAAAGCCTTTGGGCTTTATTTCAAGAATCCATCGTCAAGTTTCAGCTTGACTACCCCATATTCTATTTGGGAACATCAAAATTTTCCCCTCAACAATCATTAATTTAACACAAATCTTTTCATGTTATTGCAACATTACTTCATGTTATTACTTTAAATATTTGGGATATTCTATATAAGTTTTTCACATAACAGCTTAAAACATTATCTGTGCATCACGCGGGACCATGTTTAGTATATATAGATGTTAAAACCGACAAAAATGAATATATAAAGTCAATAATCTATTTATATATTTTTTTGTAAAAAAAAAAAAAAGAATAAATAATATATAATAATTATGTGGTGAATGACGTGGCAATAAGATGGCGCAACAGGAGCTCAACAGCAATAAATGCCACGTTTCAGCTTTTAGTAATACATAAACAAGTTTGCATGTTTTCTTTAGTCAATTATAATAAGCAGCCCAAAAACCCACAAAGGAGTTAGCTCTATTGAAATTTCAACCCCAAAAATAATGTTAACTGTGTATAGCTTTATCATGTCTTAATGCATTGAATTATCAAAACTATGTGATACAATATGAATGGAATTCAAGAGTTGCCTCAAGTCATTGTATGATGCCAAAAGATTGCATTTTATGAGACTTCAGATGGATGTGGTCAGAGTACTATTGCAAGTTAGGGATTGACCATTATGATTATAACTAAAGTCCATTCACCTTTTTCCTAATTCAAGAAATGAATTGCAACTAAATCTTCAATTAGAATTGCTTAATATTTCAGTGAGATTCACTAATCAAGAACATGCTACATTACTACAATTTTCCATTGACATAGCATTTTATCATTGGCTCCTTAAAAAGGAAGCAAAACCTTTTCTTAGAAGTTGAATAGGGTCAACACTAACTGCCGTTAAGCAAAAACAGAAAAAATAATGAGTTGGAATTAGGAAAGTACTAACTGCATATGTGGCTTGTGATCTATTTTCAATGTTTAAGATCATTAAGCTCCACCACAAGCAATTTATCTATGTAGAAACAAAAGAAAAAAAATCAAATGAGAATAAAAAATGAAAATACTTATTAGAAGCCTTTTGTCGAACACCTAGTAGATATAGTCATTTGTTCGTACTGACATAATTCTTATCAAAAACTAAACTTTGCACAATAAATGGAAAAAAAAAAATGAAGAAGAAGAGAAAAAGCATTCAAATATAACACAGAAACATTGAACAAATTTGAGACCAACATATTAGTGCTCATCATTTGCTTAGTTTTTTTTTTCTTTTTTTTTCCCAACAAACAAAATTGAGGCCTAATGTTCTCTAATACCTAGCTCAAATTTGTGAGTAATTATAAATTGTTTTAATCTATACTACTATTTAAGGAGCTTCCCTTATTTGGACCGGATTTTTTATTGTTCCAAAATACCCCTACACTCATAGCTTCAAGTAGAGACAAAATTAAAGGATGGTCTGCAGGGACGGAACTAGGATTCGATGTTGAGGGGGGCCAAAGTATAAACCAAAAAAAGTTTACGAAAATCAAAACTAACATTTATTTAAATGTTTGTTGAATTTCATCACCTTCATTAATGTATTGATGGAAAATTCAAAAATACAATAACAAAAACGTATTAACCCAAAATAGAGTTTTAAAAAAATAATGACTAATTCAGCAACCTAAAGTAGAGTTGCAAGAAAAAATAAAAGGGGAGAGAGAGAGAGAGAACAATCACTCTTTTAGGAGAAAATTTGAGAAACATTTGAGAAGTCATGTTTTATGTTGGCTTTATTCAATGACAAAATTTTATTTGTAATGCATTTTATTAGTGATTTATTGTGTTTTGGTTTTTCATGTAAATTGGAGTAGTGTACTTAAACCTTTCCTTGAAGAATGAAAGCTACATCAACCAGAGGTCTTGCGGCCTGAGGTGACCATCTCACGACCTAAGTTGCCCATGAAGTCCACATGGCAAGTGCTTTGTCTGAGAGTGCAATCGTTCACCTGGTGACCATCTCGCGACCTTAAGGGGGCAAACAAGTCGCGAGTTTCGCGATCTCTGTACTCTGCAATTACACCTACCACTGCCAATTTGTTAGCACACACACACACACATTGTTGTGAAATTTTAAAATACTCGCAAGTGTACGAACCGTACCGAAGTATAGTTGGACAAGAACGAGGTCGAACCCACAGAGACTTGTACGAATGTAGGAAAATTAATTAAACCTCAACCAAATTAATCCTAATCTAGTTTAAATAAAAATTGGTTGGTTACAATAATATAAACTAAGCAATTAATAAAATTAAGCAAATAGTTAAACTAAGAAAAATATATAAAGTAATAAAAAGATGTAAACAATCAAGAGAAAGGAATTAAGGTTTTGGAATCCGCCTTGTAAGTCATATTAGCATATATTTATGATCATTAATTTTTCCCAACTCACTACATGATAATCTAGAAATCAATCTTGTTATCATGGAAAATATCATCATTTAAACCCTTATTTTAAAAATCAAAAGCATGTTCTTCTACGCTTCTTAAGTATAAAATCAAATCATAAATTGTATCCATAGTCAAACAAATCACAAGATATATCCGATTTTATAATCAAGAATTAATAAACCAAGCATTCAATTAATTAAGACAAATCCTAAATCATGAGAAAAACATGATTGAACTCATATCTAGAATCTCATCTTAGTCAATTGATATGAAGCAAGAACAATTTAAATCATTAAAGAACAATTATTGTGAGAAAAATCAAATCACATAAATATTACTAATAATCCTTAACAAGGTTTCATCCTCAACCCTAATTATAAATTTAGCTACTCATAGTATTTAAAAGAAAACATAAAAATAAAATACTAATCATTAAACTAAATAAATAGAATAGAGAAAGAAATAGTCACAGTGCTAGAGAAAAGCCATAGACAAAAAGAACACGTTCTGCTCCTACGCACCAGTCCTAGCCGCAGCCTCTATATGTTCAGTCCTCAGCCCTACCACTCCTCTACGAATTTTGCCCTAAAGAGCCCTTAAATAGATCAAGGAATCCTATTACAAGTTGAATTCTCGTTTGGAGAAAATCCCAGATTTTTAGGCTTCACTTAACCGACTATTTTGGCCCATTTAACGTCAGAATTTGGACTTTTGGTAAACTACAAAGTTGTAGCCCTTTAAGTTAACGTTCCAACCCAACTTGAATCATCTCAATTGGACATCTGAGCCGAAAGTTATGCCAAAAATACTAACTGATGTGCAGTCTGGAATCCTAATCCGAATTGGACTTGGATTTGGTGCAAATTTCCTTTGATTCCTTACTCCAATTGGACTTAAATTTCATTGGGTTGGTCTTTTCTTGAATTCATGCATTGCTGGATGTAAGTTGGCTTGATTCAATTGGCCTAGCCCACTTTGCATGTAAAACCCTTGTTACCTACAACACAAAGATATTATATAATTAGTCACAAAATAACATAAAAGTAAGGCTAAATATGTAGATATGTGAGTACTTTATTGTATATATTTCATGCACATCACACATACACAACTGTGAGGCATGGCAAGGGGCTTCAGATAAGTATTGACCAAACCCTAGAAACCCTAAGGGTGCCAATAGTGTGAAGCCATTCCTTTGTATGAAAAGAGAGAGCTTTTTCCCTAGAGAAAAACCAATTTTTCATCTCCCTTTTCCATCTCTTTCATTCCATTGATAGAGATTCTGTAAACACATTCCTCATCCACAAACACACACCTGTGAGTGAGTCAATAGCTAAGGAAACATGAGAAGCCACAACCTAAATCCAATCTTCATTAGTGGTGATTCCATTGGAGCTTCAATAGAGGGTCTCCAGTAAGTCAAGAAGAGAAAGGGCTTGATGAATTCGGTTGCTAGTTGGAGTTTAGAGAGCTTGTGTATATGTGGGAGCTTGGGCTTGGAGGGTTCACTGTGTCCTTATGTACTGCAACTATCTTGATAAATATTTTTGATAAATATTAGGTATTCAATATCATGAGCTTTATGAGTTGACCCTTTCCTTTTTCTTTATATGCCAAATCATATATAAAAGTTCTTAAAGATTGAAATCATGAAGCCTGCACTGTTTATTTGGTCTATCAGATATGGCTCTGTTTTTTTGGTTTTCAGCTTCTTATGCAGAGTAATATTGAGTACACACAAGGCACAAGCAATTCACAACAATGCAATAAAAAGTGATGTTTCATTGTTAAAGTCTCAGATTACAGAGAGAATTACACCAAAACACAAACATTTTCCAACTAATACATACCAACACAAATTCAGGCCAACACATACCAACGCAAAAATTCTGTCAACACCTACCAAAATACCCCAAAATTATGGCCTTTTCACACTAATACCTACACACCTAATGACCCATTTTGCCCCCACCTATTTGGCCAACCAAAAGAAGCATCAAGCAGAGTAACATCCCACTTATCAGCAGAGACAGCCCCAGGCAGATGACCAGCCTCTTCTCTCTCTTCCTATAGCCTGCAATGTCAGCTTCAAGGGTTAAAATCCATTGCCTTTGCTCCGGAATCAGCACCTTGCCACGCTCGCAGATTTCATCATCACACCATTGAAAAAATTTACACTTGCGTCCAACCTGACACCCAGGAGCCAGATAAAACCCATTATATATTCAACCAAAATCATGGAAAACAACAACAAATAGTATTACCAAAATTTGGTCACAGCCAATCCAACACTTGTATTAGCAAAATACTAAAATCCTTGAAACTAAAAAAGACCCACTAAAGAAAATAGCTATAAAATAAGAACCCAATAACAGAATCCAACCCAGCCAATCCCTTTTTATTTTCCATTTTTGATTAGTCAACTCCTAATCATATTTATGCTACATATGTAAATTTTTACTTGAATCCCTTATTAAAGTATTGGATCTCACAAATCATGCAGAACCAAAATTTCCTACGACATTTCATTTAAAAAACAAAAAAGCTTCCTAAAACATTCAAAGAGTATTAGACTCAATTGCTTTAAATTTTTTAAAGTTTAATCAGCTGAGATAAAAATTGAACAGATTTTTTAGTATTTTGCTTACCACTTATAATGAGTTAAAGAAAACCCCTTTTTATGCTAAAAGAAAACCCCTTATAACTTAACAGAATCTCACTCTGTTTTTTTCCCCACCCAAAAAATCAATAGAAATTTAACAACCAAAACCGGTTTCTTACTAACTTACCCAATAATTTGGACACCTGTAGAACCTTCTTCCAGGGTTGTCAGATGTCCACAAAACAACCAAAACCGGTTTTTGAGAGCAAAAGCATTGCATTGGGCCTCTTTTCCTCAAGCTTTCACTTGATGACATCGAGCTTGATTCCATAAGAGCAGTTGTGAGCGAGGAGCTGAGCTGAGTTCGTGGCGAGGCGAGGAGATGAGTTTGACGAGCTGAGTTGGGATTTCTAATAAATTTGAGGGTTTTAATTTCTGAGTTTGAGGAGCTGAGCTGATTATATTGTTTATGAAGTCACGTGAGGGGCACGTGATCTCTTACAGGCAAGAATGGGACTAACTGCAGGGTGGGAAAGCCACATGGCTTAATGGACAATATTTTAATGTTTTTAACTTATGTCGTTTGCCAGTTGTGCGAACTCCGTCTTTGATGTAACGACAGGGACAAAAATGAGACGCATTTTTCAGGATAGAGACTAAAATCAGTGAAAAAAAAAAGTTAGGAACCAAAGTGAGAATCGTGTGAAAATGTAGGAACGAAAAAGGGTTTTATCCCAAAAAAAAAGGGTTCACCTTCGTCCATAAAAAAGTTTTACCTTAAGGAAGAAATTCTAACCTTAATTCCTTTTTCTTTTTCAGATTCACAACTTCAGTACTGGTGCTTCAACTGTAGTCTTGTTCGAAGGAGAGTATCAAATCTCACTATTAGATGAGTAAAATAGAACACTAAACACCTAATCCAACAGCGAGCACTTGAGTTGAATACTATTGTCAGAGTACTGGCAGCAATTCCCAAAGACTGCCCAAGACCAAGAGCAAGGGATTTTGAGACACCAAGCATACTAACAGCCATAGTCAAATTATTGCAGATTTTAGTTGGTTAACTTAGAATGGTGTCTCCATTACATGGGTAGCAACAAATTATATGGTTTCTCCATTATTTGAAGGTGAGCCTGTAACGTCCCAGTCAGTCAGACCCAAAAAAAAAAAAAAAAAAGTCAAATTTTTAATAGGTCTCACGTACCTCTCCCAACCACCCCACCTACCCACCATTCTCCACCACTCATTTCACACTATCCCTTTTCTCTCTTTTGGCCGGTCAACAAGGGTCCTCTACTCCTGTTTTCTTTTTCATCTTCTCACAAATACAAACACTCATCTCACACTCCCTCACACTCTCCCACCGATACCTCCATGCCACTATCTCCACCATCATTTTTCCAGCAATGTCACCGGAAAATCCTTAGGAATCTCTAAGCATCTTCATCTTTTATTTGAGGTAAAAATTTATAATCTTTTTGGTAGGTTTATATACTTTTGATTGAGGTTTTTTTTTTTAATCTAAGCTTTAATAATGATACCCATGTGATTTATGAGTATTGGAAGTAATATTTATGTGTTTATGTATATGGGTTTTGTTTTGGTGGACATATTTGGTGAATGATTGTGGATTTTGTGCAAAGGTAGCCATTTGAGGTTTACCCATGGTAAGGATTTGGGGGTTTTGAACATGTGATGGTTGGTAAATCCAATTTTTTCATTGCTATTGGGTTTATTTGGAGTTAGTTGAAGTTCTAAATTTCTTGTCTTGGAGAATATTTTGATTTTGCTTTCATGGGTCTCTTATTGATGTAGTGTAATTTTTATGAAAGCTAGTCATAATGTTGGAGATGATATTAAATGGGTTAACTTTATAAATTGGAGTTTATGCCCTATGAATCAATTTGTTGAGAAACTTTGGAAGTGGAATATATTATTATTGATAAGGTTAAATACTAGGCTTGCTTAATTAAGTGCTTATTTGGCAATTCCTAAATTGTAGTTAGATACAATTTTAAGCTTTATGCTTATTGTGTTAGGTTTGCTTGATATTGTTGAGGTTCTAGCTAATCTCCTTTGGAGCTTGGAGAATTAGGTTTTTTGCAAGTTGTTAGGTATGTAGCTTTTTAATGAGATTTTGAAAAATAACCATGTTGTATAAATGTTGTTCTTGGGTTAGACACGCCTTTGGAAACTACTTATGGAAACTATATTTTCCTAAAAACTATTTTGTCATAACCTTAATATATATTTATATATATATATATGATTATATATATGAAAATGCATCATATTTGATATTGCATTTGGGGAAATGCATAAATTGTTGATATGGAAAAATAAGCATCTTTTATTTAATCTTTGATAGGGAAATCATGGATTTTATGGTATATTAAAAAATTTAAAGATGCTTATCTTGTCTTGTTATGAGGGAAATTGATAGAAAATCTTTTTGACTAGAATGAAGTTGAAAACCTTACAAACTTTGTAGAAGTTAGATTATTTAAGGTTTTTTGGAAACTACCTAGATATGAACTATGTGTTTCAAAGTAATGTAACTTGTGAGCTTATGTGGTTTTAACACCATGCTATGTGTGATTTCCCGGTGATTACCCGATTTGATTTTCGTAGTCTTTGTGACAATGGAATCAAATCCAAGTTAGTGCCCTTTTACTTTGGATGACGCATTCTTCCCTGCTGCCCATGGGGGAAAGAAGTTCCTTGATTGTGTGTGGGTGAGGCTGCTACCCATGGGGCCAAGAGACTACATGCAAGAGAGGTCCTATTTGACACACTCTCTCTACTGCCCATGGGGGAGAGAAAAACCTTGAGGGTATGGGTGAGGCCGCTGTCCATGGGGCCAAGAGTCTGCATACCAGAGAGGACAATATCATGCCAGTTGTGAATGGGTGGATCTCCTAACTGGTCTATGTGGTAATGTGGTACATTTGTGATAAATTTCCGTATGTTGGATTTTATGGCTTTGGAATTATATTATTAGTGCTCACAGATTATAATTGAGATTATAATTGAGTATCAAGAAGAAATTGACATGGTTGTGGTACAATGCCATCAATATGATCAAATAGTGAATAAGCTTCACGAATGGTGACAAGTTGATGCCTCCATGGTATATAATTTGTGTAGTCTAACTTGATTGACATCAAGTTTGACATGTTAAGAGAGTAGTAATGGAGATAGCAATGGTGGAGTGTGAGCTCTGGAAGGTGAGCTAGTGCTAGATGTGGAAGCAGTAGTGGAAGCTGTGGAAGCCATGGAAAGTGGCTCTGATACCATGAAAGAAAGGGTGAAAAGCTTGAAAGAAAGAAATGGAAGTTGAGAGAAAAACTGTAATGGAGAATTCTAGAAACTATATTCAAGATGCTCAAATGAAAAATTACGTGGAACTCTATTTATAGAGCCCCTATAATTGAACAATTGATATTTAACTATAACAAACCATCCTAATCTCATAACAAACTATCCTAATATGCCGGAATAAATATCTGGTTTGCTACAGAAAATATCTAGAAGAGACTAGAAGAAACAAAGATCACAATGAGATCATAATGACTTCAACAACGGAAGAAGATCAAGCCTAAAGCATTAAATCAAAACGTCGTCGTGTCAGTAAATGAGAATCGGTGTCGTCTTGAGTCATAAAGAGCAAGATCTTCACTTAACCAAACGATGCCGTTTATTTATGAAGGAAACGACACCGTTTGGTAAGGTACCGTTACCTAGCCGTTGCAATACAATTTGGTAAATCTGGCAATTGATGTCTTCCTCTTCCAAAAACTCAATGAGGTAACTTCAAATAACGTTTCCATTTGAAATCATTACTACAAAAGTTGAGATTGAATCCTTTTGACTATTCGCGAAGCTAGGTTTTTAATCAATCTCTTAGCAAGTCTATAGCAGCAACGACAAAAAATCACATGCGACGTGACAACACTGGTGGTACGGTGCTTTGTGAAGAATGTTGATCGAAAACACTTTGAACGGAGTCAATCTTTTCATTAATGTGGATATAGAGTTTTGGGACGTGAGTCCAAAGATACAGTTGGAAGGAAAGAAAGGATGTGGATGAAAAGACATTCTGGTAGATCACTGATCCTGTCGTCATTTTCCGAAGAAAGTTTCTGCGTTTTGATTTTGATTTTGCCATCTAGAGAGGATGTGGTTTTGTTAAGATTTTGGAGAAAGATTTAACGAACAAAAATATTCCCAGTTTTATATGTAGCCCAAAGGCTACAAACCACTTTTCTAAAGTCCCAACTTATTTTAAGATTCAGATTTTCTAGAGCTTGGAGGATACCTTACAAGATAGAGTTTTTTAAAATTCCCACCCTTCTTTTAAAAATAAATGGCTAAGATCTTGTCACATCATCATTCTACTAATCCATTTTAAATCAATCTTTCAAAAGACAAAAAAAAAAAAAAAAAAAAAAAAATACTCCTATCCACGTTAGAATGCAAAACAACTTGTAACTCTAACCACATCTCCAGATTCCCAAACCAAACGCGACTTTAAAGTTTGTATCATTAACACAACTTATTGCTCTATATTATATCCCATGCTATCACTATGTATCTCATTAGATGCACTACATATTGTCTAATAATCACTGTGTCTTGTTGAAATATGAAATTTTCAACAACAAAAAAAATGGTTACTTAAAAAATGTCCAAGCCAAAATTTATCAAAGATTATAAATTTTGGACAAATTTGTAGGATAAAAAAATACCCTCCACAATTAAAAAAGTTAATTATAAAAACAAATAGTGCAAACAAAAATATAAGGATAATATATATATATATATATATATATAAAGAAAGAAGAAAAAGGAGAGAGCAAGTGAAGAGGAGGAGCATGCAATATCAGTAATAGGTTTGTATATGGGATTTTATCGGTCCATTTCTTCTCTAAATCTCTCTCTCTCCCTCTTCCTCAATATTGACTTTTTGTTTGATAAAACAAATAGGGTTAGATTTCATGAGAAGTTCCTAACTCCATATATGATACTTAGAGTACAAGAACTTGACTCACAGATCCTATTTAATGATTACCAAATAAAGATTCCTTTAAGCTTTTGTCCAATGTTTTCTTAATTGGAGTCCTTGACTCTACCAAATGAAATATATCGATAAAGTTCTTGACTCCACCTTGTGAAATACATCAATGGAGTCATTGACTCCACCTTATGAATTAATTCAATGGAGTCCCTAACTCCACTAATTTAAATTTTAGAGTCTTTAACTCTACCAAATTTTAATGGAGTCCTTGACTCCACCATCATGAATTAGTTCAATGGAGTCCTAGACTCCACCAATTTAAATTTTGGAGTCTTTGACTCTACAAAATTTTAATGTTAGAATCCTTGATTACATAAATCGTAGAGTCTTTGATTCTACCAAATTTTGATGTTAGAATCCTTGATTCTACAAATCAAATAAACAAATAAAGTCTATGGCAAATCCTTAATTCTACTATTATATGGAGTCCCTGACTCTACTAATTTAAAATTTGGAATCTTTGACTCTCCACCATTTAAACAAGTTAATGGAATCTTTGACTCCACCATTATATATTATTCTTAGTAATTCCACCAATTAAACATTTTTGAATTATTGATTCTACCAATTTAAAATAATACAGTTCAATGGAGTCCTTGACTCCCAAAATTATTTCAAATAAGGTGGGGGTTTTAATTCCTTCAAATTCCAATATAACTAATTCTTTGGGATTCCTAATTCCTTAATCAAAATTGGAGTTTCCAATTCCTAAAATAAATTGACCATAAAATTGATGTGAGAAAATTTTCCGGTTCCCAATTTCTAAAACATGTTCATAAAAATAAAATTGCTTCGAAAGAGTTTTCTTTCCCTTAATTAAATTTGGGAACTTCAATCAAAATATCTTTGCCTTTTAAAATTCCAACAAAGAAGCAGATGACAAAAGGGGAAATTTGTGTGAACATTCAATTTCTCAAAAAGAAAATCCTTGGTTCAAAATCCATAAAAATATGGATCCTTGACTTATCTTTGAGATTAAAATAAATTATCTCACCCAAAACAAAATTAAATGAATACTTAATTAAATACCAAGTATTTGACTTAAATGTCCATTATTTAAATTGGATAAAATCATATTTAAAGATTTTAAATCTAAAACCTCAATTTAAGAACTACGAATTGGCTTATCCCCGCTAAGGGTACGTAGGCAACCTAAATAAGTTATTAGGTGCAGTCACAAATAAATAAAACCACATATCCCAACAAACATAAATATAAATAAACTTATGTACAAAGGCAACATGGTTGGAATCAAATGGTCTTCCCTTTGTAAGGTTGAATTTATTCAATCATGTATTGGCTTTATTCCGTGCCAAATTTTCTTGTAATTTCAGCAATTAGATACCCTGTATTTAGGTGGGAATAATGTAAGGGTTATGTGTGAGAGAGGGTGAAGAAATTCAAGTGAGTGAGCAATTAGAGGATTCTCATGAGTGACTCACGACTGGCAACTCGCCAAAATGCCACACGTGTGAAGCATGTAGGAAGCTGAATAGTCACGACAACTGGAGCAATATAGGACAAAATGTACAGTCTAGCCTGGCAGTTAATTATCACCCGACTCATCCCAGTCGCGAGAGTGAGTCGCCACAATGTCCTGTTTTGCAGAAAAATGACTTTTCACATTCCTCACGTATCCTACTATAAATACCCTTATACCCACGAAATGTAAAGAGTTTCTAGAGAGAATTTTGAAAGAGAAACCCTAGAGAAAACTAAGATTGACTCATCCATAATTTTAGACTTTTGATTCTCCAAATTTCTCTACTCTCACCCTCTCCATTGACATACCCTTGAGAGGTTTATTAGTCAAATCCTTATCTCACCATACCCATATCAGTGAGGATGTATTTTGGTACTTGGAAAGCAATTCAAAGATGACCAATTCACTTGGTTGATGCAATGGGCTTATAGCGGGATCCGGAAAGCTAAAGAAGACACGGTTAGGCTTAACCTTGTTGGAGTAAGAAACTTGAAGATCTTAGGTGCATTAGGTAGATTAGGCTTGGAGAGTCTATTACTATTCGTGTATCCCAACTTTATTCTTTAATGGATCATTTCACCATTTGGAGGGTAGTGGAGAGGTTTTTCACCGAGTTCTTTGGTTTCCTCTTCAATAACATGACGTGCCGGTGTTATTTTTGTGTTTGCATCTCTCTAATCACTCTCTACCTTTAATTGCTACTGTGTTATTTATGGTGTAGAGTTGTTTATTTGTTTGGTTTTTTGCTTGTACCTATTTTTTCGCACATCTATTGTTTGAGTATAAGCTTGTGTTGGTTTAATTTGAAATTGAGGTTCTAAACATTCATTACTGTTTTACACACTAATTGAACTTTCACCCTTAAAACAAGGGATTGTAATTAAGAAATATGTTATCTTGAATGGGCACTACTCACATCAATAAAACTTATATCTCTGAAGGCTTATGGGTGAAATTATGTTTGATGAATTTCACTGCATAACAATTTTTGATAAACATAATTTAACAATTTTTGTTAAACTTAAGGTAGCAATTTTCGTCAACATGTCTCAAAAAAATCTAGTCTTAATTCTAGTATTAAAAAATATATTTTAACATCTTATTATAGTTTTTAGCATTAATAAATATCCGACGTTAATTTTAGTATTAATAAATATCTTATTACCATGTTTTGATTAATTTTCCTACGTTTATACAAGTCCTTATAGGGCTTGACCTCGTTCTTACCAAACTATACTTGGTATGGTTCGTGCACTTGTGAGTACTTTAAAATTTCACAACACTTAAAAAATCAAACATTAAAAATTATTGTTTTAATCTTGGGGTGTGAAGTAGCCAGTATGCCCTTAGATAATGTTAAATGTGGGTTACAAAATAGGGCGTCTGCGTTGTGCAATTACGTGGAGAGTAAAAAAATGTACAATTATGTAAAATAAATGTTCCAACATAAACACTATTAGAAACACAAGAAAAATAATAATATGAAAATAACAATAAATATAAACATAAACATAAAGAAATATAATAATAAAATACTTAATAAGAAAACTAGGATGTAGCACTATGATTTTATTAATTATTTTAATGTCAAATAAAATACTAGAAAATAATTATATAAATAACTTAATAAAAAAAAATTTGAGTGGCTAATAAATTATATTATAAAAATGAATATATTTAAGCACATTTGCTATTAAATCTATATATATATATATATATATTATCCACAATTAATCATTTGTAAATGAATCATCTAACATTTGGATAATTAGAATTTTAAAATAAATTCGCAATATTTGGTCTAATGGCAAGGGCTAGGAACTTGAAAGTGGTACACATGGCAAATATCAAGAAGACCATGAAAACCTTATTCCTAAGAGGAAAACCACTTATAAACAAAAAAACAAAAACAAAAACAAAATGACACATAAAGATGTACTGAAAAGAGACAATATTGCAAATTATAATGTTATTAGTTATTGTGAATCTTGTGTGTTACATTTTTTTTTTTTTTTTTTTTTTTGAGAAACTTGTATGTATTACATGATAACATTGAGATCCCAGTTTTACATAAAATCTCAAAACTATGCCATGAACATTGGCTACTATGTTTTCATTTGCTAAAACTGCAATTAGGAGACTGATGGCAGGTTGGTAACCCATTGTCATGATTACTGCAACCCCCACCAATAATGCGCCCCACATATCTCCAAACTAATCACGATGTCATCTTAACTATTCCAACAATTTTTTGCATGACCACTACGGTTTTGTTGGTTCACAATAGTGACTTTTTTCGAGTCTTGTAAATGGTGATCTAAGACCTAGAAAGTCGTAACTCACACTAGTAAGTCTTGAATTCCATATTCAGGATTGTCAGTAATTTCATATTCTAACTAGGAAGAGATAGATTCACAACTCCTTCCATGAATATGAAAGCATTGGAGGCAGCTAATGTATTTTTCCTACCAAAACAGTCCAACGACACTGCCCCAGTGGACAAAATAATGATTCCTAATTCCTTATTTGAGTAATATATAATACCTACAAAATGTAAAAACAATTAGAAATTCAAATTTATTTTTTGTTTCTGCCCTCCCATGCACACACACACACACACACACACCCCCCCCCCCCCCCCCCCCCAAAAAAAAAAAAGAAGAAGAAGAAAAGAAAGAGAAGAATATAATAGACTTTACCAGGAAATAGTCCAAATGGAAAGCCACCAAAGCTTATAGTGAAGGCAATCCAGATGATACCAAGGCCCAAAAGATTCCCCCGTAAGACAAAAGGTATGAAAATTATGATTTTTTTTTCTCACCAATTGATTTAGCAGAAAAACATTGTCATTATTCTCTAGTAAGCTCAAAATTATGCTACTTATTACTTTAATTGTGTCTAATGAGCCTGCCAATGACAAGACTAGAGCTTTGAATTAATTATGATAACTATATTCGAAACCTAGGAAAAATTTGAATACGTTTCTTTTATACAATTGGATGATGTTGTAGGGATGAAATATGTGAAGAGCAAAAAATATATAATCAGGCCAAATATTTGTGCAAACATAAACACTATTACAAAAAAGAAATTATAAACTTTATGATGAACGTATATATAAACATAAATATAACAATAAACGAAAATAAATATATAATTCTAATATTGAATGAGAAAACTAGGCCAACAACATATGCATTACTGTGATTTTATTAATCTTCTTAATCTGGAACAATATAGTTTTTGTTTATTGTCAATTGTGTTAGGAATAGTATACTAGAAAAGAATCATGTGAAAAATTAATAAATTAAGCGATAACAATTTATATTTATAAATATAAATATATATATGAGATATGGGTTCAAGTTACACCTTTTTTAGACCATTGATTTGTATTAGATCCAAGGGTGAAAAAATACTCATATTCTTATCATTTATGTTCTCTAGAAATTAATAATTTAAGTCATTAAAAAATAAAACAGCATTAATTCTCCACTTTCCATGTCATCATCTTCTTCCTCTCTCCCTAGAGTTAAGCTTTATATTCCCCATGATATGGGATCTCTCTTTTGGTCAATCTTGATAGAGATGTATGGTTCTCTAAAAGTTTGAATTACCTTAAAAAGTCAAAATCTATTTCATTAGAAGCACTCAAATACTTAAATCCATAGCACTCAAAATCCTCTAGCTGGCCCTTTGTTAGAACACTCCCAGATTCAACTTAATATTACTTTTGTTCTATATTTTAGAAATCACTACATGTTGGTCTTTTGAATTTGGCAAAAATTAATAAAAAAATTATCAATATGTCTTCTTCTTAGGGTTCAAGTTTAAGAATAGACAAAAGCTAACAATTAAACTTTAATTTAATTTGGGGTATGATGAATCCATTTGTGAACGGGGAGAGAGAGAGAGAGAAAGAGAGAGAGACTTGTATAAAATAGAGAGATTTGGGGTCTAATGAATCCATTTGGAGAATTAATGATTTTTTTTCCATTTAATAAGAAGAGTTAGTGCCTTAAATTACTAATTTTGAGAGAACATTAATGATAATATTATGAGTTTTTTTTCACCCTTAGATCTAATACAAATCAATGGCCCAAAAAATGTGTAACTCTTATAGAGTTATTTAATTGTTTGAACATAAGTCATCCAGCATGGTGTATGATTACAATTTTAAAATTAATTTGAAATGGTTCGTTTAACATCTTTTTGTGACTATAAACAAGTATCGCATATACACTATAAAAAATAAAACTATTTAATTCCTAAAAACACCACCTAAAAAATATATCCCTCATTTTTTGTTCAATTACTCTTAAAAAATTAACCCTAATTTTTTATTTTTTTTTCTTAAATCTATTCAAGCAAAATATAAAACAAAACAAAAACTATAAAAAAAACAAAAACAAAAACAAAAAAAACAAAGGAGCACCAATGATACTATAATACTCCGATTTATTTTATTTTATGATCATCACTGTCATCGTCATTATTATTATAAAGTTAAGGTACTATATTTATGTGCCCAATAAGATGAGAGTAGACAATTTTGTGGTGCTACAAAATATGTGAGAAAATTAAAGTTTTAGTACATACAATTTAGTGCGGCAGTTAAGATAATAAATAAATAAATAAATAAAAGAGGAAGATGTAACGTGGAGTGTTACTTTGTGGGATTGTTCATATAAAAATTTTGGTCTCCTTCTCAATTGAGGAAAAGGATTAGAGAATTAAAACCTATTTGGATTAGTTTAAGAGTTATTGAGATCCTTTGGAATTCCGACTTATCTAAACAAATAAATCTTAATTTGAGGTTATTACATTTTTCTTTTATATATAATTGATGGGCCATAAGTACTTTTTGCTAGTAACTCCAGCCCACTACCCCACCAAGCCCACATCTCCAATGTGTTAAATACAAGGTAAAGGAAGAGATAAATTAGGGTTTTAATAGGAAGGATTTCATCACTAAGGAAGCTAAGAGGTGTATTTTTCCTTGGAGTTTAGAAGAAATACAATTAAAGAGGCAACCAATTGTTCAAGGTATGATTTCTCATTGTTAGAGACAAATAATTAAAAGGGTTTGCATGATTATTCCATATGAACGCGTGAATAGGTGATAAGCCTTTAGTAGTTTTGTTCCTAGAGTTAACACAACTTTGGAGTAGTGCTGAATTCTTGACCCTTATTGTAATCTATAATATTGTTTCAAGTTTCAAAAATTTTAGTCAATACATGCTATAGTTTGCTAAGTCCTATGAGTAGATATTTTCTATGGATGCTATATATATATATATATATATATATTTGGATCTTATAGAGTATTTCAAGGTGGCCTAGAATATCAGTTGTGGTTATAGAAATTTGTTTGAACTCTAGTGGTACAGATTAGTTTTGGGAAAATATTGTTGCGGTGGGACTTTGATAAGGAATATTAAATTGCTTAATTCAATGGTATATACGAAAATAGTTTTCATACCAGATTTTTTGTAGGACAGTAGGAAAGAAAAGGTTTCTAACAATTAGATTTCATGCTTACTTATTAAAGCATTCTTTTGTTTATAGCTTATGGAAGATTAAAGTGTTCAGCTATGTTCAGATATATTAGCCAGAGAGGTAAGTAATTATGCATAATATGCACAAGTTTGTTCATTAGGTTCTTAGAAGCCAAAGGTTTTTCAAAAGTTATGTTTTTAAGCTTACGTTTTCTAAAGTTTATCAAAATTATTTTTACATCATTGAAAGAGAAACTTTGACTTTTAAATAATGTTTTAAAGAGAAACTTTGAATTTTAAATAACGTTTTGAATGTCTGAATCTCATTTAGATGATTTTTAAACTAAAATGTTTCTGAAAAGAATTGAGTTTCAAGTAAGTTTTCTAAAAAGGTTCTTGTTCTTTAAATTTGTTTAAAACCAAGTGATTTCAAAGTCATATTCCTATTTTATAAATGGTATTAAAATGTTTCTTTTAGCAAATTGAGTTTTCAGACTTACTCAAGAATGATAAAAATACTTGTATAAACTCCTCAATTCCTCTTCATTCCCTAAGATAGTCAAGCATCCTTTGATTTATGTTTCAAGTCAATATTGTGATCTTTGATATGCCTCTGTATTTGGAATAATTGTTAATATTAAGAAAATTATTTTATTTCGTATAAACTTTACTTTTGTGACATGTGACTCAAAATAAGTGCTTTTAAAATTTATCAGTTATATTTGTAAGCCCGCTCATAGGATTGTATGTGAGAATAAGTGTTGATTCCTCACTAGCAAGGGTTAGATGTTGGTATCCACTCAGAGGATTGAATGTGAGAATATGTGATATGTGTATATGTGACACTATGCTCTGATAAATAATTTGTATGTGTTTTCGAATGATTTTAAGATTTGATTATATATGTATTAACTGGCTCATTATATGTTTTGGAAAACTATATTTGATATCATTTAGTGAATTTGTGAAATCAAAATACTCGTGCTTTACTTGACTCTATTATGTTATGTATTGTGTATAACTGCTTTCTAGATGTGTGGCTCACCCAATCAATTATTATTTTCATATTAAATTTTAATTAGGAAACCGAAACTTTGGATCTCTTTATAAGGTGTAAGGTAGAGCATGAGAGTTTTTAGGTGACGTCTATATAATTCTTGAAGCCTTAAAGAATTTTTTTTTTTTTTTTTCACTTAAGATTTTACAGTATTTGGAGATTAATTCTAAATTGTGGATTTTAGTTATTGTAAGAGATTTATTAAGAGCATTGTTTATTTGGAGTTTATTGAATTTTAAAAATTAATTATCTTTATTGAGTTATGTAAGATCAGCAAATTAGTCATACATCTAAATTCATGTTCCATGAATTTGGGTCGTGACAAATACCCATAAACCAAAAAAGCTAGAAATGGAAATGGTACCAAGATTTGTAGCTATCATGTACTATAGGCCCATTCCAAGACTAGAAAAAAATAAATAAATAAGCTATCAATGTTGCAACTCCCATCAATATGGAGCTAGCAAGAAAAGACTAAACTCGATTAACGAGTGAATCTTACTCCTTTCTTGTGGTTCACTAACATGAAAGTTGTAAAGCTGATAAAGGTCATTAGCAAGTGCAATTTGATGCATTTGGGGGCCTAAGGCGAAAACTAAATTGAAGCCTTTTATATATTTAAGTATGTCTTTTTAAAAAATATATTTAAATATTACTTAAACTTAATTTTTTTGTTTTTTTAGATGCAAAATTACTTATTAAATTTTTGCATTCTTGTTCTACTAACATTTTTTTTTTATTGGTAATATAGTATGACTAATCCACTTATATAAAAAATAAAAACCACCATCCACAAAACCAACAATGATATATTTACAATGTTCTTTTGTTTCTACAGTCTTTCCTTTGTTGATTTGTTGTGCCCAAATTTTCCTTTATCAGAATGGAATCCACATATATTTCACTACATTTGCCACTTCTTTATATCTCTACAATGTAAATTTAAATTGCAAATACAACGTAAACATATAAAGGCCCTTAAAAAAAGGGCTTTAAGTTGTCTAGTTTTTCAAGGAAAACGAAGTCGCTAATATGACCATGAAACTCAAAGTACTCAAGAGCTGGGGCGTTGATATCGACTACGTAATGAACATCAGAATCTTCTAGCTCATCACAATTATCAAAATCAACTTCGTGGTGAAATATACGGCAACGTTTGAGAGTAGGCACACAGATTTTATAAATGGAAATGGTAATATCTTAAAAAAAAAAAAAAAAAAAAAAAATCTCTGTCAAATGACAAAATTTCAAGAACAGAGAAACCAGAGAGAAGTCTAACAAAAGGGTCAGGTTCATAAAAAACTTGGTACAAATGAAGTTTCTTTAGGAATGGGAGTTGAAACGATGAAGGAGGATCAATCCTAAGTCAACTTAAATTCAGAAAAAACTAATGTATTGCAAGAGAAAACTCGATGAGGCAACTTCAAATAACGTTCCCTTTTGAAATCATTACTATACAAAATACAAGTTGATATTGAGTTCTTTTACTTGTAGCTAGGTTTTTAATCCATCTCTTAACAAATTTATTACAGTAACCACAAAAATCACATGTGAGGTGATAACACTGGTGGGACCACCAAGGAATAGTGTTGTTTTTTGAGAGATACTTTATAATATAACAATAATAATATGAAAGTTATATGAATAGGAAAGAAGATTTGAACCTTAGCAAGAGTACAAGCGATGCCACTAAATTAAAAGGCTTTTTATATGAGAGATATAACTTTTTATATTATTTTTTTACTGAAGTAATACTTTCAAGTTTCAATTAACATAAAAGGAAACATAACATATCAAGATAACAAAAGAGGTGAATCAACTCCATAAATTCCCAAAAAAAAAAAAAAAAAACAAGTATGAAATAAACAAAATTAGACGGGATTTGATCTGCAATCATTCATGAATCCTTTTAAAAATAAACAAAATTAGACGCATAAAATATACTCTCATGAATACATAATGAGAGTATAGCCATTTGTTGCAGAAACAACCACAGCTTTTATGACCCAATTTATATGATATAAGATTAGATATTAGATACTCTAGTGCTTTATGCAACTTATTTCAGGCAAAGAAACAAACTACTCTAACAAGTAACAAACAAGTATGAAATGGCAAAGCGTTGGATGCTAAAAAAGAAGCTTAAAGTTTTCCGACACTAGAGCTTCTTCTACAAGCAAATCCTTTTTCTTTGGCTGAATACAACCATTTCATTTACTGGTTGAACTATAACTCATCCATGCCAGAGTAATAATGACACAATACACTAGAAAGGTGCCTAGCTTCATGGTCATCCTTGCAAAGCTCGGTATATCTGCAGGAAAGAATTGGTTCATCAGCTTATGATGATTCAACATAACATGTTGCACAATAGTTTAATTTTCATCAAATTCTACAAGGCAGAAGATTTATGTGCATGTGGCCATTGCTTTGACAACTGGATTAATTAATTACATAAAATCCTGTCATTGCTTTTAGTCTTAACTAATAGGATTGTGACACGTCGACATTGGGACCAATCAAAATCAATTGTTCATAATCACATATGATCAAACTCCATTATGTGGATGGATCATGACCATTAAAATTTGATTTCATGATATTTTTTAATCCAATAATCCAATCAAAGCTTATGACACGATTTGTTGATCGTTATGACTTCAAGATTTATTTTATGTGAAGCCTTATGAAATCAAACTGCCAAAATTACAGTTTTGCCCTTGGGATGTGAAATAACCATTATACCTTTAGATAAGTTTAATGTGGACTGTAAAATTGGGTGTCTACGTGATGTAATTATGTGAAGAGAACAAAAATGTATAATTATGAAAAATAAAAGTTCCAACATAAACACTTTTACAAACACAAGAAAATATTAAAATGAAAATAAAAATAAACATAAACATTAACAAATTTATTAATAAAATACTTAATAAACACTTTTATATTAATAAAAATAAACATAAACATTAACAAATATATTAATAAACACTTTTATCATTCATATCAATGCGTCAAATAAAATATTCTTTTGTTTTTCATTGTATCTTGTATTGAGAATTGTATACTAGAAAATAATTATATAAATAACTTAATAAATTATGTTATAAAAATGAATAAATTTAAGCACACTTGCTCTTATATATATAAATATATATATATATATATATTATCCACAATTAATCCTTTGTACATGAATCATCTAGCATTTGCTTAATTATAATCATCTAGTAGATAATAACTATTAAACATAAACAAATATATTAACAAAATACTTAATGAGAAAACTAGGATGAATCACTATGATTTTATCTATCATCTCAATGTCAAATAATTTTTTTTTTCATTGTATCTTGTATGAGAATAGGATATATACTAGGAAAAAAATTATATAAATAACTTAATAAATTATGTTATAAAAATGAATAAATCTAAGTACATTTGCAATTAAAAATAGATATCATCTAAAATTAGTCATTTGTACATGTAAAAACACAATATTTGGCAACTCCTCCCATGAACAAGAATGTTAACGAACAATACCGTTTAAGATCATGATCTACCTGCCTTCTCCATAAATAGCTCAGCGATGTGGAACTCACAACTGCTCTACCAATGGCTGGTAATTACTTATGAATATATATATGATCAATTATTAGAGTAATACATAATCCCTATAAAAATGTAAAAACAATTAAAATTTCAAATTTATTATCCCCCCCCCCCCCCAAAAAAAAAAATTAGAGACAAAAGAATAGAACAGACTTTACTTGCAAACAGCCTTAATGGAAAGACACCAAAACTTGCAGTGAATGCAATCCAGATTATATTCATGCCCAAAAATTCCCCCAAGACAAATGATGTGTGAACATTATGATTTTTTTTCTCACCAATTGATTTAGCATAAAAATATTCACATTATTCTCTAATAAGCTCAAAATTATGCTACTTATTGCTTTAATTGTATCTCGTGAACCTGCCAAAGACAAGACTAGAGGTTTGCAATAAATTATGATAACTAATTCGAACCCTAGGAAACTTTTGAATTCAATTCTTTTATACAATTGAATGATGTTGTAGGTGACAAGTAGAAAATGTATATTCCTACCAAATATATGTGCAAACATAAACAATATTACGAACAAAATTACAAACTTTAACATAAACATAAACATAAAAATTTTAAAAACAAAAAAAAAAAAAAAACCAAATATATGCACCTAATATTGAATGTGAAAACTAGTCCAAAAAATTTTCTTTAATATAATTTTATCAATCATATTAATCTTAAATAAAATAGTTTGTGGTTATTGTTAATTGTGTTAGGAATAGTATACTAGAAAACAATAATTTGAAAACTTAATAAATTAAGTGATAACAAATATATATAAGTACCTTTTTCATTAAAAATAGAAATTATCTTTTTTTTTTTTTTTGAACATAAATCATCTAACATTAATTTGAAATGGTTCGTTTAACATCTTTTTGTGACAATATACAAGTATCACATACACTATAAAAAATAAAACTATTCAATTCCTAAAAATACCATATAAAAAATATCTCCAATGTAACTTTCTTAATTATTATAACTAAATTATAATGAAAGAAAAAAAAAACAAAAACAAAGAGATAATCCTTATTTTTTTTGTTCAATTACTCTTAAAAGATTAACCCTAATTTTTTATTATTTTTTCTCAAATCTATTCAAACAAAAAAACAAAGGATCACCAATGATACTCATAAAACAGAAAATCTAGAAATGAAAATGGTTCCAAGATTTGGAGCTATCATGTACTATAGACCCATTTCAAGACTAGGAACAAAAAACACACATGCAAAAAGAAACAAGCTATCTATGTTGTAACTCCCTTCAATATGGAGCTAGCCAAAAAGACCTAACACAATTTAAAGAGTGAATCTTACTCCTTTCTTGTGGTTCACTAACATGACAGTTATAGAAGGTAGAACTGATAAGGACCACTACCAGGGGAAGCTTAATGCATTTGGAGGCCTAAGGAAAAAAATTAAATTGAGGCATTTTATATATTTAGATATGACTTTTAAAAAATATATATTTAAATATTACTTAAACTTTATTCTCTGATTTTTTTTAGATGCAAAATTAATTATTAAATTTTTGCATTTTTGTTCTACTAACATTCATTTTTAATTGGTAATATAGTATGACTAATCCAAAACTAACTATGATATATTTATAATGTTCTTTTGTTTCTACAGTCTTTCCTTTGTTGACTTGTTGAACCCAAATTTTTCTTTAATAGAATGAAATCCACACATTTCACATTAATATATATATGTGTGTTTACATTGAACTTGCAATGTAGATTTACATTGTAGGCACATAAAAAAAAAGTGATAAATGTTGTTGGAAAGAAAGAAAGGATGTGGATGAGAAGACATTCTAGTAGATCCCTCATCCCATCGTTATTTTCCAGAGGAAGTTTCTGGCATTTTGATTTTGATTTTTCCTTCGAAAAGTCTCAATTGCATTGTTGTGAAGTGAAACCTTGACAGTGAAGGTTAGGGTTAATTTTCTATTCAGGAAAGGAAAAAAAGTTAGGGATTGCTAGAGTAAGAGAGATTGTTTTTTTTTTTTTTTTTTTTGACCAGGAGTAAGAGAGATTGTTAAGATTGGAGGAAGATGTATCAAGCGACAATGATTTATTCCCACATTTATAGGCAGCCCAAAGGCTACAATCCCAATTTTCTATAAGATTCAAATTTTCTAGAATTTCAAGAATACTTTACCATGCAAAGTTCTTTAAATTCCTACTCTTCTTTGAAAAAGATGAAAATACTACATTAGATTTTTTTTTTTCTTTATTTTCTTTTTATACAAGATAGAAATTATATTCTTACATAATTTAACTATCTAAATGTATGTGTATGTGAAGCTCCCTATTGGTGACTTGAATCCCGATCCTTACCCCCCACACTCTATAAAGACTTATACTAGGGAAATGACCATCACACCATAGGTGTGTGACTGTAAATTTTTTTAATATTATTTTATTATGAGAACTAGTAAAAATTTGACATATCAATAATTCAAGATCCTGCCATATCATCATTCCACTATTCCATCTTAACTCAATCTTTCAACCACAAAAAACTCACATCCATGTTAGAATATTAAACAACGTCTAGATCCCCTCCTCTTTTTCATTTTTTCTTTTTTTTAATTCATCAACGCAAAAGCACTCCTATATGAATCTAGATTCATCAAAGTTAATCTCTTCATCAAAAAAATAAAAAATAAATAAATCATTAATAGGAGTTTTTTTTTATTTGGTTTTGTGAAAGACTATTTAAGAATTTATTAGTGGATTGATGATGTTACAAAATGTTAATCATTTATTTTTAAAAGAAGGGTTTTTTTTTTTAAAAAAAAAAATATTTACTTAATAAGGGTCATCAAATAGCCCATGACCCATAGGCTGGCCCAGTAGCCCGCTAGCCCACCAGGCTAATGGGCAGCCCAACCCGATAATATTGAAACCCGTGGGCAGCCCAGTAGCCCAATGGGACAGGCTATGGGTTGGTTTCTTTACCCATGGGTGCCCGGTGGGCCGGCCTGTTAGCCCAGCCCAGTAGCCCGACCCGTTAGCCTGACTCATTGCCCAAAATTTATAACAAAATAATTTGGGGGTTGGGTGGGTGAGGGATTGAACTTTAGACATTATAAAAACTTTAAGACCACACACCTAACCACTAAATACTTGGAATGATTGTGATACAATATGCATAATAAATATATATTTTGGTATTAGTCTAGTAGCTTTGATTTTTAAAACAAAGTTACTAAGATGACTGTTGCCCTACCTCTGTGCCTCTAGAAAGAAAGTCATTCTTTCCTTTGATAAATTCCAATTCTTTCCTTACAAGTTACAATTATAGAAGAAATTCCTTTAAAAAAAAAAAAAAAAGCTTACCATTGGTTGGAAGAAATTCTTTCCTTAATGAGTTGATATTTGATTCTTCATATATTTCCTTTAAGAATTGATATTTTATTCTTCAAATATTTCTGTAGGGTCACGTTCCAGAACGAACCGAAATTGTAGTTGGGTCAGGACGTGGATGTGCCCATACAATATCATTTGTAGAGAGTGGGATCGAAAGGCTAAGTCATGTTCACCCGGTGGTGGTTTTGTTAAGCTTTTCATACATGGTTCAGGTGTATTCACCTTTGGAACCCCTCCCTCTCCTTCTGGGCTCCCCCTCATTTAGGTTACATATTTTTTCTTTTATACTAGCATGCGTTCAATTTCATTCGTCCACGTGTAGGGTCGACCTTTCCAAGACTGATACTTGTCCCATCAGTCCCAGACCTAAGTCATTGAGAGTTGTTGATAAAGTTAATGGATAAGGATCTGTTAGGCGCAGAGATATGCATGGGGAAGGTGGCAAAGGAAGCCTTTCTTAGATATTTTAGATTTCCCTTCAAGCACGTCCCTTTACCTTTCTGCCCTTGTTCTTGGGTCAGCCGAGGACTGCACTGTCCTCGGCTGCTTCTCCGGGCCAATTGGGCCATACTACTCTTGAACTCTGGCCATGACCTTTTTCGGCTTAGGCCTTTGGACCCTTCATCAGCAAATGGGCCTGGCCCGTCAATTATTGGACCCCACAATAGCCCCTCAAAACCCTGCTGTCCAGCCTCTTGGTTGGAGAGGGGGGTTTTGGTAACTCCGAGCCTTTATTACGGCTCATTTAATTTGACCCTTCCCTGGCGTTGGCAGTTATCCGAATGCCCAGGAAACGCTCCTATCTACGAGATATCCTTTTTGATTTAGCCTTTATCCGTTCTGTCCGTTTGGCTACCCGAAGTAGGTCTTTAATGTTTTTCCTTCACGAGACCTCTCAAATTCAATGGCTACTGATAACGTGGGGGAGCGGAACAGTCGCATTCTTGCTGGCAGATTTCCTTAAAGATCAGAACACGTTTAATGCCATCCTCTTCATCCCTTATATAAAGAGGGTGGACATGAGTTGTTTCTTTCATATGTGAATCATTTAATCTCCCAGAAAACTGAAATCCTTAGATTCCTCCTAGCATTCACATTTACCCTCTGATTATACCTCGACTCGTAATACATCTGTCACAGTCATAGGTGATGAAGAAACTTTCTCCCTTCCGAAAACACCATGTTCTGACCAAGCTCGAGATGGCTCGGTCGGGGCAAGGATGGCGGAGACTCAAGATTTATCCCGCCTACCTTTTAGCCAAAATCCGAAGCAGGAACTCGTCACGTCGCACCTTCGACGTGACTGAGCCGAGGACACACAGCATCATCACCACCCGCTCTCTCATGAGCATATCTAATGTGGTACCAGTGTGCAAGGAGTCAGGACTGGGACAGGGTCTAAATGCCTCTGTTTCTTCCTCTCTTCGTTCACTAGCGCCACCTTTTACTTTTCTTTCTTCTTCTTTCCCCCACCAGATCCATCCTGGTGCTTTTCCTTCTCCCTCTTTTGCTTCTTTTACTTTCTTTTCATTGCTTCCCTCTTCTTCTCCTCTTTCTTTTACTCACGTCCTCCATCTTCCTCATTCATCTCCTCTATCTTCTGCTCATGTCCTCCATCTTCTTCTTCCTTTGCACTCTTCGGCGACAAGAGCTTGCTGAAGTGCTTCCATGTGTTCCAATTCTTCTTCCTTCTCCTTTATCTTTTTCTAAAAAGGTTCTTTCCCTGATACGAGCAGTACTGAGGCAGAGATTGGAGAAGCTTTGAAGGCGAGTTTAAAAGGCAGCTGACTATTTACTTATCTGTATCGCAGATGTTAGTGTTGCTTTGGCAGTTCATTTTTTATATAGGCTTGTTTAAGTCCTTCTTTGTACGTTGTAACAATTTTCCATATTAATAAAAGTTGATATTCATTTATTTCGTATGTTATGTTTTTATGCTTTTACAAGTTTACCAACGCTGCTCGGCACCGTAATATAGTATTTGAATCAATGATCATTAAGGCTAAAATGTTTGTTAATAAATAAGGTGTCACTATAACTTTAATAAAATTGTTTAACATAGCAAAGCCGACCATTGAGGAACGAAACTCACCTTGGAATTAGCCAGGATGAGGACCAAGTGTTCGATATATTGTAGGAAATAACTATCCGAGGACATTTCACTCGCCAAATGGACAGTTTCCTTAAGCTAACGATTGTCAATTTGTTTCACCGTCTTCTTAACACACTGGCCTTAACATTTCACGATATTTGAGCCGAGAAACTTCTCCATCTGAGTAGTTGGTTTCCCAAGAGTCCTGAGTCCCAGGACTTCACACAGCCTGGGTTTTGTTTAGGGCTTATACTTTTTCTTTTCGGTGCTGGGTTTCCCCATAAACTTGGGTCCGAGGACCATGCAGGTCCTAGGTTTTGTCTAAGACTTATAAGATATCTTTTTTGTACTTGGTTTCCCCCTAGGCTTGAGTCCGAGGACCATGCAAGCCCTTGGTTCTGTCCAAAACTTGTATTCTCTTTTTAAGTAGTTGGTTTCCCCAGGGGCTTGGGTCCGAGGACCATACAAGGCCTTGGTTCTGTCCAAAACTTGTATTCTCTTTTTAAGTAGTTGGTTTCCCCAGAGGCTTGGGTCCGAGGACCATACAAGGCCTTGGTTCTGTCCAAAACTTGTACTCTCTTTTTAAGTAGTTGGTTAAGATATCTTTTTTGTACTTGGTTTCCCCCTAGGCTTGAGTCCGAGGACCATGCAAGCCCTAGGTTCTGTCCAAGACTCCCTTTCATCTGGGCCCTCACGCAAAGCGGGCCTGGGCCGCGAATCCACTTAGCCCATGAATTAAGGGATATTTCTGCAACTTCGGGCCACGCGGTACTCTCTGACGTCACAATGACCGAGATGCGCCTTTACGAGGCTTCTTTAATCCTGTGGTTGTAGTTGATGTTGGAAGTTGAGCCAGAACTGTTTTGTCTGTAGCGTACCCTAGGGATGCCGTGTGAGTTGACTGCCACCACCTTGTCTTTTCCAATAAATAGGAGGGAGAGGAAGTTGCTTTATATACGCACAAATCATTCAGTTCTTTCCCATATCATAACTCCCACATCTGGAGCTCTCCTCTCTTAGCACCACATGTTTAAGGCAAGGGTTGGGAAGAAAGAGCACTCTCCGCCGCAGAAGCACTGTGCCTTTATGAGACTCCGGATAATACGGTATGGGCACAGGAGGCATAGGTTCAGGAGAATACTCCATTTCGACCGAGGGGGAAGGGTGTCTCTCCCTCTTTTAGTCAAAATCCGAAGCAGGTTCTGTTCATGCCAGAATTTTGGTATGTCAGAAGAAAGATTTTCCGCCATCAGCGCCTCTGCTTTGCGGCAGGCGTATATTTAGTGAAAGCCCCTCAACCTCCAACTCCCTGCACCTTTCCTTCAACGGTGTCAGGCTCAAGTTGGGTCTCTTTTGCTGTTTGAGTTGTGGGCATGTGAAAGCATTGAGGAAGAACAAGGTCTTGGGGCTGTAGCCGACCTCTCCTCTGACCTACTTCCTCAACTTCATTTTATTCTCTTGTATCTTCCTTTCTTTTCGGTTATGTAATGAGTTTTGACGCAAACTGATTCCAGCTTTTCATTGTACGCTGTACTATTTCTTTGTTGTAGTGATAATGGAAATTTCTTTACTTGTTCTGGACACTATTCTTTTGACTACACTACTTTGTGAGTGAGTGTGCCCCATGCGTGTGTTTCTCCTCAGCAGTATTTAAAGCATGAACTCTTGAAACACAATCCAACTAATTCTAATCTACCGACGCTATCAGGCATAATAATAATTTATAGTAAGTTAAACTTAGGAAACTAACCGAGATGACAGTTGAACGCTCTGTAATAAGCGTGGGAGTACTGTCTGAGGACGACAAATTCTAAATAATTCATCCGAGGGAGCGACCGAGCATTGCATGACTTCGGTTATGCTTTTGGAAACACGTTACTCCATTCCTTACTGGTCCCTTTAGCGTTGAGGATCCGAGGGCAAACTAGAAAATCCATGTAACACGGTTTTTCCTTATAAGTAGTTGGTCTCCCCAGAGGCTTGGGTCCGAGGACCGTACAAGGCCTTGGTTCTGTCCAAAACTTGTATTCTCTTTTTAAGTAGTTGGTTTCCCCAGAGGCTTGGGTCCGAGGACCATACAAGGCCTTGGTTCTGTCCAAAACTTGTATTCTCTTTTTAAGTAGTTGGTTTCCCCAGGGGCTTGGGTCCGAGGACCATACAAGGCCTTGGTTCTGTCCAAAACTTGTATTCTCTTTTTAAGTAGTTGGTTTCCCCAGGGGCTTGGGTCCGAGGACCATACAAGGCCTTGGTTCTGTCCAAAACTTGTATTCTCTTTTTAAGTAGTTGGTTTCCCCAGAGGCTTGGGTCCGAGGACCATACAAGGTCTTGGTTCTGTCCAAAACTTGTATTCTCTTTTTAAGTAGTTGGTTTCCCCAGAGGCTTGGGTCCGAGGACCATACAAGGCCTTGGTTCTGTCCAAAACTTGTATTCTCTTTTTAAGTAGTTGGTTTCCCCAAAGGCTTGGGTCCGAGGACCATACAAGGCCTTGGTTCTGTCCAAAACTTATATGGTTTCTTGTTTGTACTTGGTTTCCCCATAGGCTTGGGTCCGAGGACCATGCAAGACCTTGGTTCTGTCCAAAACTTGTAAGATTTCTTGTTTGTACTTGGTTTCCCCATAGGCTTGGGTCCGAGGACCATGCAAGGCCTTGGTTCTGTCCAAAACTTGTAAGATTTCTTTTTTTGTACTTGGTTTCCCCATAGGCTTGGGTCCGAGGACCATGCAAGGCCTTGGTTCTGTCCAAAACTTGTAAGGTTTCTTGTTTGTACTTGGTTTCCCCATAGGCTTGGGTCCGAGGACCATGCAAGGCCTTGGTTCTGTCCAAAACTTGTAAGGTTTCTTGTTTGTACTTGGTTTCCCCATAGGCTTGGGTCCGAGGACTATGCAAGGCCTTGGTTCTGTCCAAAACTTGTAAGATTTCTTGTTTGTACTTGGTTTCCCCATAGGCTTGGGTCCGAGGACCATGCAAGGCCTTGGTTCTGTCCAAAACTTGTAAGATTTCTTGTTTGTACTTGGTTTCCCCATAGGCTTGGGTCCGAGGACCATGCAAGGCCTTGGTTCTGTCCAAAACTTGTAAGATTTCTTTTTTTTTTACTTGGTTTCCCCATAGGCTTGGGTCCGAGGACCATGCATGGCCTTGGTTCTGTCCAAAACTTGTAAGATTTCTTTTTTGTACTTGGTTTCCCCATAGGCTTGGGTCCGAGGACCATGCAAGGCCTTGGTTCTGTCCAAAACTTGTAAGGTTTCTTTTTAAGTAGTCTTTTCTCTATACTTATTTATTTTTCGAAGGTCAGCCCCTAGGCCAGGGAGGGAAGAGTTGGCTCGAGGCCGGAAGCCCCTAGAGCTGCCCGCTCCGTTAGCAGTGCAAGGCGTAGCCCCTAACAGAAGCTTATGACGGAGCAACAACTGTACGTCGCCAGAGATGGGAAAAACTCGTGAATCTCTACTTGCTGAAGAGCTGACTCATGCGCCACCCGTGCCAACGCGCAAGCCTCCCCACAGACGGCGCCAATTGTAGGGTCACGTTCCAGAACGAACCGAAATTGTAGTTGGGTCAGGACGTGGATGTGCCCATACAATATCATTTGTAGAGAGTGGGTCGAAAGGCTAAGTCATGTTCACCCGGTGGTGGTTTTGTTAAGCTTTTCATACATGGTTCAGGTGTATTCACCTTTGGAACCCCTCCCTCTCCTTCTGGGCTCCCCCTCATTTAGGTTACATATTTTTTCTTTTATACTAGCATGCGTTCAATTTCCTTCGTCCACGTGTAGGGTCGACCTTTCCAAGACTGATACTTGTCCCATCAGTCCCAGACCTAAGTCATTGAGAGTTGTTGATAAAGTTAATGGATAAGGATCTGTTAGGCGCAGAGATATGCATGGGGAAGGTGGCAAAGGAAGCCTTTCTTAGATATTTTAGATTTCCCTTCAAGCACGTCCCTTTACCTTTCTGCCCTTGTTCTTGGGTCAGCCGAGGACTGCACTGTCCTCGGCTGCTTCTCCGGGCCAATTGGGCCATACTACTCTTGAACTCTGGCCATGACCTTTTTCGGCTTAGGCCTTTGGACCCTTCATCAGCAAATGGGCCTGGCACGTCAATTATTGGACCCCACAATTTCCTTTAAGAGTTGATATTTAATTCAATGTACTTATTTATTCTTATCAATAAAAGTTAATTAATCTTATTTTAGTACCTTTTTAAGAGGTATGTCTTAGTATTTTTTTTAATAGAATCTTTTTAGTAGATTTAATTGTTCAATTTGATAATTTGTAATAATATATAATTATAATTTTTTTGGTCAAATTTTTATAACCTCATTGAAGACCTGTTAAAAATGCCCATGGCTAGCCCATTAAACCCACCTCACTAGCCCAGCCCACTAAAGCCCAAATGGGCATTGCCCATGGGTAGGGCCATGGGCTAGGGTTTTTCCATCCAGCCCGGCCCGACCCAGCCCATTGACTAGTCAACAGCCCGTTAAGCCCAACCCATTAGACCCATGGGCCAAGTAAAAACGGGTCGGGCCGACCCGACCTGGCCCATTGTGTGATTTGCTTAATAAAGTACGCTAAGAACTCTAGATAATCTCTCCACTTATGCTATCTTTCGGTGAGAAAACAATTTCACTTTTCAATGTGAGCATTTACCCCCGCAATTGGTTAACGTGCAATTTCTGCAATATAACACACCTGCCCGATCAAAATCAACCACGTCAATTAAAATTCCAACTCAAGTCCATGTCAGCAAAACTAACAGAACTCTCTCTTTCTCCGTCAACTCCTCCTTCCCTTCCTTCTCCAACGTCCAAACAGGGGTGACTTAGGCTGTTTTCAATTCGATAGAAAATGTTTCCTTACCGTAAAATATATTCAAGTGAAAATATTTTTCATAAAGCAAAATATAGTCAAGTGTTTGGTTGTATTCCTGAAAATACTCCAGAAAATATTTTTAAGTGTTTGGTTACATTCCTTTAAATACTATGGAAACAAATTTTCTACTGCTGATAACATGTTACATTAGTGATAACTATGTTGCACAACAGCTTAGTTTTCATCAGATTCTATAAGGAGAAAATTGATGTGGCATGGCCAAATCTTCGTGAAGATATCTTCTTTAACAAGATGTTAACACCAGCCTCTACCAAATTTTGAATAGCTTCACAGTATAATTAGTTTAACAATTACTTAAATTATAAACGTTTTGTCTCAATTATCCAGATTGTTGCAAATGAAACTTGTATATGCAAAGCTCAATTCCTGTATAATAGCCTTGTAATGGTAATGCATAAGAAAATTATAATTAGAATCTAATGATGAAAAATCAAAGCCAAAAACAAGTATGATGAAGACAGCCCCACATTACATATGACACAAAGGAAAATAGATATAAGTGTATAGGATCTAAGTGTCCAAACCAAGTTCGCCATTCACAAGCTTCTTTAGAAGAGTGAGCTTTAACGTTTCAGATTACACAAGTCAATATAATTTTACGGTGTCCATGATATTCATAAGCTTCTGTAGGTAGTAACTATTAGAATTGGATTGAACATTGCAAAAAGATCTCTCTTTATTATATTTGTATTTTAAATAATTTGCTTTACTTAATTCCATGTCAATGAATCAATGATGCCACACATTTCTTTTTCCTTAGTTTTATCAAATTGTTATGGCCTGACTAAGGAAATATTAAGGCTCTTGGTGGTTTTTGTGAAGAGGATCAATTTGTTTTATCAAATTTATCCTCTCTAACCGTTGCATCAAAATTAATGTTCACAACAGTTGGGAGGGTCCCATTTACTGCTACTAACTTTTGATTCATCCGCTAATTCCCAATAAATTAAATAGTCATTGTACAATTTTTTTAATTTATGAAATTAAAATCGAAATATCTAACACTTCCCTTTGGTTTTTGCTTTGGAAGCTTGTCCAGATGAAATCACTGCTCACTACCTGATAAGTTACTAGTTTGTTACTAATGCACATGCATGAATCCTTTTTAAAATAAACACGATGCATAAATTCCTTACTAAAGTTGAATAATTAATGAGTATAGCCATTTGTCGCAAAGACAAGATATTCACTTGATGCAACCATGTCTTTTAAGACCCATCTTTTATTGTATATATATGATATAAATTTAGATATTAGATACTCTGGTGCTTTATGCAACTTATTTCAGACAAAATATACAAGACTACAACGAATTCAACCAGTTTAAAGAAACGAACAATTCTAACAAGTAACAAACCAGCGTGAAATGGCAAAGAATCAGATGCTAAAAAAGAAGCATAAAGTTTTCCAACACTTGAGCTTCTTCTACAAGCGAAACCTTTTTCTTTGGCTGAATACAAGCATTTCATTTACTGGTTGAACTATAACTCATCCATGCCAGAGTAATAATGACGGAAAACACAGGAGAAGTCCCTAGTTTCATTGCCATCCTTGCAAAGCTCTGTATATCTGCAGGAAAGAATTGGTTCATCAGCTTATGATGATTCAACTTAACATGTTGCATTAGTAATTTCAAGCTTCACCCTCTTGTTCTTGTTGCACTATAGCATAGTTTTCATCAAATTCCATAGGGCAGAAAATTGATGTGGCATGACCAACTTTTTGTTCAATTTATCTTCTTTAACAAGCAAGATGTTAACACCAGCCTGTATCAAATTTTGTAATAGCTTCAGAATTTAATTAAAATATTAATTACTTAAAATTGTAGCGACCATCCAGATTGCTGCAAATGAAACTTGGATATGCAACAGGTCGCTCAATTCCTTCAAAATGGCCTTGTAATATTGATGCTGAAGATAATTATAATATAATTCTAATAATGATAAGGTCAAACCAAAAACAAGTTCGTTCAGTTCCAATATTCAAGTTTGAAGAAGACTGCCCCACATATGAGAAAAAGGAAAATTAAGTTTAAAAAAATTGCAGGATAATCTTGGTTGGAAAAGTAATAATCACTAGTCATGGAGGTTAGATAGAGAGGTTAAGTAATTCAAAAATCACTTGGACTGATTTTTGAGGAAAGACCATTGTAGAGATAGCAAAAGTTTGATACCTATTTGTTGTGAATCTATCCAATACTAATAGGTTTATGCAAAATCAAAATAGAAAAAACAATCACACAAGAAAGACAAAGTTTTTGTGGTTGAAGCCTTCAACCTCCGTCCACGGGCAAAGTCAAAAAAAGAGTTTCATTAAGAAAATATAGATATTACAAAGGTGACTTAAAACCAAGTCCAAATACATCCAAAGAGTTCTAAACCTGGTGTGTAAAGGATCAAACTTGTGTGAAACTGACCTTTGGCCAGATATATATGGTTGACTGCAGTTGGTTTGTGCTTTCCGTGGAGGATACCCAATTCTATTAGCAGTAGGAAAAAGTGGTTTTGTTGTACATAGCTAAGACTTAGTGCTTTGTGCACTTCCATGTGCACTATTCAAGCGACCAACTCAACAACCTTAAACTTTATAGTTGTTTACTCCACACAGAACAACAACTGAAAATGAGGGAGGAAAAAAGATGGAAACAACCAACTTTATAGTTGTGTACTCCACACAGAACCACATCTGAAAATGAGGCGAAAAAAAAAGAAGAAGATCAAGAGACATAAAGTTAAGGAGATGGACTTCATTAAGTGGAATCCAGCTTCTCTAGATAATTTAGGATAAACCACATTAAAATTCTGTCAATCTTGGTCGTTGAAAATACTTTAAGCGTCCATGATTGCCACATCATTCTCACACACAAAGTCACACCGTTATTGAAAACATATTGGAGTACTCTTTTGACTGGTGTGACAGTCTCAACCGCTGGTAGTAGGGCTTGGAAAATGACAGTAGACCAAAGAAGGGGAGGTTTGTAAGCTCTATGGTCAATCAAGTGAGTAGCAGCTCAGCAGAAACATTATCAATGTACTACCTTGTCTTGTGCAATATTGTTCACCAAAGCCCTACAAGCTCCAAACGTGTTTGATAATCTCAAAATTATATTTAAAAAATCAACTTTTCCATCCTCATTTTTGGAGAACTAAAGAAAAAATTCAAACTTGCATTTACACGTGATTAATTATTTTTTTAGCTCAATCGGTAAAATCTCTAATGGTTGAATAAGAAATTTGGGATTCAATCTCCGCCTGCACCAAAAACCGATTGATGTCTTATTCTGATGATAAAGAACTATCATTAGGAGCAGACATCATAGGTTGAAACTCTCTCAAAAAAAAATTTATTTTATACAAACATGTATCTGACGTTCTCCATACTCTATGTTTAGCCTCATAGTTCATTTCTTTTCTTTTATTTTTCTTTTTTTGGCCTCAAATCAGCATATAAGTCATGCAAATTATGTACTAAAAGCATATGGGCTGGCCTCTTTATATTCATAGAAGTAGTTTAGGATAAAAGCAAATTCAATTGAGCTTAGTCTGACTAGCTAGTCTGGGCAACAGCAATATGTTTTATCAATAATCCTCGTCCATCCCAGTCTTGGCTCCAGTCTAGAAATTAGACAATAAGTACAACACGATTCAAGATATATTATTAGAATTACTCAATATGCAATGAAAGCTGACTGAAGTCACTAGTGATAAAATGATTATCAGAAGATCAGAAACTGAACAATATTTTATGCTAGAATTATGAAAATCCTGAACTGCTATACAAAGGAAAAAGGACTTACATCTCTAGAGCATGGGATGTTAATGGGCATTTTTGACCAATGTCTTTGGCTGATTCTGCTGCAAGGTTTAAGTCTTTAGCCTGCAGCACAAAGAAGTACATAAAGATCAGATCCAAAGATTTAAATTACAAACCACTAGTTAGGTATGTTTCTAATAATATTTTATGACAAGAAAAACCAAGAATAGTCAGGCAGGTCTTTAGCCTACTTGACTCATCCTAGCTCTCAAATAAGCCCATCCAAGGATTAAGTGCCCCACTGAGTGATTGGGCAACCAAGTGAAGCAGAGAGTACAGGCACACAACAGGTTTGGGGAGTACATGACCATGTTATCTAAATTAACATAAAAAAAGTCATCATTTTAAAAGCAAACAAGCTAAACCACTTACCATAAGCTTAGATGCAAACCCACCGTCATAATTCCTAGAAGAGGGTGCTCCTTCCATCACTCCAGGAACTGGATTATAGCTGTCACTGTCATTTGCATGTCCTTAGTATATAAATACTGATTAACCCAGGAGAAATGCAGATTTACTTAAATTTGAGCCACAAGGCTAACAACCTGATAATATGCCCCACTGGTAGAGAAATTCAATTATATCTCTCAAGACCACTATTGAACTACTGATATCCAATGACCTAGAAAAGCCATATTCCTGATCTGTTTCTGTTAGTGGTGGTGAATGCACAATAATTCAATATACATTGTTGCCCACTTCTAACAGCATAGCTTTTGGGATAGATGGTTGCAAATGGTTTCTACAACAAATATATGGATGTATCCATCCAAATTACTATTTTAATGAAGGTTTTTTCTGATGTCATAAAAGGAGAGGAGTCTGGGAAACTATGTTATGTGTCTCCAAGGTACCTTTAAAAAAAAAAAAAAAATTTGGGTTTATCTTATGCAAATTTCTGCCAACAAAGTTTTACTTTGAGGAAGAGGTTCCAATCTTAATTCATTTTTGTTTTGCCGATTCATAACTTTTAGTCACATTAAGATCATCTTTCAGCACAAACTTCAGAACTAGTTTAGGGTACTCGTGCTTCCATTGTAGTCTTGTTTGAAGGAGAGTATCAAATGTCACTAACAGATGAGTATAAAAGAAGTATTAAATACCTACTCCAACAGCGAGCACTTGAAGAGTTGAATACTTTTGTCAGAGTACTGGCAGAAATTCCCAGAGACTGACCAAGAGCAAGGGCTTCTGAAACACCAAGCATGCTAATAGCCATTGCCAAATTATTGCAGATCTTTGCGGCCTATACAACAAACCCATGCTCCAAGTATCAAATACTTGCAACAGATTCTGATTGGCTAAGAGTTAAGAACAAGATTCCAGAATAAGCAAAGAATAGCTATATTTCCTTCATTCACAGACTATTACACAGCAACATGGAAGTGTATGCTCTTGTGATGAAGGATGAGGAAAGGAAACCTGAGAAAAATGTCCTTAAACAGATATAATTTTGATCATTTGTTAAAAGTTTTCCATTTCTTTCCTGATGTACAAAATTGAAACATCTCACTCTTGAATGGTGAACTACCACAAAAGCAAGCTGAAGATTTAAGCATGATGAGGTAGATTTTTTCAAATCACATTTCAGTTGAGACTAGGGTTGGACCCATTTGAGTTGATCAGTCATGCAGATTTCCATGTATGCATTTCAAGGACAGTACTGATATCTTCTTATCCAAATAAATGTGTCAGGATGGGCATGCTAGATAAGACAGTAGCTTATAACCTCAAAACACAGAATACAATCAATGTTGTATTGTTGTTGAAAAGCAAGAGGCAAATTATGTTAGATTGCACCAGAGAATATCTGCAAAGAGAACCAAGCAAACTCAAGTGATCACAACTTCCATTACCACATGAATCATAATATTAATGCAACAAACCAAATGACCAATCTAAATGGATTCTTGGAGACTATTAAGTGATTCTTTTAGCACTCCATTGAACATATTGAGGTTATACTAATCATATATTCTTATGCCACAACAATAAAGCTTTCTTCATGATGGTTCCTAAATGCTAAAAGATGCTATATAGGACCTAAAATGATTTTTTTTGGTATTTATTACAAAGTTATATGATTCATCACTCACTTATATCCTCCAAATAACTTTATTTAAACTCTCAATTATGCTTAGAAAGATGAGTATATGAAGCTCAGACACAAACAATGTTAAAATAAAGAACAGAAATAGCCAGTATTGATGTTAGAATGCGGAAGCCAGAGAGAAAGAGGACTCAGGGGAATTACACAGTTTGGCCTGATGGCCTACGACCACAGGATAAAGCCCCAGCAGCTACATCTTTACCATATGATCAAGTGTGTGTTACACAGAACCCTAATGAGCGTACTTATAAGTGCAAGGGTTAACCCTACATGGGCTTAAAATATAAATAGGCCTCTTGGACCATTACACATAATAAGTCATAAACCCATATCTTAAACAAACAATACCTACTATAAGTCAACTTTTTATTAAATAAACAAAACCGCATGGTTTCAATATGGGATCTTCATTCTCTGATATAAGAATATTTTATAGCATCTCATCCCAACATTGTGCAGTGACATGTATGCTTCTCTGTTAGTCCAAGTTTATTCAGAAAAGTAAGATCACCTCAGAAGGGAAATATAAAAGACGGTTTTAGGAGTGTATGCTGAGAGTTTTAAATTATTTCCTCCATCATTAATTTAACTTTCAAATACTCCATATGGAAATAAGTAAAAAAAATAACATCAGAAAGTTAAACTTCAAGAATGTATGAGAACTTACTGAACCATTTCCTGCTTTCCCACAATATATTGTGTTTTGGCCCATTGAAAGGAATAAGGGTTTTGCAGCCAGAAAAGCTTCCTCGGATCCACCAACCTGGAATAATGCTAGCTTTTGTTCATAAGTTGATCATTATCAGAATACAAAATTTGGGTGCCTTCAACCTAACACAGCCTCCCCAACCTCTACACCATACAGGTCTCCTAGATGTAAACAATCCTCTTGTTTAAATGAAGAAAAAGCAACAATAGTAGCTAAATTTAATTTCAGAAAGAAAACCTAACTATGTAAAAATGTTGAACCATTGGCATAACAGATTCTCATCTGTGAGAGAAAACTAATAATCAGGGACCATGCCACTAAAATTTATACTAAAAGGTGGCAAACTTTGCTACAAATGCAATATAATTTGAATTAGGAAATTTCTTAATGATTAGGCATAAATAAGTTGACTTCTCGTTAGAATTTTGATCCCACCAAATTGGTTAGCATTTACAGATACATTACATTTTAATTTAAATTGATAGCAGGTTGCTAGATTATCTAGGATTTCTGTTTATCAGATGGGAAAAATTTGAGATCATCAGTCAAATTCTAAACAAGTGATGTTTGGTGTAGGTGGTATTTATGGGCCTACACCAAAGCCATGCATTTCCAGTTTCAAATAGATGTAATAAGGATACACTAAAGAAGGTGAGGGCAACAAGAAGCCATGGAATTATAGTTGAACAATTCTGGATTCTAATTAATTAGTTCATTATGAATTGTAATATGCTACTTTTATGGCCAAAAAACACAATATCCTGTGATGACAAGACTACTCTGACAGAACTAAAAAGAAACCATGAAAAAAAGGGAATAACTGTATCAGAGAAGCTCAGCTTGTTTACTTTCATATAGCCAAAAAGGTTGTCAGATGGGGTTCCAAAGGGGATCTTTTATGTGTCTTCTGAAGGGTAAGCTTGAGACAAGAGGATCGCCTTTATATTGAGTGCTCTATCATTTGAAGATTATGGAGGGAGATCCTTTTGAAGTGTCTTTTTGATAGATAGTGAGTGGGTGGTTGAGCTCACTTGGGTGATCGATACTCATTTTAAGTAATGGTTTCAGGCACACATAACATAAGCTTGCTTGGCATGCTACTTTCTACCTTATTTGGAGTAATAGGAATGAGAGAACTCAAAGTAGTAGAGCTAGAAGTCACTTTGAAGGACAAAAGTGGAATCATACCATGAAAGTAAGTGTGCCAGCTTCTGCAGCAAGAACACCCCCAGATACTGGAGCATCCAACATGACAGGAATTACCAAATTGTCTACAAATAATGAAATCTGTCAGTCCTTATATATGGACAAGCATAAGGTAAGTCAAGCATATCTAAAGATAAAATTATGATCATGTATCAAAGTTCCACTTCCTCCCCTACCAAAATAAATAAATAAATCAGAGATTCTCTGGTTCAAGATCAATATGAAGGCAGGTTTCACCAAAAGTAATTCATTAGAAATGCCAAATTGTTAAGATGAGTCTATGCTACAAAAGATTATAACATACTAAGTGATCCATACTTTTAAGGTAGGGCTATGTTTAGAGTACATAATCATGACAGCACCAATGCATGAATAATCGATTTCTCAGTAGATGCAGTCTTTTTAAATTCCATTCTGTATTTTCCTATTTTCCAATATCAACTGATATCTTGGTTTATATCTCTTGACTAGTTAATGGACAAAATTCAGTAACTTTAGAATTTATTTTGAATATTTCATCTATCACATTATCCATTTTAATATGTATTAGGTTACTAGTTAAAAGCTTCAAAAAATTAAAAATTAAAAAAGCATCAAAAAAGGTTACTAGTTTAAAGGTAAGTCAGTTTCTGTAATTGTTGCTCTCAGCTTGGTGTTAGAGAGTAGTTCTAAGACCTAGTCCCCTTTCCAGGATTGTATTTAAGTTCATGACATTGGTGTTTTCCAAGTGTGTTTCCTATGTCTTATTTTGTAACTCTTCTGTTATGTAAATCATTTTTATGATTCCTTCTGCTCCATTCTTGTGTAGGTCCTGTACGATCTTGAATCAAGGTGCAAGAGAGAGAGAGAGAGAGAGAGAGAGAGAGAGAGAATAGAAAGAAGTTTGAGGAGTAATCCACATCCCTGTTATGTGGATACACTACTTTATAGCCAAAATATCAACAGCCATACACACAGACAGGACAAGAACTTGAAAAGTTTCTAAATTATAATAGGCAAGATTATAACTAACATATACAATGGCAAGCATCACAAATGACTGGCAGGCAGGTCAAGCTAAAACACAGTCTGCTTAGTACTTTAATTTACTAGTTAGTTTTACCTTTCTTTCCCTTTAAATTACATTTAGATACAGTCACAGAAAGCTTTCTCGATGTTTGTGGATCAATAGTAGATGAATCTATTAATAACCATGGTCTTAGGAGATTGCCACCTTGAAGCAAACCTTTTGGTCCAGTGAAAACATCAAATACCTACATAAATTCTATCAGTATGTTGATTCTGGCATCAAGACCAAAAAAGAAAAAAAAGACGTTCATTCTGTCTACGCAGAGTTAATGACAACAACCACCTTGGAAGTAAGAACCATTATATAAATATAAACAAAACACATTCAAGACCATACTCTAGTGTTATAGACTCAAAACTCAACCTATCAAAATTTGAGTTGGTGCTTGGGTAGAAAACATTATAGCACTCACAAAGGCATCTTATAAGCAATAATAACTAAAATGAATGATTATTTCAAACCCGGGAATCAGCCTCTCAAAAACAAAATTGGGAGGTAGGGCTATCTACCAATCATCTCTCCCACACCCACACCCCATTAAACTGGGAGTTTTGTGCACTAGGTACATCCATTGTAATAATTATTTCAATCAAATCCCAAAAATATGTAACTTTCTATTTATCTGTATTAATATTTGATTTTTGAATCGTTCTTCACATTGTGCTCTCTTGTTTACATCATTAGCACAATATGTACACATACAGTAATTTAATTCATAAATGACTTGTTGGTACAGTTTACATACAAATCTGTAGCAAAGCTGACAGATACTTTGGAGCCAAAAGTTATGATATCAATATTTTCTTCTTTTTAGAGGTGTCATCTCCTAGGTGTTTTGTATAATACAGCAGAGATACATGGCATCTTCAATATTTTCTTCCTTTCTTGAATAAAAAAAATTCAAAATAGCCAAACAGGCATCATTCATGTACACACTAAGTGTACAAGAGCAGCACCAGTGAAACTGAATTTTACAAGGGATGTATTAATCAAGAAAAGTAGTGGAACTTCCACTACTTTACTTGATTTTTTCTTATTCCACCGTGGAAGAAGAACAAATCAACGAAGAGATCCTTCAAACTAAGAAAATTAAAAAATGAAGGTACATAGTGAATCCTATTATAATTAAGATGGATAGGTCCTTCACACAATGTAATTTTTCTTATTTTGATATTCAAGCATCATCAATGCATATGCATGGACTTGATACAGAATCTAAGCAGCAAAAATGAAGCTTTATATTGTCCACCAAATATAAAACATCACATTCATAGTTTAGTTGTATATTAAACAAAAACTAATTTCAAATAGTGATAAATTTCATTAATATAAGAACTTTTATTTCTTTTTTTGCTTGTTAGAACTCACGAAAGTTGAAGATGAGTGGACTTTCTTTAGACACTTGGAAGAAATACAGAAGAACAGCAGTGCAGGCAAAGCATGCAATATGGTGTCAACAATGAGAATATAATTCAGCGGGTTTTGATGATACAGGGTAATCAACTAGGTAGTTGCGGTCACCCGGCAAATTTTAAAATCAAAATAGGCTTTCACTAAGAATCAGGTACAAGACATTATCATTTGCAAAGTTGGATAGAATACCAGGGTCCTATAAAAATAGTTCCCAGGTACTTGGGGATATGCCAGACTAAAATACAGTGTCCAAATTAATTATTGGACATATATTTGGAATCTGAAGGTTTGGGGACAAGCCAGACTAAAATTCGAGTGTGAAATTTTAAGTGGGATAAAAAAGAAATCAAGAAATATTAATAATGATTATGAGCTGGCTAACTAATATTAAATAACAATTTTATGACTTATCAAAAAATATTTTGGATTTAAATTACATAATTGAAAGGGAAACTTGATCAGACTGAATGGAAGTAATCCATAAAATATATATTCCTTATATTAAATGATGAAAAGTTCACATTAACATCCAAAATAGGTGATGGCAAACATTTGAAGAAGATTAAGCTTTAAATTTGGTGAGTTACTACATTATGGAAGACCATGGAACTAAGCGATGCAAATAATAGAATTGAATAGGTGTATACAAAGAGAAAAAGAATGAAACTATAGAAGTATAAAACTCACATGAGATGAAGAAGGCAACATTGTTATTACAACATCACTTGCTTCTGCAACTTCAAAAGGTGTTTCTTTTGTTGGAACTCCCATATCAGAGAACTTCTTCATGGCATTACAATTTCTGAAAATCAACCAAACTTTCCACATTAATTCACATTAGATATGTGCATGGTAATCTTTTCATCAACGGAACAGCCCAAATTAAATTTACAGCACACTTGAAAGGGCTTCACTGCCATGAAGTAAATGTTCATTGCCCTCATTTTCTACATAGCATGATGTGAATTCTGCACTGACTTGAACATTTCTTATTGTACAACAAATGAAATAACTAATTGAAATCCAAACAAATTGAAGAACTCAAAATACTAACTTGAGGAAAGGAAAAGATTCAAGTACATTACATGTCATGAACAGTCACATTGTATCCAGCCTTCAAAAGATTATTCACCATTCTGGAGCCCATATTTCCCAGCCCAATGAACCCAACACTCTGTAATACAAAAATAGTTTGAGAAATTCTTAAACAACTCTGCAAAAAAACTCACAGTAAAAAAAAATGCCAGATTTTCAACTGGGTCGTGCTAAAAACCCATGAAGCAATTATAAATATTTTAGAGCCTGAATTTTCATACCCCAGAAAGCCACAACCCACAATATATATAATCATCAATTCTTTTCAAAAATTCAAAGGAAATAACATGATGAAATTGCAGAATTCATTGTTTAACATAGAGCTAACTCATTTAGGCTGCCTTAATTTACAGTCAACTGTATATGGTTGCACTTATATCTCAGCAGAGAAGAAATTAAGGACCCAGAAAAGGCAACGGTTAGAAGAAAGAGAAGAAAGCTTTACCTCAAACTGGGATGATGAAAAACTGCGTATTGAAGAAGAAGAAGAAGAAGAAGAAGAAGAGGATATAAGAGAAGATTTGTGGTTGGAAAGAGAAAGCAGTGCTGCTCTCACCCTGCAAATCGCCATACTCATCATCTCATGAACTATCACTACACTTTGTGCAGATAAATATGAACAACAAGCTCACTTCTATTATTATATCAATTTGTAATGGAAAGCTATACGATTGTTTATTCATAAAAGACAATGTCTTTTTCTTGCCAACTCTTTTTTTTTTTTTTTTTTTCCTTTTTTTGGAAAACTCAGCGGGTGATTTCACTCGTGAAAAGTTTTGATTTCAGTTTATGCTTTGTTGTTACAATGAAGACTAAAGAAAGGATAAAAACTGAAACTCTGGATGGGATTGACAATAATGCATGTCTTTTTACTTTTTCCATTTATCAATGATTCCATTTTAATAACTCACTTTTTCAAAGTACATAAAAAACTAAGTAAACTAATGATGCCGAATGCACACTAATTGGTTAGAGTTTTCTAAGGACGCAAGGCCAATAAAAAGAATTTTAAATTGTAGATTGAGGTGGACCTATAAAAAGAATTAAGATTGTGGTGGACCTATGTGTGAAATAATAAACTAATTTAGGAATTTGTTGTGAATTTTTGGTATGGCTTTAGTTTTTTTTTTTTTTTTTTTAGAGAGTTTTAACTTATGGCGTCCGCTCCTGATGATAATTCTTTATCATCAGATCAAGACACCAATCAGTTTTTGGTATAGATGGGGATTAAACCCCAAATCTCTTATACAACTATCAGAGACTTTACCAGTTGAGTTAACTGGAACCCACTGGTATGGCTTTAGTGGTGTAAACAATATTTGAATTTAAGTATTTTGTTTGACCATTAAAAAACTTGAGTTGTCTGAAACCCCCCCCCCCCCCCCTCTCTCTCTCTCTCTCTCTCTCTCTCATTTTATTGATGATATTTTAATAGACACTATAGTATTACATTTTCTTTCATGTTTTTTTTTTATCTTTAAGTTTTGTCTTGGTCTGATAATAGAATACGTCATGGGTTGAAACTCTCTCCAAAATAAAATTTTAACTTAATAATTGGGCTTAATTGTCTTACTACTAGTAGCTTTCTAGAATATCACCTGACATTTAAGAATTTAAATCTCTAACATTTTTCACTTAATTATAATTGTAATTTGTTATGTATAAAATGTGTCTATTATATATATCAAAAAAAAAAAAAATCTATTGTACTGATCAGAAAATAGAAAAGTATATGTACCCTTTGTCATGTTGATCTATAATCTATAATAGCCACTTCAACTCATATGTTAAGTTGTTTCTAGTATTGTAGATGTTATCTTTTCTGATCAATATGATTATCTTCTTTTATGATGATTGAAGATGGGTGTATAAATGTAAAGAGGCCTACTCGAATAAATATTCAAAACCCAACGGCCCATAACTCAAAAGGTCTGGACTCTGGCGAGGCCGCAACTCAAACCAGCCTATTACCAAATCTGTTTTGGATCACCAGGAGACACAACCGAAAGAACCCAACCCGCCAGAACAAAAGGCTAGCAATAGAAATAAATTGGTACTTTCTGGGCTCGGTTCAAACATGAAAATTTGTTTGGATACACGAAATAGGAAAATTGATTTTTTTTTTTTTTTAATATATAGGAAATAGGAAGCCAAACTGAATTGGACTGGGCCATAGTAAAATAAGAATGGTCTTTAATTAGACAGGGCCAAATTGAATTGATTTTTTAGCTTATTACAATTTGGCCCAGTTCAATTCAATTTTGCCATATTACAATTTGGGCCAGTCCAAATGAATCTCTCAATACAATTTAGCATGTTACCAAAAATCCTAATGAATCTTATTATTTGCATTTTAATTTCAGTAGGATCAGTTGGCAAACTGATTGAGTGGTTCTCCTGCAACTTGTCTTTAAAAAAATTTCGAGAATACGATAATACTGGACCTCCTGCAATCTCTTTTGCAGCCAGTATACATTCACAAATGTAACAAGCAGACTAATTTATAAACCATATGAGCATTTAAGGACACAACTGGATAGCTCTTTATCTGGAGATGGTTTCCACAAGTTAGACCATTGGTTGTACAAAAATTAAGAAGACACAGGGTGCAACACTTTTTAAGCACAGTATTTCCTAATCCCTATTGCATTTGTCATTAGGAAGCCATCTCAAAGCAAAAGTCAAAGCACATCATGGTAGCAAAATTTAAAATTTTGTACCCCATTGAAATATGCTCCATTTTTACAACAATGGTTAATACAATTAGCAGAGCATGCGAACATGCCACATCAAGAATTCAGAAAGGGAGGCTAATAAGATATTAAATTCCCAGAAAAACTCAAGCCTAGACAAATTGGATTCAACACCAAACTATATAGATGAGAGATCTTCATATATGGTCTTGATACCTTGCCTCTCAGAAACTGATCGTATACAGCGTAAAGCTATTCCAAGGACCTCCTTCATTCCCTTCTCAATTGCTGGATTCCCCATTTCCAGCATCACTGCAGGATCAAAACACTCTGTGCCCCGACCTTCTGCTGCCCTCAACCGCACCCAATCTGTCAAATCAACACCCCCCTCTAAACCAGAGATTACATCACCAGCACACCTTCCTGTTAGAAGTTCTAAAAGTATCACTCCAAAGGCATAAACATCAGACTTGAAGGAAGGCAGTGGCTTCTTGGAAGCAGCCAACTCTGGCGCACGGTAACCTAAAACCCCAGCATCAAGAATCTGTTCAATGGTGCCAGCCTGGGTCATGAGGCGATGGAGGCAATAATCAGCAACACGTGCATTTAGATCAGGCCCATCCAACAGTATATTTGTTGCTTTCAAGTTACCATGTGGTACAGCACGATCAAAATGGAGATAGTTCAGGCCACGTGCAACATCAACTGCTATTTTGAGCCTTTGGGCCCAGGTTAACGGCGGACCTTTTCTTCCTGGCCGGTCTGAAAATAGGGATGCATCAGAAATTTAAAAAACTAAATAGTGACGTATAGAAAGAAACATATACAGATACATATAGATACATATAAAATAAATCAATGTCATATTAAAAGGGACAAATGCAAAAGGCCTTCTTTCATCTTAGTTACAACAAAACTTTGCAAAAGCTTCTTGTAAGGAGATTCCTGCATGAAACTGCCACATAATAAGGTTTGTATTGGTTGAAATCTTAACATCTAGCCAACAAGCAATAATCTTGGCTAAAACATATAAGGTAATGTGTAATGAGGTGACAAACAATACCGGTTCATGGCAAATAAACACTAGGTCAATTTTTTGCCAACTCCTTAACTGTCCTTACTCCTTAAGGGGCATGATAAATTTACACTTGTACCAAAAGCTTCAGCTATTAGGGAAAATTTCTATTTAAAAATTTAACCATTATATTAACAGTCCCCTATAAGCGTGGGCCCAAACTCCACTCAATATGCAAAGAACCACATGGAATTACTAAGTTTTAAATGGGATGTAGAGTGGAGACAAGGGTTTGAACTCAGGACCACCTACTTTGATACTATAGTAAATTACCACCTATCCTAAACATTTAAGCTGTTAGAAAAATGAATTTAATCATTTAAACATTATTCTAACAATGACCAATAAACAATCAATAACATTAGAACGCCAAAATGATGATTCGGTCAGGCTATGATGAAAAATGCTAAAGTGAATGGATAATTTATTTAAAGATTTTGGTAAGTGGTTATACAAGAATTTAATAAGTGACTTCCTGATTCACAAGGAAAGTTGATTTTTCATGTATGTAGTACTGCTTATACTAGTTGGTTCTACTAAGAATGTCTGGAGTAGAAGGAAACATCGATTAGTAAGAAAAATCAGTGAATGTAATTTATATGAAATAATGATGGTATGAGGATCTAGTTGCTCAAGTATTAATGCTACCAATTATTGTGTCACACTGCTATTTGGCACATCATGAATAAAATTTAGCACAAAGGATGCCAAATTCAATTAAGAACACATTACACATCTCACTTAAAATAAGCAATATTATTGTGCTTCTACAGATTGCGTCAACATGTAAAGTTTCTTATCACTCCATCAGAAAGGAGAACTAAGATAATATGCACAAGACCAACAATAATTTGCCTATTGAGGCGTTTTGGTGTAGGTTCACTAACACCAACTATCTTTGACAGAAAAAATTGACCATGCGTCCAACGCAGATATCGCCAGATATTTCAGCTTCTAACAAAAAAGTTTAAGATAGAAAGAATGCAAAAAACAGCACTCTCCGAACATGATCTCTCCCATAGCTTAACCCTGAGTTCATAAGCTTGATAAATTGTGTAATTGTTTCATCTTTATTTCCTTCACCAGATCATGAAGCCAAATGCAAAGGAAATTTCTATTAGGACTCACATAGGGTCCCCTATGAGCTGATCTAGTGAGTACCAAAGCTATGCTTAGATGTATATATTAAAAGCAGGATATGGGCATTTGTGAGCATCTTTGTTGTACCATTTGTTAAGATCGCTTCACCTGTTACAGGTGTCAATGTCCATAACACAACTACATAACAACTTATCAAAACAAGGGTAAGGACAAAATGTTACCATATAGAAAGCTTGCAAGACTTCCAGGTGCGATGTAATCTGAAAGAATGAGCTTCTCATGCTGTGTAGGCCCCCAATAGTACCCTCTTAAACCCACCACATTTGGATGCCTGATGTTTGTAAACTTTTTAGCCTCCTTGGCAAACTCTTTCCTCTGTTTTGCTACCCCTTCTCTCAACCACTTAACTGTCAAGAACATCCCATTTTCCAGTGTTGCCCTATAAGAAGTCCCATGGCTGCTTCTCCCCAATACTTCAGCTGGTGCGCGAGACAGCTCCTCAGGTGTTAACGTGATGGTATCATCAAGAAAATGCAACTCACCAATTAATCGATCTGGTGATCTCACATCCAGTCTTGCAAAGTGCTCACCAGTGAGTGAATCCCCAGACTCAGGTGACCAAGAGAAATGGCTAGTTTTTGATGGGGAAAAGCCAGTTGCAGCTGCCGTTTTTTCTTCGGAACTGATTATCTCAGATGAGGATCCTTTCTTGGAAGCCACGAGATCCTCAGCTGAAACTACCAAAGCACCGCCACTATCTGTTCCACTAATGCCTGAGGCGTTTGGTGGAGCTCGCCTGCTGACTGATTTTTTTATATCACGTTCTGGTGGGGGTCTCCTTGATAGACGGATGTAATGTACAAAGATAGCAAGCAGTATAAGAATGAAAACACCAGCCACGCATGAAACAATAATTATGACTTTGACAATAGTGTTCATTGGCTTCTTCTTGTGGTTTTCAGCTGGAGAATTGTTTGCCCCAGAAGAACCACCACCAGGTAAACTTAACCTAGAATTTCCAGGGTAGAAAGAAGAACTAGGGAACTTTCTCAGGTTTTCAGGGACAACCCCTGAAAGATCATTATGTGAAGCATTAAAGCTGTCAAGGGTATCAGGCAAGTTGTTTGGTAAAGGACCTGTAAAGTGGTTCTGTGATATATCCAATGAGCTTAATGAGCTCATGCCTGCCATGGAAGTTGGCAGAGAACCAGAAAAGTTATTTCCAGCAATATTGAGCAGTTGAAGTCCAGTCAATGACCCAAATTGATCTGGAAAATAGCCACTAAATTGGTTATGAGAAAGATCTAGAATTTGTAGATTGTGTTCACCAGCGGAAGGAGGAGAGAACTTAATATCACCAGTCAATATATTGTTTTCAAGATGAAGCTCTTGCAAAGTGGGCATTGTTAACAGATCAGCTAGAAGCTTTCCATTTAGCAGGTTGGAGCTGAGATCAAGAACTCTAAGCTTTGGATACTGTGTGATAACTGTTGGCAGCATGCTACTAAGAGAATTATGGGAAAGGTTGAGATAATTTAAACGCAAAAATTGTGGGGTTACTTCAGGGACAGGCCCTGTCAAATGATTCTGACTGAGATCAAGGAATTCAAGGTTACCCCATTTTACCATCCTCGTTAAATTTCCTCCGAATTTGTTCTTCGATAGATCAAGTACTGCACAGCTTCCAGTCAGCAAAGGAAGCTCGCCTGTGAGTCCGTTCGAAGAGAGATTAAGAGTGTGAAGAGTTGTTGACGTGATCATACTTATTGGCCCTGAAAGATGAACATGAATGTGAGACACAATGATTTACATAACATAGTAGTAGTGCAGGCAATGGAATGGTTCAACATAATATATTAATTGTGAATTTCAGTACTGCCAGAATAAACAAAGTAACTATTTAAGTACCTGACAGATTGTTGGCACTCAAATCCAGTTCAGTAAGTACTAAAGAATCTCCTTTCAGTAGGCCATTAGGAACAAACCCAGAGAATCCGTTGTTGCTGAGCTTGAGGACTTGGAGGTCATAAACAAAATTAAATTCAGGCAGTTCTCCAGACAGCTGGTTGTAGCTCAGATCCAACACCTTCAAGTTCTCAAAGAGCTGTAGCTCACCTCCACTCACCAATGATCCAGTGAGCTGGTTGTGGCTAAGATTCAAATGCTTAATAGTCTCAGAAATACCCGGTAAAAACTTCTGCTGCTGCGAACTAGAACTACCTAGCATGTTCCCACTGAAGTCGACATAAATGGCAGTTGATAGAAGCAAAAATTGAGCATCCAGATAACCATCAAACATATTTCCATGCAAGTCAAGCACCTCCAGACCAGAAATCAGCTCAAAACCTATTGGGATTCTCTTTGTAAAGCCATTAAAAGATAGATTCAGTGATACCAAGCGAGTGAGCTTTGTCAATGATGTTGGCAGCGACCCGGATAAGGAATTGTGGCTCAAGTCCAATGTCTGGATTGAGGCAAGCCCAGATATGGAATCCGGAATTGAGCCAGAGAAGTTGTTCCCAGCCAATGAGAGGTTTCTTAAGCTCGCTAACTCACCAATCCCCGGCGGTAAAGATGAAGAAAACAGATTATTAGATACATCCAGAAACTCAAGGCTTTTCAAGTCAGCTATATTCTCAGGAATCTTGCCTGACATGGAATTGTTTGACATGGAGAGTTTCAAGAGTTTAGTGAGGTTGGAAAATACACTCAAGTCCACATCAGCAGACAGACCTAAGTTATCAAGAACAACCCCAGCAACATTTCCACCATTGCAAACAATTCCATTCCAAGAAGAAGGGCAGCCATTAAAGTCAATAGATTCCTCATTCCATGAACTGAGGACATAACCAGTGGGATCATGCTTGATACTTTTCTTGAATTCAAGCAGCGCCAAAATGTCTTGTGAAGGAAGCTGCCCCATGGCAGAGAGGAAAAATAAAGATGCCACTAAAAGAGTAATGACCTTCATGCTAATCCTTTCAATGTGAAGAACACAGAGAAAAGCTTTTCTCAGCTTCTAATCCACAAACCCAAATAGGCACAACTGATTTCCACACCACTTACTGTAAAAAACAATAACAGAACCCAGGAAACAACTCAACAATCCTTCACTACTATGAGGAATCAGCCTAATCTGGTGAAGAGAAATGGGGTTTTTGAGCTGTCAAACCCACGAATTCAAAGGAGAACACAAAGTTGGCTGAATACTTTACAATAAAACAAAAAGTACGCAACAACCATTCTTCAAAAGCATGAAAGATTACCACTTTGGAAAGCCCAAAAAGGAGAACTTCAGAATAATCAAAGCATCCAAAGTCCCCAAATAACACAGTACTTCACCTAACAAACAACCAAACGCTTGGAAGCCAGAACATCAAAAGGCTGGTCCTCCTTCCAATGAAAGTCATAAACACAATAATGCTTAGCAAAGAACAAATTTTTAACCACTCAAAGCGTAGCTAAAGCATTAAATGACTGAAATGTACCATACAAAGTGAGTCGCTTTCAGAGATCTAACCAGAGCAAAAATGGAGCATTTTTCTTACCAATGTTCCTCCTTGATTCACAATGTAGGCTCAGCAGAAACTACCCCTCCCAAAGATTCAATCTTTTTAGCAACAAGGTCACTACCTTGCAAAGTTCAGACTTCAGAGCTTTGAACAATCTGATACCATCAAGTCCCACATGGATTACAGCTACAAAAACAAACCCATGAAGAAACAAGAAATGGGTCTCTTACCAAATGGACAAAGAGAGTCAAGAGACTGCATTAAAGAGAAGGGACCCAGAAAATTTTTTGGCCAGCTTAATAAAAGGTACAAAACAGCACTAAAACGGTACAAAGCTCTAATGTTTCTTTAATGAAAAAAAACAAGACCTTCAAAAAAAAATATTAGCAGTGTCCCTTTTCACTAGTTTCTTTTTAGGAGGCATGTGAAAATAAAAATATTGACTAATATGAGGACCCCAAAAATCAAACCCTTAATTTGTTTGTCTGCATTGGATGCTTAATAGAAAATAAAAACCCTAGTTTTTGTTCATTCTTTTGAGGGGTTTAGTGTCAGGTAGTGACAAAGTAAGCGGGAAAATCTTTAGGATTTTTCATTTTTTTAGTGTAACTTTTTGTCTAAGTGGAGAATTTACCCGCCAAACAAAAAAAATATATACATATAAGAGAGAGAATCTCTCTCACTTTCCTAGTGGACATCAAAGGATTTATCAAATACAGTTTAAGATTTGCACTTTTTTATTTTTATAAAAAAACAAAACACACACAATGACACAACAAACAAAGTCTGTTGAGCTTAGAAAGAGCGTGGGGGAGTGTGTTTGGTCAGTGCCACGTAGGACTGATTCACACAGAACAGATGCCCCTTTGACTAGGTTCTCTTCTTTCTTTGCTCATTTTTTCTTTGGTTCGGTTTGGTTCGGTTCTTCCAAGTTCCAATACATGACATAGACATATATATTTGACACACAGAGGTGAAGTTGGTGGAAGAATTATTATGATAGGCGTGTGGGCCGTGTGGCCCTTGTGTGGACTGGGGCCCAGTGGACCCTTTCAGAGGCACCACTATGATGATGACACGTGGACAATGATGGTCTCATCTTTGCCTTCAATAACAAATGACACAACTCTTATGTCATCATTTTGGTCACAACCTTATACGTGCCAAATATGACTAGTTGAGAAAAATGATACACATAATATATGTTAATGAGATAGTTCATTAATCATAATTACACGTATTAAATTTATATATACCAAATGTGTTTTTTGTTTTTAAGATATATATACCAAATGTGAGTAGTTTAAAAAAAGAGTAATGTATATATGTTAAAGAGATAGTTTATACATGCCAAATGTGAAAAGTTGAGAAGGGTGATGCATATATGTTAGAGAGATAGTTCACCTATCACAATTGCTGTTTTATTGAAATTTATACATGTCAAATGTGAAGAGTTGAGAAAAGTTATGTATACAAGTGAAAGAGATAGTTCACCGATCACAATTGCACGTATCTTCAAAGTCGGTCGGTCGGATATATAGAATGGGTTCCAACAAAAAACTGTTTGCCATATGATTATGTAGTCCCTACTGATGTGTACAAGATCTTGATCTTGAATTGATGGTAATCAGATCAAGAGGACCTCAAGTGACGGCAAATAGAGATGGGGTACAGTGGTCCCCACTTGATTTTTATTTTTATTTTTTTTGGGTAGGACCACTTGACTATTTGTATTGCAGTGTCCACTGTCCAGACTATATGATATGATATCCTCTCAAGCAGGCTACATTGTGCTCGTGAGGCTGGGAATGTTATTGTTGACATGTTCTAAAGAAAGAAAGTGTGGCTTTTTAACCTTTTCTTCTCCATAATCAATCACTTTTTACACTCTTTTTCTTTTTCCATTTCGTCAAACAATAATGATAATAATTTCATATTCACTACTTTTTAACCACTCCACCAAAGCTCCTTTACTTGAAAGGAAAAGATATAAAACAAAGATTAATAAAATCCATATTTATATTCAATTTAATTATAGGGTTAAATGTAAAAATTATTCCTGAAATTTAGGTTAATGCTAGGTATTACCAAAAATTTTCAAAAATATTTAATTTGCTCCCAAATCGTAATCCTCATATAACATAGCTTGAAAATTCTTGTACTCATTTTGTTTTTTGACACTCTTTTGTGCATATAATTGTCATATGTAGTTACAGTGAAATTGGTGCAATCAAAACAAGCTTTAAAAACAAAGAATTTGGAGAACTAAGCAACTTTTTAATTGGTGTTAAATATCGTTTGTGTTTAAAGAGTAAATTGAATATTTTTGAAAGTTTTTATACTGCTTAGGTTTATCCCAAACCTCAAAGTTCTCTTTTTGTTGCTATTTCACCCAAAACCATAGCATAAGTCTTTCATTTTTAATGAGTTAGTAGTTCAGTTCCAATAAACAAGGTCGGATCAACAAGATTTGAGCCCTATAGCGATAACTTTAGGTGAAATATATCTTATGCGTTTTTTTTTTTTTTTTTTTCTCATTAAAAAAAAAATAGATATGAAATATATCTTATTTTAGGTTATTATAATTATATAAGTATAGTATTGGCAAGGGATTGAGCCTATCATGCCAAAATTTAAAAATAATTATAATAATTATAATTATAATAATAATAATAATAAAAGAGGAAAGAATATTCAAATTAATGTACTTTGTTTCTTGAAACATGATTCACAACTGATTATGCTATTCATTGGAATCATTATAACGTAAATTTAAATAGAAAACTTACCTATCAAAAAGCTATTCAAAGTTTAGTATAAGGGATCTTGTGAATTCACAAAAAAAAAAAAAACAATAATAAAATTCTCTTCATAGTGGGACCATTTCAAAGAAATATTTAGTAGTCTTAATCGTTGCATGATGAAATGTTCTTAGATAAAGACTCAATGATAATAAACATCTACATGGAAGCTCTTTTATCTTTTTGCTTTCACCTAAATTTTCCAAGAGAAAATAGTATATTCCCAAGTAACCTTTCCACATGTCTTTCTCAGATGCATTATGCAGCATCAAATTTATAATTTTTTTTAACATATATATCTCACTATTAGCATTCTTACAAAATTGTTTGGATTTGAGCCACTGCAGACACACAAGTACCAATGTGATTCCAATTATTCTTGCTATGAACAATAGAGCCCTGAATGGTAAAATACTGATAACTCTCATAATTGAAATCAACCTTTAAAATCTTTATGCTTTGCCCTTTCTAATCAAATAATTCTGCATACTACTTCTATGATTTGTATAATTAATAGAACTTGTGCATGTGATACTAATCTCATATTCTCTGCATTTGCACTGTAAAGCATGCCAGACATTCAAGCAATCAATAACTAAATTGTGGGTGGCTAGGAAGGAAAATGTAAACATGGTAAAGACTCCGGCTGGAAGAAAGTTTGGATTCTCAGGAATTCACCAACTTGGAAGCTGTAAGAGAAAATGACCTACTAACAAGGGCAGAGAGTCAGAGACCAACCTGTGGGGTTCAGTGCTTTGCAGTAGCCAAATGGCAGCCATTATTGGATGATCTGGACCGACATTAATACTTATCTAACAAACAATGATTGTTTTGATCATTTATAGCAACTTTAATATGTACAGAAGATGAAGAAGAAGAAGAAAAAATATGCCTGTATGGTTTTGGTTTTTGATTAAAATGTTAAAACGATCTTTACTTTTTTATCGGAAATGGGAATTCTGGATGCTCATTGGCTTTTTCATTTTTTTTCTTCTTTTGTAGTTGAATCATTTGACATGTTGAAAACAAACTGTGCAAAGGAAACTTCGTGGGAGGCATCATGATGATCCCATATGAGTTTTTGATCATAACAATGCCAAGCATTACAACATCCATTGGTTGAATTTCTTTTTTTCCGAACAAAAGACTATTGTTGTTTCATTGAATTTGCTTCACTTATAGGCTCACAATTCGATTTGGTTATTATGAATTAGTACCAAGATCTAACCTTAGACAGGTAAACCTACTTTAACTGCCTGAAAATGATTTCTTAACTATTACTGCAACTCAATATTTCTTACGTTTGCATGACATATCAGGTTCCAAGAATTTGAGCCCCGCTGCTAATTTTTAAAACACCGACAGTTCAGACATTTTTACGATCTCTTTTTGATAACTACTCATGTGAACTATTATATATGGTGCACAACAAAAGTTTTGTCAAGTATAAAATCTTGCGAAAATGCTATTCCAATCAACTTATTACCTTAACAAGTCCTGAGAAATTAGTGTGAAAAAAGAAAAAGAATTTATGTCTGTATCCTACATGTTAGGCAGCCGTCACGGGAGTCACCTAGGCTTTTTGTCTGGAAAACTATAACAGCGCTCCAACTCAATATCAATATGATAAATCAATTCATACTAAACGCCATTTCCTAAGCTTTTTGTCTGGAAAGTCGTACTAGGAAATGTGATTTCCAGCGGAGGTGAGGTCAGCTATTCACTCAAATTTGTTCCATTCCAGTGGCAAAAGTCCACAGAGATATGCCTAAAGCAATTGAACAGAATATGCCCATGATTTTTTATTTTTAATGCCTATCTCTTATTGCTAGAGACGCCTAATTTTTGATCAACTTTTCTTTACTCCCCCTTCCTTCATCTCAATCCAAACAGGCCTTAAAGTTTTATTTTGCGATTAAAAAGGTAATGGTGGGCAGGCTTAAAAGTATGGCAAACTCTCCTCCTCATGGAAACATTTTTAAAAAAAAATAATAATAAAAAAACAAAAAAAAAAAAAAAACATCTTGCATCTTAGAAGTTGGCAGTCAATTGCTTTATGTATCAAACTCTTACAAAACTTTTACTTAACAAAAATAAGTTTTAAACAAACTGCAAACCGGAAGACAAGTATGTTATCTATTTTTCCCTTTCTTGGTTACAAAAGCTTACAAGTAATATAAACTCAGAACACTATCTAGTTCAACAAAATAATAATTTAAATGGCCTATTGAAAGCGTATCTCACTTCTTCCCACCCCCGGAAACATTGAACTTGAAAAATATTATGTCTCCATCTTGAACCACATAGGTTTTACCCTCCTGTTTATACTTCCCAGCCGCCTGTTGGAAAAATAAACCCAAAAAAAAGGAGTTAATTGCCAAATTAGAACAGAATTCAATCATAGTCCTCAAAAGTTGAATCAATTGAAAAATAAAATAAAAATACAACAAATTTAACTTCTGCTTGATATTAAGTGCATCTTGATTGCATTTGGGATCTAAAAGCCATTTGACTAAGGAACCTCTCAATATAAATTCTAAATAAAAACCAATAAAATTTCTCTAAAATACACTTTTGGCCTCTGCAATTTATTCTAAATTCAATTTAGATCCCTCAAATTTAAAAAGTTACAAGTTTGATCCTAAAAGATTTAAAATGTATCAACTTAGTTCTTATGTCCACCTGCCGTTAAAGAAAGTGCATACGTGGTATATTGAATGCTGATGTGACACACTAAAAAGAATACATGGCCCTTTTCAATACAATAGGTATATTTCAGCTATAAAATTTAATAATTCTACCATCCCATAAGTACTCTTCTTATGGGATGGTACATTTCATATCACCCTAATACCATAGTAACAAACAAACAAACAAACCCCATATCTTCCTTCCTCGTTTAAAAAAAAATAAAAATAAAAATAAAAATATAAACCCAACAACTCAATCCCCAGAATCTTGATTCACAATCAATTTCCCTTAATCTCCCCATTTCTTTATCTACATCTTTTCTCTCTTCTTTCTCACTTACCAAACATCTTCCCATCACCCTCTCCATACCCAGCATCCCATCTTTTCTCTCTTCTTTCTCACTTACCAAACATCTTCCCATCACCCTCTCCATACCCAGCATCCCAACTTGTCACACGTGGATCTTGAGGATCCATGAGGAGGATAAGAGGCAACAAAGCATTTACACCTACAAACCTACCGATTTCATCTTTTCCTCTTCTTTACTTTGCTTTCTCTCTCTTCCCCTATGACCAAAACCCACTCCCTCCTCTAACCCTCATGGCTGACCTATCTTTTTGGTATCTCTCCATCTTCCTTGGTTCTATTATTTTCTCCCTTGGTCATTGAGGATTGAGATGTGGGTTTCAGCTTTATGACATGGGTTTGGTAATGGGAGTTCTATGAGGGATGGTGGTAGATTTCTAGAGGTGTTTGAGTGAGTTTGATGGGTGGGTAAGTGTGATTCCAAAGCAAGTGGTTGATTGAATGAGTAGGGGGTGAATCAGGTTGGTTCAGCCATGGGCATATCAGGATTACAAGCTTGGCCAATTGGGTAAATTAGATGTTTGGGTTTTTCTTGAGTTTTTAGGTGATTATTGCTTGACAATTTGGGAGCCTGCCAGTTGGTGATTTGGGCGTTTTACAGTGGCAAGGAAAGCATGCGTGCTGTGTTTGGTTGACAAGACAGTGGCAAGGAAAGCATGCGTGCATTGTGTTTGGTTGCCAAGAAATTGGCAGAGTGAGACTGTGCTGTATTTGGTTGCCAAGAAAGTTGGGGGAAATGAGTGTGTATGCGCACACACGAGGGTGTTTGGTTGCCAAGGAAGGAGCAGAAAGTGTGTGCATGCAGTGCTTGGTTGCCATGAAAGTTGGGAAATGAAGGACAGGAAAAGAAATTAATCTATTTGCAATGTTTAATTTAATTATTTTGAGAGTAAATTTTTAGTTGATGTATCTTTTTTTAATTAAAATTAAGATGATGATGTGGCTTTTTCAATGACAATTTTTTTTACAAAAAATTATATAACACATAAGCATCCCGCCAGCCACCTTAGCAAATTTTGTAAGCCAGATAATGGCAAGGATGAGAATGACAAACTGTTTAAAAGATTTAAGGACTAAAATGAAATACTAAATTTTCTTGAGGACAAAAATAAAATCACCCCGAAGCATATTTAAGCCTTTTTTATTATATAAGTACATATTTAAGCCTTCTATAATCCTAACATCTCATAATTACTCGTTTTGTAGTACATTTTATATTCACTAGAATACCATATGTCACTCTTTGCCATACTCATAAAAACTCTAACTCCAAGGAATCTTAGACTACAATCAGTTCTGAAGCCCATGCAATGCCTAACACTGCTTAGCCCATTGCAACCCATCAAACTTAACCTTTTAGTGCGAGATCCAAGACAAGATTTTCAATTATTTTATCCTAACTTTGTTTAAAACAAATTTATGTGCTCTTAATATTACCGATTTTTAGGGATTGGAGAAAGCTACCTCTCATTTGTGTTACGCATAGGACAAATAGGCTTATAATTGACCCCCAAAACCAACAAAAATAAAACCAAAAAACAAAGAGTTGCATATTCACTTGGGTTGCAAACTAGCAATGGCCAGGTGGAAGTAAATGTTTATAGCCACATACAATATCTCAAAGAGTGAAGTATATATACCTTTACAGCTGCCTCAGTACCAAGTTCCTTTAGATCTTCAAATTTCATTACCTAAAATAACCAGAAAATCCACATCATTAATTTGAGAATGGGCAGGTTGGAGGTAATTTTAGGCAATTTACCACCTTCAAGAAATTTGAATTTTCGCTTCAACTAAAATTCTATTACAGAAAGTATCAAGTAATTTAAAATAAAATCTTATATCAATTTTAATTATTTTGATTACATATCATAATTTAATTTTATGTTCCAATTTAGTAAAATTTACACATTACACACAATGCTTGCACCAAGTGGCTCTGTATATGTATGTATTACATATACATTACAAAATTAATGTGTTTTGTAATGTGACTCATTACTTATTAAGAGAGTTTTTTTTTTTGATAAGTCATTACTTATTAAGAGAGTTAATTTACTTTAGATAAAATTCAATAATAGTTTCATGTACTCACTAGTTATTGATATAGTTTCAATTTATTTACATATAATTTTCAAATAGGCCATGCAGCATGGGCAATATACTAGTGAACAATAATGCTTGGAATAAAGAGAACTGCCAAAGAATGGGTTAGGAACAACCTCAGCACAAATGAATCCTCTCTCAAAATCAGTGTGGATTGCCCCCGCAGCTTGGGGAGCCTTTGTATGCTTTCTAATTTGCCAGCATTTGACCTACAAAATAAAAATTATTTGGACATTCAGCCATTAATTCATCAAAGCAATGATGAGGAACATGGTACAGCAAAGTTATAGACAGGAAGAACATAAAATGGAGAAAATAATGTTCAAATCATCAAATATGGACGGTGATGGAGTGGTCTTGGTTGATTCAAATCAAATGGTTCATTAGATTTAAAGAAAGAGAGCAGGTAACCAAAAAAATGATAATGATAATAAGAACTACTAAGGAAGATATATTACCTCATCAGGTCCTGCAGTGAAGAAGTATATAAGATTAATTGCAGAAAAACCAGTCTTTATGATCTTTGGAAGGGCACTGCAGCAAAGTAGAATGTATTAGTCATAGTTATCTACAAACTTCTTTTTTGGATATGTAGTCTAAGAGTTTAAGACAAAACAAAAGAAACAAATAATTGGAAGCACACAAACCAACATGGACAAAATGATTTAAGAAACTAGAAGGGCTGAGATACTCAGTGGAAACAACACTTCCTTAGTGGTTGCTGGAGAGGCTTGCTCAAAGAAAAACCAGCCTTTAATTGAAAGGTGTTAGAAGTATGTGGTTAAATGATTAGATTTACCATATCCTAATAGCTTAACCTTTTGGAAAAATCGGTAATTTGACACGGTATCAAAACAAGAGGTACTAAGTTTGATCCTTGTCTACTCCACTCTACCTTCCATTTAAATTCCCATGTGTTGGGCCCCACCTATAAAAATGTAGTTTGAGCCCACACATGAGGGGGAGTGTTAGAAGAATGTGGTTAAATGATTAAATTTACCATATCCTAGTAGCTTAAATTTTTGGGATAATCGGTAATTTAACAAAAGGTTCACATGATATACACAAAGTTAAGCCCTTCAATTGGCAGTGTCAGATGCAAATTGAAAGTTTAGAGGTATATACACGCCAGAGTCTTCACAGGACTAAAAACACCCTGTAATTTCTGATTTTCTCTAGTACAGCAATACTGCAGAACACGGCCAAGGAACGTGACCTAAACACAGCACAGATATGATTTACTAAATAACACAAACTCTTTAATTAGACATAACAGTCTAATGGAAAAAGGACAAAGGCACAACATAACATGTCCACGTGTCTTTCTGTAAAAAGTTTGAACTCCACATATCAGATTACAACTTTGTCTTACTCTTATTTTCTACATATCAATTTTGGTACTTAAATTTTGCCCCATTAGAGTTTCCAAAGAAGTAATCAAATCCTTAAAGTTTGAAAAAATACCCAATTGGTCCTCAAAGCTTGTCCCATTTTCCAATTTGGTGTTTAAAGTTTTGTAAAACAATTACCCTTTTTTCCTTCTTATATTATTGTATTCTCTCATCACCCAAACATGGAGTAGAGATATATTAAGCAAACTCAAATTAGAAAGTGAAAAATCTTATTCCTTTTTTTTCCACATCAATTCCACATGGTAATAGTAAGCCATCACAACACGTGGTACTTTTAATCCACCCGCATAGATAGCATATAAGTTTTAGGCTATACAAACCCTTTTTTATTATAAATGTGCCCAACCACATGATACGTTAGTGCTCAAATTAGCATGCAGATCAAATTGGATCATTTTACAAACTTCAAGGATTGATTGCTACTTTTAAACTCCAGGGACTGAATTGGAAAATTGTGGCAAACTTCAGGGACCAAAAGTGGTATCTGCCCAAAAACTTATTAATGCGAATGAACTGTGAAGTCATCCCCACATTGTCTTTGAAAGTCCTAAGCATGTCAGCCATTTGCTCCACAAATGTTCAAAATTCGGAACTTCATTAATTTTACAATAACCCATATACCAATATTCCATAGTAATTTGTTCACAGTTCTATGAGTCTGGGAGAGCAACAGGTACCAACACGTCTTCCATAATAGAGTTCCTTGATACATGTGTATCACCATACTTTTGAAAATCTTTTGGATATATGACCGATCAAAATCATCTAAAAGTCCAGCAAAATTGGATATTTCCTAAGAATAGTGATTGAAGACTTTAAAATGCCCATAAAATATTTTGTGCGGTAGGTTTAACTGTCAATACTCAATACTTAGTGAAAGTGATTGAAGCCAGAGTTCAGAAATAATCATTAAAACAGAGGTCAAGAACAGGGATGTGACCAAACCAATTGTATCAGATGTTCAGAACCAAAGTTTTGGACAAAATTTGAAATTCCAACCACTTACAATAATTTCAAGCCCATTCCAAGAAAAACTCAGATAGAAATACCACAGGAAATATGATAAGACGATGAGATCAGCAACTGGAAGTGCTCCAGTTCAAGATTTCCTAACCTAACACAATCAGGTCCAATTATGTAACCATAACGAGTCCCTTCTCCTCCACTTACAAATAACTTCTATCAATACTGGAAGCCAGTTTCATCCATGTATTCTCACAAAATCTCCCCAATATTTCTCATTGGAGGGGAGAAAATATGAAAACTTCTAAAGGAAAAAGTGTCTTCATTATTACACCTTACAGACTGCTATCACTCAAGGTTGAAGTATTGATATTCTAATTGAAGTTTTTAAAGAGAGAAGAAGACAAAACACTGGGTACCACACATTAGAATTTACAGGAAAGTTAGGGAGAAATTGAAACGTCCCTTTACATCTTAAGAGAATAGTTAAAGGTATTAGGTTTATGTCATTGTAAAGGCCCAAGAGGCCCAATTATGTTGTAAGCATATAAGGCTAACTCAAGCTTCTAGTCTATATATACCCTATTAAGGGTTCACTGTAAAAGTTGACTTGATTATTCAGTAAGAATGTAGCCACTAGGGCTTTATCTTGTGGATGTAGGCCAAACCACGCAATCCCTTGTGTTCTTCTCTCTTTCTTACTTCCGCTTCTTTATATTATTTTATTCTCATCTTTAACAAGAATATTATAAGTGAAGTAATCAAATGCTGATAGGTTTACAATGGTTAATCAACACAAGTTCACATAATATATCTTGCATCAGCTCTACATTCCTAGCATTAATTTTTCAAATTAATGTTAAATTTGCAACCACAGACCACATAATGCTATTCCTCTTTCAAATAGCTAAACATTTACATAAAACTTTAGCAGTCATCTTTTCCTCGTCAGTAAAAACATACCTTTGAACATTGTTCTCTTGACAGTACTTTGCCGCTTCATCTTCTGGCATATCAGCAAGATTCCTCTCTAACACACCACTGAAAGGAATAATTGGTTCACCCCCATGCTCCTGTACCCTGAGGATAAAAGGAATTATGTGACTCTTAGTCCTTTCCACAAATAGCAATTCTTAAGGAAATTGAAGGAAATTAAAAGGCTTTGAGGGATGGGGGCGGGGTGTTGGTGGTGAAGGAGAAGAAAGAGATGAACTCACTTGCAGTTTTATCAAGGTGTAAAGGAAAATATAGCAGAAAAATATTCAGTGTAGGCAGAACACAAAGAATGGTCATTTGAAGCAGGGGGAGAGGGGAGATATAAAATTTTCTTTGTTACTCCTCTAGTGCTTTCTTTTTTTCCTTTTTTTAAACCATGGTTAGAAATATCCTAAATCTACCCCCACCCCTGCCCCCCGGGGTCTTGAACCTGAGACCCCCTTCTCCCTTAGGTAATAACTACTAAGTACCTAGGGAGGTGCCATTAGACCATTAACGTCATTGGCATTTAAAGCTTTCTAGAGTAAGCAATCATTACGTCTACTAGATGCACTGATGCAGTAAGCTCAGTTTAGCTAAAATGGCCAGCTGTGGAATTTGCTAAAATCATAATTAGGTTTTTCTTCACACAGACTCCACAACCACACATTAGTGTCATAAAATACTTCCCCGTTTGGTAGGGCATTTCAAGCAACCTTTTGAGCATTTTAAACACACTTACACACATTTCCACACACTTTCACCCACACGTATATCAAAAACACCCAAACAACATTACTCAAACTCCTCTACCAAACACCCCCTAATGTTTGCACATTAGCTCCAAACTCAACGCAAGAGGGATTTATGATAGGTAGCTCACATTATAGAAAGTTAAGATAGGATATAATTAAGACACATATCATGAAAGTCACAAATAGACACACACAAGCAAAAAGACAGACGTCATGAAAGCAACAAACAGACGCACATCGGAAATGAAAAGTCAAGATACTAATTTATGGAAAAATACTAATTTATGGAAAATAAAGGACATACCAAGCATGAATCTTGGGCAAAAATTTGTTCTTTTTTCTTTGGTAATCTTTCTCATTCATGTTAACCTGCAGAGAAAATAGGATATAATTAAGATCACATTAGTTTTTTTTTCTTTGATAGGAAAACACAATCACATGCTTATACAGATTAAACTAATGACCACATCCTCCATCCCTTATTTATCATCACTACAGTTTTCATCCTAAAAACAGCCAAGAACCATAACATGGATATGACCCTGACTTCATTCCTATGATATTATACACAACAATCTCTCTCTACCATATCTTAAAATCTCAGCAAATAGAGAATGCTTTTCCCTTATTGGTCACCAGATAAGAGGCACACTACAGAGTGAAATTTCTAATTGTTTTCTACTAGTAAGACCAGAAACCCAGAGACTGACAGACCAATGTTGGACCACAGTGGCAGATCAGTTGTTAATTTATCTGGGTTGAGGTGTCTGCCAGTATATTTATATATAATGCAAAACTTAGGTAGCAACACGTTAGGTTCCCCAATTAAAATTCAAACACTTGATAAAATTGACCAATAAAACTTAAAACACAAGCATTGTTATCATTTCTAAAGACAATTAAATTCCATGCACTGCAACTAATTGGAGAACATAATGTACTGCACCTAATGTACTATACTTGAGTTTAACCCCATTATATATTTCAAAGATACACTATTTTTTTTCCTCTCCTTCCTCAGCAATTCTTGATGCATACACTGTTGTTGAATTAGATTCAACACAATTTGAGAAGAGGATATTTTAAACATTTAAGAGTTTTGGGAGAAGTTAAAAACAGTTATAGTGGAAACGTGTACTCAAATTAAGAGATTTCAAGATGCATAATTGGTAGTAGAATCATGGACAAACTTAAATTTCTCAATTTACTTTTTTTTATAGGGTAATAATTCTTAAATTGCTCAATTTATTTTTTTATAGGTAAGAATCATTTTAGAAAAGAACAGTCTTTTAAAGACTTTTTAAGTATTTCTGTGGGACTAGTCTTGACAAAACAAAGAAATGCAAACCAAAAGAGTTTTATTACAATTATATATAAATATATAATGATAAGTCCATAATTTTTTGATAGAAAACTAAAACTTGCATTGTACAAAATTGAACATGTGACCTCATCCACCACCCCTTGATTGTGGGAGGGGAAGAGGTCATTTGGTCCAAAGAACATTAGCTTGAACAGTCCATTATTATATAGTTACATTTGGGTCAAAAGCCATAATTGCCAATAAATAATCTGATTATAAGAAAAGCCATTGGATAACTGACGAGATCTTTTTTTTTTTTTTCTTTTTGGCTCTTAAGACCCACGCCCCAGCACCCGTTTACCATCCAAGCTGAGGCCAAGGATACTGAAGGTAAAAGCTAGCTATAAGTGTGCTTAAGTGCAAAGCACAAGAAGCTTAGCCCTTTTCGCCTCTAAAGCGGGGTGCATTTACAAAAACAAGCTTTTCAAAAAAAACAAATGTGAAATATAGCAGTCATATTGTAATGCTATTGATAATCAATGTTGATTTGTTATACAAAACTCAATTTTATGATATGATATCATACACCTAATGATGCGGGAAGATTATTATTTAGTACTATTTATGTTTGCAAGTCAATTGTACTTTTATGTTTTATGTCCTATTAGTTTATTGGGCAACTAGTATTTTAATTTGGAAGCAAGGTTATTTCTGTAATAAGGCAATTAGGGTTTCCTAGCCAATTAGAACTAGGGTTTAGCAATCCTTTATAAGCATCCTATTGTACTCCTTGAGGAGATAGTTGATATTTTGATGAATGAAAAAATGTCTGTTTGGTCTTTCTTTGGTCTGGTGTTGACTCCAAGTCTACTCTAGGTGCTGACTCCTAGTGGTTTCCAAGCTTAGTGCTGACTCCAAGCCAGGCTTAGGTGCTGACTCCTAGGTCATATCCCTTTATTTTATTGTTGTTTCAGTTTTGTTCTGGTTGTCCTGCGTCAATTTTGGTATCAAAGCAGACACTGATCTATTTGAAGCATCACCGCACCACACTACAGTAACCCAGATTTCAAACCAAACGCAAAATCTACCAAATTCCCAGACCCACCGTGAATCACCAATCCCTCCTTCCTCAAGCCATATCGCCACCATTAATATAAACAACCCAGCCACTCCAAGACCCCAACCCCACTGACACCCCTTTACCCATACTAAAAGACGTAAAACTCCATGTAGAAAGACACTTCACAAACAGCTCATCTCATCAAAGAAGACTCAAGCAAGACGAACTTTCCCTAGGCCAAACAATCTTGAGATGACAATTATGATCGTCTTATGCGCAATGAGGATGGTGGTTAAATATTTTAGAATTGCATTGCACTGCTTTTGTTAGGCATTGAAATCATTACTTGACATTCTAATGCCAGGATGGTGATTAAATATTTTAGAATTGCATTGCTTTTGTTAGGCATAGAAATCATTACTTGAAATTCTATTGCGAGGATAGTGATTAAATATTTTAGAATTGCATTGCTTTTGTCAGACATAGAAATCATAAATTGACATTCTAATGCTTTTTGGCCTTTGTCTTTTGGGAATGTTTTGATTCAACCATGTACTTAATGTCTTTATTTTAATCATAATATCACATAACAAATATCATGATTACGTATATTTTGTAAAGCACTAGAGAAACATAAAAAATGTTATATTTCAATCTTTTATATGATTAGTTGGTCACTTGATCGTTATAATGTTTATTAATAATTATTTTTCAATTTTTTACATTATATTTTTAAATTTGCACTTCATTTCAATTAAGCATGTGCTTGAAGTTTGCGCTTACGCTGGCCTAGGTGCAAAAGACAGATCTATTACGAGACAAGCATAGCTAACTTAGTCTAGGACCATTAAGAAAATTTATCTTAACATGAAAAGACAACTCACCAGGTACACAACTGGTTTTGCAGTAAGCAATTGAAAAGTATTCAATATCTCAATATCAGCAGCTTTCCACTCCCCAAGACGGACATCTTTTCCTTCAGTAATCCATGCTTTGACCTGTAGAAATTTAACAACACCATATTTGTGACACAAGGGCGACTGTATGAAACGAACTTTCGTGAATGCAAGCATGCTCAATTAGTACAAAAATATATCATCTACAAAACCTTAAGAGTCTATGTAACGGGAAAAGGATTAAACAAAGATGCACTCAAGGATCAGATTTCATGCTTTAACAGAGAGTTTGATTTTTTTTTTTCCCTGGATTATGGAAGGCAATCAAATACCTTTAACAATTTTTTTTTATAAGTCAAAAACTTTTACAATTATAGCATTCTCTCAGGCACCATTGGTTCATTTCATGTTCTCAGTCGATGGTCTAACGTAATCAAGGACTTGAAAGAACTCTCCCAATGATTACAACCCATTTTCATACCTTGTCTGAGGGTTTTCCCATTCATGTATACATATTTTAACTATATATTTATTTGGAAAGCAGTGCAATCACATTTTATATGTAAATACTTACAAAGGGAAATAGAAATAAATGTGTTTGTACACAAAAACTAAAAGTGAATTTACTACAGCTGTAAAATAATTCATACTTTGACTCAGTAATCAGTATAGATGCAACAACGCAACCAATATGTCTTAAACAAACCTTGTACAGTATGGATAATATCTTCAGCTACTTCAACGTTACCACACATGACTAAAGGTTGCACATTCAAGTAAGCATTACTGTTTCCCGCTATCAAAACACAAACCTTTAGACAGAGCTCATGCTCTATTTTTAACTGCTTGTCATTGCTCCTCTTCATGCTTTTCTCAAGATCTTCTACTCTCCTTTCCATAAATTCAATATCCTACATATAAGTCACATGAAAGGCACATGGTTAGAAAATTTCTTCAAATATGGACAAATAAATAGGTAAGTTGGAAAAAAAAAAAAAAAAAAAGGAGCAATACTACAGGGATGTTGAACAAAGAAATTTATAGACTAACAAAATCATAATTAGGAGAAATAACCATCAAAACACTAAAAAACTGCCAATGAAGAAATGCAGGTACAAATAATAATACCTACATTGAAAGTGGTATAAAGATGAGAAGGGTATGAACTTATCAAGTTCATGATGCACTATATGTTACTCCTAAGATTTTTACTCACCATCACATATATGAGTTTGCTTGTATTACCTGATGTCATTTTGTGTATCTTATGAATCATACAAAAGACTTCTAAATACCTGCAGCTAGCAACGCCATTATGCCCCGAGTTTCCAATGTCTAAGACATATACAACATCATATAAACTATAACAATTTGTTTCCCAATCCTCATTGTTTGTATTCTAGGTCCCTTACTACCATGTGGAACCAGCAAAAGTAGGAGGCAAAATGACCAGCCATTATGGTTATATCTGCATATATCTAAAGAGGCCAAAGACTGCAACGCAGCCAGCAAGGTTAGAACTGAGTAAAATTTCATCTTCTTCCAAATAAGTTTTATAATTAAATAAATGAATTTTTTTTAATAGTAATGAAATTTTATTGAATAAACAGTCCCAAGTACACGGGGGTTGTACTCAGGGAGCGGTACATCAAACTCTCAAACTACAATGCTCTTAACACATATATGAAAGTAAAACAGGGAACAAATTGAAAAGCAACACTCCAATCCAGCAAGGTAAGACAGAAGAAATATTTAATCTTAAGAAAAGACCATTCACATCCCTCAAAACTTCTAGCATTCTGTTCCCTCCAAATACACCACATTCTGCAATTAACTATGTGAATTTCACCAAGAAAATCTTCTATAAAAAGAAAATTGAGCTAAAGTTCCATGACAGTTTATTTATAAGGTCATCAAGAGTGCTAGAAATTAACTTTAGAACATGTTTGGGGCTCCATATTTAGGCTTGGAATTAGCCAAACCCCATCCCAAGCTTAAGCATGCATGCACAAATCCAACTTATATAGACAAGGACCCATACTCTTTTCTTTTCTTTTTTGATAGGTAATAGAAGTTTTATTGAAAAAAAGTACATCATGTTCACAATGATGAACAATCTGTACTTGAAACAATTACATACTCTTTTCATTGAACTTTTGTCTTGATTCGTAAATCAAAGAACAAGAAGAGAGAATTGCCACAATCCAATGTTCTTTTGTACTGCCATCAGTGCCATGAAACAAGTACCAAACCATTTAATAACAAGCTGAGGGTGGGAAGGGGGGTTGGGGGGGAAGGAATCTTCTAGCGGATATAAGAATATGTTCCTCTCTTTTGCTCTCTTTAATATACTCAGAGAGTTATGCATCAATATGACACCAATTCCTCACCCATATCCTTGTCATGGCATCTCTCTTTCTACCCCTCACACACGCACGCGTGCGCGCACACACACACACATCATCATCATCATCATCATCTATACATCTCAAGGACACCAACTTTAGACTTTATTGAATGTAATATAAATCATAAATTCCAATGCAGGAATCAGCCATGTTCTACTTGATTTGCATGCATTTAAAAACTATTGATGAAAGAAAGCAGTAGCTATAAATACTAAACTCATGACTGATAGTCAATACAAGAAGTTAAAAAATATAATGCATACCTTTAGCCGCAATTCTTCGCTAATAGTCTCTAAATCCCTTACAGGATCCACGGAGTCATCAACGTGGATGATATCTGGATCTTCAAATCCACCTAGGGGGAAAAAAGGAAAGTAGAAGTGAATATTACAACAATAATATACTCGATAGGTGACAATTATAGGGATGACATGTTATTTTAATTTTAAACCAAGCAGAAAACCAATTACACAAATGGAAGCACACATACAAGAATCAAGATCATTGAAAGACATAAATACAACAGAATTAACCGTAATATTTGCTAGGAATATAACCCATAGATATATGATTCAACAAATTGGTAGAGCATGTAAATTGTAAAAGTAGATGCAACATTCATACATGTACTATTCAAAATATAAGCTTCTTACGTAAAACATGGAAAATGCCATCAACTGCTCGTATATGAGATAAGAAATTGTTGCCCAACCCTTGTCCTTCATGAGCACCTTTCACCAGTCCAGCTATATCATGGATCTCTAAAAAAGCTGAAACCTGAACACAGAATTACATGAATATGTAAAAGAACAAGTTAAGAATTATGAACAAACAAATAACAAAGTAAATAAAAACTTATTTATCCTTTTTTTTTATTTTCACAAATCCACATGGAAGTGTATATATCAGGTTTTTTAATTATATTCTGGATGAATCTTTCATCAACAGGTACTCTCTTACATGTAACACTGCCACCACTTTCCATCGCCATTTGGCCTCTAAGAAATTAAACTTAACCTAATTGATTCAGAACATGCAAGGTACTTTCCACTTTTCAATAACTTCAGATTAGTCACAATATGCAAAGCTCATTTTAAAAGTCAAAAGCTTGTATCCTGAAATTTTCTAGATCCTTGTCTTATAGTTTTAGTTCCTTTGTGATTAATTATTTAAGGTATTCATGATACTGGCACACTCTTACAATCTTTAAATCTGGGGTTCTGACAAAGTAAAGAGAACTGCTTCCTAATTTTGGACACTTCTTGCCACCACCTTCATCATATCAAATCATTCACCAGAGAATAGGGGCTTTATACCAAATATTCTTCCCTTTGGCAAATCATAAATTATATTGTAAAGGTTACTGGTATTCAAAGAAGAAGAAAGGACCAAAAAAGAAAAGAAAGAGATCTATAACTTCAATTAACACCTTATATTAAAAATATGGAAAATCTCTCTCAACTCTTTTTCCCTTTAGCCACTTTCACAATTTAAAGGGTCTTTGAATGTCAGGATGTCTCTAGGCCAAACAAGGGACAAAGAGGACTAATCAGGTCAGGAATTATACATAAAGAGAATGCAGCATCCACTAGATCACCAGGTTTTTGGTAAATCTTACCTCACAGGAACGCAATAGAAGGCCTAAGCTCAATAATGGGGAGGTGAAATTTATTAATCATGGTTCATCTTAAAAATCTTCACCGTTGCATATGGAGTTGACGATTTCAAAACAAGAGATTTGAAGAACAATTTGTAGTCTAAACTCATTTTTTTTAATAGATTGATCTAATCTAAATCGATTAATGCAAATTTTAACCAACCACAATGGATTTTGAGTTTTGAGGATTTTGCTCCCACAAAAACGCTTGTGTCATGAATTTGAAATAACAATAAGGCTCAAGTTAAGTCCATATATGAATTCCATCAAATTGTACTTTTTATACATATATTAAAACCATTTAAACTAAAAACTGAAATCTGATCCTTCTCTCCACATACTTCCATCAAATAAACTAATTGCAGATAGTATTTTCATTAAATAACTAAGACTTAATCCCTAATGCCAAGCATTCGTAAATCAGATCGAGAGGTTCATATATACTTCTAAATAAAAGTAAATTTTAAAAGGGTAAGGAATATTCCAGCAACCCTTTTCTCCTCTTCAAGAGGCTTCAAGAAATGGAGTCACAAACCTCGCTCTTCGGCTTGAAGGAGCTGCAGAGCCATTCGAACCGCTCATCGGGGACATTAACCCGGGCCTCATTGGGCTCAATGGTACAAAAGGGAAAGTTTTCAGCAGGTATTGCGAGTTTTGTCAGCGTGTTGAAAAGAGTCGATTTGCCAACATTTGGCAATCCAACCTGAGAAAATCAATAAGACCCATTAAATATATATGTTACAAACACATCAAAGTTAACAAATTTATTACACAGACTATAAGAAAACAATTAACAAATAAATACACTGCGATATGCTCAGAGTTAGTCCCATCATCGAAGCACAATGCTATACATTCAAACAAAATGTATAATAAATCAATAAGAGCATGAACTTGCATGGACAATTCAGCATAACACCATATTCAGAATAACACCATATTCAGAAAACTATAACTAGTACAAGTATCAACAAAAAATGTTGAGTTTTCTGGGAAACCAAACAGAGGCTAAGTGAATAATGAATCTGGAAATGGATTAGAAGCGGAAGCGTACAATTCCAATCTTGAGGTGAGATGAGAATCGACCAAGAATGGGTCTCTCTGCAGGTGCTTCCTTCGATTTCGAGGCTTTTGGAGGCATTGTTTCTGAGTTTTGAGGGAGAGAGAGAGTGCGGGTGTGGTAGTGAGCGCAAAGCAGTGGGCGGGAGGCAAAGGAGAGTGAATTCGAGCCTCTCTTCTCTTGTCTTCTGGGAAAGGTTAGAAGTACAACCCTAGTCACTCCACAGCTCACAACTCATAAGCGATCAGGTCCTCGCGTTAGCACAACGCGTACAAATAAAACCCAAGCTAGTTTTTTTTTTTTTTAAGAATAAGAAATAAATAGAAATAGACAAAACTTTTATTAAAAAAAATTTAAAATTTGTAGAACAACATCTTTTTGAAAAAATATTAACAAAAAAGTATATGGATGAAACATTTTAGTAAATTATACTATTTTTAAAATTTTTTTTTAAAAAAAGTGAAACTCGAGTCTCTGAAACTCGAGTTCCAAGATTTTTCACAAGGAACTCAAGTTTAGGAAACTCGAGTTTTGTACAAATGGAACTCGAGTTTCCTAGACTCGAGTTCCACATTTTTTTTTTGGGTCCATGTCAGACTTTATCCAAGAGGGAATGGGTTGGAACTCGAGTTTGTTAAACTCGAGTTCTAAAAACAGTCCAACTTACTAAAATGTTTCATCTACATGTTATGTACCAAAAATTTTTCTAAAAAGCTACTATTTGGCAAATTTTGCCCTAAAACCCCCAACAGCTAGCCTTGCAAAATTTGACTATTACAAAAAAATTTGCAATTGTGCCACAGTACGATTCTAAATGTAGAATCGCACTGTAGCTCAATTGTAAAACCAAAAAAATATTATTTTATTCTTTTTCTCTCTCAACTCTGTCTTCCTGACTCTCCCACTCTCTCAAGTTTGTCTCCCACTTATCCCTCTCTCAGATTTCTCCCTCTCCCTTTGCTTTCTCTCGTAGTGATTTCTCCCTCTCTTTTTGCTCTCCTTCAGGCCACCATCGCCTAGCAACGCCAAGCCCAGGCCGTCGTTGGCCATTGTCTCACCTGGCATGGTCTGATGGGTCTCTCACAGTGATCAGCGTGGCGTGGAGGTTTGTTGATGGGTTGTTCGTGGAGGATCCTGACTGGTGGTTAATTTTTCCTTTAGGCTGTGCGATGCTTACGGACCAAGTGGAGGCTGATCTTGCCATGGCTATGGTGGTGAGTACTGTATGCTGTGTTTGGTGGCGTTAAATCTTGTGGTGGTGGTGGTGGGTCTTGCATTGGTGGGTATTTGTTGTGTTTGTGGGTAAAGATCAAGTGGGTTTCTGGTGGAGATCATGGCAGATCAATGGTGGGTTTCTTTGGAGGCGTCAGTTATTTTGGCGTGGGTTTCTCTGGCGGCATGGTTCAAGTGGTGGGTTTTGTTTGATGTGGGTTAGATGGGTTGTGGTGTGGAGATTGTTGTCCAATGTGGTGGAAATCGGTGTGGAGTTGTGGTGGCTGTGGAAAATCGGCATGGAACTGTGTGTGTGGCTTTGTTGTTGGCTCCGATGGTGGCTTTGTTAGTGGTTTTGCCTTTGGTTTGATGATCCGATGGTGGTGCTGGGATATATGGGGGGTGGCAGTGTGTTCACTATGTTGTTATGGTTGTTTGGCAGTTGTTTGGTGGTGAGAGAGAAATAGTAAAAGAATAATAAAAAATAATATTTAAATAATTTATTTTATTGTATAATTTATATTATTTTAATGTGTTGTATTGTAAAATAAAAGTGGGATGCTAGAGTATTGTAACATGGTATAGTATAATTGATAAAATAGTTTTTTGAAATGGTAAAATTGAATAAGATGACATTTCCTGTTGTGAATGCTCTTAATACGCGCAAAAAAAAATTGATGGAAATAGGAAAAAGTATCTGGTGCACCCACTACATGGAGCAGGTGCATATGATAATAGGGGTCCTTATCTCTTTGGGGCAAAAAAAAAAAAAAAACAATTATAGACAAGGGTAAATAGAGGGATGAAAAGATGAGAGATACTTGTGATTGTGTTAAGAAAGATAAAGCAAGAGTTACAAGATGGTAATATAATCTATATGACAAATAAATTATATAGACATACACACATTCTAGAAAGGCTTAGGATGAGTAAAACCTAATTGTCACTATAAGAAAAACATAGTTTGTATTGCATACAATACATACGCAGCAGAAAATTAATGAATCTACTTCATTCGCAATTGATAACATGTACTATGTAAATTTCAGAATTTAAGAACAAATGAGTGTACCTTGATGTGGTGAAATTCAAAACCAAAGATTAAAAGTACTTGGGAACATTTTTAATCTTCACTCCAATTTCACTTGTGCCCAAGAAGTGTGGTCTCTCAATCAGTTTATATATATGTGTTCAAGGGAGAATTAAAGAATAGCTTACATTCACATATACACCATTTCATTCATTTACAAAATTCTATATGTTTCTATCCTAATAACTAATTATTTAATTGAGCTAACCTTTTGTGCTATTCCAATTGGGTTTTAGTGTGTGGCTTGAAGTGGAACCAAAAGGGGACAAATAAGACACTAGCTCCTATGGGTTTTGGGCTTTTTTGTCAACTCTTGACAAGCCCAAAATTACCATTAATTATGTTTAATACAACTATATAAATATAATTGCACTCTATGCCTTATTAATAAATTATATTCCAAGACTTTATTATACATTCAACTCCTTCATAAAATATTCGTAGTAATACAAAGTTATGTATGTTGACTGTCACTTTGAAGAATACTACATTTTAATCCTTAAGTACCTGGTTTAATCTTTTAAGTTATTCATCATATATTTATGAAATCCAATTTCATAAATATATACTTTACTAACTCCTTACTAAAGTGATTAGGCCTGACACTCTGAATAACTGAACCCATTAAATTTATCTAAAGGGAATATTTTATATATTTGTTAAGAGATTATGAATTCCATCTTGAAAATATATATTCCTTCAACACTACTGCCCAATATACTAAGGTTTTGATTGTGTCTTTAGATCTCACTCCTAATATATCAAAGTAACCTACACTTCATGATCAGGATCATTATTCTCTCAAGATTAAGAGTTGATGTAAATAAAAATCGTGAGATTTATAATTTATTTGACAGTCATTAGTAGAATAATAAATCTTACAACAGTCCAGTTCAATATGTCTTAACACTTAAAATATATCAACTAGAAATCTCCACTTCTATGATCAAGATAAATCATCTTATTTGATATGTTATAGTCTTCGCAGATGAAATGCCCAATTTCATTACCAACTACGAACTAAAATTATGAGTTTACAAAAAACTTGTGATTTATATCTTCTATGACTAAATTACATAAATCACATACTATGCATCTCATGGACTATATGATAATGTCCAAATATTCATGCTACCATTATTTTAGATAATAATAAAACAACTTTATTAATCACAACATAATATCATACATAACATCATACAATAGGATTTAAAGGGCAAATATCCTAACAGTCATCTCTTCAAGGCTAAGAAAATCTCACACATGGAAGAATGAGATAATATGGACTAGGGGAAGGAAATGTTCAGTACCTTCCTTATTGTTTTTAGCTTTTTAAATAAGTCCTATTTAGGATATGTTTTCTTTAGAAGTGTCATAATAGTTATGCCAACCATTGAACTATCAGGTCATAACTTTTATATGCAACTGTTCTTTTTGTATGATTTTTGCCTACAAAATTGATAGTGTTGTCATTGAAAAAGAAGATTCATATCTAAAAGTTCCCAAATTTTTGTATGAAAGTTTCACAATTAGATAATGGAGTCAATTAAAACTACTGAAATTTCATTGTAGGATTGTGAAATGGCATTTTCAAGACTAAGAATGTTTTGATGAATTGTTTTGTTACCAAATATGAAAATTGAGAGGTAGGGGTATGCAATGAACCCACCAACTAGCCAAACCAACCCGACCCAACCCAACCTACCAGGTTGGGTTGATTTTTAAGAGATGATGGGTTGGGTTGGGTTGGATCATGAATTTTTATTTTTTTTTACAATGTGTCAAGTTGGGTTTGGGTCATGAGATTTACAAACCCGTCTAACCCAACCCGACCCACTTATATTTAATATATTTTTAAATTATAAAAATATATATTATATAATTTTGATATTTATTTTTTTGCCTCTCTTCCTAAATAAAACCCAAACCCTAAGTTTTTCTTATATAGTTTGTGTTTGTTTGGTGTTATGCTCATAATTATTTAGTTATAAATTTGCTCTTATTTGAAGTAGTGTTGTTCTTCAATTTAATAATAATAATAATAATAATGAAAAAAAAATTGTCCATCAAGGGTCAAATCGACCCAACCCAATCCACATAGGTTGGGTTGGGTTGAACCCCTAGGATGAGTTGGGTTGGGTTGGGTTGGATTTTTTTTAACCCACCATGTTGGATTGGGTTGAAAAAACTTTTCAACCTGACCCATGCACACTACTATTGAGAGGAGCAGTTTTATTATATGTTTAGGTTTCCACATTCTCACTCCACACCTTCAACTAGAAGATAAAGACTAAAGAAACAGTAATGGAACATAGAAGTGGCGACATAGAAGCAAAACATGAAGAGGAAAAGGGATAGAAGCCAAAGCCCAACAAAGTAGAATGAGGGACAAAAATGTGTTTTTGTACAAATGTTTTTCGATACAACTAAGATCGACTGTCATCCATTCTTGTGACGAGAAGGCCATGTTGGTGGGGTTAATGTTTATTGACCCTTCCAATATTGGCCCTTCAAATGAGCTGGCTAGGCCAGTGGGTTGTGAGAATGTCCCCAAATTTTTAGCAATATTCATAGTACTATATATTTTTTCCATATTTATATATATTTTTAATAGATTGAGCTCCATTAACACCAAAATTGTATCTAAATCAAATGACAAATAACTTGTTTAAGTGCCCGTAAAAATAGAAAGTAATACTCTTTTTTAATGTAAAAAAAAAAACTCTCAACAAGCTAACATTTTTACTTTCTTATGGTCAAATACCAATATTTCGATGTATATATATATATATATATATATATATATATATTTTTTTTTTTTTATATTATCTTTTATTGCATTATTACCTACAACGTTAAATATCCCATGTTAACCTATTTGTTTAGGCAATATTTGTTTTTTTTTTTTAATTTAATTTTTATAATATTTGTTATTGTTTAGCAAAAGATGATAAGTTATCTTCAATAGTTGAAAATTTTGTATACTAAAATTTATAAGCTATGACTTTAGTATTAGAAAATAAGATTTTTTTTTAACACACTCGTATATACCTATATATGCATGTATATTATTTATATATGTGGATTAAGTTTATATTGAGTTTTTTGATTAATGTATCAATACCATAATTCAATCTGTTGGGGAGATAAACACCTTTTGGGTTAAAGTGTGTCTCTATATGTCATATTAATTATTCAAGGAAGCTCCTCAAGGTATTTATCTCCCCAACAAGTGGTATCAGAGCCCATGGTGGTATGCGGCAAATGTGGTGAGGTGTTCATAGTCCCTACCCAGTAGGGACAGAGAAAGCCCAACAAAGGAATATTGCTAATGGTCTAAATAATGGTGTGGTGCAAGGTTCCTTTAGACATGGACATGCGGGGTTCCCATGGATGTGCGTGCGAGGTTGACATGTGGTTCCCATGAATGGCGTACGAGAGACCCATGGATGATGCATTGATGAAGTGAAAAGCCCATTATCTCTCCAACAAGTGGTATCAGAGCCAAGTTGTATGCAGCAAAAGTGGTGAGGTGTTCCTGGTCCCTACCCAGCGGGGACAGAGAAAGCCTAAATGGCCCACACACAAAGATCCTGGAGGAAAAAAAAAGAAAAAGAAAAGAAAAGCCCAACAAAGGAATATTGCTAATGGTGCTAAATAATGGTGTGGTGCAAAGTTCCCATGGACATGGACGTGTGGGGTTCCCATGGATGTGCATGCGAGGTTGACACGTGGTTCCCATGAATGGCGTACGAGAGACCACGAGAGAGCCATGGATGATGCATTGATAAAGTGAAAAACTCATTAGACAAGGGGGAGTGAGTAGGACTTGTTCATGGCCCATAGAGAGGTCTTGAAGCCCACAGAGAGGCAGAGATTCACACGTAAGAGGGAGATTGTTGGGTTACACGTGTGAGTGAAGTCTCACATTGAATAAAGATGAGAAGAATGAGTACTTAATATAACATAATTAAGCACATATCCATTGGGCTTAGGCCTTTTGGGTTAAAGTGTGTCCTATATGTTATATTAATTATTTAAGGAAGTGGTTAATATAACCTTGCATTGATGTTTAATCAATTCATGCTGCATATATTTATCAACAACAACAACAAAAATTCATGCTGCATACCCGAGTTTTAAAACTTATTGGGTAATTTTAGACAATGTTCTTATTATTTGCAACTTCCATTTTACATCCTTACCATTACAAATTTTAAGAGTTTCCTTAATCTAGGCAGAGTTTACTGTTGGTAACATCTTTATATAATGTTGATTAAAAACTGGCATAACATCCCCATCCCTTCTTTCTCTTCCCACCAAAAGAAATGTAGTTATTAGGATTTACTTGATATCTGAGTCCCGTATTGGTGTTTATTGTTTAAAATTCAAGTTGAATACTCCCTGTGGGGCCCAATAATTTATGGGTCAGGTCCACTTACTCGTGGGGAGTCCAAAGGCCCAAGCCAAAGAAGGCTACGGCCCAAGCTCAATAACATAAAACCCAAATGGCCCGGAGATGTTGCTGAGGACAGTTCAGTCCTCGGCAGACCCAAAATTCCACCGAGAAGAGGGGCAAAAACGGTATAGGACCAAACTTGAAAGAAGATTTAAAATATCTCGGGAAAGCTACCCTTATGACCCTTTCCAGATAAGACTCTGCACCCAAGAAAGTCGGATTCTTCGGTTTTATCAACCACCCCCAACGATTCTGGGATTAGACTGACGGGACAAATATCAGTCTTGGAAAGGTTGACCCTACACGTGGACGAAGGACAGTGAGCGTCGGCTAGTATAAAAGAAAAAGTAAGTAATCTGGATAAAGGGGGGCGGGAAAAGAGGGCAAAAAAAGGGGAGCCTCCCATCCCACCTCCAGGAGAAAGACTCCAAGGGTGAAAACACCTTAATGATATCTGCACACCACAGAAAGAAAAAACCCACCGCCGGGTAACTGGGGAAATACCTTAATACTCCTCGGACCAAGTCCGAGGAGTCCAACCCCTCAAGATACGACGCTATAGGATTTAAATGTTCAAACCCAACCCCTTTTTCTACATGAGTTCCTCTAAAATCAGAACCGAACCATCGCCCCGTAATCAAAGGCAAGCCTTTCAAGCCCACTCTCTACAAATCATATTGTGAGAGATCTTTCATGTGCGAGCCCAACATTATTATTAGGCCGTTAAATAATCGTGTCCCTACACTCCCCATTAGTCATTTTGTTCTAGATTCACATTGCTCATGTCGACTTTGAGATTTGAACAAGAAGATGATCTTCTGCTCGCTTCTTCTTCTTCTTCTGTGCTTCCTTGTATTCCACTTGTGGAGAAAAAAGGAAAGTAGAATTGTATACTACAACAAGGACACAACGATAAATGCAAATAAAAAGATAAAAACTAAAATCAAAATATAATCACATTTTTGGAGTGAAACTTTTCCTTTATTATTTTTAACTCATGTTTGAATGATGGCCAAGAAGGATGCGTGAGAGAATATTTTACTTGTTACCAATCCTCCCCAATGGTGTTATACTCCTCCAAACCGAAGACGGATTACTATGCAATAGGCTTCAAATGGAGAAGGAAAAAGTTTGGCTGCAAAGTTTAAACATGTTTTGAGTCCTAAGTTTCAGCCAAATTATATCCAATGAAGAAATCCTACTACAATAATTTTTTCTTTATAGGTCCAGCAAACAAAGTAGAAGGTGCTAATTTTAAAATTTTTGTTTTAGCCATTAGAGCTTAATCATAAATAATTGTACAATCTTAATATAGACAAAAGACTGAGCCACTTTTAATGGGTTGACTGTAATGTCTTGGCAAGGAAAAATATTTTGACGTGTTAAGGAAAATGATTTGCAATGGCCTCATAAGAAGGAGAGAAAAGAGGGATATGTGAATAAACGTATGAACAAAGAAAGTTCTAAATATTATGACGTATTTTTACTTTTTTTTTCTTCTTTTTGTACATATATTTGATGATTCAATAGTTACAACAACCAAATTAGGAAATTTAAACTTAAAATGGATATGATGGAAACATCAAGATGTGCAAATTGAGTTACAATACTCTTGACACTTTAATTAATGTGTGATTAGAAAGATAACAAGTGCAAATGGTTAAGATCTTAGTAGAAATTTTTTTTCTTTTTAACACACTAGGGGTATATGCTTCAATTTCTTTTTAGGGATGGCAATATTGGTTGGGGGGGGGGGGGGGTTAGGGGGTGCCCGATCCCCTCTTTGAGATGATAAAAACCTTGCGGAGAGGAGCAAGATAGGACGAGTTAGAGGTATTTTTCCATTATTAGTGACATAGCTTTGATATTAACGAGAGAAAGGGAGTAGCCATGAGAGTGCCAAGAGAAAGAGAAAGTGAGTGTTTTGAGAGAAGATAATCGTATATTTAAATTGATTTAAGTGAGTGTTTTGAGAGAAGATAATCAAATATTTAAATATGTACAAATAAATCAATTTAAATATACACACAAACACATTCATCAAATAAGGGAGAGATTATGGGATTCTAACACAAATACACACCACAAAACTCCACTCAAAAGTTATAATAACTGGTAAGGGATGGTGAGATAAGTTATACTGCACACAAGATACTCTTTTAAGCAATGTGGGATAAGATAACTAATTTTTTTTTTTTGAAAAACACACACAAGGTAAAAAGTTTTAAGTGATAAAAAAGATAGGTAAAGATTTTAATATTTATCTTAATCTTAGCACATATTTATTAGTTTATAAAAGGTGTGTTTGGCTTTTGCTTAAATTTCGGTAATTATTTATATAGTGTTTATCAAAAGATATGATTTTTGGTAATTTTTATGTTAAATGTGTTATAAAAAGCTAAAAACTAGTTATTTATTTAAATTACTGATTAGAATTGAGGCAAAAAGCAAGAAGTAAATTTTTTTAAGCAAATCCCGAATGCGTTCAAAATACTTCATATGTGCTTAAAGTTTTGTAACTTAAGTGACATTTCTCATTGTCTCAAATAAAGATATTCAAAGTGCAAATTCTCCCCCTCCAATTGTCAAATTATAAAAAAAAACCCTTCATTTGCAAGTTAAAAAAATTTACACCATTTAATTTTGACCAATCGTCAATTTGGCCTTCTAAGTTTTATTTTCATCATTTTGGTCTCATAATTTCACATTTGTTGTCATTGTTAGTCCTCATCAATTTTGTTAAAAAAAGTCATTGTTAATAAGGACTAAGTGTGACAACAAATGTAAATTTACAAGATCAAAATGATAAAAAGTGTAACTTATAGAACTGAATTAATAATTGATCAAACTTATAGAACCAAAATAACAATCCACCTAGGTCCAAGCAGTGGCGGAGCTAGGAATTTATTTTTGGGGGAGCCATATATAAATTTTTGTGTGTGTGTGTGTGTGAAATGTAAAATAGTAATATACAATACTTTATAACTCAATTTTTTCCCTTTTATTTGTTGAGATAATTGTTAAAATACTTATGTGTTCATTTTAAAGATAATGAATGTTTAATTATTGTAATTTATTGACATATGTATTTATGGATTGTATTTTATTTAAATGAAAATTAAGTTTATTTTTAAACTTTCTTAAATATATATGTATATTATCAGGTATGAGGAACCAAAATGATAAGATTATTTAAAAATTTACAAAACTTTTAGGATATTTAAAAAAAAAAATTATTTTTTCAAAAATTTTGGGAGGCCCATGCCCCTTGGTCATCAAGTGGCTCCGTCACTGGGTCTAAGGCATTTCAAAATTGATTAAGTTGGTCCCTAATCACGGCAACAAAGAGAGGAAAAATGAGTAATAATTTAAGGTTTAAATTTGGTCAATTTTGAAATGTTTTGATCCTGCCTAACTGACATTAACCTAAACCAAACAAGTGTTGACTGTCTTCTACCTTTTTTTCCCCGAAAGAAATTTAATAATTTAATAATATTAATTTTTTTAATAGTAATTTTTTTTTTTAGATCAAACTTAAAAAGATGTAATTTTTATGTTTGCTTTAAATAAGAAAACTTAGCCATGTTTTGCACGTGTCAGGTTCTTTTTGGTTTAAAAAATGACCATAGGATTTGAGAAACCCGTGTCAGCAGAATAGACACCCATATATGCATGTCATCAGTAGGATCCTTTTATCGATTCACATCGACCCATATATCTCACGTTTTCTTATCCTTCCTTTCATCTCATCCCCTTTCGTTTGGTCTCCAATCCCATTGTTCTTAATTTCTCCGAATTGCAGTGTCATTCTTAGAATTTCCTCACTTTACGGCAAAATTTTCGAGGTAATAATTATATTATTATTATTATTATTATTATTATTATTCATTGACTTGTTCAATAATCGCATTGACCTCATTGATTTTTTTTTTTTTTTGGTGTTATCAAATTGTGGTTTTTTTTTTTCTTTTTTCCTTAGGGTTTCGAAAATAATTCTGAGAATGCTTGAATTTATTCAAAGATTGAATTTTTAGCCCCAAATGATTAATTTTTTGCTCTTAGAATTAATGGGGTTTTACTTATTCCTTTAAATAATGGCGAAATGTTTGCATTAATTTTTTTCTGTTTATTATTGAAATTTCATCAACATTTAAAGAAATCAAGCTCATTTTGAGCTAAATATTATGGAATATTGAATCCCATATTTGGTTTTCTATTATGCATAATTTATAATCCTGAGTATTGACTCTTATTTTTTTATATGTGGATTTAAGAACTCAAATTTGTTGTTATTCCTACTTTTAATCTGAAATATATGTATTTGTGTATTCAATTTCATTATTTGAAACAATTTGAATAATGGGACATTGGGTTCCCAGCAATAAAAGTTGAAAAAGATTCAGACTTTAGAGGCTTATGAGGTTTGTGATGATTTATTAGTATTATTATTATTTTAGGCCAGTTTTGTTTCAAGACGACTTGTTAAGGTCGGAGAGGAATTCGCTAGTCCAGTAAGGGCTGGCTTCGTTTATTCAAACACGGCTCTAAGAAAGGAAGAAGGTTGCATTAACACTAGATGGGGCAAAGAATGTGTGCAGGCCTGTCCTAAGTTCTTGATTGCGTCTCCTACGTTTCACGGTGGTCGTGGTGCCCTACCTTCAGCTGGTGGGCATCCGGCAGATCTCACCTTCCTTGCTGGTGGCGGGTGCTAAAAGTCACACCCAATTGATCTAACTTTCCCTGCTCATAGAGGGTGCTAATTGCTACATTGAATAGGTTTCTTTTGGTTTTTGTACTGGTTAGTTTGCACGCTATATATACAATCATGGTTACAGTTAAGCAGGTTGAAGATGACAATTTGGTTTCAAAAGGTGCAATCCCTGAGCAATTGAAGTGTCCTCGGTTCTGTTTTCGAGGTCAGTACAGTTGCGATCTAACCCTTCTTGTTAATATATTAGTAAGCTGTAAAGATTCTTTGATGTTTAAAGTTTTTAGATTTCATGGCTGTTTCTTCTAGTACATTCCTGCTTTTGTTCATCACGGGGACTTGTATCTATGATATTCCACTATTTTTGTTTCTATATTTTTTAGATCAAAATGCTTAACCTTGATTAGATTTTTTGGTAAAGTTTGTTTGCTTATAATCAAACACTTATATTTATGTCTCCATTAAATTCATAAGACATTCTATGAAAAATTGGGGACCTGAAAAAAAAAAAATTTGGACTGCCAAATGTCGGCATAGTATGATTGCATTCCATTTTTTCTTTTGTTTATAAATACTGGAATGATCACATGTTTAAATTTATTTGTCATCTCTGAAACAAGCAACTTGATCTTTTTATAAGAATATGTTGGGATTAATGTTTTGAATTTAATTGAACTGGGAAGTTGTTTAGTAATGGTGATTAAAAAGAATATAGAATGATTATCATAGCGGCAGTGCCGATGGTGTTATTGTGGGGGATGGGGAATTTGACATCGGCCATGTTTATTTTTTGATGGAAGGGAGTGGTGGCTGCAATGATGCCTCAATGGTGTGGTGGTGGTTCCACACAGTATATCAGTAGGAATATTTTGATGTTTTGGAAATGTTTGGAATCTAAAATTTTTGTGAAATTCTATAATTTTTGTAAATTGTATACCACTGTTTCTTTTTGGTTCTGAATACAGCTAAAGTGAAAAATGAAATAGGGCTGTTGCTTTTTACTGAATTATGTTATATTTGTATCATGTAATCCGAGTTGCTTTTATAAGGATTACTTGAGCATTATCAATGTACTTGTGCTCATCTACATCCTACTAAAGTATTCTTGTCTCTTTCCTCAATCATCACTTAAAATATATTCTTAATATAATGGATTATCTTGGAGGAGGTAGCTTTGCGGACATCAGATTATTTCAGGGGATGGTGTGGGCTGGCTTTAGTTTGTGTATGCCTAATTTTTTTTTTTTTTTTTTTGGTATTGTACTTCTTGATTGCTTGTTTACGTGGTTTTGTTATGTGAATTATGGGAAGTCATAAAGTTGTTTATGTGTCTGTATTTGTTGGGTTTATAGGATATTGATTCTCTCTACAGAAAGGTAGTTTGTGAAACATAGGGTAGATGCTTCTGCAATTAAAAACTAGTTGACAAATTAACAGTTTTGATGAGGCTGCTGTCATTAAGAGTAGTGAATAATTATATTGCTGTATAGTTGGTACCAAACACAGATGCTTTCTTTCATTTCTTCTGTTTATTTTTGGAGCCAGTGTTAGGGAAAGTGGGTGCCTTGATTTGAAAATTGGTCTAATCTTACAGGAAAATATATAAGAATGGTGGGTAGGTAAACAAAGATGTAATTGAATCTATTCACGGATTATAGTAACAGTATATAATAACACCACTTTATATCATAGTAGTGATGGATGAACTGAATTCCATATTTGTTTTCTTTGTTTTTAATTTTTTTTAAGGAAAATCGTTTATGTGCTTAGTGTCATTTATTTTGTTACTGCTCCCAAGCCTAGAAAAAGGAGGAGGATAGTGGTGGTTGATGGCCAACGTATAATTTTGTCACTTTATTATGAATGAATCCGTGGAGTGTTGGATGCATAGTTAGTGAAAGAAAAGAAGGAAGGTATATTTTGTGTGATAGAGCGGCTGGGAAGTTGGTGAGAAGAGTGCAATGGGGGGGGGGGGGGGGGTTCGTAGCTTTCTCATTGAGTCTAAATCTTTTCAATTAGTTGTAGAGGAAGGGGGTCGTTTTTTCTTATTAAGGATTTTTGAGAGGGGCAAGTTTGCCATGAGATCAGTTTTCATGAGCAAGAATGCAGCCCATTGGCTGATGTTTTGCATTGAACACTTTGTTGTTGGGAAGAGCTCCAAGCAGTTTTTCACTATTAGAGAGGGTGACACTGCCTTCACTCTCCAATGGTGTTCCAACTCCTCAGGCCAGTTCTTGCTGTTAACTAAACTCAAAGCTGGTGGGCCTAGGAGATCGATTATTATACCGGAAGGCAAAGAGAGATATGGTTGGAGGGTTTTTGGTCTAGAACTAAGGAAATTGTTGTTTCCTTCTCAATATGCAGTGGGTGGAAATGGTCCTCCTAAATTCATTCCTCAGGCGCGGAAGTATAATCTGGAGGATCAAAACTCTAGAACTTTTGCTGAAGTTGTACAAGGCTTTCATGGAAGAACTGAGGATAGAAAGCAGCTGTCACATCTTGGACTCACAGCCAAAGAGAAGTTAACACAGCTAGGAAAGGAGAAAAAAGGGGAGAATCTAAAACTCTCAGGTGCAAAAGTGGGGGAAATTCCAGTGAGCAAGTCTGAAAGGTTGGAGGTGGTGGGAAGGATTTGGAGGGAGCAACGGTTGAGTGAGGTGGTTGAGGTGGGTAAGCAGAAGCTGGCAGATACTAGGTTACATCTCCCAAGCTTTTTGAATTCAAAAGCTGATGAAAAGGGGAAGAAGTCTGATTTTAGGAGATCTTGCTGGTCAGGGAGAGGTCTTGTCATAGAGGTTGATGTGATAGGGAGGAGACGGGTCTCTTGGGTTAGAAAGAAAGGGGGAGTTTCAAAGATCAGAGGGATGGCACGTGAAGTGGAATGGGAATGCATCACTGATGCTTCTAAGGTCCTTAATTGGGCTCCTCAAGGAACCAAACAGGAAGCTCTTAGGCCAGGTTTGGGCCGTGGAACAAGCCCAGTGATGGGTTCTTTTTACTCAGGCCCAAGCTTGTTTGAAATGGGTGAGAGTTCTCTGGCTGGGGAAGGTAAATCAGCCCAGGTTCTGGCAATAGAGGCTTGCCCCAAGGCTCGTCACCAGCAAGGAGCGTCGGACCGGAGTGCGATGCCTCTGTTGGTGGCCGACGGCCCCTTCGTCGCCGGTTCCAGCTCCGACGAGCTCTTGGAGCCACCGGGAAGGGACACTGGTCTCCCCATTGCCGGGACTGGGTCCGTTGAGTCTCCGTTGCAGCTGGTGGAGGCCGACGGCCCTTCCTCTGCCGGATTCAGCTTCGACGAGCTTCCGATGACACCGGGAAAGGCTGGTGACCCCTGCTCCACCGGTTCTTGCTCCGGCGAGTCTTTGATCCCTTCGATCAAGGCTGACGGCCCCTCCTCCGATAGAATTAGTTCCGATGTGCACTCGGTGTCATCGGGTAAGTCTGATAAGGTGCCGTCGGGGTCATCGGCAGAAAGGTTTTTATCTGATTTCTTTCTGAGTTTATCAAGGGCTGGGCTTGTGGGCTTGAGGGACAACATTGGGGCTGAAGGTGGCTGGGACAGTTGTGTCATCTCCAAGCCGAATGCTGCCCTTGCAATTGTGCAACCCAGCTCAGCGGAGTCTCCCACGAAGGCTTTATGTGCTGTTTCTGAGGTGAGTGATTTGGTGGAGGACGAACTGAACAACTCAGATATGGGTTTGGGGGGAGAGGATAGTTTATCAACTCCTCTGTTATCTATCACGCCCTTTGGGTTCCCTTTGGCAGCTGAGTTGAATTGGAGTAATGAGGCAGTGGAGAGTGTGAACATGTTGGATATTTCTAGATGGGTGAAGAACAAACTCCCTAGGTTTAGTAAACTGGTGGGGCTGCCTTTTTGCCGGCATGAGAACTTATGTATTGCCTTGCTACAAAAGATTGAGAGGGAGACGGAGGCTGCCAAAGAGTTGAACAGGAAAGCTACTGCTACTAGAAATGTTGTCATTTTTAAGGAGAAAGGGAAGAGGGAACTGAGGAATTTGCAATCTTCGGTTAATTATGATGGTAGGCAGCGGGCTGGCTGCTGAGTTATTGGTCAGTTGGGGTTGTATTGTCTTTATGAATTTGAAAATTCTTTCTTGGAATGTTAGGGGTCTGAATGACGGTCGGAAACGTTTGATAGTGAAAAATTTATTGCGTGATTGGAAGTGTGATGTAATCTGCCTTCAAGAAACTAAGCTTGCTGGCCTGGACAGACAGTTGGTTGGTAGCTTATGGAGTTGTCCTTTAATGGATTGGGTGGCGTTAGACGCTGTCCAGACGGCGGGTGGGGTTTTGTTGATGTGGGATAGGAGGGTCTTAGAGAGGTCGGAGTGTTTGGTGGGTTCTTTCTCTATGTCTGTTCGGTGGCGTGGGGTCGGGGACGGTTTCACTTGGGCGTGTTCGGGGGTTTATGGCCCAGTTGACAATAATGAGAGGGGTCTAATGTGGGACGAGTTGGTTGGTGTTCAGCATTATTGGAATGTCCCTTGGTGTTGCATCGGGGATTTTAATATTGTTCGTTTCCCTAGTGAACGGTTGGGTTATTCTCGTCTTACTCCGGCCATGGAACTATTTTCGGAGTTCATTGGGGATCTTAACTTGATTGACTTGCCTTTGGAGGGTGGGAGATATACTTGGTCTAGCGGTTCAGATCAGCCCTCGATGTCTAGGATAGACAGAGTTTTGGTGTCTCATGATTGGGAAAAGCACTTCCCGAATGTGACCTAACGGATTTTACCTCGTCCTGTTTTAGATCATTGCCCAATTCTTGTGGAGGTAGGGGGAATGGCGAGGGGTAAAAGTCCGTTCAGGTTTGAGAATATGTGGCTAAAGTCGGATGGGTTTATTGATAGAGTTCATTCTTGGTGGAATCGTCATTCCTTCTCTGGTACTCCTAGTTTTGTGTTTGCCAAAAAGCTGAAGGCTTTGAAAGAAGATATCATTCAGTGGAACCGGTTGGAGTTTGGTCATGTTGGGCGCAAAAAGTCACATTTATTAGAGGCTCTGAAATCCTTTGATGCCAAGGAAGGGGAATTTGGCCTCTCTGATGCTGAGGCTTGTGAGAGAGATGTGGTGAGATCTGAAGTTAAGAATCTTCTCTCTTTGGAAGGAATCTCATGGAGACAGAAATCAAGGATGTTATGGATTAAGGAAGGAGATAATAATACTAAATTTTTCCATAGGGTGGCTAATTCCCGCAGAAGGTATAATAATCTGAGTATTTTGGAGGTGGATGGGGTGATTTATGAGGAGGAATCCGAGGTGGCTGCCCAGGTAGTAAACTTTTATAAAAATTTGTATCAGAAGACGGAGGAATGGAGGCCTTTTGTGGAAGGTTTGGAGTTTGATCAGATAGATGGGTCGGAGAGGGGTTGGCTTGAAAGGAGGTTTGAGAAGGAGGAAATTCTTCTAGCCGTTAACGAGTTGGTTAGAGATAAAGCTCCAGGTCGAGACGGCTTTTCTATGGCCTTTTTCCACCATTGTTGGAGAGTGGTGGAAAGGGATGTCCTAGCAGTTTTTGAGGAGTTCTATCAACATAGTAAGTTTGAGAAATCTTTGAATGCTACCTTCTTAGTTCTTATTCCTAAGAAGAATGATGCTTCCAATATTCGAGATTTCAGGCCTATTAGCTTGGTGGGGAGCTTGTACAAGATCCTGTCTAAGGTTTTGGCGAATCATTTGAAATTGGTTTTAGATCATCTGATTTCTGAGTCTCAGAATAGTTTTGTGGGAGGAAGATAGATTCTTGACTCAGTTCTTATTGCCAATGAGTGTGTTGATAGTCGAGTGAAGAGTAAGATCCCGGGGGTTATTTGTAAGCTAGACATTGAGAAAGCTTATGATCATGTGAATTGGGAGGCTCTTTTAGACCTTTTGAAGAGAATGGGCTTCGGGGAGAAGTGGTGTAGATGGATCCGCACTTGTATCTCGACAGTCCAGTTTTCTATTTTGATTAATGGGGCTCCAGCTGACTTTTTTGGGAGCACGAGGGGTCAGAGACAAGGGGATCCGCTATCTCCAATGTTATTTCTAGTCATAATGGAGGTCTTAAGTAGGATGTTGAAAAGAGTTGAAGGTGCTGGCCTGATTAGGGGTTTCAAGGCTGTTGGAAGACGGGGTGAAGGGGAATGTGTCTCGCACCTTCTATTTACGGATGATACTATTTTGTTTTGTGATGCGGAAGTGGAGCAGATCCTTCATGTGCGGATGCTTTTCCTTTGTTTTCAGGCTGTGACTAGTTTGAAGGTTAATGTCTTGAAGAGTGAGGTGGTTCCAGTAGGGGAGGTTAATAATATTCATGCCTTGGCAGAGATTTTGGGTTGCCGGATTGGGTCCTTGCCTATGACCTACCTTGGTATGCCGTTGGGGGCTTCTCATAAGTCCCCTTCTATTTGGAATCCTATCTTGGAGAAGATTAATCGGAGGTTGGCGGGGTGGAAGAAGTTGTAATTGTCAAAAGGTGGAAGATTGACGCTGCTCAAGAGTACGCTTTCCAGCCTTCCTACTTACTATTTATCTCTTTTCACCATACCGTCGCATGTGGCTAATAAAATTGAGAAGATTCAGAGGGACTTCCTGTGGGGGGAGTCGAAGGTTCATTTGGTGGGGTGGGATAAGGTGTGTGCTCCTAAGGTTAATGGTGGCTTGGGTATTAGGAAACTAACTACCTTTAATAAAGCTTTACTTGGGAAGTGGTTATGGCGGTTTGGGGTTGAGGAGACTCGTCTATGGAGGAGGGTTGTAGCTTTGAAGTTTGGGGAAGAGTGGGGGGGTTGGTCTTCCAAGTTGGGTAGGGGTGTTCATGGGTGTGGTTTATGGAGAAGTATCCGAAAAGGTCGGGAGGTTTTTAGCAAGTTTATCCGGTTTGAGATAGGGGTGGGGGATAGAGTGAAGTTTTGGACAGATCAGTGGTGTGGGGACTCTCCACTCCATCTTTCCTTCCCGGTTGTGTATGGGATTGTCACTAATAGAGAGGCTTCTGTGGCCTCGTCTCTCGAAAGATTGGGGACCGAGGCTCGTAGAAGTTGGAAGGTTCCTTTTCTTAGGGATCCTAATGATTGGGAGATGGGAGAGGTGGATGAATTTCTCCATACCTTGGATTCTTGTTTACCTCACTCCGAGCAAGGAGACCGCATGATTTGGAAATTGTCGAAGAAGGGGGATTTCAACATTCGCTCCTTTTATGACAAGCTTCGAAGTCCCTCTCCTTTTACTTTTCCTTGGAAAGGTATTTGGAAGGTTAAGGCCCCTACGCACGTCTCTTTCTTTGTTTGGACTGCTGCTTGGGAGAAGATTCTTACAGGGACACTTTGCGGTGCAGAGGCTTTGAGCTGGTTGATTGGTGTATTATGTGTCGTTGCAATGGGGAGACGGTGAACCATTTGCTTCTCCATTGTGAAAAAGCATATAAGTTGTGGAGCTTGATTTTCAGATCTTTTGGGATTTCTTGGGTCTTGCCTAGATCGGTTGCAGAAATGCTCTTCAGTTGGTGGAACTGGTTTGGAAAGCACTCTTCTAGCATTTGGAATTTAGCTCCGTTGTGCCTAATGTGGTGTATTTGGAGGGAGCGGAATTGGCGAACTTTTGAGGACAGGGACAAATCCGATGACCAGTTGCTCGCTTATTTTTGTGGTTCTCTATTTGATTGGTCTAGGGCTTGGGGACTCACCTCTAGTGATTCCCTCCCTTTGTTCCTTTGTTCTCTCCTTTGTATTTAGTTCTTTGTTGTTTTCTTGTTCTCTTTTCTTTTTCTGTTTGTTTCTCTCTCTGTATTGTCTGCTCTGCCTCTGTTTTCATGAGGTAGATTTTTGAATATACTTCTTTATTACTTATCAAAAAAAAAAAAATGAATGAATCCACTTTTTTTAAGAAAATGGTGGTTTGGTTTATAAATCTTGGGATTAGCTAACATCTTCTTTCACATAAATTCATTTTGATTGTTTAATTTGCTCAGATATCAGGATTCCTCTTTATCGCTTCAGTAGCCAATCTCTTTTGGATGATAGTCCATTTGAAGGACACGTATGCATTCCAGAAGACGAACAAAGTGCACTAGATTCTCTTCTTCTTGCTCAGGTGAGATTCAAAACAAATATAAACATTGATATTTATTGAGGTCTAGCTATAATATATGTGCTCTTTTATTACATTGCCAGTGGGAAGATAAAATGTGGAAAGGCGTTCTCAGATATGATGTGACAACCTCTGAAATTAAGGTAGGTTATGCTGCACTAATCATCTTCTTCTGATATAAGCTGTTTGTTCCTTTTACATGGGTCCAGATTTAATCACCACAGAAGCACTTATTTATTTAGATACTTTATGCAGGTGATTTTTGGCAGGAGAAAGTTTATTGCCCAGTTGAATGAAAGACTGGGTATGGATTATGTGCCCAAACCTGAGCCAGATAAAATTTGTGGTCAAGGGAATCTCTCTGAGTTTCAATGGACAAAACATCAAGAGGAGTTTCTCTTTTATGTTGCAAGTGGTGAAATGGCAATACCTGAGCTTATTCCTTCTGCTGCTATGCCTGATGGGGCTGTCTTGATTATTATTAATGTAAGGTGGAGGGTTTATGGCTTGTGTTTATATATGTAGTTTTAATCATCTTCATGCAATTATCATGACTCATGGTGCTCATCAGGTTCAATAATTATGCAAACATATGATCCTAACTTAGGAAGCAGGAACTTGGCAAACTCCCTGGAGTGTATGTGTCCCACATGTATTGTACACAAATACTTTGAAGTGTGAACATCAGAGGAGAAGTCATGGTTGAAGAGGATGGAGTGAGAGATCTTGAGGATGTGAGATTCAGTGGAGGATTATGGATGGGAGGGAGAAGATAGATTTAAAAGAGAGAGAGAGAGGTTGGGTCTTTAGGGCAGGGGGTGGTTTGACCAAACGAGGGGCTAGGATGCCGTTATCCTCCGTGACACTTATTTTTATTTTTTGACTAAGCACTGTACTCTGTGACACTGACTGGGATTTTAATTGTTAAGTTGACCAAAGAAATTGAGCTTAGGTTGAATGACAAAATAAATCAATTTTTGGGCCATGGCTTGTGTCTGGATTGATGGGAAACTTGTTGAAGCCCAGTAACTTGACAAAATTTTGTTCTATTAAAGAGGCCAAACAAAACAAATTTTTGGATAAAAATTTATTGCATTCCTAAGATCATGTACTTCTAAATTAGATACCAAAATTTTGGAGGAAAATTACAATATTTCATCTAATCATAAATTGGTTTGTTGATATCTTTTCAAATGTTATGGGACTAAGGTTTTGTTATTTCAAATGTTTTTTGGCATTATTATTTTCATACCTAAAACTAATAAATAACCCTAATAGTATTAATTAATTAATTCTTATATCTATGTTTACAAGAATTAATGTGTTGCTGTGCAGCTGTGTTCGTATGGTTTTGTAACTGTGTATTATATTCGTATCATGTGTGGGAATAATTTGTTATAGATGCTGATTGCAATTAGTTATGCAGGTTTATATGTTCTAATGACATTCTCTAGGGTAAGATTTGATTGATAATCAACTTTATTTTCTAGGAAATCCCTGTGGAATACGGCCATGTCTTCCTGGTGCCTTGTGGCTCAGATAGTTTGGCCCAGGTCCTAGATACAAAATCTTTGGAAATGGTTGCAAGGTTTGCAGTTGAAATCAATAATTGCTCCTTTCGCTTGTTCTATGACTGTCCTACAGCTGGTACTTCTCATCGATATTTTGAGGTATGAGATTACTTATAGTTGTTGATTTTTCACTTCTTTCAGCATGACACTGTTAATTTGGCAACTGATGATGTTCTTTTCGCCTGATAATTTGTGAAGCTTTGTTGCATAAGGTTATTGTGGTCTTAGAAAAAAAGTTTTCCCTATGTGTTTTCTTGTGAATTTATGAGGATGCATTAACGACTTGTGGTATCTGTTTCTCCACAAGGTCTGAAATAAACCTAACATTTGATGAATGTCTCCACAAGTGGGGCCATGGTAGATTTGACATTTGTCTAGTAATTGATTAAGTCTTTCTCTTTATAACCTACTTTAATTAATTCATTTTTTTTGTTCTTGAATTTACAAGACAACTTTCTGGTTAGTGAATACACACACAAACATCCTTGGGGGAGCGGGTGTGGGTGTTTCACATATACTTATAAAAAAAATTCTTAACATGATGGTGTCAACTCTTTTAAGATTGAGAAGACAAGTAAAAAAAAAAAAAAAACTTAACATGATGGTGTCAACTCTTTTAAGATTGAGAAGACAAGTTTGATGCTGCATGTCAAATTATAAAATAAACCAATTTGAACTTCTCATGTAAGCATTGTTAAATGTGTCACCTTATAAGTACATTGTTAGTATATAACAACAGAAGTACAGGAATCTCAACAGTTTTTTTTTTTTCAATACCTAATTGGCATTTATCATTTAACTTAATAGAGGATGGAGGTGAAGCAGTTAGTTTGGTTTCTGATAATAAAATTTTGACAACATTGAAGATATGGTTTATGAACTGTACATACTGCATACTTAGGTACCTTTTAGTTGTTCCTAGAGTATGTGTTTGGTGTTGTAGCAGTATATTTTAAAAACTAAAAAGAGTATTTCCTGTGCCAAAAATTTTATTCTGCTTGGCTTATGATTGAAAATGCATTTTTTTCCTCCTTTGATGATGCAGGCCTGCAAAATTTTATTCTGCTTGGTTTATGATTGAAAATGTATTTTTTCCTCCTTTGATGATGCAGGCCTGCTACTTTCCAAGCCCTTTACCTGTGGAGCTGACACCTGTTGATACTTTTTTCCATGAGGGGAGGAGGGGGATGCGTATCTCTGCCGTTACAGATTTCCCCATTAAGACCCTATTGTTTGAGAGTAACAAAAAATTTAAGAGAATGGTGGAGGTTCTTGTTGAGATATGTTGTCAATTACAGGAGAAGAGCATTCCATATAATTTGCTGATATCCGATTGTGGTAAAAAGATCTTTTTGTTTCTTCAGGTAAGATGGCCTATAGTCTCATTTTAAGCTTAAAATTTTTTCTTTCTTTACTACATACTTCATCCTAGGAGTGATTTGTAACCATTAGTTTAAATTGAAACTTGGATCTCCTATTTTTTTGCTGGACACTGAAAATTTTGCAGATTGAGGTGCACTTTAGGAGTATGGCAGGAATAGGTAGACAATGTACAATTTATTTTGAACCTCTTACTTGTCCTATATTTCATCCCTTATGTGCCCTTTGAGAGAATTTAAAACAATCTTTTTGATATCTGTGTTACTTACAGCAAAAACATTTGTCTATGTACGGTTGAATTTCCTTTTTGCTTTTTTATTTTGTTCAAATTTGAAATCAGAAGCAAATGTTTGGTTTTGAATTACACATATACCAGCCATTGAGCTCTATGTCAAATGACACATCTTCTTCTATAATAGTGAGGAGATTAGAGTGTGTTTGGGAAGTGATGAAACTCATAGCTTATTAAAGTTTTTAGCTTATTTTTGTTACTATTTATGGGTCCCATTGTATTTTTTGGTACTATTCATGGGTCTCACTGAACTATTTAGCTAGCTTATAGTTTTATTTTTTTATTTTTTATTTTACAGTATTTTCAGTAAAAAGTTTCAGTTTCAGTTAAATAAACTGTTCCCAAACGGACCCTAGGGTAGTGGGTGCCAGCGTGGGTAACATACAATTTTTTTTATTAAAAAAATAATCACTTTTTATGGCTTCTACATTTTCTTTAATATTTACATTCTGGCAACTGTCATTATGCTTGTGCAGTTGTGCTGAGTTCCGATGAGCAGCACATAATTTTGCTTTTTTGGAGATGCTTTTTCCTCTATTTGTATAATGTATCTTTTCATGAATATGCATGTGAATTTCTTGCTGATTTAGTTACCATGCAAAGTTGATGCAACGCCGGAGGATCAAATGTGCTCTGCCATTGGTTTTGGATTGACTGAGTGTTTGCTAATCAGTGATTGATTCTGTGCAGATGCAAAATATGGCAAACTCTGGGACCCTATCAGCTTGGGAGTGCGGAGGTTATTTTTTGTTTCAATCAAGGTCTGAATTTGATCAAGCCACTGAGGAGACTATGCTTAATAAGCTACGTGATGTCTCTCTTGATGATGAAGGCTTTCAAGTAGTGAAGGAGCTCTGTTGCAGTATTGCTGATAAGTTTGCCGCTTGAATTTGCACCTTTGCTGAACATGCGGCACAATAGATGTCCATTTGACTTCTGTTGATACTTTATGGTTAACACGATCTTGTTTTCAAACATTCTTGTGCTCTTGCAATGTTGTGGATTAGTTTGTTACTTGAATTTGGGACCTTTGATGAATGTAATGCATGAGTATTTGTTGATTCTTTATGGTTAATGTGATTCTATCTTTCAAACATTCTCGTGCCTTGGAACTCAGATATATAATAATAAACATGAAAGAAGTGGGATTCGTGATGTTGTTCATAGTAAGGTACTTTATTTTGGATTTGATGTGATGAAACTAACCTTTGGATGAGAGGAGGATTTATAAAGCCTTTTTTTCCCCCCCAAATCAAGGGCAGGAGAGTAAGATTGAAGGTGGTTTCCTTATTGCGCGACCATATTAGCATTTTATTTGTTGGGATTGGTTGAGACATCATGACCCAACTCCACTGAAGGCACCAGTGGACATTGGGCCAGTGACATGGAAATAATTCAAAGCGCTTCGTAGTTTGGAATTTGATACCGAGACATACAACGCGTTTCTAGAAGTTCATGCTCCAAAAATCAATTCAATGAAAAACCTTAACTGTTTTTTTATGATGTTAAATATCAAATCAATTTTATTTTGGTCCTTTAAATATGTATTGAGTTTGATTTTGGTCTTATAACTCTAGGGAACTTAGAAATTCAATATATGAACGGAAATTTGATGAGAAAATTTGAAAATATTTGATGAAGGTACTAAATTTCAAATATTTGAGGGACCAAAATTGAACCTTTTGAAATTAAAAATTGAGGGGGGGGGGGGGGGGGGTGGGGGTGGAAATCAAACAAACCATATATTTGATGGATCACATTTTTTTTTTTTTGGAAACTTGATGGATCAAAATTTCAATTTACCCTATTTTATTTTAATCATCTAGCATATATATATATATATATATATATATTAATATTATTAAAGTTGGGTCTTACACAATGAGCTTGTGTGGTTTGGTTTACTTACATGTTTTTACCATTTGGCACATTATATGTACATTTCTTTTAAAGGTAGAGAGTGAAGACAGGGAAGTGAGATTCAAACCACAAACATTACTACTAAAAATACCATTATCATTGAATTATCACTTCAACCTCATATGTACATTTATATTATTAACATACTTATATTAGTGTATGGTAAAACTTCATCATTAAAGTTTTAAGAAATTTAGAATATTGTTCTTATTAAAACTAAAACCAAAATTGTCATGAAAATTAAAAAGGGTTCAATTATTTATATAATAAATAAATTACAAATTATAATTAATGGTTTAACCTAAACATGTGCTTGAGTTTGCCTCATTTGTTAAATAAATGAAAATAAACAATCTTTTTTTTTTAACAAACCTTTTTCTTAATAAAAACTCTTTATTTACGACCTAGTTATTTTTGTTGATAATTTAGTAGTTGAAGGAAGTGGAATTAGAATACTAAACATCTTTATTGAAAACACTAGAAAGTTCTAGTTAAGTTATAAGAATCTTGGTCATTTATCTCAATATATATAATTATCTATAATTTGACATTTCAAAATCTAAAATTTAGACCATATTTTGACAAAAGTAATTGCTAAAATTTACTCCTTACAAAAAATATTAACTTGACAAAAAAAAAAAACTATAAAAATTACCCATATTCAGGCCCATTCCTTAATCCATGGCGTCTTAAAATACTAACAAAACCCTAATTTTCTTTTGGGTCATTTTGTCGTATCAAGGCACGGGACTCATATAAATCTAAACCATTAATTTAGTGTTATTTTGATCTCGTCCTTTCATTTAATTTGAGTAGATACTAGTTACTGGTAAAACATGGATTGAGATCAGTTACAATAGCTAGCAATCCCGCCCGCAACATTTTAACTTTTTCAAAAATTTCAACTTTTTTTTATCCAAAAAAAGAAGTCAACTTTTGGGTTTAGGGCTATTGCATGGATCTCAAACCGTAAGGTGTAAAGCATGCATGTAAACAAAGAAAAAAAAAAAGCGGATGGGGTTTTCTACTTTTTCTCACGCTTCAGTCTCTCTTAACTTCTTCTCTTCCAACCCAACCACAAGAAAAACCCACCATAGAAGATACAGAGTACTTGTCTTTTAACTTTTATTCACTGTTGCTAATCCTCTAATATTGTTATTAATTGCTTTAGTTTTGGTGTTGCTTGTTTCGAAAGTCTATTAAGATTCTGAGTTTCATTGAGGATGTTGGATTGAATATTCACCAGCTCTTGTTTGCTTCAAATTTTTTCATATGAACAATGCCCCACAATGAGGTTTCTGAATATCAAACTATGCTGCCATGTAACAACAATTGAGAACCAAAACTTGGGATAATTGTTGTTGTTGCAATTCTGTGATTTTGTATGACTGTTTGGTTGTTTTAATGTGTTTGTATGCTCTTTGCAAGGACAAATCCATCCTGGGTTTAAAAATAAGGCATATATGCCAAGTGCTTGAGGAAAGTTCTCAAAGAATTTCAAATTGGGGTTTCTCTCAACCTTCTAGTTTGGACCTTTATCCTTGAAAAAGGCAAATATGAGTTCGACAGGTTCTGCATCAAATGCAAGTTCAAAGGGAGGAGGGGTTGGGTTTAACTGGAGGTTACTGATGTTACTTGCATCAAACGCATACATAAATTGGAATTGGAATAATGATACCATGTTCAAAGGGTTTTTGTTTATAGCCAGAATTTGTGACCCATGTTATCTTTCTATTTTTTGTGATATTATTTTCATGTATTGCTAATAATTTGCTACCTTTTGATGTCACTATGTTTGTGTGGGGTATTTCCTTGACAGTAGGTTACATGTATTGTTCTTAGTCCTGAATTATTTATATGGCTTACTAAAGTATGGTGATGGAAAGAGAAGGATAGAGATTCCCTATAATTATATCCTCATGTTGTAACATTAATGGTTGTTTGTTTTTCAAAATTTTCCCGTCTTTCCTTGTAGTTCTGCATGTTCTTTCACTGTATTGGGATTCCTTTGTCCAAGGCTTTGCAATACATTCATTTATTTATAACTTTCATATGTTGACCATAAGACCATGCAATCTGGAGACCTTTGCATCTTTTTAGATTTGGTCTGACATCAGTGGTTATTTCACATTGCAGCTAAGGAAGATGCTTGATCTTCTGGCGCATACAGCACAATGCCGTTCGCGAAATGCCAATACACAAATTGTAGGAAGGTGAAGGGGCTTTTCCACCATGGGATACATTGCAAAATCAGCGCTACCGGAGGTTGTGTTCTCTGTAAGAAAATGTGGTATCTCCTTCAACTTCATGCTTGAGTGTGCAAAGAATCTGAGTGCCATGTGCCACGTTGCAGGTTTATGGATCCTTTTTACCATCATCAGTCACTTGCTGACTTTGCTCCTTTTCCGGTCCTTTTTCCATTTTGTGTTTGATGATTATATTAAATATATATATTTTTAAATAATTTGTTCAGAGATCTAAAAGAACATATCAGGATGCTAGAGCAACAGTCTGATTCACGCCAAAAGAGCTGCCATGATGGAGATAATGAGACAGAGAGCGGCAGAGGCTGCCAGAATTGCTGAATGATCAATTTGTACATACTACTATGGAGTTTTGAAGTAACCCTCTAGGTAGAGGGAGGTAGACCATAGCTTTTGTCCTTCTCCACCAAGACACTGTTGGAAACTACGCAGTGATGGCAACGGGCACTGATTACTGCTCACTCATGAGTGTACATCGTCGTCTGTACACATCACTTATTTCACGTTTTACAAACTTCTTATTTCTGGTAGCTTATTTACATAAGATGAGATAAAAAGTCAAAAACTAACTTATTTTAAAAAAAATGGATAGTTAGATTATTTGATGTGGGGTACGCAATTGCTATGAAAATTAGAATACTACTCTGATTAAATCTAAAACCAAAATTGCCATGAAAATTGAAGAGTCCAATTATTTATATTCTGAATAAATTATAAATCATAAAAATATATATATATATATATATATATATATAAGCAGAGACCTCATACGGAAAAGTATGAGATTCTACCATGTGGTACATTCCATGAAGTTTTCTTTATTTAGGCTTCTAAATCAACAAAATTTGCATTTATATCAAACTATTAGTTCATTGAATTAACTATTAGAGTAAATGCATATATAAATTTTGCTCAAAAAAACTAAATGCATTTATTAATTATCTATAGTTGTGCATTAATTATTTATATATTAAATGAATTTATATGATTAATTTTATAAACTCTATATAAGAGATAATTTTTAGTTGGAATAATAATAATAAATTTAGAATATGACATTCTTACTTATGTTTAGTTGTTTTGACAACCATTAACACAAAAGTCATAAAAAATTAAATATTTGTGAATTCACTAAAATTAATCTTAATCCTTTAAATTTCCTAACTCTTTTTAGTCACATGTGATATATATATATGTGTGTGTGTTAGAATAAATATATTTATTTTGCAATAGCATAATGAAATTTTAATATAATTTTTCTAAGATTTATAAGAGAAACAATATATTTTTTTTAATGTGAGAAACAATTGAAACACTATATCATGCAACAATTGAAGCTCCAACAAAAATAGGGAAAAATTAGTAACACACAATCAAGAATGTAAAATAAAAAAATAAAAAAAAATAAAAATTGAATGATATATACATTTTTTTAGTAGGCACGAAACATGCTTATCAATATTAACTACTATATCATGCAATCTTAGTGTCTTTCTATTTTGTCTATAAAATAATTAAATATTACAATTTTTACAAGGAAATTTATTGAAATTTTTTTATACATTGATAGTTTGGGGATTTAAATCATGAATGTCTCTATTGGAAACTACAAGATTCTTGGTAAAACTCATTGAAATATTGGAGAAAACTAATAATAAGTTGCATCACACATCATGCAGGAATTCAGCTAGTTGGGTCAAATGGAAGGATTAAATCTTGCCGTCTCCATGATCTTATGTGAGACCTATGCTTGTCAATAGCAAAGCAGAAACAATTTCCTCCACATTCTGAGTCCTTGGAGTAGAAATGAGAAAGTTGATTCATCAACTGGTAGTATTCGAAGGCTTGCCATCTTTTCTAATGTTCCCACAAATAATTATTACAAAGAGAATCCCTAGATTAGGTCCCTTATATACTTCAATGATATTAGCAAGCATGTCAAACCAGTTTTTAAGTACTCAAAATTGCTTAGAGTTTTGGATTTGGAAGGAATCCAGTCACTGGATGGACAGTTAGCAGAGCAAATAGGAAGCTGGATTCATTTGAGGTTCTTAAGCTTGAAGAAAACTCATATACAAGAATGCCTTCCTCCATAGTCAATTTGGTGTGTTTAGAGACCCTAAATTTGGAAACCATTGAAGAACTGAGTTGGGAATCAATTGTACTAATACCGACAGTGTTATGGAAGATGAAAAATTTGAGACAACTATATCTTCCGAAGTGGTGTAACTATTTAACTGATGATAAGCTGTGACTAGCAAAACTGAGCCACTTGTAGACGTTAGTGAACTTTCCCACAAACAAATGTGATGTAAGAGATCTTCTCAGTTTGACCAACATGTGCTTGAGTTTAACCTAAACATGTGCTTGAGTTTGACTCGTTTGTTAAACCTATTCATAATCAACTTACTTCATTTACATCCTTGTTGTTTTTGTTGATAATTTGGTAGTTGGAGGAAGTGGAATTAGAATCTTAGACATCTAAGGTGTAAACACTAAAAAATATTAGTTGAGTTATAAGGCTCTTGGTCATTTATTTCAATATATATAATTTACCAAAAAAATAAAATAAAAATCTAATCCAAGTAGTTTACAACAAAAAAGTGATTTTGTCACAAACCTTCCCCATGTTGAATCAATGAAGTTTTTTTTTTTTTTTTTAGAAAGAAGTCGACTTATATTATTCCAATAGAGTTGTAACAAAAATTTACAATAATTTCACAACATTCTTAAATTAGTAAAGCATTTCACATATGGACCCACCACAGTATGCAATTAAATCTTTTTATATGTAAAGTGGTAGGCTAATTTAAAGATGTTGTGAATTTTTATTGTTGTCCTTACAACTACTCATGTCTAATTTCATAGTAAAAATCGTAAAACACTAAAATGTTATTGCCTTTAAAATTCCTCATTGTGTGTTTCAATTCTTGGACAATGATTAAGTAGTTGTTTTGAATAATGCCTTCCAAAAACAAAAGTCACTTACCATGGGTTTTTTTTTTGGGTGAAGAACCATCTTTGGAAAATACAACAGTGTTCTTATTTTATTGGCCAATGCAATTAGTTGTTGGAATTTAATCAAGTAACTTGCTAAAAGTCTTGTAGTTAAATTGAGTCTAGGAGGGAAAGGTTTAAGGCTTCGAACTGCAGGATTAGTAGCATGTTGTAACTATCAAATAACCTAATCTATATCTAAGTTTTATCCTAAATTACAAACTTTACTTTTGCTTTCAAAAAAAAAAAAAAAAAAAAACTCCTTTACTTTTGCAGATTGAGCAAGTAGTAGAAAATAAAAAACTAATAATACTACCGGGCTTTTGGTATTTGCCAATGGCAAATGTTATCGATCAAGATCATCAGCATTCAGCAATGGCTGCTCAATTGATCAAGATCAGCTTCTCTTCAACGAGATTAATTTTCACTTCTTTCCTTCTGTCTTAAAATGATATTAGCTTGAATTATTAGTGTATTGCTATTTGCTATATATACGAATGAAGTGGTTATTTTATGTTGAGTTTCTGTTGTTTTTATTCATTAGGGAATATCCCCAGGGAGCAAGTATATCTTCTTATCAAAGGTGCTAAAAATGCTAAATGTTATTTTTTTTAGCATTTTTAGCACCTCAAATGATAAAAAACACCTCTACATTAAATATGCTAAATCTTAAAATTTTTAACATTTAGCTACAGTACAATCTCATCTTTGAGACCGCATTGTAGCTGGATTGTAAAAGAAAAATTCTTTTTTATTCACCTCAACGGCTCTCTCTCTCCTATCTTTCTCTTTCCTCTCTCACTTCTTTCTTCTCTCTTCTCTCTCTGTGCTTTGCCGATGATTGTGCTCTGCTGATTGTGGGCTGTCGATAGTTGTGGTCCGGTGGTGGCGATGGAGGTTTTTTTTTTTTTTTTTTGCTTGATTCTTCTTGGGTCCGATGACTGTGGTTCTTCTTTTTCTTTGGTTCGGCGTGATGGGTCTGCTGGTGGGTTCAGATCGGGGTTGCTGGGGTGGTGGGTTTTGGCTGCGGTTTGTGCCGTGGGGTTTTTTTTTTTTGGTGGTTGGGGGTTGAGGTTGTGGTTGGTGGTGGTGGCTGTGGCTGTGGCCATGATTGTGGCTATCTGCGGTGGTGGCAGCGGGTGTTAGTAGTGGCAGTGGGTTTGTTGGTAGTGAAACAGATGTGAATGAGAATAAAAAATAATAAAAAATTAATATTTTAATGAAGTGGTAAAAAATATAAAATCTTTGATGTTGGGTGTATTGTAAAGTGAGGTGTTAAAATTGATAAAGTAGGTTTTTGAGATGGTAAATTCTAAATTTTTTGAAATCTTTGATGAGGATGCCCTAACTGTTGTCAAGTTCAATGGTCTTGTTGTTTCAGCCCCAAAGATTAAACTTTTCCAAACTAGTGTTCGATTCTTAGGTTTTGATATAAGACATGGTGTCATCAAACCCATAGATAGAGCCATTCAGTTTGCAGACAAGTTTCCAGATGAAATCCTAGAGAAAACCCAATTTCAAAGGTTTCTAGGATCCCTCAACTACATTTCTGATTTCTATCAAAATCTTAGATAGCAATGTAAGCCTCTCTTTGATAGACTTCGGACCAATCCTCCTCCTTGGACACCCACTCATACATTGATTGTCCAACAGTTCAAGAAATATGTCAAGACACTCCCTTGTCTAGAAATCCCCTCAGAAAATTCCTTCAAGGTCGTCCAGACAGATGCCTCTAACATAGGTTATGGCGGCATCCTTTTTCAGCGTGTTAGTCCCACTTCCCCGGAACAAATTGTCTGTTTCCATTCAGGAATTTGGACTCCCACTCAGTTAAATTATAGTACTATTAAAAAAGAGAAATTATCTATAGTACTATGCATTTCAAAGTTCCAAAGTGACCTTTTAAATCAAAATTTTTTAATAAGAATTGATTGTAAATCTGCAAAACATGTTTTAGAAAAAGATGTCCAAAACATTGCATCAAAACAGATTTTTGCAAGATGGCAAGCCATCCTTTCAATTTTTGATTTTGACATTGAAAATCTCATTCATGATATTCTGGAATTCAGAAGGTGCATTTTTGAGACCAAAGGGCATTACATTCCATTCGTAATGGCCAAAAGGTGTGGTGAAGCCGTGAAGGCTGTCTTGTACCTATCAGACTCTCTGATCTGTATTTGCCAAAAACCACTCTTCATGTCAAACTTACTGAAGACCACTGCTTTGCTAAGTCTGTTAAATTCACCCAGAGTAAAAGTAATTTACCTTCCGTGATTCCAGCAATCTCCTGAAGAATCCAAGGCTTCCTCCAGCTATTTAAGGAACTCTTTGCTTTAGTCTTCAGCAGGCTTTCTTTCTAGGTCAAACACCAGAACTCAGAAACCTCCCTTCTCTTTACTATTGTAAATAGATGGTTTTCTCAGTTTATTTTTTAGTTTGCACTTGTAACGCCATAGTCATGGCTTTCACAACTGTAACCTATTATTTATGCTTCTGCCCCCAGACAGAAGGGTTCTGTAATGAGGTTCCTTCCTCATTGCCTTGATGAGAAGTATTTTCTAATTGTTTGACACTTTGGTCCATGAGACCGTGATCTACCCTAAGGATGGTTAACTCTTGCCTAAGGGTTCTCACTTCTGACTTAGTATCCTTAATCTCTTTCTGGAGATCTTGGACTGTAACTTCTTTCTTGGATTTGGTAAACCTATTGTAGATTTTTTCCAAATCCACTTTGGGTTCCTGAATCCTAGGTTTGGATGTACTGGCTTCCTTAACTAGGGTTTTGTATATATATATATCACACTTGATTTAGCTACACCGGTGCTTGTGGTCTTGAAAGAGGAAGAAGGTCTTATGGATTCCGAATTAGGGATTAGAGCAGAGGTGGAGGCGGAGGAGGGGTAGTCACGTGACTAGTGGCTTGGGCGGTCACACTTGTAGCAAACTGTTGGTGCTGCCACTGCATTCTCCATTTCTTCTCTTTCTCACTCATTCCTATCCAATGTTCTTCTCAACAACAACAACAACAAAAAATCACTCATATGTATTTTTCTTTTCTTTTTTTGGCTGAGGGTTTTTAAGCATTTGCTTTTTTTTTTTTTTTTCCTTGGTGGGAAAATGAGGAGCGAAATATGTTGGATCGAATACTCTTGAGTCTCAGATAGGCGTGGGTCGAAACTGGGTTTAGAATCCTATCCATCTTAGCCCATCACGAATGAGGGAAGCTTTCTTGGTTTAATTGAGTGAATAGACTGGGTTTGGGCCTCCTTATCCTATTTAAATCTTTCAATTCTTTTTTTTAAAAAAAAAAAAAAAATTTATATTTCATAGTTATAATGAGAATGAGGTAGTTGAACTGAGATGTCTTTGTTAGAAACATCATAAATATTGAAGTGCCAATCAATTAAACCACAAGGTTTTTAATTTTTATACGAGTTCAGCAGGTTCTGCATCAAATGCATGTTCGAAGGGAGGAGGGGTGGGTTTAAGTAGAGGTTACTGATGTTACTTACATCAGAAGTATACATGAATTGGAATTGGAATAATGATACCATGTTCAAAGGGTTTTGTTTATAGCCAGAATTTTTGACCCATGTTATCCAGTGGTGGCTGAAGGAATTTTTTTAGGGTAGTCACTAAAAAAATTAAATTAGACAAAATCTAATAAAGAAATAACTTGGATGTATGTCACAAAAAAAAAAAAAAAAGCAGCGTAAATGCATGAAGTATCACCATTTCTTTCTACTAACAAAAAGAATGTTGTGGATGTAACATTACTCTTATTTTTGTTGTGAAATGCATTTTTGTTGTTGGTGTAACATTACTCTTATTTTTGTTAGGCCAATTTTTATTTTTGTTATTTATTTATTTATTTTGGTTTTTTATTTATTTTTTTAATTTTTTTTAAAGAGGTTAAAAATTATATTTGGGGGGCCAAAATTATTTATGAAGTAATGCTATGTTCATAATATTTTCATAACAAATCTTATGCGACCAACTATTATATCTTGATGGATAAAAAAGTGATGTTAGTATTAGACTCAAATTTAAATTAATAATAGCTTACTACGGGTCCGTTTGGATTGAGCTTATTGTTGCTGAAACTGAAAACTGAAAACACTATAGCAAAATAATTTTTAAATGTGTGAATAGTGTCGTGAGACCCATGAACAGTGCGTGAACAATGCGTGAATAGTGTTTTTTGTCCCCTACACAATGATTTTATTGTTCACGTGCAGAGAAAAAAAAAAAAGCATGAAAACGCAGAGCTGAAACGCAAGTTTCAGCTCTCCCCAAACACTCACTACAATATTATTTCTCAAGTTAGAAGCTGCAATTTGTAGTGAAACTATTGTGAAAATATTGTGGATGCAGCATTATTTTTTATTTTTTATTTTGAATCCAAATCTATATATATATATATATATATATATATATATAAAACCAAAGCCTTTGCTGGCACCACAATTTTCTACGTCAGCATAATATTTAATAAATAAATAAAAAAATAAAAATTATAACTCCTCAAAACCCTAGCAACCTTACCCCTCTCTCAAGTTAAGAAATATAAAGCCACGGTTTCTGCAAACTCTCTCTTTCTCCAGACGTAGGAAGCCCTAAAGCATTCAAGATCTACAAAACCCTAGCAACCTTACCCCTCTCTCAAGTTAAGAAATATAAAGCCACGGTTTCTGCAAACTCTCTCTCTCCAGACGTAGGAAACCCTAAAGCATTCAAGATCTACAATGCACGGTATAAATTTTAGCTTATAAAGTTCAACTTTTGTAAGGTTAGTTTTGTTTATATATTAATTAATACATAGTACTTTGTTCACCATTGAATACTCATATAATCAATTTCCAATTCAATGTTCAAGAATTAAACCAAAATTCTAACTGCGCTATCATAAAATATTATAATTAGTATGAATTTTATGGAGTTGCGGTGTTCAAGAATTAAACCAAAATTCTTTTAAATTATCTATAATATTTTGTCCTCTGAAAATTTTATCTATTTGATTTTAGTATATTGTGTTTCTTAAGCTATAGAGAGATTTTCTTTGGTTTCTGCAAACTCTCTCTCTCTCCAGATGTAGGAAGCCCTAAACGCACGGTATAGCATTCAAGATCTACAACTCACGGTATAGATTTAGTCCTTACGTTTAGGTTTAGGTTTTAAGAGATTTATATATTACTACTATGTGGCTGAATTTCCCGTGACATCAGTTTTATGTTTTTAACCAAATACATCAGGAAAGCAAGAGAAGGCGCATAAATATTTAGTCCTTACGTTTAGGTTTAGGTTTAGGTTTTAAGTGATTTATATATTACTACTATGTGGCTGAATTTCCCGTGACATCAGTTTTATGTTTTTTTTTTTTATTTTTTTTTATTTTTAATTTGTTTTATGTAAGGTTAGTTTGTTTACATCAGTTCTTTATCTCAAAGATAAGACTTTTATTTCTACCGCAAGAACTATTTAGGTATGTATCCCTTGCAAGCACACATGAACTTAAATTGTCTTTTAATATATGCATGTTTTATTATTTTCTAATAGTTTTCCCGTGCATCGCACGGGTTAGCGACTAGTTTTTGTAATTCTCAAGTCAAAGTATTCAATATTATTATTAGAGTGGTCAAAATAGGTTATTTTAATATATATATATTTTAAAATTTCAAGTATATATATATATATATATATGTCAAGTGAGGGTGGTCCTGTGACCACCCTGAAATATATGTGGAGCCGCCACTGCTGTTATCTTTCTATTTTTCTGATATCATTGCATGTATTGTTAATAATTTGCTATCTTTTGATGTCACAAATGCATAATTGGCAGTTGTATTAAAAGAAACCAGCCTCTTCTCATGTGCATTACACGTAATATATATATATATATATATATATATATATAACTATATGCAGTTGTATTAAAAGAAACTAGCCTCTTCTCATGTGCATTACACGTAATATATATATATATATATATAACTTTCTATTCATCTCAACTAATATATATATATATATATATATAACTTTCTATTCATCTCAACTAAGGGTTTATGCATTTGTCACTGAAATTTATGCATTTTTTAAAATAAAAAAATCAATCCACTTTGGTCAATTTTGGTCCATTTGTTTCATTTTGGTCTATTTCGGTCTACTTTGGTCCAATAGGTCCACTTTGATCCATTTCGGTCCACTTACTTTTTTATTTTTTGAGAAAATTTTCAACCTATGCATTCCATGATGAGTGCTCTTTATCTTTAGGTTAAAACACTGATTGGTTAATGGTATAAACAAAATTCAAATCTCAGATTTTTTATTCAACAAGAAGAGATTTCAACAGTTGAGTTAACTGCAACTCTTTTGGTGCACATTTAAGAATTGAAAATTATAATTTCAATGCAATTTTAGTGTTCATTTTTTGGAGTTAAACTTATGACACTTCTGGTTCTATTAATAGTTCATAAATATATAATATTATTGGAAAATGTGTAAATCTCAAATTGGGATGAATGTAAAATTATGATTCTAAAAAAAAAGAAAAAAAGTCTCATTGTATGATAAAATTGAGTAAAAAAAAAAAAAAAAAAAACTCAATCCAAGTATCAAAATTCCAACAATAAAAAGTGAAAAATGAATTGAAATCCTGCGATAAAATTGTATGGAAAAAACAACCTAGTGAAACAATAAATATACATGTGAAAACATAACAAATCAAATTACATATTCTAGTAAAATTGTATTTCAAGTGGACACATTTTGGTTTTTTCAATTGAAAAATTCAGGATTGAAATCTCCAATCTCCGTTCTAACTATGCAATTTCTCAAAAAAAAAAAAAAAAAAAAATCCTTAATTTTACAACACTTTTCATTGCTTCCATAATTAGACAAGTTTCCCTATCAAAACAGAAAAAGAAAAAAGAAAAAAAGAAAGTAAAGACAAGTTTAACAAAGGTTGTGAGTCACACTAAAGATAGGCTTTTGCAATCATAATATCCAATCAGATTTAGCTGTGGGGAATCATCACCGACATGTAGCCTTATTTTGTCTCAGTAGATAAGGTATTGTTTGTCCATATAATACCGCGCTTTCCAGCTTCCTCAATGAATTTTGAAAAACCCAAAAAAACCACAAAATGAGTAGTAAATTCTCATACTCGGAGCCCCACATTTGTCAATGCCTGACCCGCCTCTCAACTCTCCGGAGTGATGACGTGGTCACTATAACCGGCCACCGGCAAAAGACCGGCAAGCAATTTGCCGACGAAGTGTTGTGCCTTGCTCGTGGACTTCTTCAACTCGGCGTCGCCACCGGTGACATTGTTGCCATCTCTGCTTTCAACAGGTTCTCTCTCTAAATTGTTTTTGTGTTTTTGTTTTGATAAATGTGAATGTGAATTTTTGTTACAGTGATATGTATATGGAGTGGTTACTAGCCATTGCATTCGTTGGAGGTATAGCTGCTCCTCTTAATTACCGATGGGTGAGTCCTCACTCCTCACTCCTCAGTTTAATTTATACAAATTAATATGTTTTTCATTATTTAATCATAATTCTAACACTACTCTTGGACCCGGATTTTCTAGTGGGGTCCAACACTTAATGATTTTTAACATTATAAATAGGAGGTAGAGCGGAGTCATATTAGTTATGTGGCCTTATTTGGAACTCGTGTTCCATTGGAAACTTGAAAAAAGAAAAAAGAAAAGTTTCAAATGAGGCTGCATAACTAATGTGTTTCGTTTTTCGCCACATATCTAATCTGTTTGCAAAAATAGCATAACGGGGCAAAAAATGCCTGTTTTGATAGTATGATAAATTATTGATTGTCCCAAAAAAACTTTTGATGTTAGGAAATGATGAATTTAATTGTAATGCTAGTATTAGAATGAAGTTACCACACTTGAGTTAGTTTTTTTAGTATTTAATTATGCAACTCATAGGGATATATAAGCTCTTGTAGTTTTTTAATAGATGGTTATCATGGTTTACTGAATGTAGACATGAAATATAACATACTTGTATGATGTACTGTATTGAAAATACTAAAATGGTTGTGATTAAAGGGCTTTATTCTGAATCTGAATCTAGAATTTTCTTCTGAAGCTGGATGAGTAAGCAGGAAGCTACTAGGAAGTTGTCCAGAAATGTATTTCAAGCATATATACCATACACTAACACTACACATACACTAATTCATAAGATCCATGAGGTATTGGGTTCAAAACTCCTAGCCTGCATTTTGGGTCTACCTGACTACCGTGAAGGAATTCTTATTTTTAACTTGGTTTGTATGAGATGGGTGCTATACACCCGTGGAATAGTCTGGTGCTCAAAGAGCTTTGGACATGTTAGCAAAACACACACGCACATGCACAACCTTGAATCAAATGTGAAAACAGAAGAAAATTACTAGAATCACGTCACCACTAAGACTAGAACCAAAGACCTCGTAGACATCCATACTCTGATCCATGAAAAGGCTGCTGTTTTAGGTCTGCCAGTTGACCTAATTAAGGCTATTTCTGTATTTTTATATCTAGAAACTGCATGGAGATTGATGACAATAATTTTTTATATAGGATTAGAAAAGTATCCTTTTCATATATTCCTACTGATGTATTTAATATTTCCATTTTTAACTTGTAGAGCTTTGAAGAGGCAAGATTGGCAATGCTGATTGTGAGGCCAGTTATGTTGGTTACTGATGAGAGCTGTCACCGCTGGTATTCAAACTTCCAAAAAGATGACATACCTTCCCTGAGGTGGCATGTTTCTTTGGATTCCCCCTCCTCAGATTTCATAAAGATGTGGGATGGTATGTAGTCTTGTGGACATTTAAAATGCTGCTATGAAGAATGATGACGTTATGGATTGAAGAGTTTACCTGCTGTTTGACAATAGTACTTGCTTCTTTCATTTTTTCCAGTATTAACTACTGAAATGCTCAAGAAGAATTCTGTAAGTTCTCAACCATTGAACTACTGCTGGGCACATGAGGGTGCTGTTATAATATGCTTCACATCAGGTACAAGTTCATTATTATTTTTTCCTTACAATTTTTATGTGGATTTTGATTGTGGATTAGGAAATGCTGCTGCCTAATTGCATAATTTATTGCCTTTCAAAAACTTCCATAAGTAGTTTATAGATGAGTAATTTGATAACTTTGGGCAGTCCTTATAGGTGTACTGACTGGAAATAAAAATCCCTTCTAGTAAGCTGTACTCTTGCTTTTAACTCTGCTGCACCCTTCCTTTCAACCCTGATGTATGCTTGCATGCCGCATTATATATAGAATTGGGCATTCATAATTTTCAGCCAATAAATTGGTAACAAGTGCCAAAGTCAGTGCTAAAATTGTTTTGATGAGTTAATATTTGTGCAAATGTAGAAAGTGTGATGATGTGCAACTAACTGCCAGTCCTAAATAATGTTTGAGCTAATGTTAGGCACTGCCAGTCTGAAATTTTGAGAGCTTGGTAGGATTTCATCAGTTATTAAAAGTTTGTACCTGTAGTTTCTGGGCAAAATCTTGTATGGAACATGCATATATAGAGCTCTAGCTCTGCCTATTTCTACAGTCAATGGTCACTATTTTGCTTGAATAAATTCAACAAAGAATTCAAGTGATGTTTTCAACCAAAAAAAAAAACCATTATATAAAGTCTTAAGAAATATAAAATGATAGAGATTTTTAGTTTTTTGTTATGACTGTTCTGTTTTCTACAGGAACCACTGGGAGGCCAAAGGGAGTTACTTTAAGCCATGCAGCTTTGATTATACAATTGTTATCAAAAATTGCCATTGTTGGTTACGGTGAGGATGATGTATGCCATTCCTCATGATGTGTACATGTTCTTTTTAGTTTATACAATATGCATTGAGGATAATACTGTGAGGACTAAAGGTTTTTGAATTAAGGTTTCACATACATGTGTTAGTAGGGGTCAAACCATTTCCACCGAAAGCAGCTCAAGGAAGAATGATTTCTAAATGTCTGTTGTGCTGGTATATGCAGGTTTATTTGCATACTGCACCATTGTGCCACATTGGTGGTCTTTCGTCAGCCATGACCATGCTAATGGTTGGAGGTTGCCATGTCTTAATTCCTAAATTTGAGCCTAAATCAGCCCTCGAAGCCATAGAACGACACAAAGTGACTTCTTTTATCACTGTCCCTGCAATAATGGCTGGTCTAATTTCTTTAATCAGGTATACTATAATTTTTCTTTATTTCTTTATTATTATTATTTTTGGATAAAAAAATAGGCAAACCATACATTCCAATGTATTTGGAACAAATATTTGCGGAGCTTTCTCATGTGGTTTGTGCTAACCAATGAGATGATATAAAGTATCTCAATTGCGTGCTACTATGAAAATAGTTTAATGAGCTATATAATAATAAATTTTGGTACTAAATTTATACAAATAAGATCATATGCATTATTTTGTGAATTTTTATGCTTTATTTATTTAAAGCACATCATGTCCTAACAATTTGCAGACGGCTATACTAGTGTTTTACTATTCTGTCTTCCTAGATGGTGTCTCTTCTAAATCATCAATATAATGCCCTTTTGCTATCTTTAAGTTCACTCCAGAAATTTAATGCTTCTGCCCCTCCACAATGTCTTGCTTTTTATACGATATGCCTCATACAGCTCAATGCTAGTAAATTGTATCTATGATGTATGTAGTTTACTCATAGGCTTGTTTGAAGGCTTTGTCAGGCAGAAGGAAACTTGGAAAGGGATGGAGACTGTGAACAAGATATTAAATGGAGGTGGGGGTCTGTCAATTGAGCTTATCAAGGATGCCACCTTATTCTTCCCAAGAGCTAAGCTTCTCACTGCTTATGGTGGGTGTCTCTCATACATAGTTTCTCCCAAGTATTCAGTATTACAAGTTCTGTTCTGAAGTGATGTGGAATCTAAAGATCTCGGCTTCAATTTGGAAGCAACTTGAGGTCATCTGAGGGGAAAAAGAATGAAGAGCTTTAAAATGAAAAGTTTTCCCCCAAAAATAAATATCCAACTTAAACGCTTAAACAATAACCGTCTTGACCCGGTAATGTTTCCATGTTAACTCCACCCACCATGACCAGGCATGGTACTTTGGTACTTTACTATCAGAAGTGATTAAGATTGACCTTGTGGAGTTGTTGAACAAAAAGAATTCTTGTAAATGGTCCTTTGCTTGTACTCCATCTTGTTAACTAGCTCATGGAGCTGTGTTCAAGCTGAGTTTCCACGTTCAATAACTGACCGAACCACCAGCCACTCCCATAATAGATTAGCTTGGGCTCCTGAACAGCTAGAATGGGTGTTTTATGGATGAAATGACCATTGAATATTTCACAATTAGCATTTCTATCTATGCTAATTAGCTGGGTCAATTTGTTGTGGACAAAAGAATGTGAACAAGCTAAAGCTGAATAATCTTCTGAATGTTGAGTCAAGCTTGAGTGTTAAGCTCAGCATAACTGTGTTAGATCTTGCTCAGAGTCTGGAAATTAAGTTCAAAGAGCCAGGGTCAACTTGTCTTATTTACATACCTCAAGAAGATGAACTAGTAACTAGATGAGTAAAAGAATGTAATTGCTGTTGATTATTGACATTATGGATATTTCTTTAGATCCCCCCGCACCAAAAAAAAGTCTTTTGCAATGTATAATAATGTTCTTACTATTCTTCTCTCCTTTTTCCATTTAATTAATGTAGGGATGACAGAGACATGTTCTTCGCTAACCTTCATGACCATCTATGACCCAACAATGAAAACCTACAGCCAGCACCATCAGACTGTTGCTAATATAAAATATACTTCAGTTCCCCAACCACAAGGTGTTTGTGTTGGCAAGCCTGCACCCCATGTAGAATTAAAGACATGTGTCGTTGGCTCTTCTCCTGTTGGAAGAATTTTAACTAGAGGCCCACATTTAATGCTCAGATATTGGGGAGAAATTCCAGCAAAGGCAGCTCACTCCTGCAATGAGAGTTGGTTTGACACAGGTGATGTTGGGTCCATTGATGAATATGGTAATGTATGGCTCATTGGACGAGCAAAAGGGCAAATTAAGAGTGGAGGGGAGAACATTTACCCTGAAGAGGTAGCATAATTTGAATTAGCCTTGCTTAACTATCCACTTATTGAGAAATCCATTAAAAAACAAGTGGAATTAATAAGTTATACACTTTCCATTTGTTTGGTGGTGACCGAAGAAGTAGAAAATGAATCTAATGATTCACTGGGATTTTCTTTTACCAGCAAGTTAAATTTCTTGAAAAAAAATTCTAGCTTTAATGGATATGTATTATATTATACATGGTCCCACACTAAAAGTATAGTTGTTTGGTGATGAATAGGTGGAGGGAATCCTGTTACAACATCCAGGAATTGCTGGCACTGTCATTGTGGGAGTTGCAGATGCTCACCTGACAGAGATGGTTGTTGCTTGTGTTCAGTTGAGAGAACATTGGCATTGGTCTCATGGAAGCTTTGAACACTCATCTAAAAACAAAGTGCCAGTCTTATCTGGTGCAATTCTCCAACGTTATTGTAGAGAAAAGAATTTAACTGGGTATCCTTTCTAAGTACATATTGGTTTTTGTGATTCATATGTGTAATATTAGATTGGATGGTTTACTTACTGTTTCCTTTTGATCTTCTAAAGGTTCAAGATTCCAAAGGTATTTATTTTATGGACGGGAATATTTCCAGCCACAACAACTGGGAAAATAAAAAGAGATCAAATTCGAAGAGAAGTTATATCTCATCTCCAATCCATGCATAGCAGTTTATGACTATCTCACTTGGTTGTTCGGAGCATCACATCAGTAAGCAATTCACCCACATTCTAGTCACCAGCACACATATCTGAAAGAAACAGCTGCACTCTGGAACAGTAAGAGTGGATGTTGTGACTTGTGAGGATATGTATGCCACAGGGCCGTATTATGGCTCCTCTAAATAAAATTCTAGAACTTCCTTTTAATTATTCATGGCGTAGTTTGATAGCATAAACTCTAGAGCTCCTTTTGATGATAATGTGCATTCATTCTAATTATAAATGAGCAAGGAATGACATATTCAGCCCCATTTCCACAATTAGTTCTTTCCACGATTTTAAAAATTGGTCGGTCCAATCAAATCAAGTGTGAACCAATGTTGGTCTAGCTAAAAATGGTATTTTTAAAAAAGGGTAGCGATTGTTGCACACAATGTGTACGTACACACATTGCATGCAAATAATTGAAATCGTGACTTCAAATCATTTTTCAAGTTTGAAATTGTTACTTTTAGTTGTTGCATGTACACACTGTGTACAACAGGATTTACCCTTGAACTTTGGAACAAATCAAATTGGTTCCCTAATCTTCTAATTTAAAATTTAAAACCCCTGAACTATGAAAAATATCCAAATTGATGCTTCTATTTCACTCTCATTTCATTTTTATTTAAAAGCCATTTTAGAATAATTTTATTAAAAAATATTTTTAAACTGAAATTTAATCAAAAAATTCAATATTTTTTTTTTATGCATCTTCATATCAAGACCAACTATACAAAGCAATCGTTGGCCTTTTAATAATCATAGTCGAGACCCACCCAGTACAATAATAGTATGGAACATTGAACTCCTGGACTTCAGAAACAGTTTGTACTGCTTTTAGCCTTGTTTGCCCGATCCCCTAGCCAAGACAATATGAATCCGTACACAAGCTCCACATTCTCCTTTGGTTCACCAATCAACTGATGCCACATACTTGGAAAGATTTTCAGTATCTAGTCCTCACTTGCAGCTGATTCATAGACGAACCTAGCAGACCTATAGTCACATACCACATCATCCTCTCCATGCACCATTAACATGGTAACCTCTAATTCATGGCAATGCCTTCTTATATACTCAGAAACTCTCAACAATTCCAATGCAGTCGCCATTGGCGGCTTCCCAGAAGCCTTACGGTTTGGATTTTTCACAACTAATTTCCTCTTCCACTCCTCCTTGTATGATTTACTAGCTAGAGGCTTTGAGATCACTATTTTCCATGTGGGTGCTAAGAATGCAGCCACAGGAAGTAGTTTTTCTAAGGGCCATGTGGGCTTGAATTTAGCCGAAATTCCACACATTAAACCATTCAAAATTAAGCCATTCCATTCTCTTTTTTTGCTTTAAGCATACAAGAATAGCAATGGCACCACCAAGTGATTCACCATAAATGAAAGCTGGAAGCTTAGGGTGGTCAACTTTAATAGAGTCAAAGAATTGTACGCAATCACATACAATGGGCTCAATGTTGGGGATGTGACCAGATAAGCCATCTGAATAGCCATGGCCTTGGAGGTCTATTGCACAAACAAGGAATCCAGCTTTGGCTATGGCCACGGCAGTTAACTCAAAGAGCCAGCTGCTTTCAGAGTTGTAGCCATGTAACATGGCTACATGGCTACTAGGCCTTTGAGTTGGAGAGTGGAATTGGGTCTCCATGATTGAGTGAAGATTTTCATGTTTTGTTGGTTTAGCATGAAGCTCTCTTTGTGGAGAATTTGGTGATTTTTGTAAAATTCTTCTCTTGTAAGGTCTCCATAAGGGCTGCTTTCACTAGCATCGTGTACAGGGTGAGACATTATGTTTTGAAGGAGTAACTGATTAAATTTGGAAGCTAAAGACAATGGAATAAGAAGCAAGAGACTAGAGAGCATGGGAGGATGCCAGGATGGCATGCATTTCATTGCAATTTAAATAGGCTATTTAAATTCTTTTCTTGTTTATTTATTTCTGTTTGTTTGATTGGAGTCACTTTTTTGTAGCAATTAATGGTAAACGAATAAAAAAGTAGAAACCTCATAAGATAAGAGTATAAATGTGCTAGCTTGCTTTGCGTTACGCATATATGGTATAAAGCTATTCTCTCTAACTTCACCAGTCACTACTTACAGCCGGCAAATTATAATCCCAACTGTCCTGGTACCTAACAGTTGATGTGGCTTCGGGCCAAACACAACCTAAAAGATTTTTGGGTTATGTAATTAAAACATTTAGAATGTGTGTGGATAAATTATGATGGGACCATCAAAGTTAATATCTTATCCCCTTTTTTACCCATTATGATGATATTAATTATCAGCTAAGAGCTTTGTAGCTCAATTGGCATGCAAGCTAATTAGAAATAAATATTTTCTTGTCATTTGTGGATTTGTAGAGAATCATTAATGTAAGCTTTAGATGAGTGTTGTGCTTTCCACATATTTGATATTTGTTAGGAATGGTTCACCATTTAGCAAATTTTCCCTCAATTGATTCAACTTGGAGATGTTGATCTTGGTTTTTAAAGTAGGATAAGTGCCATGAGGTTGGACTTGTATTTTTATATTGGAGTTTGTCTCATGACAATTTGAGGATTGTCTCTTTATTATGGTATCGCATTTTCTGGAAGGATACTAAATAGTTGATTCTTTGGAGAATTAGATGATAGAAGATTTTTATGAGACGAAGGATAAGGGCACAATGGTTGCTCACTCTTCACTCCTTGTTGCATAAGATATTATCTAGGCTAAGATTCTTTCCCCTTGTTTAATTTAGTCCTTTTCAAGTGGACTTACAAAGTGGGAGTGTTATCTTTGTCCACTATTCTTTAATTCTCGAAAATGGTACATATCGTTTTGAACCATTAATGTTGACAATTGGTAGCTAATGTAGTTTGTGTGAGATCCATACAGTTTCAGTTCCATAACTCTATAATCCATTGACATTTTCATTGAGGCAGAGCATCTAGTCTTGCCTTATGAATAATGGTAGAAAGATAGATCATGCCCAAAGTTAGATTATTTTATGTGTAAGAGTATGTTCACTCCGATATTAGTATAGATAGTGTTCAAATTTTTAGATTTACTCATGAGAGTTAAATTAGAAAATTAATAGTGCTCACCACATGCTTTGCTGAGTAGGACCAAACGTGTCTGCTTAGAAATATGATATGACATATTGAAATATCAATTTAGATTTACCTAAAAGTGCTTGGGGGTCTAGAGGGGAAAGGGTTTGAGTTGTGGGGTTAGCAGCATGTTGTAATTATCTCTCAAAAAAAAAAAAAAAAAAAAAAAACCTAGGGAGTGGTTAGTAGTTGGTTGTGCCAGAAAAAATTGCTTAGTCCTCGATTTTGATATGATAGTTTTGTGTGCAATTCTACTTTGGTAAACAAGGAAAATGGATACTTGAAGTGCCTCTAAGTCACAATTGGGTTGTGACTTGTGATGATGCACAAAATTGTTAGTGAGTTGACTGTCTACACGCGCGCCAATTAAGGTACTTAAAGAATAAGAGAACAAAAACCAAGCAGAGCATTGGTGGGGTGCTGGCCAAAGACCCTCCGAAGGTTAAGTCAATGATAAAAGAATTTCCAAGAACTCAAAAGTGTGAGAGTTAGGAAACTTCATGTACCTTAAGGAAGAGAAGAGTTGGTGCTTATATAGTGGTGTAGAGCTGACCAAGATCCCTTGAATGTAGATCTTTCCTTTTAGAGAAGATTTGGAGTTAAGCCCCTTAGATCTTAGGGCATTTCTTCCAATACTGGGAGGATACGAATATGTAGTAGGGTCTTTGTGCGTGGCATGCAAGTTCTTTCCATACAGGGGGACATGAGTGGAGAACACGTAAAATATTGTGGGACCTAGTGTATTCAACTGTTGGTATGCAAGCCAATCCATCAGGATTCCTTAGGACCGACGGTGGAGGTATGGGTAATGCTCCATGGCTACCAGGCTCGAAAGGGATGTTGCTCCGATGGGTCTTTGGGAGATAGATGAAGATATTGTGCTGATAGGTCCCAAGGAGAAAGAGGTGCTTGTCCCTTCGGGTCTCAAGGAGATTGAATGAGATGTTTGTCTCAACGAATCCTGGGTGAGATGCTTATCCTGCCGGGTCAAAGAGTTAAGAAATTTTCATAGTAAAAAATACCCCTATCAACTTTTTATGAGATTGTATGGTGGTTGTTGGTATGCACTAAGAATCCTAATACCGTAGAGAAAGCACACCTCATTTTTATGGAAAATATAGCCGAGGTGATTACACATGGACATGGTCCTAATAAAACACATGTTTGAGTTCTAAGTGTTTGCAGTTCACCATTGATATAATACTTGCCCTTTCTCATACACATGATGTTGGGAAATCATTGCAGCATGATTTGAGTGTTAGTGGATAACTTAATAGCCCATACAACACAATGTGGCTAGGAGCCATGGTGTAAATCATCACACGAGCGATAGCCCATGGAACTTGGATAGCAAGTGAAGATGAACACATGGTGTTTTTTGGCACTCAAGGAGCTTGTAAAAGCTTGGAGGAGTTAGATGTGAGATCTCTTAGAGGCTTAGGGATAGTAAGTTGATAGAGGACTTCCTTTAGGCTCTTAAAGCAGTTGGACTAAGATTACACACTAAAGACATACGTTATTTTTTTAGAGATGAAAGAGAGGTCCACTATAGCTTGTAACATATATACCACATGCATTTTGTGACCATCATAGACGAAAAAATGGATCTATTTTTCTTCATTATTTGAGTCCTATCTTTCTTAAGATAAAGTGATAAATTAATTTAAAAAAAAAATATTCATACACTATATTTCTATTTGGTTTTTAATTGTGAAGTTATGGTGGACTTATGTAAAATTGGCATCCATCCTCTTCTCTTTCTCTCTTGATCTCTGCTCTACCAAATAACGAAAACATTAATGTTTGTTATACATTACTAGTTGTATAGATCCGTACACAACATTGGAAATTGTGTTTTGAAAACATAATTATAATTATAATTTTGAAATCATAAAATCATGTTTTGAAATTCATAATTTAATTGAAAACATCCAAAACACAATTTCAATTGATGTGGCGCTCACACTCGGTACATACCGATGTGTAATAATTAACGTTCTAATGAAAGACCATCATCATTTGGCTTGTCTCTAACCTCCATTCTCCATCTTCACTTTTTTCTCTCTTCACAAATGCTATCTTATCTTTATAAATTTGATTCAATGTTCGTATTTAAAAAAGAGGGAAAATTACAACTTACACTCTTGTGGCTACCCACATGAGGTTAGCTTAGTTAGGGTTCTATAACCCACCTCTGTTAAAAATAGGGCTAAATATGTAATTTTGTTCTACTTTTATGTCTTTTTCATCCAAAAATACAAAAAACATAAAAATATAAGATCAAAATAAGATAAAAAAGATGTTGGTAAAGTTAAAAAAAAAAAATTATATACAGCTACATGAAGTCTCAATTTGTCGTTGATTTACTGGGTTGTATGCACTGATATACTCATTTGTATATGTCTACAGGATTTATGATCATAAACTTGAATACATGTTTGAAGGAACAACTGGGAATCTTTAAAGGAGTGGGCACAACTGCTTTGAAGGATGCCCATCCAATGTTTAGAGAACACTATTGAACACAACACCAAATATAATTGCTTGTGATTGAAAAGCATTGTGTAGTTTTGTCTTTTAATTTGATGATAATGTTTACAACTACTAATTTTATTTTGCTAAGTAATCCATTGATTGAGTGTTCATACCATACATCCTTTCAATTGAGAAGCATATTTTATCTTGAAATCTCTCACTCAGTTAGTCTGTGTAAAGACATTGGCCCATTGCTTATAGCCTTTCTTTCGGCTTTCGTTTATTTCAGAGTATCCAATCCATACAAAAAATGTAAATCATTAATCACTGGTACCTTAGTACATTGATTTGCTTGTAGAAAGTTTGTTTGTGGATTGAATTGAAAAATGGGAGTCCATAATCAATTGAGTTGGATGATAAACCAATGGAGTGGACTTTAGCTTAGGCAAAGAGGCTTTTAATTTAAAAAAAAGTTTACCAATATCTTTTTGATTTTAATTTTTTATGTTTTTTGTATTTTTGGAAGAAAGACGTAAAAGTAAAGTAAAATTACATATTTAGTCATATTTTAAAAAAAGGTGGGTTACGAAACCCTAACTAAGTTAACCTTAGATGGGTAAAATGTAAAATTTTAAATTACATTTTAAAAACTTAAATTTTGATCAAACTACATATGAGTAAATTGTAATTTACCCTAAAAAGAAAAAGAAAACACTTAGCCAAATTTTAAATTTCGGTCAAATTACACGTGGGTAAATTGTAATTTACCTTAAAAAGAAAAAGAAAAAGAAAAAGAAAAAGAAAAAGAAAAAGAAAACACTTAGCCAAATTTCCAAGGGCTTTTAGCAATCCTCCACCATTGGGAATTTATCATCTTGTAAATGTCAATGTGATTCACATCGCATACATTGGAAAAAAGTGGGGCGGTGGGTTGGCAATGCTTTAGCGGGTCTCTAGAAATCTTTAAAAAAGAGCGAGAAAGATTTTGAGTGCATGGGCCATCCGTTTTACACTCCATCTTTATTATAAAAGCTTAGGATCCCAGTACATCAACAGTCAAAAAGCATGATTATTGCCAATAATTTATTGGCGGTGCCATGCAGAAAAGTTATACAAGGTTGTAACTCTGGTCCATGTTTCCCCTGTATACATCATACAAATCATCAACCATGTCAAGCTTTGCGCTCGGTTAATTGTTATGGCTTAAAAAATAAATACCACGATTCATTATATTCTCTCCCGCTCACGAAAATGGTCTGTCTGCCCCAGCTTTTATATAATCTTCTTCAAAACCCTAAAAGCCAAAACTGAATAACAAACCCAACAGACACAAAGATCGGGCAGAATTTCTTCACCCAAAAAAAAAAAAAAAAAAAACTCTTTTTTTAAATTTCAATGCCCATTTTGGGATTTTCAAACGCTTTCTGAACCTTAAGTTTTCGAGGGAAATAAGGTTTCTCCCACTACTACTGTCTACTTGGGTTTTATCTTCTTCACCAGTAAGTATTCTTTGTTGCTAAAGTTCATTTCTTTTTTGTTTTTTTGAACTAATAATAAGCAGTTTTAATGAGTTTAAGCTAAGTTGTCAGTTCATTTTTGGTGATTTCAGCTTTTGGGTGTGTGTTTGGTTGTTGAGAAAATGAAGGAAAATAATAGTGGTTGTTAAAGGTATAGACTTTTGAATTCAATTGGGTATTTGGGTCCCAAATACAACTACTTGGGTTAGTTAAGTTGTTAAATTTTCAATTTTGAATTTGTGGGTATGGAGAGAATTGAATGCACAAGATTCAAGACTCTGTTTTGGTTTTTGTTTTCCCCAAATTTCTCAGTAACTAAAGAGACCTTTGTGATTTGGCTCATATTTTACAAGAATTATAGGTGCCCATTATATTGCAGAATAAGAAAATGTGATTTATTCCCATAAAAAAAGAAAAAGAAAAAAGAAAATGTGATTTACAGTTCTTTCTGAATATGCTCATTATAGTTTTGTTCTTTATTGTTTTCTTTGTATTTGCAGTTTTGCAAGTCTGGTATGGAATCTCATAAGTGATTAGGCTGCAAATAGGCTTTTTGGTATATTATGGAGGACGTAAGGGATATGGATGCTAGTGTGGCTCTGTGCCGTGATGGGTTGGGGCAGCCTGTTGATAACTCTCAAGTAAGTGAGATCCTTGAGATAATGGACTCATATTTTCAAGATATCAATGATCGGTTGACTATTTCGAGGATGGTGAGTGACTCTGTCATAAAGGGTACGGTTGATGCAGTTGAACAAGAAGCAGAGGAGAAAATTGCCCAGAAAGAGTTGGAGGTGGAAAAATTGAAGCATATGCTACATCTTAACCATGTGGGTGCAGATGAAAATGAATCTTTGGGATCTGCTTTGACACACCATGAGTCCAAAGTCACAAGTCACCATAGGATGTATTCTAACTGTCCAGATGCTTTTGTAGAGCACGATAGAATGAAAGAATCTTTGGGGAGCCTCAAAAATGTGGCTAAAGAGCAGTTCAAGAAGCTCAAGAAGGCAATTGATGTCGTAAGAGGTAGTAGTTCTATTAGGAAGATTAATTCTGGTTCTGAGCTGGTGGGATTGGGTGGTATTCTTCGGGAGAAGGCATCCGAAAGATGGATTGATGTGGATGAAATGCTTGAAAGTCTAAATGCTACTTTTGACACAGTTCATGAACGAGTGGAAGATATGTTTGGGTTGTCTAGGGAATCACTCTGTTCATGGCAAGAAGAGCAAGAGTTTAAAGCAGAAATTGAAGGTATGGTAATTAAGAATTGCATTCGGAGTCTTCAAGAAGGGTTTGAAGAAAGACTTTGGGATCAAAATGTGCAATTTGGTGGTAATGAATATGTGAATTGGCTTGAAAAGATTAATGATATCTCAAGTTTACGGCAGGAATTGGATGCCATTTCAAAATCACTGTTTATTCATGAAAGTCGGCCACTAACTTCTCTGGGGTCCTTAGAGATTAGTGGGGAGTGGAGTAATGATAAAAAGGCTGATCATTTCCGCAGCAAAAGCTTAAACAATAGTGTTTCATCGTCCCCTTTGATTTGGGAAGGAAATGGCAAGCATGAAGATTCAAATAGTAATATCCCAGAAAATTCAGATCCTGCCAAACTAAAGCAAATGTCAAAAGATGAATTGATCACTGAGATGACCAACATGAGGAGAAATCATGAGTCTAAAGTGCAAGAGATAACTGAAAAAAATTTTAGACTGATGCGGGAAATATTGTGTATGAAGGAAAGGGGATCTGCTTCACCGTTGAAGAAGGATAATGAGCTTGACATATTAAAGAGAAAAATTCCCCATTTCATTTCAAAGTTGGATGGAATTCTTGTGGAAAATAAGATGCTATGTGCATTTAGTGAAAATGCTGAAAATCTTGGCAGTTTGAAGGACAGACTGGAATCCCTTCTTTCAGAAAATCACCAGCTTAGAGACTTGCTTGCAGATAAGAAAAAGGAAGTCACATGCCTTTTAGCACAAGTTTCTGATGCTGCAGATAAACTGTCTCAGCGCCAACTAATGGAGGCAAAGTTATTGTGTGCTATAGAAGATGCACAAATTAAAGCTTTAATTTGTGAAGATGTTTATAAATGTGTTCTCAGGGAGTTAATTGGCCAAATTAAATGTGTCACCGAGGAGTCAGATTTGAAGTGTAACATCGTGCAAGAAATTTATGAAATTATATTAAATGAAGCTGCTTATCTTGCTAAACCTAGAAGCAACTCCAATATTGAAGATTCTGATATAGAGTCCATTATCATGCAAGGGCTGTGTGGGATTATATTTGAAGAAGCCCTGAAAGATGCTGAAGAGAAAGTCAGTAACTTGAACATGAAATATACTGATGAAAAAAAAATTCGAGTTACTCTGGAAATGGAGGCACTAGAAAAAGAGGAAGTCTTAAGATTGGAGCTTGTGGATAAGAAAAAACTAAAGCAAGGGATACGCTCACTGGAAGAATCGATTGAAGAAAAGGAGAAGTTAGTGCAGGAAACAACAGTTGCATTGGCAAATGAGAAAGTGCAATCTGAGTTAGCTTGTCAAGAGCTTGATAATTTACGGAATCAAAAGATTAAGGCATTAGAGCAAATTGAAACATATAAGGCGGAGATATGTGAGTTAAATCAGAAGCTTGAACTAAGAATGAGAGAGTTGACGGAAGTTGATGAAGAGAGAAGAATGATTCATGCTTTTGCCCAAGAGAAGCAGAATGCGTTGTCATTGGTCAACAATAAAGAGAGGGAGCATCAGAAGCAAATGGAATTATTAGTTGCTCTCGCACAGGGATTGTCAAATGCGGTTGCTGGGTTTGAACGTAGAGTAACAGAAAATATATCAAATATAAGTTTGAGGTAATATTTGTTAACTTTTTAAACTTGATTTAATATATATATATATATATATATATATTAGAAACTCTGAGCTAATAGTGACTATTGTGTGTGTTATTTTGAGCTCTAGCAAGATTATTGTGACTTTTTTTGATAGATAACAAAAAATTTTATTAAGAAAAAAAATAGCCAACCCTAATTTTTTTTTTCTTAATAAAAAAAAAAAAAAATTATTGTGATTGAGGATGGCTGGTTAAATTTATAAGATATCTGTGTCTTATAACATAAAAACCCACATATTAAAGAGAAAAATAAGATGGAATTCTTGTGGAAAATAAGATGCTATGTGCATTTAGTGAAAATGATGAAAATCTTGGCGTTTGAAGGACAGACTGGAATCCCTTCTTTCAGAAAATCGCCAGCTTAGAGACTTGCTTGCAGATAAGAAAAAGGAAGTCACATGCCTTTTAGCACAACTTTCTGATGCTGCAGATAAAATGTCTCAACGCCAACTATTTCAGGTAAAGTTGTTGTGTGCTGTAGAAGATGCCCAAATTAAAGCTTTAATTGGTGAAGATGTTTATAAATGTGTTCTCAAGGAGTTAATTGGCCAAATTAAATGCGTCGCTGATGAGTCAGATTTGAATTGTAATATAATGAGAGTAATTTAGTGTTTATTGTTATATCTTTTCTTTTTACTTTTTTTTTTCTCATCTTATTTTATTCAGCATTAAAATAAGATGAGATCTTCCATATCATTAAATTATTTATATTTTCTTATCTTTTATTTAAAAAAAATTAAAAATATAATATTTTACACTTTCTCCAACCTTTCTCTTTTCCTTTACATTTTCATCTCCCCAAACCCTCTACTTTAATATCACTCTCTCTTTTCTTTTTATCTTCTTTTATTTTGTTTCTTCTTATTGTTATTCTCCTAGTATAAATTTGTCATTCACTCTTCCATTCTATGCATAATTTTCCCTCATAAAAGAAGTTATTTCTCTCTCAATTTTTTGGTGGATTTTAAAATTTTTCCTGCATATCTGTTTTAGGTCGATAAATTTTTGTGTTCTTTAGAACTTTATTTTAGGTTGGTGCGATTTAATTTTGTGTTTTATGTTTTTTTTTTTTGGTTCACTTTGATTGTTGAATATCATATTGCATTATAAAGAAATAAAGGTAGTATATAAAAATTATTATTATTATATTATATATCATGCTTTTGATAATTTGGTGTTTATTGTTATATCTTTTATTTTTACTTTTTTTTCTTCTCATATTATTTTATTCAACATTTAAATTTAGCAATATCCTCCATATCATTAAATTATTTATATTTCCTCTCATTTTTTATATTAAAAAATTAAACATATAATATTTCACTTAAATTCAATAAATAAAATTCTTCTTATAAAGTGGAGTAATGCTAGGGAAACACTAATTCTCACACCCAATACATTAAAGGAAAAATGGCATACAAAGCAAATATCAATTTACAAACACTTAATTAAAAAACAATAATAAGGATATCAAACCAAATATAACATAAAGAAACAAATAATGCATATTTAATGCCACATAATCATCATCAAATTTTTAAAAACGATAGGTTGCCGAGAGAGAGAGAGAGAGAGAGAGAGAGATGGTGATGAAAAAAAATTACAAAGTAATAAAAAGTAGATAAAGAAAAAAAAAATCAAACATCATTAGTAGACTTTAATTGGAAAACAAAGAGGTTCTATGGAGAAGTAAAAAATAAAATAGAGATGTCCATATGGAGAATATTAAAAACTTTACAGTGTAGTAAAATAAAATGTTACATTCACTTAAAAAATTAAAAATTAAATTAATAATCAACAATTAAATACAATCATAGTACTAAATTTAAACTTAAAACTAACCAAACTTTAAGCATAGAAACAATATTTCCAATCATAACTAAAAAAGTGATATGCTCCAATAATAATTGAAATTGCATAAGAAATAAAGTTAGAAAATTTTAAAATCCTTTTAAAATTGCATAAGAATAATATATATATATATATATATATATATATATATATTTTCATACACTGTTGCTTTTTGAAAATCTAATGAACGATGCTACCTCTCATTTAACGTCTCTGTTATACAAATCATCAGTTAGTAAATATACAATAGTAAGAAGCATTACAAATGAGATTATTAAAAAAAGATAAAATTAATTAGTGTGGTGGGGCCTTTTGTGATTTTGGGCTAGACTATCTCCTGTTGTACTGTGGCCCAAATATTCTGGATAGGAGAGTTGGGATCGGTTCAATTGTAACCCACCTTGAACCAGCTTGTACGCAAACTATGCTCCTGTACGGCACCGAGCTCCCAAAGTCCATACTTCCCTTGGGCCCAGATCCGTCTGGGCCCCGGGCCCAAGTCCATACCGGCCCTGGATGCAGGCCCGGTGCCGAGCTTCCAAAGCCCGTACTGTCCTTGGGCCCGGACCCTTCTTGAAACTGCCTTAAGGTAAAAACAGGTTTTGAGCACAATGTTCCCGGAGTTTTTCCGGTTACTCCTTCCCGGAAGAGCGCTTGAGTCATGACCGGGAAGGACACGATATGAACGGGGACGCGAGGTGCCGAACATAATCGGCGCAAGTGGAAACAAGTCCCAAGATCATAAATGCTGCACCGCCCTTCCACCTAAACGGCCACTTTAACCAGATAATACTGGACCCTTAGTAGCACTAACGGTGATTGTAATCATGATCTCCCCACTAACCTTGACTATAAATAGAAGAAAGTTGGGAGAAGAGGGGGTTCAGAAAAATGGAGAGAAAATAGTCAAGGAGAGAGCCTTTCAACTGAATACTGCTTTGAGTCTCTCTGCCGAGAACCACCCGTTGTAGGAAATCCTTAAACCCACTACAAATAAATTGTGAGCCCAAGGGACCTAAGGCCCAGAGTTCCTGTACTTGGTTCTTACAATTGGCGCCCACCGTGGGGCCATCCTACGAAGCTGTGGTTCGAGTGAGACTCAAGCAAGAAGATGTCTGAGGAGCGTTCAAGAGGGCACGTTCCGAGCAATTCCGCAGGATCTTCCCGGGGATCGACGTGGAGGGAGAGAAGGCAGAAGCGGCTGGAGGATAGGGAGCATTCAAGAGGAGAGGAAGGGTCCGGACTGGGAGAAGGATCGGACCAAACGCACCGGACGATTTCAAACGTCTCAGCACATCGGCAACCTGATGATAGAGACCGGGAGCTGGAGCGGTTGCGCAGATTGGTAATGGACTTGGAGCTGGAGGCAAGGGGTCGGCGCCAGGAAAGGTACCACAACCCCCAACATAGGAGGAACCGTGGCGAGGAAGGTTCCAGCCGACCTGTCACGCAACAACGCCGAGACCGATCCCATTCTCAAGAGTCACGTCGTCACCCCCGGGATATTCGTCGTAGACGGGACCGTTCCCGGTCACATGGGTATGATAACCAAGGGTCAGAGTCGCCAGAGGAGCAGCAGCACCACAACGCCGCAATGGATGCCATGAGCAGGGCCTTGCGGATGGCGGCCCGGTCTCCATTCTCGGATGAGATTGAACGGGCACCCATGCCGAGCAGATTCGCGCGCCCACCATTCAATTCCTATGAGGGGAGGACAGACCCCGTGGAGCATGTCAGTCATTACATCCACATGATGTCGTTGCATGCGCACAACGACGCATTGATGTGTAAAGTATTCCCTTCCAGTCTCGGCTCTACCGCACTGAGGTGGTTCAATGGGTTGCGGAAAGGTTCTATACACAGCTTCGCCGAACTGATTCAGGAGTTCGGCAGCAGGTTCGTAACATGCAGCCGAGTGCAACAACCGGTCGACGCGTTGCTTTCCATGAAAATGAGGGTCGGGGAAACCCTTCGGAGTTATGCCAGCCGATACTGGGAACTCTACAATGAGATTGGTGGGGGAAACGAGAAGATTGCGGCTAGCACCTTCAGGATGGGGCTCCCCGAGGATTCTGAACTACGGGAGTCGTTGACAAGAAGACCCCCGGAGAACATGAGGCAACTGATGAGACGCATAGAGGAGTACAAACGCTTGGAGGATGACCGGCTGCAAAGCAGGGGGAAAGCTCCTTTTTCGGGGAGATCTCGGCAAAACATCTTGCCGCCAAAGCCGAAAAGGGACTTCAGAATGCAGGAACCAGAGGTGCAGTTCGAAGGGGTTAATGTGTTATTTAAAGAGCCCGTGCACAAGATACTGGAACGGATAAGGAACGAGCCATTCTTCAGATGGCCGAACAAAATGGGGGGCGATCCATCTCGGAGGAACCAAAGCCTGTACTGCACTTATCACAGAGACAAGGGGCACACCACCGAGCAGTGTAGGGTATTGAGAGATCATCTCGGGCAGTTAGTGAAGGCAGGGCACCTGAAAGAGTTCGTAGCAGATTCCGCTGACCGGGATACCGAGCAGGGCGTCCCACAGAGAAGGAATCCCCCCCCACCACCCCGGGGAGTGATCAACGTCATTCATGCCGCACCGAGAGGGACAGCAGCGGCGAAGATGGTGATGACAATGGCTTGCGCGGGGGGAGAATCATCCAAGAAACAAAAGAGAGTTGGACGACCGGACATCTCGTTCGGAGAAGATGATTTCGAAGGAACCATCCAACCTCACGACGACGCTTTGGTGGTCACAGCCCGGATAGGCGGATTCTTGGTGAAGAGGGTGATGATTGATCAGGGTAGCGGGGCTGACGTCATGTACCCGGATCTCTTCGAAGGGCTCGGGTTAAAAACCCAGGATTTGGCGACGTATAACACGCCATTGGTCTCGTTTGACGGGAGAATTGTGATTCCCGAGGGGCAAATCTCACTCCCAGTGGACATGGAGGGCAAGGAAGTTGTAGTTACGTTCATAGTAGTCCGATCGTTCGCACCCTACACCGCGATCCTGGGGAGGCCGTGGATTCACGCCATGGGGGCTGTTCCGTCCACCCTTCACGTAAAAGTAAAATTTCCTACTGAGTACGGGGTTGCAGAGGTAAGGGGGAGTCAGAAGGTGGCGAAGCAATGCCTCGTAGCCGCGGTCCAGTGGGAAAAGGAACAGCTCGGCCAAGCTGAGCACGCCGAGAAGGAGACAGCATAGCAATTACAGATACCCCAGGAAAAGGGGGCGGACGTTGCCGAGGAGGTGCTGAAGGTAAGAATTCTCCCAGATGGTGACAAATTCTTCCAGATAGGTACAAGCATGGGTGACAGGGAAAGGGTAGAGGTGTTGTTGTTCCTGTTGCAGAGCATAGATGTCTTCGCATGGAACCCGTATGAAGTTCCCGGCGTAGACCCCGAGTTCATTGTTCACAAACTCAATGTGGACCCATCATTTCCTCCGAAAAAGCAGAAGCCGAGAAGAGCATCAAAGGAGCACGTCGATGCAGTAAACCTGGAGGTCCAGCGACTGAAAGAAGCCGGGGTCATAAAAGAAATATTCTTCCCAAGATGGCTAGCAAACACTGTCGTAGTAAAGAAGAAGAGCGGTAAATGGAGAGTCTGTGTGGACTTCACCGATTTAAACAGAGCATGTCCCAAGGATCCGTTCCCGATGCCCAAGATTGATCAGTTGGTGGATGCCACGTACGGGCACCCGAGAATGAGTTTCCTGGACGCCTTTCAAGGGTATCACCAGATTGCCTTAGCACCCGAGGACCGAGAGAAGACAGCATTTATATCCCCGAACGCGAACTATCACTATGAGGTCATGCCGTTTGGATTGAAGAATGCCGGGGCCACTTACCAACGTATGATGACAAGGATGTTCCGGGACAAAATTGGCTGCACGGTTGAGGTTTATATCGACGACATGGTAGTAAAGAGCAGAAAAGAGTCGCAGCATATTGAAGACCTTCGGGGAATATTCGAGATACTACGACGACACGGGCTGCGCCTCAATGCCGAAAAGTGCACTTTCGGCGTGGGGGCTGGCAAGTTCCTAGGCTATCTGATCTCCACTCGGGGAATAGAGGCTAACCCCGATCAAATAGAGGCAATCAATCGCCTAAAACCCCCGAGCAACCCTAAGGAGGTGCAGGTGCTCACCGGGATGTTGGCCGCCCTGAACCGGTTCATCTCCAAATTTGCCGATCGCTGCCGGCCATTCTATCAACTTTTGAAGAAGTGGAAGGGGTTTCAGTGGGACGAGAGCTGCGATGAAGCTTTTCGAGAACTAAAGGAGTATTTGGCAAAGGCGCCGAGGTTGACGGCCCCAGAGCCCGGGGAGGATCTGTTTATGTACCTTGCAGTAACCAATCATGCCGTAAGCGCTGTATTACTAAGGGACCGGGGAGTGCAAATACCGGTGTATTACGTAAGCAAAACTTTGGTCGATGCCGAGACAAGGTACCTGCCGCTTGAAAAGTTGGTTTTGGCCTTGGTACACGCCACGAGGAAGTTGCCACACTACTTCCAGGCACACACAGTGTTCGTCCTCACCGAGTATCCATTACAGTCACTGTTGAAGAGGTCCGATTTCACAGGACGGATTGCTAAATGGGGAACTCGGTTGGGATCGTTCGACATAAGATACCGACCTAGAAGCTCGGTGAAAGGGCAGATTCTCGCTGATTTCATCGCGGAATTTACACCTAAGAACGAAGGCCAGGTAATCTGTAGTGCGGAGATTCGCCCATGGAGGTTATTTGTGGACGGCGCAGCAAACGCTATGGGGGCCGGGGCCGGTATTGTCATAATCACCCCTGAGGGTATGCGACTGGAACATTCCTTCAGATTGGGGTTCAAAGCCTCGAACAACGAAGCCGAATATGAGGCCTTGTTGGCCGGACTGAGGGCAGTATTGCATCTGGGCGCCAGGGACGTGGAAGTCTACTCGGACTCTCGGCTGGTTGTATATCAGATCACTGGTGACTTCGAGGCTCGGGATCCCCGGATGAAAGCTTATCTGAGTACGGCAAAGCAGATTATCGGTCGGTTTGGAACGGTAAAAATATCCCAGGTAGCCCGGTCGCAAAACAAGCATGCTGACTCTCTTGCCACTTTAGCCTCATCGGCTACCGAGGACACACCAAGGCTTATCACGATTGAACTGGTAAGGGAACCGAGCATCTGTGTGAAGACTGCCCTCGACCAAGCTGGAGTAGGGGTTGCGCAAGTGGCGGTGCCCGGATCATGCTGGATGAATCCAATCATAGACTTTCTTTCCGAAGATAAAGTTCCAGAGGATGAGGCCGAGGCCAATAAGATTCGACGAATGGCTCCCAGGTATTGGTTGTCTTCGGACCGAAAGTTGTACAGAAGGTCCTTCGCTGGCCCTTACCTCTTGTGCCTGCATCCTGAAAAAATCCAGGAACTTCTAACCGAGCTGCATGAAGGAGTATGCGGCGGGCATGCCGGGGGACGATCTTTAGCACACAGAGCAATGACGCAGGGGTTTTGGTGGCCACAGATGCAGAAGGACGCCGCCGAATATGTTCGAAGTTGCGAACAATGTCAAAGGCACGCCCCAATGATCCATCAGCCTGCCGGACATCTAAACCCTGTCAGCAGTCCGTGGCCATTTGCACAATGGGGGCTCGACATCCTCGGGCCATTCCCCCGAGCAACGGGGAACCGCCGTTTTGTTCTGGTGGCCGTAGATTACTTCACAAAGTGGGCTGAAGCTGAAGCCTTAGCCAATATCCGGGATACCGACGTGAAAAAATTTGTGTGGAAAAACATAGTTACAAGGTTTGGGGTGCCGAATTCCCTAGTGACAGACAACGGGCTACAGTTCGACAGCAACGCTTTTCGGACATTTTGCAGCGAGCTCGGCATCAAGAACAAGTATTCGACCCCGGCATACCCCCAGAGCAACGGCCAAGCTGAAGCAGTGAACAAGACTATTTTGAACGGGCTCAAGAGAAGGTTGGATGGAGCGAAAGGAAGGTGGGCAGAAGAGCTACCCAGTGTTTTGTGGGCCTACCGAACGACCCCCAGGAGATCCACGGGGGAAACCTCATTTTCTCTGGCATACGGAGCAGAAGCGGTAATATCAACCGAGGTGAGCTTGTGCAGCGCGCGGGTTGCCGGGTTCGACCCCATGCAGAACGCCGACCTTATGATGGAGCAGTTGGATTGGCTAGAAGAATGCAGGGAGGCCGCGATCGTACGTCTTGCCGAGTATCAACAGAAGCTGGCGCAAAGGTACAACCGAAATGTGAGGACCAGGGAATTCAGCGCTGGGGAATTGGTGTTAAGAAGGGTAGTAGGGAACATGCGGGACGTGGCTGCAGGGAAGCTTGCTCAAAGTTGGGAGGGACCATACAGAGTCACAGCCATCGCAGGGGCAGGAGCTTACTACTTGGAGGACCTGGACGAGAGGCCGCTCCCCCGACCATGGAACGCCAACAACCTGAAGAAATTCTACGCGTAACCCTCGATGTAAGTCAAAACTTGTATTCTGTGAAGATTAAGAGTATGATGAACCTTTTTGTCATTGCTGTTTTTGAACCAGTAACGCGCATTAAGAGAATCGCCGAGCATGTGAAAACCGAACAAGATCCTAAGGACAGAAACCTGACACTCGGCTCGATCAATATCGCCGAGCAGGTGAAAACCTTACAAACAAAATACTAAGGACAGAAACCTGACACTCGGCTCGATCAATATCGCCGAGCAGGTGAAAACCTTACAAACAAAATACTAAGGACAGAAACCTGACACTCGGCTCGATCAATATCGCCGAGCAGGTGAAAACCTTACGAACAAAATCCTAAGGACAGAAACCTGACACTCGGCTCGATCAATATCGCCGAGCAGGTGAAAACCTTACAAACAAAATCCTAAGGACAGAAACCTGACACTCGGCTCGATCAATATCGCCGAGCAGGTGAAAACCTTACGAACAAAATCCTAAGGACAGAAACCTGACACTCGGCTCGATCAATATCGCCGAGCAGGTGAAAACCTTACAAACAAAATCCTAAGGACAGAAACCTGACACTCGGCTCGATCAATATCGCCGAGCAGGTGAAAACCTTACGAACAAGATCCTAAGAACAGAAACCTGACTCTCGGCTATATCAATATCGCCGAGCATGTGAAAATCTGACGAATAAATCTTAAGGGCATACACCTGACCCTCGGCCCAGTCAAAATCACCGAGCATGTGTGAAACTTGCGAATTAAATATACGAAACTAGTTCCCGGTTAAAATCGAATACTCGGACAAACGAAGACCTTGAAAACAAATGCTCGGATAACGAAAACTCCATTCTCGGTCAAACCAAAACCTAATAAAAACCTATGCCTTTTTACAAAAATTAAGTCCAAATAGCGCTCTCAAAACTACAGGCTCTCCGGGGTAACATTCTGTCAAACGGCCATAGCACGGGTATAATTCAAGCAAAGCGCAAACGGAAGTAATTTCACTCAACAAATTGAAACAGGAAAAGGGAACGGACTACCAATTAAACAAGTAAAAACAAATTGTTCAATCACCACATCCCGGTGACATGGGCAAAATAAAACCAATAAAATAGTGCAACGGTTCGGTCACCACATCCCGGTGACATAGGCAAATAAAAAATGAAATAAAAAGGAAATAAAGTCAACTAAGGGGTTGAGTCGGCGGGGGCACTTCCTGCTGGACGGTCAGGGTGAGAGGCTGGGCCTCGTCAAGAAGTTCCTGCACGGTAGGTATGCTCGTCGCCTCCAGTTCCTCGGGCTCAGCATGGGAGTCGATTTGTTCAACCAACTCCCTCATACTAGCCGTCTCCTCCTCGTCAAGAGCGGCCGGGGCATCTTGGCCGGCAGGTTCAGGGTTCGGGAATGGGACTTGGCTGGGGTCCCTCAGCGGTGAATCCTCAGGAACTCCCAGTGCCTGAAGAGCAGCAAACCATCCGGCCTCAAAACCCATACGCCGAGCCCCAGTAACCACCGGCTCTGCAGAGTTCTCGGCATCTGCGAAACCTACATCGTACCACTTCTGCTCCGCGGCCGCCAAGCCGGCCCTGAGATCGGCTATCTCATCAGCATGAGAAGTGTTGAGGCTGAGGGCTTCGGCCAGCTTAAGTTCTGTCTCATTTTGCTGGGCCAGGAGTTCGGCACACCTTTTTTCAGCCGATGCTCGGAACTTCTCCGCGGCTGCAGCCTTCTTCTCGGCAGAATCAGCAATCTTCGCCTTTTCCTTAGCAGTTTTCATTGCTGCCTCCCGCGCCTCCTTCTCACGCTCATTCTCCTCATCAAGCTCCCGAGCCCGGGCAGCCACGATATGAGCCAGTTGAGCGGCCTAGCAAGCACGGGGGTTAACAAGGAAATCCGGGGAAATCTATATATATATATACGAAAGTGAAGAGATAAAAGAATTACCGCAATGGCGTGCCACTCTAACCGGCGCCCCACAGACTCCTCGGACCCATCCTCGAAAGCATGCACGTCCTCGGGGAGTTGAAGAGCTCCAGCCAAAGTATGGGCGATACGTCCGCCCTCGCCCTTATCCCACATCCGGATGGAGGCGGTTGAGGGCAATGGCTTGCCGTCCAAAAGGAACTTAGGCTCCCAAGCTGGAGCCACTTGGGAGGAAGACGCGCCCCCCGTGCCAGCCTCGGTTGGCGGCTCGCGGATAACGATCCCGCCGGTTGGACGGGGAGGAGTCTGAACTACGGCGTCCCCCGGACCCGTGGAATGTTGCTCGGTAACTTTCTGTTTCTTCCGGGCACGTCCGGACTGCGAGGGGGGAGGAGGTTGAGAAACTGGACCCCGACCCTGAGTAGGCGGGGGCTGGTTGGTCGGCCGGGCACCAGGCACGAACCTGTCTAGGGTCATTGCTCTCCTTGCCACCATTCTTACTCCGGGCTGGATCGCTTCAGCTAGCAGGTTAGCCGCGTCTGTCACTTGCTGATGGTTCTCGGCAGGTCGATCCTCGGGATGGGGCTGCTCTTGGGCTTGGTCCCCTTGTTGTAAGGCTTCGTGAGCTCTCTCTCTAAGGCGCCGGGATACCTGTTCCGCGGAGTCGTCTCGTAGGGGGGCTAGTTCATCCGCGGTAGTGAACCGCCGACCAAATTCCCTCGCTTCCCCGGTTGTAAGCTTCGGCGGCAAGAAGTTCACGTACCGGACGTCTATGTACGATAGCAGGGGGCTGTCTACTATCAACGCCTGCTTGAAAGGCTGCCAGGTAGAGTAGACCGGTTCCACGCCGAGGATCAGGTGGGAGGCCCGGAGTTGCCCGTCCCAATGCACAAAGATCTCGGAACGAAGGACGAAGTTTAGGTCCCTGACGTGGACTGCCCTGAGATCCTGAGCAAAAACTTTGCCGTCTGCGAAAGAACAGATGACGCGTTAGCCTTTAACAAACAAATTTTTTTTTTTTTACTCAAACAACTATAAGAAGGGGAGGGTACGAACCCACTTCACGGCGTGTGAGAGGGCAAGGGATCTCCCCGGCAAACCAATTGCCGCGCACCCTGACGAACTCCCCGGCGGAGTTCCTGTTCGAATCGGGTAGGCAAGATATCAGCCGTACCCGAGCATCCCTCGTCTTTAAATAATAATTTGTGGACTTGCTCCCACAGAGGCTGTACATTTGGTTAATATCATGTTGGTCTAATTGTAAGTTAAAGGTTCGGTTCAATTGGCTAACACAACTAACTACCCGGTAAAAATTGGGGGGAAGCTGGTCGGGGCACAACCCATAGTAGATGAGTGTGTTTATCAGGAGGGGATCTACCGGGAACCTAACCCCACCTTCTAAGATGGACATCAAAGGAAAGAAGGCTGTACCCTGCCCTCGGTGGAATTCCATATCACTCTCGTGACAGTAGGCCACGTCCACGTCACTGGGAATGCTAAATTTACTCCTAAAGGTGGCCAACGCAGCCGGGGTATCTAGGAGGTAAGAATAACCCATCTATAAAGCCTAAAACTATAAGAATAAACTCAAAAAAGCAAAGCTGAAGGAAAAGGAAGGGGAAGGAAGACTTACTGTGGGTTCTAAGGAGGAAAAGAGCGCTGAGCGAGCAAGCACACAGAACTATGGTCGGCAGAGAGTAAACGCTAAAGATCAGAGGCGAAGGAAAAATAGAATGATGTGTGGAGAAGGACTATTTATAGAGCCAAAAGAAACGGGGGGAGAGGAAACGCTTTATCAAGCAATAAATGGGCACAGCCTACGAGCGACCCAACGAATGCCAAGCGTAACTGACGTGCGCGCCGCTTCGGTTTGCGAACCGTCAGGCAATAATGATGACTGAGCCTGGCGCCGCGAAACGGCGCGTCTTTTGAGATGAATGTTAATTAGAAGTGACAGCCAGAAGCCCAAGGCTAGAAGACTCCTGGGATCAAAAGGCCCTAAACAGCACCTTGATTCTCCTCGGCAACCGAGTATGAATCAAGGGGGGGCTATTGTACGGCACCGAGCTCCCAAAGTCCATACTTCCCTTGGGCCCAGATCCGTCTGGGCCCCGGGCCCAAGTCCATACCGGCCCTGGATGCAGGCCCGGTGCCGAGCTTCCAAAGCCCGTACTGTCCTTGGGCCCGGACCCTTCTTGAAACTGCCTTAAGGTAAAAACAGGTTTTGAGCACAATGTTCCCGGAGTTTTTCCGGTTACTCCTTCCCGGAAGAGCGCTTGAGTCATGACCGGGAAGGACACGATATGAACGGGGACGCGAGGTGCAGAACATAATCGGCGCAAGTGGAAACAAGTCCCAAGATCATAAATGCTGCACCGCCCTTCCACCTAAACGGCCACTTTAACCAGATAATACTGGACCCTTAGTAGCACTAACGGTGATTGTAATCATGATCTCCCCACTAACCTTGACTATAAATAGAAGAAAGTTGGGAGAAGAGGGGGTTCAGAAAAATGGAGAGAAAATAGTCAAGGAGAGAGCCTTTCAACTGAATACTGCTTTGAGTCTCTCTGCCGAGAACCACCCGTTGTAGGAAATCCTTAAACCCACTACAAATAAATTGTGAGCCCAAGGGACCTAAGGCCCAGAGTTCCTGTACTTGGTTCTTACAGCTCCGTTTGTCGAAACTTTAATCACGTGCCCACGGCAGACACAGCTTCTATAGAAGAGTCACATCAAACAAATATGATAAAACAATTATGAAATAAATAAGTTACTGTTAGGGCAAGATAAGCGAGAAAGCCTTAGTCAAAATAGGAAAGGAAAGCAGATTCTGAGTGAGTTTACAAAGATGAAATGAGAAATTATAACAATAAATGAGAAAATCGAAGAATGAAAGATCAGTTTGTCACGTTTGATTGTGCTACGGGGGTAGGGCCAAGGAGGAAAACCATTTCTTCAATGTGGGTAACTTCACAAGATGATCCTGTCATGAAAATTACCCACTCTGAGGGAATAGGCCTGAATGCCTTGTGCCCAAATGAGTCATTTTTCCCTAGCAGAGGGTAGGCTTTTAGAGGGAGAGAAGGGATTAGCCTATTGGTGCATATCTGCCATTCTACACTCTTTGTTTTTTCTCTTCCTGATTCTCTCTTTCTTCTCTGTTTTTGTTATTTCTAATTCTTTTCCTACCCCTTTTCTTTTCTCAGTGCTTACTTATCTAGCAATGTTGTGATTCTCTCCTAGTGGTTACTATTGCCGTGATGATGATCCTATTATGCATGGCAAGGGTCCTTATATTGCTTGCCGTGACTAGCTTTTATCATTTTAGCCTTTAACTACATTTGTCTGGTTTGGGTGTCCTTGTCGACCACCACCGGTTTGTCAGCTGCCCAGTCACCACCATTTACCTGTGCTGGCTGTACCACTCCCCATTACTAGACAAAGAAGGCTATTTTGTTTGCTCGTACCGTGGCATTCTAATCCGCCATGGTGTGGGTGTTCTCTCTTCCTATCCCTCATGACATGCACCTAGTGGTTCTAACTCATCCTCCTTCTTTTATGTGGTATGTCATCCCAGCTGGACATTTCCCCCAAAAGAGCTTGAGCGGGAACCCCAGAATAGGCTTTCCTTTCTCCCCACCGCCATACCATACCCTCTCTTACCTTTGACCCATGACCCACCACTCCTGTATTGGCTGGGTACAGATTGGTAGTGCTTGGGTCTTGCGCGTGCTCCACTTCTGTGTACGTCTAAAGCTTGTCTGCTGCCCATGCATTTGCCATGGTCTGAAGGCTCGTCTGTGCATTCTACTGCTCATCCTTGACCCCTTATGGCGTGAACTACTTTCTGATTTCTCATTTCTTACAGCTTGCTCCTTTCGACTGGGCCTTGCTTGATTGTGGGCTTTTCCTTCTTGAGCCCATTCTTTACTCTTTCCGTAATCCTGCTGCCGTTTTCTGCCATACCACTTTCTGTTTCTGCCGTGGTGCTATTTGACCCGTGACTGTTGGGCCTTTTTGGGCCTGTTGCTTATGACTCAATATGGTCATTGGTTTTATACCTATGCTACTTTGGGTTTTTACTTGACCCATTTCATTGCTTATGAGCTCTCTTGTCCCATTTCTTTCTTCTTGAGCATCCTTGGCCCACTCGCTTTCCTTGGGTATCTTTGGCCCATTTTCTAATTCTGCATACCCATGGGTTTTTACTAACTCCTTTGGGCTTCTCTGACCCAATTACCTTATTCCTCATCCTTGTGGCTTATGGGCTTCCCATCAGCCCTTTACTTTCTTACTTCATTACTTCGGCCGGCTATGATCCATTCTTACTTTGCTACATCACATAATGCCCATGGGTTTTCTTCTTCTCTTTTTGGGCTCCTTTAGACCCATTTGCTTTCCTCAAGGCCCATTTATGTACTTTATGGGCCTATGAACCACTACTCCTGCCATCCAGGCTTAATGGTTCTCTTAACCATCCACTAACTCTTCTCTGCCCATATTGTTGAGCTTCTTTCTGCTATTGGGCCTCAAAAAGATCATCAACATTTAGCCCTTTGAGCATATGAAGCGTTCCTGCGGTTCATATGCAAATAAAAGACTTCCTGTCTTTTCTATCTTTCCTTCTTCTTTCCTTTCAAAGAGCTTATATGTTTTTCTTTTCTTGTCATGAACAGTGTTGTCTCTTCGAATTTCCCAGTTTAGTAGTTATTCTGAAACACTGCCTCCGCTTCATTAATTCCATCCCTTATCCGATGGCTGACCCATCGCCTCCTTTCGTGTCAAGTTTAATGACATTGGTACTTAAGGGAGATTCCCTTCACATTCCAAACACAAACACTTTCTCCTTTTCCCTTTCTTCACCATGTTCTCTCTCTCAAACACTATCATCCATTTACTCCGATCAACCGCTACACCATGACGCCGGTGAAAGGCCAAGGATCTTCCTACCGTAAGGGAAAAGAGGTTGTCTCCGATGATCCTACTGCGTGAGATGTAGGCGAAGAGGCCGCCTATTCTGAATCGGACCATTTCGATGAGGAGGAGGCACGACGCAATCCCGAGAGTGAGTGCGCTCCTCTCATAGACCCTTGGTATGATACCAATGCCCATTTCCAAAAAGTTCTCAGTGATTACATGTCGCTACCACCGGGTCGTGTGTGGCTTGCCTTTTGCTGTCGCAACACAAACACGTCTTGGGCTCCGTTGGCTTTTTCGATTCAGATCTTGTCATCCACTAAGGCACTTCACTCCCCATGCCCATTCTCTTCGAGTTTAGATTGAGCATTGCTTTGGGTTGGAAGGAATGGGTGGACAATGAGTTGGCCGACACGGGTTTTATGGAGGCGCTACAGCGGGCCGGTGTGTTGAAGGCCATTGTCTCGTCTCGCTGCTTGTCTAACTACAGAGATTTGTTCAACCTCCGCCATTTGGTTTGCTGGTGGTGCACCGCCACTCATACTTTCTTTCTTTCCTGCGGTGAGATCACCGTGACCCTCGAGGACGTGGCCAACCAGTTGCTTTTGCCCATTCTTGGGGATGTTGACCCTGGTGCCTTAGAGCTTTCTTTAGTGGAAGAGGCCGTGGAGACCGAGTTGAGGAAGGGGATGAGTGGCAATGCAAAGTTATCACATTGGGTTAGTTCTTTCTCTAAGGCCTCTGTCTCTGCTTGCGTGCGGCCTTTGTCATGTTTTGGCTTTGTAAGTTCATTTTTGGCTCTCATCCTCACTATGTTGAGAAGCCTTTGTATTTTCGGTTAGCCATTAAGATATCTGTTGGGGTGAGTTTGCCGTTGGCACCCATGTTCTTGGGACATCTATATGTTCAGTTGGATATCTTGTGGAGCGATGAGGATCAGTCAGGTTCCTACCATATTGTTACTTCTTCCGTCCATAGTACTATTTTGCAGCATTTGTTGTATGAGCGTTGTGTTAGGCATTTGGTGAAGTGTAGGCCTGTTCGTTTTGCCAAGGAGAGATACCGGTCATGTCCAAGAGTTATTACTAATTTCTGCGGTAGGTTTGAGTCTGATTTTCCGTTAGCTTTTCGTTGGGTTGGTTTGAAACCGATTAGGCATCTTGCTATTGAGTTTTTTGATAAAGGAGTTGGGTTTTCTTGGAGAGCATATAGGAACTTAGGCATAGGTTATACATGTGCTGATTTTTTGATGGGTCCATTTGTTGATACTGCTGGGACTACTACCCCGTTGATCGGCTTTGAGGAGAGGGGCATCACTTAATTGGCAGCCACCAACATTAGGTGATTGCCTTATCTAGTTGATGAGAGTGTTAGATTCGTGCACTATCCTACCAACAGGGTGAGGAGACAATTTGGGTTGGATCAGGATATTCCTGATGACCTTTCTTCCCTTGTGGAGTCCTCTACTTTTGTTTAGCCATTCCTGTGGCACACTTCCTTTGAGTTTTAGAGTAAGCGTTTTACTACAGTCACTATTCCAGGTTCACAGAGAGAGGGTACTTGTACTGCTTCCATGCACGGATACTAATAGGTTGTGGTGACCTCATTTGAGAAGGAATTGTTGGGCAGCCGTGAGTTTTCTCTTATTCCTCCTGATGGACTTGGTGCGGTTATTTCTGCCAACCCTCGGCTGCTTCTGCCCTCTAAGTCTGTGTTGGCATACGCTAGGAAGCAGAGTCGGTCTGCCATATTTGAATGGGTTGAGGAGGAGAGATGGTGGTTTTGGCATGTCGGTGACTATCCCTTGAGTTGGGAGAAGAGAGTAAAGGTGACAAACGTTTCTGTGCCCGTTAAGAATAGTAAAGGTGATGATTCTTCTGAGTCTTGTTTAAACACTGTAACTTTTGAAAGTGACCTTTCTCTTGTAGGTAACATAGTTTTAGAGGGCTCTCATCCCCCTTCTGCTTGTACCCGTTCTAGTAGGCGCCCTATTACCGGTAAGTCTAAGCCTACTGCTCTGCAGCCATCTACTGATACTTCTCCTTCTAGTAGGACCTGAGGCAGCAAGAGAAAGTCATCTCCCTCTCCTATGTAGACCACTACTGAGAGGAGAGTATGTTATCTCTAATTTTGCTTTGTCTTCTCTATATTTTTTATAGGGCTTTTCTGTGGCTAACCCTATGTATTTGCTGACTTATCTCTTTATCCTTGTCTTCTATTTTTTATTTTTCAGTCTAAGCACAAGGAGGATGCATCTGCCACCCATCCTATATTACTTGATGAGCTCGAGTTTGAGGTATGTCTCCTTCCTTTCCTTCTTCTTTTCTTCTTTTTTGCATATATTTCCCTTGCCATATGCCATTGGTTGTCCTATCTCCCTTTCTGCCATCCTTTTTTTTTTTGCATCATTAACCTTATGTATTCCTTTCTTCCTCTTTTTTTTTTTTTTTTTTGTTTCCCAGGCTGAGCCCGAGCTTATGTCCATACATCACCCCACAGCTGAGGAGATTTCTGCCTCCATGGGCACACCCATGGAAGGTTTCTTTGATAGGGCTAGCGTGGTGTTTGAGGCCACGACTTCTGCCACTCTTGTTGCTGCACAGGGAGTTCCTGCTGAGGCTTTTATCCCTTCCACTGAGCCGGTACCCATAGATGAAGGTACTCATACTAAGAGGGATAGTGAGACTGCTCCCATTCCTGTTGAGACACTTACTCCCCAAGAGGGGGCCATTCCTCATGTTGCTGCTCAGACCGAGATTGCCTCTCTTGTCACACCTCTCGTTATCTCTACCAGTGATCCTTTCGCGGCTCTATCTCAGGCCGTGAAGGATGGCTCTTCTTTGGTGGTTACCCCTTCTTCCTTCCCTAGCTCTGCTACATGTGGGCCTGATGCAGACTTGTCCTTTGAGGGATCTGAGGATATTCTTGAGGATTCTGATGACGAATCCACCATGAAGAAAAGGATTTCTGATTCTAATGACGAGGAAAGTGCTGACCACGAGGCCGAGTTCATGGGTATGTATCTCCCTCATTTTGTTAAACTCCCCATTTTTTTTTCTTTACATCATTGCCCTCCTCTTTATATGTATATATATATATATATATATATCTGTATAACCCTTTGATGTGGTCTCCCTTTACTTTGCATGTTTATTCCTTCTGATTACAGAGACTTCTGATTTTGATGACGAGGAGAGTGCTGACTATGAGGCCGAGTTTATGGGTATGTATCTCCCCCATTTCGTTAAACTCCCCGTTTTTTTTTTCTTTACATCATTTCCCTTCTCTTTATATATATATATATATATATATATGTATGTATAACCCTCTGATGCAGTCTCCCTTTACTTTGCATGTCTATTCCTTCTGATTACAGAGATTTTTGAGGAACCAGGAGTTTCAGCAAACACAGCGATGCCTACAGCCACTTCTCTTACCACACTTACAGTGCCTGTTTTTGCCATTCCCACAGCACTAGTTTCTGCAATACTCTCTGGACCTACTTCTACCATTCCCATAGCCCCCATTCTTATAGGTCCCGGTAAGTTTTCCTCTTTTCCTTCTCTTCCTCATTCTTTCATTATAAATTCACTCTACTTACTTCATGGTCTCTTATACCACGCTTCACGTCTCTTACCAGGTCCAATTCCCACTGCCCCTCCTCAGTTTGAGGTGGGCAGCAATTCTGCCATAGTTCTGGATTCTATGAGTGAAGCCGCAATCTTCTTTACTCGTTTTTATCAGCCTGAGGTTAATGACCTCGATCCTACGGACTTCTGGGGTTCTGGGCCTCCCTATATTGACTTCCATGGCTTTAGAGTTCCTGAGGATTGTGCTTCTCATTTGGAGGCGGTCTATAGCAGCCGCGGTGACTTTATGCAAGGATTCTGCCTTGGCCGTTCTGCTAGAGAACACTTTTTGAAGCTGTTGGGGAGCGTGATGAATGACATCGAACATAACTTTGTTGACACTGTTTCCACCGAGAGGATCCTACAGTGGAGGGCTGCGATACAAGAGCTTGTTAGTGTGGGCTTTGTTGTGGAGTTCATTTTGGACCATCTTTGTGAGATTGCCCGAGCCTTCTTCATGAAGAAGGTTCAGCTTGCTGTTGATGCTATTGATACACGCATCGAGGCTCTGAGGAAGGAGGTGGCAGACTTGGAGGGTCGTCGTGAGTGCCTTCTTTCTAGTATTGGTGGATCCAGCCGTTTTGTAGATCAGCCTCTTATTTCTGGGCTTCATTGATGACGATGTAATTTCCCCTTTATTTTTATTATTTTTTTTTATCCTCCTCTCTAGTACACTTTATGTTTCCTATAGCACTTATTTGGCAAGTCTGATATGACTGCCATAGTTTGGGTTTGTAACTATGATGCTACACTCTATTACTGCTTTTGGCTATTGCTATGACATAGTATGTTTTTATAATACTTCATGCTTTTTCATTACATACTAATAAAAGCATATTACAATAATGTTTTGTGACATAGTCACTTGAAGGAAAAGGAAACATAAAACTCACTTAAACAAAAGGGGCAGCTACATAACTTTTTCTTTTAAGCGCAATAACACTTCAGCCACTTGCCATTGATGGGATCCATAAGATCTTTGCCATTCATTTAGGCCAAACGATAATACCCACTTGCATATGCTTCTATTATCACCAAGGGACCCTCCTACTTTGGTGAAAACTTAGATGGTTCTACCATACCTCGCTTGACGTGTTTCGCTGCCTTTAACACGAGTTGTCCTTCTGTGAACACCCTCTCCTTAGTCATTCTGCCATAAGCTTCAGTCATCATTTTTCTGTATTTGCGGCTGCGTTCTTGGGCTTTTTCTCTTTTTTCATCAAGTCCTTCTAGGTCCTCACATCTTTCTGCCGTAAAGACTCTTTTTTCTTTTTCTTTCTCCCGCATCTGCATAACTCTTAAAGATGGAGTCACCACTTCTGCCAAACTCATTACCTCTGTCCCGTAGACCAAGGAAAATGGTGAAAACCCTGTGGCTGACTACGGTGAGTTTCTATAAGCCCAAAGAGCGTTTGGCATGTTTCGTGTTGTTCTAGATTTTGGGGGCATTTGTTCGCAAGGGCTTCTATCGTCTGTCCCATTTGTTTCCCAACTTCCCAGCAGAGTCACCAATTTAAATGTGGTGGGCCTTTTGTGATTTTGGGCTGGACTATCTCTTGTTGTACTGTGGCCCATGTATTCTGGATAGGAGAGTTGGGATCAGTCCAATTGTAATCCACCTTGAACCAGCTTGTGTGCAAACTATGCTTCGGTTGTCGAAACTTTAATCATGTGCCCACGACAGACACAACTTCTATAGAAGAGTCACGACAGACAAATATGATAAAACAATTATGAAAGAAATAAGTTACTGTTAGGGCGAGATAAGCGAGAAATCCTTAGTCAAAACGGGGAAGGAAAATAGATTCTGAATGAGGTTACAAAGACGAGATGAGAAATTATAACAATAAATGAGAAAGTCAAAGAATGAAAGATCAGTTTGCCACGTTTGATTGTGCTACGGGGGTAGGGCCAAGGAGGAAAACCATTTCCTCAATGTGGGTAACTTCACAGGATGATCCTGCCATGGAAATTACCCACTCTGAGGGAATAAGCCTGAATGGCTTGTGCTGAAATGAGTCATTTTTCCCTAACAGAGGGTATACTTTTAAAGGAAGAGAAGGGATTGGCCTATTAGTGTATACATGCCATTCTACACTCTTTGTTTTTTCTTTTCTTGATTTTCTCTTTCTTCTCTATTTTTGTTATTTCTAATTCTTTTCCTCCCTTTTTTTTTCTCAAGGCTTACTTATCTAGCAATGTTGTGATTCTCTCTTAGTGGTTACTATTGCCGTGATGATGATCCTACTGTGCACAGCAAAGGTCCTTTATATACTACTTGCCGTGACAGGCTTTTACCATTTTAGCCTTTAACTACTTTTGTCTGGTCTGGGTGTCCTTACCAACTATCACTGGTTTGTCAGCTGCCTAGCCACCACCACTTACCTATGCTGGCTGTGCCACTCCCCATTACCAGACAAAAAATGCTATTTTGTTTGCTTGCTCACCGTGGCATTTTAATCCGCTATGGTGTGGGTGTTCTCTTTTCCTATCTCTCATGGAATGCACCTAGTGGTTTCAGCTCATCCTTCCTCTTTTGGGTGGTATGTCATCCTAGCAGGACATTTCCCCTAAAAGAGCTTGAGCGAGAACCCCTAAATAGGCTTCCCCTTCTCCCCACCACCAAACCATACCCTCTCTTACGTCTGACTCATGACCCACCACTCCTGTATTGGCTGGGTATAGGTTGGTAGTGCCTGGGGCTTGCGCGTGCTCCACTTCTGTGTACGTCTAAAGCTTGTCTGCTGCCGATGCGTTTGTCATGGTCTAAAGGCTCTTCTGTGCATTCTGCTGCTCATCCTTGACCCCTTATGGCGTGAACTGCTTTCTGATTTCTCATTCCTTACAGCTTGCTCCTTTCAAGGACTGGGCCTTGCTTGCTTGTGGCCTTTCCCTTCTTAAGCCCATTCTTTGCTCTTTTCGTAATCCTGCTGTCGTTTTCTACCATACCACTTTGCTGTTCTTGCCGTGTTGCTATTTGACCCGTGCTTGTTGGGCCTCTTTGGGCCAGTTGCTTATGACTCAATATGGTCATTGGTTTTATACCTATGCCACTTTGGGTTTTTACTTGACCCATTTCATTGCTTGTGGGCTTTCTTGTCCCATTTCTTTCTTCTTGAGCATCCATGGCCCATTCGCTTTCCTTGGGCATCCTTGGCCGATTTTCTAGTTCTGCATACCCATGGGCTTTTACTAACTCCTTTGGGCTTCCCTGGCCCAATTACCTTATTCCTCATCCTTGGGGCTCATGGGCTTCTCATCAGCCCCTTACTTTCTTACTTCATTACTTCGGGCTGGCTGTGGCCCATTCTTACTTTGCTACATCACATAATGCCCATGAGTTTTCTTCTTCTCTTTTTGGGCTCCTTTAGGCCCATTTGCTTTCCTCAAGGCCCATTTATGTACTTTATGGGCCTATGAACCACTGCTTCTGCCATCCAGGCTTAATGGTTCTTCTAACCATCTGCTAATTCTTCTCTGCCCATATTGTTGGGCTTCTTCCTGCTATTGGGCCTCAAAATGATCATCAGCAATTAGTAACTATTACTATGGAGTAATAGTCTATAGTTTTACGCATCTAAATAGTAGAATATATAGAGTTTACTTAAAGGTATATGTAAAGATTCACATTATATATATATATATATATATAAAATGTAAAAGTTAAAAAAAAGAAGTTATATGTAAGGTTTAAAAAAAAAATATTTAATGAGATCACAAAAAAAAAAAAAAAAAAAAAAATATATATATATATATATATATTGATTGAACACTTGAAAACTTGAACACTTGAAAACTTAAAGTAGTACATCTACAGGATTTATGATCATAAACTTGAAAACTTGTTTGAAGGAACAACTGGGAATCTTTAAAGGAGTGGGGCACAGCTGCTTTGAAGGATACCCCTCCAATGTCTAGAGAACAATATTGAACACAACACCAAATATAATTGCTTGTGATTGAAAAGCATCGTGTAGTTTTGTCTTTTAATTTGCTGATAATGTTTACAGCAACTAATTCATTTTTGCTAAGTAATCCATTGATTGAGTGTTCATACCATGCATCCTTTCAATTGAGAAGCATGTTTTATCTTGAAATCTCTCACTCAATTAGTTTGTGTAAAGTCATTGGCCTACTACTTACAGCCTTTCTTACGGCCTTTATTTATTTCAGAGTATCCAATCTATACGAAAGATGTAAATAATTAATCACTGGTACTTTAGTACATTGATTTGCTTATAGGAAGTTTGTTTGTGGACTGAACCGAAGAATGGGAGTCCACAATTAATTGAGTTGGATGATCAACCAATGGAGTGGACTTTAACTTTGGCAAAAGAGGCTTTTAATTAAAAAAAAAAAAAAAAAAAACTTTACCAATATCTTTTTGATTTTATATTTTTATATTTTTTGTGTTTTTGGATGAGAGACATAAAAGTAAAGCAAAATTACATATTTAGTCATATTTTAAACCGAGGTGGGTTACAGAAAGTAAGCTAATCGCAGGTGAGTAAAGTGTCAAATTTCAAATTACATATAAATAACTTAAATTTTGGTTAAACTATATGTGGGTAAGTTGTAATTTACCCTAAAAAAGAAAAAGAAAAAGAAAAGCAAACACTTATCCAAATTTCCAAGGGCTTTTAGCAATCCTCCACCATTGGGAATTTATCATCTTGTAGATGTCAATGAGGCTCACATAGATTGGAAAAAAGTGGGGCGGTGGGTTGGCAATGCTTTAGCGGGTCTTTAGAAATCTTTAAAAAAGAGAGAGAGATTTTGAGTGCATGGGCCATCCGTTACGCTCCATCTTTATTATAAAAGCTTAGGATCCCAGTACATTAAAACAGTCAAAAACATGACTGACGGTGCTTTGGAGCAAAGTTTTACAAGGTTGTAACTGTGGTCCAATGTTTCCCCTGTATACATTATACAATCATCAACCATGTCAAGCTTTGCGCTCGGTAAATTCTTATGGCTTAAAAAATAAAGATCACTATTCATTAAATATCATTGCAGCATGATTTGAGTGTTAGTGGACAACTTAATAGCCCATACAACACAATGTGGCTAGGAGCCATGGTGTAAATCACACGAGCGATAGCCCATGGAACTTGGATAGCAAGTGAAGATGAACACATGGTGTTTTATGGAACTCAAGGAGCTTGTAAAAGCTTGAAGGACTTAGGCTGTGTTTGTTTTGGGTGAAAAGCATTTCCGGAAGTGCTTTTTCGTAAAATAGGCTGTTTGGTTGATCCGGAAAATTGGGTCAAACGGAAAATAATTTCCATTGACCGTAAAATAAGCTCTCTAATTCCGGAAAAGCATTTCCGTTTTTATTTTACCTTCAAATCACTTCCGGAACGACACGCGAAGGGAGAAAGAGAGAGAGAAAGAAGACGCGCAAAGGGAGAAAGAGAGAGAAAGAACGATTCGATCGTCGCAGCACCGTGCCGTGCGATCTCGTACCCAGATCTCAGCACCGCGTCGTGCGATCGCAGCACCGCGTCGCGCGATCGCAGCACCGCGTCGTGCGATTGCAACACCCAGATCGCAGCATCGCGTCGCGCGATCTCGCACCCAGATCACAGCATTGCCGATCTCCCTCTTTCTCGATCTCCCTCTCCCTTTTGAACCGGGTCTAATCGTCGCAGCACCGCGCCGCGCGATCGCAGCACCGCGCCGCGCGATCGCATCGAGACGGGCACCGATCGCACTGAGATCGCAATTGAGAAATGGTTGGGTTTTGATGAATTTGACCGGATTTGACCGGATTTGATGAATTTTTTTTGATTGGGTTTTGTTTCTGTGTTTGTCTATTGAGAAAGATTATATATTTGTTTGGGAGCTGAGAAAATGTGAGAAAGAAGAAGAAAATGTGTTTTCTATATTATTTTCAACAACACAACCAAACACTAGAAAATATTTTTCAAAGCATTTTTTCAGAATGCAACCAAACACTTGAAAGTATTTTCCTTTCCTGTAAATAGCATTTCCAGAAAATACTTATTTTCCGAAAAATATTTTACACAAACCAAACACAACCTAGATGTGAGATCTCTTAGAGGCTTAGGGATAGTAAGTTGATAGAGGACTACGTTTAGGCTCTTAAAGTAATTGGACTAAGATTACACACTAAAGACATACGTTATTTTTTAGAGATGAAAGAGAGGTCCACTATAGCTTTTGTGACCATCATATTCGAAAAAATGGATCTATTTTTCTTCATTATTTGAGTCCTATCTTTCTTAAGATAAAGTGATAAATTAATTTAAAAAAAAATATTCATACACTATATTTCTATTTGGTTTTTAATTGTGAAGTTATGGTGGACTAATGTGAAATTGGCATCCATCCTCTTCTCTTTCTCTCTTGATCTCTGCTCTACCAAATAATGAAAACGTTAATGTTTGTTATACATTACTAGTTGTACACATCCGTACACACAACTTTGAAAATTGTGTTTTGAAAACATAATTTTAATTATAATTTTGAAATCATAAAATCATGTTTTGAAAACACGATTTCATAATTTAATTGAAAACGTCCAAAACACAATTTCAATTGATGTGGCGCTCACACTCCGTACACACCGATGTGTAATAATTAACGTTCTAATGAAAGACCATCATCATTTGGCTCGTCTCTAACCTCCATTCTCCATCTTCACTTTTTTCTCTCTTCACAAATGCTATCTTATCTTTATAAATTTGATTCAGTGTTCTTATTTAAAAAAAGAGGGAAAATTACAACTTCTCTTGTTGCTACCCACCTGAGGTTAGCTTAATTAGAGTTCCATAACCCACCTCTATTAAAAATAGGACTAAATATGTAATTTTACTCTATTTTATGTTTCTCATCCAAAAAAAATACAAAAAACATAAAAATATAAGATCAAAATAAGACAAAAAAGATGTTGGTAATGATGGAAAAATACATGTTTGTACCGCATACAAATCATACGCAATGGAAAATTAATAGATCTACTTCATATGTAATTGATAACATGTACTATGTAAATTTTAGAATACAATAGCAAGAGAGTGTACCTTGGTGCGGTGAAATTCAAAACCAAAGATTAGAAGTACTTGGGAACACTTTTAATTTTCACTCCAATTCCACATGTGCCCAAGAAGTGTGGTCTCTCAATCAGTTTATATGTATTTGTTCAAGGGAGAATTAGAGAGTGTCCAACACTCACATACATAACATTTCATTCTATCTCTCTCTCTCTCTCTCTCTCTCTCTCTCTCTCTCTCTTTTAATAAATTCTGTATGTTTATCTCCTTATAACTGATTATCTAATTGGGCTAGCCTTTTGGGCTAGTCCAATTGGGCTTAAGTATGTGATTGGGAGTGGGACCAAAAGGGAACAAATAAAACACTAGCTCCAATGGGCCTTGGGCTTTTCTGTCAACTCTTGACAAGTCCAAAGTTACCATTAATTATATTTAATACCACTATATAAATATAATTGCACTCTAGGCCTTATTAATAAATTATATCCTAAGACTTTATTATATATGCAACCCCTTCATAAAATATTCGTAGTAATACAAAAGTCATGTAGGTTGACTGCCACTTTGAGGATTACTACATCTTAATCCTTGAGTACCCAATTTAGTTCATTAAGTTATTCATCATATATTTATGAAATTGGATTTCATAAATATATACTTTAGTAACTCTTTACTAAAGTAGTTAGACTTAATATTCTGAATAACCAAACTCATTTAACTTATCTCAAGAGAATATTTTATATTTCCGTTAAGAGACTATGAATTCCATTTTGAGAATATATGTTCCATTAACACTAAATGTGGTTGCCCAATATAATGAGGTTTTGATCGTGACTTTAAATCTCACTCCTGATATATCAAAGCAACCTACACTTCATGATCAAGTCCATTATTCTCTCAGGATTAAGAGTTGATGTAAATAGAAGTCGTGAGATTTATTATTCATTTGACAGTCGTTAGGTGAATAATAAATCTCATAGTGGTCCAGTTCAATATGTTTTAACTCTTAAAACATATCAACATATCAACTAGAAGTCTCCACTTCCATGATCAAGACAAATCATCTTAGTTGATACGTTATAGTCTTCGCAGATGAAATACCTAATTTCATCACTGACTACGAACCAAAATTCTGAGTTTATAAAGAACTTGTGATTTATATCTTCTGTAACTTTTCACATAAATCACATACTATACATCTCATAGATTATATGATAATGTCCAAATATTCATATTACTATTATTTTAGATAATAAGAAAACAACTTTATTAAACACAACATTAAGTTATACATAATGTTATACATAGCATCATACAATAGGATTTAAGGGCACTAATCCTAACAATCTCCCACTAGCCCTAAAGACTATTGTGCACTAATCTAACTCCCATTTCCTCCAAATGTGACTCGAAAGTGCTTTGAGGCAAGGCTTTGGTAAAGGGATCTGCTAGATTATTTGCACTTTCAATCTTTACTACTACTACATCTCCACGAGCAATAATGTTTCGAATGATGTGATACTTTCTCTCAATGTGCTTTCCTTTCTTGTGATTCCTTGGATCTTTGGATTGTGCAACCACTCCACTATTGTTGCAAAACAATGTGATAGGAACTTGCCCTATTCTCACAACACCAAGATCAGAAAGGAATTTCTTGAGCCAAACAGCTTCCTTTACCGCTTCACAAGCAGCAACATATTCAGTTTCCATGGTGGAATCAGCAATATAAGATTGCTAAACACTCCTCCAACTTATGGCTTCACCTCTCAAGGTGAACACACAACCTAAAGTGGACTTTCTGAAATCAAGATCTGATTGAAAATCTGAATCTGTATAGCCAATGAGAATCAAATTCTCACACCGGTAAACAAGCATAGAATCTCTCGTTCTCCATAGATACTTGAGAATATGTTTTACAACTTGCCAATGTTTTGGTCATGGATTTGATTGATATTGGCTGACCATGCCAACTGAATAACAAATATTTGGTCTAGTACAAAGCATTGCATACATGAGACTTCTCACTGCTGAAGCATAAGGAACTTGTCTCATCAGATTTTCTTTCTCTTGAGTCTTAGGCCTTTGGCCATCAGATAGAGGAACTCTATGTTTGAAAGGAAGCAATCCTTCCTTGCAGTTTTGCATGCTAAACCGTTTTAGAAGCTTATCTATATACCCAACTTGTGACAAGCCTAACATCTTATTCTTGCGATTTCGCCAAAGCTTGATCCCTAAAATAAAGTTAGCCTCACCCAAGTCCTTCATATCAAATTGCCTTGACAACCAAACCTTTACTGATGACATTACCTCTACATCATTTCCAATGAGTAGAATATCATCAACATAAAGCATTAGGAACATTACTACTTTATCTCGATGTCTTTTGTACACACATGGTTCATCAAGATTTTGTTCAAAACCAAATGACTTGATTGCTTGATCAAATCTAATGTTCCATGATCTAGATGCTTGCTTAAGTCCATAAATGGACCTTTTCAACTTGCATACCATATGATCTTGGTTCTTTGCTACGAAACCTTCCTATTGCATCATATAAATTTCCTCTTCAAGATTGCCATTAAGAAATGCAGTCTTGACATCCATTTTCCAAATCTCATAATCATAATGAGCAGCAATGGATAAGAGAATTTTGATAGATTTAAGCATTGCTACTATTGAAAAGGTTTCTTCATAATCAATACATTCTTTTTGTGTATACCCTTTCGCCACTAGCCTTACTTTAAAGGTTTCAACGTTTCCATCTATCCCTCTATTCCTTTTGCAAACCCATTTGCAACTAACATGTTTAATGCCGTTAGGTGCCTTTACAAGATCCCAAACTTGATTGGAATACATTGAATCTAATTTAGATTTCATAGCTTTGACCTAATGATGTGCATCTATATCATTCATTGCCTCCTTATAAGTGTAAGGATCAGTTTCAGCCTCTTCTGAGATAGCTTCATAAGTTTCTCCCAGACCTATAAATCTTATAGATGGTCTAACAATCCTCCCACTACGACGAGGCTCTTGTGTACTAGTCATCTCATGAGTAATATCTTGTGATGTATCCGGTACAACCACATCATTCCTAGTTTCATCCATTGGTTGATTAATTATAGGTTCGTTCATTTCAGCCAAAACAACTCTACTTTTAGGAGTATAATCATTCATATAGTCATTTTCCAAGAATTTGGCATTTGTACTAACAAACACTTTATTATCTTTATGACTATAGAATAAACCTCCAACAGTTCCTTTTGGGTACCCTACAAAGAAAACTACTTTTATTTTAGACTGTAACTTGTCAGACTTCCCTTTCAACACATTTGTAGGGCAACCCCAAATATGGAGATGTCTCATACTAGGCTTACGCCCATTCCACAACTCTACTGGTGTTTTAGGAACAGACTTCAAAGGTACTAAATTCAAAAGATACATTGCAGTATTTAAGGCATATCCCCAAAAGGAAATTGATAGAGTCGAATAACTCATCATGGATCTAATCATATCTAAAAGAGTCCTATTCCTTCTTTCTGCTACACCATTTTATTGTGGAGTTCCAAGTGCTGTCAATTGGGATACAATCCCATTTTCAGTTAAGTAATCCTTAAAATCCCCAAGAAGGCATTCGCCACCATGATCAGATCGAATGTCCTTTATGCATTTACCTAATTGATTTTCAACTTCAGCCCTAAACTCTTTGAACTTTTCAAAGGTTTCGGACTTCTGTTTCATTAGGTACACATAACCAAAACTAGAGTAATCATCAATGAAAGTAATGAAATACTCATAGCCACCTCTTGTTTGGATTGACATAGGACCACATACATCTGAATGCACTAGTTCGAGCAATTCTTGGGCTCTTCTTCCTTTTGCATTAAAAGGTCATTTGGTCATTTTGCCTTCTAAACAAGATTCACAAACTGAAAATCCATCAAAGTCCAATGGCTCTAAGAGTCCATCTTTGATCAATCTTTGAATCCTGTTTGAATTAATATGACCCAAACGTAAATGCCAAAGATATGCATCACTAGTAGAAGGAAACTTTCTCTTTAATGATTTTACATGAGAGTCATTATCTAATTCAGAATTATATAATTCATGCTTATCGGGAGTTAAAATATAAAGACCATCCACAATATTGCTATAACAGATAAACACTTTACCCTTCTTTATTACAACATTGTCTTTAAGGATAACACAATATCCTTGTTTACCTAAACAGGTTGCAGAAATTAAATTCCTACGAACATTAGGTACATATAGATAGTCTTCCAATATTAAAACCCTAGAATCAAAACATAAATTAAACACTCAAATAGCTACAACCGGAATCCTGCTCCTAGCAGCCAAAGTAAGAAATAATTCCCTTTCATTCAGCTTTCTGGTCTCTTGGAACCCCTGCAAAGAATTGCAGATATGATTAATACAACCTAATTCCACACACTAGGAATTTCGTGGGATTTTGTACTTAACATATTTCAAGGAGGAATGAACTTTTCATACCCTTGTTATTGGCAGCCTTGAATTTTGGACAATTCCTCTTCCAATGTCCTTTCTCACCACAATGGAAACACTTTCATTTGATCTTCTTTCCTTTGTTGACAACTCCTAAGGCAATTTGTTTACCATCTTGCTTGGTGAAGTCCTTCTTCTTCTTCTTCTTACCCTTTGTCTTGCGACTTAGGTTGAGAAGTAGAAGCTTCAGTCATATTGGCATCAACACTAGATGTACCAAGAATGCCTTCTGCCGCTACCAATTCATTAATTAATTCAGACAATGAATAAATCTTTTTGTTCATATTATAATTAAGTCTGAATTCTTTGAATGATTTTGGTAGTGACTGGAGTATCATATCCACTTGGGATTCTCCATCAATATTGGCACCTAAAACTTCTAGTGTATTTAGATTGGAGATCATCTTAAGACAATGCTCCCTCACTGAAGTACCTTCAGCTATTTTGGTATTATAAATTTGCCTCATAGTTTCTTACCTTGAAGAACAGCCTTGCTCACCAAACATCTCCTTCAGACTTAGCATTATGTCCGAAGCTAGTTCTACATCCTGCATTTGATGCTGTAGAACATTTGAGATAGATGCTAGGATATAGCACTTGGTCATCTCATTAGATTTCTGCAAACGATCATATCACTATTTTTCCTTAGGAGGAGCATCTAATGATGGAAAGCTAGGACATGGTTGAGTAAGCACATATTTGTGCTCTTTAGCTGTAAGAACAATGTCCAAATTTCTTTTCCAGTCAACATAGTTGGATCCAGTCAATTTGTTTTGATTAAGACTAGTAACAAGTGGGCTAAATGATGTTATGATCAAATCTGAAAATAATAAACATGAATATAATAAGCAAACTGGACATTATCAATTTAGCATATAAATATATAGTATGGAACCTTAATAAAACCAAAATATAATATATGCAACGACAACCCAATCTCATATTCAATATCCCTCAGCATAGAGTGAACATTAAATACTATGATTGATTGAGAACTATTCTCATTATTAGTGCTATCATGATAGCTCTTATCAAACACTAATAATATGCCATTATATATTTAGCCTCTAAATAATAATAGTAAGAACTCAGCATAGAGGATACTATAATATTTAGTCTAGTGTATACCATTGTCTAGAATCATGTGTAGCCACATTTCATCTACCATAAATAGGTTTATCTTGTAGTACCATGATTCAAAACGCCCTCCACATGGAATGCAAAGCTTAAGGCTAAGACAAGGTGTTTGATCAAACCACTATAAACCAGGAACTTCAATCTTGTAGGACCATGAAATAAATACTCTCCGCATGGAATGCTAAGCTTGAAGCAAAGACAAAGTATATATTTCATGCTACTATGAACTAACAATGGAGACCATGAGATCCAACCCTTGTATCTCTCTCCCACTAGATGTTTTATAATAAAGGTTTTTAATTAGAAAATATGCATAATCTCATTACACATAGCTTTGCACTTAATATATGTGAAAACACTTAGAAAAAAATTCTAAATTCCCAATTTTTGATCGATCAAATGTATATCTCGATTCGTCATTCTTGACAATTTGCTTGGCTCGATCGGTACTCGATCGCTGCTTAATCGATCGAAAAAGAAAATTCGATCGATCGACTAGCAATCGAATCAAACAGATTGGTCATTGTTTTACTCGATCGATTGAATGTAATTTTTGATTGATCGAATCTCGTGAAACTTGAATTTTCCAGAATTTTTCTAAAGCAGTTTTCAACGGTTTTTCATGAACAAACAACCATCATATGAACATGATAGACAAAGATTGATATAAAAACAGAATTCCATTGATGCTATAGCTTTAAAGTTCAATTTAATATACTTAATATCAAACTTAAACAATATCATAACATCAATATCAGTTTTTATCAAACAATAATTTCAATGACCATGCAGAAAATTAAATGTTTAATCTTCTAACAACATGAAATTACTATCTCTAATTAATTCCAAAATTCACAAAACATGTTATACAGGTTGGAAATTGAAAACCGCTTTGATACCATTTGATGGAAAAATACATGTTTGTATCGCATACAAAACATACGCAGCGGAAAAGTAACGGATCTACTTCATTCGCAATTGATAACATGTACCATGTAAATTTCAAAATACAAGAGCAAGAGAGTGTAACTTGGTGTGATGAAATTCAAAACCAAAGATTAGAAGTACTTGAGAACACTTTTAATCTTCACTTCAATTCCACTTGTGCCGAAGAAGTATGGTTTCTCAATCAGTTTATATGAATTTGTTCAAGAGAGAATTAGAGAGTGTCCAACACTCACATACATAACATTTCATTCTTTTTTATTTTTTTTATTTTTTAATTCTGTATGTTTCTTCCTTATAACTGATTATCTAATTGGGCTAGCCTTTTGGGCCATTCCAATTGGACTTAAGTATGTGACTTGGAGTGGGACTAAAAGGGAATAAATAAGACACTAGCGCCAATGGGCCTTGGACTTTTCTGTCAACTCTTGACAAGTTCAAAGTTACCATAAATTATATTTAATACCACTATATAAATATAATTGCACTCTAGGTCTTATTAATAAATTATATCCCAAGACTTTATTATACATGCAACCCCTTCATAAAATATTCGTAGTAATACAAAGTCATGTAGGTTGACTGCCACTTTGGAGATTACTACATCTTAATTTTTGAGTACCCAGTTTAATCCTTTAAGTTATTCATTATATATTTATGAAATTCAATTTCATAAATATATACTTTAGTAACTCTTAATTAAAGTAGTTAGGCCTAACATTTTGAATAACCAAACCCATTAAACTTATCTCAAGGGAATATTTTATATCTTTGTTAAGAGACTATGAATTCCATCTTGAGAATATATGTTCCATCAACATTAAATGTGGCTGCCCAATATATTGAGGTTTTGATCGTGACTTTAGATCCCACTCCTGATATATCAAAACAACCTACACTTCATGATCAAGTCCATTATTGTCTCAGGATTAAGAGTTGATGTAAATAGAAGTCGTGAGATTTATTATTCATTTGACAGTCGTTAGGTGAATAATAAATCTCACAGTGGTCCAGTTCAATATATCTTAACTCTTAAAACATATCAACATATCAACTAGAAGTCTCTACTTCCATGATCAAGACAAATCATCTTAGTTGATACGTTATAGTCTTCGTAGATGAAATGCCCAATTTCATCACCGACTATGAACTAAAATTCTGAGTTTACAAAGAACTTGCGATTTATATCTTCTGTGACTTTTCAGATAAATCATATACTATGCATCTCATGGATTATATGATAATGTCCAAATATTCATATTACCATTATTTTAGATAATAATAAAACAACTTTTTAAATACAACATTAAGTCATACATAATGTCATATATAGCATCATACAATAGGATTTAAGGGCACTAATCCTCACAGGTAAAGTTTTTTTAAAAATTATATACAGCTACATGAAGTCTCGCTTCGTCGTTGATTTACTGGGTTGTATGCACTGATATACTCGTTTGTATATGTTCAAATACATTGGAATTTCTCATTGATTTGTTTTTTTGCTGGTTAAGTTTTAGAGTGACTCTATTGTTCCAACACTAGATTAAAGTAGTATATCTACAGGATTTATGATCATAAACTTGAATACTTGTTTGAAGGAACAACTGGGAATCTTTAAAGGAGTGGGCACAACTACTTTGAAGTATACCCCTCTAATGTTTAGAGAAAAATATTGAACACAACACCAAATATAATTGCTTGTGATTGAAAAGCATCGTGTAGTTTTGTCTTTTAATTTGATGATAATGTTTACAACTGCTAATTTTATTTTGTTAGGTAATCCATTGATATTGTGTCCATACCATACATCCTTTCAATTGAGAAGCATGTTCTATCTTGAAATCTCCCACTCAATTAGTCTGTGTAAAGTCATTGGCCCACTGCTTATAGCCTTTCTTTCGGCCTTCATTTATTTTGGAGTATCCAATCCATACAAAAAATTGTAAATCATTAATCACTTTTTTTTCGTTAAACTCACACGTCATTACCAAAACTGCATGCAACAGTTGGTAACGCGGAGCAAGTTATAAACCCAAACACACACACACACACACACACACACCCCACCGATGTGGGACAAGCCCATGATTTTTTTTTTCGTTAAACTCACATGACATTACCAAAAATGCATGTAACAGTTGGTAACACAGAGCATGTTATAAACCCAGACACACACACACACACCCCAATGATGTGGGACAAGCCCATTCTTTTTTTTTTTTTTTTTTTCTCGTTAAACTCACATGCCATTACCAAAACTGCATGCAACAGTTGGTAATGCGGAGCAAGTTATAAACCCAAACACACACACACACACACACACCTCACCGATGTGGGACAAGCCCATATATGTTTTTTTTCGTTAAACTCACATGACATTACCAAAATAGCATATAACAGTTGGTAACACGGAGCATGTTATAAACCCAGACACACACACCCCACCGATGTGGGACAAGCCCATATTTATATATATTTTTCGTTAAACTTACATGCCATTACCAAAACTGCTTGCAACAGTTGGTAAATCATTAATCACTGGTACCTTGGTACATTGATTTGCTTGTAGGAAGTTTGTTTGTGGACTGAACTGAAGAATGGGAATCCACAATCAATAGAGTGAACTTTAGCTTAGGCAAAAATGGCTTTTAATTTTAAAAAAAACTTTACCAATATCTTTTTATTTTATATATATATATATATATATTTTTTTTTTGAAAGGAGAGACATAAAAGTAAAGTAAAATTACATATTTAGTCTTATTTTAAACAGAGGTGGGTTACAGAATCTTAACTAAGCTAATCTCAGGTGGGTAAAGTGTCAAATTTCAAATTACATGTAAATAACTTAAATTTTGGTTAAATTAAATGTGGGTAAATTGTAATTTATTCTAAAAAAGAAAAAGAAAAAGAAAAAAGAAAAAGAAAAAGAAAGAGAAAACACTTATCCAAATTTCCAAGGCTTTTAGCAATCCTCCACCGTTGGGAATTTATCATCTTGTAAATGTCAATGTGACTCACGTACATTGGAAAAAAGTGGGCGGTGGATTGGCAATGCTTTAGCGGGTCATTAGAAATCTTTAAAAAAGAGAGAGAGATATTTTGTTTCTCAAAAAAAAGAAAAAAAGAGAGAGATATTTTGAGTGCATGGGGCATCCGTTTTACGCTCCAGCTTTATTATAAAAGCTTAGGATCCAAATCCAAAAAAAAAAAAAAAAAAGCTTAGGATCCCAGTACATCAACAGTCAAAAAGCATGATTGGCGGTGCTATGGAGAAAAGTTATACAAGGTTGTAACCGTGGTCCAATGTTTCCCCAGCAGGGCCAGTATACATCATACAAATCATCAACCATGTCATACTTTGCGCTCGGTTAATTGTTATGGCTTAAAAAATAAAGATCACGATTCATTATGAATAGCAAACGTTAAGTTATACACAGTCGTATACACTCCAGATTAAAACACAATTTCAATTATAATGGTAAAAGGGTAGAATCGTGTTTGTGTTTTCGTACACAATCACAGCGTGTAACTATTTGCACAATCTGGGACTGTGAATATTGGTACTCTCCAGCCTTTTTGCTGTCTCAATCCTCAGCAGCTCTTATTTCTGGTACAGCATAAACCAACTGAAAGTTTCAAACTGAATTTCATTGAAAATGAGGACAGTCCAGTCTTTCCACTAAGAAAGTTCTTTTCTTTTCTTTTTCTTGGTGGGCCAGATGTTTGAAACTTCTTCACTTAGAATAGTTCTATTAAAAATGACAAATATAAGTTGTAAAGTAGTAGAAAGAGATGAAAGAAACAGCATTATTAGTGATCATGATGAACATGATTGTTAAATAAACAATTATTTTTGCTCCTGCAGTGGTACATATTACTATTAAAGATTCTTAAACCTTAATCTTGGTCTAACTAATAAAGCAATGCTGCAATTATTTAAATGTAGCAGCAGTAAGTAACAGTACAAATGTAAAAATGGTACCTTGCTTGGCCCAAGATCTTAAATCCTTACAGCCAAAAAAAAAAAAAAAAAAAAAGATCTTAAATCCTTGATTCTCATTGTTTTATTCTCATCAAAGTTTTATTCCTAGACTTTTCACAATTAGTGAAAAAAAAAAAAAAAAGAAGAAGAGAGAGAGAGAGAGAAAGGCCCATGATAATTTGCCACGATTTAATGGCAATTCTATTATCTTCCATTGACTTGCATTTGATCTTTTATTGCATCCCTTCTCATGCCAGACTGAAGCCACTAAATAAATTGAAAATTCCGAATTTTATGAGCACTTTGATCAATATAATTAGTCAACGCTTTCTTCACTAAACAAATGATCACAAAAAAATGCTCTCAAGTCTTTTACTTGGGGAGAAGTGAAATTAAGATAGATGTTTGATTCAAATATACTTATTATGTGAACTGTTTTTTTTTTGGTCAAGATTTATGAAAAGGGATTATCTTAATTTTCTTAATATTAAAGATAAAGAAAAGCCATTCTTTCACAATATATATAAATAAATAAAGAAAGCCATGTTATTATCTCTAATCTAGATTATAAAAGAGAGAAAAAAAAAAAAAACCAAAAAATTTATAGTCAATAATCAAACCATATATAGAGGATGACTTTATAGATTTCATGACTTATAAGTTATAATCAAAGTCAACAGTCCATTTCTTCTTTGTTAGAATATAAGTTAAGTTTTAACTTTTAACCACATAAATCTTGGGTAAAGAAAAAAACAAAAGAGAAAAACCATAACATCATTGGAAATATAAATAAAACAATAAAGAATTTTATTCACCAAACACTAGTTTGCTAATACAAACAAACTCTCTGATTTAGACCAATTACTATATTCACTCCAAAAAAAAAACACTCAAAAAGACTTTAGCATAGTTGTCTTGATTCTTAAAGTAAACAAGGGGGCAACTTGGGTAAATTACGGGGCATAAGCAAGGACTTCTCTCCCGCTCACCAAAATGGTCTGTCTGTCCCAGCTTTTATATAATCTTCTTCAAAACCCTAAAAGCCAAAACTGAATAACAAAACCCAACAGACACAAAGATCAGGCAGCCTTTCTTCACCTCCCAAAAAAAAAAAAAAAAAAACTCTTTTTTTAAATTTCAATGCCCATTTTGGGATTTTCAAACACTTTCTGAACCTTAAGTTTTCGAGGGAAATAAGGTTTCTCCCACTACTACTGTCTACTTGGGTTTTATCTTCTTCACCAGTAAGTATTCTTTGTTGCTAAAGTTCATTTCTTTTTTGTTTTTTTGAACTAATAATAAGCAGTGTTAATGAGTTTAAGCTAAGTTGTCAGTTCATTTTTGGTGGTTTCAGCTTTTGGGTGTGTGTTTGGTTGTTGAGAAAATGAAGGAAAATAATAGTGGTTGTTAAAGGGATAGACTTTTGAACTCAGTTGGGTATTTGGGTCCCAAATACAACTACTTGGGTTAGTTAAGTTGTTAAATTTTCAATCTTGAGTTTGTGGGTATGGAGAGAATTGAATGCACAAGATTCAAGACTCTGTTTTGGTTTTTGTTTTCCCCAAATTTCTCAGTAACTAAAGAGACCCTTTTGTGATTTGACTCATATTTTACAAGAATTATAGGTACCCATTATATTGCAGAATAAGAAAATGCGATTTATTCCCATAAAAAAAAGAAAAAGAAAAAAGAAAATGTGATTTACAGTTCTTTCTGAATATGTTCATTATAGTTTTGTTCTTTATTGTTTTCTTTATATTTGCAGTTTTGCAGGTCTGGTATGGAATCTCATAAGTGATTAAGCTGTAAATAGGCTTTTTGGTATATTATGGAGGACGGAAGGGATATGGATGCTAGTGTGGCTCTGTGCCGTGATGGGTTGGGGCAGCATGTTGATAACTCTCAAGTAAGTGAGATATCGGGTGATGAGATCGTTGAGATAATGGACTCATATTTTCAAGATATCAATGATCGGTTGACTATTTCTAGGATGGTGAGTGACTCTCTCATAAAGGGCACGGTTGATGCAGTTGAACAAGAAGCAGATGAGAAAATTGCCCAGAAAGAGTTGGAGGTGAAAAAATTGAAGCATATGCTACATCTTAACCATGTGGGTGCAGATGAAAATGAATCTTTGGGATCTGCTTTGACACACCATGAGTCCAAAAGCACAAGTCACCACAGGATGTATTGCAACTGTCCAGATGCTTTTGTAGAGCACGATAGAGTGAAAGAATCTTTGGGGAGCCTTAGAAATGTGGCTAAAGAGCAGTTCAAGAAGCTCAAGAAGGCAATTGACGGCATAAGAGGGTGTAGTTCTATTAGGAAGATTAATTCTGGTTCTGAGCTGCTGGGATTGGGTGGTATTCTTCCGGAGAAGGCATCCGGATGGATTGATGTGGATGAAATGCTTGAAAGTCTAAATGCTACTTTTGACATGGTTCATGAACAAGTGGAAGATATGTTTGGGTTGTCTAGGGAATCATTCTGTTCATGGCAACAAGAGCAAGAGTTTAAAGCAGAAATTGAAGGTATGGTAATTAAGAATTGCATTTGGAGTCTTCAAGAAGGGTTTGAAGAAAGACTTTGGGATCAAAATGTGCAATTTGGTGGTAATGAAAATGTGAATTGGCTTGAAAAGATTAATGATATCTCAAGTTTACGGCAGGAATTGGATGCCATTTCAAAATCACTGTCTATTCATGAAAGTCGGCCACTAACTTCTCTGGGGTCCATAGAGATTAGTGGGGAGTGGAGTAATGATAAAAAGGCTGATCATTTCCGCAGCAAAAGCTTAAGCAATAGTGTTTCATCGTCCACTTTGATTTGGGAAGGAAATGGCAAACATGAAGATTCAAATAGTAATATCCCAGAAAATTCAGATCCTGTCAAACTAAAGCAAATGTCAAAAGATGAATTGATCACTGAGATGACCAACATGAGGAGAAATCATGAGTCTAAAGTGCAAGAGATAACTGAAAAAAATTTTAGACTGATGCGGGAAATATTGTGTATGAAGGAAAGGGGATCTGCTTCACCGTTGAAGAAGGATAATGAGCTTGACATATTAAAGAGAAAAATTCCCCATTTCATTTCAAAGTTGGATGGAATTCTTGTGGAAAATAAGATGCTATGTGCATTTAGTGAAAATGCTGAAAATCTTGGCAGTTTGAAGGACAGACTGGAATCCCTTCTTTCAGAAAATCACCAGCTTAGAGACTTGCTTGCAGATAAGAAAAAGGAAGTCACATGCCTTTTAGCACAAGTTTCTGATGCTGCAGATAAACTGTCTCAGCGCCAACTAATGGAGGCAAAGTTATTGTATGCTATAGAAGATGCACAAATTAAAGCTTTAATTTGTGAAGATGTTTATAAATGTGTTCTCAGGGAGTTAATTGGCCAAATTAAATGTGTCACCGAGGAGTCAGATTTGAAGTGTAACATCGTGCGAGAAATTTATGAAATTATATTAAATGAAGCTGCTTATCTTGCTAAACCTAGAAGCAACTCCAATATTGAAGATTCTGATATAGAGTCCATTACCATGCAATGGCTGTGTGGGATTATATTTGAAGAAGCCCTGAAAGATGCTGAAGAGAAAGTCAGTAACTTGAACATGAAATATACTGATGAAAATAAAATTCGAGTTACTCTGGAAATGGAGGCACTGCAAAGAGAAGAAGTCTTAAGATTGGAGCTTGTGGATAAGAAAAAACTAAAGCAAGGGATGCGCTCACTGGAAGAATCGATTGAAGAAAAGGAGAAGTTAGTGCAGGAAACAACAGTTGCATTGGCAAATGAGAAAGTGCAATCTGAGTTAGCTTGTCAAGAGCTTGATAATTTACGGAATCAAAAGATTAAGGCATTAGAGCAAATTGAAACATATAAGGCGGAGATATGTGAGTTAAATCAGAAGCTTGAACTAAGAATGAAAGAGTTGACGGAAGTTGATGAAGAGAGAAGAATGATTCATGCTTTTGCCCAAGAGAAGCAGAATGCGTTGTCATTGGTCAACAATAAAGAGAGGGAGCATCAGAAGCAAATGGAATTATTAGTTGCTCTTGCACAGGGATTGTCAAATGCGGTTGCTGGGTTTGAACGTAAAGTAACAGAAAATATATCAAATATAAGTTTGAGGTAATAATTGTTAACTCTTTAAACTTTATTTTATATATATATATATATATATTAGAAACTTTGAGCTAATAGTGAATATTGTGTATGTTATTTTGTGCTCTGGCATGATTATTGTGACTTTTTTTTGATAGATAACGAAAAATTTTATTAAGAAAAAAAATAGCCGACCCTAATTTTTTTTTTCTTGATAAAATTAAAAAAATTTATTGTGATTAAGGATGTCTGGTTAAATTTATTAGATATCTGTGTCTTATAACATAAAAACCCACATATGCATGTGTATATGATCTATTAAATGATGATTATAGTTCTTTAAGTGGCTGAAAGAGGTAGGACTGGAGAGACAAATATTAAGTATACAACCAATCTGCTTCATGTTGATATATGACTAAGATTTACATAAACTGAGAATTGAAGAATCCCGTTTGGCTGGAAGATTAGAACTTATCTAGATTCTAGAATATGCCCTTTATTTGGATAGCATTATATATGCTTTATATGTTTTTATTTTTTTCCCTCATCATCATTATCTGTAAGTTTTAAGTGAATTTTAGATTGAGGTTATTTACTTGAAAGTCACTTTAGACAATGTGCATTTCTTTTCAGGTTGGAAAATTTGAGTTCTGAATCGCGTTTGCTTATCCCAAATGCTAATGTACTTCGAAGAACAGGGTTGTCATACAAGCAGGCGCTTGAAAGGAAATGTTCTGACCTTGAAAAGGCTGAATCTGAGGTATGTAGATAAGAAATTTTGCAGTAGTTGTAGGTGATGCATATTGTTGCATTTCAGCCTGATCTTATGGTCTTATAATCTAGTCCATGCTAGGGTATTATGTATTTACTTGTAAATGGAATTGAATATGACACATCTTCAGCTACCCAAAAAAAATGCTTGTCTGGTGATACATTGGTAACAGAACTTAACAGTATTAGTAAATAGAGGACCATCCTCTTTCACTGCATAGAGGACCATGCAATGAGATGGTTTAACAATGCTATATTTTATGATTTTAAGTCTCTTAGTGACTATTTTACCATCACTGAGCTGTTAAGGTATTTTTCTTAGTCTCTAATTCTTAATGGTTGTGTCATGTTGGGCTAGGAATATTTGCTACAGTAAAAAACAGACTGTCAAGAGTCGCTAATTTTACCAATGATTGGATTTATAGAGATGCAAACAAAACTAGGACGAAAAAGTTGGATCTGCTCATCATTGGCATCTCTTAATCATCTTTGAAAAATTAGAGAGAAAATTATATGCATGACTTGTTTAGGATCTACCTTCAAGCTTCATTGTACATTATTTGGAATAAAATATCTGAGCTACCTCTTGTGGTTGGTGATATGTCTGTTTACCATTTCTCCAATACCAGAAAGTATTATTTTATTTTATTTTTTAAAATTTTTTTTTTATTTTTTTTTTCTGATTAGCTGGAAAAAATGGTGCACATCCTGACAATAAATTTTAGAATTCTGTTAAATTGGGAAATTAATTATTATATCAAATCTTATCGGAGATACATTTTCGCTGTTAGGAAAAATAAACAGAGGATGTTGTTAAGAATTATTAATTGCATCTGTAGTTTTTATATATAATTCAGGATTTGGCCTTTTATTTTATTTCTGTAGCAATTTTATTGGATTTTATTTTTGAATTTCAGGTTGATCTTTTGGGTGATGAAGTTGATGCTCTTCTAAGCCTTCTTGAAAAAATATACATCGCACTTGATCATTATTCACCAATATTGCAGCATTATCCAGGAGTAAGATTCTTTTCCTTCCATTGGTTGCATTCCTTTTATGTTTTGGTTAGTCCTTGGCATCGAAGATTTGTTGTGTGGAATCAATAAATTTTTTAACATTCATTATTGTTACTTAACAATCATCCATATTGTGGAATCAACGAATTTTCTAACATCAATTATTTTTTCTTAACAATCATTTTTGGCAGCCTTCTTCATGTCTTTTTTTAGTATTGCTTAAAACTTTGTCAAGTTTTTTTGCTTTCTGACATCAATTAGTCTTTTCATACCTGAAAGGCAGAAACAATCCATGTGTTTTGTAGACATTCCTTGTCATACTTTGGAATTATAAAGATTGCACCTTTCCACATGTTGTGCAACTTTGAATTACTGAAATTTGTTGTCTGTGATCACTTTTAAAATTGGAAAAAAAAGGTTGACATTGCTAAAAGGGCAATAAAATTGTTTTGGATTGAACACACTCATATCAAGAAGGCCAAATTTAAAAAATATGCTTTCTTAAAGGAGTTAATTATGATTATTGTGGTTATCAATCAACAATTCTATCTGTACCATTAATTTGTATATACTAATCTTTTTATTTTATAGAAACATCAGTCTAACTATCCAGCTTTTCCCTTGTTGCAGATTATTGAAATCTTGAAGCTGGTAAAAAGAGAATTGAGTGGAGAATCTACTAGACCAGTTTGATTTTTCTTTCATTAGGTACAGTTGACCAATTTGTGGTGTCATTTCCTAGTTTGTCATATTAATGCAACATGACTGACATATTACTTTGGCTTTTGTGTATGTCTATAAAGATTTTTGCTTTGCATTATTTTTTGAAATAAATTATTACATTTTTTACTTGACTTGATAATATTAGTTAATTTCTTTGCTGTTTGTTTTTTCTTAACAGGTGCAAGGCTACAAATTTTGGTTTCTATTGCTGCATGTTTGGTTATTGCAGCATCTTCTGGGAGTCATTGCCGAGCATCCATTGCCTTTATTAAAATAGCCAAACAATAGAAGAACATACCGGTATATTTGAGCTTTAAAAGATATTCCTCTATTTGAGGTTTTTTTGGGTCACTAAAGAAGGATTTTTGAAGAAGATACATAGCTTATATATATATACGAGAGTAGCCAAATAGTTACAATTGTATGGGCATGGCAACTTGGAGGGTTTTGTGGCACAGAATTGTCAAATTTTTCTTTTTGTCCTTTGAGCAATAGGCAGTTCCCTAGTCTCCAGTAAATCAGAGAGGAATTTTTTCTTTTCTTTTCTTATTCACTTTCCCACTGCTTTATATGGGTCCATAGCTCCTAATGTATATGCGTTTATAAAAAGTAGTTTTTAGTTTTACAAGGTATATTTAAAATCCTCTCACTATGCGAGGTAAGCATTTTGTTGGTTTTTGTTCTCACATACTTCAGAGTAAGAAGCGAAAGTTATTCATGTGGGTTTTGTTGGGGAGAAGCTTGGTGGATAACAAAAAGTGAAATATGTAGAGCCAAAACACAATCTTGGTTCCTGAATTATGTGTTAGATTTCATGCTTGCAATATTGATTATTTTAATTTAGTCCTTAGTGTGATTCTTATTTACCTTTCTATCAAGTAATAATAGAGACTTTCTTTTGACATGATAGAGCAACATTCTTTCATTGGATCCACCATTGACATCATTATGTAGCGATCACAAGAGGCCATGTCAATAGTTGTGAAAAATGTTGTATTCCCCACATTTTACCTTACCATCACTGGCAAATAGCAATTACTGATGTGGTAGACATTTTTTTTTTTTTTTTGTCTTTAGAATGCTCACATGTTGATTTTTTAAAATTAAAAGTTGAAGGACGACACTTATTTTGGACTTGTATACCGAGCATGGTTGTGACGTTAGAAATCGTCATTTGTAAAGTAGTAATAGGGGGCTAAAGGGTAACCTGTTGACATGTTTAAAATTTCGAGGACTTATTTCTGGGGATATAAGGTAGATATAGATAATTAAAAAAAAAAAAAAAAAAAAACTTGTTCATAAAGTATGGAATAATCAAGGATCTGGTTTAGGAATTCTGGTAGGTCCTCTTTCCATCTATAATCCTCATTTGTCTGGTTTGCATAAAATACTAATTTCCTTGTCACTTTGTTGTTTGCCTTGCTTCTATGCTGGATTTTCCATCTTCCACATTGATGCTCCAAGCGAAAACAACTCAAGGGATTATAGGATTTTGGCTCTTTATGATGAGTCTTGACCAATAAATATAATCTGGTGCAGGAGTTCAGAATTTTGGTGCTCTAAAATAGAAGGAAAAAAGGTTATGGAGTATGGAACTGCTTGTCCTTTATATATGTGGTAGATAAGATAACCTACCTTCAGAATTTGGGCTTTGTAAACTACCTAGCATTATAATCTCACTCTCAATTCCCAATGACTCAATATTAGAATGATGAATTAGATTGATGCTGGACTTTCTTCAACATCGGATACTCTGCAATTAATCGCAGTACTTCTTTTTGGATTAAATCAAATTATCCAATTTCTCCTCATTTCTCCTGTGAGAGAGGTAACTAAACCCACAATTAAACACACACCAGGGAATATACCCAGTCGATGACTTTTGGAAACTGGGACAACGATAAATGCAGAAGCAATAAAACAATGTCTCACAAGTTCTAAACTGCTAAATATTTGCTATTCATTCATTTATTTATTTTTTATTTTCTACTATTCTATGGTAAAAGCAAGTTTTCCTTATAAAGGCAGCAAACTGTAGCTGTGTGGGTGGTGCACATTTGATGAATGTGTATTGAGAAGGGCTAAATGCAGAACATGGTTTGGTACAATGCTGCCACTTAGAATTAATTATAAAGAATATACAAAGGTTTTACTGTATTGTCCATGTTCAAGTGTAGTTTTATTGTGGGCATCAACTTTTCCTTCTGGTTATCAACACCATTGGTCAAGCTTACAAGAATTCAGAGTCTTGACACAACTTCAATATTTTAAGTTCACGCACACAGGTTCTATTATATCAGAGTTAGACTTCATAGAAGTTCTTTTTTGGGGGGATTAGAAAGTTCCACTTTGCAGAAGAGAATCACATTCAAATTCCAGTCCTTCCAAGTCTGACCATGCATCCCAAGACAAATATTCTGTCAAACTCCAAGACATTTTAAGATAATTTTCTGTATTGAACTAATAGAATATTAACAAATTTTGTCTTCTTCTTTCACATTTTAATGAGATAGGTTCGATACTTTTGTTGATATGCTTTAAAATGACCCAAATTTACAGTCTTCCCATTTAAGTTCAGCACTTAAAAAGAATCCAAGAAACTTTTACAAAATTTTCACTCAAATCTTTTAAGTTGTTGACATTGAGCAAAATATGGAAACCAGAACTCAAATTCCTCATCAACTATCTACCATCATCAAAAACATGTTTATTTAGCAAAAATTTACAAATTCAGAATCAATCCATTTTCCCAACTACAATTGGTGTTTAAATTTCTGCCCCAAACAACTAACAAGCAGTGTGTGCTACTACCAACAAAACTAAATAAATCCCACAACATCAAATCAGTAAACAGAACAGAAATTTACATCTAATCTATCATTATTCAACCTTTGCACCTTCTTAACCTTTGCGTGGGAGCTTTGGACACTACAAGAGTAGGAAAATTGAGCCTCAAACCTTTCACTCCATCTCCTATGAAGATTCTGATTGATTCCACAGTTCAGCTATCAGACTCTACAAAGATCCGAGCTTCAGTCATCTTCTTGTCCTTACGGTCTACTTTGGATGAAAACATTGCCTTCAATTTATTAATATCCTCTCCTATACCCTTCAGCTTCTCCTCCTCAGATTGCTCGAGATGACATTTGAATTCTGTCAGCACCACATTCATTAAGTCCTCTGATTTGGGAAGAAGTGGATAACTCATAAAAGATTCCAAATTCAGAGCTAGCGACAACCGAGTAGACCTAGAGCTTGGTCGAGGAATTCATCAAATAGGTCATCAGTATGGCTTTTTCTGTTCAAGCTTTCCTTCTGATTGCTTTCATCTAGTTGTGTTTGCTCCATACCAGCCCACTTTCCTTTTGTTGGTTCATCAATTTTTGCCATATTCAGTAGATTGAGAGTCTTCTTAATCACCAGGGAATTCTCATCTTCAATACAGCAGCCTTTGAGTGAAGATTTGAAAAGTTCAATCTTTTCCGCCCATTGTTCTTGCCCCAACATCATAAACACGAAATCAACGATCAAACAAGACAGCTCAATCCCAACTTTAACTGCTTGAACCCTTAGTGCATTCATAACTCCCAAGTTCTTTATCAGATTCATTACACTCTTTTATGTACTCCATCAAACTCTTCTTTCCACTGTCTCGTTCTTTCTTGAGTCCTTCAAATTTACTCAGTTTTTGCTCTTCTAAATCTGAAGCCTCACAACCTTCTTCTTTCTTGAATGTTACACCACTAGTACTTGCACCAGCTAAAGCCTCACCACCTTCTTCTTTCTTGAATGTTACACCACTAATACTTGCAGCAGCTATTGTTATGCCTAAAGCTTGTTCCAATCTTTTAACCTCATGTTCGAGTTTATCATCTTGATCTTGTGATGAATAGGACCCCATCATCTCTCCCAAGGCCTTCATCACCTTATCAAAAAACCGCATCCTTGCTGCATCACTGCGTAGTCCTGCAGTGTTGAAACCTTCATAATCTCCAAGACAAATATCCCTGATAAGCTCCGTTATATTGTTAAGCTCATTCTCAGTCTCCATGAATCTGACAAGATCTTCTAATCAAAAGTTAGACTTTGTTAGCCTGTCAACAACCTCTTCAAAGTCTTCTATATTCTTCTGCAGTGACTGAAGGTGCATGATCTTTTCGCTAGTCTTTGCATCCAATGTTTCCAAGTAATGAAACAACTTTTTAACTCTGGCAAAGTCAAGATCAACCGTGTCTTGATCTTGGTTAGCCATTGATATCTATCTCTACAAAAGCTTTTGACTTGAGATGGAGAAAGGGTTTGTTTGGGAAATCTTGACAGCTTTTGAGAGAGACAGAGAAAGCCAAGATAAAAGGATTTTATAGGGAATGGTTGTTTCAGTTATTTTCAGTTATGAGTGAGAGATTGCATCACCTGCATGTGATATTTTATTTGGTGCACTTAGGGTTTGCTAGAGAGAGAATTGTATGTATATCAATCAGATTGTAAATGAACTTATGATATTTTTGGTGTAGAAAAATATTTTTGGTGACTCTAGTAGAGGATAAATTCTAAACTATATAGATTTTATTCTTTTTATTTTTTTTATTTATATAAAGTTAATAATTTTTTTTTTGGTTGCATTGATAACTTAATTTCATGCAGCAACTCAGTCTCCTGTAAAGTAACAGGTGACTAATAGAATTAACCATGTGCAAAATGGAGTTAACCATGTGACTAATAGAACTAACAATGTGCAAAATGTGAAAAATGTGCAAAATTGATCAAGTTACATATCAGATTAGGAGATTAGTTACGTTAAAGGTTTTTATTATGGTTTAGTTAGGTGACTTGTTTTTGTATGTAATTGTATCTCTCTACGCTGCTCTATAAATTGCAGTGCCTGTTATACCAATCACAATAAGCCATTTCAGTATTTATGAAAAATGTTGTGTCCCTTGACTTATTACCCTATCATCACTAGCAAATAGCAAATACTGATGTGGTAGACATTTTCTATGTCTTTATAATGCTCACATGTTGATTTTCCAAAACTAAAATTTAAAGGATCACAATATTTTTGAAGGACTTGGTTACAAAATAAAGTTGTCACATTAGAAATTGTCATTTGTTAAGTTACCACATGGGGACTAAGGGATAACACATTGAGATTTTTAAAAAATTTCAAGGATTCTTTTTTTAATTAAAAGGTAGATATATATTTATTTATTGAGTGTGGAATACATCAGAGGCAAGGATCTGGTTTAGGACTTCTGGTCCTTCCTTTCTCCATATACAATCCTGATTTGTCTGCTTTGCATACAATATTAATTTCCTTGCCCCTTTGTTGTTTGCTGTGCTTGCATGCAGGGTTTTCCACCTTCTGCATTGTGCTTTGATCTTTTTGCATCCTCTGCCAGATATCCCATTTTTATTTTCGAGTACAACTTATTCTAATAAATAGTACAACTACAATTGGCTGACCTCTGTGTATTTAAGGAAGTAGTTTATGGCCTACTGCTTCAGTTTACCTGGCTGTGGCTTTTTTCATGCCTCAATTGAATTCTATTGCAACCAACATGAAGAGTTCCAGCTCCATATCTTTAGCGGTTTTTAAGCACGTCCCATATCAATGACCTGAAACTCTGTTGCTGCCCCTTGATCATTATAATGAAGTCTTGACCTCTAAATATCATATGGTGTAGGAGTTCAGAATTTTGGTGCTCTAAAATAGAGGGGAAAAGGGTATGGAATATGGACCTTGTTTATCCTTTATACATGTGTGGTAGATAACCATGTCTTACCTCCAAATTTTTGGCTTTGTAAACTACCTAGCATTGTAGTCTCACCCTCAATTCCCAATGTCAATATTAGAACAATGTACTAGATTGATGCTGGATTTCAACATGGTAGGCACTCTTCAATTGCAATACTTCGTTTTGGATTAAATCAAATTATCTAACATCTCTCTCATTTCTCTGTGAGAAGTTTAGCTATACCCACATTTAAATACACACTGTGGAATACTGAGTTGATGACTTTGACAAACTGGGACAAGGATAACTGCATTGGGAATTAAACAATGTCTTACAACTCACAAGTTCTAAGCTGCTAACTATTTGTTGTTATTTTCTATTATTTTACAGTAAAAGCAAGTTATCCTTCCATAAAGAGAACCTCGAGGAATCTAGAGATAAGTAAAGGAAGACGTCGTTCAAACTGAAACTCTCTACCATTGTGCATGATGAAGTAATGGCTTATAAAGACAACAACCTGCAGCTGTGTGGATGGTGTACATTTGAGAAATTTGTTATTAGAAAGGCTAAATGCAGAACACGGTTTGGTACAATACTGCTCCTTAGAATTCATTAAAAAGAAGATGCAGAGGTTTTACTGTATTGTCCATGTGAAATGCTGCTTTCAATGTGTAGTTTGACTGCGGGCATGTACTTTTCCTACTGGTTATCAACACCATTGGTCAAGCTTACAAGAGTCTGACACAATTTTGATATATTGGGTCATCCACACAGGTTCCATTATATCAGACTTAGGCTTCATAAAAGTTCCACTTAGCAGAAGAGAAGCCAATTAAAATTCCAGTCCTTCCCAGGCTGACCACGCATACCAAATATTCTGTCAAACTCAAAGACATTTTACAACAATTTTTTGAATTGAACTAATAGAATATTAACCAAATTCTGTCTTTTTATTTCACATTTTTAAATATGAGATAGGTTTGATAATTTATTAATTTTGTTAATATGCTTTAAAATGACCCAAATTTACAAACAATCTTCCAATTTAAGCTCAGCACTTAAAAGGAATCCAAGAAAAACACATGCCACGCGAACATCATATTCCTCCACCACTTTTTAAGATGGTCGTCAGTGTATGGAGGCACCATCACAAGTAAATAGATTAAGCAACCCAATAATTTTTCACTTAATAAAAAGAAATAAACCATTGAAGCCATGTTGGACGTGTCTCAAATATTTTATACTAGTTCCATCTTCTGTATCTTATTAAATTGGAAAAGAAATGTCGGAAAAATTATTCATGATTAACTTTGATAAGATAATAATTATGATTAATAAAAGAGTTTCTCAATATCTTTCTGCAAGGCATACATACAAAAGATTCAGAGACAATAACAATATTCTTCAAAAAATTGTTTATTTGGCAAAAGCTTACACATTCAATCCATTTTCCCCAAGTACAAGTGGTGTTTAAATCTCTGCGCCAAAAAACTAACAAGCGGTGTGTACTACTACCAACAAAACTAAAGAAATCCCACAACATGGATCAAATCTGTAAACAGAACAGAAATTTATATCTAATCTATCATTATTCAACCTTTGCACCTTCTTAACCTTTGTGTGGGAGCTTTGGACACTACAAGATCCTTTAAATTGAGCTTCAAACCTTTTACTCCTTGTATGAAGATTCTGATTGATTCCACAGTTCAGCTATCATAGACTCTACAACAATCCAAGTCTCAGTCATCTTCTCGTCCTTACGCTCTTGTTTGGATGAAACCATTACCTTCAGTTTATTAATATCCTCCCCTATACGCTTCAGCTTCTCCTCATATTTCTTGAGATCACATATGAAGTCGGACAGTGCCACATTCATTAAGTTCTGTGATTTGGGAGGAAGTGGATGACTCATAATAGATTCCAAACGCAGAGATATCACAATGAAATGAGGTTGGAGTAGATCTAGAGCTTTCTCAAGGTATTTATCAAATAGCTCATCAATTGGGCTTCTTCTGTTCAAGCTTTCCTTCTGAGTGCTTTCATCTAGTTATGTTTGCTCCATACCAGCCCACTTTCCTTTCATTGGTTCTTCAATTTTGGCCTTTTCCAGTAGTGACAATCTTGTTAATCACCATGGAATTAACATTTTTCATACTGACACCTTTGAGTTCAGACTTGAAACTTTCAATCTTTTCTGCCCATTGTTCTTTCCCTGACATCAGAAACATGAAATCAACGATCAAACGAGACAGCATAATCCCAACTTCATTTGCTTGAACTTCTATCACATTCAGAACCCCAAATTCCTTATCAGATTCTTTAGACTCTTTTATGCACTCCATCGAACTCTTCTTTCCAGTTCCACCAACTCGTTCTTTCTTGAATCCTTCTTCACTTTTACCTCTTTGATCTGAAGCCTCGCCACCTTCTTCTTTCTTGAATGTTACACCACTACGTGCTGCAGCTATCATCATGCTGGAATCTTGTTCCAATCTTTTAGCCTCCTGTTCGAGTTTATCACCTTGATCATCCGTTAAGTCAGACCCCATCATCTCTCCGAAGGCCTTTATCACCTTACCTAAGTACTGCCTTCTTGCTGCATCACTGAAACTCTTCAATAAATTTGGAACCTCATTCACGATGTGCATCGAGTCTAGCAGTTTCTCCTGCTGGAAAAAAAAGGCTTTGTTATCAAGTCAGTGAGCCACTTTGTCAAGAGTTGTGTACTCTCCTGCAGTGACTCAAGATACATGATATTTTTGCCAGTCTCTGCATGCAATGCATAAATGCAACGATACATCTTGGCAATGGCGGGGTGAAGATCAACCATGTCTTGATCTTGGTTAGCCATTGATATCTCTACAAAAAGCTTTTGAGAGAGAGAGAAAGTGTTTCTTGTGAGTTTTTGAGAGAGCCTGAACTCCAAAATAAGGATTATAATATATATATAGGGAATGGTTGTTTCAGTTATTTTCAGTTATGAGTGAAATGGCATCACCTGCGGGTGATATATTATTTGGTGCACTTTGGGTTCATTCATCATGGACCATGTAAAGCACTTGTGAAGCAGAACATCAAGAGTGCAAGTCTCCTGTTAGTAAATAGTAATAGCCCTGTAAAGTCCCATGTGATTAATAGAATTAACCATGTGCAAAATATAATTAGTCATATGAAAAATATAATTAGTACACGTGGGTCAGTTACACATCAAATTAGGAGATTAGTTACATCCTGGACTCAATTTTGGTCCATCCAAGTGCATTTTGCCCTTTTCGATCCGGTTGGCTAAATTCGATTCAATGTGGTGATTTTGGCTACAATATGTAACAAAACATTAATTTTGTTTTCTACTAGATAGTGTGTGGGTGTTTTGTATGGGCTGCCAACATTATCTTGTTAAAAGATAGTAATTTGACTTTTTTTTTTCCCTCTCCCCGTTGAGAGAATAGTTGATATTTTGTGTAGCGATTACATACTATTCCCTCTCACATAGAGAGGGATGTTATATACAACCGTTACATAAAATAATAATCGATTGGGACAAGGAAGAGGAAGGCAAGGAAAATGGTATTCTCTAAGGAAAATTGTAATCTCTTTTGGCAACCTTTAAATGCTAATGATCACTCCCCACTTCCCTTCTGACTCCAAAACCTTGACATGGCAAGGGTGTTCAAATAATATATGATATCAATAATCAATTCAAAGAGATCTGGCAATCAAACTACCTATGACGATAAGTTGTACTTGAAAATGAACTTTTTTTTTTTTTTTTTTTTTTTTTTTTTTTCTGCACAATGCAGCTCAACTAAACTTTCAACCCAACTAATTGAAGTTGGCTGTATAGAACTATAGATCCACTTACATCAGTTTAAAGCCTTGTTGAGAACTTGAGATTCATATTCATAAGATCATAAGATGTTCAAAACCAATTCTATTTGTAAGGAGTCATATGTTAATCCAATGAATGAACTAAACAGGACAAGTCACAAGTGGTCTTAATGGTCAATATTGCATTATTAACTTCCATCGCAGGCAGCTGATTAAGTAGATCTTTTTTTAGTATGTGGTGAGTAAATTGAATGTTATGATAAAGTACTCGGAGATTGCACAAATACAAGCCTATGCCCCCACGAATACATATTGTCAGTAATTGTTAGTTTGTTTAGACCTTTGTAAACCAAATAGTTTAACCTAATTAATTAATCAATCAAATTGTTACTTAGATTTATTATTCAGATTTAGTTTATACAAAAACAATCGTATCACTAGGTGCAGAAAAGTACTGAAGACAGCTATATAATGACATAGGAAAACCAATGAAACCAACAATTCAAGCAAGGTAAAAAATCTGGGGAGGATTTAACCTAAACTATCCTCAAGGAAACAAACTCACTATCATAGGATGAAAGTTTTACAATAGATTTTCTCCTAAATTTAAAACTACTTCTTGTAGTACTTACTCATGTGACCACATACAACTCCGAATTCACGGGCTCTTCTATCTGAATTTGCTGAACACAAACACCCCCATTTGTGACTCTGAGATCCCCCTCAAAGTTTTAGATCATTAGTAGTAGTTGATCTTGTATGCAGCAACTTATTCCACCAATTTGTGTATACGGATCTTTTTTTCGGTAGATGCTTGTTGAGTTAGAAGGCTATAGAAACCTCACAAATCTCACAGGAGTAACTCATAAGACTTCCAAGAACTTTCGAAACGTATTTAGGGTTTTCCTTTTATATTAGGTAGTGTTGGACACAAATCCTAAACGTTTTGCGAGCTTTGGGCCTGAATAAAATTATGCAAAACACGATTTTCGATCAGTCGGGCATTTCTTTCGATTGGTCGAGTTTTGCAGATTCTGAATTCTTCTTTCTGTAGCTTGACTATTCTTGAATCTTGACTTGAACCTTGACTTGAACCATCATGAGTAGTGTATAACACTTAAACTAGACATATTTTTGCTCTCAATTTGCCAACTTACATAAAATTAAAGCCTAAACATTTATTCCTAAATATTTAGAAGCTAACAGTAATCTTCAACTAATAGTCTCATTTCCTTTCCAAAACTTTTCCATTTCTTTAACTTTTCCAAAATATTTAGAGGCAAAATCTGATTGGAGATATCTGCCACCATTACAATATGATCAAATTTCCCTTTCTTCTTATTAGGTGCCGGCCACCATTAATTTCAAAGTGCAAGCACCAGCTCACTAAATACTCTCCTCATTCTCCGTAATATTATCAAAGTGTCTACTTTTGGCAATCAGTTGTCAGTGTTTTGTGGCTTCTCCGAATCTCCACACGAATACTTTAACCAGCACTAGAATACAATTACTAATTTTATTCGGGTTCATATTTCTAATACCTATTTTATTTGTATTTTTTAGGTCAAAGCTAAAGAATTTGGTCCAAATAAAATAAAATTTCATACTTTTCAACCCAAAAATTAAGAAGGAAAAAAAAATTGAGCCTAAAAATGAAAAAGGCAATTTACAAAAAGAATTAATTTAAGGCCCGATTATCCGAAATGGACTGAATGGACCAAAGTGGACCAAATAGAATGAATTGGACCGCATAAGATCGAATGGACTGAAGTGGAACGAATGAGACCGAATTGGACTGAAGTGGAGCAAATAAGACTTAGTTTAACTGAATAGACCAAAGTGGGCCGAATAAACTGACTAAGACTGAATTAGGCTGAATAAGACCAAAGTGGATCAAATAAGAGTGAATGGGTAGAAGTGGACTGAATGACCAAAGTGGAAGGAAAGAACTAAAATGGGCCGAAATGCTATGTTGATTTAACACGGGAGTGTAGAAACGAATAATGTTATGCTTAATCTTTTGGATATTATATAGTTTTGTGAGACTCATATGTAGAAAAATTTATACTAACTACAGTATCACAAAAAATAATTAGGAATTTTCTTGTAATGTTGTTGATGTATAACTAATCAATTATGTTGCTTTGTGATTTTTTTAGTTAGTAAATGATATCATTTAAATTTTCTTTTTATTGTTGAAAAAATTAAAATGAATTAAAATGCTATACTAATATGGTTCAACAGGACCATAGCAACTACAAATGCTACGCTTCAGTCTTTAGATATCATATAGATATGAAACACCTTGTCCTGAACAAAGAAAAAGAGAAGGATATCAGAGCATACAAGGAAGTACAAATTAGATTGCTTAGTTCATTTTGGAACACAGCTTGTCACCATGTTATTCACAAAAGAATTGGTAATATCCTATCGATAATAGACTGCTGATGACCTGCCATTGGCTTATATATATCTAAGAGGATATTATTCCCAATATAGGAGAAATTGTTTGAATCAACAGCTAACTTCAGCTCAAAACGAATAAACACAAGCCACTTGAACACCATATTTCTCCATCACTTTTTAGGATGGTCATCAGAGTAGAGAGGCACCATCACAAGGATATGGATTAACCAACCCAATATTTTTCACATAAGAGAATATAATAAACCATTGCAACCATGTCGGTATGTATTCATATTTTATACTAGCAATTCTGTTTTCATCTTCTGTATCATATGAAATTGGAAAAGAAATGCCTGACTAGTGATTTAGAATTAATTTTGATAAGTTGATGATTATAATTAATTAAAGGGTTTCTCAATATCTTTCTACAAAGCCTACATACAAGAGACTCACTGACAACAATAATATTTTTTGAGTATCTTCTTGTATTTTGAAATGCAGAGTAGAACACTTGTAGGAGATCCCTGGTCAGCTAATGTGGTGCCTTTCTGATTCTTTCAACAAGAAATTGCAGGCCAGCAAAGCTGCCCCAACAACAAGCTCTAGCTGAAGGTTCAAATTGTTTTCGGTAAAGAAAATAGAAGAAAAAGAAACAGTATGTGGTAATTGTTTGGCTGTAAACTTCCACAATGACCACAAGATAATGACACTAGTATTTTACCTTCTCGTTTGTGAAAACTAATCCAGGTAGGTTTGTTCTGTCTTGACAGTTTTTTTTAGAGACAAGTATAGCAAGACATGGTTTGAAACTGAAATTCACAACAATTATGCATGATGAAGTAATGGGTTATAAGGAACCTGCAGCTGTGTGGTTGGTGCACATTTGAGGAGTGTGTTTTGAGAAAGGCTAAATGCATAACATGGGTTTTTTACAACAGACCTTCGAATTCATTACAAAGAAGACGCAAAGGTTTAACTGTATTGTCCATGTGAAGTGCTGCTTTTAAATGCTAAGTTTCGCGCTACTGGCACAAACTTTTCCTTCTGGTTATAAACACCATTGGTCAAGCTAACAAGAATTCATAGTCTGACACGACATTGATATTTTGAGGTCATGCACACAGGTTCCATTATATCAGAGTTAGGCTTCATAGAAGTTCTTTTTGGGGGTTTAGTAACACGCCATATAGTGAAATCCAATTAGCAGAAGAGAAGCAAATTCAACTTCCAGTCCTTCCAAGACTGATCATGCATATTTATTCTGTTAAACTCCCAAGACATTTTACAATAATTTTCTGAATTGAACTATTACAATATTAACCATACCCTCTCTTCTTCTTTCACATTTTTGAAAATGAGATAGGTTTGACACTTTTGTTGATATTCTTTGAAATGACCCAAATTTGCACACAATCTTCCATTTAAGTTTAACGCTTAAAAAGAATCCAAGAACCCTTTACAAAAGTTCACTCAATCTTTCAACTAAGTTGTGGACATTGAGCAAAATACAAGGTAACAAGGGAGGGAGCAAACCAGAACTCAAATTCATCAACTATCTACCATTATCAAAAAATTGTTTATTTGGCAAAAGTTTACAAATTCAATCCATTTTCCCAACTACAATTGATCTTTAAATCTCTGCGTCAAACAACTGACAAGCAGTGTGTACTACTACCAACAAAACTAAAGAAATCCCACAACATCAAATCAGTAAAAAAGAACAGAAATTTATATCTAATCTATCATTATTTAACCTTTGAACCATCTTGACCCTTGCGTGGGAGCTTTGGACACACTACAAGAGCAAAGAAATTGAGCCTCAAAGTCTCAAACCTTTCACTCCATCTTGTATGAAAATCCTCATTTATTCCAATATCGAACTATCATAGACTCCATAAAATGCAATTCGTCAATCATCTTCTCGTCCTTACAATCTAGTTTGGATGAAAATATTGCCTTCAATATATTAATATTCTCCCCTACAGGGGCGGAGCTAGAAATTTTCCTTTGGGGGGGCCAGCCAAGACTAAATGATCATATTGATTAACAAGAGATATGTGTGTGTATCTATGTATCTGTGTATGACCCACTCATTATTAGACAAATTTGTCAAACACAGACAAAATTGTTAGTTTTGGCATGTCTATGAGATTTTTCAAATAAAATTAGTGGTACCATATATTGGACTATGAAGATTTACGCATCTAATCTAGTAGTAGATGTGTTTGTCATACCAAAGCTTACTTAAATATGGTTGTCTTAGTATGTTAGTATGAAATACTAAATATAAATAATGAATTAGACTATCAATTGGATTAATAAATAAGAAGGAGAAAAAAAATATATCAACCATAATATAAATAAATAGAAATTGAAATTGAACTTAGATAAAAATGAATAGAATTTGATGTAAAATAGAAATAATGAGGAGAAGAAGAAATGGAGGACTAGAGAGATTAAGGAACACTTTCACTGTGAGTGATGAGGTAGATGGAATATACAAATTGAAAAGGTGAAGTAATAACCTTCTATAAAGGAAGCTACAGCCCAATAGTAAAAATTATACAAGTTGGGCTTGTCTGATGACGTGTTGGGGGAGGATAGATGGAGAAAGACTAACAAAAGGTCAACATAATTGAATAAATTTGAATGAATCAAGGAGACTTGAGGGGGCCAATCGGTTTCATTTGAAGGGGCCAAATCTGACAAAAATTCTTTAGGGCCTATTTTTTACCAACTATAAAAAAAATTTTGAACATTTTTGGGGGGGCCATGGCCCCCCCACAGTATAAGGTGGCTCCGCCCCTGCTCCCCTATACCCTTCAGCATCTCCTCAGATTGCTTGAGACCACATTCGTAGGCAGCCAGTTTCACCTTCATGAAGTCCTGTGATTCCGGATGAAGTCGATGACTCATAATAGATTCCAAATGCAGAGCTATCACAATGAATTGATCAGAGAGTAGATCTAGAACTTGCTCGAGGAATTTATCTAATATGTCATCAATTGGGCTTCTTATTTTCAAGAGTTTCTTCAGATTTCTTTCCTCAATTTTTTCCATTTTCGGTAGCTTGATAATCTTTTTAATACTAAGACCATTGAGTTTAGACATGAATCGTCCAATCTTTTCTGCCCATAGTTCTTTCCCTGACATCATTAACATGTAATCATCCATCAAACGAGACAGCTCAATCCTAATTTCAGCTACTTGAACCTTCATAGCATTCAAAACCTTGAATAATTTATCAGATTCCTTACACTCTTTTACGCAATCCATCAAACTCTTCTCTCCACTCTCTCTTGCTTTCTTGAATCCTTCTTCACATTTAAGCCTCAGTAGTTGCAAATTTAGTTCTGAAACCTCAACACCTTCTTCATTCTTGACTCTTACACCACGACTTGCATCAGCCATTGTTATACTAGCGCGTAAATCTTGTTCCAATCTTTTAACTGATGAGTCTGACCCCATCTTCTCTTCAATTTCCTTTATCAAAAATAATCCAAAGATGTGTCTCGACACTGCATCTCTGCTATCTCCTGCAGGGTTGCTACCTCCGCTGTCCCCAAGAAGAGTATCATTGAGACGCTTCCATAGAATTTGAAACTCATTGTAGCTCCCCTGACTCTCCTGGACTCTCACAGGAGCTTTTTCTTGAAAGCCAAGCCAGGCCTTGTTCGAGAGTTAATGAACCTGTTTCTTGAGTCTTTTATGTTCATCTGCAGTGCCAGCATATGCGTGCTCATTAGGCGAGTCGTTTCATGCAATGCTTGCATGTAATGAAACAACTCGTTAACTCTGGAGAAATCAATATCAAACTTGTCTTGATCTTGTTTACGTTTAGCCATTGATATATCCATCTCTACAACAGCTTCTGAGAGTTTGTATGTTTGCGAAATAAAGGACAGAGTGAATAATTAGTGCAGAAATGTTGAAGAGTTTTTGAGAGAGCGCCCCAAGATAAAGGGTTTTATAGGGAGTGGCTGTTTCAGTTATTTTCAATTATGAGTGAGAGATTGCATCACCTGCGGGTGATATATTATTTGGTGCACATTGGTTTTGCTGAGATAAGAGACTAATGAGTGGAGCTCAGTCTTGTATGTATTTCCAATCAGAATGTAAATGAACTTATGAAGGCACCTGTTGGCTGTTGCTAAATATTTAAACACACCCAGTGGAGCACTGAGTTGATGACTTTGACACACCGGGACAAGGATAACTGTATTGGGAATAAATCAATGTCTTACAAGTTCTAAGCTGCTAACTATTCGTTGTAATTTTCTATTATTTTATAGTAAAAGCAAGTTACCCTTCCGTAAAGGGAACCTCCAGGAATCTAGAGACAAGTAAAGTAAGACATATTTCAAACGGAAACTCACCTCCATGAACATCATATTCCTCCACTTTTTAAGATGGTTGTCAGTGTATGGAGGCACCATCACAAGTAAGAAACCCAATAGTTTTTTAACTTAATAAGAAGAAATAAACCATTGAAACCATGTCGGGCGTGTCTCGAATATTTTATATCTAATCTATCATTGTTCTGTCAAACTCTTAAGACATTTTAAGATAATTTTCTGAACTAAACTAATGGAATATTAACCTAATTCTTTCTTCTTCTTTCACATTTTGAAAATGAGATAGGTTTGATACTTCTGTTGAAATGCTTTAAAATGACCCAAATTTACATGTAATCTTCCCATTGAAGTTCAGAACTTAAAAAGAATCCAAGAACCATTTACAAAAGTTCACTCAATCTTTTGACTAAGTTGGGGACATTGAGCAAAATACAGGGTAATAAGCGAGGGAGCAAACCAGAACTCAAATTCCTCATTAACTATCTCTGCGCCAAACAACTAACAAGCACTGTGTACTACTACCAACAAAATTGAAGAAATCCCACAACACCAAATCTGTAAACAGAACAGAAATTTATATCTAATCTATCATTATTCAACCTTTGCACCTTCTTAACCTTTGCGTGGCAGCTTCGGACTCTACAAGATCCTTTAAATTGAGCTTCAAACCTTTCACTCCTTGTATGAATATTCTGATTGATTCCACAGTTCAGCCATCATTGACTCTACAAAGATCCAAGTCTCAGTCATCTTCTCGTCTTTATGCTCTTGTTTGAATGAAACCATTATCTTTAATTTATTAATATCCTCTCTAATACCCTTCAGCTTCTCCTCATATTTCTTGAGATCACATATGAATTCGGACAGCGCCGCATTCATTAAGTTCTGTGATTCGGGAAGAAATGGATGACTCATAATGGATTCCAAACGCAGAGATATCTCAATGAATTGAGGTTGGAGTAGATCTAGAGTTTTCTCAATGTATTTATCAAATAGCTCATCAATTGGGCTTCTTCTGTTCAAGCTTTCCATCCGAGTGCTTTCATCTAGCTCTGTTTGCTCCATACCATCCCAACTTCCTTTCATTGGTTCATCAATTTTGGCCTTTTCCAGTAGACTGATAATCTTGTTAATCACCATGGAGTTCTCATTTTTAATATTGACACCTTTAAGTTCAGACTTGAAATTTTCAATCTTTTCTGCCCGTTGTTCTTTCCCTGACATAAGAAACATGAAATCAACGATCAAACGAGACAGTATAATCCCAACTTCATTTGCTTGAACCTTTATCACATTCAGAACCCCAAATTCTTTATCAGATTCTTTAGACTCTTTTATGCACTCCATCGAACTCTTCTTTCCAGTCCTACCAACTCGTTCTTTCTTGAATCCTTCTTCACTTTTACTCAGTATTTGCTCTCTTAGTTCTGAAGCCTTGAGACCTTCTTCTTTCTTGAATGTTACACCACCACTTGCTGCAGCTATCATTATGCCAGAATCTTGTTCCAATCTTTTAGCCTCCTGTTCGAGTTTATCACCTTGATCATATGATAAGTCAGACCCCATCATCTCTCCGAAGGCCTTTATCACCTTACCTAAGTACTGCCTCCTCGCTGCATCACTGATACTCTTCAACAAATTTGGAACCTCATTCAAGGTCTCCCTGAATCTGGCAGTATCTTCTGCTGGGAAAAAATGCTTTGTTATCAAGTCAGTGAACCACTTCGTCAAGGGTTGTGTAATACTCTGCAGTGACTCAAGATGCATGATATTTTTGCGAGTCTGTGCATGCAATATATACATCCAACGGTACAACTTGGCAATTCTGGCAGGGTGAAGATCAACCATGTCTTGATCTTGGTTAGCCATTGATATCTCTACAAAATGGTTTTGAGAGAGAGAGAGAGAGAGAGAGAGTGTGTTTCTTGTGAGTTTTTGAGAGGGCCTGAGCTCCAAAATAAGAATTTATATATAGGGAATGGTTGTTTTAGTTACCTCAAGTCACTTGTGAAACAGAACATCAAGAGTGCAATTCTCCTGTTAGTAAATAGTAATAGCCCTGTAAAGTCCCATGTGATTAATAGAATTAACCATGTGTAAAATATAATTAGTACTCGTGGGTCTGTTACATATCAGATTAGGAGATTAGTTACATCTTGGACTCAATTTTGGTCCATCCGAGTGCATTTTGCCCGTTTCGATCCAGTAAGCTAAAGTCGATTCAATGTGGTGATTTTGGATACAGTATGTGACAAAACATTAATTTTGTTTTCAACTAGAGAATGTGTGGGTGTTTTGTATGAGCTGCCAACATTACCTTGTTGAAAAACTAAAATAGTAATTTTACTTTTTTCTCTCTCCCTATTGGGGGAAGAGGTGATATCTTGTATAGTAACAGTATACTATTCCCTCTTACATGGAGATGGATGTTATTTACAACTGTTACATAAAATAATAAATCAATTGGGACAGAAAAGAGGAAGGCAAGGAATATTGTATTGTCTCTTTTTTTTGGAAAACTTTAAATGCTAACAATCACTCCCCCCCTTCTCTTTTGGACTAAACTGGAGTGTATAAGACTTAGTTGGATTGAATAGACCGAAGTGGACCGAATGGACCCAAGTTAAATGAATAAGACCAAAGTGGAGCGAATAAGACCTAGTTGGACTAAATATAATGAATTGGACTGAATGAACCGAAGTGGAATGAATAAGACTGAATGAGCTGAAGTGGAACGAATAAATCCAAAATATACTGAATAAGATTGAAATGGACCGAATGGACCGAAGTGGACTGAATGACCAAAGTGGAAGGCATGGACCAAAATGCTTCACTCTCTTTTACGCAATCCATCAAACTCTTCTCTCCACTCTCTCTTGCTTTCTTGAATCCTTCTTCACATTTAAGCCTCAGTAGTTGCAAATTTAGTTCTGAAACCTCAACACCTTCTTCATTCTTGACTCTTACACCACGACTTGCATCAGCCATTGTTATACTAGCGCGTAAATCTTGTTCCAATCTTTTAACTGATGAGTCTGACCCCATCTTCTCTTCAATTTCCTTTATCAAAAATAATCCAAAGATGTGTCTCGACACTGCATCTCTGCTATCTCCTGCAGGGTTGCTACCTCCGCTGTCCCCAAGAAGAGTATCATTGAGACGCTTCCATAGAATTCGAAACTCATTGTAGCTCCCCTGACTCTCCTGGACTCTCGCAGGAGCTTTTTCTTGAAAGCCAGGCCTTGTTCGAGAGTTAATGAACCTGTTTCTTGAGTCTTTTATGTTCATCTGCAGTGCCAGCATATGCGTGCTCATTAGACGAGTCCTTTCATGCAATGCTTGCATGTAATGAAACAACTCGTTAACTCTGGAGAAATCAAGATCAAACTTGTCTTGATCTTGTTTACGTTTAGCCATTGATATATCCATCTCTACAACAGCTTCTGAGAGTTTGTATGTTTGCGAAATAAAGGACAGAGTGAATAATTAGTGCAGAAATGTTGAAGAGTTTTTGAGAGAGAGCCCCAAGATAAAGGGTTTTATAGGGAGTGTTTGTTTCAGTTATTTTCAATTATGAGTGAGAGATTGCATCACCTGCGGGTGATATATTATTTGGTGCACATTGGTTTTGCTGAGATAAGAGACTAATGAGTGGAGCTCAGTCTTTTATGTATTTCCAATCAGAATGTAAATGAACTTATAAAGGCACCTGTTGGCTGTTGCTAAATATTGAAACACACCCAGTGGAGCACTGAGTTGATGACTTTGACACACCGGGACAAGGATAACTTTATTGGGAATAAATCAATGTCTTACAAGTTCTAAGCTGCTAACTATTCGTTGTAATTTTCTATTATTTTATAGTAAAAGCAAGTTACCCTTCCGTAAAGGGAACCTCCAGGATTCTAGAGACAAGTAAAGTAAGACATATTTCAAACTGAAACTCACCTCCACGAACATCATATTTCTCCATCACTTTTTAAGATGGTTATCAGTGAATGGAGGCACCATCACAAGTAAATAGATTAAGAAACCCAATAGTTTTTAACTTAATAAAAAGAAATAAACCATTGAAACCATGTTGGGCGTGTCTCGAATATTTTATATCTAATCTATCATTGTTCTGTCAAACTCCAAGACATTTTAAGATAATTTCCTGAACTAAACTAATGGAATATTAACCTAATTCTTTCTTCTTCTTTCACATTTTTGATAATGAGATAGGTTTCATACTTTTGTTGAAATGCTTTAAAATGACCCAAATTTACAGGCGATCTTCTCATTGAAGTTCAGAACTTAAAAAGAATCCAAGAACCATTTACAATAAGTTCACTCAATCTTTTGACTAAGTTGGGGACATTGAGCAAAATACAGGGGAATAAGTGAGGGAGCAAACCAGAACTCAAATTCCTCATTAACTATCTACCATTATAAAAAACATGTTTATTTGGAAAAAGGTTACACATTCAATCCATTTTCGCAACTACAATTGGTGTTTAAATCTCTGCGCCAAACAACTAACAAGCAGTGTGTGCTACTACAAACAAAACTAAAGAAATCCCACAACACCAAATCTGTAAACAAAACAGAAATTTGTATCTAATCTATCATTATTCAACCTTTGCACCTTCTTAACCTTTGCGTGGGAGCTTCGGACTCTACAAGATCCTTTAAATTGAGCTTCAAACCTTTCACTCCTTGTACGAATATTCTGATTGATTCCACAGTTCAGCTATCATAGACTCTACAAAGATCCAAGTCTCAGTCATCTTCTCGTCCTTATGCTCTTGTTTGAATGAAACCATTACCTTTAATTTATTAATATCCTCCCTAATACCCTTCAGCTTCTCCTCATATTTCTTGAGATCACATATGAATTCGGACAGCGCCACATTCATTAAGTTCTGTGATTCGGGAAGAAATGGATGACTCATAATAGATTCCAAACGCAAAGATATCTCAATGAATTGAGGTTGAAGTAGATCTAGAGCTTTCTCAAGGTATTTATCAAATAGCTCATCAATTGGGCTTCTTCTGTTCAAGCTTTCCTTCTGAGTGCTTTCATCTAGCTCTGTTTGCTCCATACCATCCCACCTTCCTTTCATTGGTTCATCAATTTTGGCCTTTTCCAGTAGACTGATAATCTTGTTAATCACCATGGAGTTCTCATTTTTAATATTGACACCTTTAAGTTCAGACTTGAAATTTTCAATCTTTTCTGCCCATTGTTCTTTCCCTGACATCAGAAACATAAAATCAACGATCAAACGAGACAGCATAATCCCAACTTCATTTGCTTGAACCTTTATCACATTCAGAACCCCAAATTCTTTATCAGATTCTTTAGACTCTTTTATGCACTCCATCGAACTCTTCTTTCCAGTTCTACCAACTCGTTCTTTCTTGAATCCTTCTTCACTTTTACTCAGTATTTGCTCTCTTTGTTCTGAAGCCTCACGACCTTCTTCTTTCTTGAATGTTACACCACCACTTGCTGCAGCTATCATTATTCCGGAATCTTGTTCCAATCTTTTAGCCTCCTGTTCGAGTTTATCACCTTGATCATATGATAAGTCAGACCCCATCATCTCTCCGAAGGCCTTTATCACCTTACCTAAGTACTGCCTCCTCGCTGCATCACTGATACTCTTCAACAAATTTGGAACCTCATTCACGTTCTCTCTGAATCTGGCAGTATCTTCTGCTGGGAAAAAAGGCTTTGTTATCAAGTCAGTGAACCACTTTGTCAAGGGTTGTGTAATACTCTGCAGTGACTCAAGATGCATGATATTTTTGCGAGTCTGTGCATGCAATATATACATCCAATGGTACAACTTGGCAACCCTGGCAGAGTGAAGATCAACCATGTCTTGATCTTGGTTAGCCATTGATATCTCTTCAAAATGGTTTTGAGAGAGAGAGTGTGTGTTTCTTGTGAGTTATGAGAGAGCCTGAGCTCCAAAATAAGAATTTTTATATATAGGGAATGGTTGTTTCAGTTACCTCAAGTCACTTGTGAAACAGAACATCAAGAGTGCAAGTCTCATGTCAGTAAATAGTAATAGCCCTGTAAAGTCCCATGTGATTAACAGAATTAACCATGTGCAAAATATAATTAGTACACGTGGGTCAGTTACATATCAGATTAGGAGATTAGTTACATCTTGGAGTCAATTTTGGTCCATCCAAGTGCATTTTGCCCGTTTCGATCCGGTCGGCTAAAGTCGATTCAATGTTGTGGTGATTTTGGCTACAGTATGTAACAAAACATTAATCTTGTTTTCAACTAGACAGTGTGTGGGTGTTTTGTATGAGCTGCCGACAATACCTTGTTGAAAAACCAAAAATAGTAATTTGACTTTTTTCTCTCTCCCCATTGGGGGAAGAGGTGATATTTTGTATAGTGACGGTATACTATTCCCTCTTACATGGAGAGGGATGTTATACATAAAATAATTCTCCCTTCGTCTCACTTTGTTTGTTCTGTTTGAAAAGTCAAAATTTTTAAGGGAACATCATTTATTGTCTTGTTTATCTTTTAAAAATGTATAAGTTTCCAAAACTACCTTTAAATAAATTTCTTGTTGATTTTCTTTTCAAATAGTTTTGAAAATAAAATAGGGTATAATAGGAACATTAGTAAATTAATGACTTTTATTTTTAGAAACATGACAATATTTTGGGACATTCCAAAATGGAATAGAGGACAAACAAAGTGGGACGGAGAGAGTAAATCGATTGGGACAAGCAAGAGGAAGGCAAGGAAGATGGTATTGTCTTAGGAAGCACTCTAGTTGGCAATTATTAAATTGTAATCTTTTTTTTGGAAAACTTTAAATGCTAACAATCACTCCCCCCCCCCCCCCCCCTTCTCTTTTGGACTAAACTGGAGTGTATAAGACTTAGTTGGATTGAATAGACCGAAGAGGACTGAATGGATCCAAGTTAAATGAATAAGACCTAAGTGGAGCGAATAAGACCTAGTTGGACTAAATAGACCGAATTGGACTGAATGAACCGAAGTGGAATGAATAAGACCGAATGAACTGAAGTGGAACGAATAAGACCAAAATATACCGAATAAGATTGAAATGGACCAAATGGGATGAAGTGGACCGAATGGACCGAAGTGGACTGAATGACCAAAGTGGAAGGAATGGACCGAAATGCTTTGCTGATTTTTTTTTTTTTTTTTTTTTTTTTTTTTTTTTTTTTTTTTTGAGAAAGAATTCTTTGCTGAATTGACTTAGAAGGAGCGTAGCAACCAATAATGTTATGCTTGTTCTTTTAGATATTATATAGTTTTGTGAGACTTATATGTAATATGTACTAACTATAGTATTACTAAAAAATAATTAGGAACGCTTATTACGTTGTTGATGTATAACTAACCAATTATGTCACTTTGTAAATTTTTTAGTTAGTAAATGATATCATTTAACAGGAGCACAACTACAAATGCCACGCTTCAGTTTTTAGATAAGAAACAAGATATGAAACAAGATATGAAACACCTTATCCTGAACAAAGAAAAAGATATCCGAGCATAAAAGGAGGTACAAATTAGATTGCTTAGTTCATTTTGGAACACAGCTTGTCACTATGTTATTCACAAAAGAATTGGAAATATTCTATTGATAATAGACTGTTGATGACCTGCCATTGGCTTATATATATCTAAGAGGATATTATTCCAAATACAGGAGAATTTGTTTGAATCAACAGCTAACTTCAGCTCAAAATGAATAACACAAGCCACTTGAACACTATAGTTCTCCATCACATTTTAGGATGGTCATCAGTGTAGAGAGGCACCTTCACAAGGATATGCATTAAGCAACCAGCAACCCAATATTTTTCATATGATAGAATATAATAAAACCATTGCAACCATGTCGGTATGTCTTTTATTCTCCAAAAAAAAAAAAAAAATGTCGGTATGTCTTCATATTTTATACTAGCAACTCTGTTTTCATCTTCTGTATCATACGAATTTTGAAAAGAAATGCCTGAGTAGTGATTTAGAATTAATTTTGATAAGTTAATGATTATGATTAATTAAAGAGTATCACAATATCTTTCTACACAGCCTACATACAAGAGATTCACTGACAATAATAATATTTTTTGAATGTCTTCTTATATTTTGAAAGACACAGTAGAACACTTGCAGGAGATCCCTGGTCAGTTATTGTGGTGCCTTTCTGATTCTTTCAACAAGAAATTCCGGGACAGCAATGCCGCCCCAACAGCAAGCTCTAGCTGAAGGTTCATATTGTTTTCGGTAAAGAAAATAGAAGAAAAAGAAACGGTATGTTGTAATTGTTTGGCTGTAAACTTCCACAATGACCACAAGATAATGACACTAGTATTTTACCTTCTCGTTTGTGAAGTCTAATCCAGATAGGTTTGTTCTGTCTTGACAGTTTTTCTTAAGAGAAGTATAGCAAGACATAGTTCAAAACTGAAATTCACAACTATTATGCATGATGAAGTAATGGGTTATAAGGGCAACAACCTGCAACTTTGTGGTTGGTGCACATTTGAGGTGTGTATTTTGAGAAAGGCTAAATTCATAACATGGTGTTTTTACAACACACCTCCTTCGAATTCATTAAAAAGAAGATGCAAAGGTTTTACTATATTATCAATGTGAAATGCTGCTTTTAAATGCTAAGTTTCGCTACGGGCACAAACTTTTCCTTCTGGTTATCAACACCATTGGTCAAGCTGTGAGATCAAAAAAAAAGAAAGAAAAATTCCAATTAACCTAGTGAGCAGCCGCATGAGAGAAAATAGAGAAAAGAGAGGCAGCCAACTTCTATTCTTATTTTTTCTGTGAGAGAGTGCTAGGGTGTAATTGGGATTTGGGTTTCTTGAGAGTGTTCTTGTGCACTATTGTATTTTCCCTGATAATAGTGAAATCCCTGCAACTCCGTGGACGTAGGCAAATTGCCGAACCACGTAAATATTGTCTTGTGCGTGTGATTATTTTTCTTTGACGTGTGTTTTCTCTATTTATTTTGTTCCTCATAGGTTGGGAATTTTGGTTAAATTCCCTACAACTGGTATCAGAGCCTAGGGTTAGGTTTGAGTGGGAGCAATGACAGAGGAAGCAGGAAAGGCGTCTGGAATAGAAAAGTTTGATGGCATAGACTTCGCGTATTGGAAGATGCAGATTGAGGATTACCTTTATGGGAGGAAATTGCATCAACCGCTTCTAGGGGAAAAACCTGAGGCTATGAAGGCTGAGGAATGGGCTCTTCTTGACAGATAGGTACTAGGAGTTATCAGGTTAACTCTGTCTAGGTCTGTTGCACACAATGTTGTAAAGGAGAAGACCACAGCAGATCTGATGAAGGCTTTGTCTGGTATGTATGAAAAGCCGTCAGCAAACAATAAGGTGCACTTGATGAAGAAACTGTTTAATCTGAAGATGGCAGAGAATGCATCAGTAGCACAACATCTGAATGAATTTAATACTATCACAAATCAATTGTCGTCTGAAGAAATTGATTTTGATGATGAGATTCGTGCTCTGATCGTCTTGGCTTCTTTGCCAAACAGTTGGGAGGCAATGAGGATGGCAGTAAGCAATTCTACAGGAAAGGAAAAACTCAAGTACAATGATATACGAGATTTAATTCTGGCTGAGGAGATTCGCAGAAGAGATGCAGGTGAATCCTCAGGATCTGGTTCTACCCTAAACCTTGAGACAAGAGGCAGAGGTAATAACAGAAATTCAAATCGGGGCAGATCAAAATTCAGAAATTCTAATCGGAATAGAAGTAAATCTAGATCAGGCCAACAAGTACAATGCTGGAATTGTGGGAAAACAGGTCACTTTAGGAATCAATGCAAAAGTCCTAAGAAGAAGAATGAAGATGATTCTGCTAATGCTGTAACAGAAGAGGTACAGGATGCATTACTTCTTGCAGTAGACAGTCCACTTGATGATTGGGTTTTGGATTCAGGAGCTTCGTTTCATACCACTCCACACCGAGAAATCATACAGAATTATGTTGCAGGTGATTTTGGTAAGGTGTATTTGGCTGATGGTTCAGCCTTGGATGTTGTGGGTATGGGAGATGTTCGAATATTGTTGCCCAATGGGTCTGTTTGGTTACTGGAGAAGATTCGACATATTCCTGACCTGAGGAGGAATCTGATTTCTGTTGGACAACTTGATGATGAAGGACATGCAATACTATTTGTTGGTGGTACTTGGAAGGTTACAAAGGGAGCTAGGGTATTGGCTCGTGGAAAGAAAACTGGTACTCTGTACATGACCTCAAGTCCAAGAGACACAATTGCAGTTGCTGATGCAAGTACTGATACAAGCCTATGGCACCGAAGACTTGGTCACATGAGTGAGAAAGGGATGAAGATGCTGCTGTCAAAAGGAAAATTACCAGAATTGAAGTCCATTGATTTTGACATGTGTGAAAGTTGCATCTTAGGAAAGCAGAAAAATGTGAGCTTCTTGAAAACTGGCAGAACACCGAAGGCTGAAAAATTGGAGTTAGTACACACTGATTTGTGGGGGCCTTCTCCGGTTGCATCCCTTGGAGGTTCAAGGTACTACATCACTTTTATTGATGACTCAAGCAGAAAGGTATGGGTTTATTTTCTGAAAAATAAATCAGATGTATTTGAAACCTTTAAGAAGTGGAAGGCCATGGTTGAGACAGAAACAGGTTTGAAAGTAAAATGTTTGAGGTCAGATAATGGAGGAGAGTACATAGATGGAGGGTTCAGTGAGTATTGTGCTGCACAGGGAATTAGGATGGAGAAGACCATTCCTGGGACACCACAGCAGAATGGTGTGGCTGAGCGCATGAATAGAACTCTCAATGAGCGTGCTAGGAGTATGAGGTTGCATGCTGGACTACCAAAAACTTTTTGGGCTGATGCTGTTAGTACTGCAGCTTACCTGATAAACCGAGGACCTTCAGTTCCCATGGAGTTCAGACTTCCTGAGGAGGTTTGGAGCGGTAAAGAGGTAAAGTTTTCACACTTAAAAGTTTTTGGTTGTGTTTCTTATGTTCATATTGATTCTGATGCTCGTAGTAAACTTGATGCAAAGTCTAAAATATGTTTTTTCATTGGCTATGGTGATGAGAAATTTGGCTATAGGTTTTGGGATGAACAAAACAGGAAAATCATCAGAAGTAGAAATGTGATATTTAATGAACAGGTTATGTACAAGGACAGGTCAACTGTAGTGTCAGATATTACAGGGATAGATCAAAAGAAATCTGAGTTTGTCAACTTAGATGAATTGACTGAAGGTACTGTCCAGAAAAGGGGTGAAGAAGACAAGGAGAATGTAAATTCACAGGTAGATCTGAGTACACCTGTAGCTGAAGTTCGCAGATCTTCCTGGAACATTAGACCTCCACAGCATTATTCACCCACTTTAAATTATCTCCTGTTGACTGATGGTGGTGAGCCAGAGTGTTATGAAGAAGCCTTGCAAGATGAGAATTCAAGCAAGTGGGAGTTAGCCATGAAGGATGAGATGGATTCCTTGTTGGGGAATCAAACATGGGAACTGACTGAATTGCCAGTAGGAAAGAAGGCTTTGCACAACAAGTGGGTATACAGAATAAAGAATGAGCATGATGGTAGCAAACGTTACAAGGCCAGATTAGTTGTTAAAGGGTTCCAGCAGAAGGAAGGCATTGACTACACAGAGATATTTTCTCCAGTTGTGAAGATGTCAACAATCAGACTAGTACTGGGAATGGTGGCTGCAGAAAACTTACATCTTGAGCAGTTAGATGTGAAGACAGCATTCCTTCATGGTGACTTGGAGGAAGACCTTTACATGATTTAGCCAGAAGGGTTCATTGCTCAAGGACAAGAGAATTTAGTTTGCAAACTAAGAAAGAGCTTGTATGGCCTAAAACAAGCTCCTAGACAGTGGTACAAGAAATTTGACAGTTTTATGCACAGAATTGGGTTCAAGAGATGTGAAGCTGATCACTGTTGCTATGTTAAGTTTTTTGACAATTCTTACATCATATTATTGTTATATGTGGATGATATGCTTATTGCAGGGTCTAGCATTGAGGAGATTAATAATCTGAAGAAGCAATTGTCCAAACAGTTTGCAATGAAGGATTTGGGAGCTGCAATGCAAATCCTTGGTATGAGAATCATTAGAGACAAGGCTAATGGTACATTGAAGCTTTCACAGTCAGAGTATGTGAAGAAAGTTCTCAGCAGGTTCAACATGAATGAAGCTAAACCAGTGAGCACACCCTTGGGTAGTCATTTCAAACTAAGCAAAGAACAATCATCGAAGACAGAAGAAGAAAGGGACCACATGAGCAAGGTGCCCTATGCCTCAGCTATTGGCAGCTTGATGTATGCGATGGTGTGTACAAGGCCAGACATTGCACATGCAGTGGGAGTTGTGAGTAGATTCATGAGTAGGCCTGGAAAGCAGCATTGGGAGGCAGTCAAGTGGATTCTGAGATATCTGAAGGGTTCATCAGATACATGTCTTTGCTTCACAGGTGCAAGTTTGAAACTGCAGGGTTATGTAGATGCTGATTTTGCTGGTGATATTGATAGTAGAAAGAGTACTACTGGGTTTGTTTTTACTCTGGGTGGTACAGCTATATCATGGGCTTCAAATCTACAGAAGATTGTTACTTTGTCTAGTACAGAAGCTGAGTATGTTGCGGCAACTGAAGCTGGAAAGGAGATGATTTGGCTACATGGTTTCTTAGAAGAATTGGGTAAGAAGCAGGAGATGGGCATTCTACACAGTGACAGTCAGAGTGCAATCTTTCTTGCCAAGAATTCGGCTTTTCATTCAAAGTCGAAGCACATACAAACAAAATAGCACTTTATCCGTTACCTTGTTGAAGATAAACTGGTAATGCTTGAGAAGATTTATGGATCTAAGAACCCGGCAGACATGTTGACTAAGGGTGTCACTATTGAGAAGTTGAAGCTGTGCGCAGCTTCAATTGGTCTTCTAGCTTGAGGACAGGAGGATGAGTTGCAGGGATGAAGGATTGTGTTATGGAGGATTGTGGCTGATGTTTGCAGCTTGTGAGCCCTTAAGGGCTAAGGTGGAGCTGATGGAGGAGTTTGCTCGTGTAGCTTGATCAATTCAAGCCAAGGTGGAGATTTGTTGAAGTGGGCCGTGTGGCTTGAATTGCCACAAGCCCACGTCGGTCACTATTGACCAAATCCTATTTGTAATAGGAAAGTTTACTCCTGCCGACTTTAACATATATATATATATATATATTATATTTTTAAGGGCTGCCGTGTGAGATCAAAAAAAACGAAAGAAAAATTCCAATTAACCTAGTGAGCAGCCGCATGAGAGAAAATAGAGAAAAGAGAGGCAGCCAACTTCTATTCTTATTTTTTCTGTGAGAGAGTGCTAGGGTGTAATTGGGATTTGGGTTTCTTGAGAGTGTTCTTGTGCACTATTGTATTTTCCCTGATAATAGTGAAATCCCTGCAACTCCGTGGACGTAGGCAAATTGCCGAACCACGTAAATATTGTCTTGTGCGTGTGATTATTTTTCTTTGACGTGTGTTTTCTCTATTTATTTTGTTCCTCATAGGTTGGGAATTTTGGTTAAATTCCCTACACAAGCTTACAAGAATTCATAGTCTGACACAACATTGATATTTTAAGGTCATGCACACAGGTTCCATTATATCAGATTAAGGCTTCATAAAAGTTCTTTTTGGGGGATTAATAACATGATATATGGTGAAATCCACTTAGCAGAAGAAAAGCAAATTCAACTTACAGTCCTTACAAGACTGATCATGCATATTTATTCTGTTGAACTCCTAGACATTTTACAATAATTTTCTGAATTGACTGATAGAATATTAACCATATTCTCTCTTCTTCTTTCACATTTTTGAAAATGAGATAGGTTTGACACTTTTGTTGATATTCTTTCAAATGACCCAAATTTACACACAATCTTCCCATTTAAGTTGGACACCTAAAAAGAATCCAATAACCCTTGACAAAAGTTCACTCAATCTTTCAACTAAGTTGTGGACATTAAGCAAAATACAAGGAAACAAGGGAGGGAGCAAACCAGAACTCAAATTCATTTTAAATCTACCGTTAACAAAAAATTGTTTATTTGGCAAAATTTTACAATTTCAATCCATTTTCCCAAGTACAATTGATCTTTAAATCTGTGCGCCAAACAACTGACAAGCAGTGTGTTCTACTACCAACAAAACTAAAGAAATCCCACAACATCAAATCAATAAAAAAGAACAGAAATTTATATCTAATCTGTCATTATCTAACCTTTGCACCTTCTTAATCTTTGCGTAGGAGCTTTGGACACACTACAAGAGCAAAGAAATTAGCCTCAAACCTTTCACTCCATCTTGTATGAAAATCCTCACTTATTCCAATATCGAACTATCATAGACTCCATAAAATACAAATCGTCAATCATCTTCTTGTCCTTACAATCTAGTTTGGCTGAAACTATTGCCTTCAATATATTAATATTCTCCCCTATAATCTTCAGCATCTCCTCAGATTGCTCGAGACCACATTTGTAGGCAGCCAGTTCCACCTTCATAAAGTCCTGTGATTCCGGATGAAGTTGATGACTCATAATAGATTCCAAATGCAGAGCTATCACAATGAATTGATTACAGAGTAGATCTAGAACTTGCTCGAGGAATGTATCTAATAGGTCATCAATTGGGCTTCTTATTTTCAAGAGTTTCTTCAGATTTCTTTTCTCAATTTTTCCCTTTTTCGGTAACTTGATAATCTTTTTAATACTAAGACCATTGAGTTTAGACACGAATCGTCCAATCTTTTCTGCCCATTGTTCTTTCCCCGACATCATTAACATGAAATCATCCATCAAAAGAGACAGCTCAATCCTAAGTTCAGCTACTTGAACCTTCATAGCATTCAGAACCTTGAATAATTTATCAGATTTCTTACACTCTTTTACGCAATCCATCAAACTCTTCTTTCCACCCTCTCTTGCTTTCTTGAATCCTTCTTCACATTTACGCCTCAGTACTTGCAAATTTAGTTCTGAAACCTCAACACCTTCTTCATCCTTGACTCTTACACCACTATCTGCATCATCCATTGTTATACTTGCGCGTAAATCTTGTTCCAATCTTTTAACTGATGAGTCTGACCCCATCTTCTCTTCAATTTCCTTTATCAAAAATAATCCAAAGATGTGTCTCGACACTGCATCACTGCTAGCTCCTGCAGGGTTGCTACCTCCGCCACCTCCAAGAAGAGTATCATTGAGACGCTTCCATAGAATTTGAAACTCATTGTAGCTCCCCTGACTCTCCTTGTTTCTGACAGGAGCTTTTTCTTGAGATCCAGGCCTTGTTCGAGAGTCGATGAACCTTTTTCTCGAGTCTTGTATGTTAATCTGCAGTGCCAGAATACGCATGATCATTAGGCTAGTAGGTTCATGCAATGCTTGCATGTAATGAAACAACTCGTTAACTCTGGAGAAGTCAAGATCAAAATTGTCTTGATCTTGTTTAGGTTTAGCCATTGATATATCTATCTCTACAAGAGCATTTGAGAGGGAGAAGGGTGTTTGTATGTTTAGGAAATAAAGGACAGAGTGAATAATTAGTGCAGAAATGTTAGAAGAGTTTTTGAGAGATAGCCCCAAGATAAAAGGGTTTTATAGGGAGTGGTTGTTTCAGTTATTTTCAGTTATGAGTGAGAGATTGCATCACCTGCAGGTGATATATTATTTGGTGCACTTTGGTTTTGCTGGTATAAGAGAATAATGAGTGGAGCTCAGTCTTGTATGTATTTCAAATCAGAATTGTAAATGAACTTATGATGCCACCTGCTGGCTGTAGCTAAATATTTTTGGTGACTGTGGTTGAGGATAAATTCTAAACCATATAGATTTTTTTTTTTTTTTGCCTTGATAACTTAATTTCTTTGCTGTTTGTTTTTTGATAACCATATAGATTTTATTTTATTTTCACTTTATTTTTTTTATAATGAAATTATGACCTTTTTAAAAATAATTATTTGCCTCATAAACTTAATTTCTTTTCTTTTTGTTTAATTTTTTTTTTATAATAAAATTATGACCTCTAGCCACTTGTGAAACAGAACATCAATAGTGCAAGTCTGCTGTTAGTAACAGCCCTGTAAAGTTGCATGTGATTAATAGAATTAACCATGTTCAAAATAGAACTACTCATATGCAAAATAGAATTTGTACACGTTGGTCAGTTACATATCAGATTGGGAGATTAGTTACAACTTGGCCTAAATTTCCCTAGTGATAGAATATAGTGGGGATTAGGTTTATCCAATCATGATAGTTAGAAAGGAAAGAGAAAATTAGAACTTTCCCACCATTCAAAAAACTTCAATTTGTAGCATTCTATTTTAATATTGTTACATTATCGATATAACTATTATAAGTTTTTGTTTAATTATTAATTGTTAATAAGGTTGAAAATGGGTTATCAACGTTGCAACGTGGCCCATTTGTCAAAAGGTTACCCAAATTGTGTTGCTCTGTTGATTGTTAGGCTTGATGGGTCCTAAACCATTAATAAATAGGTTGTGATTGGGTTGACTTATATAGTTGAACACGAATTGCAAATCTTATGTAAAACCTTCTAATCATCCTTAATTTTAGTACCCCTGTTTATTAGTACATATTTGAGTAGTACTTGGCACTTGTTTGTGATTCACTTATAAGCCAATTTATAACTTATTTGTTTTTTATTATTTGTGGGTCTTATATAAGTTATTTACTTTATTTATCTTTTACTATTTACTTATTGTACTTTTACTTACAAAGGTTTTCAGGGAAAAAAGAAAAAGAAAAATATAAGTTGTTCCAAACTGACACCATTTTTAGCCTTTAATGTCTTTGTTGAAGATCTGGTCGAACACCATGAGGATTCTGGCATTTTACCCCTAATTTTTAAAAAAAATTAGCAATATGCCCCTGTTTGCAAACTATATAAGAGCGTGCCCCTGTTTCGATACTCGATTATCCTAAAATCGAGTTCAATTAAATACTCGATTTGTAGAAAATCGAGTTATGCCCGATCAAACTTGAAAAAAAAAAAAAAAAATTCCGTGGAACTCGAGTTTCAGGAAATTGAGTTCCATGCAAAAAAATTTTTTATTAGTGTGATTCCCCTATATTCAGGGAGCCCTATAGTGGCGTTTTAAAGCCCTATAGTGACGTTTTAAATCCCTATAGCGGCGTTTTCCTCCAATTTTTTATAAGTGTGATTGGCCCATATTCAGGGTTCTCTATAGTGGCGTTTTTAAGCCCTATAGTGACGTTTTAAGGCCCTATAGCGGCGTTTTCCTGCAAAAATTTTTTATAAGTGTAATCGGCCTGTTCTAGTGCCCTATAGTGGCGTTTTAGGCCCTATAGTGACGTTTTTAAGCCCTATAGTGATGTTTTATAACACTATAGCGGCGTTTTCCTTAAAAAAAATTTTATAGTCCCCAACCAAGTTCAAGAGGCCCTATAGTGGCGTTTTTAAACCCTATAGTGACGTTTTAAAACCCTATAGCGGCGTTTTGGAACTCGACTTCCCTAAAATCGAGTTTCATGTTTTTTTTTTTTTTTTTCTTTTTTTCTTTTTCTTTTCGGCATAACTCGATTTTCTACGAATCGAGTATTTCATTGAAACTCGATTTTAAGGTAATCGAGTATCGAAACAGGGGCATATCCCAATATAGTTTCGAAATAGGGGCATATTGCTAAATTTTTTAAAAATTGAGGGCAAAAGGCTAGAATCTCCTGAACACCATTTGAATTATTTCAATACACTTTGCTATATATATATATCTTTTAAATTTGTTTTTTTTTTTTTTTTTTTTGGAGAAGCTTCTTTTAAACTTGATTTCTTTTGAAAACCAAAGAATAATAATGCATACAGGAAAATATAGTTGTATTATTGAGCTGAGTTGCACTTTGTTAGTTTGTTTCGCGTTTTCAGAAAACGCACTTTTGCGATCTTAGCCATGTGAATCCAAAATAGAATCTGAGAGAGAGATTTCTGAAGAGGTCACGAAGATACGGAAATGGAATATAGAAAACTCAAAGATCAGGTACCTTTCTTTTCCTCTTCACTCATGTGGAACCCATATATATACCCATCTATTTAATTTATGGATGAAGTTTTGCTACAAGATTGGTTGCACCCTTGTAGCCAATAGCTACAACTCCAAAAACAAAATGATTATATATTCTGAAAATCTAAACAATTATGTCAAATTTCGTGCTAATTAGATATTATTTACTATTTTATTAATAAACTTATCTTTTTGTGCATTATTTTAGGTTACAAAAACTTAAAAATTTAATTTTTAATTTTTTGGAAATTTTGCAAACATGAAGAATTTAAGAAGAAAATTTAATCTAATGTTGAAAATTCACATCCAATAAAAAGATAGTAAATAAGTTTTAAACCAAATTTTCTCCTTAATTTATATATTTATATTTTTGTGGCAAAAGGATGAAGATGGTGATGGTGAAGTAGATGTCATAGAAAGCCAGAAAGCTCTTTCAGTGACTAATGTGCCCACCTTGGGAGATACCACCATTGACTGGTCCAAATGGAAGCTCAAGTATGCTTCTTTTTTTTTTAATTTTTTGCAAATTCTAATCAAAACCCAAGTTTTAATTTAGAGAGACTAGCAAGTAAATTATATAAGTTTGTTTGTTTTTGTTATAGGATCATTATGGTAGTTGCATTGACACTTCATACGAGCTTGCAAATTATACTTATTGTGTGGTCTAAAAGAAATGGCAAGTATGAGTATAGTATTACCACTACAAATTTTATGGTAAGCACAAGAATAATTTTCAGAAAAAAAATACATCAATCAATGTTTCAAGTGTAATTTATGTGCAACATTCAGTTTGGTAGGTCTCAGGTTCAAATCTTACCTATCAAATGAATAGATATATGTCATTCTTTTAGGTATTCAAATAAATGGGTATTGATTTATTTACTCTTTTCTTGAATTAGGTAGAGAATTTGAAATGTGGGTTATCACTTTTAGCCTTGGCAAGAATATGGAGAAGTGAAGGTGTTACTAAAGATAACAGGTTTTCCTTGTTTGTTTTTATGCTAAGTTTTTATAATACTTGTGATTTAATGTTCTCATTAAGTTGGAATTATCATATTTAGGATAAATTATTCTGTACACTCGATGTACTTCACATAATGGTGGGTCCGATTTGTAGGACCCATGTGTAGAGCTCACTCTGACGTGAGAGGAGGGCATATTGATATTACACCGCATGCACCAAATGATTTCACCATATCTAAGATGAAATGCACATTTTGTTTTATTCAACTATGTTTTTAGTTTGAGTTCACATTCTCATTCCAATCATATCTCTATTTATTTTTTGTTTCTTGTTCTGCCTTTGAACTAGGTTGAGTACAACATTTGATGAAGTTATTGTATACCCCATTCCTGCATTACTTTACCTTGTCAAAAATCTGCTCCAGGTTAGTTGTGGAAATCATTTTTTTTATTTTTGGTAGTCACAGTTCCATTGGTATTCTTGCTTGCTGAAGTCTGATTAATGTGTATTCTTCTCTTTTATGTTGCGGTACCACATCCTTCAGCATTTGGATGCCCCGGGTTATCAAATACTTAAAAATCTGAATATTATCAGTACTGGCATTTTGTATAGAATTATACTTAAGAAGAAGTAAGTCCTTACCATCATTTACATTGGATTTTTTCATTTCATCATGGAAAACGTTTGCAAAAGCCCCTTAACAAATACAATGAAGATGGAAGAGTCATAATAATTCATTTAGTTTACATGTCATCTTGTTGATACCCTTAGAAATATTTGATGTTAAGAATGCCCAAATAGGAGAAAGAGATCAAACAAAATTGGTTCCTTTTTTTCTTTTTCTTTGTCTAGTTTATAAATTCAAAAACATATTGGGAATGTGAAATGCATCCATGAGCATGAATATATGTACTGATTCAGCTGCTCTTAGGCTATGTATCTGAGGACGGAGAGTGAAAGATTAAGGAAAAAGGCTAATTTAAACGAATTAAGAATTTAAGCCAAACCAATTCGGACTGCAAAATTTTTATTGAGTTTTGCGTACCAATTATATATTCTTTCAGGTTAAGCAATATGTAATGGATGGATTTCATTCAACTATGTATTGGGTGCGTCATTACTCAGCTAAAAACAAAGTAAGATTTCTCACACATCTTATTTATGGACTGTTTCAGACTAGTTACTTGTCTTTTGAGTTTTGGAATGTTGACCTTAAAGATACTATTGAAATTGTCAGATGTACAATCCATACTGATAGATGTATGATTCATGTCTATGTTACAGGACAAGATGTAGTCTAGTAATGAATGAAAATATTATTTACTAAATCTAATATCACTTTTATGAAGTGATGATATCTTGGTGCATTTAGCCATGTACTTGAGATGTAGGAATTACTGAACATTATTTCTAACTATATTATTTGTATAATTTTTTCCTGAAATTCAAAATTTTTTATTTTTTTTCTACTTTCAACTAATTGTCTGTGCCTTAGAAGATTACATTGTTTTGGCAGTTCTGATGATGTTTTTCAAACTCCTGTTCAAGGTTGGGTGATGGCCATTGTGAGTTAACCAAAATTTTACACTCTTAATACAACAATGAAGAAAAAAAAAAACCAGAGGAAAACATTTTATAGCTTAAGTTTCTTGTTATCATAATTGGGGGTGATTTCTTTGCAGGTCATGGCACTTTTAAGTGGTTTTGCAGGAGTGTACACTGAGGTGAGTTTTTTAAGTACACAGTTTGCACTCTAGTTCTTCTGAACTACAATTCATGTCTGTCGTTTAGTCATTTACTCTTTGAATCCTAACCCGACAAAACTTGATCAATGATTGGGTTGAATTTTGTTAATTGACAGATTTTGTAAGACTGATTGAAGTTTTTTAGTGATCCATTGAGTTAAAAAAGTGAAAACTCTCATTAGAGTGATACATTGCTTATGATTTTCATTTTTCACAGGCTATAATGAAAAAGCGTCCTTTAAGAAACATAAATGTGCAAAACTTCTGGTTATATATATTTGGTATGGCTTGATCAATGATTGGGTTGAATTTTGTTAATTGACAGATTTTGTAAGACTGATTGAAGTTTTTTAGTGATCCATTGAGTTAAAAAAGTGAAAACTCTCATTAGAGTGATACATTGCTTATGATTTTCATTTTTCACAGGCTATAATGAAAAAGCGTCCTTCAAGAAACATAAAGGTGAAAAACTTCTGCTTATATATATTTGGTATGGTTTTTAATGCTGTTGCTATAGTGACCCAAGATTTTGATGCAGTGATGAACAAGTAATTCTAGCCTCTCTCTCTCTCTCTCTCTCTTTTGGATGCAGTGATGAAGTTCTTCTGTGGATACTCATTTATTACAGTTCTCATGATTCTCAACCAGGCACTAAGGTATCTTAAATATCCAATTTGGCTTAGTAAAATGTAGCTTACTTGCATGCTTTAGCTTTTGCTTAGTCCTAGATTTCTCACTCCCTGTCCTTTAATACAATCTGCTTAAATGGTCTCATGTGCAGTGGCCTTGCTGTATCTATGGTAATGAAGTATACTGACATTATTGTGAAGGTATGTCAGTCAGGGAAATATGAACTTGAATCTTGTAAGACATTAACAGAAATGCATTTATGCGATTTTATATAATGTCCTGGAACTATTCCTTGGCATTTCATAGCGAGAATTCTTTTGCAATCTTCAGTTATTTTTTGGCCCATAAAAGTGAAAAGACATCTGCCATCCTTCATTGATGGTAGAATTTGTGAATATACTGGAATGTAAAAATTTAACCAAGGCCTTTTCTGGCACTAAAAATTCAATGTTTGTCTTTAGGCTCTATTGGAACCCATTTCTGGCCTTTCTGGGTTATTTTGGGTTGTTTTTGTACTTGGGTGAAGGCTTAGGTCAGAGCAGTTGGCTTTATTGATCTTAGGATTAACTTTATTGTTACAAATTTAACATTGATAGTTCTTGCTAAGTACTTGTTGGTCTTTGTATTCTTTGCCCACGTTCAGCCTTAATGAATGGCCAGCACTCTTTTTGAAGGGTGTGAAAGTTGTTACATGACCTGAAGCTATTATTCCTCAAAATTAGTTGTGTACCTGTTGTATGCCCTTTGTGGGCATTGGGTGGCACTCTTTTTGATTATTTAATTAATTTTTACTTATATATAAATATATATATATATTTCCAGCATTTTATGTAGCTAAATTGGTCTTTATAATTGTGTTATTTAAGAGAAGCATACGTTACCATCCTGCTGCAATCATTTTCTGCACTTCGCGATTGAAGTTCCCATTTTTATTAGCTTCCTCATGCTGTGCAGGTGTATTCTACTTCAGTGGCAATGCTTTTCACAGCATTGGTTTCTTCTTATATATTCGGATTTAATCTTTCGCTTGCCTTCATCGCTGGCACAATGTAAGTTACTTCTGGTTACATGGTTCATCTCCCTCCTATATATTCTTTATTCATGTTATGAACAACTTGGTCATTTTTCTGTTGTTCTGGCATGCATTAAAATAATGCTGGGATTGATGAATGATGATGCCATAATTACTTGTTTTTAACAGTAATAACTATTGAAAGCTTGATGGTTGTTATGTTTAATTACTTTATTTCTCTTGCTTCCAGCAATGTAATCCTGTGTGTTTATCAACATGCTGTTGCGAAGTAAGATGACTCCATACCAGCTCTGCCGAAATTTGCTCAGTGTAAAGGTTCTCATCCCTCACCTCAACTCTCCTCTATGATGATTTTGATTTTTGAACAGATTACCATGAAATCAGTAATGTACCTGTATTTTAAAGTTACTATTAATTCAAGATCAGGATTCAAACAATTCTGGTTTACAGTGTTTGCTTCGACCTTTTTTTTTTTTTTTTGGTGTAAAATTACAATGAAAAGTTTACTCAAATGTTGGTATATGATTTGACAAGCTTCATCTGTAAAACCTGTTTGATCAATTATATCTAAGAATTTTAGGCTTCGGCCTTCATTTTGCTTGTTTTGCCAAACCAACTTGCTGATTGAGTCATGCTTGAGATTTGGTTTTAAGGCAGGGCTGTGAGATGGAAGGCTAAAAGCAATAAAAACTCAAGCAAATCAATGATAACATTCACAATGGATAATATTTACTGACAACTTGCCTTGTTAAGGTTAAGAAATTGATGACTTTTTTTTTTTGGCGGAGTAAGATGTTAAGTCACTTTTATTTATGTATATTGCCAAAATCATCACATATAAGCTGTGCTATAGAAGAGGGGGTTCCTCAAACCGCACCATATCAATAACATAGGATTCAGTAGGCTAATAAAGAAAAGTTTTGCTTTGTTCGACTTTAAATCTTATTTAGGTGAATGCATCTTGTTTAATTAATCTCAAATGCAGTGGCAAAGTGGAAATGAAGTTGAACACAATATATTCAACTATACCTTGGTTGAAGAATAGCTCTTTGAATACTTGAGTGGCAGCTGCAAGGACAAGCAAATTAGTTATGAGTTTGAGTTATGATGATGCATTTCGTGTATTCATTTTAAGAATACAGGAGGTAATGCAATAGAAGTTCCCTACATATGAAAAATACCACAAACTTATCTATAAATTGGTATTAAAAAAATTATAAAAAGTTACTATATATTTTATTATAAAAACTTAAGAATTGACGTGATAATAAATTTAATTAGTATTATTTTTAAAAAAATATGATAAAAATATTAGAATCATTCACATCACTCAAAAAAATTATCAAGAAAGTGTATGTAGACTTCCAACCACGCAAACTTGCTACAGTACTCATTAACTTTGCTCAGAAGGTGAAATTGTGGCTTCCAACTTAGAGCAGGCATATGGTCTTTGTGTTTTAAAATGGGACTATGGGAGGATTGCTTCGTTCAGAAACGTTGAATGAGAAAATACTGTAATTCACTTGTTTTAATAAGAAGTATAAAGATAAAATTTAGATACAGTTCTTTTAATTTTAAGTATTGTAGGTAGCTTTTCATCGAATTCAACCGAATAATATATTACTAAGCAATAAAGCAAAACAATATTATCTTTTGTAAATATTAATAATATTCAACTGTGTAGCTTATTGGTCAATGCAAAAGTAAATTACAACACCTAAACTTTTTTTATGAAAAGTACAACACCTAAGCTAATTGTATTTAAGTTTTAACAAATTATATAGAACTAGTAAGTTGTCTGTGTGATGCACAGACAATTTTATGATATTTTATGTAAAATAGTTTTGGAGAATGCTGTATATATATTATAAAGAAAATGTAAATTAAATTAGATCAAAGAAACATGTACATTTTGGGATATTAAAAATTAGTTTAGTAGTTTCACTACACATTTGTAGCCTTCTCAATGTAAGATTAATTTTTTAAGAAAATCATGAAACCAAAATTAAATACTAAAGAGCAATAAGACCATGAAAATCAATTATTTTGTGTTGTGTTCACAGATTGCATACCATGAAATGAAAGTTTACCCAACTCTCTCACTGTCTTCCATTCATCGATAGTATGATATTAAGACATGGTGTGAGCAAGTGTGTATGCATGTGTCTTGTAAATGATTTAAAACCATAGTAGAATATGACTTTATATTGCACACCAAATATTCTCTCCACTTTTGTACCAAAAAGAAAAAAAATTATCCAACCAAATTACCCAAGCCTATATCATATTTAAGCCCCTAATTTAAAAAGAAAAAAGAAAAGAAAAATTACTTATAGGGGGTTTCAGTGGGAAGCTAGTATGACCGAGGTGGAGGCCCCTCAGATTCCTCTTCCACTCTCTTACAAATGCTTTGTCAATCTCAGGTATTTTATTTGGGTAATACTGAAATATTTCATTTCATTTAACAATCTACAACATTTTTGTGTCTCTCTATCTCTCCCTAGATTCTTATGTGGTTAGTTATTACTATCAGTCTTTAATTATCTTTATTTTTGCTTTTGTTTTTAATACTTAAAATGTTAAATGCAAAATTAGAGCACTGTATGGCAGGATCTCATTCACTCCTATATGAGGTTTTTGCTTTTATATATACTAGTCGCTAACCCGTGCGATGCACGGAATAATTGAACGAAGGTTATATACATTCACTTTTATTGGTACAATCATTTGAAACCAATCAAATTAGATAATTCTAATTCTAAATAATTGTTGAAAATATGTATAAATAGATTAGTCAAATAAACAACATTCATCTAAACACCACTATGATATGGTTCAAGCATGTTCCAATAAAAAACCATTTCAAATAATTACAACATATCAATTTCTAGAAAGGAACCTGATAAAAAATTCTATTACTTTCTCTTTTTTAAATTATCCACATAAAAAAAAATTAAAAAATAAGAGACTCCATACAACCTAGAGATCATTACCAATTATCACAATAAAAAATGATATGACTGAAAATAAAGGTGGATAAATACTAAAAAAATTATATAAATCACAACAGTGAGCTATTATACATTTATAGGATTTGAATCCCACATTATTTAAAAAGAGGTTGAGCTTAAGAGTAAAATAGTAATCCTAGACCAATTAAATATTTTATTAAGCCACTCTACCGCTCTCAGTGTCCTCAAATTACTAACAAAGTCCATTAAACACACTAAATTCAAATTCACTAATTCCAAAGAATTTCTAAATATTATTTTCTATACTACAAGCAACATGCAATGCCTTATCTACTTTTGACTTCCATCAAGTGTAACAATTTATATTTTGATAATTATTAGACAAATGCAAGAGAATCAAATTTTGTAAAAATATTTCTTCTTGATAAATTTATTTATATTTATTCCTTTTAAAAAAATCTTTACTATGCAAAAAACTAATCAATTTATACAATGCAAACTATTGGGCTCTCTTAATTGTTAGACAATATGTCTTGCATTTAACTTGTGTAAAGATTCTAATCCCAAACAACATATGTTTGTTTAACGAATAAATTATAGACAACTTTTAGCCTATGAACACGACATCACTTATTCTCATCCCAAACAATATGTATGTTCATAGTCTTGGCATAAATTATGGAAAACTTTTAGCCTTTGAACACAACATCATCTAATGTTAGTTGGTATGAGAGAAGTCTTTTGCTTCAAGAATACAATCAACAAAAAAATATTTCCCACAAAACCATAAGTCTAGAAATAATCAATTATATGTTGAAAAAAATGCATTCGCTCATTTTTCCTATTCCATCGCAATTCTCGCACCAAGAAATAGACGTTGGACCAAATGATCTAGATGAATGTCGTATTCCCATTTTCCTTGTCTCTTTGTTTTTCTCTTGTCAACTATCATTTGGCCAATCCTTGCAATTTGAGTTACTTCTCTAGTCACCTCTTTCTATTTTATTGTATTTAAATTAAAGATTATATAATATTTACAAAGGGAAAAAAATTAAAGATAATATAATATTTACAAAGGGGAAAAATCATATAATGAGCCAATGAGCTTTAGGTTTTAGCTCAAATGACACTTCCTCTTCCTATAAAAGCAAGGTGATGTATAATTTACCAATTAAAAAAAAATGTGAATGGAAATTAAATAAAGAACTTGAAAAACATTGATTCTTTTTTTGAAGAGAAAAATTTTGATTTATGTTAAATAGAGTTCAATACAGCGGTGGCAATTGGGGTTGTAAGAATTGTGGACTGTGACCAATCCAAAAATTCCTATCAACCAAATGAACTAAAAATATAGGTAAAGAATGTGATGCTATGCTTGTAGCTCCATGAACAAAAACTTTAACTGCCTAAACTTTTCAGCTCTCTCTTTAAATGTGCCATTGAAGCTTGTCATCCCCTCAAGTATCACTTGAAATCATCACATATCTCTAGCCAACCTTATAGCTTCCATGGCTGCCATTAATTACCTCCGCCGTGGTTGAATCCTTATCATAACACTTATGCTTACTCAGTGTTGCTACTGTTACTCTCTTTGCATCCAGATGATTACTCTAGGGCTCCCTTAAAGAACACTGCACATTAAAGTTTACCTTTACATACTACATTGAATTTATAAGGTTTCCAACTCAAATTGAATTCAATTTTTAGATGTATAATACTATTGATATATTAGAAATTAGACATTACATGATTTCATTCTTGTGAAGTGTGAAACTGCCTGGAAAATATTTATACCATTTAATCATCTATTTCAACAAATTTTAGAGAGTTAGAAAAATAAAAAATAAAAGGAAACATTTTTAGAAGTTTTTTTTTTTTTTTTTTTTTTTTTTTTTTTTCTCTCTCTGAATCAATAACCTATTGCCTTATATCACAAAACAAAAAAAGACAAAATCATAATAAATAAAGTAAGAATAGCTACAAACATTGAGAGAAAATATGAGTTTCAATTTTAATATATATTTTTCAAGATTGTAGTTTTAATGTTTTAAACAACGCTAATGAGCTAAATCATATAATAACGGGCATAATGCATATCCTTGTCATTGTCAACATTATATTAAAATAATAAAATATTTAATTAGAATGGATAAGAGGAAGCTTGACTATGTTTCACCTAAAAGCTCTCTAGCTTCAGATTGTACATGCCAGTTCAGGAAGAGAAATGAATGAATTGATAGAAAAACAAAGAATAAAGTCAACCCATCAATTGACTTCAAGGGGGGGGAAAATAAAAGGCTGAAGAATTGGAGTTCAATAACATATAATGAGAAAGGATGCTCACAAAACTATTAAAGAATGATCATTTGAAACACAACTCCTACAAAATGATATTAACTCAACAAAGCAATTAAAATTTTACTTTTAGTAATATTAGAATAGATGCATTGTTCAAAAGAGTAACATATATATTTTTTTAATAAGCATGGAGGTGAAAGCTTACAACTATATACTATATTCAACCTTTCTTTTTATTTATTGAAAATGATAGATTTTTATTATGTAAATAACAATGTACAATGGTTCAAACAAATGTGCTAAGAAAGGAGGGCAACCCATCCAAACACCCGCCCCTTTGTCAGCCAGATTTGCACTTGACCTGATGATATATACAAAAGAAATAGTTCTAAACTAAGAATTGAATGAGTGAATTCAACAACAAAACCAAGGTAGCGACACACCAGAAAGACATATCTGATGGTTTCAATATTCTTGTAGGTCCTTAGAGTCTATAGGGGTCATTTCATTACTGGTTAAAGGTTAACGCCCTTCCCTTTCATGTGCAGGTATGCAAAGTGTTTTTTTTTTTTTTTTTTTTGAAATCAATCTAGAGGTAGATGTTCATATCTATACAAATATAACAACCATCATTAATTAACCAAATCAACTAACATGTGTAACCCAATTAATGAAGGCCCCTGGCTCATGAAAAAGGTGGGGGTTAAAAACCTAATCTTCTTGCACTTTCCATGCTTAATTTATTTCAATATGAGAACATCATATTTTGGTAAAATGAAAAAGATAGAAACAAAAAAATAGAGGAAATCTTACTACGCAAGTGGTGGTAAGCTTTTCACATCATGCAAATCTCTTAAAGGCCTTTGATCGAACACCTAGCAGATATGGGCATTTGATTTTCCACACATAATCTTTCTGCACAAACGGGGTAAGTTTTTAACACCTGCAATCCATGAACCATAGCATTACAATTAAACACACACACACACACACACAATGATGTTTGGAGCTTTAGACAACAAAATCCTAACTGTTGTCTTTAAGCTTCTCTTGTCCTACGTTATGTGTTGTTCTTCCTGAGCAATTCCACCAATTTCTCCACATGAACTTGAGTTCAACCCACTTCTAAATATAATATACTGATTGAAAGTGGAACAATACCACATTTGTGCTGCAATTATGGGAGATGAACACAAAACGACTCTCTAAATTTCTTCAGAGGTAACTGTCGTTTGAAACTCCCTGTCATAATATTGAATTTTCTATGGTTCTACACTTTCAATCCTATTTATTTAGTAACAGAAATTTAAGGGCAAACATCAAGATAGGGAAGGACACTGAAAAGGCACAATCAATACTAAATAGAGAGAGAGAGAAACAGTTATGTTGTGGACTTTAAAATGAAGAAAGAAGACAGAAAGTCCAAGTTGAATTTGAGGTAAAGAAAAAGAGAAAAAAAACACATCAAAAAAAAAAAAAAAAAAAAAACAGAAGAAGAGAAACTTTCCCCATTTTCTGTTGTAATAAAAGGTTCGCTATATATCAACTATTTATTTTTGTTTTCCATAGCATTACAACTTGTTTTCGCACACCTCATTACCACTTCATACACTAAGCTTTGTCTCACTCACAGAGTTTGTGTGGTATTTTAGAGTAAGACAGCATCTTTAGTTAGTGAACATGATCTTCGACTTTATTTGGATATAACTCCTAGTTTTACTGCTACTTTTATATATGTTTCTTTTGAGTTATAAAAATAAATATATGGATAGGTATTTAATCCCTGAAACCAAGAAAAAAAAAACTGTCAAATTGAGCAAAATTCACGTATGTAAAAGTGAAGTAAATGTGAAACTGTAGAACAAAAAGGTGGGGAGAAACAAAATGTGTGGAAGGGGAAGGAGAAGGGGAAGGAATTCGAAACCATGCAACAAAAAGAAACGGAAAACAGAAAGTTTAAAACTGTGAAAAAGGGTTTGACAAAGGGGTTTGTGTGAGAAACAAAAGGTGGGGAAGGGTTTAGGTTGAAAAGGCTTTGAGTTTGGGCTTTATGGTGGAATTAAATTAATAAGAAGTGGTCTTTATGGTGGAGAAAGGGGTGGGAATTAAATTAAAAAGAAGTGGGCTTTATGGTGGAGATATGGGTGGGATTTATTTTATATTTTTTAGTATTTTAAAAACTATTTTTAAATTTTTGAACAAATACAAAAAATATGATAGAAATGACATGGCTGCTGATGTGGCTCAACGTGAGCGTAGCAACATTAAATGCTACGTTTTAGCTTTTAGTAATATATAGATTAGTGTTTAACCTGCGCGATGCGCGGGATCATTTAAAATCTCATAAGTAGAAGAAAATACAGGTAATTGCTTTAAATATATATTATACATTGTTAAGACTCTTAGTCATTACAACTCTACTGTGTATAGCTATAAAAATGGTTTCATTAGAAGTAATAAAGTTGTAAAAATTAGATATCTTTATATTTCTTTTAAAATAAAAAGGAAGAGAGGAAAAGAAATGGAAAGAGAAATTATTTAATTTTTTATATTTCTTAGGTAAAACTCCATAGTGTTCTATTAAGCAATTGAGAAGGAAAAATAGCACAATTGACATTATAAGGGAAATTTTGATGTATTCAAGCAGATATATAACTGTTCCAAATAGCCATAGTACAATTACATACACTATAATGACACACATAACTTTTTACTTTACAATAACAGAACAATAGGGGAAAATCTATTTATTTTAATAAAGCAAATCTTGTTGTCTACATTCTTCATTCAGCTTATACACTTTGAAATCAACCATTTTGGGCCATCACAGTGTCTAACATACCAAATTGTGAAATATAATTACATTTTATAGTAACGTTGTTCTAATTTGTCAGCTTTAGTCAGTACATTCAGTTTACTCTTCTAAAGGCAAAAAAATAATAATTAACAATACTATGAAATACATAAAGATTCCTAGAGTAAGGTAGTATATACAATAGAGTTCAGTTTTTTTTCTTCTTTGTAGCAATTTGCTTAGTACTTTTTTGACGTTTTTGAAGCATTTGGAGCGGCATTCTTTCAGGTCTTTGAACAGATGTTTCTCCTATTTCTATTTTTTGATTGGCTATGTACTTGTCCTTCCTTGATTTTCTTACAATTTCCTCCATTGTTTCCTGCAATAATTTGCATTGTTATGTATCAGTTAGATATGTAAAGTAGATTATGTGTAGACTAATGTTTGAATCATATAGTAAGCAGGTTGAAGTAAGTATGTTTCAATCACCTGATGTTCTTCAACTTTACTTGAGTCTTTTTGCTTATGTAAAACTTCCATCTCCAAAATTTTTGAGACCGTGTAATTTTCTTTTCCATACTTCAAATTATATTCATCAAGATGCAGTTGGAACAAATATTCATTGCCAATTATTTTTTGAATCTCTTTTGGTAAAGTATTCTCATCTAATTTCAACATCTGTATAAACAAAGTATCATTCTATTAGCAATATATATAAATATACATGCAACATTGGTAAGAAAGTATTAAAACTTCAGTTTTCAGAAAATAAATATGTAGGACTGACCAAGGTTGTCAAAATCGGGATCCTACGTAGGATCGTGGGAGGTAGGTAGGATCGTAAATCGTAGGATCGGATCGCGGATCGTAAGATCCTACATTATTTGAGAAAAAAACAAAAAATACACATTGGTATGTTAAATAATCACATAAATTATACATTTATTGATATAATTACCATACACCACTACATTCATTTGTAAGCATTATTTAAAGATGCCAAACACCTCAAAATGTGATACTTTATTAGAATATTTTTTATTTGAGTCTAACTGACACTCTCTATACATTAGAGTGGAAAAACTTGGTCTATTGGGATTTTATTTTTAATTTGGGTCCAACTGAGCCTTTTGTTAAGTTAAATAAGATTACAAGAAACCAAGGTTGTTTGGGATCATCAGAATCGTACGATCCTACCGATATTGAACGATCGCAAAGATCCTTGAAAGATTTAGATCGTTTTGGGTAGGTGGGATCGTAAAATCGTAGGATCGTAGGATCCAGATCGGGATTTTGACAACCATGGGACTGACATTTATATATGAAATTACCTCTTCTTGCATCTCTGCAAGTTCTTTTGCAGTTTTAGAAATAATTTTCTCAGCTCCTTTGTCAAACAATATGAATGACACACAATAAAAATAAATAGGTAAACAAAATAAATAAAGCTAACAACAACATTTTAAAAAGCCTCCCAATAAACTGAGTGTAATAGTCTGAGCAGTACAAAAATTAAAAGAAACAAAGACTTATTAGCATTCTAGTAAATTAAAGACATATATCAATAAGGAAATAACAATAAAATTTACATTAAAAACTCAGTAATTAACATTAAAAATAAAAAATTTTACTTACTAAAAATTACAAAATAATTTTACTCCTCGAACATTCTGTTCTTAAACCATCCATCTTACTAAACGTAAAGACAATCAGAAAAGAAAAGTGAGATAAACGAAGAACCCAAGAAATGGCTCAAACAACCATATATAAAAGAAAAGCCAATAGGAAATAACAAAATGCTATTCTAAATAAGAACCAAGTAAAAGCATTGTTAAATATTATGTGTAAATAATTAAAGATTATAACTTGAGGCCAAAACATTGAATGAAAGAGAATAGATGTCCGGATTTTAATTCAATTTCAAATAACAAAAAATAGCGTTGAGGATGTGAAATAAGAACTGAAATTAATGATTACATAATCATCACAAATAGAAATTCAAATCCTTCAAAACCAACATAATGTAATCATTGAGCTACACTGAATAGTAAAATACCCAAAAACTGACCCACATATCTTAAGAAATAGGATTGGATGATTTGCAAGTTTTGGCAAGTAACAAAAAAGATTTTTGGTCCTTCGGGAATTTTAATCGAACAATCTGGACTCAAAAGAGAGTTTATCAATTAGGAACAACTACCAAGTTAAATTCAGATCCAAATCCCGTTGAACAAATGTTACCCATTTACTAAGACACAAAAAAAATATATAAATACATGCTTACTAATTTCTTCTTCATCAACTGCTTTCGTTATAGTTTTTTTGTAACATAGACTTTTATCTATAATGAAAACACATAAACTTTTAAAATACCAAGACAAAGGAAAAGGTACAAAGGAATTAAAAAGTGAAGTTCCAAACTTTAAGAAAAATAAGACAAACAATACTTTTACAGGTCAATTTACTGAAGAAAAAAAATTTAATTGAAACCAAATACTTCAAGAACAATTCTGACTATATTGTGCAAGGAAAAAACTAATTCAAACCCAAAGACATCAAATGAAAAAAACGTAACCCAAAAAAAAGAGAGACAAAAGGAAAGTCAGGCTAACCTAAACCTTTCAATATGATTCGGTATCTCTTCTTGCAAAATACCAAACCATCGTATCTAGTAGAGAAATGCGTAAATCTGTAAAAGAAGAACCCAAGAAATGGCTCTAACAACCAACATAAACTTAGTTCTCATACTTCTACTACATACATTCAAACCTAAATAATTTAGTATATTTAAGCATATAGTATCCAATATCCCCTAAAAATTTTAAACATTACTCTGTTCAAATCACATCACATATGTACTTCTATTCTCCAATAGACCATTCTTCAAAGCAATTAACAACATCATCTAACTATAAAGCTTTTTTTTTTCTTTTAAATAATAAGTAAACTATGATAACAGAGTATAATTTTTAAAAGAACATGGCAGATCAACAACTTCCTTATTAACAACATCAAGAGCAACCATTTTCGATTTTTCCTTTAGATGCAATCCTACACCAAGTTGTTAAAAGAGGCTTTGCATGGTTAGACAATTCATTACATCTCACTAACTGGTTTCTCATTTGATTGAAACCTAATCACATGAAAAACCATATCAAGCTCAGATCAAATGCATAGCCAAACAAACTTCGGATCAGCCAAAAATAATTACAAATTTACTGAAAGAAATAAAAATAAATAAAATCAAAGAGAGCAAAAAAACTAATAGTGGATTGCTATTGGCAAAACAATGTGAGAGGAGATAGGAAGATTGCAAATCTGCATAGAAAAGTCATTAATTTAGTTGAAACTAAAAATAAATCTACAAAATTTATAAAAAAAAAAAAAAAAAAAACTAATTATAATCAATTCAACGTTAAATATTTACTCAGAGGAGTTTGAATATGTACTAAATGATGAAGGCCGTGACATAAATTTATATGAAAATGCCTTTATATTGTAAATTAGAGATAAAAGGAGGGAAAGAAACACCTTAGGAGGCTTGATGTCAAAGTTTTCATATAGTTCATTGCAGAGAGTTCATCTGCCTCTCAAATCTCTTGTAAACCACTTATGCTAGTGTATGATTCTAATAGAGCCATCTCAATCGACTCGGACATAGCTAAGACACTAAAACACTAATCAGCCTTAACATTGCAAGTAAAGTTGTGGCCCACTCTTAGAAGATATTTCTTCAGGGAGTAAGAAAATCAGTTATGACTGTTCTGCCTATTAAAGTTTCTCAACAAAGCAACAAAATAAAAGCCTGAGATGTTTCAATATTAATGGTTTGAAAGTATATTTACGTTTTTGGTGAGCTAACAATAAAGAATTAGATAAAGGAAACTAAATGTTACATACCTATTTCTACACCCCCTGTTCTGCAAAATGCCAGAATAGCCATTAAGATTGCAAATTGTTCACTTTGAAATGGCTGGCTTTGCAAAGTAACCCACAATTCAACCAATAATAGTCAAATTCACAAATTCACAAATTCTTGGGAGCATATCACACTCTTAAAATACAAATTGACTTTAGAAACCAATAATAGTCAAACTAAAAGCCAAATATCTAATGTTGAATTGACTTTACAAATTTACTTTAGAAGTCAAATTGATTTTAAAACTGAATAAAAGTTAAAACGATTCAAAAAAAAATCTAATGTTGGCCTTGCCATTGCCATCTACCCCATCAATCTCTGCTAAGCATTTAAAACAAAAGCACAAACATAACTCTAAATGTTAACAAAAAGAATATATCAAGTATTGAGCACACACTTTACACTAAATTTTTTTGATGATATTATTCTTTCTTGAAACTTGATTATCCAATCAGTAGCTGTATTTTCTAAATTTGTCATAGTTCTATTTTCTCCTAGGCCTTTCCTAAACACATCTATTTTCAATAGGGCGATACTCCCAGTGCTATTAAAAAAAAAAAAAAGAAGTAATGATGATATTTTGAGACCAAAGAATTCAAAGAAAAATACTAAAACCCATCTTTTTTTAAACTGTTTTTGTTTAAAGTTTTTTTTAATTAAACATTAACAAATGATAAAGAGATACAAATTAAAAAAAAGCAACAAAGGAAAATTAGGCTGGCCTGACCTTTATATTTAATCAAGTAGCTCTTCTTGAATAGCTACCAACTGTCTTATAAGCCAGAGCAGAGATGATAGATCTACATTAGCACATGAGGGAAAAAAAGTCATTGAAAATACAAAATTACTGAGAAGCAACAATGTAAATGAGGCCCTCGAAAATTTGGCATATTTATGAATTATTAGTACTTGACAGGAAAAACTCAGCGAATCTGAATTTCAACAAAAAATGAAAGGGTAAGAAGGTTTTTTAAACTGACAGAAGAGAAAGATGAAAGATAGACACACACCAAACAAATAACCAAAAAAAGCGATGAAGATGTGAAATAATAATTGAAATTAATGATTACATAATCATCACAAATAGAAATTCAAATCCTTCAAAACCAACATAATGTAATCATTGAGCTACATTGAATAGTAAAATTTCACAAAAACAAATAAGCCAAAATTAATTGCAAAGAAAGATGAAGAGAGACTATAAAAGAAGCGGATGCAAACATTGTAATATGGTTTGAGTTGCAAAAAATTTGAAAGATTGTTTTACTTTTTAATAAGCTATTGCCTATTTCCAATATGATGATGGTAAAGAATTTGGCTTCCATTAGCCAAGGATATATATAAATAAATATTTAAAGCACATCAAACAGTAAAACTTAAAGCAAAATTTACATTATATTTTGTAAATAAAACATAATAGTTCAATGTCATATGACCAGTGACTTTTATGAATAAGTAAACTTAGTATATATTTACACCCATTCAAAATAACAGAAACAGCCAATAGCCTAAGGTAAATTGTAATTGCCAACTTCTAAATTTTAGTATGTATTTAGTGCTTCATATTAATTCCATGAGCTTACAGATAAATATAGTCACTATTCTACTAACAAATGTGCAATTAAACAATTAGGAAGCAAAAACATTAATACATCAAAACAAAGAACCATAAACTTTGCATATGAAAAAGAATCCAACAAATTTAGACAATATTTATACATTTTGGTGAAAATAGATTCAGTTCTTAGGAAATATAATCTTGAACAACATTGAACAAACAATTTTAATTTCAATCAAATGTTTGATACCCCTTTGCAGCTTCAGTTTCGTGGTCATGCCACATTGGCTGCTGCACATACAATCTTTGTAAGTATTCTACAGTATGAAACTCAAAGAAAAAGAGGTGTGCTCCAACCAAATATGATCTACTAAATGAATTACAAACAATTTCTGTCAATTTAATAGTAATTACATTCATTGTTTTATAAATGAAAATTCACCTACCAGCAACCATAAAGTTACAACAACAAAAATACATTACACTTTCAGATTTCAAACTCTTACAATCCAATCTAACCAACAACAAAATATACATTAGAATTGAATCTCACACCAAATCCACAAAACAAAATCAATTATAACCCAAACACCTTAGGTTTTAAGAATCAAGTTTGTACCCATATAAAATTATATATATGGCAAGCCACAGTATCTGAAACTTGAATCAATATATCACATACATCAATCACAGCACACAGATTTATCGAACAATAGTTCTTAAACAAAATTATGCAGGAAAATTCTTGCAGAAATATGAACAATCAATCTTCACAACAAAGCACCAAAAGGGGAAAAATGAACACAGAGAATTAATGCATATATTTCGTCCAATTTTCACAACAAAGCACTCAAAAAAGGTAGAATGAACAAACAGAAATGATGCATACCTTTCGTCAGAATAGCGCCAATCTCTAACTCCGTATCTCAAAACCTATGGGGCGTTTGATCGTATTTAGCCTTGACGGATGCCGATTGTGATGCTCTAAGTCCGGCAGGGTATGGCAGTGGCCAGCCATACGAATATCCACTGGTTCGCAGAGTCTGAAGAGAAGATCAATAGGGTTTTAATCGCTAAACAAATCTAGAATATTCCATAAATTGACGGAAACAGGAGAAACTTATCCCGAAATCATAGAGAAGTTTCAAAACCGAATCAAAACAACAAAAAATCATAGAGAGAAGGAGAGGGAGAGGGAGAGAGAGAAGAACATACCTGGAAAACTCAAAAGGGGATAGCGATGATCAATCGAATCTCCACTATGGTGCAAGTCTTTCTTTTTTTTTCTTTTCTCGTAGTGGAGTTTGATGTGAAAAGATCACCTCTATCGTAGTATGGCTAGGGTTTTTTTTAGAGAGAAAAAAAGTTAAGAAGACTGATGTGCAGAGAGTAGGTTTTTCCCCTTTTTCCCTTTCTCTTTCTCTGTATCGCAATATTGGCAGGGTTTTTTTTTTTTTTTTTTTTTTTTTTTTTTTTTTTTTTTTTTTTTTTTTTTTTAAGAAAGAGAAAATGTTAAGTAGTCTGAAGAGATAGGCAGATATTTTAAAATTTCTGTGTTTTTTTTTCTTTTAACAGTTTTTTTTTTTTGTTAATATAAAAAAGTACAGCCAAACGGTGTTAATATTTTGAAAACAATATAATGTATCGCTTTTTAAAGTTACACATGTCTAAATTTTAAGTAGGGACTTTTCCTATTTGTCATTACCTCCTTAATTCTAGGAACTCATTTTCTCTCAGCTTCTGCAATTATATATATATATATATATATATAGACTAGTCGAAGACCTACGCGATATGTGAGAAATTTTGATATGATTTTTTTATTGGATAATTATTGAATTAATATATTAGATTGTATATTATTAAAAATTCAATATGTGCTATTTGTATGTTTTAAATTAGAAATTTTTTGTAGTGTAACAAAATATATTTTGTAGTCAAGTATTATATATAGTGAGATATGTATGAAAACACAATGCAATAATTTTATTTTAAAAAAAAATTGATAGTGTGAGAACTATTAGACCAAGTTGTAACTATGTATACTTTGTTTATTACTATACAGATGAATGAGATTTAACTCTTATAGATATATTTTTCTCAAAAACTTAGATCCATGTCTATTTCTTCCGCACAATTGAAACTAATTGAAAAAGTAAATAAAGATAATTATGCAATAGATCGTTATCAATAAATCATATATTATAAAGTGGAAATATAAAATAAAATAAAATGCAAAAAGAAAAAGTTCCTTAAGTATCTATACATAAAAACATTAATAGCATAATGATGATATATAGTAAATTATATTTTCTTTTCTTTTCTTTTTGACATTTTTAGTAAAGGTGATCAACTAAGCAAAGTAAAAGCTTATCAAGAAAGTTCAGATTAACTAAAAATTTGATGGTGGAGGTGCTAATTTGTTATAAAATTACCAAAATAAAAATAACAAATAGATTTGAGAAAAACATATAAGATTTCTAAAAGAAATTTTACCAAACACATGGGATGCAACAAAATTACTTTCCTGAATATTTTTTTACTTTTTTGATACTCTACAAATAAAAAAAGTTTATTCACTTTTTGTCATAGTATAGACTATAAAGCGATTACAAAATAACAAAAAGTCAAGGAACTTATAGTAAAAGGCTTTCTATACAAATTTCCAGTAGAAAGGAGACTAATAGGCCTTTCACTTTCATCAAGACAGAGGGGATTATGAAAGACCATACATCTTTTGCCTACCCTTTTCTCTTTCTCAAATTCACATTACCAAAGATGTATATGAAGCTAAAAACATTGTGAATACATTTATGTTCAGTGGAAGTCCATTGGTAGGCACATTTAAATTCATAGCCATGTATATTTTGTTTTGATATATACTTAAATTTCTATTTAAAAAAAAAAAAAACTACATATTAACCCAAACCAAAATTCAACCAAAGCTATAAGGGTGATTTGTGATAGCAAATTTAAAAAATACAACACAAAAAAAAAATAATAAAACCATCAACTTAAATTAGAGTTATAAGAAAGAACAAAAATCAAGCGAGAGAGAGAGAGAGAGAGAGAGAGAGAGGGTACTTACAGTTTTTGTGTGGAAAAAATTATGAATTGAATCGAATAAATGATATCAAATTTATACAAAATAACATAGGGAGAAGAAGAGTTAAAATATAAGAAAGGGGAAATGGTGAAGAAAGTTTAATGGTAAAGTAAAGAGTAGTAGGGAGATAAAGAGGCAAAGAGGGAGGGGAAAGGTTGGAGGAAGAGAAGAAGACTTTTTATTTTATTTTATTTATTTTTATTTTTATTTTTAGAATAGGAAGATGAAAAGTTTAAATATTCAATTACTTGAAATTAGAAAGAAGAAAACGAAAAGTTGAAATTAATTTGAATAGCTGAATATAGTTAAATATTTGCATCTAATGAATAGTAACGTTTGTAATGAATAGTAAATATGCGCATATACCCACTAAATGATAATGAATTATTCAATTTTAACAATTATTTGAAATTAGAAAGAAGAAAATAATGAGGGGTGAAACAAAAATTTTGCCTACCTTGGATTTGAGTCAGTGACTTTAATGAAATTCTAAGGGGGCATGAGAAAATTGGAGGAGCTCTAAGGAGCGAATCAGAGATGAGAGGTTTCCGTGATATGGTGGATGAGTGTAAGCTGGTAGACTTGGGTTATGTTGGGCATAAATTCACATGGCGAGGCAGACGATTAGGAGGTGTAGTGCTAGAAAGGCTAGACTGAGCTTTCGCTAATACTTCTTGGCTGGAACTGAACCAAGCAACTCGGGTGCAACATTTTAGAGCCCATTCTTCTGATCATAACCCGATTATTATTAGCCCGAAAGGTATCATAGCTTGCCAGAATAAACCATTCCGGTTTGAGCAAATGTGGTTGAAGGAGGAAGGGTGTGGGGACACGGTCAAAGCAATGTGGGAAACTAATTCAGACATTAGTACCATGCTCGTGGTGTCACAAAAAATCAAGAATTGTGGGGTGAGCTTAACAGAATAGAGTAGACCCTCTTTTGGTAGTATAAGATGTCAATTGGAGGAAAAAACTAAGGAGTTGATCAAGGCTGAATGGGCAGCAGCTACTGGGTCCGATACAACCACTGTGAGTGTCGTACAACTGGAGGTAAATGAGCTCTTGGAAAAGGAGAGCTTGATGTGGCCGTAGAGGCAAGATCTCTATTTCTTAAGTTGAGTGATCGTAACACCCGTTACTTCCATAACAGGGCTTTGCATAGATACAAGAGGAATAGAATTAAGGGACTGAAAAATAGTGATAATGAGTGGTGCACTTTGGACAGCCAAGTTGCGGAGATTGTGATCAGCTTTTATGTGTCCTTGTTCACTTCATCGCATCCTACTGACATACACTAGGTCTTGGAAGCAGTTGAACCTAAGGTAACATCGGATATGAACCAGGAGCTTATTAAAGATTTCACTAGGGAGGAAGTTGATCTTGCCTTAAAACACATGGAACCTTTAACGGCACCGGGCCCGGATGTTATGCCTCCTATTTTTTTCCAATCTTTTTGTTCTGTGATGGGTGATGATGTTACTTATGCTGTGTTTAACTATCTTAATAATTGTCATATCCCACATGATCTTAATCATACTTTTGTGACCCTCATCCCTAAAGTGAAGAGCCCTGAGTTTATTTCTGAATTTTGACCAATTAGTTTATGTAATGTAATTTACAAATTGATGTCTAAAGTTCTAGCCAACCGCTTAAAGAAGGTGCTGCCCTTTATTGTTTCTGAAAATCAGAGTGCCTTCCAGGCTGGAAAGGTTATTACTGATAATATTTTGATGGCCTTTGAAACTCTCCACTATATGATGCATCACCAATCGGGAAAAACAAGTTTTATGGCTCTTAAACTCGATATGAGTAAGGTTTATGATCGAGTGGAATGGGGCTTTATGGAAGGATTATTAAGGAAGATGAGATTTCATGAGAAATGGGTTGCTTTGATGATGGAGTGTATTACCACTATTTCTTACTCCATTTTAATTAATGGGGAACCTATAGGTACCATTCACCCTACTAGAGGTATTAGACAGGGTGATCCTCTCTCACCTTACCTCTTTATCCTTTGCACTGAAGGTCTCCATGGATTAATGAAACAAGCTGTGCTATCTGGGAATATTAGGGGCATTTCCATTTGTAGAAATTGCCCAAGACTAACCCACCTGTTTTTTGCAGATGATAGTCTCTTGTTTTGCAGGGCCTCTATCCAAGAATGTTAGCATATTCTAAACATCCTCTTGACTTATGAGAGGGCATTTGGGCAGCAGCTAAATAGAGATAAAACAACTCTATTTTTTAGCAAAAATGTTCCACAAGGGATGCAAGATGTTATTATTTCCTTGCTAGGTGTACTTGAGATCAAGCAATATGAGAAGTATTTGGGTCTTCCCTCCTTTGTGGGTTGAAGCAAGAAGGCTAGCCTTCTCTATATAAAAGAGCGAGTGTGGTCCAAAATTAGAGATTGGAAGGGGAAATGCCTTTCTCAAGCTGGTAGGGAGATTCCTTTGAAGGTGGTGATCCAAGCCATCCCAGCATATTCTATGAGTTGTTTCAAACTCCCCAACGCTTTATGCAATGAGATTGAGATTATGATTCGTAAATTTTGGTGGGGTCAAAGGGGTGAAAGAAGGAGGTGCATTGGGTGAAATGGAGTAAGCTTTGTAGGCCAAAAAATGAAGGTGGTATGGGTTTTCGGGAGCTACAAAAATTTAATGATGCTTTGTTAGCCAAACAAGTGTGGAGATTGGCAAAAAAGGAGGACACTTTATTTTTTAGATTCTTTAAAGAAAAATTTTTCCCACATGAATCAATTTTTGATGCCAAGGTTAAAAATGAATCCTATGCTTGGAGGAGCATAATAAAAGGGCATGAAGTCATTATGAGGGGTATGAGGCGGAGGATTGGTGATGGGTCTTCAGTCTGGATTTACCAAGACAGTTTGTTACCAATAGCCGAGAATGGTAGAGTCAGCTCTCCCATTTCGAACAATAATCCAGATGCTTTGGTGGCTTCGTTGATTGATCAAGACCAGTGCAATTGGAGAGACGCTGAGGTTGACAGAATATTCTTGCCAAGGGAAGCGTCTATTATTAAAGCTATTCCACTAAGCTTTTCTAGTAGTTGTGACAAGATATTCTGGCCAAGGAATCACGATGGGGTCTATACTATTAAGTCAGGTTATAAATTGCTCATGGAAATGGAGAATGTGAGTGAAATAGATCCTAACTCAATTTCTATGGGAGTGATGAAGAGCACATGGAATAGAATTTGGTAGGTGGAGGTACCAAACCGAATCCATCTGCTCATGTGGCATGCTGGGAACGATTCCTTACCTTCTAGAGCTAACCTGTTCCGTCGTAAGCTGTTGACAGAGAACACATGCCTCTAGTGCAAGACGGGTCTTGAGGATGCACTACATGCTCTCTGGAAGTGTCCTCAATTAGCCACAGTATGGCAGGTTTATTTTGCTGATTTGATTGAAGCCACTAACTCTATTTCTAGCTTTCCAGATGTTATTTAGCTTGCATAATAGGACTTATCCTGTTTTGCTTTATTTGCTTGGACGTCATCCTTGATTTGGATGTGTAGGAATAAGTTACGTATGCAGGAAGACATGGCTCTATTAACTAAGATTTGTTCCATGGCTCATGAGGCTCTCCTGGAATACAATCAACTTCGGCCCACTCATGAGGAGCTCCCACGAACAGCTAGATCCGTAAGGTGGTGTCCTCCACTGGCAGGTTTGCTCAAAGTTAATTTTGATGGGGCCCTTTTTGCTGAAGAAAACATTGTTGGTCTAGGTATTATAATCCGTAATGAAAGCGGATTGGTAATGGCTGCTCTGACACAATAGATTCCACTGCCTGCTTCGGTAGAGATGGTGGAAGTGCTAGCAACGCGCCGAGCTCTCTGGTTTGCAAAGGAGTTGGGTTTTCATAGCTTGATAGTTGAAGGTGACTCATAAATTATTATTAACTCCATTAATGGCGACAATATGGCTCAATATGAGTTTGGGCATATTTTACAAGACATTAAGTTTCTTTGTTCTTTTTTTAGTTGTATTTCTTTTCACCATATTAGGAGGCAAGATAACTGTTTGGCCCATAAACTTGCCAGAAGAGCTGTGCCTAATCCGTTGGATGTTTGGATGGAGTCTGTTCCTCTAGACACGATTGATGTCTACAATTTTGACCTTCAGTTCATTACTTAATAATATTCCCAAAGGATAGGGGTTTCTTAAAAAAATAAAAAAATAAATAAATAAATGAAGAAGAAAATGAAAAGTTGGAATCAATTTGGATAGCTGAATAGTCAAATATTTGCATTTAAAACAAATGAATAGTAACATGTTGAATAGTAATGGAATGCATTAATAGGTTTGTCCATTAACTATATTTAATTATTTTATATAAAATAAAATAGAAAAATCATAAAGGAAATTTAAAAAAAAGTATAAGGTGGCTGATGAGGTGGCTCAACAGGAGTACAACAAAGTTAAATTCGACATCTCAACTTTTAGATATATATATAGATATAGACTAGTTGGAAACCCGTGCGATGCACGGGAAAACTTTACCTAAAAGTATGTTAGTCTCAAGCTTTGCATAAAAAGTATAATTAAATTATATTGGTCTCAAACTAAAACAATAAAACTACAAGTATGAACGGTTGGATTTAATTAGGAGAGGAAGAGGCAAGAAAGGAGGAGAGAGAGAGAGAGAGAGAGAGAGAGAGAGAGAGAGAGAGAGAGGCATTAAAGAGCTTACATGAGAAGTTGAAAATAATGGAGAGAGGAAGTCAGGGGTGTTATGGAAGCTGAGGTGAAAACTATGGAAGCACTAAAAGACCAATATAAAAAGAGTGAAAATAAAATAATTTTGTTTATTAATGGAAAGAAAATTGTTAGGACATATGTGAATCATGTTAGGAACATATGTCAATATAAAATTGACTAATCCTTTGACAAAATGCACTTTACTTGTAATTGGGTAGATCTAGGATGTGTTTAATGCTTCAAGGAACAAGGTTTCAAGTTCAAGTGTTAAAACCATACAAGTCTGTTCAAGAAACAAGTAAAAAAGTGTTGGATTTTAAAGTTCAACAGCTAACTTGACAGCTAGTATCTATCGAGGTTTAAATGGCTGTTTAAGCTCGATGCTCGACAGCTGCTCGATAGATGAGGTTTAAGAAAATTATATTTTCAGTTTTGATTTTTATCCAATCTGCATATAGATGTTTAGACTTTCTTTTCTCACAACTCTAAATATATATAAGGATTGTTTTAAGGGTCGTCATAGCTGATGCACCTCAACGTAAAAGTTTTTTGTAAGCATATTGTGAACCAGAGACATATGCCCTAGTTCATCTTTCTATTCAAGAAGCTGCTGTGTTTGTACACCATAGCGTTTTGTAACTAAGAAGTTTCCTAATCTTCATCGTGTGGATGAACTAAAGAACTTTGTAGCCAACATCTTTCTCAAGTTGGTGTGTAAGTCGGGTACTGGGATAAGCGCATTGAATTGGTTAGTCACGTACTGGGAGTCGTGCATTGAAAGGAGAAATTGCTATTATAGAACAAGTCCAATTGGGTATTGAGATAAGAGTTCAACTGTAGGTTGGTATAAGGTACAGGGATTCCTTTACTTGTGGCCGTTTGTTGTGATAATAATGAATTTTCGGAAGTGGTGACCTTAAAATCACCTGGTAGGGTTTTTGCCGTATAGGTTTTCCCCATTTATAAACAAATCACGTGTCAATTTATTTTCTGCTGCATTTTAACTTAATTGGTGATTTGTTTGTACTACCACACTTATTGTATGCTAATTGAATTAATTAATTAACTTAATTAATTAATTGGTTAATTCATCACAAGGAATTAATACATTCTTGGCCTATAAAAAATAATGATATGGTCACTGATATGACTCAACAGAAGTAGCAACACAAGTACTATGCTTCAACTTTTAAATATGTATAAATATAGATATAGATTTAGATAAGTTAATGTTTATGAATTTTTTTTTTGAAGCGAGTCAATGTTTATGATTAATAAAAGAGTTTCTCAATGGGTCCTTTTGGATTGAGCTTATTGTTGCTGAAACTGAAAACTAAAAACTAAAAGTACTGTAGCAAAATAATTTTTAAATGTGTGAATAGTATCGTGGGACCCATTTTTAATATTTTTAATGTGTAAAAAGTACATGAACAGTGAACCCATGTGAGGTTACTGTTCACGTGCAGAAAAAAAAAAAAAAAAAAAAAAAAAAAAAAAAAAAAAAAAAAAAAAAAAAAAAAAAAAAAAAAACGTGGAACTGAAAACGCAAGAATAAACACTCCCCAAACGCTCACAATATCTCAAGAGATTCACTGACAATAATAATATTCTTTGAATTTATCTTCTAATATTTTGAAATGCAAAGTAGAACACGGATAGGAGATCCCTCGCCACAGACCATCTTCAACCACCACTCAAAAACAAATTCGATTGCATGCCAGTGACCTAGGTTGACTCACTCAAGACCGTTTACACGCTAGCTAACCTACTGTCCTTGTTCGAGTGTGTCACTTGCAACAAATGAAACCTCCCTGCGACTAGAGACCCAGTCTGCTATATTAGGGTTCGGGTGTATGTGTTCGTTTCTTAAAAAAAAAAAAAAAAAATTGTAGCACACTTCCATCCAAGACATGAGACATCACACAAGATGAATCATCCCAATATTACTTTATTATTATTATTATTATTATTATTATTTGTAAAGGAATCCCAATATTACTTTGAGAATGTGACAGTTTTTAGACCCCTTAAACAATTGATTAAACCTAGGTAATTAGCCAAGTTGTTACTTAGTCCAATTAAACAAGTCTAGGTTATCACAATAATAAAGATCAAATCATGCAAAGCAGTGGAAAATAAATAAGACAATGATATGATTATCTAGGAAACCAAACCGGTAAAAACCTGTGAAGGATTTGACCTAGCTATCCTCAAGGTAAACTTGAATCCACTATCTTGAAAGAATCGAAGTTCATACAAAAGGACTTACAAGCATCCCCGCTCGACTTCCTAATGCTACCAACCAGTAGAACTTACTGACACGACCACGTGCAAGCTCCGAATCCACGGACTCATTTTTTCTTGGATTCCCACCAGCTACAAGCACCCCCGCTTGTGTATTCTTTAAGCTTTAATGGCAGCAACTGTTTTGATCATCAAGGTGTAGAGAATATCTCCTCCTTGAAAACCCTAAGTTTGTGTAAAGGAAAGCTCCTCTAGATCTCACAAGAGATTTACACAAACCGCAATATGAGCAACACTAAAACGTGGCTAAAGTTTGCATTTTATACTTAGGACAAATAAGAAACCCTAAAAACGTTTTAAAACAACTAGGGCTGAGTTGGAAAATTCTGCAGAAAAGCAATCTGCCCGAGCTTCGATCGGTCGAGCCTAAGCTTCGATCGATCGAGCCAGGCCGAAAGCCACAGTGCTTTCTGCTTTACACTCGATTCCAACTTTACATTGACATACAACTTTGAGCTAGCTTTAAACACTTCTAAACACATTGTTTTGATCATGGTTTGCCAACAATACAAATTAGAGTTCTAAATACATAAAGTCCTACACTTTAGAACCTAACAGAATGATAATGCACGTATCACAGACTTCATAGTCTTCTCTGGACATTATTCAAGTGGTACAATAAGCACAAATGCAAGAATCCCCAACACCCTATTAAGCTATGGGGATCCTGGTAACAAAAGAATAAATATTAGAGTCCAAGTCTTCCTTTCAATACATGCCTTCTAAAACCTGGAATATGAACATTCAAGATGTAATCCTCCCAGTTTATGCTGCCTATGTTGAATCCAAAGTCCCTCATCTCTTCCAATGACATGCCTTCCATCAGTTTCTGGGTATTGTGATTGTCAAACCTGGTAGCAAATCATTTGTAACCGTAGCTCAACAAATCATTCGCAAGTAATAACTAGAGAAAAGCAACAATGTTATGGGCCTAATTATAACATTAGTGAAATAAGCAGAAAGAATTTTGAGCAAACACACAAAGTGATGTATGGATTGCAATCACCTTGGATTTTCTAAAGACTAGTTATGTCTATAACTAGTTTTATTCTGATTTAAGATCAATAACAATCAATTGTGCCTTTGATTTGGATGGTGGTTTTAGAGTACAGTTTATAGAAACCTATTGTTTTTGTTAAGTCACGCCCATGATAGGTGAAGTTTAGAAAATTACTTACTGATTTTGAAATTTCACATTGATTATAAGAATATTAAAGATGTGCACTAATTTGATCAAAGATGGTAATCCCATTATTGAAAAGGAAAAGTAAGGAGGTGTGCCAATCCCGATAAATGAGGCGGTGGTGTAGCTAAATTTTGTGTGTGAGGCTTAGGAGCAAAGTTTAATTTTGCCTTGTGCCAATCTCATATTGCAAAATTTTGTCTTGTAAAGACTAAGCTTTGTCTAGACTCTACTGTTTTAATGTGAAGATATCAATATCTTTGGGTGTTTAATTAGGGGAGTTTATGTTTGAGATTTCATTTGTGAGAGTTTATTTATAGTTGTAATACCTATTTTTGATAATCAATTTTGGTTGGTATTGTCCGTAGATGTAAGCTTGGAGAGGAGGTTATTCCTACTTCTGTAGATAATGTGTATAGTATTTTAATGTCATGTACGTGGACAAATGCTCTATATAGTATGCAATTGAGAAATAAATTGGAGACATACAAGCAAGTTTCAAAAGAAGCTTTATACTATTTACCCTGGTTAATTCATTCATTTATGAAAATATACTACTAATAATGTGCCAATTCTTGTGACGATTTAAAAATTTTGAAAAGTCCTAAGCATTTGTATGATTCTTGCTTAGGTGACTTGAGTAATTTATTTGTAGTTGGCCTTGAAACCTCCCCATTATTCACTTATTTATTGTTATAGTTTTTTTTAGCCCTAGTTCCAACATCTTATTGTCAAATGCTGAAATGAACGAATTAGAGTCACAATAATATGTGTGGTGTGAGGATTCCAAAGTTAAATACATTACCTTCCCCTATCGAACATATATGGCTCATAAATTTTAGCCAAGTGAACAGCATGCTCCACAATCTTCTTGCGTTTTATTTCCAGCTTGGCTCGCAACTTAGAGTCTGTAATGGTTGTATCCATTAGTCCACTTCTTTGAGCTATTTCATCCGAAATGTAAGAGGCGAAATTGTCCATTGAATTGAAAAACTTCATTTCATTGATGCGTATGTTTTTCCTTTCCGAGTTCATTAATGGAGAACAAGTGAAGTGATTGCAAGAAAACTTGAATAAATCATGTAACAAAAGCGGGTTTACAGCAGATGATCCAACGTGGTAGACATGTAATTCAGGTTTCGCAGCTATCCCATGCTTTGCTATGGCTGCTATGGACGCGTTGACAACCATGTCCAAAGGAACCTAAAGCATTCATGATTCAATTCTTAGTGAAAAATGAAAAAGAAAAAGAGTTGTATGGTATATCAAACCAATTAATAATGCAAGAAAGAAAAAAAAAAAAAAAAAAGTAGCAAATTACCACGTCTATAACTGCTTTTGGGTCTACAATAAATCCTGGGAGCCGGCCTTTGCCATAGGATAAGATCAATGGATCCAACATTCTGATTTGTTTATGTATATATAATTAAGAAAACAAGAAAGGTATAGTTAATTATATATGATATTGAAGGAATTTTGATAAATTACTAGTTATCCTAAAAATTATAATTGTTAAGAAATTGTGAATTTAACACATAAAGCGTTATTCTAGCAAGCTTCAAAGAGAATATATTTTTGTGAAGGTTAAAAAAGTACTTGATTCCTTGTATCCATCCTGGGAAAGGCTCTTTGATGGAGCTCTCAATTACACTTGGGCGGATGATGACTACTGGAATATCTCCTCTCATGCTATTTAATAGCATCTCTCCCATGGCCTTGGTGAACTCATAAGTGTTTTGCCATCCAAAGATTTTTGCTCTATTACAGTGACAAAGAGTATATTGATTAGGTGAGCTTGAGCACTGACAAACTTGCAATTAATTAAGCTTATGGATGTTAAAACTAATAGAAATCTCCCGGCTTGGCAATGGAATTATATGACCTGGACGAAATTGTCATGACTCATGAAGATTGAAACTCATTGCTTTTTATCATGACCTACTTTGCTTTTCGGGCAAATTCCGTTCATTTAAACATTCGATTAGTTAAACTTTTTATTTATGGTAATTTTTTATATTGTAATTTTTTTTTTTTTTTATATAAAAAGAATAAGGATTGGAACATTTTCCATGGTCAATAGTAATCTTATTTTGTGATTTTCACAACTTTACCATTCTTAGATAGATTTTCATATTTTTTTAGCTTAATTTAATGCTTAACATGAACTAAGGTTTTCTAGGGCTTCTAATGGGTCTCCTAAACAAGGGAGTCAATCTCGTACTGAAAACTGTACCGGTTTGACCAATGAAACAATATATTTCGATACCTTTCAATACCGATGTACCATTTTGGGTTTACCACTAATTTTTATATTAATAAATATACATATATATATATTATAATAAAAATAAAACTTTACCATAAAACATTACCTCAATTCAGAACAAATTATTCATGCTTTTAGGCTTTAGATTTTAGCCTACTAAGAAAACAAATCTATATACTACTAAAAGCTGAAGCGTAGCATTTAATGTTGCTATGCTCACGTTGAGCCACATTAGCAGCTACTTCATCATTTTTTGTTTCCAATTTTTCTTATATATATTTTTAAACATTTCTCATTTAAGGTAACTTAAAAACTCCATTATTTAAAAATTAAAATATCTTTAAACCATTATTTTTATTATTAATTTTCCAAAACTCTCCCTCTCTTTTATCTCTTTATCTCCTCACTATTTTGTAACTTAATATCATTCTTTCTCTACTTTTTTTATCTTCCTTTATTTTGACTCTTCTTATTTTCAACATCTTACTATAAATTTGAAAATTTCTTTTTCTTTCTATGCATAGTTTTCTTACACAAAAAAAGGTTACTTCTCTCTCTCTCTCTCTCTCTCTCTCTCTCTCTCTCTCTCAATTTGTTTTTCATTTTTTGTTTGATTTTTTTTATTGCATCAATTCTTTAGGTTGATGAATTTTTGTGTTAATTAGAATTCTACTTTGGGTTGATGCAATTTAATTTTGTGTTTTAAGTTGTTATCTTTTATATTCTCTTCGATTAAATATTATCCTACTGCATTATATATATAGTATATAATAATATAATGTTATTATATTACATAGAATAACTTGTATAATTTGATGTTTATTGTTATATATTTTATTTTTACTCTTTTTTCTTTCTATCTTATTTTATTCAACATTTAAATCCAGTCACATCCTCCGTACTATTAAATTATGCAGCACAAATCAAGAAAATGGCTAGACACAAACCTGTCTTCCTTTACCATACATTAGGGGAGTCAAAATATTTGTGTGATAAAGGTTCATATAATTTATAATTTAGATAGCACTCTTTGAATGTGTCTAGGCCTATAGATTGAGCAATTTGTAGACTTAAAAGGCTATTGAGAATGAGCTTTTTGAATCAAGACTAAAAAAATATGAACTACTATATATCATTTAGATAAAAACTTTTATCATAGATACATTAATTTTTTTTTTTTTGCCACAAATTTAAATCACACAAATTTAATAATTTAATATTATGTGTTAGCATCGTCTCTATTTCAAAAAAAAAAAAAAAAAAAAAAAAAAAAACCCTTTGACATACCACTAGCGTAATTACATCTATACCTATTTAAGCCATCCATGATATCTTTCTTATTGATAACCATAAAATTTACAACTAGCAAGAGAACATATAAAGTAATAACGAATAAATGAAGGAAGAAAAAAATAAATGAAATCAAATGTCAATTAATAACCGTTATTTGGAAAATAAAAAGGTGGTCAAGAGGCGTAAGAAATAAAATAGAGATGAGTATATAGTGGACAGTGAAAACTTTATAATGCAATAAAATCAACCATTACATTCACTTAATTAAATCAATAATCAACAATTAAATATAATAATACAAAATTTAAACTTAAAACTAATCAAACTCTAAATAGGGAAATTATATTTCCTATCATAACTAAAAATGAGATGTTCTTCAATAATTTTGAAATTATATTAGAAATAAAGTTGGAAAATTTTATAATCTCATTTTTTAACATTTCAGTTAACCTTATATATATATATATATATATATATATAATCATAATCTTCATACACCATGACTTAAAAAAAAAATCTAATGAATAGTTCTTCCTCTTATTTAATGTCTATGTTATGCAAATCATCAACTAATAAATATATGATAATGGTAAAAAAACACTATAGACAAGATTATGAAAAATATGATAAAATTATTAAAAAAAAAAAAAAACTCTTTATAAAGTCTATGGACTAAAATAGTATTTTACCTAAAATATTATCACGCGTAACGCGTGGGTTTGCAACTAGTAATACTAATAAGTTAAGGCAAATAAATTACCATTCTGCCTTTACAAAAATTCAAAAATTAGAAAACTGAAAAAAAAAAAAAAGTTTATTTTTGTACCACCCGAAACGCCCAAAATCGGCCGGTACAATTAGTATTTAAACTAGTACAAAACATTGACATTTTAGTATTGGTGCATGTACCAGTACGGTACACACCGGTAGTACCGGCTGGTACAGTATGGTATTGACCACCTTACTCCTAACCGTTATGTGACTTCTTTTTTAATAAATTAGCGGTTATAACCCACTAGGCATTTATACTTTTATTAACATGTTCTAAAATCTTTTTCCCCCTCTGTTTTTTTTTTGGTGTGGATTCTAGAGTTATCATAGATTTAAGTAAATTCCTGTGGATTTAATGGTTATTTCTTAAAAAACACGTGCATGTTTTGCAAATTGTAGCTTTTTGCCTGCATTAGGTAGATTTTTTTTTTTCCTTCCTATCAAACAGAAAAAAAGGTAGAAATTTTTTTTTCCTTATATATAATTTCCGCCTCGAAAAAGTATGGAACCTTAAAGGATGATTTTCTTGGATCTTGGTTTTGATTTATTAATGTTGCATTTCTAATTGAACATTAAAGCACGTACAGTTTGTTACCTTTGCAAACCCAATTCTATCATCTTTTGAGCAACAACATTTTCATGCACAGATAATTTCAAATCTGAAGCCAACTCTATTTCAGCAATGATATCCAACACAGGGATAGATTCTGGAGGGGTTTTTGAGGTGGCACTTTCCTCTGCTATTGTCTGTCCCATGTGGAAAGGTTCCTCCATAATTAATCCTTGTCTCTCCCCATTGACATATGCTGTGTAACAAAGCAACACTTAAAAATCATTGCTATGATATTAATGTATATATTTATATTTAGAAGAGCTTATGCTTTGTTGCATACCAGTTGATACATGCAAGAAAAGGCTAAGTTTTTTGCACTTCTTTGCAAAACCTAGGAGTCGAGAAGGTCCTCTTGTGTTGATGTTGAGAGCAACATCATACCTATATATATAACAACAATTTCAGATTCAATTTTATGAGAACACCAAGAAAACAAAAAAAAAAAAATTGTTAAAACAACCTTTTTAAAAAAAAAAATGCACATTCAAGCTAGATGGAGTGAAACCTTTCATCAAAAGTTGTATCGGCGGCTGAATTTATGATCACATCAACTTCCTTTGCGATTTCATTAGCTGTATAGGGATCCATCCCCAGATTGGATTCACAAACATTCCCAGCTACTGGAACCAGCTTCCTCATCATGAAAGCCTTAAAGGATTTCCCATGCATTTGTTCCAAGCACTTGAAAAGTTCCAACTCTAAAATCTAATCACCATAATTAAATCTGTGAGATTATAAACGAAGATTCAGAAGTTCTTTTATTTTATAGAAAAATATACTCAAACACATAGTTATTATATAAACCTCGACTTGACACTAACTCAGTTTAAGAGCCAGGTCATTGGGTCACTTGTTCAATTATTGGGTTATTTTGTCATTGGTTCAACTAGTGGGCTACTGGTCGAACCATATGATTAAATAAAAAAAATTAAATAATTTAAATAAGTTTGCAAAATCATAAAACAAATATATAAAATTAAAATAAATTTACAATAGGCATGCCTAAATTTTTAATCAAAATTAGGTGTAAAAAAGTAGCTACTAAATAATTCATACTCAAGGTTTCAAAAGTAAATACCGAAAAATATTTAAAATAAAAAAATGTCATAGTTGTTTGAGTTGCACGGGTTACTAAAAATTGTTGGATTTTATTAGATTGTACTAGTTAAACAACTGGACCAAATTAGATACAAGTTCACTGAATTATTGATCCAACAGACCAGATTGAATAGGGTTTAGTTAACTATGCTTGAACACCAAAAAAACAAAAACGTAACATATATGCATCTTTACACAACATACTTCATTTTTCAGTCTGTCCACTATGAACACACATAAAGAAACAAAAAGTAAATCATTATGTACATCATACTTCAGTTTTAAGTCTGTGGATAGCAGCTTCTTTATTCTTTGCCTTGATCAAGAGAAAGATTTTTCCCACATCAGGCACTGTACGTAACATCTTCTCAATAAAAGCTGCACGTACAACTGAATATGTTAGATAAACTGACAAGGGGCAACTCTTAAGTAGTTTTGGAGTACTGTTTCGAGCTCTCACAAAAAGGTGAGCCCCATGGGTCCCACCATGGGGCCCACATCCTTTGTGAGAATTCAGAGAACAAGATGTTGTATCACATGATATTCAGAATAATCTAGATATATAGTAGAGTAAAATAAATGTGGGCACAACTTATAAGTTCAACAATCTAGGTATCCTAACTTATTGCAGGAGCCAATCAAAAAATCTCCTTGAGGAGCTTAAGAATAAAATTATTGTAGCACAAATATCATTATTAAATCAAAGCCTTAAGTTATTAGAAAAATTGATAGTTAATGATTATTCAACACACTTACAACCTTTTTTTTTTTTTTTTTGGTGAAACTGTTTATAGTTCAATATTTTGGAGGTCTATATAAAAATCGCTTATATTCATAATATTTTAAGGAATGCTTTATTCATAATATTTTCATAACAATTTTCACAAAAATCCTTAGTGGTAAATTGTTATTGGTTCAAATTTAAGCTCACCACTCACTTCATTTTTTTTATTACTAACAATAACTTACCAAGTAAGATTTGTTGTGAAATTGTTGTGAACGTAACATGGGACTTTGAGCATAAGCGTAAAGCTAGCCCGGTTAAGTACCCGTTTGGATTGGGCTGAAAGTGGCGTTTTCAGTTCTGCGTTTTCAAGCTCTTTTTTCTTTTTTCTTTTTTTTTTTCCTGTGCATGAACAGTAAAATCACATGATTTTACTGTGTAGAGGACAAAAAATACTGTTCACACATTGTTCATGTACTATTCATGGGTCTCATGACACTATTTACACATTTAAAAATTATTTTGCCACAGTGTTTTCAGTTTTTAGTTTTTAGTTTTCAGTTTCAGCAACAATAAGTTCAATCCAAACGGACCCTAAATATTAATCGTGTACTAATTTATTTTTTGTTTTTATTTTTTATTTTTATTTTTTCAGTTTAAGAAAAACATAACTACTTAGAAACATCAAGTTTCTTTTCTTTTTTCTTTTTTGTTCTTAAAATTAAAAATTAAAGAAAAAAAAAAAAAACCAAATTATCCTTATGTTTTTAAGGTATGTAAGACTTAATGCACAAGAAAGCAATACCTTTGGCTAGAAATCCAGTTGCGCCTGTGATAAGATAGTTCTTGCCTTGAAGATAACTAACAATGCCAATACTATCACCTCCGGCATTTTCTTTGTTTTCGCAACAAACCACTCTAAAAGTTCTTCCCGTTGCAGGAGTTCGGGTACTATTGTAGTGATGGTAGCAATGATAACTTTTTGTGGTAGTGAGGACAGGGATTGAAGTACCATAAGGGATTGCATGAGTACTGGTGAGAGATTGAGAATAGGATTTATAAGGCACAGATGCCGTGGACATGAAACTTTGGAGAAAACTCATTATAATTTTTCAAAAGACTACCTCAGTAAGTTGCTTAATTTAGATGTACCTTATGTTCTATACAATGGAAAAGCTCGGGGCCTCTTTATATATAATTACAGCATAGGACCTATGTGTAACATCTTCGTACATAAGCGATAATCATGGAATAAATTAAATTGATTTCAATCTAGGCTAATTAGCTATAGCCTAGGACGGAGGGAGACTTTGACAATGGGGGCAATGGACCCTCCTAATTATAAATATATATATATATATATATATATACATACACACACATATATATATATAGAGAGAGAGAGAGTGTAACACCTCGACCCAACTTTATAATTAAACTATGTGTGAGTGGTTAATTACTATTTTAAGCTACTTTCTTTTTATAATTAATAGAAGAATATTTAATAAACATATTATTTTATAATGCCATTGAATAAGAATTGTAAAGATTATAAATAATTGAATGACTATTTGTATTATATATATATATATATATATATACACTTAGTATGTACAAAACTATATTAAGTGGTTTAAGTTATTAGATACATAGTTGGTGTTTTAATTAGGCATATGATGCATGAGATTTTATAGTGGAGATTCCACCCGCATGCAACCAATGGAAATTCAACACATAATACCAAACTTTCATGCATGTTGACAAACCCAAAGACCAAGACTTGGCCGGCCATGCAATGAACAAGCTCCACCTCACCTTTTCTTTGACTTTCTTAAACAACTAGAACATCCAAGAAGCCTCTCTATTCCCACGTGTAAACACAAGTCAGAATTTCCTCACCTCACTTTGCTCTCTTTTCTCTTAAGGAAAGAGCTAGAAGCTCTCTTAGGTCCCTTTTGTCAAACCCACGGGTCCACACATTAAAAGAAAGACAAGACTCCATCTCATCTCTCTTCTTTCAACTTTTTCAAAGCAACTAGAAGACTCAAGAAGCTCTTTCCCTTTTTCATACCCACGGGTCCAACACTAAAAGAAAGAAAAGCTCTCAACTCTTCTCTCCCTCTCACACCTACGGGTCCAGCAGCAAGAAGAAAGCTTCTTTCAACTCTCTCAAGCTCTCTACTTCTCATACTTTCGAGTCCAGCCACTAGGAAAGGGAAATCATTTCATGCAAGAGTGATTCTATGTCTATTTCCCCTCAAGAAACATAAACTTGGTAAGGGTTTTAGCTACTCTCATCTTAGAATCCATGATTTCTTCAAGGAATTTGGAATTTTAGTAATGGTACTTGTGGTTTGTAAAATTAGGAAATCATGAATTTGTAACTCTATATATATATATATATATATGCTGTTTTAAGAAGTTTTGAAACTGTGCTGGTGATTTGTTGAAGGTAGATTAGGGTTTTTACTAATTAATGATTGTACATGATTAAGGAAGTAAGAAAAAGTTAGGATGAGTACATTTAGTGTTACTGCTGGGATTTTTGTTGTATTTAATTTTGCTATAAATGGTTAAATGATTGTATGTAAGTGTTTTCTAACATGTCTAATGAGTGTATAAAAATCTCTATATGATAATGAGACTATTTGCAATTACAAAAAAATGTTTCAAAACTGTCACTGTGACAGATTCTGTGTTTATGTATGGTAAATTATGTATTAATTTGTATACAATGAATTAGGACGCTAGGAGTAGTTCTTATGAAATCTAAAATATATATGGTTGTAATGGAAGTAGTCTCACAGCATTTGGATCAATATAAAAATAATGGTTTAATTTCTAAGTTGCATGGAACTGTCAGGACAGATTTAAGCACGTTGTCTTGTATGATTTTCAGTAAATCACGGTTTCATGATTTGACTCTGAAATTCATATATTATTTACTAGACATCTAGAGGAGTTGTTTTGTAAAATTGCATGATGTTTGGATGCGTTTGGACAGAATATTTGTATTTTATAAATGAGGCATATGCTGTTGAAATGAGCAGTAAACAGTAATTGTTAACTCTGACTTTAAGGATTTAATTTTAAAGTCAGGGTGAATGTTTTGAGTTATAAATTAATATGCTTATCATTTGGTATGTATGGATCATAGATAATTTTTGTATAACTTGGTTTAAGTTTTAGTACTCAAAGGAGGGGTTCTAAACCATTCTACTGCCTTTTCATGTTGTTGTCTTGTTCAACATGTTGTATGCTACCATATGAGCTTATATGGTTACATGACCATGCTTAAAGGATTATATGTTTATGCATGCATTATTGACCTAATCTCAAAGAACCTTCTGAAATAAAGTTGGCTCCTCTAGAGATATGATATTAATGTGAGAATGTTGGTTACTCTGTGATTTGGTACATCATGGTGTTGATGAATATATTTTGTGTTTGTGGGAACCTCCTTGAGGTGGGATTATGACTTCCTTGATTTTAAGAGATAGGCTTTGAGATGAATGTACAAGTTTATGATAAGGAATAATTAATAATAAGTAATAAGTTTTGATATTTGGTTTAGGTGTTACCAGTTTCCAAGTCTAAGCTCCTTCGACTGTAGGCTTTCAGTTTGTTGAGGTCCAAAAAATCACAGCACCCAAGCCCAAAGAAATAAGCACAAGGGGCCATGAAAAATGAAAAGAAATGGTAAGCCCAAAAGGCTTGAAGCCCAAAAACATAAAGAAAAAAGACAAGCCTGGAAGTCTATGAGAAAAGAAGAAAGAAAAAGAAAAGAAGTCTAGATTAGAAGATTGAAGAATTACCAGCGTAAAAAGAAAGCTGAGTCGGGATCCTCAGAGGCTATCAAAAGGCTCGGGATCCCCGAGGCGTGTAGCACAGTCAAGAAAGGATTAAGACAGCTCAAAGGAAAAAGCCAAAAGAACACAAGAAACAGAGGATGAGCATGTCCTTCTCAGGTACCAGAGATCCAACAAGAAAAGAAGAAAACCTGGAGTGACTTCTCATAGTGCAAGTGGACAGTACCTCGGGGAACCAGAATGAAGGGGAATAAAAAAGGGAGTAGCAGCAAAGGACTTTCGAATCGGCAGAGTGGGATTCCACACATTTGAGAAAAAAGATAAAGAAGAAGGACGGCCAAAAGCTGAATCGTGAAGAACGTGACCTCAGCGCACTCCGAAATAGGTAGTCAGCCATGGACTTTCGAAGAAATAACATTAAAAGGAAGAAAAGAATGAAGAACAGGGAAAACTGAACCTTCCGGGCAATGGGCACAACACAGACTCTCGTACCCAGGGGGCAAAACAGGGGAATCAATAGTTCCCCGGGACTCCAGAATAACACTATAGAAAGGGGGGAAGGATTGCAAAAAGGGGATAGAGAAAAATTTATAACAGAATCATTGAGAAAGTTCTGTCGAGAAGAAAACTCAGAGAAATTAGTAAATTACTTCCCGATATCCCAGAAATAGCCACTATAGCACAACTCGGATTCAAAAAGAATCAAACTTTGCAAGTCTTAGAGGCTTGAATAGCCATCTAAGACTGTAATTTTTGAGCTTACTTGAACCTTATATCACGTCTAAATGAGCACACTGTAATCATAATAAAGAAAATTCAATGAAGTATTTCTTATTGATTTGAGGATCCCTAACCACTACTTTGTGCATTTACTGTTTGTTTTTGCATTACTTTAGCTATTTTGATTGTTGTTCAATACAAATATCCTCGTTTGCTAATTTATGTGTATTGTAGGAAGTATGCCCTGTGCACCACTTAATTCTTAAACAGCCCTTTAGTTGTAGTGAATCAAAGCCCAATCCACCAAACTACAATTATTTGGCCCAGGATCCTTGGGCCTGAGTGCTAGAGAAAAAGCACTCTCACATTTTGGCGACTCCGCTGGGGACTAGATAAAGAAAAGGGAAGAAGCAATCCCTTCACAGAGAGAACGAAGTAGCTTCTAGACAGAGAGGCAAGGTACCCTTGGTAGAGCAGGAGGTTGTGTCAAGACAAAGGCACGCAAGGTAGGAACCAAACCCCATGGCGCAGATGACAGCGATGTCGAAGGATCTGGAGCAAGAAGTTCGCCTTCTCAAAAAAGGCAGGACACAGGAAATCAGAAACAATGTTCCCCCTGTTGGTAACCAAGACAGAACTCAACCAGAAGGAGGGTCAACAATGGGAGGGAGAACCGACCCCCAGTACTTAACACTGGCAGATGTCAGTGCCCTCTTGGAGCAAGAAAGGGAAAAGCTTTCAGGGATCCCCAAGCAATTCTCTCGGGATCCCCCGTTCCCTCTAGAACTTCTTGGCAAGCCATACCCCAAGGGATACGAACCCCCAAAGTTCCATCCTTTTGACGAAAGAAATGGAAGCGCTGTGAAACACATGAGTAGGTTCATTCACACTATGGGCCCCTGCGCAGGAGACAGAGAACTTTGTTTAAGAGAATTTGCTAAATCCTTAGTGGATAGGGCATACACTTGGTACACCATGCTGAGACCTCGGTCCATTAAAACCTGGGATGAAATGATGGAGAGATTTTGTGCTAAGTATTACCCCGGTGAAGACAAGATCACTTTCCAAAACCTCCAGATGGTAAGCCAGAGGCCTGGGGAGGATCTCGTCCAGTTCATTAAAAGGTTTGAAGATGTGTCCCTAGATTGCTATGGGGATCACGAAGAAAAAGAACTTGTAGAAACTTGTATATCCAACATGCTTTTCGATTACAGACTCAACCTTGCAAATCTATGCATCGCACAATTTGCTGACCTATTACAGAGAACTAGAAGGACAACACAAACTATGAGGACAAAAAGGATGCTAGTATCCTAAGCCATGACAGCATTAGTGGGAGAGAAAAGGAAGAGGCTTGACGGGAAGGTGTTCGAGGAACCACCGGTGATCCCATGTACAGCTGAGGAGTTAAACCATGTCCTGGACAAATGGATCGGAGATGGAGTTGTTAGGCCATTTACTATGTCCAGGCCGCCAACTGAAGAAGAATGGAAGAACCTTTTGTTTTGCAGGATCCATAATTATGTCAAGCATTCCACCAAGGATTGCTGGACCCTCCGTAGACTCTTCCACAAAAAGCTAAGAGAAGGAACCCTGGAGCTCACTCAGAAGGAGCCAGAAGTACAGAGGAACCCCTTGCCTAACCACAAAGGGAAAGGGATGGTAGTGGTAGTAATCCATGGGAACCCGGTAGATGCAGGAGAATCTGAAGGATCCTTCCACCCAAGCACCGCCAGGACACTCTAGAAGAATCCCAAGTTCAGGTCACTATTCAACCAATTGGGATTTGGACCAGAAGCAAGAAGGGTGGCCACAGAGTTTCTCATGAGTATAGCAGCAGATTCGGGAATGGAATGTTTTACAGCAGAGTCACATGCTAGTCGAGCTTTCCTAGAGATAACCAATGCAATAACTTTCACCGATGAGGACATGGAGGTTGAGCATCCAAACCACCGTAGGCCCCTTTATCTAATGGCCACCATAAATGGTGTCCAAATCAGAAGAGCATTGGTGGACACAGGGGCATCACTCAATCTTATAGCCTTGAGTACCCTGGAAGCTGTGGAAGGATCCTGGGGGCTCCCATGGAGATAACAGGATTTGGAGGGTCGGTGGAATCAACTGAAGGGTACATGCAGCTGGCCTTGAGAGTAGGACCAATAGTGACCTTGACAAGGTTTCATGTAATTAATGCAGAGGTATCCTACCATGTATTGTTGGGATGCTTATGGCTCCATAAATACCGTCTTATTCCATCTACGTACCATCAATGCATTAAAGGGAGATTAAACGGGAGGCTTGTGAGGATCCCTGCCAATCGTAACCCTTTCAGCCAAGGAGAAGTGAACTTTGTAGAAACAATGTTTTACGATGAGCTAGAGCCAGATGATGAGAACCCCACGTCAGGTACTCCAGGGGCACCTATCTTGGAAGAAGAAGGCGGAGAAAAGGGCACTCATGACTTGAGAAACCTTCTAGAAAGAAAAAGGCAAAAGAGGTAGCTCAACTCTTTAGGATCCCGAGAATGTGTGGTGGTGCAAGAACCCGGAGGAAGGTTGATTTATCGTTTGTGAAGGTGCGCGGGACCTGAATGCATCACGCAGAAAGGTCCCGGACCACCAAGTTGCATGATGGCCCAAGAAGAAATCCTAGAGGAACCAGTCAAGGAAGCCCAGATTCAGCCTGAAGAAGAATTAAGGGAAATAAATTTGGGAGCCGAGCTGGGATCCCAGAAGTCTGTCTTTATTAGCAGTTAGCTGATGGCACAAGAAAGGGAACAATTGGTGGCCTTACTCCGGAAGTACAGAGATGTGTTCGCATGGACTTATGATGAAATGCTTGGTTTAGACCCGGGATTGATAGTTCATTCTCTTAACGTGGACCCAGGAATAAGACCAGTAGTTCAGCCAGCTAGGGTCTTTCACACCGAGGTAGAAGCTCAGAGAATTCAAGAAGTCAAAAAACTACTAACAGCTAGTTTTATCAAACCCATCTAGCACCCCAAATGTTTTTCCAACATAGTACCTATGAAAAAGAAAAATGGTCAGATCCGTTGCTGTGTGGACTTTCGTAACCTAAATAAGGCATGCCCAAAAGATGAGTTCCCCTTACCCAATATCGACCTCCTTGTAGATTCAACTGTAGGAAGTTCTATGTTCTCGTTTATGGATGGGTATAGTGGGTACAACCAAATTCGCATGGCTGCCAAAGATGTAGAGAAAATGGCATTCAGAACTCCAATCGGAAACTTTTATTACACTGTAATGCCTTTTGGCCTTAAAAATGCGGGGGCTACGTACCAGCGAACCATGACAGCTATTTTTCATAACATGATGCATGAGGAGATGGAGGATTACGTAGATGATATTGTGGTCAAATCAAAAACTAGAGCAGAGCACCTTTGGGTACTTAGCAAGTTTTTGAAAGATGCAGGAAGTACAAACTACGCATGAACCCCATGAAATGTGCCTTTGGGGTGTCTGCTGGAAAGTTCCTTGGATTTCTGGTACATCACAAAGGCATAAGTGTAGATCCAGCCAAAGCCACAGCCATCGCCACAATGAAAAGACCGACAACGGTGAGGGAGCTCAAAAACTTCCTGGGAAGGGTCTTTTATATTAGGAGATTTGTGCCTGGATTAGCTTCAGTAATGATGGGTTTATCCAAACTGTTGAAAAAGGGAACTGAGTTCACCTGGGGAATGGAACAACAAGAGGCCTTCCAAAGGATTCAGCAGATCATGAATCATTTGCCCACCCTCCAAGCGCCAGTGTGTGGGCGACCTCTATTATTATACTTAGCATCAAACACCAGGCAATAGGAGCCTTGCTAGCACAGGAAGATGACTATGAGAACGAGCAACCTATTTATTACGTAAGCAGGACACTCAAAGACGTCGAGACTAGGTACCCCAGAATAGAGAAAGCCTACCTAGTAATTATCTACGCGTCCTAGAGGCTGAAAAGGTATTTCTTAGCTCACTAGATCCTTTTGGTGACTAAGTTCCACCCCATAAAGGCACTCCTGCACCAGCCCCTTCTCACAGGAAGGATAGCACAATGGCTAGTCCTGTTCTCTCAATATGACATAGGCATCAAAATCCCCAAGGCTGTTAAAAGCCAAGCCATAGCAAATCTGCTGGCTCAATTCCTAGGAAAGGAAGAAAGCCCATTGAGTGAAGAAATCCTGGGTGAGGTGGCAGTGACAAAGATCCTAGGAAAGAAATGGACAATGAGATTCGGGATCCCCAGAAGCTGCCAAAAGGCTCGAGATCCTCGAGGCATGTAGCACAGTCAAGAAAGGATTAAGACAGCTCAAAGGAAAAAGCCAAAAGAACACAAGAAACAGAGGATAGGCACGTCCTTCTCAGGTACCAGAGATCCAGCAAGAAAAGAAGAAAACCTGAAGTGACTTCTCATAGCGCAAGTGGACGGTACCTCAAGGAACCAGAATGAAAGGGTATAAAAAAGGGAGTAGCAGCAAAGGACTTTCGAACCGGTAGAGTGGAATTCCACCCATTTGAGAAAAAAGATAAAGAAGAAAGATGCCCAAAAGCTAAACCGTGAAGAACGTGACCTCAGTGCACTCCGAAATAGGTAGTCAGCCATGGACTTTCTAAGAAACAACACTAAAAGGAAGAAAAGAATGAAGAACAGGGAAAACTGAACCTTCTGGGCGATGGGCACAACACAGGCTCTGGTACCTAGGGGGCAAAACAGGGGAACCAATAGTTCCCCGGGACTCTAGAATAACACTATAAAAAGGGAGGAAGGATTGCGAAAAGAGGATAGAGAAAATTTTACAAAAAAATCATGGAGAAAGTTCTATCGAGAAGAAAACTCAGAGAAATTAGTAAATTACTTCCCGGTATCCCAGAAACAGCCACTATAGTACATACTCGGATTCAAAAAGAATCAAACTTTGCAAGTCTTAAAGGCTTGAATAGCCATCTAAGAATGTAATTTTTGAGCTTACTTGAACCTTGTATCACGTCTTAGTGAGCACACTGTAATCATAATAAAGAAAATTCAATGAAGCATTTCTTATTGATTTGAGGATCCCTAACCATTACTTTGTGCATTTACTGTTTGTTTTTGCATTACTTTTGCTATTTTAATTGTTGTTCAATACAAATATCCTCGTTTGCTAGTTTATGTGTATTGTAGGAAGTATGCGATGTGCACCACTTAATTCTTAAACAGCCTTTTAGCTGCGGTGAATCAAAGCCCAGTCCACCAAACTACAACAATTTGGCCTAGGATCCTTGGGCCTGAGTGCTAGAGAAAAAGCACTCTCACACGGTTCCTCTGCTTTCAGGTAAGGGATAAGTTATATGAGCATTTGATAAGTCATGAGGTTATTTTAAAGTGTATTATGCATTAAAAGGTTTTTTATAAGAGATATGACATGTAATCATGTTTTAGACAAAGATATGCTCGTAAGCTTTCAAAACCTTATGTATATAATTTAAGCATATTTATGCTATTACTAATTCCACGAACATGATGTTTAAAGAAAATAATGGAAATGCTTTTATTATGAAATGTTATGCAAACTATGAATTTCAGTATGATGTATAAGTATGAAATGTTTTCGGGTTATGTACTCTGATAATCTGAACTCAGCTAGTAGGGGTTAAATTACTGGTTTTCCATGAAAAATGTTATCTGTTTAGCTATTTAAAGTAGAGGAAATGGGGGCTACCTATAACTCTAATCTGAACAAGGCCTTCTCCCCAATGTGTATGGATGGCGGGGAGGAACAAAACCTTGAGGGGATATGCCATCAGGCCTCCCAAAGAGGACAATATCATGCACACGAGAGCACCCAAATGTGATGAGGCCTTCTCTGTACAGACTTATCAGATATGGACTAACCAATATGTTATGAACAGCTATATTATATTATTGATCATGAGAGAATGATTTTGTTTAAATGCATTATGAAAAGTTAAAAGTTTTCATGAAAAGAAGTTTATGAGGAAAAGAAAACTTGTTCTTTAAAGATAAAAGTTTCTGAAGTTCTGTTGTGCTTTAAAAATAAAGAATCTGATGAAAGTACAAGTTTATGTTAAAATTATCAGATATCTGTTCTTTATGAAACGTTAAGTTTTATGACCATGAAAGTTATAATATTTTATGAAAAGAATTTTATAAAGAAAAGTTTTCTTATTTGGCAAGATGTTTCTAGTTTAAGACAAAGTTACCAATTATCTGATTTAAGTTAAAATGATTATTTTGTAATGAGAATACATATATATTGATTTTAAACAATCAATATTATATTTGGTGATATTGTAAGAAATGAAAGAAATTAAATCCGAAAGGTTTTGGTAATATTATTCTGATAAAAAAAAGGAGAACAATTATTTTCCTATGAAGAGCGTATAAGTTATTATTATGAATAGTATAAAATACTATGCATGAAAAGATGTTCTCCTATTTGAATATTCATAAAATGGAATGATTTGATTTACATGCATCCTTATTAAATTCTCATGTATCTTACCTTTACTGAGCTGTGTAGCTCACCCCTTCTACTCTTTCAATCAACAGGTTTTATTTTGGAGCAGAGAGAGCCTTAGTCGAGTTTTGGAAGGAGCTGGTTTTAGTTTTTAAATGTATAGATCCCAAATTTGTATCTGATGTTTAGTTTTGTGGTATTGTGTATTTTAGGACCTAATAGAAGTTGTGTACCTTAAAGTATTAAGAGATGTATTATGTGAAAGTGTGGAAATTGAATGATAGGTGGATTATGTTATTCTTTGGGTACAGTATAGATGCTCTGAATATCAAGTGAAAAGTTATCTCAAAAAGTAAAGAAACAAGAATGATAAGAAAGAGGGAAGCTCTTGTAAAAGCTTTTATAAAAAGTTTAGTTGGTTCTTGTTAATACAAGGTTTAGGCTTGATATTAACATGCCGGTCATGGTCACAAATCCGGGTATCAGGTTTGGGACGTGACAAAGAGAGAGAGAGAGAGAGATATATATATATATATATATATATATAAATTTTAGTAATTTTGTTTTATAAAATTATACTTTGCCTTCCTTAATAATATCATTGATTTTTTTAAGAGTAATACTATAATTACAAACTTTTTTACAACATTTTTACAAATTGTTAAGGTAGTAAATTCTTAGGGCATGTTTGGTAGACTGTAATAGGCATTGTAATGTAATAATTATTTTTAAGGTTTAGCTATTTTTTAGTTTGGTTATGTTTTTATTACAAGGAATAGTCATTCCTTATAAATAGCTATTCTTTAAAATGAAGAATAATTATTCCTTTCTAAAATGGTTGTATTAGCTATTCTTTAGTAAGTGCAATAATTTCAAACTTAATAATATATTTCCAAATAATTATATTTATTTATATCTACCATGTCATTATGTGGCTTTCTATTTTAATATTGTTATCTTTAATATTGTTACATTATCAATATAATTGTTAGAAGTTTTTGTTTAATTATTAATTGTTAAAAAGGTTTGAAAAAAGCCATATTTGGGTCATCAACATGGCAACTTGGCCTATTTGTTAAAAGGTTACCCAAATTGTGTTGCTTAGTTGATTGTTAGGCTTGATGGGTCTTAAAAGTTAAAACTATTAATAAATAAAATGTGTTTGGGTTGACCTATATAGTTAAACATGAATTGCCAATCTTATGTAAAACCTCCTAATCATTCTTAATTTTAGTATCTCTATCTACTAGTACATATTTGAGTCGAACTTTTTTTTTTTTTTTTTGAGAAGGAAGAAACTTTCTATTATTGAATAACTGGTAAATCAGATACAACGAAAGAAGAAATGTCTGGAGGAACAGACTCCATCCAGGCTAATAAAGGAAAAGATAATCTAGCTCTCTGGGCTAAGGCATGTGCTATTACATTTCCTTGCCGACTGACATGAGAGAAAGAGAAACTCTGTAGAGAGTTTGCATAAGACAAAATGTCCTTAATTATGTGTCCATCTTGTGAGTTTACCAACCCCTTCCCCCGAAGTGATTTGATAACCAGCTCAGAATCACCTTCGAAGATGGAATTCTGAAAACCTGTTTCAATGCAGAAAGTGACTGCCCTCCTTGCTGCCAGCAGTTCTACAGACAGGACTGAATGTGGTTTTGGGATCTTTTCCGAAAGGGCCGCCATAACCTGTCCTTCAGAATTACGAATCACCACTCCAAGACCTGCCTGATCAGATTCTCCAAACAAGGCTCCATCAAAATTTGTCTTCATCATACCTGAACCCGGAGGACTCCACTTCCTCATTTGAATTTTTCTGCATACTATTTGTTGCTGCTGCTGTAGATTTTTAAAGCCCCTGATGTACTCCTTTGCATACCCCGCAATTTTATTCAAAGGCAAGCTGCTCTGCTGAAGGCGTGATTTGTTCCGGTGGTGCCAAGTTGACCATGCTATGGTAGCAAACAACGGTAACTGATGCTGCCTTGACTGCACCATACGAATCAGCTCTGGGAAGGAAACCGATGCTGCTGCAGACCTGTCCACCATATTTGACTCGAACTTGGTGCCTCTTATAAACTAGTTTATAACCTTTTTTTTTAAATTATTTGCAAGTCTCACATGAGTTATCTACTTACTTTATTTAATTTTTACTTTTTATTTACATTACTTTCACTAAAAGGTTTTCAGCAAAAAAACCTAGATAAATTGTTCCTAAACTAACACCATCTTGAGCCCTTAATGCCTTTATTAAAAATATAAACGAGTACCATTTGAATTATTTCAAGACACTTTACTATATATATCTTTTCAATTTGATTTTTTTTTTGGTTTGAGAAGCGTCTTCTAAATTTGATTTCTTTTGAAAACCAAAGAATAATAATGCATACAGAAAAATATTAGTTGTATTATTGAGACGAGTTGCACTTTGTTAGTTTGTTTCGTGTTTTCAGAAAATGCGCCTTTGCTATCTAGCCATGTGAATCCAAAACAGAATCTGAGAGAGAGAGAGAGAGATTTCTGAAAAGGACACGAAGATATGGAAATGGAATATAGAAAACTCAAAGATCAAGTACCTTTCTTTTCCTCTTCACTCATGTGGTACCCATACATATACACCTCTATTTAATTTATGGACAAAGTTTCGCTACAAGCTTGGTTGCAAGCTTGTAGCCAATTGCTACAATTCCAAAAAAAAAAAAAAAAATGATTACATATTTTGAAAATCTAAATAATTATGTCAAATTTTGTGCTAATTAGATATTATATACTATTTTATTAATAAACTTATCTTTTGTGTATAATTTTAGGTTATAAAAAATTAAAAATTTAAACATTTGATTAATGATATAACTATTAATCTTTGATTTTTTTAGAAATTTTGCAAATATGAAAAATATAAAAAGAAAATTTAATCTAATGGAGAAATTCACATCCAATAAAAAGATGTTAAATAAGTTTTTAACCAAATTTTCTCCTTAATTTATATATTTATTTTTTTTTTGGGGAAAGGATGAAGATGGTAATGGTGGTGTAGACATCATAGAAAGCCAGAAAGCTCTTTCAGTGACTGATCTACCCCAAGGTTTTCAGACCCGGACCGTTCATTGAACCGTAAAAGGGAGAGGTTCAAGGGTTTTGAGGTTGGACCGAGGTCGAACCGGGGTCGAACCGTGATGACGTCATAATTAATTTAATAATTATTTTAAATATATATAAAAACATTAAATTAATAAAAAAATAGAAAAATTAACTAAAATAGCCTAATTCATTTAGAAAAGCTTATTTCTAAAAAATACATAAAACTTACACATTGTTACACACTAGACAAAAAAAACTCCTTCCCATCAAAAATGCATGAAAGAAACAAGTCACTAGACAAAAAAACTTTTCAAATGTAACATCCTTTCCACAAGTTAATTGAACCATAATACAAAAACTGATCCCTAAAACATCCTAATGCCACATTCACTTTTCCTTTTCAACTTTCCACAGAACCTACTCATTATGCAACAGACCCAAAAAAAAAAAACTAAATAATTAACTTGTATTGCTGGGAAAGCATAGGGTTTCTGAGAATAATGTCTTCTTATCTGGGAAAGCACAGGGTTTCTGCAAGTCATTGGTACTTGTATTACTGTTTTTGCTTCTTCTCACTTTGACTAGCTATTAGCTTACTTTTGTTTCACACTGTTTTTGCTTCTTCTCACTTTGACTAGCTATTAGCTTACTTTTGTTTCACATTTTGATTAGTCATTTCTTCTTCATTGTGCTTGTCAAGTATGTGAGACATTAGGGCCAATTGTTTTCAGGACACCATCATAAGAAAAAGCTAGTTAAGATACTATAAGGCGTCTGCCTGTTCTATCACTGAACTCATTTTGAAACAGGTCCATTGTCCACCTGTTCTATTCTTGAGGGTCATTTTTCTTCTTCTCTTTTTATTTTTTTATTAATATGTGGTCTGATAGCTGTAGTTAAGTAAATTTGAAATCTAGCATATTCAGATGCTATGTTAATTATGGGATTTCAATTATGTTGAGATTGCTTTTAGTAATGGGGCAAATGATTTGAGAATAATGTAAATATTATTGAAACCAACAGCAATAAAAAATACAAAAAAAAAAAAAAAAAACATGCAGCAAGAAGTTGCAGACACAACAAAGTAATTTTGGCAGACAGAAACACCAATTGACCCAAATCAATTTTCACAATTACAATAATATCACAAGCCTTGTCTTCACATACACCAACACTTCAGATCTATATCATCATCCACAATCAATTTTCAATTGACCCAAATCAATTTACACACCAACACTTCAAATCTATATCATCATCCACAATCAACTTGCAAATATTAACAAAGAAAAAACAGATTAAAGTACCAACGACGGCAATGGCGACGAGGCATAGAGTGAGCTGCGACAGGGACGAGGGAGAGAGGCAGAGATGAGCGTGAGAGAGTGAGCTGCGATCTGGGTTGAGCTGCGACGGCAACGAGGGAGAGAGGTAGAGATGAGAGAGTGATTGAGACTTTGAGAGAGTGAGGAAGAGATCTGGGCTGAGCTGCAACAGTGCGACGGCGATGAGGGAGAAAGTGATTGAGAGAGTGAGGATTGAGGAAGAAATCTGGGCTGAGCTGCGACAGTGCGACGGTGACGAGGGAGAGGCAGAGACGAGAGAGTGATTGAGACTTGAGAGAGTGAGGATTGAGAGTGATTGAGAGAGGGTTTCAGAGTGAGGCTAAGAGTGATTTTTGAGAGAGGGTTAAAAAAAAAAAAAAAAAAAAAAAAGGCTGAAATTAAGAAACCGTCCGAACCGTGTGAACCGGTCACGGTTCATAGACCCGGACGGTCGGACCGCGGTCCGGACGGTTCCATGCTTTTTTCGCATGGAACGGTTCCTTACCTTAAATGGACCGTGAATCTGAACGGTTCCCGGGTTTTCCGATTGGACCGTACGGTCCGGTCCGGGTTTAATAACCTTATTCTACCCACCTTGGGAGATACCGCCATTGACTGGTCCAAATGGAAGCTCAAGTATCCTTCTTTTTTTTTTTTTTTTTTTTTTTTTTCCCTTCAAATTCTAATCAAAATCCAAGTTTTAATTTAGAGAGACTAGCAAGTAAATTATATAATTTTGTTTGTTTTTGTTATAGGATCATTGTGGTAGTTGCATTGACACTTCTTACGAGCTCACAAATTATACTTATTGTGTGGTCAAAAGAAATGGCAAGTATGAGTATAGTATTACCACTACAAATTTTAAGGTTTCAGGTGTAATTTATGTGCAACATTCAGTTTGGTAGGTCTTAGGTTCAATCTTACCTATCAAATGAATAGACGTATGTCATTCTTTTAGGTAATCAAAGAAATGGGTATTGATTTATTTACTCTTTTATTGAATTAGGTAGTGAAAGTTCAAAAACGTGTACAAAAACACTTTTGAACGTTTAGACCCCCAAAAACCAATTTAACTAACACAAGCAATATGTCAAACAACTAGTGTGCGGAAACTTAACATATGCTATAATATGGAATTGGTTAAACAACTATCTAAGCCATAACAAAATAAACCACAGCAGATAATGTAAAGGCAGAGATAGAGAGGAAGGAAGATGCAAACACAGAGATAACACCAGATATGTTATCGAAGAGGAAACCGAAGACCTCGGCGAAAAACCTCTCCGCCGTCCTCCAAGCGGTAATCAATCCACTAGAAAATACAGTTGGGATACAAGGACAGCAATAGACCCTCCAAGCCTAATCTACCCAATGCACCTAAGCCCTCCAAGCTTCTTGCTCCAACGAGGTTGCGCCGAACCTTTTTCTTTTCTAGCTTTCCGGATTCCGCTACTACACCGTAGCATCAACCAATGAAGATTGGCTCCTTCCTAACTGCTTCCCAGAACTCCAAACGACTGTCTCACAGAGATGATGATGGTGAGAACCAGGTTTGGTATAATGCCTCTCAAGGATTTGACAATGGAGAGGAAGAGAGTGAGGGAATTTGATGAGACTCTAAGGTAGAGATTGTGGGTGAAACAATCTGGTTTTCTTTAGGGTTTCTCTCTCAAAATTCTCTCTGGAAGCTCTCTTTCAATCGTGGGTTAAAAGGGTATTTATACTGGAGTGAAGAGGAATGCGAAACGTCAGGTTTTTCCAAAACAGGGGTGGCTCGCGGCTTGACCTCGCGGCTTGACCAAGTCGCGAGTTCCAGTCGCGAGTTAACCGTATGGCCAGTTGTCCTGTTTTGTCCTGTAGTGCTCCAGCTAGCATGACTGTTCATCTTCCAGCATGCTTGGCACGTGTGCATCTTCTGGCGGGTTGAAGCCGCGAGTCCACCCGCGAGTCCCAGCCGCGACACTCTGTTTTCTTGCACACTCTTGAGCAATCTTCACTCTATCTCACTCACTACCCTTACAACAATCCCACCTAAATACAGGGTTTCTAAATGCTGAATTACAAGCAAATTTGGCACGGAATAAAGCCAATTAGATGGTTGAATAAATTCAACCTTACAATCTCCCCCTTTGGCTATTCTGTGACAAAACCCTAAAACAGACTCTAGACTTAACATGTGAGTTGGGAACAGTTGAACAAAACTCACTCACACCTAACTCTAGAAGCTGTGAAGCACTTGAATCATATGAACATAAACTCCTGAAACACAACAATACACCATGATCATTGTAAGCAGAAAATTATAAATGCATATGAAACAGGCAATAAGAGATCAAGCAAAGATGGAGTTAATAAACAAACCATGGCTTGATCAACCAAGTGAACACCACAAGGTAGTGATCACAGTGCTCATTCACACTTGGAATGAACACAAGGACATACAAGTTAACAAGCACAAGGCAAGACACTTGTATGCTCAACACTCAACCAATGCATAGCACACAAGGCATATGCATCTAGGAACAATCCTACAAGGGCACAAGAGTGACAGTATATAAACCAAAATGCAGAACATTTAGATTAAGTACTGATTTCAACATAGCATAAAGGCTGCACTTAAGCAAGGTACATACCATAAAGCCTACAAACTATGCATAAAACAATAACCCTGAAAGCTTACAAAAGCATATGGGTACAAACCAACAAATACCTGAATAACATCATCAAACATATATTAAAGTTTAAACCAAGAGTATATGAAAAGAGTTAGAAACAGTCATACACCAAAACACAGTGTATCAAAACCATAAGAACCATAAGTTTAGAAGATAAGACGAAAAACAGTCATACACCAAAACACAGTGCACACTTCCCTTTGAACTTTTCTCCCCCTTACTGAATGCTCTCCCCCTTTTTGTCACGAATAGCTAAAGACTCTCATCCAACTTTCGTTGAATCTCATCCAGCTGATTCTCCATAGTCTCGAGGCGCATTTGGACATGATTGTTTGCGGAGTAGAAAAGTGCCACAAGCTCATCAACGCGTTTCTGAATGTGCTCAAGTACACTGCCGACTCTGTCAGTATGAGAAGCAGTTTGTGCTTGTGGAATACCAGCCGGTGAAGCTTCAGGAACAGCATGAGATGCAGATGTTGTATGTGCAGGTGTCTCTGTGTCAAGGGCAAATGAAGTAACCAGAGAGATGTGAGCACTTCTTGGTGATTTGGAGGAGTGACTTCTGCTCGCTTGAAGAGTGAACAAAGAAATGGGACGTTGACGAGTCAACATTTTACCATCTGCAGGAGGAGTAATGCCTGCACTAAGAATAAGTTTCATGACGAGACTGCAAAATGGAATGATTCCTCGAGCTGTAGATCGACACGCGGTCTTCCTCAAGTTGTAGTAGATGTGAGCACATATATCAATGGGGGCTCCGGTAATGAGATCACACAGAAATATAGCTCTCCCAAGATTGATGAATGTAGTGTTGGACAGTGGGTAGAGATTGGTGAACATGATCAACTTCAGTGTGGTCAGCTCTCATTCCTGCATTACTTTACCTAGTCAAAAATTTGCTCCAGGTTAGTTGTGGAAATCATTTTTATTTTTATTTTTGGTAGTCACAATTCCATTGGTATTCTTGCTTGTTGAAGATTGATTAATGTGTATTCTTCTCTTTCATGTTGCAGTACCACACCCTTCAGCATCTGGATGCCTCAGGTTATCAAATACTTAAAAATCTGAATATTATCAGTACTGGCGTTTTAAATAGAATTTACTTAAGAAGAAGTAAGTCCTTACCATCATTTACATTGGATTTTTTCCTTTCATCATGGAAAACGTTTGCAGAAGCCCCTTAACAAATACAATGAAGATGGAAGAGTCATAATAATTCATTTGGTTTACATGTCATCTTGTTGATACTCTTAGAAATATTTAATGTTAAGAATGTTGGCCCAAATAGGAGAAAGAGATCAAACAAGATTGGTTCCTTTTTTTCCTTTTCTTTGTCTAGTTTATAAATTCAAAAACATATTGGGAACGTGAAATACATCCATGAGCATGAATATATGTAGTGTACTGATTCAGCTGCTCTTAGGCTATGTATCTGAGGATGGAGAGTGAAAGATTAAGGAAAAAAGCTAATTTAAACAAATTAAGAATTTAAGCCAAACCAATTAGGACTGCAAAATTTTTATTGAGTTTTGCGTTCCAATTATTTATTCTTTCTGGTTAAGCAATATGCAATGGGTGGCTTTAATTCAACCATGTATTGGGTGCGTCATTACTCAGCTAAAAACAAAGTAAGATTTCTCACACATCTTATTTATGGACTGTTTCAGACTAGTTACTTGTCTTTTGAGTTTTGGAATGTTGACCTTAAAGATACTATTGAAATTGTCACATGTACAATCCATACTGATAGATGTGTGATTCATGTCTATGTTACAGGACAAGATGTAGTCTAGTAATGAATGAAAATATTATTTACTAAATCTAATATCACTTTTATGAAGTGATGATATCTTGGTGCATGTAGCCATGTACTTGAGAAGTAGGAATTACTGAACATCATTTCTAACTATATTATTTGTATAATCTTTTCTTGAAATTCAAAATTTTTTTCTCTACTTTCAACTAATTGTCTATGCCATAGAAGATTACATTGTTTTTGCAGTTCTGATGATGTTTTTCAAACTCCCTGTTCAAGGTTGGGTGATGGCCATTGTGATTTAACCAAAATTTTACACTCTTAATACAACAATGAAGAAAAAAGAAAAACCAGAGGAAAACATTTTATAGCTTAAGGTTCTTGTTATCATATTTGGGGGTGATTTCTTTGCAGGTCATGGCACTCTTAAGTGGTTTTGCAGGAGTGTACACTGAGATGAGTTTTTTAAGTACACAGTTTGCACTCTAGCTCTTCTGAACTACAATTCATGTCTGTCATTTAGTCATTTACTGTTTGAATCCTAACCCAACAAAACTTGATCAATGATTGGGTTGAATTTTGTTAATTGATAGATTTTGTAAGACTGATTGAAGGCTTTTAGTGATCCATTGAGTTAAAAAAGTGAAAACTCTCATTAGAGTGATACATTGCTTATGATTTTCATTTTTCACAGGCTATAATGAAAAAGCGTCCTTCAAGAAACATAAATGTGCAAAACTTCTGCTTATATATATTTGGTATGGTTTTTAATGCTGTTGCTATAGTGACCCAAGATTTTGATGCAGTGATGAACAAGTAATTCTAGCCTCTCTCTCTCTCTCTCTTTTTATTTTTTTTGGATGCAGTGATGAACAAGTAATTCTAGTCTCTGTTTCTGATTCTCCTCTTACAATCGGTCTATCCTCTCCATTTTCCCCCTGTGAAGTCATTATTTAAAAGATTCTTTACTGCCTTAGAAATAGAATATTCTTCTTTTCCGATTAGAAGTGAAGAAGTTTTAGTTTAGAAGTTATTGTTTCTTTTGTTCAGGGGATTCTTCTATGGATACTCATTTATTACAGTTCTCATGATTCTCAACCAGGCACTAAGGTATCTTAAATATCCAATTTGGCTTAGTAAAATGTAGCTTATTTGCATGCTTTAGCTTTTGCTTAGTCCTAGATTTCTCACTCCCTGTCCTTTAATACAATCTACTTAAATGGTCTCATGTGCAGTGGCCTTGCTGTATCTATGGTAATGAAGTATGCTGACAATATTGTGAAGGTATTTCAGTCAGGGAAATATGAACTTGAATCTTGTAAGACATTAACAGAAATGCATTTATGCGATTTTATATAATGTCCTGGAACTATTCCTTGGCATTTTATAGCGAGAATTCTTTTGCAATCGTCAGTTATTTTTTGGCCCATAAAAGTGAAAAGACATCTGCCATCCTTCATTGATGGTAGAATTTGTGAATATACTGGAATGTAAAAATTTAACCAAGGCCTTTTCTGGCACTAAAAATTCAATGTTTGTCTTTAGGCTCTATTGGAACCCATTTCTGGCCTTTCTGGGTTATTTTGGGTTGTTTTTGTACTTGGTGAAGGCTTAGGTCAGAGCAGTTGGCTTTATTAATCTTAGGATTAACTTTATTGTTGCAAATTTAACATTGATAGTTCTTGCTAAAGTACTTTTTGGTCTTTGTATTCTTTGCCCACGTTCAGCCTTAATGAATGGCCAGCACTCTTTTTGAAGGGTGTGAAAGTTGTTACATGACCTGAAGCTATTATTCCTCAAAATTAGTTGTGTACCTGTTGTATGCCCTTTGTGGGCATTGGGTGGCACTCTTTTTGATTATTTAATTAATTTTTACATATATATATATATATATATATTTCCAGCATTTTATGTAGCTAAATTGGTCTTTATAATTGTGTTACTTAAGAGAAGCATACGTTACCATCCTGCTGCAATCATTTTCTGCACTTCGCGATTGAAGTTCCCATTTTTATTAGCTTCCTCATGCTGTGCAGGTGTATTCTACTTCAGTGGCAATGCTTTTCATAGCATTGGTTTCTTCTTATATATTCAGATTTAATCTTTCGCTTGCCTTCATCGCTGGCACAATGTAAGTTACTTCTGGTTACATGGTTCATCTCCCTCCTATATATTCTTTATTCATGTTATGAACAACTTGGGTCATTTTTCTGTTGTTCTGGCATGCATTAAAATAATGCTGGGATTGATGAATGATGATGCCATAATTACTTGTTTTTAACAGTAATAACTATTGAAAGCTTCATGGTTGTTATGTTTAATTACTTTATTTCTCTTGCTTCCAGCAATGTAATCCTCTGTGTTTATCAACATGCTGTTGCGAAGTAAGATGACTCCATACCAGCTCTGCCCAAATTTGCTCAGTGTAAAGGTTCTCATCCTCGCCTCACCTCTCCTCTATGATGATTTTGAACAGATTACCATGAAATCAGTAATGTACCTGTATTTTAAAGTTACTATTAATTCAAGATCAGGATTCAAACAATTCTGGTTTACAGTGTTTGCTTCGACCTTTTTTTTTTTTTTTTTGGTGTAAAATTACAATGAAAAGTTTACTCAAATGTTGGTATATGATTTGACAAGCTTCATCTGTAAAACCTGTTTGATCAATTACATCTAAGAATTTTGAGGCTTCGGCCTCCATTTTGCTTGTTTTGCCAAACCAACTTGCTGATTGAGTCATGCTTGAGATTTGGTTTTAAGGCAGGGCTGTGAGATGGAAGGCTAAAAGCAATAAAAACTCAAGCAAATCAATGATAACATTCACAATGGATAATATTTACTGACAACTTGCCTTGTTAAGGTTAAGAAATTGATGACTTTTTTTTGGGCGGAGTAAGATGTTAAGTCACTTTTATTTATGTATATTGCCAAAATCATCACATATAAGCTTTGCTATAGAAGAGGGGGTTCCTCAAACTGCACCATATCAATAACATAGGATTCAGTAGGCTAATGAAGAAAAGTTTTGCTTTGTTCGACTTTAAATCTTATTTAGGTGAATGCATCTTGTTTAACTAATCTCAAATGCAGTGGCAAAGTGGAAATGAAGTTGAACACAATATATTCAACTATACCTTGGTTGAACAATAGCTCTTTGAATACTTGAGTGGCAGCTACAAGGACAAGCAAATTAGTTATGAGTTTGAGTTATGATGATGCATTTCGTGTATTCATTTTAAGAATACAGGACGTAATGCAATAGAAGTTCCCTACATATGAAAAATACCACAAACTTATCCATAAATTGGTATTAAAAAAATTATTAAAAAAAGTTACTATCAATTTATTATAAAAACTTATGAATTGACGTGATAATAAATCTAATTAGTATTATTTATAAATAAAAAAATATAATAAAAATATTAGAATCATTCACATCACTCAAAAAAATTATCAAGAAAGTGTATGTAGACTTCCAACCACACATACTTGCTACACTTATTAACTTTGCTCAGAAGGTGAAATTGTGGCTTCCAACTTAAAGCAGGCATATGGTCTTTGTGTTTTAAAATGGGACTATGGGAGGATTGCTTCGTTCAGAAACATTGAATGAGAAAATACTGTAATTCACTTGTTTTAATAAAAAGTATAAAGATAAAATTTAGATGCAGTTCTTTTAATTATTGTAGGTAGCTTTTCATTGAATTCAACCGAATATATATTACTTAGCAATAAAGCAAAACAATATTATCTTTTTGTAAATATTAATTATATTCAATTGTGTAGCTTATTGGTCAACGCAAAAGTAAATTACAAAACTTAAACTTTTTTTATGAAAAGTACCACACCTAAACTAATTGTATTAAAGTTTTAACAAATTATATAGAACTAGTCACAGATCTACATGATGCGTGGGAATAGACAACTATTTTGTAGCTTGGTATAATGTATGATTTTTCTTCAAAACATATTGGAGATATCATTTCTAAAATTATTTTTCATCTCTCCATCTCTACAAATATATCATTCTATTATTTTGAGTTTTTTTTTGGAAAAACTTAGGTGCATTAATTTGATTGATATTATTCCATTTTTTTTGTGATAAAAGATAGAAATACTATTCTTTTTTCAAGTGATCTATATTATTCAAACTTTTGTATAGTTTGTTATGGTTTTTTTTTTTTTTCTACAACTAAAATTTTTAAGTTGCAAAATTAATTATTTGAATTTCTCATTCTCTTAAGAAGATTATCATGATAACCAAACCTCACCACAAATTTACAATTGATATTATTCAAATAATTTATAGATACATTCAAATACATAATTATGTAGATTGTATTTTGATATAAACTCAAATTCTCACTTCTAAAATATCTAAAAATTAATTCAAATTAAAACTATAAGAGGGATAGAGAGTACATGTGATAAATAACTCAAAAAACACACCACTAAAGTGTATCAATCCAAAAGTAGAGGCACAAAAAAAAAAAAAAAAAAAAAAAAAAAAATCATCAATCTAAAGTAGAGTTGCAAGAAAGAATTAATAAGAGAGAGAGAGAGAGAAAATAATCACATTTTTTTGGAAGAGAATGTGAGACAAATAACAAAATTATATAAAAGAAGATGAGTAGAAGAATATTCAAAAGAAAATGTATAGTTGTAAATACCAAATTATCCAAATCATGATATATATTAGAATAACATTGAATCATTCTGTAATTTCATAGGATAACATGTAACAAAAAAAAAAAAAAGATAAAAAAAATTAAAATATAACCAAGTCATAACAACTTAAAGTAGAGTTAAAAATAAAAAGTCATCAATCTAAATTAGAGGTGTAATAAAGAATTAAAAATCCATCAAGAGAAAGAAGAGTCAAATTTTTGTGTGTGAGAGAGAGAGTATTCACCTTTTTGTGTGAGAAAAATATGGACTGAATGGAAGAGAAAAAACAAAATTTTATAGTAAAAAAATGGGGAGAAGAAGAGTTAAAATAAAATGAAGATAAAGGGATGAAGAAATTGTACGGTTAAAGTATAGAGTAGCAGGGAGATAAAAAGGTAAAAGTAAGTAAATGTTGGAGAATATGTAATTGTAAAGTGGGAAACTAATAAGGAGAAAAATAATTTAAAAGGAGAGAGAAAATGTTGAAAATAGGTTGATGATATGACGCTAATGTGGCTCAACAAGAGTGCAGCAACATTAAATGCTACACTTCAATTTTTAGATATATATAGACTAGTAAGTTGTTCGTGCGATACACAGATAATTTTATGATATTTTATGTAAGATAGTTTTGGATAATACTGTATATATATTATAAAGAAAATGTAAACTAAATTAGATCAAAGAAACATATACATTTTGGCGTATTAAAAATTAGTGGTTTCACTACACATTTGTAGCCTTCTTAAGGTAAGATTAATTTTTTAAGAAAATCATGAAACCAAAAATAAATGCTAAAGAGTAATAGGACCATAAAAATCAACTAATTTGTGTTGTGTTCATAGATTACCTATCATGAAATGAAAGTATATCCAACTCTCTCACCATCTTTCACTCATCAATAGTGAGATATTAAGACATGGTGTGGGCAAGTGTGTATGTAGTGTCTTATAAATGATTTAAAACCATAGTAGAATATGACTTTATATTGCGCAATAAATATTCTCTCCACTTTTATACCAAAAGAAAAAAAAAAAAACTGTTCAACCAAATTACCCAAGCCTAAATCATATTTAAGCCCATAATTTAAAAAGAAAAAAAGAAAAAAAAATTACTTATAGGGGGTTTTGGTGGCTTGATAGTGGTAGAGGCCCCACAGATTCTTCTTTCACTCTCTTACAAATGCTTTGTCAATCTCAGGTCTTTTATTTTGGTAATACTGAAATATTTCATTTCATTTAATAATCCACAACATTTTCGTGTCTCTCTATCTCTTCCTAGAACCTTATTTGGTTAGTTATTACTATTAGTCTTTAATTATCATTATTTTTTCTTTTGTTTTTAATACTTAAAATGTTAAATGCAAAATTACATGGCAGGATCTCATGCACTCTTGTATGAGGTTTCTGTTTTTATATATACTAGTCGTTAATCCATGCGATGAACGAGAATAGCTATTGAGTGAGTTTCTGGGAAGAAAAATCCATTATTTTTTAGTTGGAGTAGTAAAAAGAAATGCATGAAATTAAAAAAAAATATATATTGAAAGAAAAGTACAAAGTTTTATTAATTAGGAAGAAGAAAACAATGTTATTTTATTTATTAGTTTTTTGTGGGAAGGAATAAGAGACAAAATGTTGCGTCTCTAGAATAATTTATGTTGTATATAAAGGTATATATAAGATAGGTTGTAATATATGTTATTTTATTTAATATATGTAAGAAATATCATAACCTTTCAAATTTGATATACTAGGTGTCTATTAAAATGTCATAACCCTTAATATTGGATATACCAAAATGTGTCTATTGACCGAAAATGTGCATATTGAATGAAAAAGTGTTTATTGACCAAAAATATGTTTATTGAAAAATGAAAAGGCACAACTGTTTCTGTGTATTTAAATGTATATGTGGCATTAATTTATATAGCCACGTGATGCAATGAGTATTGGTCAACAAAAAGTCAAATGTTTTGTTTGTTTATATATATATTGATTTGATCTATGTTTGTCTACAAGGTTGTTAAAATTGGTATCCAATTATGTAAATATTATAGGATCCTCAGATCGTTGGATCAGATCGTGAATCATAAAATTTTACTTTTGTTGAATAAAAAAAACATATTGATAATGACTTTGTATATTGGATCATCTTTAAAATTCATGGTTTAAAAAGATGATTTCGTAATTAATTAAAACATAAATAATATATTAAATTTCTAAAAAATTAATAAAGTTTACTAAACAAAAAATATAGAGACATATACACAATTTTTGAAATGTAATTTTACAATTATTATACATCAAATAACAAATAAACCTAGGCCAACAAAGAGACATTCTTATAATTTTTGATAACTTCTATATTTGGTGAACCATTTTAGAAAGGACTTTGACTTGTTTTTACTAAACTACTATATTATTATTAGAGTCACAATTTTTACATAGTTTATTATATTTTGGCAAAGAAGATGTGGATAATGAAAATAAAGATTATTTGTAATATAAGTATGTATATTATATGTCTTGTCATTTTTTTGGTGAGATGCATCCCAATATGAAGTATAAATTATGCAAATCTTTGTTTTTTATTTTAGCTTTTGAAACCTCAGGGGTAAAGAAAAGAAAAACCCACAACTGCTAGAACATTTGAATTCTTTATCAAATATTGGTTCCTTGCTTTCTTTTCATTGAAGCTAATCGATGATGAATTTGGGCTCTAGTTTTGGAGATAGTTTAAATTTTTCAGGGACCTAAATGCTTAGGATGTCACTGGTTGCAAAAGTGAGGTACTAACATATGTTAATGGAGAAGAGGACGATGAATCAAAATTATTGTTGCTTAATATTCTTTTTATTACCTTCATTGTTACAATAAATCCAATGAAACACAACTTAGGGATTTTTCTTAGAGTTGAAAACCCATTTATGAATGAAGTTTATTAACATAACAGTAGTCTTCAACATTTTTTCTTCCTCTATTTGTTCTTCTCCATGAACATGATCACCTTTTTTTTAATCCTTATTATGATCATTTTATCAAACACGCAAAAACATAGAACTACAAATGTTAGGATTACCTTCAGCTTACATGAGAAGTTGAAAATAATGGAGATAGGAAGTCAGGGGTGTTATGGAAGCTGAGGTGAAAACTATGGAATAATTAAAAGACTAATATAAAAAGAGTGAAAATAAAATAATTTTGTTTACTAATGGAAAGAAAATAATAATATGGTCGCTGATATGACTCAACAGAAATAGCAATACAAATACTATGCTTCAACTTTTAGACATGCATAAATATAGATATAGATTTAGGTAAGTTAATGTTTATGATTTCTTTTTTTTTGAAGTGAGTCAATGTTTATGATTAATAAAAGAGTTTCTTAATATCTCAAGAGATTCACCGACAATAATAATATTCTTTGATGTTTATGATTAATAGAAGAGTTTCTCAATATCTCAAGAGATTCACTGACAATAATAATATTCTTAGAAGTTTGAATGTATCTTCTAATATTTTGAAATGCAAAGTAGAACACTGGTAGGAGATCCCTCGTCACAGACCATCTTCAACAACCACACAGAAACAGATTCGACTGCATGCCAGTGACCGTTTACACGCTAGCTAACCTACCGTCCTTGTTCGAGTGTCACTTGCAACAAATGAAACCTCCCTACGACTAGAGACCCATTCTGCTATATTAGGTTTCGGGTGTATGTGTTTCTTTCTTTAAAAAAAATTGTAATACTCTTCCATCCAAGACATGACACATCACACAAGATGAATCATCCCAATATTACTTTATTATTATTATTTGTAAAGTGTTAGAGATATATTAGTCCATTAGCATAGACCCAAGCCTAATTCTACTTTGTGTACAAGCCAAGTCTCCTATTTGTACTAGAAGTCTATTAGTCTAGGGTTTAGTCTACTATATATACACATGTTATAATTTTATTGTAACGTAGGATTTGTACTATACTATAATATATTAATGATGTAACCATTTAGGGTTTCCTCCGTGGATGTAGGCCGTTAGGCTGAACCACGTAACCCTCATGTGTTACTGTGTTCCTTTCGCTTCCGCATCTATACTAGCATATTCAACATGATGTATCAATGCTAATATTTAATATGGTATAAGAGCCAAACTTCATTTAAGGGATCTTCTCAACCTTATCAAATCTCAAGATTTCATCAAGCTTCTATCTTGAGTTTGAGAGGGGGTGTTAGAGATATATTAGCCCATTAGTATAGGCCCAAGCCTAATTTTACTTTGTGTGCAAGCCAAGTCTCCTATTTGTACTAGAAGTCTATTAGTCTAGGGTTTAGTCTACTATATATACACATGTTATGATTTCATTGTAACGTAGGATTTGTACTACACTATAATATATTATTGATGTAGCCCTCCTCCGTGGATGTAGGCCGTTAGGCTGAACCACGTAACCCTCATGTGTTATTGTATTTTATACTTTATACTTTCGCTTCCGCATCTATACTAGCATATTCAACATGATGTATCAATGCTAATATTTAACATAAAGGAATCCCAATATTAATTTGAGAATGATAATGCACGTATCACAGACTTCATAGTCTTCTTTGGACAATATTCAAGTGGTACAATAAACGCAAATGCAAGAATCCCCAACACCCTATCAAGGTATGGGGATCCTGGTAACAAAAGAATAAATATTAGAATACAAGTCTTCCTTTCAATACATGCCTTCTAAAACCTGGAATATGAACATTCAATATGTAATCCTCCCAGTTTATGCTGCCTACGTTGAATCCAAAGTCCCTCATCTCTTCCAATGACATGCCTTCCATCAATTTCTGGGTATTTTGATTGTCAAACCCGGTAGCAAATCATTTGTAACCGTAGCTCAACAAACCATTCGTAAGTAATAACTAGAGGAAAGCAACAATGTTATGGGCTTAATTATACCATTAGTGAAATAAGCAGAAAGAATTTTGAGCAAACACACAAAGTGATGTATGGATTGCAATCACCTTGGACTTTCTAAAGACTAGTTATGTCTATAATTAGTTTTATTCTGATTTAAGATCAATAACAATCAATTGTGCCTTTGATTTGGATGGTGGTTTTAGAGAACAGTTTATAGAAACCTATTGTTTTTGTTAAGTCACGCCCATGATAGGTGAAGTTTAGAAAATTACTTACTGATTTTGAAATTTCACATTGATTATAAGAATATTAAAGATGTGCACTAATTTGATCAAAGATGGTAATCCCATTATTGAAAAGGAAAAGTAAGGTGTGCCAATCCAGATATATGAGGCGGTGGTGTAGCTAAATTTTGTGTGTGAGGCTTAGGAGCAAAGTTTTGCCTTGTGCCAATCTCATATTGCAAAATTTTGTCCTGTAAAGACTAAGCTTTGTCTGGACTCTACTGTTTTAATGTGAAGATATCAATATCTTTGGGTGTTTAATTAGGGTAGTTTATGTTTGAGATTTCTTTTGTGAGAGTTTATTTATAGTTGTAATACCTATTATTGATAATCAATTTTGGTTGGTATTGTCCGTAGATGTAAGCTTGGAGAGGAGGTTATTACTACTTCTGTAGATAATGTATGGTATTTTAATGTCATGTACGTGGACAAATGCTCTATGTAGTATGCAACTGAGAAATAAATTGGAGACATACAAGCCAAGCTTCAAAAGAAGCTTTATACTATTTACCCTGGTTAATTCATTCATTTGTGAAAATTTACTACTAATAATGTCTCAATTCTTGTGACGATTTAAAAATTTTGAAAAGTCCTAAGCACTTGTATGATTCTTGCTTAGGTGACTAGAGGAATTTATTTGTGGTTGACCTTGAAACCTTCCATTATCTCGTTAGCAATCTATTTTAGGAAAGTTTTGACATCACTTTTATGGGAAATGAAAAAGATTGTTAAATTAATATATATATATATATTTTTTTTCTTTTTCCATAAAAACTTTCTTTAACTAGATTCTTAACCAATATCCTAAGGGCACTCGTTAACATTTCTTTTTTTTTTTTTTAGTCCTAGTTCTCAACATCTTATTGTCAAATGCTGAAATGAATGAATTAGAGTCACAATAATATGTGTGCGTGTGTGAGGATTCCAAAGTTAAAGACATTACCTTCCCCTATAGAACATATATGGCTCATAAATTTTAGCCAAGTGAACAACATGCTCCACTATCTTCTTGCGTTTTATTTCCAGCTTGCCTCGCAACTTGGAGTCTGTAATGGTTGTATCCATTAGTCCACTTCTTTGAACTATTTCATCCGAAATGTATGACGCGAAATTGTCCATTGAATTGAAAAACTTCATTTCATTGATGCGTATGTTTGTCCTTTCCGAGTTCATTAATGGAGAACAAGTGAAGTGATTGCAAGAAAACTTGAATAAATCATGAACCAAAAGCGGGTTTACAGCAGATGACCCAACGTGGTAGACATTTAATTCAGGTTTCGCAGCTATCCCATGCTTTGCTATGGCTGCTATGGACGCGTTGACAACCATGTCCAAAGGAACCTAAAGCATTCATGATTCAATTCTTAGTGAAAAGTGAAAGAAAAAGAATTGTATGGTATATCAAACCAATTAATAATGCGAAAAAAAGAAAAAAAAAAAAAAAAGAAGGGTAGCAAATTACCACGTCTATAACTGTTTTTGGGTCTCCAAGAAATCCTGGGAGCCGCCTTTACCATAGGATAAGATCAATGGATCCAACATTCTGATTTGTTTATGTATATATAATTAAGAAAAAAAGAAAGGTATAGTTAATTATATATGATATTAAAGGAATTTTATTAAATTACTAGTTATCCTAAAAATTAAATTGTTATGAAATGGTGAATTTAACATGTAAAGCGTTATTCTAGCAAGCTTCAAAGAGAATATATTTTTGTGAAGGTTAAAAAATTAAAGTACCTGCTTCCCTGTATCCATCCTGGGAAAGGCTCTTTGATGGAGCTCTCAATTACACTTGGGCGGATGATGACTAGTGGAATATCTCCTCTCATGCCATTTAATAGCATCTCTCCCATGGCCTTGGTGAACAAATAAGTGTTTTGCCATCCAAAGATTTTTGCTCTATTACAGTGAAAAAGAGTATATTGATTAGGTGAACATGAGCACTGACAAACTTGCAATTAAGCTTATGGATGTTAAAACTAATAGAAATCTACCGGCTTAGCAATGGAATTATATGACCTGGACGAAATTGTCATGACTCATGAAGATTGAAACTCATTGCTTTTTATCATGACCTACTTTGCTTTTTGGGCAAATTCCGTTCATTTAAACATTCGATTATTAGATAAACTTTTTATTTATGGTAATTTTTCATATTGTAATTATTTTTTAAAAAAGTAAAAATAAGGCATTGGAACATTTTCCATGGTCAATAGTATCTTATTATGTGATTTTCACAACTTTACCATTCTTAGACAGATTTTCATATTTTTTAAGCTTAATTTCATGCTTAACATGAACTAAGGTTTTCTAGGGTTTCTAATGGGTCTCCTAACCAAGGGAGTTAATCTCATATCGGAGGCTGTATTGGTTTGACCAGTGGAACAATATATTTCGTTACCTGTTAATACCGGTGTACCATTTCGGGTTTGCTGTTATTTTTTATATTTATAAATATACATATATATATATATATATTATAATAAAAATAAAAGTTTACTACAAAACATTACCTCAATTCAGAACAAATTATTCATGGTTTTAGACTTTAGACTTTAGCATACTAAGAAAACAAATAATTCTAATAAGTTAATGCAAGTAAGTTACCATTTTGTCCTTACAAAAATTCAAAAATTAAAAAATTTAAAAAAAAAGAAAAAGAAAAAGCAAGCTTATCTTCGTACCAGTCGGTACGCCTAGTACCAACCGAAACACCCAAAATCAACTGGTATGATTGGTATTTAAACTAGTACGAAATGTTTACGTTTCAATACCAGTGCATGTACCGGTGCGGTACATACTAGCGATACCAGCCGGTACGGTATGTTATCGACCACCTTGCTCCTAACCGTTATGTAACTTCTTTTTTAATAAATTAGTGGTCATAACCCACTAGGCATTTAGTCTTTTATTAACATGTTCTAAAATGTTTTTCCCCCTCTTTTTTTTTTTTTTTGGGTGTGGATTCCAGAGTTCTCATAGATTTAAGTAAATTCCTGTGGATTTAATGCTTATTTGTTGAAATAGACGTGCACGTTTTGCAAATTGTAGCTTTTTGCCTGCATTAGGTAGGAAATTTTTTTTTTTGGTTTTGACTGATTAATGTTGCATTTCTAATTGAACATTAAAGCATAGTTCGTTGCCTTTGCAAACCCAATTCTTTCATCTTTTGAGCAACAACATTTTCATGCACAAATAATTTCAAATCTGAAGCCAACTCTATTTCAGCAATGATATCCAACACTGGGATAGATTTTGGAAGGGTTTCCGAGGTGGCACTTTCCTCTGCTATTGTCTGTCCTATGTGGAAAGGTTTCTCCATAATTAATCCTTGTCTCTCCCCATTGACATATGCTGTGTAACAAAGCAACACTTAAAAATCATTGCTATGATATAAATGTATATATTTATATTTAGAGCAGCTTATGCTTAGTTGCATACTAGTTGATACATGCAAGAAAAGGCTAAGTTTTTTGCACTTCTTTGTAAAACCTAGGAGTCGAGAAGGTCCTCTTGTGTTGGTGTTGAGAGCAACATCATACCTATATATATATATATAACAACAATTTAAGATTCAATTTTATGAGAACACCAAGAAAACCAAAAAAAAAAAAAAATGTTAAAACAACCTTTTAAAAAGAAATGCACATTCAAGCTAGATTGAGTGAAACCTTTCGTCTAAAGTTGTATTGGCGGCTGAATTTATGATCACATCAACTTCCTTTGCGATTTCATTAGCTGTATAGGGATCCATCCCCAGATTGGATTCACAAACATTCCCAGCTACTGGAACCAGCTTCCTCATCATGAAAGCCTTGAAGGATTTCCCATGCATTTGTTCCAAGCATTTGAAAAGTTCCGACTCTAAAATCTAATCACCATAATTAAATCTCTGAGATTATCAACGAAGATTTAGAAGTTCTTTTATTTTATAGAAAAGTATACTCAAACACAGTTATTATATAAACCTCGACTGGACACTAACTCAGTTTAAGAGCCAAGTCATTGGGTCACTTCTTCAATTATTGGGTTATTTTGTCACTGATTCAACTAGTGGGCTACCAGTTGAACCGTATGACTAAATAAAAAATTAAATAATTTAAATAAGTTTGCAAAATCATAAAACAAATATGTAAAATTAAAATAAATTTACAATAGGCATGCCTAAATTTTTAATCAAAATTAGGTGTAAAAAAGAAGCCACTAAATAATCCAAACTCAAGGTTTCAAAAGTAAATTCCGAAAAATATTTGAAATAAAAAAATGTCATAGAATTTTAGTCAAGTCTTTGCTGAATAAAATTTTATTACACCATGTCTTAAAATTCTAGTAATAACAACATATCTTAAACTCAAAAGTCATATTCTATGCTTATATCATATCTTACTAATTGGAGAAATTATACAGTCCTCTGGTGGACCATGTTACTTGTCCACCATTCTACTAGAAAACTTCCACTTGTTTAAAATTACTGAGTCAGTAATTAATTTCTGTTTAAAAAAATTTTCTAACTCACAATTTTAAACAGGTGAAAGTTTTTTAATGAAAAGTCAAACATTATCTTCACTTTAAAATCTTTCATTTTCACCACACTCTAAACTAGGAAACAATATTCTAATGAACTTATTAAGGTAAATTTGTTTAAAATTACAAAATCAGCTAGGTGAAAACAAGTTGTTTGAGTTGCCCGGGTTACTAAAAATTGTTGGATTTTATTAGATTGTACTAGTTAAACAACTGTACCAAATTAGATACAAGTTCACTGAGTTATTGATCCAACAGACCAGATTGAATAGGGTTTAATTAACTATGCTCAAACACCAAAAAAACAAAAACAAAAACGTAACAAGCATCTTTACACAGCATACTTCATTTTCCAGTCTGTCCACTATGAACACACACATAAAGAAACAAAAAGTAAATCATTATGTGCATCATACTTCAGTTTTAAGTCTGTGGATAGCAGCTTCTTTATTCTTTGCCTTGATCAACAGAAAGATTCTCCCCACATCAGGCACTGTACGTAACATCTTCTCAATAAAAGCTGCACAACTGAATATGTTAGATAAACTAACAACAGGAAATTCTTAAGTAGTTTTGGAGTACTGTTCTGGGCTCTCACAAAAAGGTGAGCCCCATGGGTCCCACCATGGGGCCCACACCCTTTGTGAGAATTCAGAGCTGACTACGTACCTAAGTTTTTTCCACTAACAAGATGTTGTATCATATGATATTTAGAATAATCTAGATATGTAGTAGAGTAAAATAAATGTGGGCACAATAAGTTCAACAATCTGGGTATCCTAACTTATTGCAGGAGCCAATCAAAAAATCTCCTTGAGGAGCTTAAGGATAAAATTATTGTAGCACAAATATCCCTTAAGTTATTAGAAAAATTGATAGTTAATGATTATTCAACACATTTACAACATTTTTTTTTTTGGGTGAAACTGTGTACAGCTCAATATTTTGGAGGTCTATACAAAAATCGCTTATATTTTTTTGAGGAATGCTATGTTCACAATGTTTTCATAACAGTTTTCACAAAAATCTTTAATGGTAAGTTATTATTGGTTCAAATTTGAGCTCATCACTCACTTCAATTTTTTTATCACTAATAATAACTTACTAAGTAAAAATTGTTGTGAAATTATTGTGAACGTAACATGGGGCGTTGAGCGTAAGTGTAAAGCGGGCCCGGTTAAATATTAATGGTGTACTAATTTATTTTTTGTTTTTATTTTGTTTTCAGTTTAAGAAAAACATAACTACTTAGAAACATCAAGTTTCTAAATTTGTTTATGTTCTTAAAATTAAAAATTAAAGGAAAAAAAAGAAAAAAAAAAAAACCAAATTAGCCTTATGTTTTTAAGGTATGTAAGACTTAATGCAAAAGAAAGCAATACCTTTGGCTAGAAATCCAGTTGCGCCTGTGATAAGATAGTTCTTGCCTTGAAGATAACTAACAATGGCAATACTATCACCTCCGGCATTTTCTTTGTTTTCGCAACAAACCACTCTAAAAGTTCTTCCAGTTTCAGAAGTTCTGGTACTATTGTAGTGATGGTAGCAATGATAACTTTTTGTGGTAGTGAGGACAGGGATTGAAGTACCATAAGGGATTGCATGAGTACTGGTGAGAGATCGAGAATAGGATTTATAAGGCACAGATGCCGTGGACACGAAACTTTGGAGAAAACTCATTATAATTTTTCAAAAGACTACCTCAGTAAGTTGCTTAATTTAGATGTACCTTATGTTCTATACAATGGAGAAGCTCGGGGCCTCTTTATATATAACTAGAGACTATCTTGTAGCTGATGAGATAAAATGAAGGGAATGGAGAGTTTATATAGATGGCATGAAGCTACGTGAGGAATGAAATTCACGTGATTTTCTTTGAATAGACCACCATTGTCTCTGTTAGAAATACTGGAAGATTGTATTGTATTTCATAATGAGAGAATATACATCAGAGCCTTATATAGGAGGCGTAAGTGTGCGGTACAAGTAAAGTGTAGTACAAGTACAAGTGTGCTATACAATAAAGGTAATTGGGCCTAAAGCCCATAATATAATATAATATACATTAACAGCCCCCCTCAAACTCAAGGTGGATGTGAGACCAACTTGAGGTTGTCAACTAAATCACGAGTGCGTCTCTTAGGAAGTGACTTGGTGAAGATATCTGCAAGTTGATCTTTGGAGGAGACGGAGAAGAGCTTAAGAGCACTATGGACAAGATGATAACGGATAAAATGACAATCAATCTCGATGTGTTTAGTCCGTTCATGAAAGACATCATTGTGAGCAATATGAATGGCACTCTGGTTGTCACAATAAAGGGGAGTAGCAGAGGAGGTGGACACACCCAAATCCTTAAGAAGCCATCGTAGCCAAAGGAGCTCAGATGTGGTATCAGCAAGGGCACAATATTCTGCTTCAGTACTAGAGCGGGCCACAAAAGTTTGTTTCTTACTTCGCCAAGAAATCAAAGAAGAACAAGGAGAAAGCAATAACCTGTAGTGGACCTGCGATCAGTGGGATCCCCTGCCCAATCAGTATCAGAAAATGCACGAAGTACAAGAGGAGACTAAGCTGAGTAGAAAAGGCCATGGAAGAGAGTGCCCTTCAGATATCGAAGAATGCGCAGAACAGCAGCATAGTGAGTAGATCGTGGAGCAGACAGATACTGGCTCACCTGATGAACAGCATAGGAGATGTCTGGACGAGTAACTGTGAGATAAACTAGGCTGCCAACCAATCGTCTGTAAAGAGAAGGATTAGACAATGGTTTCCCCCCCGAGGGTGTCAAATGCGCATTAAGTTCAACCGGAGTGTCAACAGTCTTGCTGTCAGTGAGTCCAGCTCAAGATAAAAGGTCAGAAGCATACTTGGCTTGAGTAATATAAAGACCATCTGTGGAATGAGTAATTTCAAGACCCAAGAAATAACTGAGATGTCCAAGATCTTTCATCTCAAATTGCTGACTGAGAAAATCCTTGAGTTCTTGAAAGCCACTGAGGTCATCACCAGTTATGATCATATCATCCACATATAGAAGAAGCAAAATGGTGCCTTTATCAGTACGACGAAGAAATAAGGCAGAATCATACGGACTGGCAGTGTAACCCAAGCGAAAGATAGTGGAGCTGAACTTGGCAAACCAAGCTCGTGGAGCTTGTTTAAGACCATAAAGTGCACGTCGAAAATGACAAACCTTGTTTGAGTCAACAGAGAGACCAGGAGGAGGTTGCATATAGACTGCTTCACTCAAATCCCCATTAAGGAAAGCATTTTTAACATCCATCTGAAAAAGATCCCATTTACTAGCAGCAGCAACAGCTAAGAGGGCACGAACAGATGAGATACGAGCAACTGGAGCAAAAGTCTCTTCATAATCAATCCTATACTCCTGTGTAAAACCTTTTGCAACAAGACGAGCCTTGTAGCGCTCAATGGACCCATCAGAGCGAGTCTTGATCTTATAGATCCACTTACAACCAACCACAGACTGTCCAGGAGGGAGAGTGACCAGATCCCAGGTATGGTTTTTGGTTAATGCATCAAGTTCCTCTTTCATTGCAATCTGCCATAAAGGGTCAGTGGAGGCCTCACGATAGGTTTGAGGCTCGTGAAGTGTAGCAAGGGCAGTGTAACAATGATAGTCAAGTAAATGTGTAGGAATGGATCTTACCCGGGTTGAGTGGCGATGTGGAATGTCTTGTGGAGGATCTTCAGGCGGAGCAGGAGCAGGGGACCCAGGCTCAAGGTGGGGTAGCTCGTCATCAACCTGTTCATCTTCAACCTGTCTAGGAGAAGCATCAAAAATATCTGGAGAGAAGTCCAAAGAAGGATCAAAAGTATTTGTAGATGGAACAAGAGACTCGTCTGGAAAGATTTCTAAAACAGAGGAGTTAGTCAAGGAAGAACGAAAGTGAGAGAGCTCAACAAACAATCGGTGTTCCCAAAAGACAACATTACGAGAAACACGAAGACGATGAGAGACAGGATCATAACACCTATACCCCTTTTGAGTTTCGCCATAACCAAGGAAACAACAAAGTCTAGATCGAGGCTCAAGTTTGTTGTGCTCATGAGGCTGAAGAAGAACGAAACAAGCAAATCCAAAGGATCGAAGGTGATGATAATCAGGAGGTGACCCAAAGAGACGCTCATACGGAGTCTGATTATGAATGACAGTACTTGGAATGCGATTAATCGCATGAACAGCATTAAGAGCAGCTTCACCCCAAAATGGGACAGGAACTTTGGCAGAAAGAAGAAGAGCACGAACAGTGTCAAGAATATGACGAAGTTTTCTTTCGGCTCGACCATTTTGCTGAGAGGTACCTGGACAAGTTAGATGATGCACAGTGCCATAGGAATGTAACAAAGCTTGAAAAGCATATTGAGTATATTCAAGAGCATTATCAGAACGAAAAGTTTTGATACGTTTGGAGAATTGGGTTTCAACCATTTTGGCAAAGTTGCTGTATATTGGTAAAATTTCAGAACGTGATTTCATAGGAAATATCCAACTATAACGAGAATAATCATCAATAAAGACAACAAAATATCGAGATCCACCAATACTAGCAACAGAAGAAGGTCCCCAAACATCAGAATGAATTAACTCAAAAATACTATTAGAAATGGATTCACTGTTATTAAAAGGTAAAGCTGGTTGTTTTCCTAACTGACATGAAGTACAATCAAAATTGTCTTTGGACACAGAACCCAACAGACCCCTAGAAGCTAACTGTTGTACCCGAGAAGATGATGCATGACCAAGACGAGAATGCCAAAGTGCAAGAGATGGTAAGGAAGAAACTGCAGCAGCTGCAGCAGCAATAGAAATAGAAGCAACAGGTGGAAGATGAAGATTGTCCACGGGAAACATACGCCCAACTCTAGGGCCGGTCCCAAGCTCTTGTCCCGTCCTCGGATCCTGCACAATACACCCAGAATAGTAAAAAACAAGGCGATAACCTAATTCAGCTAATTGTCCCACAGAGCACAAATTATAGGATAGGTCAGGTACATGGAAGACTCCAGGAACAGAAAGGTTAGAGGTTGAAACAAAACCTAAACTATTTCCATGCATGGTGGAACCATCAGCTATATGAATATTTAGAGGATGTGGTGCAGGGTCAAGTTTGGAGAATAAGGATGAGTGAGGTGTCATGTGATTGCAGCAGGCAAAATCAAAAAGCCAAGTTTGAGACTTACCGGGTAGAACAGATAGGGCAGTGGAAAGAGATGCATTACCAGCCATACGAACAGCCTGAGCTATGATCTCCTGTAGTTCAGTGGGGGAAAGGTTGATAGTGGATCCAGAAGACTGGGACTCAGCTGAGGTGGAAGCCATTGGCGGAGTAGGCTCAGTATTAGCAACAGCAGCAGTAGATTTGTTGCGACGGAAACAAGTCTCAATGGTGTGGTCAGAACGCTTGCAATAGTTGCAGACTTTTTTGTTGGACTGCTTGCGACGATTGTGAGAGCCAGAGGAATCACTTGATTGCTGAGGTTGCTCTATGAGTGGAGTAGATGGAGTAATAGCCAAAACATTGAGCTTATTCTGGGCTTGAAGGGTTGCAAGACGAGCTTCTTCTCTAACTAACTCATTCACAGCAGTATCAAGAGAGGGAGCAGGACTGCGATTTAGAAGCTGACCTCGAATGGGCTCAAAGTCCTTATGAAGTGACATCAGGAATTCATAGAGGCGAAATTCATCTCTGATGGAAGCATATTGCTGAGCATCCTTTGAGTATGCCCAAGTTGGATCAGAAAGGTCAATTTGGTCCCAAATGTAGCGAAGCTGATCATAATAGTCATTGATGGATTGCCCTGGTTCTTGCCTGAGTTGATGCAATTCAACCACTAACTGATATTTCATGGATCCATGAGTAGTGGAGTACCTTTTGGCCAACATATCCCACGCAGATTTTGCATCATCAAAGCTGCCCAACAGATTGGAAATAGAGGGAATGGAAGTGTTCCGAATCCATGTGAGGATCATGTGGTTATGACTATCCCATTCAATCATGCGACCAAGAAAAACAACATCTTCTTCACTTGCTCCCTTGATAGGAATAATCATTGCACCAGTACAATAATGCCAGAGCATGCGACCCTTAAGAAAACTGCGCATAGCTTGAGACCAAGATAAGTAATTTTTATTCCCCTCCAATACAGTATTGATGGGGCGAGGAACCAAATTATCCTTTTTATCCATTTAGAGACACAATATGCAAAAACAAACAGCAGAAATGAAATCTACGCGAAAAACTGGGTAAGGAGAACCTAGACTGAAAAAGTCAACCCTGGAAAAGTCAACGGTCAACGGTCAACGGCCAGTCAAAGTCAACAGTCAACTTGAAGTCAACGGTCAAATCCAGATTCAGAAGGTGACGTCAGCGGATGACGCAAGCAGTGACGTCAGCAAGCTGTTAGGGCTGACGTCAGCGAGGACGTCAGCGAGGCTGTTGAGGCGCGTGGAGGCGCATGACGGCGTGTGATCGGCGGCACAGCAACTTTGAACGGCGCGTGGGGGCGCGTGCAGTCTCCGATGGCAACGAGGCTTCCACGAGTGTGTAGATCGGCGCTGGACGATCTCAGTGGTACCTTCAAAATCGTAATCGGAGCAATAATTGCAGCGGAGCAGTGGTCTGTGCAGTGTGAAACTCCTTAACGACGGCGGCTGCAGGTCCGGAACCCAAGGACGACGGCTGGATGACGTCGGAAGTTCAACGGCGAGAGGCTGCAGCGGCAGTGTGATGGCGAAAGCATTGTTAAAAAGAAAGCCACACTAATGAAGACAAGACTGCTAAGAAAAGGTCAGAGCAGTGGCTCTGATACCATGTTAGAAATACTGGAAGATTGTATTGTATTTCATAATGAGAGAATATACATCAGAGCCTTATATAGGAGGCGTAAGTGTGCGGTACAAGTAAAGTGTAGTACAAGTACAAGTGTGCTATACAAGAAAGGTAATTGGGCCTAAAGCCCATAATATAATATAATATACATTAACAGTCTCAATAGTCACAATCGGTGGCCCATAGCCTATGTTTTGTATCATATGTGGTTTTCCAAATAATTCAATGGGCCCAGGTGAACAATAGGAGTAGTAGTCGGAGGTCTAGAATATGTAGACACAATGTTTAGCCTTAACTTTCCAAGTGAATATCTCGAAGATTGAAAGCTTCGAGATATATCAAGATATATGTATTCCAACACGTTGAAGATTGAAAGCTTACCACGTCAAGCTTAACATTATGGAATCGATCTCTAGTGATTTGGATTGCTTTAACGTATTACAAAATGGAAATTTCTGTTATATATGCACTAATACACATACTCTTGTGCACACACAATTTTGGGTGTATATTAGTGAGTATGTAATAGATACTACATGAACAAAATTTCTCTCCAAACTCATCATATATATTTATATTGAGTGTGAATTTTGAAAATCTAACCGTTGAATTGCATGTTCTTATTATGACCTTAATGCTTACAAAATTTCAAGAAAATCAAAGATCAATTGCTATGTCATCAAATAAATGTTATAATTTCAAGTTTTTGTAATCTAAAATTGTATATAAAAAATAAATTAATTGATCAAATAGTAAATAATATCTGATTTGAACGAAATTTGATATGCATGTTAAGAACATAAGGAACATGAAATTCAGCGGTTAGATTTTCAAAATTCATACCCGAAAAAGAAATATATGAGAAATTTGAAGAATTTCTCTTCAAACTAGTTTGGAGAGAAACTTTGTTCATACTACGTTTACAAGAATTTCATTTCCTATTGTTGATGCCCATATGAACAATAGGAGTAGAAGTTAGAGGTCCAGAATCTAGCTATCTAGATATGTAGCCATAGTGTTTAAGCCCTTTCAGATATGTATTACTGTAAGTTTCTTTAAAAAAACCTTCCCCCCTCTCCCAGTGTGTGTGTGTTAAACTATTCCACTTCTTGTCTTTTACTTCCACTTTTACTTTTACTACACTATCACTATTTGCCTTTTCTTTTAAATTATTATTATTATTTTTCCTACCTTTGTTGACTACTTTTACTACACTATCTCTTTCTATCTCTTTTGTATCTAACTTCCTACGTATTATTTCATTATTTTGTCTTTCATCCAATTCTTTTGAACCATCATCATTATTTCTAGGACTACTACCATCTTTTTTCTCTTTCTTTATCATGTTTCTTTGTTTTATTATGTCTTTTCCTATATCTAACTCTTTATGTAGAGTCCATCTTTTAAATTGGTTTGTTGACTTTCAACTCTTTCTAATATTTCTTTTACTATACCTTTCTTTATTATTCCTTTTTCTTTGTCTCCTTCTAGCTTCATCTTTTGTATTGTATCTATTATATCATCTTTTCCATCATTATTTTCTTGGCTTTCTATTGTTTCTATTGAACTTCTAACTTTTACTACGTCTATCATCTTTTGCATTTCTTGGCTATAGTCTTTTCTATTACTATTTATGTATCTGTCGGTGCTTACAATTAAGCTATTATGCCAATTGTCTGTCACTAAAGATGATCTTTGATGGGGTTCAAATTCTATTTCTTTTTTCAAAGGTGAATTTAAAGCTTTCATTCTTTCATAGAGGTCCAAAAAACTATCACTTTTCTTTTCAACTTTAGTATATATATCAGATCTGTCAATATTTTCTAAAGATTCTAATTTTCTATTAATTCTGTCTAAAAAACTATTATTGTGTTTATTAGTCTGTCGGTTGATTTTATCTTTTGTTAAAGTACTCCAATTATTTGTATTATTATAGCCATAATTTTCCATATCACTATCAGAGTCAGAATCTGTTTCATAATCCATATCACTATTAGACCAATTATCATCTATATCTTTGCTATAACCTTCATCATAATCTATATCATCATAGTCCATGTTTCAAATTAGTGTGTGCCTAACCTAAGTGTGAACAAGCAAACAAATGATGAGCTAATAAATGTATTTATTCTCTTTCTAAGCAATTAATAATTACTGGCAGAACTATTACTAACCACTGGTATCCTTGCTATCGGGACCACCTCCTCGGGAAACTCCATTGCGGGACCACCCAAACAACGCTTGTCCGTTGGCTACAACAAAGGGGCTGACCAACGTGAAACTATGGTTTGCCAACGAGTCTTTAGTCTGATCAACACTAACAAGGAGCAAGTAGTGGCTATGTAGTAATAAGATTCCTAGTAACTTCTTAATTGCAAAGAAATAGAACTCATACACCTACCATCCATGGCTCTGATGAGAGAGCACAACAATAATATGGAAGCATAAACAATGATAAAATAGTTGATAAAGAAGAAAATAGCAAAATAGATATAGTCAAAATAAATTAAAACAGGGTATGGAATATGAAAACTGAAACAAATAAAATCTTATTTGAAAATACTTCTGTCTTTGATTAAAACTGAAAACTTCTGTCTTTCTTACAAGCTTTGAAAATAAACACTGTTTGAAGAGTTACAAGATTACAAAGTAAAATCTGAAAAGGTTATAAGATTATATCTGTCTAGAAGGGAAGGGTTACAAGATTACAAAAGAGAAAGGATTACAAAAGTCTTTCTGAGGGAGAGGGAGAGAGAGGGCTATCTTGGAATTGGACCTAAAATTTGAACCTTAATTCTGGACCTGTCTTTTGTCTTCGGAGTCTGTCCTTTTATAGATAAAGTGAATCATGGTAAGTCTTCAAAAGTAACCTGGGTTAAGTAAAGTGAACTCAAGTTAATCTGTCGGTAGAATCTTGAACAGTAAAAGTCTATCTGGCAATCTGTCTGATTACGCATGTTAGTGAACAGTAATGACTTAAAATCTGTTTGTATCTGTCCGGACTGTAATGGATCTGTCTAGAAGCTATTCATGCATGTTGGTGAAAAGTGATCTGTCTCTAGTGAATAGTGATCTGTCGTCGGTGAATAGTGATCTGTCGCCGTTGTCTGTCGTCAGTGAAAGCTGAACCTACACGTGGATGTTGGAGGAAGGGTAAGGGCTAATATAAAAAGAGAAGTAAGCAATCTAGAAAGGGGGCTGGGAAAAAAAGCCAAGAACCAGAGCCTCCCAGGCCATGCCGAAGAGAAAGACTTCTTAAACAAACATGGTTCACCTCTGTATGAGTACCATGACCATCCACTATCCAGTGACCAAGGCTTAGCTTTTCAGCCCACACTTTACAAATTATATTGTTTGGGCCCTTAACGTACGAACCCAATACCATTTTGGGGTCGTTACAAATTGAGTCCTTACAATTGGCGCCTTTTATGGGAAAGGCTTGTGTGTTGGCACAAGCGGTAGATTGAGCTCCTGTCAAACAAGGGCCTGCGAAAGCCCCTCCATCACTTCCAGCAGTCCGTTGTTTTAGCCCTAATATAAAGTTCCACTAGGAGCTACGCTTCGAAGTGCCAATGGTACGGACAGTTCTAAGGGCTTCCAATGTCAGGTCAACGCCCTACACCTTGGCCGAGGGGCTAATCCTCGAAACTTAAAGAAAATTCTAAGTTTTGGATAGAACTAAGGTATTGCATGGTCCTCGGACTCAAACCTATGGGGAAACCAACTACTTAAAGAAAATTCTAAGTTTTGGACAGAACCAAGGTATTGCATGGTCCATGGACTCAAACCTATGGGGAAACCAACTACTTAAAGAAGATTCTAAGTTTTGGACAGAACCAAGGTATTGCATGGTCCACGGACTTAAACCTATGGAGAAACCAACTACTTAAAGAAAATTCTAGGTTTTGGACAGAACCAAGGTATTGCATGGTCCTCGGACTCAAACCTATGGGGAAACCAACTACTTAAAGAAAATTCTAAGTTTTGGACAGAACCAAGGTATTGCATGGTCCTCGGACTTAAACCTATGGGGAGATTAGTCATTAGAAAATGGATTAAGTCTTAGATAGAATAGAAATCCCGTCCTGTCCTCGGATCCCCAGCTCTAGGGAAACTAATGTAAACTAGTATTTAGGCCCGGTACAATCATACCTCGGTCCTCGGTCCTCGGACCGGATGCCAAAAATGGTGAAGGCTAAGAATGTTGTCAGGAACGTGGCAAAGCACCCTAGCGCTCGGCGACCTTCTCGGATAGTTCATTTTGGGTTACCCATCCTCGGATGATCACCTCATACGCAATATAGAGCATTCAACTGTTATCTCGGTTAGTCTTGTATGTATAACTTTTTTCCAGGTAAGCATTATTGTGCCTGTTAGTCTCATTGAATTCAAAATAATAGCTTTTTGTTAACAAGGGTTTCGGCCCTAAGTATCGTTCAAAAAAAAAAAAAAAAACATTCATTCACAATATAACTATTGCAGAAAAGAAAGAATACGTAGAATAAAATAAAGTTATCTTTTATTAAGATAAAGAAATAGTATAGCGTACAATGAGGGGTTTAAGCAAGCCTATACCAGAAGCTAACTACAGAAGCAAAAAGAAAGGCAAAAAGGAAAAAGATACAAGGGAGTAATAAATCCTTCAAAATTCTGCTCTAGTAGCGACCAAGCATGTCAGGATGGCCCCATTGATGGAAGGGGAGAAGAAGCAGAAGAAGAAGCAGAAGCACCAGGATGCCCCTAGTGATGGAAGAGAAGAAGAAGCGGAGGTGAAAGGAGGCACCAAAGAAGGAGGAGAGGAGGAAGCGGGGATGCCTAGTCCCCGTGCCAGCTCTGACTCCCATCAGGCAAGTGCCATGTTAGCAGCGCTCGAGAGAGAGCGGATGGTACTGACGATGAGCAACCCCAGTGCTATCGCACCAAAAATTTGATGCGACCAGCACCTGCTTCGGATTTTGTCTAAAGGACGAAGAGGCTTCTTTCCTGCTTTATCAAGGGGGAGAAATGTTTTGAGTCTCTGTCTCCCTTGCCCTAACCGGGCCATCTTGAGTCTCGGAGAGACCCAGTGCTTCTGGAGAGGTTGTGGTCCCTTCACCCCCATCTTCGCCCCAACCATATCACTCCCTAAGGCTTAATCCCACTGGCAGTGAGGACTTTGAGCACAGCAGGTGGTTTAGGAATTCGAAAAGATTGAGGGGTTTGTACGTAAAGGAAATGACCTCCTACCTTGCTTCTTATATGGAAGGCAAGTCTGGTGGCATTTAATATGTACAGATTTCCAAGAAAAGCTACAAAACGAGATAATTCCCACTCAACTCCCAACGCCGTCTACAACCGTTGGATTGGCGTTGCCTCATAAAGGGAACTTATTAAAGACGCGCCTCATGTACTGAAACGACAAAAGCACGACGTGAGTAAAACTCAAGGAATGTCTCATAACCAGGAGCATTTCCCAGGCAAATGAAGAGACACCGACATTAATGAAGGACAAAGCTTGGCAAGCCGTGACATAGGCCTGACGTCACCAAAACCCTCATTTCCGTCCAAGGGGCCGGACAACAGGATTTTGAGGGGCTATTGTGGGGCCAGAGAACTTGTGATCTCTGCCCACTTTGCTTTAGGGCCCAAGGCCCGAGCCAAGGAGGGATATTGCCGAGGACATACAGTGAAAGTCCAAATGGCCTAGAGATATAGCCAATGATGATTCTGTCCTCGGCATCCCAACGCGCTCATGAAAGAAAGGGCAAGTACGGTATATGAATAGTTTAAGGAAAAGCTGAACACCTCCACATTGATGGAGAAAGGACCCCTGAACAATATGGTGACAAAAGAACAAAGGAAAGGCTGCTATTACTACAATTAAATACTCTGCGCCAGACAGAGCAATACTTTTCAGCTTTTACAACCACCCCCAACCACTTTGGGTATGGGCTGATGAGACAAGTATCAGCCCTGGAAAACTGAACCTACACGTGGACGTTGGAGGAAGGATAAGGGCCAATATAAAAAGAGAAGTAAGCAATCTAGAAAGGGGGCTGGGAGAAAAGGCCAAAAACCAAAGCCTCCCAGGCCATGCCAAGGAGAAAGACTTCTTGAGTAAACATGGTTCACCTCTGTATAAGTACCATGACCATTCACTGTCCGGTGACCAAGGCCTAACCTTTCAGCCCACGCTTTACAAATTATATTGTTTGGGCCATTAACGTACGAACCCAATATCATTTTGGGGTCGTTACAAATTGAGTCCTTACAAGACCAAATTAGATATATATATATATATTTTTTAATTTTATAAAAAATGTCAAGGTTAGAAATTAATATGAAAATTTTTAGAGTTAATAATAATCTGAATAATAACGTCATCTCAAAAATAAAAAGATTAATAATGCATTATAACAATTCAGACTCTCGTATTAGGTTGCGAAAGCTCTCAAACTCATGGATAGTTCAATGTATTTATTAGCACCTGACCTTGAGCTGTGGATCATCTAAGACAAATTGTCAATAAAAATCAAAAACTAATTTAAGTGCTTGTAAATATCATTTGAATGTGACATTAACACTTCATTAATTTATGTAGGTTACTAAGTAATGAACGGCCATCACGTTACATAAAAATATGTAATACAATTGTCAAAATTATTTGATTCATATATTTTTAAGGAACCATACTTTTATATGTCTTTCATACCCCATCTATGGGAACCAAGTGTAATTCCACACATTTATCCATAGGAATTGATCTGTACATTCCTATGTATTGGAACATGTGCTTCACCGTGATCTCGACAATACTCCTTTATTAGACCTTTTCTTTAGAATCTTTTGTGTGGACCTTTAGGCTTTTGCTCTGTCCCCACTAGGAAGGGACTCTGAACACCTTGTCACCTTCGTCATAAGCCACCTTGAGCTTTGATACTATTTGTTAGAGAGATAATACCTTAGGAAGCCTCCAACTAAAGAGTTAATATAACATATAGAGATACCATTTAACCCAAAAGACTTAAACACACTTCTAACAACCTTAAGTAGGGATGACGTCCCACTTAACTCACTCTGTCCTGCACAAGTTTCCTTGTCCCAAATAGGTGACGAGACAAAGACTTTACCCTGCCTTGCCCGAATGTGTGTATATGTATTTTTAATTAATATTTATTTCAAAATATTTATTTAAATAATTTAATCTTTTTATTAAATGCTATTTATAAGCTATTCTCTCTCTCTCTCTCTCTCTCATGATTGTCATCACTACCTTATTAAAGCTGGAACTACCTTCGAGATGGCTAAATACCTCCAACCCTACTCCATGTAGATTTCCCCCTCCTTGAAGATGGAATAGGATGGGGGTGGGCATCCTTGTTCCAACCATGCTCTACCTTATCGTCATCCCTATCTTTAAGTATCATATACAAGGAATAACTATCATGTACAATTAACGGCCCCTATATTTGCAACCACGATCTAGGAACTAGCTCTAGTTTCCAACTACTTATTATTTTGACACATTTCCATGGTGCTAACACATTAACAAAAACTGTCTTTGCATACAACTTCTCGGTCTATGTTGTTAGAATTATGGTTAAATGATTAAATTTACCATTTTATAACATTTTAAATTTTTAGGACAATTGGCAATTTAAAATAATCTCAGAACACGAGATCCTGAGTCTGATTCTTGTTTCCATTTAAAATATAAAAAATCTCATATGTTAGGTCTTAGTTATTAACTGACAGTTTAGGAAGCCCACGCGTAAGGGAAAGAATTAAATTTATGATTAAATGATTAAATTCATTGTATTCTAACAGTTTAAGCTTTTAGGAAAATGAGTAATTTAATACATGTGGAGGACTTGGACCAATTTAATGTCACCTCCTAGTTTGGCTAGCACAACCCACACTATTTATACATCATCATCGCCATCCATATGCAACACAATCACACTTGGCCAAGCAAACCCCTCCTTAAACTTGAATTTTAGACATAATCTAGCATGCCACCATGTTCAAGCAGTTCGACCTTGCCTTGCACACATGCAGCCTGCCAAGGGCGGCTCTACATTTAAGTGAGGTGGTCACATGACTACTCTGACTTGCAAAATAATGTATATATATACCTGCAAAAAAATGTATATACTAAACTAACCTATTGTGAGCACCCTAATAAAAATATTGAACACCCTTATTTAAGAATCATAAAAATTTGGGTTCAACAAAAACAAGAGTGACGCTACATCCACAATATTTTTACAATAATTTTACAACAAATCTTATGTGATAAGTTGTTATTGATTCTAATTTGGGCCCAATAGTGATATCACTTTTTTACTTTTATTGTAAAAATGTTGTGTACGTAGCATTACTCCAATAATAATTCTGATCTCCCAAACATAATCCTTAACCCCTTAAACAAAAAAAACAAAAACAAAAAAAAGTCTTAAATAACATCAATAAAAATGAACTCAAATAACCAAACTAAAACAGGACTATACCAAACAACAACAAGTGAACACACATCAAGGGTGTCACCATTTATAATTGAAGGTTACAATAGAAATAAACCTTTAATTCTAAAGTTGCCTCAAGTAGAATTTATAATATGACCCCATCACGCTTCAAGCACCTTTGACTCTTCTATCTTGAAAATTTTCACATGAACCTTGTTCGTGACTTTGTGAATATTCTCGAAGATTCCTTCACAAAAATGGACTGTAGTTGCTTAATGGTTTTAGCCATGATCACTAATATTCAGCTATATCATCTTCAAATTCTCTTTCTAGATCTCTAGCATGATACTAGTGAAGAGATAAACTCATCAAAATCAAGTCCTAAAACATAGGATCTAACTCCTATTTAAAATAAAATACAAATTGAAATTAAATCATAATCTTCATCCTCATCATAATTTACTAGATAAATCCTCATCCTAATCTACTACAAAATATTATTCAAATTCAAACTTCTTCAACCGTTGCATAATTATTTGCCATGTGACCTTGGGACACAACCGACAAAGAGAGCATTAGGGTTTTGAACTTTGGTGGCATGACATAGGATCTCTCTCTCTCTCTCTCTCTCTCTCTCTCATTAATGTCAAAGACGCCTCATTAAGAATAGAAAAAAAATCGCCAACTTGCCTTGCCCCACCCCCGGCCAATCTCAGTTCAACCTCACATGGGTTTTCCCTACCCAAAAATAAGACAAGACGAGAATGAAGCACCTGATCTAACCCTATCTCGCTCATTGCCAACACTAGGGTGCACTTTAATTTTTTGGACCAACTCAAATTTTGGAGACTCAATTTCAAATATATATATATATATATATATATGAAAAAAAAAAAATCCAACCAAAAATATTATTTGTGGGCCATGCCCGCAACCCAACCTTTAACTCAAAAGGTGATTCTGCCCCTGACTTGAAAGAACAAATAGACCCGAATGACGAATAATTGCATATATGTAACTTCTATATTTGACCCCAACTTTCGGAAAATTGTGAACCTTGCCGGCCCCCCACCGACGATCCTTGATTTGATTTCAGGACAAGTTGCAAGTTAATTATCCACAAACTAAATCATTGATTGTATTTTCTCCGAGCATGTCTATTCATACCTACTCGCTAAATCATTTTAGCTAAAACATGTTCATTTTGTACTTTTGAGATTTGGAAACTTAGATCACCAGAATCCAACAAAAAATACAGGCAGAATCCAACAAAAAATATAGGAATTTTTGTCCTGGGAATCCCCTTCCCCCCTCCCCCTCCCCCCGGCAGCTAATATTGCCAAAATTGTCCTGGAAATCCAACAAAAACTACAGCAATTCATAATAGCACAACTATGCCACATGAAGCGACAAGGGAATTGGTTTACAGTTTGCACACTTTTTGGCTACTATGCCAAAAATGTTGATCATTTTGTAACTTAGATAAAGGAAAATTATAATATACTTGAGTTCATTTTGACTCAGAATGTATTAAATTTTTCTTCTTCTTAATGAAAGTTATGGTAGATCTACATCGTCCTATTCTGATGACTTGATAATCGGCGATTATCAAGTCATTAGAATCCAACAAAAACTTCTAAAATTTTTGTCCTAGGAATTCCCCCCCCCCCCCCCCCCCCCCAACGGCTAATATTGCCAAAATTGTCCTAGGAATCCAACAAAAATTACCAGGAATTCATAATGGCACAACTATGCCACGTGAAGCAACAAGGGAATTAGTTGCAATCTGCGCACGTTTTGGCTACTATGCCAAAAATGTTGATCATTTTGTAATTTGGATAAAGAAAAATTCTAATATAATTGAGTCCATTTTGACTCAGGATATATTAAATTTCTCTTTTTCTTAATGAAAGTTATAATCTTCTTATTAAAAAAAATTATTCTAACAAAAAAAATTTGTGTAAATTTATATGTTCTAACTCTTTAGTATGGCAGCAAAGTTGTGCCTAACATATCTTTTTCTTTGCAAACTCATATAAGCAGTCAAGTAGAGTTTTCCATTGGTAAAAAATTGTGGGTTCCAATTAGCTAAACTAGTAAAATTTCTTGTCATCGAATAAGAGATTTAATATTTAAATTCCGCTTACACAAAAAATTGATTGGTGTCTTAACTTGATGGTAAGAGCATGGTTATGTGTGTGTGTGTGGGGGGGGGGGGGGGGGTGCACAATTCTTTTAACATTTGGCTCGCTATAGTTTCTGTAAGGACTCAATTTGCAACGACCCCAAATTGGTATTGGGTTCGCATGTTTAAGATCCAAACAATAAAATTTGTAGAACGTGGGTGTTCAAGAAGTAGATTAACTTTTTAAAGTAAAATGATTCAACCTCACGTTTATGGTGGATTAGAACCGATATAACAATTTGTTTTACTTTGAAAATGGAACAGCTCTTTGGTTTCTCAGCTTTTCTCTTCTGAGTGTTCTTTTTGTCTTTCTTTCTGTTCCGATCTCCTTCTGCATGCTTTTCTTTCATGTTATATACCGCCCTCTTCATACTATCTTCACCACACACGTGTAGGTTGGGTTCGGGAGATCTCTTTCTGTCCCATGTAACACCTTCTGGAACCTCCTACTAGCAGTTGTAAGGCTACTTCATCACTGTTCAGGCGTCACTTCCACATTAATGCGGCCAGAGAGTTGGTTGAGAGGCAATTAATGCGGAGGCAGCTGTTGCCATAGATATTTATTTGCCTTCTCTCTCTTACCTTTGGTCCCTTATCCCACCTTTAGTGGTGACGTAGATCCGAAGTACGTTTGTAACAAAATGGCGTTCTGATCGTCCTCGGACTCATATTGCCGAGAAGGATTTTGTCCTTGGACGAAACTAAACTCACCTTTCGTGATATTCGCTCTTTGTTTTGTTTGGTTACCCCTTCAATCTGATATAGGCCTCTTCGGATGGGCCACAGGCCCAATTAACTTGACTTTAATAATTTTAGTGACCGATCGGCCCCCACAGTTTCTATTTTTTTTTTTAATAGATATTCTACTTCAATTGAATTCCATTATGGAATTTCCAATAAGTTTAATATTTAATTTTCAATTATCCAAAAATATATATAATTTTCAAATGAGATACTTTTAATAAAAATTGATTTTTTTTTTTAAGAAATAAAATACAATCTCAACACCAACAAATTGAAAATGAAATAAAACATAATTTAAAAAAAGAAAAGAAAAAGAAAACAGAAGACAAACTAATCATTCACAAAACAATTACTACTTAATTTTACTTGACTAAACTAGTGTTTTGACTTCTGTGCGCTAGCTCTTGCTTATTGAGGTTGAAAGATTAAGAGGAATCATCATTATCATCATCATAAGATATCATAGTTACAAGGGACTTTTCTTTTCTTTCTTTTTTTGTGGTAGAATGGATTCAACATAAAGAACACCTAAGTACTGGCTTTAGCTTTTCTCCAAAAAAAAAAGTGCTGGCTTTATCTACCGACATATAAAGTCTGCTTTGGTATAGACCCAAATTGTCAGAGATCATAAGGGGTACAATTTCTGTGAGAGGCCTGGAATCTAACAAAACAAAATGGAAAGATGACTAGGCACCCAATCTAACTAGGGCATAGGAGTTACAAAGGACATTTCATTTGTTTTGGTCTTGCATGTATAATATTTTGTGGCTGTCGGCAGATAATACTTTTTTTTGAACACGTGAACATGGCAGAGTTCAGAAACAAGTCAAACAGGAAACAGATTCAATGAGCTTTTCTAGGACTACACATTTAGGCACATACTTCTCACAACTTGTTTGAGCATCAATTGATGATTGGATTACATAATATACACATGGGTCTACTACTTAAAGCACTCTAATCACTAGTTGACACTCAAACAAATTGTGGCAAATTGTGTTCCTAGACTTTTTAATCAATTACATCACTTTATTAAACACTAATCAAAATATATCATTTTTAACTGTTGTGAAAAAAAAAATATGTATACTTTTTTTGTCACTAAACTTCTCGCTAACATATACTCATCGTAATCTATTTTCATTACAAAATTAAAACTAAACTTCGCGTGCTTATGATTAAAACTAGTTGGCAATTCGTGCAATGCACAAAAAAAAAAAAATAAATAAATAAATAAAGGTAACATAATATAATTATTTCACTTTTTAATTTTTTTTATCTAAATATGAAATTTGATCATTATAATAGTTATTAATATTTACTTATTTACTATGACTATTATTTAATATAAAAAGAATAATATTATAATATCAGTCATTTATCATGATTGTGTTTGTATATAGAACTATGTATTCTAACTTTTAAAGAACATATGATGTGCCAAGGTTTTAAAGGAAAAATTCAAATATAAAATAGAATTTAAATTAAGTTAAAAATATGTGAGAAATATGACGTGTAAAATTTTGAAACTTCAAAAATTTTATATAGCAAAATATTAAAAGTTCAACAAAAATAACTGTTTATATACTATAAATATGCTAGATGTTTCCTTTCCAATTTTTACCTTTATTTATTTCTCTCCTGCAGGGATTTTATGAAGTATAAGAGTGTAAAACGCAATTCCACAGCTATTCAAGAAAGAAGAGAAAGAAAAGAAATAGATACCTATTAGTGAGTCTATAATCCATAAGTGTATATTTCCAAGTAATATTTTTTTGCTAATTACTTGCAAGAAATCTTTCTTTGAAGTGAAGACTGAACTTGCAGTTTTTGGACAACCTACGATAAAAGGTAGGTGGGGACTTTTTGTTCCCTCCACCGACCTCTCTCTCTCTCTCGCAGACACACACAATGAACCAAAGTTGTAACTTTCATTGCACCTAAATATAGAATACCTTTTACAAAGTTATGGCCAATATCGATTCTCCGGCAAAATAAGAATTATACAATATTTATTAAAATAGAGAAAGGAGCCTCTAATATTTCGTTGTCATGATTTCTTTTGATGGGCAGCATGTCCAAGTTATTTTCATATGACTCACGTTTGTTGGTTAGAGACTTAGAGTATGGTCTTGCTGTGGAAAAGATTGCACCGTCAAGAAAAAATTGCTTATATGACAAGTCAAAAATAATGAGAATCTTCGCTAGTATTAGAGGACAAATATTTTCCTATACATCAACTTTAAGGCTCATTGATTTTAAAAAAATATATTATATTTTTTATATAATAAAAATCTATTAACTTTAACGAAACATATAAGATTTTTTTTTTCTTGTCAACATTATGAAAAATATTTTCAACAAATAAATTTTTATATGAAATATTATTTTTTTCAAAAAAAATATGAAATTTGGTTTTTAAAAATAGGTGGGGGAGGGGGAATTGTCTAGATTGGGTGCAGTCTAGGATCACCTTTTGCTCCGCCCCTGGTAATAATAGTAGAAATTAACTAAAACAGCATTGTAAATGTAACCCTTGTAAGTCATTAAGACTTTTATTTATACTATCTAAAAGAAAAACTTTTATTCATTATGTTGTTTTAGTGTTATTATTTACATTTATTGTCATGTCAGTTTATGCTTTATTTTTGTAATAAAATCGATAGTAATTTTTGGATTAAAAAAAAAAAAACTTTTGCTGACATTTTTTTCTTAAAAGGTGGAACAAAACCTTTTACACATTTCTTAATTTCACACTTTCATTTGTCTTATCAATTTTTTTTAATCCTAGTATATCTTGAGGGATATCAATCGGAGTGACAATTAGAAATTTTAAAGTTACTAAATTACGCTCATATAAGATAGTGTTAGTAATGGATGGCATATGCAAGAGGGTTCTTGTAGTATTTATTTAATTAGAAAATATTGTAGTTTAATTGGTTGGTGTCTCCTAGTATTTTCATGACATTCAGGGTTTAAATTTCCCTCTTCCAACTATCCAATTATCAAAATTTTCAATTATATGTATATTTATATAATGCCCCCGAGATTGAAGCAAAAAGCTTGTATTACACTTATTTAAAGGATCATTATATCACAAATATATATATATATATATATATATATATTTGTGATATATTCTATATAATTTTGGAACCCATATATAAGATTATTCTTGATTAATTCAGTTCCGAAAATAAATGTTTTTGACTCCCGCACTAGCATTACAAGTAGGTTGGGATTAGAAGTCCACTCACTTGTTTCAATTTCAAGATGTGGAATAATAAACCCATAAGCTATTGTTTTAATGGTAGATGGTGAGTGCTAATAAATTTTGGAATGAGGATAAGGCACGTACGGCTTTTATTACTCTATTTATGCAGTACTTATTTTAATAAATTGGCACCTAATGAATGGGCACTAGATAAGGTTGGGTTCATGGTGAAAGATTCCTTCTAACGAGCTGATACATGATTTTCAGTTCACCAATGAAATTTTTTTTTATAATTATCATGGATTCGTAAGAAGTTATTTATTTAGAAGCCTAATAATATGATTTTTTTTTTTTTTTTTAAATGCTAAGCACAGGGAAGTCAATACCACGCAATTACCGACTCTGCTGGAGAAATATATCATACGGCCGTTAAATTGGTATTGGTACTTCTTTAAAATATATATATATAAAAAAAAAAAAAAAGGAGTTGTACAAAACATATTTTAGGTGTTTTGGCCAGTATTGACATTTTGACAGGTATAATTAAAAAATTAAAAAATGTTATTTAAGCTAATATTAATGTACTTAGGCTAATATTTAGGCTTGTAAAATATGTAGATTTTAAATTTTAAGTTGATAAATATAAAAATTAATAATTCATACTTATATAAATAAATACAAACATATGTATGTATAAAAATATAGTATAAAACACATGCTGAAATAGTACATCTAATACTAAAATATATCGTTCTCTTAGTCAAACCAAATAGCCTCCAATACAAAATTGACTTCTTTGGCTAAACATCTAATCACATGGCTCATCACCGTCTGTATGACTCTCTTGGAGTTGAGTAATTATTTACTTCCTTTTCAATTTTATCTTGTTTAAATGTTAAGTAAACAATAACACAACTCCACAGCCTTTTCAGAAGCTATCAGTCCCTCAAAAATAATGTAGATTTTGAATTTGAATCCAAAATTTTCCCACAACAATGTTCCTTATGTTTCCTGTTCGAAACTTCCATGAAACCAATTATTATAGGATTTTGCTTCTTCCATATATATTTTTTTCTTAGAAAATATATAATTTCCAATAGGAACATGTTGAAATGGGCCGTGAGTATGACTTTAATTGCCAAGCCCAAGTCAACGTAAATAGAATCCTAGTTGTAAAAGGAATGCTCCAGCCGACTTTGACACACACATATATATATATATATATATATATATATATATATATAATAGGTTTTGATTTAGCATAAGTGTAGCCGTGAGAATATATAGAGAGATTCAAGAAAAATTCCAATTAACCTAGTGAGCAAGTCGCATGAGAGAAAATAGAGAAAAGAGAGGCAGTTAGCTTCTATTCTTATTTTTTCTGTGAGAGAGTGCTAGTGTGTAATTGGGATTTGGGTTTCTTGAGAGTGTTCTTGTGCACTATTGTATTTTTCCCTGATAATAGTGAAATCCCTGCAACTCCGTGGACGTAGGCAAATTGCCGAACCACGTAAATATTGTCTTGTGCGTGTGATTATTTTTCTTTGGCATGTGTTTTCTCTATTTATTTTGTTTCTCACAGGTTGGGAATTTTAGTTAAATTCCCTACAACTGGTATCAGAGCCTAGGGTTAGGTTTGAGTGGGAGCAATGGCAGAGGAAGCAGGAAAGGCGTCTGGAATAGAAAAGTTTGATGGCACAGACTTCGCGTATTGGAGGATGCAGATTGAAGATTATCTCTATGGGAGGAAATTGCATCTGCCTCTTTTAGGGACAAAACCTGAGGCTATGAAGGCTGAGGAATGGGCTCTTCTTGACAGACAGGTACTAGGTGTTATCAGGTTAACTCTGTCTAGGTCTGTTGCACACAATGTTGTAAAGGAGAAGACCACAGCAGATCTGATGAAGGCTTTGTCTGGTATGTATGAAAAGCCGTCAGCAAACAATAAGGTGCACTTGATGAAGAAACTATTCAATCTGAAGATGGCAGAGAATGCATCAGTAGCACAACATCTAAATGAATTTAATACTATCACAAATCAATTGTCGTCTGTAGAAATTGATTTTGATGATGAGATTCGTGCTCTGATCGTCTTGGCTTCTTTGCCAAACAGTTGGGAGGCAATGAGGATGGCAGTAAGCAATTCTACAGGAAAAGAAAAACTCAAGTACAATGATATACGAGATTTAATTCTGGCTGAGGAGATTCGCAGAAGAGATGCAGGTGAATCCTCAGGATCTGGTTCTGCCCTAAACCTTGAGACAAGAGGCAGAGGTAATAACAGAAATTCAAATCGGGGCAGATCAAAATCCAGAAATTCTAATCGGAACAGAAGTAAATCTAGATCAGGCCAACAAGTACAATGCTGGAATTGTTGGAAAATAGGTCACTTTAGGAATCAATGCAAAAGTCCTAAGAAGAAGAATGAAGATGATTCTGCTAATACTGTAACAGAAGAGGTACAGGATGCATTACTTCTTGCAGTAGACAGTCCACTTGATGATTGGGTTTTGGATTCAGGAGCTTCGTTTCATACCACTCCACACCGAGAAATCATACAGAATTATGTTGCAGGTGATTTTGGTAAGGTGTATTTGGCTGATGGTTCAGCCTTGGATGTTGTGGGTATGGGAGATGTTCGGATATTGTTACCCAGTGGGTCTATTTGGTTACTGGAGAAGGTGCGACATATTCCTGACCTAAGGAGGAATCTGATTTCTGTTGGACAACTTGATGATGAAGGGCATGCAATACTATTTGTTGGTGATACTTGGAAGGTTACAAAGGGAGCTAGGGTATTGGCTTGTGGAAAGAAAATTGGTACTCTGTACATGACCTCAAATCCAAGAGACACAATTGCAGTTGCTGATGCAAGTACTGATACAAGCCTATGGCACCGAAGACTTGGTCACATGAGTGAGAAAGGGATGAAGATGCTGCTGTCAAAAGGAAAATTACCAGAATTGAAGTCCATTGATTTTGACATGTGTGAAAGTTGCATCTTAGGAAAGCAAAAAAACGTGAGCTTCTTGAAAACTGGCAGGACACCGAAGACTGAAAAATTGGAGTTAATACACACTGATTTGTGGGGGCCTTCTCCAGTTGCATCCCTTGGAGGTTCAAGGTACTACATCACTTTCATTGATGACTCAAGTAAAAAGGTATGAGTTTATTTTCTGAAAAATAAATCAGATGTATTTGAAACCTTTAAGAAGTGGAAGGCCATGGCTGAGACAGAAACAGGTTTGAAAGTAAAATGTTTGAGGTCAGATAATGGAGGAGAGTACATAGATGGAGGGTTCAGTGAGTATTGTGCTGCACAGGGAATTAGGATGGAGAAGACCATTCTTGGGACACCACAGCAGAATGGTGTGGCTGAGCGCATGAATAGAACTCTCAATGAGCGTGCTAGGAGTATGAGGTTGCATGCTGGACTACCAAAAACTTTTTGGGCTGATGCTGTTAGCACTGCAGCTTACCTGATAAACCGAGGACCTTCAGTTCCCATGGAGTTCAGACTTCCTGAGGAGGTTTGGAGCGGTAAAGAGGTAAAGTTTTCACACTTAAAAGTTTTTGGTTGTGTTTCTTATGTTCATATTGATTCTGATGCTCGTAGTAAACTTGATGCAAAGTCTAAAATATGTTTTTTCATTGGCTATGGTGATGAGAAATTTGGCTATAGGTTTTGGGATGAACAATACAGGAAAATCATCAGAAGTAGAAATGTGATATTTAATGAACAGGTTATGTATAAGGACAAGTCAACTGTAGTGTCAGATGTTACAGGGATAGATCAAAAGAAATCTGAGTTTGTCAACTTAGATGAATTGACTGAAGGTACTGTCCAGAAAAGGGGTGAAGAAGATAAGGAGAATATAAATTCACAAGTAGATCTGAGTACACCTGTAGCTGAAGTCCGCAGATCTTCCAGAAACATTAGACCTCCACAGCGTTATTCACCCACTCTAAATTATCTCCTGTTGATTGATGGTGGTGAGCCAGAGTGTTATAATGAAGCCTTGCAAGATGAGAATTCAAGCAAGTGGGAGTTAGCCATGAAGGATGAGATGGATTCCTTGTTGGGGAATCAGACATGGGAACTGACTGAATTGCCAGTAGGAAAGAAGGCTTTGCGCAACAGGTGGGTATACAAAATAAAGAATGAGCATGATGGTAGTAAACGTTACAAGGCCAGATTAGTTGTTAAAGAGTTCCAGCAGAAGGAAGGCATTGACTACACAGAGATATTTTCTCCAGTTGTGAAGATGTCAACAATCAGACTAGTACTGGGAATGGTGGCTGCAGAAAACTTACATCTTGAGCAGTTAGATGTGAAGACAGCATTCCTTCATGGTGACTTGGAGGAAGATCTTTACATGATTCAGCCAGAAGGGTTCATTGCTCAAGGACAAGAGAATTTAGTATGCAAACTGAGAAAGAGATTGTATGGCCTAAAACAAGCTCCTAGACAATGGTACAAGAAATTTGACAGTTTTATGCACAGAATTGGGTTCAAGAGATGTGAAGCTGATCACTGTTGCTATGTTAAGTTTTTTGACAACTCTTACATCATATTACTGTTGTATGTGGATTATATGCTTATTGCAGGGTCTAGCATTGAAGAGATTAATAATCTGAAGAAGCAATTGTCCAAACAGTTTGCAATGAAGGATTTGGGAGCTACAAAGCAAATCCTTGGTATGAGAATCATTAGAGACAAGGCTAATGGTACATTGAAGCTTTCACAGTCAGAGTATGTGAAGAAAGTTCTCAGCAGGTTCAACATGAATGAAGCTAAACCAGTGAGCACACCCTTGGGTAGTCATTTCAAACTAAGCAAAGAACAATCACCGAAGACAGAAGAAGAAAGAGACCATATGAGCAAGGTGCCCTATGCCTCAGCTATTGGCAGCTTGATGTATGCTATGGTGTGTACAAGGCCAGACATTGCACATGCAGTGGGAGTTGTGAGCAGATTCATGAGTAGGCCTGGAAAGCAGCATTGGGAAGCAGTCAAGTGGATTCTGAGATATCTGAAGGGTTCATCAGATACATGTCTTTGCTTCACAGGTGCAAGTTTGAAACTGCAGGGTTATGTAGATGCTGATTTTGCTGGTGATATTGATAGTAGAAAGAGTACTACTGGGTTTGTTTTTACTCTGGGTGGTACAGCTATATCATGGGCTTCAAATCTACAGAAGATTGTTACTTTGTCTAGTACAGAAGCTGAGTATGTTGCAGCAACTGAAGCTGGAAAGGAGATGATTTGGCTACATGGTTTCTTAGATGAATTGGGTAAGAAGCAGAAGATGGGCATTCTACACAGTGACAGTCATAGTGCAATATTTCTTGCCAAAAATTCGGCTTTTCATTCAAAGTCGAAGCGCATACAAACAAAATACCACTTTATCCGTTATCTTGTTGAAGATAAGCTGGTAATACTTGAGAAAATTTGTGGATCTAAGAACCCGGCAGACATGTTGACTAAGGGTGTCACTATTGAGAAGTTGAAGCTGTGTGCAGCTTCAATTGGTCTTCTAGCTTGAGGACAGGAGGATGAGTTGCAGGGATGAGGGACTGTGTTATGGAGGATTGTGGCTAATGTTTGCAGCTTGTGAGCCCTTAAGGGCTAAGGTGGAGCTGATGGAGAAGTTTGCTCGTGTAGCTTGATCAATTCAAGTCAAGGTGGAGATTTGTTGAAATGGGCCGTGAGTATGACTTTAATTGCCAAGCCCAAGTCAACGTAAATAGAATCCTAGTTGTAAAAGGAATGCTCCAGCCGACTTTGACATATATATATATATATATTAGGTTTTGATTTAGCATAAGTGTAGCCGTGAGAATATATAGAGAGATTCAAGAAAAATTCCAATTAACCTAGTGAGCAAGTCGCATGAGAGAAAATAGAGAAAAGAGAGGCAGTTAGCTTCTATTCTTATTTTTTCTGTGAGAGAGTGCTAGGGTGTAATTGGGATTTGGGTTTCTTGAGAGTGTTCTTGTGCACTATTGTATTTTTCCCTGATAATAGTGAAATCCCTGCAACTCCGTGGACGTAGGCAAATTGCCGAACCACGTAAATATTGTCTTGTGCGTGTGATTATTTTTCTTTGGCGTGTGTTTTCTCTATTTATTTTGTTTCTCACAGGTTGGGAATTTTAGTTAAATTCCCTACAGAACATAAACAATATAGGATTTTGCTTCTGTTTGAAAAGTATTCCAAAGCTATTATTTTAATATTGAACAGAATTTACATCATCAACTAGGTCTATGATGTTTCTTCTTCCGGCCAAATCTCATTTGAATCTTCGGGAAAATTGTGGTAAACATCTATGTGGGCCCATGATAGCATAGTTGATTTTGTTTTTAGAAGGAAAAGCATATATAGTTTATTAGAAATATGTAAACATCTATATCATTCTGTCCAATGACGATTTACGAGATGCAGCATAGTCACAATTGAGTGATGTCTCTTCGGGAACCCAATTTTTTCATCTTTGATTCTTATGTCAACGCCAAGCGCTAATTCCTGCTTTGACCCTTGTTCAATTGGTTGGATGCCACTTCAAAAAATAAAGTTTCTTTACTTACCTACCGTTGGTGGGTATTTCATGTTTGGGTAAAGCCTGTTGCATGCACCAACTTGCACTAACTTCCAAATACGCCGATAAAAAACAACTATCGTTTAAGAGTGTTCTAAAAACATGTATTTAAAGTACTCATAATGCAAAAAATGTGTTTGGTATTGTGGGAGGACTTTCGTCTCGGCCCCCAATCAGGTATTGTTCACTTTGGGATGGGCAAGGATCGACCTACGTCCCATCCGCACGAATTTGCTCAATTCCACATCGGGGAGAGACGCCTCCCACTCATGCTTTATAAGCCTTTAGCCTAAGGATGAATGTGCCACTACTACACATGAGGACTTTCGTCTCGACCCCCAATTAGGTATTGTTCACTTTGGGATGGGTAAGGATCAACCTACGTCCCATCCGCATGAACTTGCTCAATCCCACATCGGGGAGAGACACCTCCCACTCATGCCTTATAAGTCTTTGGCCTAAAGATGAGTGTACCATTACTACACGCCTTTTTGTGGGAGGACTTTCGTCTCGGCCCCCAATCAGGTATTGTTCGCTTTGGGATGGGCAAGAATCGACCTACATCCCACTCACACGAATTTGCTCAATCCCATATCGGGGAGAGATGCCTCCCACTCATGGCTTATAAGTCTTTGGCCTAAGGATGAGTGTACCACTACTACACATGACGCCTTTTGGGGTTTAAGGGGAAACCCCCACCTTCCCCCTTCATAGGTTCATGTGTGACCTGAAGGAGTGCACTACCATTACTACACATGTGTACTAGAGCAAGTCTTAAAAACTGCTAGCGCATGTTGTGGTAGTGCACTCCTTCGGGTCACACAAGAACCTACGAAGGGGGAAGGTGGGGGGTTTCCCCTTAAACCCCAAAAGGCGCCTTTTTGTGGGAAGACTTTCATCTCGGCTCCCAATTAGGTATTGTTCGCTTTAGGATTGGCAATGATCAACCTACGTCCCACCCGCATGAATTTGCTTAATCTCACATCGGGGAGAGACGCCTCCCACTCATGGCTTATAAGCCTTTGGCCTAAGGATGAGTGTACCACTAGAGACGTCTCCCACTTATACCTTATAAGCCTTTGGTCTAAGGTACTATATTTTTAATAACGTATTTTTAAAAGTTAAAAAACATAATTGTGTGTTTAGTATAAATGTGTTTTTTTTTTATTAAAGTGATGACATGTAGTCTAATCAGTGAGACCTATAGTTTTTAAAATATTTACAAAAGTGCCATTGAACAATGTTTTTTAAAAACTAAAAACTAGTAAGAGAATTTTTCTGGATTCAATATTTAAACACCATAAAATAAGAAATGTAACTCAAACACTCCTAAAAAACACTCTTACCAAACATTTTTTTTTTTTTGGGGCTCACAATTTTTAGTGTTTAAATACTGAAAACTGTTGTTTGAGTTACGTTACCAAACAGGCTTTGTCAATTAGAGAAGCATCATAGTTCTCTCAATTAATAGAAATTTTTTCTTATAAAATTATTTTATATATAGATTTCTTCTCTTACAAAATACAAGTCTTATAGGTACGTAGATTGTGGAGTCCACAAATATGAGTTGGACAATTTATGAGATGGTCTCATGAAATACTTTTTCGAACTAATTATGAATGAAGAATTTTAGTTAATATTGATGCTCATATTCATACGATTAAAATATTTTTTACTATTATCGTGTACCCTTGGCATAATGGTCACTCCACAAAAAATATAAGTTCTTGTGAAGTGAGGGAAGAAAGAGATGAGATTCAATTTTCCAGAATGAACTTTACACATATTATACACTTAAATTGGACTAGAGTAAGATTTTCAGTTTAGATAAAAATAAAATAAAAAACATTTTCTACAAAAATATAATAAACCGTTCTCATATAATTTTCGATTTAACAACTAAGATTTTGCATGGTCTTTTGTGCTAGCATGATTGTCTTGAAACTAGGAAAACTCTAGGATCTCACGACTAGGGAAGCTTATTGTAAACTTTATTAAGATATTCAGAGAACCGCAATGGCTCAATTCGATAAATCATAGTCATACAAAAGAGATACAGTGGTAGAGTTTTAAAGGACAAAGCTGTACTATTTGGCTCATTGTAATTTGTAGTGACGTTATTATATGACAGACCTTGTCATTTTCGAGAATGCATTTCCCCCCCTTTTTTTAACAATAAAATGCAACCATTTTAAGATCCAATTAGTAGGACATGCGTGAGGAAGTTTATATGCATATGCCTCCGGGTTTTCACAGCAAGGGGGAGTATTTGGTGTGCAAACTAAATAAATTATTGTATGGTCTTAAGCAGGCCTCAAGACAATGGTACTCTAAGTTCTCATCTACCATTTTGAAATGTGGTTTCAAACAATCTAAGTCAGATTACTCTTTATTCACCAAGAAGTTTAATCAGTCATTTATAGCTCTTTTGGTGTATGTTGATGACATCCTTATTGCTAGCAATGATGCTCATGCTGTTGAAGAACTTAAAAGTGTTTTTGGATCAAGAATTCAAGTTGAAAGACCTTGGAAACCTGAAATTTTTCCTTGGTCTTGAAGTGGTTAGATCATAACAAGGCATTTCTTTATGCTAAAGGAAATACACCTTGGAGATACTTAAAGATGCTGGGATGTCAGGTTGCAAACCAAGTAAGGTTCCTATGGAACAAAATTTGAAGTTAAGCAAGTTTTGTGGGGAGTTACTACCTGATCCTAGTGTTTACAGGAGACTAGTAGGGAGATTGTTGTATCTCACCATAACTAGACCAGACATTGCTTACTCAGTACAAAAATTGAGTCAATTTATGTCCAAGCCACGCAAACCTCATCTGGATGCAGCTTATAAAGTGCTGCAATATCTTAAAGGAACTCCTGGTCAGGGCATCCTTTTCTCATCCAAATCAGATTTGCATTTAAAGGCATACACTAGAAGATCCACTACTGGATTTTGCATTTTCTTAGGTGATTCACTCATTTCATGGAAGACCAAAAAGCAATCTATAGTCTCTAGATCCTCTGTTGAGGTAGAATATAGGGCCATGGGAGTTACTACATGTGAAATAACTTGGCTTCTGGCCTTGTTAAAGGATTTAGAGGTTTTTCATCCCAAACCTGCTATGCTTTTTTGTGACAATCAAGCAGCCATATACATAGGTGAGAATCCCGTGTTTCATGAAAGAACCAAGCACATAGAAATAGATTGCCACTTGGTCAGGGACAAAGTTGAAGATAAGGTCATTCGATTATTTTTCACTCCCACTCATTCCCAGCTAGCTGATCTTCTCACAAAGGCTCTTAGTGGTCAACAGTTGCAAGCATTACTATCCAAGATGTGTATTGTGAATATCCACAATCCCAATTCTCATCTTGAGGGGGAGTATCAAGATTGCAGCTCACATCAGAAAGACAGAAAAGAGATAAAGCAAAAGAAGAAAGCAACGAAAAAATGATTTTTCTGTCTAAACGACATTAGTGTAGTGTTGTTATTGTAGTTTTGTATTTTCTGTATGTAAAACTACTTGTAGCTTTCAATGTATTTAAGTTGGAGGAGTTTCACACGTGGAATAACAGAATGCTACACGTGCTGTAACTAATTTGGGATATTTTTCCAAGCCTCTGTTTTGGTATTTAGACGCAGAGCTTGTACAAATTCATTATTGAATTGAAATTAGAATTTTCATTCTCTCTCTCTCACATATTATTTCTCCTTCAAAGTTTCTGTACTTTCTTATATGGTAAGAGGAAAAAGTATGGAAAATTGATGGTGTTTGGGTTCCTCAACAATGGCCTCAATTCTTTCAACTCTCAAGAGGTACCTAAGGTAAACTTCGTGGGAAATAAGAGTGTAATATTGGGTATGAGTAGGGTATAGTATAGGATCCAAGTAACAAAATTCCTTGCTATGCTAAGGATTTTGTGGGATAGGTCTCGTGAGTTGTCTCGTGAGTCGTCTTGTGAAATCAGACTTTAACTGAAATTTAAATCTTCATGTGCACCACACATGTTGTTTTTACAGGACAAGGTCTTGTGAATTGTCTTGCGACAATATCCACTTCCAACAACTCTGAAATGGCCTTTCAAACTGAATCCTAAGCCCAATCCAATTATAAATAAAGCCCACAAATACAAGGGAATTAAGCATAAATTATAAGAAATTGACACGGAATAAAGCCAACACTAAATACAAGGTAATTACAAGAATCTATAACATAACAAAAAGCTTATCAAATCTATGAAAGGTTTTATTGAAAATCAACAGAAAAAAAAGTATGCAAATATTTCTCAATGAATTACCGGAGGATTAACAGGAAAAAGGAGAATGAGAAGGTTTAATTGATCTTGTCTTTTTTCTAAAGAATGAGACATATGCACTAGCTTTTCATAGTGCAAGACTTTTACCATTGCACCATACAATGGTGGCTCAAGTAAATAATTAATGTTATTAAAAAATATGAGTGTGGACAATGCAGAAAATATCTCATCCAATTTCCATTATCAAGCCTGTCAGATAGTGTCAGTTGTTGTGCATGTGTTTTTCACACTTGAACATGGTAGTGCTAGTTCTCGAGCGTGCACACTTAAAATAAATGGTCAATGCTTCTTGATTTCTGAAAGATCAAGTGCATGATGCATGAACATTAGCATAAATATGGTTGCTGATAGAAACCGTTCTTTTTCACGAGTGGTTCTTTATGTCTTGGCGTCCAGGACAGAAATCCTGGCAGAAAAGATTTGTCTAACGTTGTCTCATGTCTGTATCTGCATTCAAATTTACCCATGTGGAAGACACGTAGAATCAATTTAGATTACATCGATTTGGTAAAAGGTGCTTTAATTTATCATTTATGGCTTCTCTTGTCTCACTTTCTCGTATGAATTGCAATCCAGATTATCTCATTAAATGGCAGCAAAATCGTATAATATACAAATACAATTAGGATGTGCTGAGACAAGGGCTAAAACTTAAGTGGATTGGCCATTGTTACAGGAAGTCAATTCAATTGCATGGTCCTATTCTTATGTCAGTGTGGTAGGATCAGACTGCCATTACAGATCAAAATAGACTAATTTTCCTTCCAATTTTCTCCAGAAACACGAGCAATTTTTGTTTCATTAACTGGATGGGAACAAAATATATTTGAGGCTTTGTTTTAACTTCTCATCAGTCATAGAAATGAACCTCTTATTAAACATTTGGTAGAGCATGCTACCTTAATGGTGAAACTGACTATTTTTTTGACTACCTGTACTTGGACCACTGGACAGCTGAACAGAGAATTGTTTATAGGAAAACCAATATTTTTATTTGTTTTTTCAGCCTAAAGTAGAGCTATAGACTATAGTCTAAGGAATGCAACAAAACCTATTCATCTCACCTCAGTTTCTTCTTAAACATGCTTAAACATGTTGTCGTGGGACTTGTTGCTAGGCATGTGTGATTATACATGAATGTGGACATGCGGGGAGTATCTACAATACAAAAACAGCCTAGTAATAATTATTTGCTTATTGCCTACCTTTTCTCATCGACGTTAATCATACATTCCTCACTAAAAATATTCTTTTGTCTCCAAGTCGAGGATGACAATTTTTTCACACATGATTGGTCCCCAAGACACATTTGAAGTTCTAACTGTGCATTCATATCTATCCATGTGGAATCAAATTAGAATATGATGAGTTGGTAGAGCATAATTGGATATGATATGTTCTTTTGCCGAACCTTTTGGCATTGGTGTGTGTTAGTAATAGTGTACATGTTTCTTCTTCTTCTTCCTTTCTCTGTTTTGGGATTTACTTATGTTGTATAGGCCAATTAGCTTCCTACATCAATGTGGTATACAATCCAAATTGTAAATATCCTGCATTATTTATTATCCTTTTTATCATTTGCTATCTTTGTCAAAAATTGTATGGCTGTTATTGAGTATTGACCTTGTTGGAATTTTGGATATTTTGCCAAAATTTTGGAAAATCTTTGGAAGTTATGAAATTTACATGTGATTGAAAAGAATCATGAATTAATAATTTTATGTGATATCTCTTAGATATGCTAGTTGGACTTTGGATAGATTTGAATGTTGGGTTGTCCCATCATTCTTTCATATGTAAATGACATAGTGGTCAATAGGATAGTAAAGGAAAGATAAGGGGCTGTTTGGTTCAAAAAAAATGGTCACTCATCACTCATCACTTAGCACTCTATAACTCATTTTTTATCACCCAATAATGAAGAAATATCCCATTTGGCACCCAACACTCAGTTATGTTTTCAACCAAAAAAGCTAAAAAAACTGGGACCCACACACTCTGACCTCACTTGTGCACCTTACCCCCCTACCCGGCCCTATTAACTCCACTCAACAGTTGAAACCTCACTTTACCATCACATTTCTTATCCATTTCTCCTCGTCCTCACTGAAACTAAGCCCACAACACCTCTCCCTCAACGTCCTTACTCCGTCATTCTTTCAAAGATATTGGGTAGTCAATAGATTTTGCCTATTAAACACAAACCCCAATTTTCAGTGTCTGAAGAAATATATTAAAGGTGCACAAGTATGATCAATGACGTTCACAAACCAGATCTTATCTTATAGCTCACCATTATTCATTTAAAAAAAAAAAATCAACAAAACTCATTACTTAAAAGCATCACATGTTAATTGAACTTGAAAATTGGATGCTTGGGATTCACAATTAGAGAAATTGAACCCATAGCCACCATTCCAGTCTGGCCGTGTCATTGCCAGAGTTCACACAACCCGAGGTTGAGTGGCGTTGAGATATTGTTCGTAGGATGGGTCGGCGTGGGAAGGGTGAAGGACAAAGAATGGTAGGCAGATCGGAGAAGAGAGGTCGTGGATGGGGAAGGCTGAGAATCTTTTGTCTTTCGATGTGGGTGAGATTTTGCTCTGAAGAAGAACAGAGAAAGAAGAGAAAAAAAAAAAAGTGGAGAGTGACCGATGGGAGAGGTAAGGAAAATCTGACTTGATAAGACTAGTGAGTCCTAGTAGTGTGTGTTTATTTACCAAAATGCTATGGAAACCCAGTTTTCATAACTTGAAAACACCTAAAAATGTGTTTTCAGTTTTCATAACTCATCATTCAAAAATCAGAGAACTAAGTGATGGAAACAAAAACTGAAAATAAATCCAAACAAACCAAACAGTCGTGGGACCTATCAATTTTGAGTTATAGGTGATGAAAACATAATTATGAGTGATGAAAAACAACAAATCTAAACAGCCCCTAAATGTGCTATTACTATACAAGATGCATAATTGATCTTTTTGAGTCATCCTATTCATGTGTTTCAATTTATTTTTTTTCTTTTTAAAACATTTCTTAATTGGATATGGTATGGGATAGATAAGGGGCCCTAGTGGTGGTGGGTCACCATCGAAATTAATAATTAACTCTTAAATAAGCCCTATACATTTTTTTAACAATTATTCAATCAATAAAATTCAGACTTTTATTGTTCTATTTTCTAGTGGATTCTAGACTTTTTCTTTTTATGGATTCAAGGAACTCTCGTGGATTTGAGATTATTTTCAGAATTAAACGTGTTTTGTTTCTTGTTTTTTAGAAATAGACATGTTCTATTTCTTCACACTTTTGTATCCCGCATCATGCCAGCTTTGGTTTCAAGACATGCTACATAGATTGAATTGACCAAAAACATTTTCACCAGCTTAGGCTAACATTTTAGACGACTTACGTCAATTTAAAGCTTATTGAGGAAATCAAGTCCAACTTTTAAAAGCAAAGAACATAATCCCAATCAAAATAAAGCATCCACGAGAACACTAAAGTGTGTACAGAGTAAAAAAAAAAAAAATGAGAGTCAGTCGAAAAATATTCTCTGAAACCTCTAATGCTAAAGGATCCACTACTTAAGAATAGTTCCAATACATATCACTTGTAAAATCCTTCAAGCTAATTAATGATTATGTACTTTGAGCCTTCAGCTCTCGCCAGCAACCGATCTCTCGAATCCTTTCTCCTTGATTATCACCAGATACACAAGTTGAGCCGCCAACTGCATTATCAAGTTTCCTTGATCACTCCAAGAACTTTTAGAGATTTGGGATTGGTCCTTAATGATTCCCAATACCAGCTAACGTCAAGAACACTGAAGGTTTCTTTGTGTGTAATGGATATAATCTCCTCGAAAGATAATTGACAATTGGAAAGGGAAATGATAAAGAGAATGAAAGGGTTTCAGCTCAAGGGATTTTGGATTCTCTCCAACTCTTTAATATGGGGTCTGGTACTGTTGAGAAGTTTGTAACCAATTTCTCTCAGATTCTGGCAATTTTCCACCAAACAATGTCAGGAAATTGAGAGGCAAAATTGCTACATCAATTGCTTTTCAAAATGTGAAATCGTCTAACACCCCAAGCTCAATCGTGCGAATTCCTTCAACTTGCAATTCCAACTTTCAGCTTTTAACATCTTCAACCAATTACAATGGAAAATTGACATTTAAAATTACACCCAAACTTGTTATGGAATTTTCCAAAACTAAAAATCCTAACACTAGCTCAAGTCTGTAAAGCACGTACGGACACAACAAATTTGACAAAGTGTCCACGTCAGACATGTATCGAATACAAGTACCGATCGGATACGGGTACAATCAAGAACAAATGTACTGGTTGGAAGTTTCCTTGGTAATGAAAGGAGAAGTTGGTTCAATCATTGCAAATTTCATTCCTATATATAGAATTTGACTAATGTAGGAAATTTAGTAGCTAGGTAAAGTTTGAAAAATCTAAATGGGCTAAAACATCTTTTTATTATTATTATTATTATTATTTGATAATTAGAACAATTAGGAAGAGAATTCAGACCCTAGTTCTATGAGACTAAAATCTTTTATCACAATTTGACACTTAAAGTTAGGTATATAAAAGTTCACATACACATCAAAGTTACACCATTTCATAAGGTTTCATTGAAAGAGTATTTTGCTGAATCAACCGTTGGATTTCATAATCTATTTATAATCTCCTTATTTTCAAAATATCTCTTTATATTCTCTACACAATTTTACACCACTCACTAATATTTTTATTAATTCTTTTCTTCAATTAGAAATTTTTATTCTTTATATTTTTTGTATCATTGTTTTTCTTTGACAACTTCTTAACCTTAGAAAATATTGATAAAATAGAAAATATCTTCTTTATAAATTTTTAATAAGATTTGACATATAAAAGATGGATATATATTTAAAAAATATATACACGCACACATAAAAAATCTTAAGGGTTGGTACAATGATTTTTACAGTCTCATAAAATCCAAGAAGTCCTAATTACCCTGTACACCCGAAAGATTAATTAGGTAATCAATGAGTTTTGGACAATTACGTTAAAAAAAACTAAACATACACACAAAGAAATGTTAAAAATTAAAAAAAAAAAAAATCAAAATATGAACTACGTAGTTAGGGCTCTGATCAGGGCCGCAATTCCCATTATCCCCTGACTTCGTGCTTTTCCTGTCAAGGCTGCCAAACTAATCTTAAACAGCAAAAAGCGTAGAATATGATAGATGTAACCGTGAGAGGAAAGTCCTCTTCTTCGCACACATGGTATTAGCTCATGCACATGCATACTAAGTAGGACTTTCGAGCATGGCTTTTGATGAGGATAATTTTTTATTGATTGACATGGGGTGCCAAACCTTCCTCACATGACAAACCTTTCTCGTCTGATCATCGGCCTTACACCTAAACTAATCCCAAAGGGATGACCGACCCATGGGCAGTCCAATCCAGGTTGACGATCCAACCCCAATCCCAACAACCAATCACCATAGGGTTTTCCATGGAACTTGCGTGGGGTCTACTCATATGTCCATACATGGAAATTACTTACGCATCACGACCAAAGATCCTACTGCACAATCAAATGTGCTATATATGGGAAGGTGATCCCAAGTATCTTGGGACCCTTCTCTCTACAAGGAAATTCCCTCGTATCAAAGGATTCGGGTTAGCTCTCTACTACTATATAAACAACAAAACATAGCCCTTTTGAGGTACGTGAACTCTCCCTGCCTCTAGCACTCTTGAGTTCTTGGAGATTCTTCTATCATTGACTTAACCTTCGGAGGGTTTTTAGCCAGCACCCCATTGGTGCTCTTTGATTGGTTATTCTCTTTTGTTCTTCAGGCACACCCATTGGCACATGTGTGGATAATTAACTCATTGACGATTTTTGTACATCATCAACTTTTATAACATCAATATAAAAAATTATTAAGTACTTCTTAAATACGATAATGTGGTGTTTTATCCTCTCATGTTTATAGTAAATCCATTCACGAATTTAATTAATAAGATCAATCATAAACCCAAGAGGAAAGACACAAATTTGGCCTTTTAGACTACGAAGGGTCCATGTAAAGTAAAGAACTTATCTATTGTTAGCAATTTGGTTATATATGAAATTAGGGGTGTTCACCAAACTCCACAAATAGCAAAAATTGCACTAAAATCGCCCACAAAATGGCATAACCGCACCGCACCGCAAGTAACAGTGCATCGTAAGTAACAGTGCACCGCACCACATGATGCAGTGTGGTTTGCGGTTTTATAATATAAAAACCGCACAAACCGCACCGCACCGCACCCTCTATATATATTAATATATTTATTTATTTAATATTATATATACATATATATATATATATATATATAAAATAAGGACAAAAGATCAATACATTAATAATTTAATACCCTAGCCATATCTCATTGTTCTGTAACCATAGCCGCCACACTTCAACCTAGAGTCCTAGACTACTCACTGTCATACCAGTTGCTTACTACTGAGATATTCATATGTTCAATTCAAGTTTTTCTTTGTTAATCTATTGGCCTATTATACTATTCACTCTGGACAAGTTGTTAAAGTCAATCAATTGTTAAAGTTTTTCTTTGTTCAATTCACTGCCATTGCACCAGACTATTAGTCGTATCTCATTGTTCTATTGTTAAAGTTTTTCTTTGTTAATTATATTATTTTTTTTATTGATTGTTGTGTTGCCATTGGTATACTGGCACTTGGAACTTCCTATGTTAGATATTTAAGTTAGATATATTTTTTTTTATGTTAGATATTATTTACGTTAGAAGCTATAGGTTGTGATCAATTTCCATTTTCAAGGAATTTGTTATTTTATATAATCTATGGCAAGTGGCAACGAAGTGAGAACCTAAGTCACCTCTCTCAAGATTCTTAAGCTTCAGCTAGAGCAAGAAAATTTTTTACTTCTAACCATACCAATGTAACTTTTTTTTTTTTTTTTTTAAATTTCCTCATGACCTTTCAAATCCTTCAACTTGTAAGCTTGATCTACACAGCTCTATTTCATCTTAGTTGGCTTTGGTCTTCAAGAATAATTATACTACACAAGCATGTTTAGAAAAACCACTTCTTATTTATCCTTTCCAGTAATCAATGAACATGATGTCATTGGATTGAAACAATTCCGATAATCTGCAACTTAATTCATGAATATTCCATCTGATGACAGTAAAAATTTTCCTTTCGTAAAGTAACAAATATCACATGTGTCCCTGCTATAAAAATTTTCCTTTCGTAAAGAAACAAATTTTCCTTGCATACTGTTGTCTTTGGGTTAGAACCTAAGTTACCTCTCTCAAAATTCTTTTTATTCGTTTACCTGTTCATTCATGCTATGTTGCTTTGTTTGTGAAGGAAAAAAGGATTCATAAAGCCTACTATGTCATTTTTCTTTCTATCATATTTGTCGCAAGTTTTGTTTTTAGAGATTTGGTCTTTGCCTCCCCCCCACCCCTTATGAATGGGACTCACTTCCTCAGTATTTTTTAATTTTATCTTTTTGAAAAGACAAATGTGGCATAATTATTGTGTGTTCAATTACATTCAATATATATATATATATATATATGTATTTTTTTTTTTGCCTTGACCTCCTGCAAAAATCCTTTTCTAACCTATATATATGTGTGTGTTTGTTTTTTCAATGGCCCTAGATGGATGCTCCCTCAAATCCAAATCCACCACCACCAAATGGCCCTAATGACCCTTTGATTGTGGATGATGAACCCCTACCAAAAAAAGCTAGAGTTAATGAGAATCAGTCCACTAGAGAGCCATCTGATGTTTGAGAGCATTTTGTTAGGTTACAAAATCGTGAAAAGTCAGAATGCAAATATTGTAAGAAGCAATACAATGCTGCAAGGAGGAATGGGACCTCATCCATGCGGGCTCATTTGCTAAAATGTAAGAAGATTTCGGGTGTCATTGACATGAGCCAAACCACTTTGAGTTTCCAAGAAAAAAAACTAATAGTGTTGAGGGAGAGTTTAGTAATGAGCTTGTTGTTGCTAATTTTTCTATTGAGAGAATTCGGATGGCACTTGCGAGGATGATTATAGTGGATGAGCTACCTTTTAGATTTGTTGAGCATGATGGTTTTATATACTTTATGGGGGTGGTTGAGCCTAGGTTTCCTGTGCCTTCTCATCTCACGGTGGCAAGGGATTGTATTAAATTTTGGTTGGGGGAAAGGGAGAAGTGGATAAGCTATTTGAAATTGGGCCAAAGGATGTCTTTGACTACTGACACATGGACTTCCATTCAAAACCTCAACTACATGTGTCTCACTTGCCACTATATTGATGGTGATTGGACCTATCAAATAAGGATTTTGAATTTTTGTATAGTTCCAAATCATAAAGGGGAGACAATTGGGAAAATTATTGAAAGGTGCTTGAATGATTGGGGTATCAAAATGGTGATAACTGTCACAGTTGATAATGCTGAACCCAATGATGTGGCTCTTGATTATTTGAAGAAGAAGTTGGAGATGAAGGATGGTTGTATGTTGGGAGGCTGGTTCTTGCACATGAGATGTGCTGCTCATATATTGAATCTCATTGTGCAAGAGGGATTGAAAGGTATTCATAACTCAATTGTTAAGGTGAGGAATGCAGTGCGGTATGTTAAATTATCTCCATAAAGAATGGATAGGTTCAAGGAAGCTATAGAGGATGAAAAAAATTCAATCTAAGAGTTTGTTATCTTTTGATGTCCCTACTAGATGGAATTCCACATATCTTATGTCAGAGGCAGCCGAAAAGTTTGAAACAGCCTTTGATAGGATGCATGAAGAGGATGTGCAATTTAGTTCTTACTTTATGGAGGTAGATGGAAATGGGAAACAGAAGCACATAGGTCCTCCCAAGGGTGAGGATTGGGTGAATGTCAGAATGTTTTGTAATTTTCTCTGGCTTTTTTATGAGGTAATTCTACGTTTTTCTGGTTTTTTATTTGTTACTTCAAATACTTATTTTTGTGAGCTAGTGGGTATTCAAAATGAATTGCATAGATTGTGTGGCATTGATGGTGATCCTCTCTTAAAAAAAATGGCACAATCTATGAAGGAAAAATATGAGAAGTATTGGGGAGACATTGAAAATATGAATTTGATGATGTTTATTGCCGTGGCTCTTGACCCAAGATATAAGATGAAATATTTGAAATATTGGTTTAATAAGTGGTATTCAAAAGAGAAGGTAGAGTGTGCTTTAAAATTGGTAAGAGATGCTTTAGATGAGTTGTATGCCCATTATGCAAAGAGTACTAAATTATCAAGTGCTAGTGGCAATGGGTAGGCCACTAATGTTGGTTCTTCAATAGAATCAAGTGTTAGTTTTCCATATGATCCATGGAAGATTGCTTCACATGAGTTCGATGAACACATAGCTACAGAAGATGATAATGAATGCACTACTGATGTGGACAAATATCTTAATGAAGCTAGTTAAAAAAATAGGGAGGGTTTTGATATTTTGGCTTGGTGGAAGGTGAATTCTACTAGATATGTAATCATTTCCGAGGTAGCATGAGATGTCATGGCTATTCCTGTGTCTACCGTTGCTTCTGAGTCAGCTTTTAGCACGGGGGGTCGTGTTTTTGATCCTTTTAGGAGTTCATTAGCTCCTAAAAATGTGGAGGCCCTTATTTGTGTTCAAAATTGGTTAAAAAATCCATCTATACCAATCAAACTTCGGGAAGCAATGAATGAAGTGGAAAGTCTTGAGCAAGATGTTGAAGCGGGTAATTTTCTAAAACTATATATTTAAATTGTATATTAGTTTATTGTTCTATGTTTATTAATTTACTAACAGTTTCTGTATTTATTTTCATAGAGTTGATGAAATTGGTAACAGAGAAAGAAGATTAAATGAAGACTTGGAGTGTGAGCTACAAAATAGAATTTGGAAGGGGAGAACTGGAGAAGTATAGCATTGGATGGACAAACCTTTTTTTTTTTTTGTTGCGTTCATGTTCATTTAAACAATTTCTTGTTGGGTTTACAATTAATACTTGTTTTGGATTTGTAATTCATTTCATGCTTTGCTTTAGACTTGTTTACATTATGGTTTTGATAATTGAAACTTGAAATTAGTAGGCATGACTAGAATTGCTTTGAGTATGGGTAATTCATTTTTGCTTTGTACCTGGTATTTCACATAAACTTTTTACTTCATATTCTTGATCCAAAGTGAGGACTGAAGAGCATTAGATTTTGATAGTTAAAACATTTAAGTTGCTTGTCACTCTACCTTATTCAAAGTACTTGACTTCATTAAATGTTTGATGTATACCTGAGAATTTGAGATAGTGATATTACTAATAAATTTTGAATTGTATGGTGATATATATGTTGAATTTTTATATAGCAGGTGAATTTTTATACACCGCACCGCACATGTGACCGCAAAAATGAGGTGCAGTGCATTTATGGTTTTGCCTAAACTCAGGGGTGGCTTGATGCATTTGGCAGTCTAAGGCGAAAATTGATTATTTTGTTTTATATGCAAAATTACTACTAATTAACATGAATTACGTAAAAAATTTTCTTTTTTTTTTAGAAATTTTATAGACAGAAAAAATTTGACATTTTTCATACTTATTGATGTGGTAGATTGTAGTGGTAAGTAAAAGAGTAGTGTCAGTGGTAGACTTAGGTGAGAACTAGTAAAAGTTTGCTAACTCACCTCTTATTATTATTTTCATTTTTTTTTTTAAAGTGCAACATTCACAATATTTTTTTACAACAAATCCTAAGTTTTAAGTTGTTTTTTGTTTTCTATTTGAAAATATCACTATAATTATTTTTTTTCCATTAATAACAAGTTGTAACAACCTACTACTTAGCATTAGTTGTAAAAGTGTTATGAAAAATATTGTAAACGTTACATTTTTCTCTCTTTTTTATTTGTTTCTCATATGGGAAAAAAATTATTTTATTTATTGATTATAAATAACCCTATTGATTAAAATTTGGGGGCCTTTTTTTTACTTGAGGCCTTAGGCGACTACATCTTTTGCTCACCCATTCAGCCGGTACTGCATCGTAGCACACTGCACCACACATGTGACCTCAAAATTGAGGTGCGGTGCAGTTATGATTTTGGCTAAATTGCATCACAAAGTGCAGTGCTTAAAATGACCTAAAACCGCATCGCAAACACCCCTATATGAAACTGTTAAAAACGTAAGCCAGATGCTCTTATTAATTCAGATCATCGTGGACAAACTACACGATACGTGGCTGGATTTTCGCATTTATCAGAATCTATATTCAAGGCTTGTAATTGCATGAGTCATGCATGTACTACACATGCAGCATTTTGTGCACTCCAAGGCCATTGGGCCGCAACGTAGCAGCTCAATAGGCTGCCAGCTTTGCCTTACTATAAGTTTTAGCCTTCTACTATTTCGGATATTGTTGATGCTTTTACTTCTTTTAGATTTTGCTCTTCAAACGATGTTGTTAGGTGAAAAAATATATATTAAAAGACCCTTAGTGATTAACAATGCAGAAATATATTAACTAACAGTTAATCACACAAAATTTAAAATATATAAATAATCCAACAGTACGTGTATGTGTGTTGATAACTATATACATAGGAGATTTTATATCTAATATCTATTGGACACCACCACCACCACCACCAACCCCCCCCCCCCCCCCCCCCAACACACAAGCCAAACCAAAAAAGAAAAAGAAAAAACAAATGGTGACATAAAGAAGGGTCACAAAATGAAAAGCAAAGGAAAACCTTTTCCACTAGCACAAGAACTATAGGGACACCCATCAAAATACCATAGAAGGAACAATACGTTAGAAAACACAGTCCACCAGTTTTCCCTCACATTTTTTCCTCCAACCAAACACATCCAATTAATATATACACACATATATACACACACACTTGAATTTGTAAATAATTAAGAAATGGAATAAAAAAGAATCCACTTCGAATTAAGAGATTGTTTCTAAATATATCACTTGCTAAAATTCGAAGAGAGTGGGCCCTTTCAATAAAGAAATGAATGTATTTAGGTGGGACTTTTGAACCATATCAATAAGCAAGGCCCATGCTTTGAGTTATTTCATGCCATAAATAAACTAGAACACTCAAGAAATGTTGGACAGGTGGATTCACATCTTTTACAACTAACATGGTCCTTTGTTCTTGGAGCAGAAGCAATTTGCTTAGCTTTACATCGGTCCCAATGTATCATTTCTAATACATCTATGGGACAAGCTCTAACGCATTAAGTACACCCTATAAAATACTTGGTATTGGCCATAATTTATAAGAACATGTAATCTTAATAAGAGGGGGAAGGGTTAACGATTACCCAGTAATATAATATAATGGAAAATTAATTTTTATTATTATTTAATGATTAAAAAAATTATTTATAATATTATGTAATAGGGACAAAAGTAAATTTATACAAACTATAGAAAATCTTTTCATTTTTATTCTCAACCAAATAAGTGAGTTTTCTACCGCTCCAGTTTTCCATCATTCCAACCAAATATCATGAGAGAAAATTAAAATATTCTTCATTATTAGCCAGTATATGAAGAATATCATACATTTTCTCTTTGCTATAATATGAAGTTTATATCTGGCAAGTGTTGATTATTTGAAGAAACTAGAAGCAGGCCATGTATGAGCACTTGTTAAATCTGTTGGCTAAGACTGCCATGGTGTTGACATAGTACAATACATTAAATTTCAAAAGTGACTTCTATTGCAAGAATATTTATACCCCAAGTACTCTTTTGGAGCTAGGATTTTAGTCTAGGGGGGGCAAGATTGAAAGACAATATTAAAAATATATATTCATAAAAATATTCATCAATATTAATAACAAAATAAATAAGCAATTGTAAACAACTATAATTTCATATAAAATCTAGCTAAAAACAAGGAACTACCCACAACGTGAGCCACAATGACTCAACTACCTAATCTATTAGGACTCTAACAACTAAATATAACTCCCTTCAACGTTACAATAAATAAAAGATAATAACAACAATAGTAAATACCAAATTCTAATGTTAAGTGTTAACAAAACAATAGTAGATAAACTGGAAAAGCAATTCAATATTAATTCGATAATAAATGGGGTTTAGCACTACACTAGATTTTGTTGGTACAATCTAATCCAATCCAATTCAATTGTTTATTTATTTAATTTCAATGAACCAACTCATTTTCAAAATCTCAAGTGGATCAGTAAAAGTCTTTAGAAAATCTTTCATTTGATTATCATTATAGACAATACTACCCTCAACAAGTTACCTAATTTAGATATAGCTGATGTTTTTAGATTAAGATCTTCTAGAGTTCTTAAGGTACTCTATCACATAGAGTTCTTAAAATTTTGACTTTTCATTTTGTAATAGATGGTTTAGATTGTGCCATGTCATCATTCCACTAACAAAAACATTAAAATAATAGAAATTGACACATCAAACTTTATTGATTTTTTTAAAACTTAGAAAACCCATATTTAAAGTTTGAAAGCCTAGATTTACAAATAATAATAATAATAATAAAACCAGGCGAGGGGTCTGATCAAACATCAAACTATGAAGAATTATTCTGTTACTTAATATTACTTTCAGTCTTTCAGAGATCTAATAACAAATACTTGATAAAGATCCAAATATAAAACATTGAGTCCTTCTAATTTTTCAAAGATTCTCATCATGGTATTTGATAAATGGATTGTCCATTACTGTTCTTCTGTTACTGTGATCTGTGGAGATCAACGTGGGATATAGCAATGTGGGATGAATCTTAGCGTTTGGTGTTGCTGCAACGTAGTTCGATTTGAAAGCAAATCAAACTTGTTCGTACCTCTGCATATGGCCATCGATTATTTAGATCTAAAACCTTAAAAAAAAAAAAAAAAAAAAAAAAAAAAAAAAAAAAAACCCAGAATTTACAAAACTTGACTGTCTTCACCTTTGTTCTCATCGCCATGACGGCACCATAATTTACGAATGTTTACACATCAACCTTTGCTCTCCACATTTAGTAATTTTTTTCTTTCTATTATGTGGTGTTTGATAAGTGGCAATGTTTTAAGATTCCTAGGGATGTTTAAAGATTCCTATGTTTGGTTGTAAATCATGCTAGAGAATCATATGCAAGGGGAATCTGGATTCCCTCTTTAAAACAGGTGGGTATCTAGATTCCCAAGTTTAAAAGAAATTATATTTTTTATAAATTGACAATTTTAACAATTTTTCTTTATCATTTAAGTAATTAAGATAAAATATAAAACAAATTATCAATATCTTTTCTCTTGTTATATAGACCTAAACATTGTCAAGTTGTTTTGTTATGGATTAAGCTCTTTTAAAAATTATTATTAAGAATAAAACATTTGAGAATTTAAATAGTTATTTTTGTTTTGTACTTGTTATTTTAAAATGTTAAACTACAGTTTTAATGAATTTGTCATAATTAATAATTTATATCTTGTTTTTCATTATTTATTTAGAGGAAGGTTTTTTTTTTTTAAAGGACTTGGTAGTTTACACTCAAATCTAAAGATAGAATGGGAAAAATAAATAATTCATTTAAGATTTCTAGAAATAAACCAAACATTATCATCTCACATTTTTAAGAATCTTAAAAGATTCCCAGTGAAACCAAACATAGTAATAGCTACATTTCTAGGCATCCAGATTGCAAGGAATCACATTCCTAAGAATCTTAATGCCAAGAATAATGTGGATTCCCCCATACCAAACGCTACCTTAAGGTTTTCGTAGATATGTATAAATATAAATATAGATTTAGTTAAGTTAATGATTATGATTAACAAAAGAGTTTCTCAATATCTTTCTTCAAAGCCTACATACAAGAGATTCACTGCCAATAATAATATTCTTTGAATATATCTTCTTATATTTTGTAATGCAGAGTAGAACCCTAGTAGGCGATCCCTGGTCAGCTATTGCGGTGCCTTTCTGATTCTTTCAACAAGAAATTCCGGGCCAACAAAGCTGCCCCAATAGCAGGCTCTAGCTGAAGGTTCAAATTGTTTTTGGTAAACAAAATAGAAGAAAAAGAAACATTATGTAGTAATTGTATAGGCTGTAGCCTGTAAACTTCCACAACGACCACAAGATAATGACACTAATATTAAAGCTGTAAGCAGATATAATATATAGTTTTGACTGCTTTTATCTTCTTCTTTTTTCGTCCTTAGTATACTTCTTGTATTCTGAGATTTATCAATAAGTATTACTCCCGTAATAAAAATAAAATAAAAACTAAGGATGAGTTTGGTTCAGCTTTTTAAAAGTAAAAACTGGGCATTTTGAAAAAGTAAGGTTTTCAAAAAGTGCAGTATGAAAAAGTGTTTTTTGAAAAAACTGAGTGTTTGGTAAAAATTATTAAAAAATATTTTTTTGAAAAAGTTGAGTGTTTGGATAGCACTTATAAAAGTGGCAGTTTGAGGGATAAATTACCAAAAAGGACAATGTATATATAAGGAAGTTTATTTCATACTTAAATCAACTACTTCATATACTTACTAAAAAAAACTAATTAATAATAATAATAATAATAATAATATTATTATTATTATTATTGGTATTATTTTAATAATGTTTGGGCAATTTTTCTTTTTAGTCTCATAATTATTTGTTATTACCATTAATGACTTCTTATCAATATTAATTAAATCTAAATAATTTTCATCATCATGAAGTACAAAATGAAAATGTAAAAAGATGATAAAATACACACCAATAACCCAAGTTTAAATTGTACTACATAAATATGTAAAAAGATAATAAAATACATACCAATAACCCAAGTTTAAATTGTACTACATGATATTAAAAAAAAAAAAAAAGACAACTACTAATTATTATCCCCCCAAATGGAATTAGCAATGGAATCATGAAGAACCACCATCTTAGGGTTTGTTAAAGATCTTGAGTTCTACTCATAACTGCTACTTGCTTCACTATTATGTTCTCTTCTAGAAATTGAATCTCGATTGACGTGTATGAAGCCCCTATCATCCCTATCATTTAGTTTAAAATTATGAAGAGCCATAGTAGTAGATACAATAAGTATTTGGATATGGAATGGAAAAGATGGCATGTTTCTGATAATTCTCCATTTATTCTTTCACACACCAAAAGTGCACTCAATCACACATCAAAGAGATGAGTGAGTATGATTAAATTTTTTATGTCTAGTTCTAGGGCTTCCACCTCTCCTTCGAAATTCTTGAAGATGGTAAGATATCCCCTTGTATGGTGCTAAATAGCCTTTCATCATTGGGTATCCAGAATCAACTACATAATATTTCCCTAGAAAAAAAATTCAATTATATTAACACACACATAATATGTCATTATAATGAACAATTGATTAACCAATTACAAACCTGGTGGTGGGTTTGGAAAGTTGTTACTTTGTTTATGAATAGTATCAAGAAAAATGGAGGTGTCGTGTGCTGCACCTTCCCATGCAGGAAAAAAAAATGTGAATAACATATCAAAGTCACATGCAGCCATCACATATTGGGTTGGATATCCCTTTCTTCCAAAGTATGGAATGGACTTATCAGTAGGTACAATTGCTATCACATGTGTGCCATCAATCGCACCAATGCAATCCTAATAAAAAAATTAATAGTTTTCAGTTCCACATGCATTGTATTATCTTATAGACAATAGCACTTATTCAAATATACAATAGTACACATACTTGGAAATGTGGCCAATAAATTGGATGGTCTTGTAATGGGGTTGGAACTTCACTAAAAGTTGGATCTGAAGGCTTTACATATGCAGTTGCAAAGCAAGCACTCAACAGAGTGATCATCTTCTCAAAATGTCTACTTATGATTTCACCCTAATGTTGAAATATTTCTTAAACCATTCGGTTAAATGTTCAATGACCAAGTATCAGTAAATAGATTGTCACTAACTCTTCTAACCTTATATTTCTTGAATGTTGAAGTCCATAGTAATGCTGTAAAACTTGATACAAATTATGAAACACCTCCTTTTTCATTCTAAATATGTTGTAACACAATTTCTCATTACCTTCTATATAACGTCTCACCCAAGCCCACCCTGTTTGTTCAAAATTATAACAAGGAGTCTTATTAATGTACTTATTGAAATATGTCACAGATGCTTCACATGTAACTGCCACAAGGTAGTAAAACTCCTCATCAGAATCGTCGTTACTATCATCATCATCAGAATCACTATCACTGTCATCATCACTGTCACTACTCTCATCATCACCATCATTGTTATTTCCATCATTATTATTGTCAGCATTGTTATAATTGTCATCATTCAAGTCACCACCATCATGATCATCACAGTAAATTCTGTAATCCCCATCCATTAACAGTTCCATATAATAGCCACTCTCATGAGTACCATTATAATCATCCATATTGGTTTAGTCTAGAAAACAAAGTAACAAATAATCAACCATTGCTAATATTACTTTAATATAAATCAACATAATAATCAACAAAGTGACAAAAGGCAACAATAACACTTTAATGAAAATTTCAAATGTGTTTACATTACACATATATTAGTCCAAAGCTAATACTAAATATCACATAACTTAGTTTAAAGTTAATACAACATAGCTAATACAATATAAAGCTAATATTAGTCCTAAGCTAATACAGAATAAAGTTAATATTAGTCCTAAGCTAATACAGAGTACCACATAAGGTTGGTCACTTCTTTTGGTTCCAAATCATTCCTTGTAGCTACTCCAACTATGACTTTGGCTCTTTGAAATTTAGGAACATCTCCCTACATGACCTTTTCATTAAGACAGGAAGCTTGAAACACAAACGTATTGTCCACTCCAGGAAGTGCTCTCACAATCTCCATGACATTATCAATTGAACTTGGTGACTCTCGAGAAGTACCTGCAGACTTATTCTGACGTACATTTATTAATTGACTAATACAATTGTCCAATATTGCAGCTCCTATTATCTTCTTCTTTTTTTTCTATGAGGGTATTGATTCACTAGTTCGCTTTTGTCTTGAACTACGTGATTGACTAATATGTCTTTGTTGCAAACTATCAATGTCTAAACTCATGCCACATTGATTATCCTTAAATTCAGAGCTACTAGATGAATCACCAGCACCCTCTTGTGGCATTGTTGGAGGGAGTGTATTTGAAGAAGGAGTCCATGCGGCTACACCAGTTGCTGTAACATCCCTAAACATTTTATCAAGTTGTTCTAGATTTTGTGGACCTTTCTGTTGAAATTTTGTAGTTTTGGGTACTTCCAACAAAATGCAATTGTCATTTCACTCATATTACAATAATATAAAGAAACTATCTCCAACTAACTACATATTAATAAAATACTCAACTCACCTTCAACTTCCTGTCCCACCAATCATCACTAGCATTGATCGTTTCCTTCACTGCATTCCAACCTAAACCTGTGTCAAGACTCTTCAATTTTTCCCACACTCTCCAATCAAGTTTTAATACATCCCACCTACTTTTTAATTGCTCCTTATCATAGTTTAGACAAGTCTCATCACGAAATTTGGTCACCAAATTGATCCAACCTTTGGTACTAAAGGCAGCACCTTTTGTTCTATTCCTGTCTTCAATCTGTTCCACACAAAGGTTAGAAAAAGTAGTTGTCCAGCTTGGATCTCCCTATAATGCTCTAGCCTTTTTTGCCTCGAAGTTGGAAGTGGTGTTTTTACCCATCTATAGAGTTAAGCAACCATAAGAAATGCAAAAAATAGAATTCATAATATTCCAATCTAGTGAACTAGTTACAAACATGATCTAATAAATCCACACAAAAAAAAAAAAAAAAAAAAAAAAATTGATGATTTGGTGTGAAACAATTGTTAGTGTTATATGAGTGAAATCCTCAACCATTGCTCAAACTATGGGCTAGCACTATTAAGTGCCTTATTCAAAGATTACTAGGCATCCAATAATTATAGGCATCCAAGTCATGTTTAATTGTACAGACCTACTTCACATCAGGACAGAAAGCATAGGCCCTATCACAAAGCTCCTAATTCAAACTTTTATCTTGGAATAAATTTTAAAAACATGTTTAAAATAACCGTTTATGTTTAAAGACATGTTTATGTTAAATAATGTTTAATAAGTTCATTATTATTAACAAATAATTAAATGAAAATTGATATTTTTATAGTTTGATGTTACTCATGATATGATTAGTCTTTTAGGTTCGCTTTGTTTTTTATTTTATTTTTTGGTTTATTCTCCAAATTGATGAAAAATGTAGAAATTTTATGTTTAACTCAGATTCAGGCTGACTTATGTTAAATAGAGGATCCCCAAGAGAACCCAATTATCAAAACAAAGGGAATCAAGTGATAATTGATTTTGTCGAGAACCATTCAGGTACAAATTTCACCCACTTTTACTACTATGATTCATTTATGCCACTATTAAGGGAAGCAGCTTAATTTATTCTATATGAAGAATTTTCCATTTCCCACCTAATTGGTAAGTAAGTGCACTCAATAAAAAACACAACGTACAATTCAATGAAGATTCATATTTAAGTGGATCGTAGAATTTGTGGTGTGCTTTTGTCTTAGAACCACATTCACTCTCCTATGTGTGTGTTTATTTCTTTAAAAAAAATCATACCAATATTTACCAATATATACAAATATACTCAATACAGAGCCGACAAATGCGGTTAGGTTTGAATAGATTAAGATGTGGGGAATTTTTTTTGGACTTTAGGTTTATAATGGTTTTAACTCCAACCAAATATGGGATCAAATTCACTATTAATGAAGATACCATTCTTGTTGTTGAAGACTTTTCAATCATAAATCGAAAGCTAGATTCATGGACCCCATGCATCCTATAAAAAATCGGTACAGACATAAATTAAATAATATATAGGGAATATCGTTAAATTTTTTTAAAGTTAGAAAGATCTTAAACAAATTTATTAAAAATAGGCTAAAAAGGAAATTGCACATTCTAAAATTGGCTGAAATTCATTTAAATCCTTTAAATTTACTTTCATTCAATTGAGTTCTTTAAGTTTTAAATTTATTCAATTCAGTTCTTTTGTCCAATTTTATTAAAAAATTAATCTTAAAAAAATAATATTTTTACATCAAAAAAAGTCTATAAAATTAATAAAAATATTTTATAGATTTTCTATATAAGATTTTTTGAAAAAAAATCTTTTATTATTAGCAAATTTAATACTTAAAAGACAAAATTTTTAAACAAAATTGGATAAAATGTCTAAATTGAAGGTAGCATAGTAAGTTAAAAGTCTATTGAGTCAATACCATCTTTGGGCAGAATACGGTTAAGAGTTGTAGAAAAGCAAGGGCAGCAATGCTAAGAACAAAAAAGGCTCCATCCCAGTTGAAAAAAAACAAAAACAAAAAAAAAACAAAAAAACAAAAAACAAAAAACAAAAAACAAAAAAACAAACAAGTTCTTATGGGAAATCTCCAAGACAACTAATACATTAATTGGTATTTCAACTTGTTTATGTTGAAGCTTCTAGTTGAGCTCACCCTCGGGCACAACCTACATGTATGGAGAGTTGCAAGAGAAAGAAGAAAAGAAACTATTATGGTCAACCCTCAGGAAATCGACCATTTAGCCTTCTTTATTGAAAATTTTAGACAAAAAGCCCACTTTTTGAAATATTTAGGGCAATAGTCCTATTTTCGAACCCGATTTTATTATCACCAAGTTCTTCTTAAAAAGTACATAGAACTTGATTATAATAATATTGAGTTCTACTTAAATACAACTCAATTTAGGGCTACTACCCTAAATCTTTCAAAAGAGGGGCTTTTTGGTTAAAATTTCGAGGAAGAGGGCTAAATAGCCGAATTCCCCGTCAAACCTTAGGGTTCTTTTTTATGCATTTTGGCCATACAATTTTATGTTTAAGTACATGTTTATGTTAAAAAAAAAGTTTGATAAATTCATTTAGGTAAACAAATATGTAATTAGAAGTTGATACTTTCATAGTTTTTTTTTTTTTTTTTTTGAGAGGGGATACTTTCATAGTTTGATGTTCCTTGTAATAGTCTAAATTCTTGAGAGTATAAGTTGAACATCATCTGTTATAATATTTGCGTCAATTTTTAAAATGATGGCCAATATATTTTTTAATTGACTCTTTTTTTCTAATAAAGGGACATATTTTACCGAGGTTATTGTGTATAAAGAAATGATGATTTGATTTTTTTTTTTTTTTATATATACAAAAGAACATGTACATAAACATAAATTATTTTCTTCAAACATATGGAAGAATTATTATTTTAAAAAATAATTAATAACAGCAGGCAGCACATAATTAGGCTAGTATGCCTGTAATATAGTAGATATTCAAATGTGGTTAGAGGAATGCCCCTCACTTATCCATTGGCAAGTTGACCGTACGTGATACTGAACTTTTCATGGCTGCTGTTGCTTAAATTGCTAAATATTTTTTGTTATTTTCTACTATTTTATTGTAAAAGCAAGTTATACTTCCATAAAGAGAACCTCCAATAAATTACTGACAAGTATAGCAAGACACAGTTCGAAACTGAAATTCACAATTTGAGGGTGCAAAAGCTTGCATAACGTAGACAGTAGTAGTGCTGCATGCCCACTGAAGCAGCAAAAGTGAATACGAAAACAAGAACAAGTAAAACCTTAACCCAATTTGCTGACGATGAAAAAGTTAGGTACAATACTAATAGTTTCACAGCTAGTAAAGTCACCGAAAAAAGAATGACCTTTTTTAATGAAATTTTTTTAACCGTTAATATACTCAATATAGAGCCGACGAATGCAGTTAGGTTTGAATAGATTAAGATGTAGGGAATTGTTTTTGGGCTTAGGTTTATAATGGTTTTAACTTCAACCAAATATAGGACCGGATTCACTATTATGGCCTATTTGAAAGAAGGGGAAGGAGGGGGAGTAGAGTAATATTAGCTAAAAATAAGTTAATTTTGTGCTAAATTTACTTTACTTTACTCTACTCTCATTCTCTCTCCCTCAATCCAAACGAACCATAATGACGATACTATTCTTGTTGTCAAAGACTTTTCAATCAGAAACGGAAAGCTAGATTCCTAGACCCCATGGAATGCATCCTGTAAAAAATCAGTATAGACATAAATTATATAATATATAGGGGAATATCATTAAATTTTTTTAAAGTTAGAAAGATTTTAAACAAATTTATTAAAAATAGGTTAAAATACAAATCACACATTCTAAAATTGGCTGAAATTTATTTCAATCCTCTAACTTTACTTTCATTAAATTAAGTTTTCAAAGTTTTAAATTTATTCAATTCAATTCTTCTGTCCAATTTTATTAAAAAATTATCTTCTTAAAAAAGTTTTTTTTTTTTACATGAAAAAAAAAAAAAAAATCTATACTTAAGAGACAATTATCTTCTAAGTATTTTTTTTATAGATTTTTTATATAAGATTTTTGAAAAAAAAAACTTTTATAATTAGCAAATTTCATACTTAAAAGACAATTTTTTTTTTTTTTTTAACAAAATTGGATAAAATGTCTAAATTGAAGGTAGTATAGGAAGTTAAAAATCTATTGAGTTAATACCATCTTTGTGCAGAACACGATTAAGAGTTGTAGAATAGCAGGGGGTAGAATGCTAATAACAAGCAATATCCATCCCACCTGGAAAAAATAAAATATTGTTTAAAATACATATTGTAATTAAAGGATTTTTTTTTTTTTTTTTTTTTTTTTTTTGAGAATTAATCTTACTAAATTTAACGGCTGAGATGCGAATTGCCCCACTTGGTAGAAAACTCCTAAAGAAGCTAAGATGGTGGAGCTGGAGGGAAAAGATTCGCTAACACGGAGTGGGCCGCTGAGAATGATGATGTTACAAGCTATACCAGCTAGAAGCCTATTCAAACTCAAAACAATTGCCTCTTCTGCTAATGGACACATCAACGCGCCAACCATTAGTACGAAATTGGCAATCACAAACGAGATTTTTGGTTTAGACTTGTAGCACAATATATGACACAACCCAACAGCGATTCTATTAAATTTGATGTGACAAGTGATTTTATAATTTTTTCTTCATTGCTGTTACAATAATTTTTTGAATTGAACTAGTAGAATATTAACCATATTCTCTCTTCTTTCACATTTTTAAAAATGAGATAGGTTTGACACTTTTGTTGATATTCTTTGAAATAACCCAAATTTGCACACAATCTTTTAAGTTCAATCCAAGAACCCTTTACAAAAGTTCACTCAATCTTTCAACTAAGTTGTGGACATTGAGCAAAATACAAGGTAATAAAGGAGGGAGCAAACCAGAACTCAAATTCCTCATCGACTATCTACCATTATCAAAAAATTTCTTGTTAGGAAAAAGTTACAGATTCTATCCATTTTCCCAACTACAATTGGCCTTTCACATCTCCGCACCAGACAACAGACAAGCAGTGTGTACTACTACTACCAACAAAACTAAAGAAATCCCACAACATCGAATCAGTAGAGAACAAAAACATATATCTAATCTGACATTGTTTAACCTTCGCACCTTCTTAACCTTTACGAGAGAGCTTTGGACACCAAAGAGCAGGGAAATTGGGCCTCAAACCTTTCACCCCATCTTGATAGAAGATTCTGATTGATTCCACACTTCAACTATCATAGACTACACAAAATTCAAAATGTTGGTCAACTTATCGTCCTTGCACTCTAGATTGGATGAAAACATTGCCTTCAATTTATTAATATCCTCCCCTATTCAAATCAGCATCTCCTCGGATTGCTTGAGACCACATTTGAATGTGGACAGCTCCACATTCATCAAGTCCTGTGATTCCGGAAGAAGTGGATGACACAATGAAATTCCAAATGCAGAGCTAGCACAATGAATTGATCACAGAGTAGATCTAGAGCTTGCTCTAGTAATTTATCAAATAGGTCATCAATGATGTTTCTTAGATGCTACAGTAGCACCCACTTGATTGATTAGTCCGAGAATCATCATTAAAGCTACATTTGTTTCTCATGTAGACTAAAATCTGAAAATGTTTTTGAATGTTCAATAAGTGTATAAAACACTATAAACATTTAGACCCTCGATTAACAAATTACCCATTCAAGTTTAATATCAAAAAATTAATGTGCGGAAATATGAACATAAGCTTAATACAGAATTGATAAACAATCTAAACCAAATAAAATCACATCCACAGTAGAAATTAAAAGGCAAAAATTAAGGGAAAAGAGATGCAAACACAAGGACAATACAACGATGTGTTATCAAAGAGGAAACCAAAGTTCTTGGCGTAAAACCTCTCTGCCGCTCTCCAAGCGGCAAATAATTCACTAAAGAATGTAGTTGGGATACATGAACATCAGGAAAACCCTCCAAGCCTAATCTACCCAGTGTACCTAAACCCTCTAAGCTCCTACTCCAACGAGATTACGCTGAACCTTTTTCTTCTTTAGCTTACCGTATTCCACTATAGCCCGTAGCATTAACCAATAACCATTGGTCCCTTCTTAACTGCTTCCCAAAGCACCAAACAGCCTTCTCACAGATATGGGTATGGTGAGAAAAGGTTTTGATAATGTACCTCTCAAGGATGTAACAATGGAGAGGAAGAGAGTAGAGGAATTTGAAGAGTTTCTATGTGAAGATTGTGGATGAGTCAATCTTATTTTTCTCTAGGGTTGCTCTCTCAAAATTCTCTCTAGAAGCTCTGTACATTTCATGGGTATAAGGGGTATATATACTAGGGTGAGAGTGGAATACGAAAAGTCAGTTTTTCAAAACAGAGCTGGCTGACAACTTGGCCTCGCGACTTAACTGAGCCACGAGTTCCAACCGCGAGGTAACTGAACGGCTAGTCTATACTTTTTGTCCTGTAGTGCTCCAGCTGGCATGACACTTCAACTTCTGGCATGCTTGGCACGTGTGCAATTTCTGGCGGCTTGCAAGCCGTGAGCCACTTGCGAGATCTAGTCGTGAGTCCCTACTTCTTTGCATAATCTTTAGCATTTCTTCACATTCTCTCACATACTACCCTTACATGATTTCCATCTAAATACAGGGTTACTAATTGTTAAAATATAAGAAAATTTGGTACGGAATAAAGCCAACAAGATGGTTGATAAAATTCAACCTTACAATCTCCCCCTTTAGCTATTTTGTGACAAAACCCTAAAACAAACTCTAGACTTAACATGTGAGTTGGAAATAGTTGAACAAAACTCACTCACATCTAACTCTAGAATCTGTGTAGCTCTTGAATCATATGAACAAGAATCTCCTGAAACACAACAACACAATATGATCATTGTATGTAGAAAAACTTGTAATACATATGAGGCAAGCACAATGCGATTAAGATAAATGGAATTAAGTAATAAACCATAACTTGACCATACAAGTAATCACTATAAAATAGTGATCACAATGCTCATTCACACTTGGAATGAACATTCAAACATACAAGCTAATAAGCTCAATGCAAATCACTTGCATGCCCAACACTCAACCAATGCACAATACATAAAGTATATGCATCTAGGAACAGGATCCTACTAGGGCACAAGAGTGAGAGTACTTAAAGAAAATGCACAACATTTAGCTAGAAGTACTGAGCAACAAATCATAAAGGCTGCATAAGCATGGTACAAACCATAAAAACCTACAAATGCGAGAAAGCAAACCCTAAAAGCTTACAAAAACAATATGGGTACAAACCAGAAAATATTGAATATAAACTTAAACAATATAAACTAAAAGTGCTTAAAGTTTCTCCTCTTCAAAATGATGAGAAGTCGTGAAGCACTTGGAACATATATACTTGTAATTTGAAACACTTGCACAAAACACATTAGACTCTCAAGGTAAAGTAAGTAATAAAATGACAAGTATAATGTAACAAATAAATTGCGATCAAGTAAACATGATATGAAACATGTGAGCAACTTGATCATACACCAAAACAGTCATATAGAAATGACTACAATAATCACATAGCAAAAAAATTAATCATCCGAACACGCATTTAATGAAGCACAATATCATAAGGAAGTATGCATATCCAATACACAAACACGATGTAATACAAGAAAACAAACATAAAGAGAAACAAACAAAAAAAAGTTTACTTATTAACTCAATATCTTTTCCCCCTTGGTATATGCATCTCTCCTATGGAATATCTCTCCCCCTACAAATGTGCATGAGAAATAGAATTTCTCCCTCTAAGAATGTGCACAAGAGTCATATAGAAATGACAAAAACACTCTGATATACTCTCTAGAGTATACTCTCTCCCTTTTTGTCAGGAATAGACAAAGGGCCAAGGAGAAAAGAGGGCAAGAGATGAAAGTATGAACAATGATAATGATACATAAGAGGTGCGAGATGAATGAAAAAATGAAACTCAAACCTAAGACAAAGTAAAATGCTACAAAACATAAGGTAAACATGACATGCTAGGATGAAGAAGTAAGGTATAGACCAATGCATGACAATGGTAGCAAATGTGTCTGCAAGAAGTGGCTTTGTGTAATGCATGGAAAATGCACAAATGGGACAAGATGTGTTAAATACACAACCAATGAACCAAATATGATCCTAGTGAGGAAACATAAACATTGGGGTTCAAGTGAGAAAATGCCTAAGAGGCATTTTATCAAACACCAAACATGCACACTATGAACAACAAAGTAAAACAATGCATGAATATCATGAAATCTACCCTTAATACAAGTTTTTTATGCCACAAGGGGCCAACATCCAATGCAAATCAACAAAAGAAACCAATCCCATGAAAAAATTTGACAAAAATTAAGTTTTCCCAACCCTTATGATGAAAATCACAACCAAGAGTACAAAACTCTCCAAAACATAATCTAAGGATCAAAATTAATGAAAAGAGTTTATAATTACCTTAGAAATGTTAATGGAATGAAAACCCATTCAAATTGATTGAGTTTTGATGTAAAAATATTGAAAGAGAGGTTTAAAAGAGGATGAGAGAGGTTTAAAACAGGTTTCCCACGAAAAAACTCTTTAAAAAGCTAATTCTGGGCGTTTCGCCACTGGCGAGTCACGAGTGAGTCGCCAAAACATTTTGTGTAAACTCACGGCTTGGACTCGTGACTTGCAAATCGCCAAAACGAGTAGCCAAAACTCGCAACTTGCACAATACTCACGAAAGTAGCTAGAATGAGTAGCCAAAAATTCTGACACTTGTTTTTCAACACAGAACATGTTTAAACAATGAAAAACAAAGTAAACACTAAACATGAGCACAAAGAGTGACAAAAATCACTTCCAAAAACATATAAAATGATCAAAAATCTTTTTAGATTAATTCATATATGGTTGAGCACACACACATCATATTTAGACAAGTACAATCTAACAAATGAATAAGACATTCATTGAACATTAGGCATGTGTGTTGTGTGTGTATCAAATGTGGAATAGTCCTTAGTTTAGAGTGAAGGTTCAATGATCAATTCAATCAAGTTATACACAACTAATACTAAGTCAAGTGGTCTATCTCAATAATAGAAATGAACATATATGACCTCCCACAAGAAAATGATTGCATACGATGAAGCTTTTCATTTGGCTTCTTTACAATTCATAACATTTCATCATTTTGAATCAATACATCTCATTTTGAGATCGATGCCTGGAATTTTTGATATTTCAATTTTATAAACAAGCCTTTGGCTTTTTGGGCATCATATATTTTCATATAAGTCGCTTTTCATTTTTCCTAGTCGAATATTAGTATATACGATGGTTTTTGTAGCTCATTATCTCTTTTCATTTTGAGATTTATATTTATTGAGCTCTTTAAGTAATAAAAATAAAAGAGTGGGAAGAGATATAGGCACAAGTCTACGCATGTATCAAAACCAACATGACTATTGACTAATCATTTATGATAAACTTGAAGATTGATTTACAACAATCACACAAAGTTGTCAAGATTTTTCCCACAAAGATATAAGTGCAAAAAGAACAAGCTAAGCTCATAAATGTACAAAGTCATTTATACAAAGGTACAAAGCAAAACTCAAATGTGAAAGGTGTTCAAACATATACGATCAAACTTTTTGAATTTTTCATTTTTTATGTGGTTTTAGATTTTTACTCACACAAAACTAAACATAAAAGTAAGATCAAAAACAAAATCAATGCATACAAATAAATGTAAGATGCACAAAAAGTATGAAGATATGACATTTAATGCAACAAGGGTCCTACAAAGATTGAAAGAATTAGATCAATAACCAAAAGAGTAAAAGCTCAACCATAGGAACCCTTCCTCATCCAAACGAATTGATTGTTCGGAATGAGTATCTCATAAGAAGTGAGACAAGTGTTGGAAGAATGAAAACTGGAGATGCACATAGACAAGGAGTTAAGAGCATTAAACACTTTCTTTAACAACATGCTATTTTTACTCAAAACCGATTTACCTTTTTTAGCACAACTTCCAAGAAACTCAAGTTTCTCTTTTCTTTTAATTCTTTTAAGAGCATGTATCTTAGAGCAATGAGATCTTAGATGACCAAAAGTACCACAATGGTGACAAACAATGTGTTTATGTCCACTAGGCTTTTTGGAAATGGATCTAGCAACTTGATTTTTTTTCTCTCTTCAACTTATGACAATGAGGTCTTATATGACCAATCACACCACAATGGTGGCAAGTTGGAACAAACTTAGATCCATCTAAAACCTCAGGTTGAGACCTAAATGGAGGCTTTGACTTAACAGCCTTTCTCTCCACCTTTTGATTTCTTTTTGTAAGGTTGAATTTATTCAACCATCTAATTGGCTTTATTCCGTGCCAAATTTGCTTGTAATTCAGCATTTAGTAACCCTGTATCTAGGTGGGTTTGTTGTAAGGGTAGTGAGTGAGATAGAGTGAAGATTGCTCAAGAGTGTGCAAGAAAACAGAGTGTCGCGGCTGGGACTCGCGGGTGGACTCGCTGCTGCAAGCCGCCAGAAGCTGCACACGTGCCAAGCATGCTGGAAGATGAACAGTCATGCTAGCTGGAGCACTACAGGACAAAACAGGACAACTGGCCATACGGTTAACTCGCGACTGGATCTCGCGACTTGGTCAAGCCGCGAGGTCAAGCCGCAAGCCACCCCTATTTTGCCAAAACTTGACGTTTCACATTCCTCTCCACTCCAGTATAAATACCCCCTTTAACCCACGATTGAAAGAGAGCTTCTAGAGAGAATTTTGAGAGAGAAACCCTAAAGAAAAACCAGATTGTTTCATCCACAATCTATACCTTAGAATCTCTTCAAATTCCCTTACTCTCTTCCTCTCCATTGTCAAATCCTTGAGAGGCATTATACCAAACCTGGTTCTCACCATTATCATCTCTGTGAGACAGTCGTTTGGAGTTCTGGGAAGCAGTTAGGAAGGAGCCAATCTTCATTGGTTGATGCTACGGTCTAGTAGCGGAATCCGGGAAGCTAGAAAAGAAAAAGGTTCGGCGCAACCTCGTTGGAGCAAGAAGCTTGGAGGGCTTAGGTGCACTGGGTAGATTAGGCTTGGAGGGTCTATTGCTGTCCTTGTATCCCAACTGTATTTTCTAGTGGATTGATTACCGCTTGGAGGGCGGCGGAGAGGTTTTTCGCCAAGGTCTTCGGTTTCCTCTTCGATAACACATCGGGTGTTATCTTTGTGTTTGCATCTTCCTTCCTCTCTATCTTTGCCTTTATTTTATCTGCTGTGGTTTTATTTTGTTATGGCTTAGATAGTTGTTTAACCTATTTCACATTATAGCATATGTTAAGTTTCCGCACACTTGTTGTTTGACATATTGCTTGTGTTGGTTAAGTTAATTTTTGGGGGTCTAAACGTTCAAAAGTGTATTGGTACACGTTTTTGAACTTTCAATTGGTATCAGAGCGGGTACACTGCTGTTTGGTTTCATTACCATTGTGTGATCCTTGACTCCCTTTTGAGATGGATAGGTCTCAATCCCTTAATGCACCTCCATATTTTGATGGTAGTAATTATGCTTTTTGGAAGGTTCGTATGAGAGCTTTTCTGTGTTCTATTGATGAATCCGTTTGGGATGCTGTTGAGATTGGTTGGACCAAACCTGAGGCAGCCAAATCCACATGGGATAAGGCAGCACTTGCTGCATCTAATGCTAACAGTAAAGCACTCAATGCTATTTTCTGTGGTGTGTCTCCAGATGAATTTCACAGGATTTCTCACATTACCATTGCCAAAGAAGCATGGGAAATTCTGGAAACAACTTATGAAGGCACGAAGAAAGTGAAAGACACCAAGTTACAAATGCTGACCACTCGGTTTGAGGAGCTTAAAATGAGTGAAGATGAGTCTTTTGACTCTTTCTATGGGAAGCTAAATGAGGTGGTTGTCAGTAAGTTTAACTTGGGGGAGAAAATGGAGGACTCAAAGATTGTAAGGAAGATCCTTCGATCATTGCCGGAAAGATTTCGCGCTAAAGTGACAGCCATTGAAGAGAGCAAGGATCTTGACGACATCAAGGTACAGGAGCTGGTTGGTTCTCTGCAGACTTATGAGATGTCGCTGCCCAATCAACGGAAGAGTAAATCCCTTGCTCTAAAGACCATTAATGAGAAGGTGGAAGATCAAGACTCATCGGGAGAAGATGTGGTTGACAAAGATGTAGCCTATCTTGTTAAAAATTTCAGAAAGTTTTTGAAATTCAAAAATAATGGCAAATTTGATGATAAGAGAAAATTCCAAAGTTCTGGAAGGGAGAAGAGGGATTTCAAAAAGAAAGATGGAAAAGAATCCCAACCCACACAAGGTGTCACTTGTTTTGAATGTAACGGGCATGGACACTTTAAGAAGGAATGTCCGAATTATTTGAAATCGAAAGGCAAAGTGTATGCCACGACCTTGAGTGACTCAGACTCATCTGACTCAGAATCTGAAGAGAGCTGTGATGGAGAGGGGAACTATTCAGCTTTTATGACTATTGCTCATGTTGAGTCTTCGGATGAGTTGAATCTCCTTGTACGAGACCTTGGAGAACATAGTGATGATGAATCACTAGGAATTGTTGAAGAATCAGAAGCTGAAGAAGAAGAAAGCACAACAAATCTTCAAGAGAATTATAACTCACTCTTGGAGAAGTCAGGTGAATACACAAGGGTGGCCAAGACTGCTGTGAGGAAAATGAAGAAGGCTGAGGAGGACTACAAAAGTCTCCTAATTCGATATAGGGAGGCCAAATGTGAGATAGAAACACTGAATGGTGAGTTGTCCGAAGCTTACACAAAAGTGAGATTCCTTGAGAATGAGGTTGTGCAAGCAAATGCTAAAATAGAGAGGGTCACCACCAAGAAGCTAGATGATGTTATATCATCTCAAAAGAGCATTTCAGACAAATCCGGACTGGGATATACCGGAGGAAGTAGTTCATCTGGAAATATCACTAAAGAAATGAAGTTTGTAAAGGCCAAAGATCCAGTTGTAGCTGACCTTACTGGTGTGAAGCTCGAGGTGGAGGAGAAGAAGAATGTGGTGGACCAACGGATGCTGAATCATCATAATCAGTCTGTGGGCAGGTCTGAATCTCGTGCCAAGTCACGTCCACGACCACAAAGAGGTCCTAGAGGAACGTATGTGTGCCATTATTGCGGACTTCAAGGGCACACTCGACCAAATTGCCAAAAGCTGAGAGCAAAGAACAGTGCAACTCCTCAAAGGTCAGGAGGACCCAGAAATGATAGAAGAATTTGGGCAGGTGATCAATCTAGAGGTCAAAATGGAGATCCCGGAATGATGAACGTGATGAAGATGATTGGTGCATTCACCAACTGCTTGAAAAGCTTCTCACGAAGGTTTGAAAGCCCTAACTCCCGTACCCAATCCTATAAGGAAATCACCCCAAACGCAAGTGACGTGCGGGTGAATAAGGGTACTCATGCATAAGCATTACAACATGTCCATGCATTAATACTTCCTATGCTCTGTGACTATGTTTGTTTAGTAAGCTTGTTGTTTTTGATATTGGTTGTTTGCTTGTCTTCTTGTGAATTTTTCTTAATTTTGCTTTATCAATCTTTTTGTTGCTTGTGTCAAAAATCCAAAAATCACATAAAAATTAGAAAATCAAAAAGCTTGATTGACTTTGTTGAGTTTTGTCTCAAAACTTGTTTTGCCTTGTACCTTTGTGCTAATGGCTTTGTGCATTTTCGAGCATTGCTTGTTTTCATGCACTTATATCATTGTGGGAAAAATCTTGAAATCTATGTGATTGTTGTAAATAGATCTTCAAACTTGTCATGAATGATTAGTGAATGGTTATGTTGATCTTGAGACATGCATAGACTTGTGTCTATATATCTTCCCACTTTTTATTTTTGTTTTGCTAAAAAGAGCTCACCAAATGTAAATCTCCAAATGAAAAGAGATATTGAGCTGCAAAAGCCTGTCGCACATTCTAGTATTTGACTAGGAAAAAGGGTAAGCGACCTTATATTAAAAGTGATTGTTCATTCAAAAAGGCCAAAGGCCTGTTCTTCAAAGAGAAATGTTATATATCCCTCTCACAATGAGAGATGATTGCCTCAAAAGATCAAAAAGATCAAATGTTATGATTGAAAGTGGAGTCAAATGAAAAGCTCCAAGTTATGTTATCAAGTTGTGTGGGAGGTCATATATACATATTTCTATAATTGAGATTGGTCACATGATCTAGTGCTAATTGTGTATGCCTTGGTTGAATTGATCATTGAAGCTTCACATTAGACGAAGGACTATCTCATTGTTGGTATCCACACACAACACACAAGTTTATGTTCAATAAATGCCATATTCATTTGTGTGATTGTACTTGATAAAAGTTGTTTTCACATGCTCAATCTTTGTTAATTCAAGCACAAAAAGATTTTTGAGTGTTTTAGGTGTTTTTGGAAAGTATTTTGTTTGAAAAATCTGAAAATTTCAAAAGTTCAGTTTTGCCCTGTTTTGGCAGCTCAGTAGCGGGTATGTCAAGTCGCGAGCCTCAGTCGCATCTTCGCTGGTCATTTTTGGCGACTTGTTCGCAAGTGGAAGGCCCAGTCGCGAGGTTCACTCAGAGATTTTCGTGGCTCAGCTCGCGACTCACTCGCGGGTAGACCTTCCAGTCGCGAAAAACACTTAGAAAAATTTTTCAAAATTTTGTTCTTGAGTGCTTTGGTGGCTTGAGCTGGCGACTATGTGGCGACTTAATCAAGTCGCGAAAATCGCGTGTTTTGCAGAAACAGGAGCAGTTTTTAAACTTTTTCAGTTTTTCCCTCGAACTTTTGTGACTGTTCATCTTCTCTCTAAACTTTCTCCCTCCCAAACACTCCGTGCTCCCATTTCCAATCTCCATTGTTGCATTCTTGTAGCTCAAAATCGTCAAGTTACAGGTATGGGTTTTCAGTTTTATACTCTTTTCTACTTGATTTTGTGTTTTTCCCTTTGATTTTTCGCATATGGTTGTGTTTTTGAAATGGGTTTATGTTTCGGTTTCTGCTCCTTGTTCTGGCTTAGCTTGTAGATGTTGTTGCTATAGTTTGTGTTGATGATACTCATATTCTTATTGCTCTTCATCTTATGCTTAGCTAAGTGTTTCTTTTATTTCAATCTGAACTTTGAGCTGTTGAGTTGTTTCTATTGGTTCATTTTGAGGTTGTGAGCTTTACAGTGCTAAATTTGCATGTTTTAGTGTGTTAATCTGTGGGAAGCTTCTGTTAGGCTCAATATACTGTTTGTGTGTCATATCATTTTTCCATTATCTGTCTCAATGTCATTTATCTGCCTTTAGGATAGTTTCACCATGTTGTTCATGTGTTTCCTATCCTAGGCTTGGTTTATCCATGTGTTTGAACTAAGTAGCTTGTTGTTTAAGTTTTTTAAAGTTCATTTGAATGGTTGATATCTCTTTGTTAATTACATGGTACTGATTGGTTATGCACAGATATTGCTCTATGTTGTTGTGGCCTTTTCTGATTGTTCACAGATGGCTCCCTCACCTCAGAAGAAGAAATCTACTGCAAAGAAGGCTGACAAAAGATTAAAGATGGATTCTAAACTGTTTAGGTCAGTTCACCACTTTGAGAGATACAAAGATAACTTCTTGAATGCAGGAATCATTCAAGAGAGATTTGTAGATTTGGAGGACTTAAGGCAAACATTTATTCCCAGCTGTTTTGAAGGAAGAGGATGGGAAAAGCTTCTAGGTGGTTTCCCTGTTGTGTGTGAACCCTTAATTAGGGAATTTTACTCAAATGCTGTGATAAAGGATAATGAATTGAGTTGCTGGGTGAGGGGTAAAGAATTTGTCTTGGATGCTTATGTCATAGATGATGCATTAGGGCTTGAAGGATTAAATGATGAAGAATTTATCAATTACAAGGATAGGAGTGTTTCTATTGAAACAGTTCAACAAAAGATAGGTGGGCAGAGAGAAGGGAAATGTTTGAATACCACTGCCTTTCCAGTGGACATGAGGTGCCTTACAATAATTATGATGTTTAATCTCTATCCCATTAAGAAATTGACTACAATCAATTGTGCTAGAGTAGTCTTTCTGATGGATCTCAAAGAAAAGAACTTCATAGACATAAGTTCCCACATTTATGACACCATTGTGGATGAGACTAGAACAACCTCTAGGCCTAAATTGATCTTTCCTAGTTTGCTAATGAGGATTTTTAGAAGTAAGGGTGTTCCAATCCCTCAAGACATCAGTCTCATGTCAACACCCTCTGCAATCAACAAGCTTACTTGCAAAAGGATAAGTGTTAGGCTTCCAGGAGAAGAAGATGAAGGTGATGAAGGAGAGGCTGTCCCAATGGAGGCTGAAGCAGAGGCAGCAGGGCTTGCATCAACCTCAACACCTAGGAGGAGTGGCAAAAGACACAGAGCTTCAACTTCTGCAGACACACCTCCAGATGCTTTCCAAATCATTCTGGAAAGGCTTGATGGGATCAGGGCAGTCCAAACTGAGCACTCTGACAAGATGAGAGCCATGCAAGACCAGATTGATGTCTTGACTGCTAAACTTGACAACTTCACAACTCAGCATGACCACTGACCCTTTGGCCATTCCTGTCAAAAAGGGGGAGAAGTTCATTGATGATTGAGAAGCAGAAAAGCAGCTCTTAAGGGGGAGTAATGTGTTTATATATGTTTATGATTTGGGTATTTTAGTGTTTCTATGGTTTTGATACACTGTGTTTTGGTGTATAGCTGTTCCTAACTCTTATCTTATACTCTTGGTTTAAACTTTAATATATGTTGATGATGTTATTCAGGTTTTTGTTGTTTTGTACCCATGTGCTTTTGTAAGCTTTTAGGGTTATTGCTTTATGCATAGTTTGTAGGCTTTATGGTATGTACCTTGCTTAAGTGCAGCCTTTATGCTATGTTGAAATCAGTACTTTAATCTAAATGTTCTGCATTTTGGTTTATGTACTGTCACTCTTGTGCCCTTGTAGGATTGTTCCTAGATGCATATGCCTTGTGTGCTATGCATTGGTTGAGTGTTGAGCATACAAGTGTCTTGCCTTGTGCTTGTTAACTTGTATGTCTTTGTGTTCATTCCAAGTGTGAATGAGCACTGTGTTCACTATCTTGTGGTGTTCACTTGGTTGATCAAGCCATGGTTTGTTTATTAACTCCATCTTTGCTTGATCTCTTATTGCCTGTTTCATATGCATTTATAATTTTTTGCTTACAATGATCATGGTGTGTTGTTGTGTTTCAGGAGTTTTATGTTCATATGTTTCAAGTGCTTCATAGCTTCTAGAGTTAGGTGTGAGTGAGTTTTGTTCAACTGTTCCCAACTCACATGTTAAGTCTAGAGTCTGTTTTAGGGTTTTGTCACGGAATAGCCAAAGGGGGAGATTGTAAGGTTGAATTTATTCAACCATCTAATTGGCTTTATTCCGTGCCAAATTTGCTTGTAATTCAGCATTTAGTAACCCTGTATCTAGGTGGGTTTGTTGTAAGGGTAGTGAGTGAGATAGAGTGAAGATTGCTCAAGAGTGTGCAAGAAAACAGAGTGTCGCGGCTGGGACTCGCGGGTGGACTCGCTGCTGCAAGCCGCCAGAAGCTGCACACGTGCCAAGCATGCTGGAAGATGAACAGTCATGCTAGCTGGAGCACTACAGGACAAAACAGGACAACTGGCCATACGGTTAACTCGCGACTGGATCTCGCGACTTGGTCAAGCCGCGAGGTCAAGCCGCGAGCCACCCCTGTTTTGCCAAAACCTGACGTTTCACATTCCTCTCCACTCCAGTATAAATACCCCTTTAACCCACGATTGAAAGAGAGCTTCCAGAGAGAATTTTGAGAGAGAAACCCTAAAGAAAAACCAGATTGTTTCATCCACAATCTATACCTTAGAATCTCTTCAAATTCCCTTACTCTCTTCCTCTCCATTGTCAAATCCTTGAGAGGCATTATACCAAACCTGGTTCTCACCATTATCATCTCTGTGAGACAGTCGTTTGGAGTTCTGGGAAGCAGTTAGGAAGGAGCCAATCTTCATTGGTTGATGCTACGGTCTAGTAGCGGAATCCGGGAAGCTAGAAAAGAAAAAGGTTCGGCGCAACCTCGTTGGAGCAAGAAGCTTGGAGGGCTTAGGTGCACTGGATAGATTAGGCTTGGAGGGTCTATTGATGTCCTTGTATCCCAACTGTATTTTCTAGTGGATTGATTACCGCTTGGAGGGCGGCGGAGAGGTTTTTCGCCGAGGTCTTCGGTTTCCTCTTCGATAACACATCGGGTGTTATCTTTGTGTTTGCATCTTCCTTCCTCTCTATCTTTGCCTTTATTTTATCTGCTGTGGTTTTATTTTGTTATGGCTTAGATAGTTGTTTAACCTATTTCACATTATAGCATATGTTAAGTTTCCGCACACTTGTTGTTTGACATATTGCTTGTGTTGGTTAAGTTAATTTTTGGGGGTCTAAACGTTCAAAAGTGTATTGGTACACGTTTTTGAACTTTCACTTTTATGTGGAGGAATGTACACGATTTGTCCTTTGAGGTAAAATACACAATAGGAACAAAATCGGGTACCACAACATGATTGCAACAAATATTTTCATTCTTTTTAACAATAGGTTCAGCAATCAAACACTTGACATGCATCTTAAGAGATTCATTTTCACATTTTAACTCATCAACAAGTTTGTTAGACAAAACAAGTCTAGCATCCCAGTCCATATTCAAACATTCAAACTCTTTCAGCTTTTCAATAGAATTTTTAGCAAGTTCTTATATTTTTCAACCAATTTGTTGAACTCATTGAGCTTAGTAATCAAATCATCATTCTTACAAAATAACTTGCTCAAATCCTTATTAAACTTCTTAGCCTTTTTCTTCAAGAGTTCAATATTAGGAATATCAACAACATCCAAAGATTCATGTAACATAGCATCATAATCATAAGGATTATCACTCATAGAGGCATTTTTACAAACACATGGCATGTTACATTCATCATTAACCAAATCATACAAAAAGGCATACAAATCACTATCCATGGCAAATAAATACAAGGGGTCAAGGATCACACTTAGGTATTTAAATCACAACAAGTGCACCCGCTCTGATACCAATTGAATGTTCAATAAGTGTATAAAACACTATGAACGTTTAGACCCCCAATTAACAAATTACCAATTTAAACTTAATATCAAACAATTAATGTGCGGAAATATGAATATAAGCTTAATACAGAATTGATAAACAATCTAAACAAAAAAAAATCACATCCACAGTAGAAATTAAATGGTAAAGATTAAGAAAAGAGAGATGCAAACACAAGGACAACACAACAATGTGTTATCGAAGAGAAAACCGAATCCCTCGATGTAAAACCTCTCCACCGCCCTCCAAGCAGTAAATAATCCACTAAAGAATGTAGTTGGAATACATGAACAACAAAAGACCCTCTAAGCCTATTCTACCCAGTGTACCAAGCCCTCCAAGCTCCTACTCCAACAAGGTTGCGCCGAACCTTTTTTTCTTTAGCTTACTAGATTTCACAATAACCCATATCATCAACCAATAACCATTGGTCCCTTCTTAACTGCTTCCCAAATTACCAAACAGCCTTCTCACAAAAATGGGTATGGTGAGAAAAGGTTTTAGTAATGTACCTCTCAAGGATGTAACAATGGAGAGAAAGAGAGTAGAGGAATTTGAAGAGTTTCTATGTGAAGATTGTGGATGAGTCAATCTTGTTTTTCTCTAGGGTTTCTCTCTCAAAATTCTCTTTGAAAGTTCTGTACATTTCGTGGGTATAAGGGATATATATACTAGGGTGAGAGTGGAATGCGAAGAGTCAGTTTTCAAAACAAAGCTGGCTGGTGGCTTGACCTCACGACATGACTGAGCCGCGAGTTCCAGCCGCAAGGTAACTGAAAAGCCAGTCTGTACTTTTTGTCCTGTAGTGCTCCAACTGGCAGAATGCTTCAACTTCTGGCATGCTTGGCACATGTGCAACTTCTGGCGGCTTGCAAGCCGCAAGCCACCCGTGAGATCCAGTTGCGAGTTCCTGTTTCTTTGCACAATCTTGAGCATTTCTTCACACTCTCTCACGCACTACCCTTACATGATTCCCACCTAAATACAGGGTTATTAATTGTAAAATACAAGTAAAATTGGCATGAAATAAAGCCAATAAGATGGTTGATAAAATTCAACCTTACAGTTTTACACTCAGGTGTGTGTTTGGCACCACTTGAAAATATAGTCAAACTGAAAATGGAAATCAATTTGACGGTAAAATAAGCTTCCCATGCCGTAAATGAATTTCCCTTTCCATTTTACCTTCAATAGATTTTTGGATTGGTCACTCCTTACACACTTCTCTCACACACCCCAAGACTCATCCTCAAGCTCACCTCAGCTGCACCCCCATGCACCGACGACAGAGAGACGCAGCTCCACCCCACACTTCGACCCACCTGTGTTTGTCACAGTGGACATCAGTGTGGGGTCATGGTGCTGTGGGCGGACCTAGGTTCGTGGGGTCATGGGAAGCAGCTCGTCGTGGGTCTTGGGATTGAGATCTATGGAGTGGTTGATTTGAGTTTAATTTTTTTGGGTTTGAGAAGTCCTGAAATATATATCTAGATTTGAAATTGAGGTTTCAAATATATGCCTGGGTTTGAATTCATTTGTTCTTAAGTTCCATTAAAGTTCTCTAAGATTTTTTTCTTTCTTTCTTTTTCTTCCAATAGAGAAGTTGAAATTGTGATTTTTCTCTCTCTGCATGTTAACTTTCAATGTGTTGCTAGCAATTTGTGACTCTTTTTTGTGGGCTTAATTTTGAAGCCAATCTTGTATAAAACGTGGGATCAAATGTTGTGCTATATTTTGGGGTTGTATTTTGATAGATCTGTGGTTTGTACTTTAATGGTATTGCTTGGTTTGATTTGTATTAGTTTTTTGGGTGTATGTTCTTCATGTTTGTGAATGGTGAGAAACTAATACCATATTTTAATCTTGTTTTTCTTTTTTCTTTTTTCTTTTGGGGAGGAGAGAGATATAAAATGAGTGTAAAAAGACTTATTTACCCTTCTTTTTTAACAGAGATGGGTAACAGAGACTAAATGGAAGTAACCTCAGGTAGGTAAAGTGTCAAAAATGAAACCACGGGTGGGTAAGTTAAATTTGGGCTAAATTACAAGTGGGTAATCTGTAATTATCCCAATTAGTTATGACTTATGATGTACAATGATGCATTTTGTGTATTCATTTCAAGAATACATGAGGTAGGGTTGTAAATGAGTGGAGCTTTGTTAAGCAATGAATGTTCAAGCTCAACTCAACAACAAAAGTAAAATGTTAAAGCTTGGCTTGAGCTTGATACGAGCCTACAAATAATGTTCAAGCTTGAGCTTGTTATAAAGTATAAAAGCTTGAACTAATAGAGTATTAACCATATTCTCTCCTCTTTCACATTGTTGAAAATGAGATAGGTTTGACACTTTTTTTGATATCCTTTACAAAAAAATGAATCCAAGAACCCTTTACAAAAGTTCACTCAATCTTTCAACTAAGTTGTGGATATTGAGCAAAATACAGGGTAATAAGGGAGGGAGCAAACCAGAACTCAAATTCCTCATCAACTATCTACCATTATCAAAAAATTTCTTATTTGGCAATAGTTACAGATTCTATCCGCTTTCCCAACTACAATTGGTCTTTTACATCTCTGCACCAAACAACAGACAAGCAGTGTGTACTACTACCAACAAAACAAAAGAAAACCCACAACATCAAATCAGTAAAAAGAACAGAAATTTATATCTAATCTATTATTGTTTGACTTCACACGTTCTTAACCTTTACGTGAGAGCCTTGGACACTACAAAAGCAGGGAAATTGAGCCTTAAACCTTTCACTCCATCTTGAAAGAAGATTCTGATTGATTCTGATTGGTTTCGTATTTACATGTTGTGGGTCTTGGATTTATGAACCTTGTATGGATGAACATGAAAGAGTATTTGGTTATGGGTTTATGGGCCTATTTCATGGATTTATGGGTTTGATTTACTAGAGGTTTCAATGTTGAATATGTTAGAATTTTCTGTGTTGAGATTGATTATGAATGTTGGCCGGTTGGGTTTGTCTTGATTTGGTGAAAACATGAAGTTCATGTTCTGAAGAAGAAGAAGAACATGGAGTTATTAATAGTCATGTTCTTCCCATTTTTTTTAATGTTTTTTTTTTAATTTAATTAATTAATGTGTGTGATTATATTATCTTTTTATTTCACCGTCAGCCACGTTAGTTTTTGCCATTAGTTAGGTGACGAAAAGGACCTAAATGTCAAGCGTTAATTGGTTTAGGGACTTAAAGTGGTAAAAACAAAATGTAGGGACTAAAATGGAAAATGTGCAAAATGTAGGGAGTAAAAGTGCATTTACGCCTATTTTATTTTTACACTTTTTTCCTTTCATCTTATTTTATTCAACATTTAAATCCAGTCACATCCTCCATATTATTAAATTATGCAGCACAAATCAAGAAAATGGCTAGACACAAACTTGCCTTCCTTTACCATACATTGGGGGAATCAATATATTTGTGTGATAAAGGGTCATATAATTCATAATTTAGATAGCACCCCTTGAATGTGTCTAGGCACATAGATAAAGAAATTTGTAGATTTAAAAGGCTATTCAGAATGAACTTATTGAATCAAGTCTAAAAAAAATATGAACTACTATATATCATTTAGATAAAAACTTTTATCATAGATACATTAATATTTTTCTGCCACAGATTTAAATCATGCAAACTTAACAATTTTATATTATGTGTTAGCATCATCTCTGTTTCTTCATCTTCTTCTCAAAAATATTATGTATCATCTTTAAAGGAAGCCAACAATATTGATCCTATGGGAAAAGTTTCATAAAATATTGAGAAAAAAATGTTTTATATTACAATCTACTAAAAATGTTTTTTTAAACATTTAAATCTTTCTATTTTTCATATGACTGGCGTGTTTTACAACTACCACATGTGTTAACTTAAGTCTTGATATTCTTAAGTTGTTTAGGCAAAAAAACAAATTAAAAAAAAAAAAAAAAAGTTTGTCACAAAAGAGGAGTTCATGTAAAGTTTTTTGCAAAATGAAATATTTGTTTTGTAAGAACACCAAACTTGATAATTTGCAAATGATGGAACCACTCGCAACAATATTTGCATAGTTATATAGTTCCAATTAAAGCAATTGTTTACACTTTTAGTCTTTTGAAAACACACATCTACAAGTGGTTAAACGTTCATCTTAGGTAGTTTTAGTTTTTTTAAAATATTTAAATCTTTCTATTTTTCATATGAGTGACGTGTTTTACAGCTTCCACATGTGTTAACTTAAGTCTTAATATTCTTAAGTTGTTTAGGCAAAAAATAAATAAATAAATAAAGGTTGTCACAAAAGAGGAGTTCATGTAAAGTTTTATGCAAAATGAAATATTTGTTTTGTATGACCACCAAACTTGATAATTTGCAAATGATGGAACCACTCGCAACAATATTTGCATAGTTATATAGTTCCAATTAAAGCAATTGTGTACACTTTTTGTCTTTCAAAAACACATGTCTACAAGTGGTTAAACGTTCATATTGGGTAGTTTTATCTTTTCATATAATTTTACGTTTACATATTCATCTATTTTAACTTAGACTTTCTTTTTCAAAAAAAAAAAAAAACTTTTATTTAGATATTTATAAGTAAACAATGAAATAATGATTCATGAATAATAAAAAATATATATAAGCATATTTATCTTGAGTGGTTGTAAATTTATATATAATTTTGAATTTATATATTCATCTACTTTAAATTAGATGTTTATAACTTAATAATGAAATTTATAAACAAGGTAATTAAAACAATCATATTTCTACAATTCAAAAGGTCACAATTTCTTTTTTCAAAAAAAGGCCTTTTACATTTCCTTGGAATTATTTTTTGAAATTTTTTTTATAAAACCTTTGACATACCACTAAACTAACCACTTCATACATTAAAAAAAATTTAAGGCTCATTATTACTTTTGTTAATATATTATTGATATCTTAATTGATTGAGACCAAACTAGAGAATTGCCTTTTATGGTGCCGTTTGGATTCAGCGTTTTCCGCTGAATCCAAGCTGCGTTTTTCCTCTTTTTTTTTTCTTTTTTTTCCTCACGTGTTCCAGGGACAATAAGCACTGTAGCAGTACTGTTTGTCACTGTTTATGTACTAAAAAATATTAAAAATGAGTCCCACGATACTATTCACACATTTAAAAATTATTTTGCTACAGTACTTTCAGTTTTCAGTTTTCAGTTTTCAGTTTTCAGTTTCAGCAACAATAAGTTCAATCCAAACAGACCCTATATTTCCTTGAAAATTCAGAAGGAAACCCCTCCCCCCCTTTGACATACCACTAAGGTAACTACATCTATAACTATTTAAGCCATCCGTGATATCTATTTCTTATTGATAACCATAAAATTTACAACTAGCAAGGGAACATACAAAGTAATAAAGAATAAATGAAGAAAAAAAGAAATGAAATCAAATATCAATTAATAACCGTTATTTGGAAAATAAATAGGTGGTCAAGAGGAGTAAGAAATAAAATAGAGGTGGCTATACAGAGGACATTGAAAAATTTATAGTGCAATAAAATCAACAATTAAATATAATAATACAAAATTTTAACTTGAAACTAATTAAACTCTGACTAGAAAAATTTTACATATATATATATATATATATATTGTTAGGACATATGTGTTTCACTTTTTAAGAACATATGTCATGATTTTATGTAATTAGTTTATCCTTTGACAAAACGCACTTTACTTGTATTTTGGTAGATTTAGGATGTTTTAAATACTTCAAGAAACCTTGTTTCAAGATCAAGTATTGAATCTTTCAAGCCTGTTCAAGAAAACAAGTTCAAAGTGCAAAATCATTAAAGCTCGACAGTTGCATCTATCGAGCTTAAGGAAGCTGTTCTTCATTCGGTGTGCTCGACACCTGCTCGACAGCTGCTATCTGTCGAGGTTTAAGATTTTCAGAATTCCAATATGATTTTCTTGGGATCCGTGAATGTGTCTTTGGGCCTTCTTTTCTCCTAAACCTAGACATATAAAAGGATTAGTTTAAGAGCCGTCAAAGTGTTCACAAGTTGCACTAGCTTTGAGCAAACTCTATTCAAGCAAATTGTGACCGAAGACGAAGTTCTTGCCCTAGTTCATCTCTTTCTCTTGAAGAAGTTGTTGTGTATGTGCACCGTAGGGTTTTGTGACCAAGCATCTTCTTGATCTTCATCGTGTGGATGAATTGAAGAACTTTGCAACTAACAACCTTCTTAGTTGGTGATTGAAATCGCGTACTGGGATCCGCGCAATTGGTTAGTCACGTACTAGGAGTTGTGCATCTGAAAGGGGAACTGTTACTACAGAACAAGTCCAATTGGGTATTGGGGTAAAGGTTCAACTGTAGGTTGGTAAGGTACTTGGATTCCTTTACTTGTAACTGCTTGTTGTGATAATAGTGGAGTTTTGGGAGTGGTGACTTGAAAATCACCCGGTGGGGTTTTTGCTGTTAAGTTTTCCCCATTTGTAAACAAATCACCGTGTCTTTTATTTTCTGCTGCATATTTAGTTTATTGGTGATTTGTTTGTGCTACCACGCTTTGCATGATAAATTGATTAATTAATAACTTGGCTAATTAATTAATTAATTTCTATCATAAGGGGTCATTCAGTTATGGCCTATCAAGTGGTATCAGAGCAGGCACACTCTGATTAGGGTTTAATCTTTGCTATGTTGATCCATTGACCCCTGTTTGTCATGGATAGAGGACAGTCATTAATCATACCTCCTTTATTTAATGGCACTAACTATGCATACTGGAAAGTACGCATGAAAGCTTTCTTGAAGTCTTCAGATGAAAAAGTGTGGTAAGCTGTGGAGATAGGCTGGACTAAGCCTACAGAAGCGCCAGCCGACTAGGATGATGCCAAGATTAAGGGGGCAAACTTCAACAGTAGAGCTTTGAATGCATTGTTCAGTACTGTCACCAATGAGGAGTTCAAGAAGATATCCTCCACTGAAACTGCCAAGGAGGCTTGAATCATTCTCCAGACAACCTATGAGGGTACTAAGGCTATCAAGGACTCAAAGTTTCAAAGGCTCACTACAAGCTTTAAAGAGATAAAGATGGAGGAGGATGAATCTTTCGATGAGTTCTATGCCATGCTAAAGGACATAGTGAACTCAGCCTTCAATCTTGGGGAAACCATTTCTAAACCCAAGATTATGAGGAAAGTTCTCAGATCTCTGCCCGAGATATTTCATGCCAAGATTACGGCAATAGAGGAATCAAAGGATATTGACAAGATTCCTCTAACTGAGCTAGTTGGAAACTTGCAGACCTACGAGCTAGGGTTGACAAGAATAGGCAAGTCGGGTAAAAGCAAGAGTATGGCACTGAAGGGCAAGAGTAGTGAAACAGATGAATCTTTTGATGATGAAGATTCCAAGATGAACTCCTACATCACCAGGCAGTTCAAGAAGTTTATGAAGAATGCCAATGGAAAGGGTTTCGACAAGGACCGCAGGCAATCCAGTTCTTTTCAGTTTAAAGGCCAAGACAAAGGGAAGAAGGATGCTAAGGAAGGTGGTTGGTACACTGTTCCCTCAGGACCTAAGTGCTTTGGGTGTCAAGGGTTCGGTCACATGAAACATGAGTGTCTTACATAGCTCAAAAGCATTGGGAAGAGTAAGGCACTTGCTGTTACCTTGAGCGATACTTAGCCTGAAGATGATTCCGACAATGAGGATGACGAAATCTTAAATGCCTTCACGGCCACGGTCAATCCTACTGATGGGATTGTTGAAGATGTGATTGAAGAAGAGGAACTGGTGGAATCTAAGTTTGAGAAGATGGATGATAAAGATGACATCCATACAGCCTATGAGAAGTTGTATAAGCTTTTTGAGAAGTATGAGAAATTATATAGGCTAACCACTAAGAAGCTCAGTGATGTGGAACTTGACCGTGAGGAGCTTTCCATAAAGTTTGATGAGGTTAATCAGACTATTGGAGCACTGAGATTCGAGAACAATTTCTTGGCTGAGAAGACCAAGAAGCTTGAAGCGAAGCTGTTTCAAGTCAGAGCTCAATTGGAGAGGACTTCAAGTGCAAAGCTGGATGAGATGCTAAGCATTCAGAAATCTGTTTTAGATTGAACAGGCTTAGGGTATGGTCTTTCTTCCTCTAACACTGCTTCTTCTAGTACTACTGTTTTTGTTCCTCCTGCTAATAATGTTAAAACTGAGAACAATGAGATTAAAACTAAATTAGCTAGTGAGAACTTAGACAAAGGTAAATCTATCTTAAGAGCACCCCCTAAACTTGAGAAGAAAGATGTTAAAAACCCTAGGGCTAAGAAGGCTAACTCTCAAAAGCCTAAACAAAAGAAGCAACATCTCTGTCATCATTGTGGAGCTGCCGGTCATACTCGACCAAATTGCTATAAGTGGCTTGCCACTCAACAGGGCAACAGCATGATAGCAATTGGGAACCAGAATCAGCTTCAATCCTCTCTCGCTCCCCTTGGTGATCTTCTCAAAGCCCTCATGTTCCTTTCGAACTTAAACGGTTTTAATTCTTCCCCTTCACCACCAGTTCAAGGGTTTGCTAAACGGAAAGGTTCTTCCAAGGTGTGGAAGGAAAAGGGCTCCAAGTGATTTTGTCACTTTTCTCTCTCTCTTCTTATTTTCGTGTGTGCATTACTTATGTGTTTTGCTTTCATATTTTGAGACAATCTAGTTTTTATGCTTTGTTTGATTAACATGTTTTTGATTGGTTATTTTTTCAGTTTTTACTTTGTTTTGTTTTTCTTTATAAAAATTAAAAAAAAAATGAAAAATCAGAAAAATACAAAAACAATGAGTGTTTTGTGTACATTGGTACTTGTGTACCTTGAATGGCCATTGAAACAAAGTCTTCTAAACTTTGTATCATTTGTAACTTAGATGAGCATCTCTATGCATAACTAAGCAAGTGAGCTTTGTGGCTCGTGTTTGTGATAAGTACGATTAAGTTGTCTCTTAAACTTAACATGCATATCACTCTTTTTTACGGGAAGGACTAAAAAATCCTAAGAGAAAGACATAAATAACCATCTCACCACTATTGCCCGTCAACCATAATAAGACACCTGTATGCTTCGGCATAGCAAAAGTGCAGTGTCAATGACATTTGTGTGCTTAGGCATAGCAAAATTTGAATGTCAAATATCATTGGGTATTTCTTTTCTCTCTCTAATAAGCCCATGCATGATATGCTTAAAAGCAAAATCTGCAAAGAAAAAATAAATAAATAAAAAATGCTTTAAAAATGATTGCAAGCGTGTATTCTAGGAGATGTGGGAGTTATAGGATGTACCTCAAAGGTGATAGTCTCCATCAAGCAGTTATGATTGTGTGTGAGTTAAAGTAATTTTCTCATATCTCAAATCGTCATAACATGCATACACTTATGCAATCCTGCGATGTTTTTCACACACAACACGCAATATTCTTTGCTATTCTTGGTACATGTGCAGGTACAATATGATTTGACCATCACAAGATTTTACATGTATTATTGTATGCTCACTAAACTATCTAGACTTATTTTTGAAATATAAAATTGGTTAAACTTGTTGTGTGTGTGTGTGTTTGTGAAGATCCATGTGCTTAAATTTTCATTCGAGAGATATTTTAAGAGCTTAATATGTTGATTGGATCGTTGGTTGAGTTGCATGTTGGATTGCATTCATGTTTGTGTTTTTCACATCTCGAAAAACTGTTTTTAAAAGCTGGCTCGACACCTCCTCGATACCTCCTCGATAGCTGGCTATCTGTCGAGCTTCCTTAAGCTTTTTCTTATCGCAATCTCGCCTGCACCTTGATACCTAGTGGATCTATCGAGATTGGGTCTGTATGCTCGATAGCTTCTTGATACCTAGTGGATCGATCAAGCTTCTGTTCTAAAATCTGGTGTGTTGATCCTCGATACCTCCTTGACACCTCAGCTGTTGACGAGTATTTTCTTGACACCTCCTCGACAAATCCTTCGATACCTGTCGATACCTGTATCTGTCGAGATTTACTGGCTTTCCTATATAAAGCCCTTGTGCGATTCGGATCTCATTTCCATCAATCTCTCTCTCGATACTTCTCTGTTTCTCTCCCAAAAACACCCCTATCTTGGTTCTCAAGGATTTACCAAGGTTTTTCAAGTTTTTCTTCACTTGGTAAGCTTCTAATCCTTTCTCATTCATGCATTTCATGTTTTGAAACCTAGGATTTGGGGTTTTTGGAAATGTTTGGGGTTTTTCAAAATTGATGAGATTTCATTGAAATTTTGGGTTGGGTTTTCACTTAAATGTGTTTAAAACCTCATACATTGCATCACATTAGCATTATAATGGTATTTCCATGCATTTAGATGTGTGCTATATGTTTATGTGCTAATAGATTTGGATTAGGTTGAGCCCATGATGCAATTTCTTTTGCATGTTACATGTTCATGCATTTCCCATGCATACATACTTCTTTTCAATATATTTGATATATTTGAAAATGTTTAGGACTATTCTGATTGTCTTTCTTTCTCTTCCTCTCTGTTGTTTACGTTAGTCGTGTCTATGGCACCTAAGCGTAAATCCACTCCAGCCCGGAACCCTCTTCATTTCGGTGCTTCTTCTTCGTCTGATCCTACCTCATCTCATATCCGGTTCCATGATGATGATGCCTTTAAGGCATTTTCGGAGAACTTTTCTAGATAAGGCATTCATTCGAAACGCCAAGTCATCTTAACAGATTTTGCTGACACCGACATTCCCTCTGTCATTCACAGTAGGGGATGGGAGTCATTGTGTGACGCCTCGGTCACCTGTCTTCTCGTGCTTATCCAGGAGTTCTACTCCAACATGCACGGGATTGATCGGTCAATACCTCTTTTCTTCACTCGCATTAGAGGTACACGCATTCCTATCACACCGCAGTTAGTTGTGGATGTGCTTCGGGTTCCTAGAATAGAGTTTCCTAACTATCCTGGTTGTGAGTGTCTGAGGACTGTGTCCAGGGATGAGCTCATGTCTGCTTTCTGTGAATGCCCTACTTCTTGGGGTGAGCGTCTTTTTATACCATGTCGAACTTTTGCTAAAGGTCCTAGATTCATGAACATGGTGATGACTTTTGTTTTGCATCCCCTCTCTCACTATAACTCTATCACAGAGCCTCGTGCTCGGTTTTTGTTGTCTCTTCTTGAGCATCTTACCATAGACTTCCCTTCTCATTTCATTCTGTCTATTATAGATGTTCATCTAGATTTGGTGACCCATGATAAGCTCATCTTTCCTTCCGCTATAATCAGGATTCTACGCCATTTTTCTGTTCCTTTTCCCTCATCCGACCATTTTACTGTCATGTGTGCCATAGATTACGCTATCGTTAAACGTAGCAAGGCCCAGATTCGGTCGTGGCAGTCGGATTCAGCAGCTCCTTCCTCCCGTTCGGCTCCATCCCGTTCAGCTCCATCCACATCGGCTCCTCCTTCGTCTTCAAGCGATGTGTCTCTAGGAGATATCATGGCGTAGCTGTAACACATGGATGCTCGCTTCGATACACTCTTTACGGAGTTGTATCAGGTGAACGTTCGTGTCGGTTGTATTGCACGACGACAGGCATCTATGGGTGGCTTTGCTCCTGAGGTTACTCCTTCACCAACTTCTCCCGTGGCTTCTGCTTCTGAGGATGAGGATGATGATGATGGTGATGACGATGATGCTTCAGATGATAATGATGGAGATGATAGCTCTGCCGATGAGATGTCTACTTAACACTCTTACCCTTTGTCATTCGTGACAAAAAGGGGGAGTAGTTTTGGTATGAGAGTAGTCTATCTTAGGGTGAGAGTTAGTATAGGATCATTTTGTTAGGGGGAGTGTTGATACATTTTTTAGGGATGTAGTGAGAATAGTATGCATCTTTTCTTTTCTTTCTTTTTAGATACATTACTCTCGTACATTAGGTCTTGTGACCATTTCTAGACATATATTGTACTTATCTCTTTATTTATATTGATGTATGTTTTTCTTTCACCTACTTCTTCATGTGTTGTTTCTTTCCTCTCTTTATACACATGTTTCTTATACTTGTACGCAATCTATTATTTCTGTTTCACAAAAGGATGCCTTGATGAGTTTTGTTTAAAGTGTTTCAGAAATACAGGTTGTCAAAGTCTACTTGCCATAAACTCTCTTCTTGCAAAATTTTTCAAGAGTTTGTGTTAGGATAGATTTTATTGTATTCAACAAGTGAATATGAGTTGAGTGATTTATGACTTCTCTCATATGTTCATTTGTTTGTTGTGGTTTTGTCACGGATTCCCAAAGGGGGAGATTGTTAGAACATATGTGTTTCACTTGCAAAGAACATATGTCATGATTTTATGTAATTGGCTTATCCTTTGACAAAACGCACTTTACTTGTATTTGGATAGATTTAGGATGTTTTAAATACTTCAAGAAACCTTGTTTCAAGATCAAGTATTGAAGCTTTCAAGTCTGTTCAAGAAAACAAGTTCAAAGTGAAAAATCATTAAAGCTCGACAACTAGCTCGACAGCTGCATCTATCGAGCTTAAGGAAGTTGTTCTTCATTCGGTGTGCTCGACACCTGCTCGACAGCTGCTCGACACCTACTATCTGTCGAGGTTTAAGATTTTCAGAATTCCAATTTGATTTTCTTGGGATCCGTGAATGTGTCTTTGGGCAATCTTTTCTCCTAAACCTAGACATATAAAAGGATCAGTTTAAAGGCCGTCAAAGTGTTCACAAGTTGCACTAGCTTTGAGCAAACTCTGTTCAAGCAAATTGTGACCAGAGACAAAGTTCTTGCCCTAGTTCATCTCTTTCTCTTGAAGAAGTTGTTGTGTATGTGCACTGTAGGGTTTTGTGACCAAGCATCTTCTTAATCTTCATCGTGTGAATGAATTGAAGAACCTTGCAACCAACAACCTTCTTAGTTGGTGATTGAAGTCGCGTACTAGGATTCGCGCAATTGGTTAGTCACGTACTGGGAGTCATGCATCTGAAAGGGGAACTATCACTACAGAACAAGTCCAATTGGGTATTGGGGTAAGGGTTCAACTATAGGTTGGTAAGGTACTTGGATTCCTTTACTTGTAACCGCTTGTTGTGATAATAGTGGAGTTTCGGGAGTGGTGACCTGAAAATCACCCGGTGGGGCTTTTGCCGTTAGGTTTTCCCCATTCGTAAACAAATCACCGTGTCTTTTATTTTCCGTTGCATATTTAGTTTATTGGTGATTTGTTTGTGCTACCACGCTTTGCATGATAAATTGATTAATCAATAACTTGGCTAATTAATTAATTAATTTTTATCACAAGGGGTCATTCAGTTGTGGCCTATTATATATATATATATATATATATGTATGTATGTATGTATATAATCATAATCTTCATACACCATAACTTTAAATATATATATATATATATATATTTCTACCTATTATTTAATATCTATGTTATGCAAATCATCAACAAAAAAAAATATGATAATGGTAGAAAATGTTATAGACAAGATTATGAAAAATATGATAAAACTATTTAAAAAAAAAAAAAAAAAAAAAAAAAAAAAAAAAAAAAACTCTTTATAAAGTTAGGGACTAAAATAATATTTTATCTAAAAAATTATCACGTGCAACGCATGGGCCTGCGACTAGTAGAATATAATAAACCATTGCAACCATGTCAGTATGTCATCATATTTTATACTAGCAACTCTGTTTTGATCTTCTGTATCGTATGAAATTGGAAAGAAATGCCTGAATAGTGATTTAGAATTAATTTTGATAAGTTGATGAGTAAAATTAACTAAGGGTTTCTCAATATCTTTCTACAAAGCCTACATACAAGAGTTTCACTGACAATATAATATTTTTGAATATCTTCTTGTATTTTGAAATGCAGAGTAGAACACTTGTAGGAGATCCCTGGTCAGCTAATGTGGTGCCTTTCTGATTCTTTCAAAAAGAAATTTCAGGCCAGCAAAACTGCCCCAACAACATGCTCTAGCTGAACGTTCAAATTGTTTTCGGTAAAGAAAATAGAAGAAAAAGAAACGGTATGTGGTAAGTGTTTGGCTGTAAACTTCCACAATGACCACAAGATAATGACACTAGTATTTTACCTTCTCGTTTCTGAAAAATAATCCAGGTAGGTTTGTTCTGTCTTGACAGTTTTTTTTTTTTTAGAGACAAGTATAGCAAGACGTAGTTTGAAACTGAAATTTATAACGTGGGTTTTTTAGAACACACCTCCTTCGAATTCATTATGAAGAAGATGCAAAGGTTTTACTGTGTTGTCCATGTGAAATGCTACGATTAAATGCTATGTTTTGCTACGGGCACAAACTTTTCCTTCTGGTTATCAACACAAGCTAACAAAGAATTCATAGTCTGACACAACATTGATATTTTGAGGTCATGCACACAGGTTCCATTATATCAGAGTTAGGCTTCATAAAAGTTCTTTTTGGGGGATTAGTAACATGCCATATAGTGAAATCCAATTAGCAAATTCAACTTCCAGTACTTCCAAGACTGATCGTGCATATTTATTCTGTTAAACTCCCAAGACATTTTACAATAATTTCCTGATTTGAACTATTACAATATTAACGATACTCTCTGTTCTTCTTTCACATTTTTGAAAACGAGATCGGTTTGACACTTTTGTTGATATTCTTTGAAATGACCTAAATTTACACACAATCTTCCATTTAAGTTCAACGCTTATAAAGAATCCAAGAACCCTTTACAAAAGTTCACTCAATCTTTCAACTAAGTTGTGGACATTGAGCAAAATACAAGGTAACAAGGGAGGGAGCAAACCAGAACTCAAATTCATCAACTTTCTACCATTATCGAAAAATTGTTTACTTGGGAAAAGTTTACAAATTCAATCCATTTTCCCAACTACAATTGATCTTTAAATCTCTGCACCAAACAACTGACTAGTAGTATGTACTACTACCAACAAAACTAAAGAAATCCCACAGCATCAAATCAGTAAAAAAAGAACAGAAATTTATATCTAATCTATCATTATTTAACCTTTGAACCATCTTAACCCTTGCTAGGAACCATCTTAACTATCTTTCAAATTTGTGATGAATTTTGTAGAAATTGTGCTTGATTACTATTCACATATCACCTCACAAGTATCTCAAGCTTCTGCTAGTTGCACATACTACACAAGTTACTCTTTGCTGAACTTTGTACATGTTATTGTGTGTGATCTTGTTTTGGCCATCCAAGATTGAAAATTCCTTGATTTTAATGCAAAATGTGTTTGAAGTTTGAGAATTTAAGGAAAATTGATTGAAAATCTTATTTTTAAGAGATCTGGGTTCAATACAAGTGTTTTTGAAAAGCATTTTATCTCATACTCATGCATTCTATTCATAAAATACTATGCTTTGAGGAGTTTCTGCATAAAATTGCTCTATTTTTCAAAAAAATTGATTTTTCTAGATTTTCGACTGATTGAACCTGTCTCTCAACTGATCGAAATTGCGATTAAAACTTTGGTTTGAATCTGCCTGGCTCGATTGATGTTGGATTGATCAAATGTGATTTTCGATCGATCGAACCTATTTTTTCGACCGATTGAAAATTGTTTTGAAGGTTTTTAAAAATATAAGCTTTTCAAATGTTCTTCACTATTTCAAACTTTACAAAAAGCTTTTTGTCTCCTACCTTCGACATTTCAAAGCTCAAGTGATTTTTTGTTGTTTTCCCTCTAATCTTTTGCAAGGTTTTTGTCTTCTAAGGCCGGTAAAACCTTTTTGCCCCTCCTTTTTCATTTATTTTCATGTTTCATGCATATTTGGGAAAATTTCAAACCTATGAATATTTGGGGATTTTGGTGTTTTCAATCTTTTCTTTCAAAATTGATCATTGGGTTTTTGTTGTGGGATGATATAAAATTGATCTTTGTGAATTAATTTGGTTAATTTGTTGATTTGTGAAAAATTGAATTTTCTAGGGTTTGAAACTACTCAAAAATTGGGGTTTTGTTCAATTGAGCTTAATGTGTTAAAATTGGCTTGTTGGGTTGATTAATTTGATCATTATATTTTGTGATATATCTTGTGTAATGATCAATTGATCAAATTGTTAAGTTTTTTGAAAGTGGGTTTTCAAAATTTGGGGTTTTTGATACAAACTCTATGCTTAAGCCAATTTTGTAATTTCAAAATCAAATTGAACTCATTCTTACTGCATTAGAGCATGCATCATGTGTTGATTTTGTTCATGCATCATATAGATTGTTATTTTCTATATTTTTTATGCTAACTTGCAGTCTGCCCTTGGTTTTTCTTTGTTTTTCCTTCTTTGTCTCTTTTATGTCTGTCCTGTCCTTCCTTAGCATCATGACTAGGAAGACTAGAGCAAATAGGAAAACCTCCTCTACTTCTGCCCCCACCTTTGAGAGTAATAGGTTTCTGAGTGAGAAAAACCAGGAAACTTTTGAGAAGTTGAACCTTCTTCAATCTGTATGGGCTGAGAGAAAGGTTCTTTTAGATGAGCTTGATCCGCAGATTGGGAGAAACTTTGAGCATAGGGGCTGGTTACCGTTGATAGATATTGACCATCCACCTCTAGCTACCTTGATTAGAGAGTTCTACTCGAACCTCTCTGTCCACACCTATGATTCCAACACTTAAGTGAAGAGTTGGATATGGGGTGAAAAGTATGTCATTACTCCTATGGTAATGGCTGATGCTCTTAGGGTGCCATTGGTCTAGCATCCTATGAGTCTCCTCCCGTAAATGACATTATGTCATATATTACTTGTACTTCTATCCAATGGAGTTCTGATCCTCGGATCACATCTGCTGAGTTGACCAAGATTCATTATCTTTTCTTTCGGATCTCTTGCCATTCTATTTGGCCCATCTCTCATTTGCACACCATTCGTATAGAGAGATGTGCATTTTTGTATGCCCTTGTCACAGATGCTTATATGAGCTTTCCTAATCTTTTTCTTCTTTCTTTGGTTGAGGTTTATAGGAGTTGTTCTTCTTCTCATGCTCTTTTCTTTTCGGTCTTTATTCATCGAATTTTGCTTCATTTAGGATTAGAGTCTTTTCCTGCTTCTAAGCCTATGCATATTATAGCTCCCATAGGTGCAACCTTCCTTCGATAGAGAGCTGCTCAAGTGCGAACTAGCTCTTAGAGTAAATTCTTCCTCTTTGGGTACCTCCTCCTCCTCCTTCTTTAGATGATCCGGCTGCTGATGCGTATGTGGATTCGACTGTTGCTGTTGCTCCTCCACCTTCTACTTCAGATGCTATGGACATTCGTCATATGTTGGAGATTGTCATGACCGTTCAGGTGGCTCATGGTCAACTTTTGGTAGACATGCTTGATGAGCTTCGATCTTTGTGAGCGGATTTAGAGAGTCTTAGATGATCACCTCCGCCACCTCCTATTGATGATGAGTTATGATTGCCCATTGGCAATTCGTCACAAAAAGGGGGAGTATATAGGAGAGTTTTTGTATTTTGGAGCTGTGGAACTTTAGATTGTATCTAGGTACTTCATCTTGTATTTATATTTTTTTGGCTCATGATGTATTTTCGTTTTGTTTGAGTTGTCTATGATAGGGGGAGATACTATAATGTATTTATATCTGTTTCTTGTTTCACATTATGCTACTTTGATTATTGATTTATATTTATGAGGTTATTCATGATATATGTCTTATAGTTTATGCTTATGTGAAATCATGAATTTATTTTGTTTTACTTGTATTTTTCACACATGCGTTTATGTGTTTGTTGAGTGTTTCAGGAATATACAGGTTGATTTAGTCATGTTGTTGTCTACACTTGCAACTAATAGATAGTAGTTGGGTTGAATTTGTTTTTGTTGGGCAATGTTATTGTAATGGACTGTTTTTGTAAACTTTGAGCATTTTGTTTAGTTTGTGTTTTGTCACAGATTGCCAAAGGGGGAGTTTATTAGGTTCTAAGGCTTTAGGTTTAAATGTATTAGAACTTTATTTCGTAATATTAGCAAACCATGATCAAAACGTTTTCCTTTGTTTTAGACTTGCTCAAATATGTTTTTGTGTAAAGTTGGAATCGAGTATACTGCAGGATTTACTGTGTAAATCTGCCTGGCTCAATTGATTGAGAATTAGACTCGATCGATTGAAGCTCGTGTAGATTTTTTTTTGCAAAATTTTCCAACTCAGCCCAAGCTCGTTTGATGAGTAGGGTTTTATGTTTTGCCTTAAGTATAAAAGAAAAAACCCTAGCCATGTTTTAGTGTTGTTGTTTATGCTATGTATGTGAATCTCTTGTGAGATCTCGAGGTGTTTGTTTTCACATATACTTAGGGTTATCAAGAATCAAGATTATGTCAAAAACTTGATGATCAGTTCGGTTGCTACATAAAGAGCTTAAAGATAATCAAGTAGGAGTGCTTGTGCTTGCTGTGAATCTAAGAAAGAAGTAGTTCGTAGACTCAAAGCTATCACGTGACCGTGGTAGTAAGTTTCCTACTCGAGGTAGCAATAGGATGTTAGTGGTTTAAATCGCTATTGTGCAAACTTCAATTCCTTCATAGTGGATTTGTTTTACCTTGAGGATAGCTAGGTTAAATCCTCCCCAGGTTTTTTACTGGTTTGGTTTTCTTGGGTTATCATATCGTTGTGTTATTTATTTTCCGCTGCTATACATGATATAATATATTTGTGTTAACCTAGATCTGATTAATTTGACTAAGTAATCACTTGGTTAATTAAATAGGTTAATCTTCTAGTTGTGTTTTAAGGGGTCTAAAAATGTGCACCAATATTTTCACATAATAGAATATAAGAAAACCATTGCAACCATGTCGGTATGTCTTCATATTTTATACTAGCAACTCTGTTTTCATCTTCTGTATCATACGAAATTTGAAAAGAAATGCCTGAATAGTGATTTAGAATTAATTTTGATAAGTTAATGATTATGATTAATTAAAGAGTATCACAATATCTTTCTACACAGCCTACATACAAGAGATTCCACTGACAATAATAATATTTTTTTGAACATCTTCTTATATTTTGGAAGGTAGAGTAGAACACTTGTAGGAGATCCCTGGTCAGTTATTGTGGTGCCTTTCCGATTCTTTCAACAAGAAATTCCGGGACAGCAATGCTGCCCCAATCGCAAGCTCTAGCTGAAGGTTCAAATTGTTTTCGGTAAAGAAAATAGAAGAAGAAAAAACGGTATGTGGTAATTGTTTGGCTGTAAACTTCCACAACGACCACAAGAAAATGACACTAGTATTTTACCTTCTTCGTTTGGGAAATCTAATCCAGATAGGTTTGTTCTGTCTTGACAGTTTTTCTTTTAAGAGACAAGTATAGCAAGACATAGTTCGAAACTGAAATTCACAACTATTATGCATGATGAAGTAATGGGTTATAAGAGCAACAACCTGCAGCTTTGTGGTTAGTGCACATTTGAGGAGTGTATTTTGAGAAAGGCTAGATTCATAACATGGTTTTTTTTAAACACACCTCCTTCGAATTCATTACATGTATTATCAATGTGAAATGCTGTTTCTAAGTTTCGCTACGGGCACAAACTTTTCCTTCTGGTTATCAACACCATTGGTCAAGCTTACAAGAATTCATAGTCTGACACAACATTGATATTTTAAGGTCATGCACACAGGTTCCATTATATCAGAGTAAGGCTTCATAAAAGTTCTTTTTGGGGGATTAATAACATGATATATAGTGAAATCCACTTAGCAGAAGAAAAGCAAATTCAACTTACAGTCCTTCCAAGACTGATCATGCATATTTATTCTGTTGAACTCCTAGACATTTTACAATAATTTTCTGAATTGACTAATAGAATATTAACCATATTCTCTCTTCTTCTTTCACATTTTTGAAAATGAGATAGGTTTGACACTTTTGTTGATATTCTTTCAAATGACCCAAATTTACACACAATCTTCCCATTTAAGTTCAACACTTAAAAAGAATCCAACAACCCTTGACCAAAGTTCACTCAATCTTTCAACTAAGTTGTGGACATTTAGCAAAATACAAGGAAACAAGGGAGGGACCAACCAGAACTCAAATTCAGTAACTATCCAACGTTATCAAAAAATTGTTTATTTGGCAAAATTTTACAATTTCAATCCATTTTCCCAACTACAATTGATCTTTAAATCTGTGCGCCAAACAACTGACAAGCTGTGTGTTCTACTACCAACAAAACTAAAGAAATCCCACAATATCAAATCAATAAAAAAGAACAGAAATTTATATCTAATCTGTCATTATCTAACCTTTGCACCTTCTTAACCTTTGCGTAGGAGCTTTGGACACACTACAAGAGCAAAGAAATTGAGCCTCAAACCTTTCACTCCATCTTGTATGAAAATCCTCATTTATTCCAATATCGAACTATCATAGACTCCGTAAAATGCAAATCGTCAATCGTCTTCTCGTCCTCACAATCTAGTTCGGATGAAAATATTGCCGTCAATATATTAATATTCTCCCCTATACCCTTCAGCATCTCCTCAGATTGCTTGAGACCACATTTGTAGGCAGCCAGTTTGTCAAGATACAAAAGGAAGTAATGCAGCAGCTAAGAGGAGCAGAATCAAGAGCACAGATAAGAAGCAGAGTACAGATAAGAAGCTGAGCTCCAATCTTAATAGATAGAAACGGCATGTAGTTTTTAGTTTCACATATGTATTTAACTTAGCATGTGACAGGCACGTGTATCAGTTTGGTTAAATCTGTTAGATTGCTAGTTAGTTAGTTACTGGTAGAGAGAAAGATTAGTTACAGCTGGTTCAGTTACAGCTTTGGTGTATATATACCTATCTGATTGTATTAATTGATAATTCAATTCATTTTCAATGAGATAGAGTTTCATTCTCCAGAACTCTCCTCTGTTTTCTATTACAGTTTCACCTTCATAAAGTCCTGTGGTTCCGGATGAAGTCAATGACTCATAATAGATTCCAAATGCAGAGCTATCACAATGAATTGATCACAGAATAGATCTAGAACTTGCTCGAGGAATTTATCTAATAGGTCATCAATTGGGCTTCTTATTTTCAAGAGCTTCTTCAGATTTCTTTTCTCAATTTTTCCCTTTTTCGGTAACTTGATAATCTTTTTAATACTAAGACCATTGAGTTTAGACACGAATCGCCCAATCTTTTCTGCCCATTGTTCTTTCCCCGACATCATTAACATGAAATCATCCATCAAAAGAGACAGCTCAATCCTAAGTTCAGCTACTTGAACCTTCATAGCATTCAGAACCTTGAATAATTTATCAGATTTCTTACACTCTTTTACGCAATCCATCAAACTCTTCTTTCCACCCTTTCTTGCTTTCTTGAATCCTTCTTCACATTTATGCCTCAGTACTTGCAAATTTAGTTCTGAAACCTCAACGCCTTCTTCATTCTTGACTCTTACACCACTATCTGCATCATCCATTGTTATACTTGCGCGTAAATCTTGTTCCAATCTTTTAATAGAATTAACCATGTTCAAAACAGAACTACTCATATGCAAAATAGGATTTGTACACGTTGGTCAGTTACATATCAGATTGGGAGATTAGTTACAACTTGGCCTAAATTTCCCTAGTGATAGAATATAGTGGGGATTAGGTTTATCCAATCATGATAGTTAGAAAGGAAAGAGAAAATTAGAACTTTCCCACCATTCAAAAAACTTCAATTTGTAGCATTCTATTTTAATATTGTTACATTATCGATATAACTATTATAAGTTTTTGTTTAATTATTAATTGTTAATAAGGTTGAAGATGGGTTATCAACGTTGCAACGTGGCCCATTTGTCAAAAGGTTACCCAAATTGTGTTGCTCTGTTGATTGTTAGGCATGATGGGTCCTAAACCATTAATAAATAGGTTGTGATTGGGTTGACTTATATAGTTGAACACGAATTGCAAATCTTATGTAAAACCTTCTAATCATCCTTAATTTTAGTACCCCTGTTTATTAGTACATATTTGAGTAGTACTTGGCACTTGTTTGTGATTCACTTATAAGCCAATTTATAACTTATTTGTTTTTTATTATTTGTGGGTCTTATATAAGTTATTTATTTTATTTATCTTTTACTATTTACTTATTGTACTTTTACTTACAAAGGTTTTCAGGGAAAAAAGAAAAAAAGAAAAAGATAAGTTGTTCCAAACTGACACCATTTTTAGCCTTTAATGTCTTTGTTGAAGATCTGGTCGAACACCATTTGAATTATTTCAATACACTTTGCTATATATATATATATATATATATCTTTTAAATTTGTTTTTTTTTTTTTTTTTTTTGAGAAGCTTCTTTTAAACTTGATTTCTTTTGAAAACCAAAGAATAATAATGCATACAGGAAAATATAGTTGTATTATTGATCTGAGTTGCACTTTGTTAGTTTGTTTCGCGTTTTCAGAAAACGCACTTTTGCGATCTTAGCCATGTGAATCCAAAATAGAATCTGAGAGAGAGATTTCTGAAGAGGTCACGAAGATACGGAAATGGAATATAGAAAACTCAAAGATCAGGTACCTTTCTTTTCCTCTTCACTCATGTGGAACCCATATATATACCCATCTATTTAATTTATGGATGAAGTTTTGCTACAAGATTGGTTGCACCCTTGTAGCCAATAGCTACAACTCCAAAAAAAAAAAAGATTATATATTCTGAAAATCTAAATAATTATGTCAAATTTCGTGCCAATTAAATATTATTTACTATTTTATTAATAAACTTAACTTTTTGTGCACTATTTTAGGTTACAAAAACTTAAAAATTTAATTTTTAATTTTTTGGAAATTTTGTAAACATGAAGAATTTAAGAAGAAAATTTAATCTAATGTTGAAAATTCACATCCAATAAAAAGATAGTAAATAAGTTTTAAACCAAATTTTCTCCTTAATTTATATATTTATATTTTTGTGGCAAAAGGATGAAGATGGTGATGGTGAAGTAGATGTCATAGAAAGCCAGAAAGCTCTTTCAGTGACTAATGTGCCCACCTTGGGAGATACCACCATTGACTGGTCCAAATGGAAGCTCAAGTATGATTTTTTTTTTTTTTAAATTTTTTGCAAATTCTAATCAAAACCCAAGTTTTAATTTAGAGAGACTAGCAAGTAAATTATATAAGTTTGTTTGTTTTTGTTATAGGATCATTATGGTAGTTGCATTGACACTTCTTACGAGCTTGCAAATTATACTTATTGTGTGGTCTAAAAGAAATGGCAAGTATGAGTATAGTATTACCACTACAAATTTTATGGTAAGCACAAGAATAATTTTCAGAAAAAAAAAACATCAATCAATGTTTCAAGTGTAATTTATGTGCAACATTCAGTCTGGTAGGTCTCAGGTTCAAATCTTACCTATCAAATGAATAGATATATGTCATTCTTTTAGGTATTCAAATAAATGGGTATTGATTTATTTACTCTTTTCTTGAATTAGGTAGAGAATTTGAAATGTGGGTTATCACTTTTAGCCTTGGCAAGAATATGGAGAAGTGAAGGTGTTACTAAAGATAACAGGTTTTCCTTGTTTGTTTTTATGCTAAGTTTTTATAATACTTGTGATTTAATGTTCTCATTAAGTTGGAATTATCATATTTAGGATAAATTATTCTGTACACTCGATGTACTTCACATAATGGTGGGTCCGATTTGTAGGACCCATGTGTAGAGCTCACTCTGACGTGAGAGGAGGGCATATTGATATTACACCGCATGCACCAAATGATTTCACCATATCTAAGATGAAATGCACATTTTGTTTTATTCAACTATGTTTTTAGTTTGAGTTCACATTCTCATTCCAATCATATCTCTATTTATTTTTTGTTTCTTGTTCTGCCTTTGAACTAGGTTGAGTACAACATTTGATGAAGTTATTGTATACCCCATTCCTGCATTACTTTACCTTGTCAAAAATCTGCTCCAGGTTAGTTGTGGAAATCATTTTTTTATTTTTGGTAGTCACAGTTCCATTGGTATTCTTGCTTGCTGAAGTTTGATTAATGTGTATTCTTCTCTTTTATGTTGCAGTACCACATCCTTCAGCATTTGGATGCCCCGGGTTATCAAATACTTAAAAATCTGAATATTATCAGTACTGGCATTTTGTATAGAATTATACTTAAGAAGAAGTAAGTCCTTACCATCATTTACATTGGATTTTTTCATTTCATCATGGAAAACGTTTGCAAAAGCCCCTTAACAAATACAATGAAGATGGAAGAGTCATAATAATTCATTTAGTTTACATGTCATCTTGTTGATACCCTTAGAAATATTTGATGTTAAGAATGCCCAAATAGGAGAAAGAGATCAAACAAAATTGGTTCCTTTTTTTCTTTTTCTTTGTCTAGTTTATAAATTCAAAAACATATTGGGAATGTGAAATGCATCCATGAGCATGAATATATGTACTGATTCAGCTGCTCTTAGGCTATGTATCTGAGGACGGAGAGTGAAAGATTAAGGAAAAAGGCTAATTTAAACGAATTAAGAATTTAAGCCAAACCAATTCGGACTGCAAAATTTTTATTGAGTTTTGCGTACCAATTATATATTCTTTCAGGTTAAGCAATATGTAATGGGTGGATTTCATTCAACTATGTATTGGGTGCGTCATTACTCAGCTAAAAACAAAGTAAGATTTCTCACACATCTTATTTATGGACTGTTTCAGACTAGTTACTTGTCTTTTGAGTTTTGGAATGTTGACCTTAAAGATACTATTGAAATTGTCAGATGTACAATCCATACTGATAGATGTATGATTCATGTCTATGTTACAGGACAAGATGTAGTCTAGTAATGAATGAAAATATTATTTACTAAATCTAATATCACTTTTATGAAGTGATGATATCTTGGTGCATTTAGCCATGTACTTGAGATGTAGGAATTACTGAACATTATTTCTAACTATATTATTTGTATAATTTTTTCCTGAAATTCAAAATTTTTTATTTTTTTTCTACTTTCAACTAATTGTCTGTGCCTTAGAAGATTACATTGTTTTGGCAGTTCTGATGATGTTTTTCAAACTCCTGTTCAAGGTTGGGTGATGGCCATTGTGAGTTAACCAAAATTTTACACTCTTAATACAACAATGAAGAAAAAAGAAAAACCAGAGGAAAACATTTTATAGCTTAAGTTTCTTGTTATCATAATTGGGGGTGATTTCTTTGCAGGTCATGGCACTTTTAAGTGGTTTTGCAGGAGTGTACACTGAGGTGAGTTTTTTAAGTACACAGTTTGCACTCTAGTTCTTCTGAACTACAATTCATGTCTGTCGTTTAGTCATTTACTCTTTGAATCCTAACCCGACAAAACTTGATCAATGATTGGGTTGAATTTTGTTAATTGACAGATTTTGTAAGACTGATTGAAGTTTTTTAGAGATCCATTGAGTTAAAAAAGTGAAAACTCTCATTAGAGTGATACATTGCTTACGATTTTCATTTTTCACAGACTATAATGAAAAAGCGTCCTTCAAGAAACATAAATGTGCAAAACTTCTGGTTATATATATTTGGTATGGCTTGATCAATGATTGGGTTGAATTTTGTTAATTGACAGATTTTGTAAGACTGATTGAAGTTTTTTAGTGATCCATTGAGTTAAAAAAGTGAAAACTCTCATTAGAGTGATACATTGCTTATGATTTTCATTTTTCACAGGCTATAATGAAAAAGCGTCCTTCAAGAAACATAAATGTGCAAAACTTCTGCTTATATATATTTGGTATGGTTTTTAATGCTGTTGCTATAGTGACCCAAGATTTTGATGCAGTGATGAACAAGTAATTCTAGCTAGGGATGGCAACGGGTCGGATTCGGGTCGGATTTCTTTATATCCGGACCCGACCCGCGGGTCCAACCCCAAAACCCGAACCCGCCCCGTTTAATAAACGGTTTTTTTTTTTTAAATCCAAACCCGCCCCGTCGGGTCCCGTCGGGCCCCGCGGGCTCCGCCAGCCACTTCAGGGCCTTAATCCATGGCCATACAATCTCAAAAAAAAAAAAAAAAAAAAAAAAAAAAAGACTTTCCCTTTCAAACACAGAATCACACAAACACAAACTCACAGATTCGAGACACAATCTTATAAAAAGAAAAAAAGAGTTTCCTTTCAAACACAGAATCACAAACTCAGATTCACAAAATCACAAACACAAACTCACAGATTTGAGAATTGAGAGAGTACATGAACCCAGAATAAAAATGAACCCAAAAATAAAAATTGGAGAACTCGGTCCACCAAGGCTCTATCTCTGATGATCGGCGGTGGTTTCAGCCACCAATTCCACCTCTAGGCCGAAGCTCACGGCCTAAACCTCGCAAATCTCTCTCCGATCTAACCTCCATGCGTCTCCGTGGAAATAGCAACCATCAAGTGATGAGAGTGAAGGTAAGTGTGGGTCGGTGAGTGACTGAGAGTGATGGTGAAGGTGACTGGGTGAGGCCGTGTGGGGTGGCTTGAGAGAAAATGAGACTGAGACAGTTATTGAGGGTGAGGTGAGAGCACAGAGAGGAGGCGGCTTGGAGAGACCTCAGACAAATGAAAAAAAGGATTAAGGTTTGTTATAAGTTATATATATATATAGGTGGGTATTTTAGTAATTTTGTTTTAAGTTTAAACGGGTCGGGTCGGGTCTGGGTTCGGGCCGGGTTTTTTCCAAAACCCAGACCCGCTTCGGGTTTTTTTCTTAAAACCCAAACCCGACCCTATTTGTTATCGGACCGGGTAAAATCCGACCCATTAGGGTCGGGCCGGGCCGGGTACCCGCGGATCGGGCAAAAATTGCCATCCCTAATTCTAGCCTCTCTCTCTCTCTCTCTCTCTTTTTTGGATGCAGTGATGAAGTTCTTCTGTGGATACTCATTTATTACAGTTCTCATGATTCTCAACCAGGCACTAAGGTATCTTAAATATCCAATTTGGCTTAGTAAAATGTAGCTTACTTGCATGCTTTAGCTTTTGCTTAGTCCTAGATTTCTCACTCCCTGTCCTTTAATACAATCTGCTTAAATGGTCTCATGTGCAGTGGCCTTGCTGTATCTATGGTAATGAAGTATACTGACATTATTGTGAAGGTATGTCAGTCAGGGAAATATGAACTTGAATCTTGTAAGACATTAACAGAAATGCATTTATGCGATTTTATATAATGTCCTGGAACTATTCCTTGGCATTTCATAGCGAGAATTCTTTTGCAATCGTCAGTTATTTTTTGGCCCATAAAAGTGAAAAGACATCTGCCATCCTTCATTGATGGTAGAATTTGTGAATATACTGGAATGTAAAAATTTAACCAAGGCCTTTTCTGGCACTAAAAATTCAATGTTTGTCTTTAGGCTCTATTGGAACCCATTTCTGGCCTTTCTGGGTTATTTTGGGTTGTTTTTGTACTTGGTGAAGGCTTAGGTCAGAGCAGTTGGCTTTATTGATCTTAGGATTAACTTTATTGTTGCAAATTTAACATTGATAGTTCTTGCTAAGTACTTGTTGGTCTTTGTATTCTTTGCCCACGTTCAGCCTTAATGAATGGCCAGCACTCTTTTTGAAGGGTGTGAAAGTTGTTACATGACCTGAAGCTATTATTCCTCAAAATTAGTTGTGTACCTGTTGTATGCCCTTTGTGGGCATTGGGTGGCACTCTTTTTGATTATTTAATTAATTTTTACTTATATATATATATATATATATATATTTCCAGCATTTTATGTAGCTAAATTGGTCTTTATAATTGTGTTATTTAAGAGAAGCATACGTTACCATCCTGCTGCAATCATTTTCTGCACTTCGCAATTGAAGTTCCCATTTTTATTAGCTTCCTCATGCTGTGCAGGTGTATTCTACTTCAGTGGCAATGCTTTTCACAGCATTGGTTTCTTCTTATATATTCGGATTTAATCTTTCGCTTGCCTTCATCGCTGGCACAATGTAAGTTACTTCTGGTTACATGGTTCATCTCCCTCCTATATATTCTTTATTCATGTTATGAACAACTTGGTCATTTTTCTGTTGTTCTGGCATGCATTAAAATAATGCTGGGATTGATGAATGATGATGCCATAATTACTTGTTTTTAACAGTAATAACTATTGAAAGCTTGATGGTTGTCATGTTTAATTACTTTATTTCTCTTGCTTCCAGCAATGTAATCCTGTGTGTTTATCAACATGCTGTTGCGAAGTAAGATGACTCCATACCAGCTCTGCCCAAATTTGCTCAGTGTAAAGGTTCTCATCCCTCACCTCAACTCTCCTCTATGATGATTTTCAACAGATTACCATGAAATCAGTAATGTACCTGTATTTTAAAGTTACTATTAATTCAAGATCAGGATTCAAACAATTCTGGTTTACAGTGTTTGCTTCGACCTTTTTTTTTTTTTTTTTTTTGGTGTAAAATTACAATGAAAAGTTTACTCAAATGTTGGTATATGATTTGACAAGCTTCATCTGTAAAACCTGTTTGATCAATTATATCTAAGAATTTTAGGCTTCGGCCTTCATTTTGCTTGTTTTGCCAAACCAACTTGCTGATTGAGTCATGCTTGAGATTTGGTTTTAAGGCAGGGCTGTGAGATGGAAGGCTAAAAGCAATAAAAACTCAAGCAAATCAATGATAACATTCACAATGGATAATATTTACTGACAGCTTGCCTTGCTAAGGTTAAGAAATTGATGACTTTTTTTTTTGGCGGAGTAAGATGTTAAGTCACTTTTATTTATGTATATTGCCAAAATCATCACATATAAGCTGTGCTATAGAAGAGGGGGTTCCTCAAACCGCACCATATCAATAACATAGGATTCAGTAGGCTAATAAAGAAAAGTTTTGCTTTGTTCGACTTTAAATCTTATTTAGGTGAATGCATCTTGTTTAATTAATCTCAAATGCAGTGGCAAAGTGGAAATGAAGTTGAACACAATATATTCAACTATACCTTGGTTGAAGAATAGCTCTTTGAATACTTGAGTGGCAGCTGCAAGGACAAGCAAATTAGTTATGAGTTATGATGATGCATTTCGTGTATTCATTTTAAGAATACAGGAGGTAATGCAATAGAAGTTCCCTACATATGAAAAATACCACAAACTTATCTATAAATTGGTATTAAAAAAATTATAAAAAGTTACTATATATTTTATTATAAAAACTTAAGAATTGACGTGATAATAAATTTAATTAGTATTATTTTTTAAAAAATATGATAAAAATATTAGAATCATTCACATCACTCAAAAAAATTATCAAGAAAGTGTATGTAGACTTCCAACCATGCAAACTTGCTACAGTACTCATTAACTTTGCTCAGAAGGTGAAATTGTGGCTTCCAACTTAGAGCAGGCATATGGTCTTTGTGTTTTAAAATGGGACTATGGGAGGATTGCTTCGTTCAGAAACGTTGAATGAGAAAATACTGTAATTCACTTGTTTTAATAAGAAGTATAAAGATAAAATTTAGATACAGTTCTTTTAATTTTAAGTATTGTAGGTAGCTTTTCATCGAATTCAACCGAATAATATATTACTAAGCAATAAAGCAAAACAACATTATCTTTTGTAAATATTAATAATATTCAACTTTGTAGCTTATTGGTCAATGCAAAAGTAAATTACAACACCTAAACTTTTTTTATGAAAAGTACAACACCTAAGCTAATTGTATTTAAGTTTTAACAAATTATATAGAACTAGTAAGTTGTCTGTGTGATGCACAGACAATTTTATGATATTTTATGTAAAATAGTTCTGGAGAATGCTGTATATATATTATAAAGAAAATGTAAATTAAATTAGATCAAAGAAACATGTACATGTTGGGATATTAAAAATTAGTTTAGTAGTTTCACTACACATTTGTAGCCTTCTCAATGTAAGACTAATTTTTTAAGAAAATCATGAAACCAAAATTAAATACTAAAGAGCAATAAGACCATGAAAATCAATTATTTTGTGTTGTGTTCACAGATTGCATACCATGAAATGAAAGTTTACCCAACTCTCTCACTGTCTTCCATTCATCGATAGTATGATATTAAGACATGGTATGAGCAAGTGTGTATGCATGTGTCTTGTAAATGATTTAAAACCATAGTAGAATATGACTTTATATTGCACACCAAATATTCTCTCCACTTTTGTACCAAAAAGAAAAAAAATTATCCAACCAAATTACCCAAGCCTATATCATATTTAAGCCCCTAATTTAAAGAGAAAAAAGAAAAGAAAAATTACTTATAGGGGGTTTCAGTGGCTTGATGGTGGTGGGCAGCTAGTATGACCGAGGTGGAGGCCCCTCAGATTCCTCTTCCACTCTCTTACAAATGCTTTGTCAATCTCAGGTCTTTTATTTGGGTAATACTGAAATATTTCATTTCATTTAACAATCTACAACATTTTTGTGTCTCTCTATCTCTCCCTAGATTCTTATGTGGTTAGTTATTACTATCAGTCTTTAATTATCTTTATTTTTGCTTTTGTTTTTAATACTTAAAATGTTAAATGCAAAATTAGAGCACTGTATGGCAGGATCTCATTCACTCCTATATGAGGTTTTTGCTTTTATATATACTAGTCGAAGACCTACGCGATATGTGAGAAATTTTGATATGATTTTTTTTATTGGATAATTATTGAATTAATATATTAGATTGTATATTATTAAAAATTCAATATGTGCTATTTGTATGTTTTAAATTAGAAATTTTTTGTAGTGTAACAAAATATATTTTGTAGTCAAGTATTATATATAGTGAGATATGTATGAAAACACAATGCAATAATTTTATTTTTAAAAAAAATTGATAGTGTGAGAACTATTAGACCAAGTTGTAACTATGTATACTTTGTTTATTACTATATACAGATGAATGAGATTTAACTCTTATAGATATATTTTTCTCAAAAACTTAGATCCACGTCTATTTCTTCCGCACAATTGAAACTAATTGAAAAAGTAAATAAAGATAATTATGCAATAGATCGTTATCAATAAATCATATATTATAAAGTGGAAATATAAAATAAAATAAAATGCAAAAAGAAAAAGTTCCTTAAGTATCTATACATTAAAACATTAATAGCATAATGATGATATATAGTAAATTATATTTTCTTTTCTTTTCTTTTTGACATTTTTAGTAAAGGTGATCAACTAAGCAAAGTAAAAGCTTATCAAGAAAGTTCAGATTAACTAAAAATTTGATGGTGGAGGTGCTAATTTGTTATAAAATTACCAAAATAAAAATAACAAATAGATTTGAGAAAAACATATAAGATTTCTAAAAGAAATTTTACCAAACACATGGGATGCAACAAAATTACTTTCCTGAATATTTTTTTACTTTTTTGATACTCTACAAATAAAAAAAGTTTATTCACTTTTTGTCATAGTATAGACTATAAAGTGATTACAAAATAACAAAAAGTCAAGGAACTTATAGTAAAAGGCTTTCTATACAAATTTCCAGTAGAAAGGAGACTAATAGGCCTTTCACTTTCATCAAGACAGAGGGGATTATGAAAGACCATACATCTTTTGCCTACCCTTTTCTCTTTCTCAAATTCACATTACCAAAGATGTATATGAAGCTAAAAACATTGTGAATACATTTCTGTTCAGTGGAAGTCCATTGGTAGGCACATTTAAATTCATAGCCATGTATATTTTGTTTTGATATATACTTAAATTTCTATTTAAAAAAAAAAAAAAAAAAAAACTACATATTAACCCAAACCAAAATTCAACCAAAGCTATAAGGGTGATTTGTGATAGCAAATTTAAAAAATACAACACAAAAAAAATAAATAAATAAAACCATCAACTTAAATTAGAGTTATAAGAAAGAACAAAAATCATGCGAGAGAGAGAGAGAGAGAGAGAGAGGGTACTTACAATTTTTGTGTGGAAAAAATTATGAATTGAATCGAATAAATGATATCAAATTTATACAAAATAACATAGGGAGAAGAAGAGTTAAAATATAAGAAAGGGGAAATGGTGAAGAAAGTTTAACGGTAAAGTAAAGAGTAGTAGGGAGATAAAGAGGCAAAGAGGGAGGGGAAAGGTTGGAGGAAGAGAAGAAGACTTTTTACTTTATTTTATTTATTTTTATTTTTATTTTTAGAATAGGAAGATGAAAAGTTTAAATATTCAATTACTTGAAATTAGAAAGAAGAAAACGAAAAGTTGAAATTAATTTGAATAGCTGAATATAGTTAAATATTTGCATCTAATGAATAGTAACGTTTGTAATGAATAGTAAATATGCGCATATACCCACTAAATGATAATGAATTATTCAATTTTAACAATTATTTGAAATTAGAAAGAAGAAAATAATGAGGGGTGAAACAAAAATTTTGCCTACCTTGGATTTGAGTTGGTGACTTTAATGAAATTCTAAGGGGGCATGAGAAACTTGGAGGGGCTCTAAGGAGGGAATCAGAGATGAGAGGTTTCCGTGATATGGTGGATGAGTGTAAGCTGGTAGACTTGGGTTATGTTGGGCATAAATTCACATGGCGAGGCAGACGATTAGGAGGTGTAGTGCTAGAAAGGCTAGACTGAGCTTTCGCTAATACTTCTTGGCTGGAACTGAACCAAGCAACTCGGGTGCAACATTTTAGAGCCCATTCTTCTGATCATAACCCGATTATTATTAGCCTGAAAGGTATCATAGCTTGCCAGAATAAACCATTCCGGTTTGAGCAAATGTGGTTGAAGGAGGAAGGGTGTGGGGACACGGTCAAAGCAATGTGGGAAACTAATTCGGACATTAGTACCATGCTCGTGGTGTCACAAAAATTCAAGAATTGTGGGGTGAGCTTAACAGAATAGAGTAGACCCTCTTTTGGTAGTATAAGATGTCAATTGGAGGAAAAAACTAAGGAGTTGATCAAGGCTGAATGGGCAGCAGCTACTGGGTCCGATACAACCACTGTGAGTGTCGTACAACTGGAGGTAAATGAGCTCTTGGAAAAGGAGAGCTTGATGTGGCCGTAGAGGCAAGATCTCTATTTCTTAAGTTGAGTGATCATAACACCCGTTACTTCCATAACAGGGCTTTGCATAGATACAAGAGGAATAGAATTAAGGGACTGAAAAATAGTGATAATGAGTGGTGCACTTTGGACAGCCAAGTTGCGGAGATTGTGATCAGCTTTTATGTGTCCTTGTTCACTTCATCGCATCCTACTAACATACACTAGGTCTTGGAAGCAGTTGAACCTAAGGTAACTTCGGATATGAACCAGGAGCTTATTAAAGATTTCACTAGGGAGGAAGTTGATCTTGCCTTAAAACACATGGAACCTTTAACGGCACCGGGCCCGGATGTTATGCCTCCTATTTTTTTCCAATCTTTTTGGCCTGTGATGGGTGATGATGTTACTTATGCTGTGTTTGACTATCTTAATAATTGTCATATCCCACATGATCTTAATCATACTTTTGTGACCCTCATCCCTAAAGTGAAGAGCCCTGAGTTTATTTCTGAATTTTGACCAATTAGTTTATGTAATGTAATTTACAAATTGATGTCTAAAGTTCTAGCCAACCGCTTAAAGAAGGTGCTGCCCTTTATTGTTTCTGAAAATCAGAGTGCCTTCCAGGCTGGAAAGGTTATTACTGATAATATTTTGATGGCCTTTGAAACTCTCCACTATATGATGCATCACCAATCGGGAAAAACAAGTTTTATGGCTCTTAAACTCGATATGAGTAAGGTTTATGATCGAGTGGAATGGGGCTTTATGGAAGGATTATTAAGGAAGATGAGATTTCATGAGAAATGGGTTGCTTTGATGATGGAGTGTATTACCACTATTTCTTACTCCATTTTAATTAATGGGGAACCTATAGGTACCATTCACCCTACTAGAGGTATTAGACAGGGTGATCCTCTCTCACCTTACCTCTTTATCCTCTGCACTGAAGGTCTCCATGGATTAATGAAACAAGCTGTGCTATCTGGGAATATTAGGGGCATTTCCATTTGTAGAAATTGCCCAAGACTAACCCACCTGTTTTTTGTAGATGATAGTCTCTTGTTTTGCAGGGCCTCTATCCAAGAATGTTAGCATATTCTAAACATCCTCTTGACTTATGAGAGGGCATTTGGGCAGCAGCTAAATAGAGATAAAACAACTCTATTTTTTAGCAAAAATGTTCCACAAGGGATGCAAGATGTTATTATTTCCTTGCTAGGTGTACTTGAGATCAAGCAATATGAGAAGTATTTGGGTCTTCCCTCCTTTGTGGGTTGAAGCAAGAAGGCTAGCCTTCTCTATATAAGAGAGCGAGTGTGGTCCAAAATTAGAGATTGGAAGGGGAAACGCCTTTCTCAAGCTGGTAGGGAGATTCCTTTGAAGGTGGTGATCCAAGCCATCCCAGCATATTCTATGAGTTGTTTCAAACTCCCCAACGCTTTATGCAATGAGATTGAGATTATGATTCGTAAATTTTGGTGGGGTCAAAGGGGTGAAAGAAGGAGGTGCATTGGGTGAAATGGAGTAAGCTTTGTAGGCCAAAAAATGAAGGTGGTATGGGTTTTCGGGAGCTACAAAAATTTAATGATGCTTTGTTAGCCAAACAAGTGTGGAGATTGGCAAAAAAGGAGGACACTTTATTTTTTAGATTCTTTAAAGAAAAATTTTTCCCACATGAATCAATTTTTGATGCCAAGGTTAAAAATGAATCCTATGCTTGGAGGAGCATAATAAAAGGGCATGAAGTCATTATAAGGGGTATGAGGCGGAGGATTGGTGATGGGTCTTCAGTTTGGATTTACCAAGACAGTTTGTTACCAATAGCCGAGAATGGTAGAGTCAGCTCTCCCATTTCGAACAATAATCCAGATGCTTTGGTGGCTTCGTTGATTGATCAAGACCAGTGCAATTGGAGAGACGCTGAGGTTGACAGAATATTCTTGCCAAGGGAAGCGTCTATTATTAAAGCTATTCCACTAAGCTTTTCTAGTAGTTGTGACAAGATATTCTGGCCAAGGAATCACGATGGGGTCTATACTATTAAGTCAGGTTATAAATTGCTCATGGAAATGGAGAATGTGAGTGAAATAGATCCTAACTCAATTTCTATGGGAGTGATGAAGAGCACATGGAATAGAATTTGGTAGGTGGAGGTACCAAACCGAATCCATCTGCTCATGTGGCATGCTGGGAACGATTCCTTACCTTCCAGAGCTAACCTGTTCCGTCGTAAGCTGTTGACAGAGAACACATGCCTCTAGTGCAAGACGGGTCTTGAGGATGCACTACATGCTCTCTGGAAGTGTCCTCAATTAGCCACAGTATGGCAGGTTTATTTTGCTGATTTGATTGAAGCCACTAACTCTATTTCTAGCTTTCCAGATGTTATTTAGCTTGCATAATAGGACTTATCCTGTTTTGCTTTATTTGCTTGGACGTCATCCTTGATTTGGATGTGTAGGAATAAGTTACGTATGCAGGAAGACATGGCTCTATTAACTAAGATTTGTTCCATGGCTCATGAGGCTCTCCTGGAATACAATCAACTTCGGCCCACTCATGAGGAGCTCCCACGAACAGCTAGATCCGTAAGGTGGTGTCCTCCACTGGCAGGTTTGCTCAAAGTTAATTTTGATGGGGCCCTTTTTGCTGAAGAAAACATTGTTGGTCTAGGTATTATAATCCGTAATGAAAGCGGATTGGTAATGGCTGCTCTGACACAATAGATTCCACTACCTGCTTCGGTAGAGATGGTGGAAGTGCTAGCAACGCGCCGAGCTCTCTGGTTTGCAAAGGAGTTGGGTTTTCACAGCTTGATAGTTGAAGGTGACTCATAAATTATTATTAACTCCATTAATGGCGACAATATGGCTCAATATGAGTTTGGGCATATTTTACAAGACATTAAGTTTCTTTGTTCTTTTTTTAGTTGTATTTCTTTTTCACCATATTAGGAGGCAAGATAACTGTTTGGCCCATAAACTTGCCAGAAGAGCTGTGCCTAATCCGTTGGATGTTTGGATGGAGTCTGTTCCTCTAGACACGATTGATGTCTACAATTTTGACCTTCAGTTCATTACTTAATAATATTCCCAAAGGATAGGGGTTTCTTAAAAAAAAAAAAAAAAAATGAAGAAGAAAATGAAAAGTTGGAATCAATTTGGGTAGCTGAATAGTCAAATATTTGCATTTAAAACAAATGAATAGTAACATGTTGAATAGTAATGGAATGCATTAATAGGTTTGTCCATTAACTATATTTAATTATTTTATATAAAATAAAATAGAAAAATCATAAAGGAAATTTAAAAAAAAGGATAAGGTGGCTGATGAGGTGGCTCAACAGGAGTACAACAACGTTAAATTCGACATCTCAACTTTTAGACATATATATAGATATAGACTAGTTGGAAACCCGTGCAATGCACGGGAAAACTTTACCTAAAAGTATGTTAGTCTCAAGCTTTGCATAAAAAGTATAATTAAATTATATTGGTCTCAAACTAAAACAATAAATACTACAAGTATGAACGGTTGGATTTAATTAGGAGAGGAAGAGGAAAGAAAGGAGGAGAGAGAGAGAGAGAGAGGCATTAAAGAGCTTACATGAGAAGTTGAAAATAATGGAGAGAGGAAGTCAGGGGTGTTATGGAAGCTGAGGTGAAAACTATGGAAGCACTAAAAGACCAATATAAAAAGAGTGAAAATAAAATAATTTTGTTTATTAATGGAAAGAAAATTGTTAGGACATATGTGAATCATGTTAGGAACATATGTCAATATAAAATTGACTAATCCTTTGACAAAATGCACTTTACTTGTAATTGGGTAGATCTAGGATGTGTTTAATGCTTCAAGGAACAAGGTTTCAAGTTCAAGTGTTAAAACCATACAAGTCTGTTCAAGAAACAAGTAAAAAAGTGTTGGATTTTAAAGTTCAACAGCTAACTTGACAGCTAGTATCTATCGAGGTTTAAATGGCTGTTTAAGCTCGATGCTCGACAGCTGCTCGATAGATGAGGTTTAAGAAAATTATATTTTTAGTTTTGATTTTTATCCAATCTGCATATAGATGTTTAGACTTTCTTTTCTCACAACTCTAAATATATATAAGGATTGTTTTAAGGGTCGTCATAGCTGATGCACCTCAACGTAAAAGTTTTTTGTAAGCATATTGTGAACCGGAGACATATGCCCTAGTTCATCTTTCTATTCAAGAAGCTGCTGTGTTTGTACACCATAGCGTTTTGTAACTAAGAAGTTTCCTGATCTTCATCGTGTGGATGAACTAAAGAACTTTGTAGCCAACATCTTTCTCAAGTTGGTGTGTAAGTCGGGTACTGGGATAAGCGCATTGAATTGGTTAGTCACGTACTGGGAGCCGTGCATTGAAAGGAGAGATTGCTATTATAGAACAAGTCCAATTGGGTATTGAGATAAGAGTTCAACTGTAGGTTGGTATAAGGTACAGGGATTCCTTTACTTGTGGCCGCTTGTTGTGATAATAATGAATTTTCGGAAGTGGTGACCTTAAAATCACCTGGTAGGGTTTTTGCCGTATAGGTTTTCCCCATTTATAAACAAATCACGTGTCAATTTATTTTCTGCTGCATTTTAACTTAATTGGTGATTTGTTTGTACTACCACACTTATTGTATGCTAATTGAATTAATTAATTAACTTAATTAATTAATTGGTTAATTCATCACAAGGAATTAATACATTCTTGGCCTATAAAAAATAATGATATGGTCACTGATATGACTCAACAGAAGTAGCAACACAAGTACTATGCTTCAACTTTTAAATATGTATAAATATAGATATAGATTTAGATAAGTTAATGTTTATAAATTTTTTTTTTTTTGAAGCGAGTCAATGTTTATGATTAATAAAAGAGTTTCTCAATGGGTCCTTTTGGATTGAGCTTATTGTTGTTGAAACTGAAAACTGAAAACTAAAAGTACTGTAGCAAAATAATTTTTAAATGTGTGAATAGTATCGTGGGACCCATTTTTAATATTTTTAATGTGTAAAAAGTACATGAACAGTACGTGAACAGTGAACCCATGTGAGGTTACTGTTCACGTGCAGAAAAAAAAAATGTGGAACTGAAAACGCAAGAATAAACACTCCCCAAACGCTCACAATATCTCAAGAGATTCACTGACAATAATAATATTCTTTGAATTTATCTTCTAATATTTTGAAATGCAAAGTAGAACACGGATAGGAGATCCCTCGCCACAGACCATCTTCAACCACCACTCAAAAACAGATTCGATTGCATGCCAGTGACCTAGGTTGACTCACTCAAGACCGTTTACACGCTAGCTAACCTACTGTCCTTGTTCGAGTGTGTCACTTGCAACAAATGAAACCTCCCTGCGACTAGAGACCCAGTCTGCTATATTAGGGTTCGGGTGTATGTGTTCGTTTCTTAAAGAAAAAAAAAAAAAAATTGTAGCACACTTCCATCCAAGACATGAGACATCACACAAGATGAATCATCCCAATATTACTTTATTATTATTATTATTATTATTATTTGTAAAGGAATCCCAATATTACTTTGAGAATGTGACAGTTTTTAGACCCCTTAAACAATTGATTAAACCTAGGTAATTAGCCAAGTTGTTACTTAGTCCAATTAAACAAGTCTAGGTTATCACAATAATAAAGATCAAATCATGCAAAGCAGTGGAAAATAAATAAGACAATGATATGATTATTTAGAAAACCAAACCGGTAAAAACCTGGGAAGGATTTGACCTAGCTATCCTCAAGGTAAACTTGAATCCACTATCTTGAAAGAATCGAAGTTCATACAAAAGGACTTACAAGCATCCCCGCTCGACTTCCTAATGCTACCAACCAGTAGAACTTACTGACACGACCACGTGCAAACTCCGAATCCACGGACTCATTTTTTCTTGGATTCCCACCAGCTACAAGCACCCCCGCTTGTGTATTCTTTAAGCTTTAATGGCAGCAACTGTTTTGATCATCAAGGTGTAGAGAATATCTCCTCCTTGAAAACCCTAAGTTTGTGTAAAGGAAAGCTCCTCTAGATCTCACAAGAGATTTACACAAACCGCAATATAAGCAACACTAAAACGTGGCTAAAGTTTGCCTTTTATACTTAGGACAAATAAGAAACCCTAAAAATGTTTTAAAACAACTAGGGCTGAGTTGGAAAATTCTGCAGAAAAGCAATCTGCCCGAGCTTCGATCGGTCGAGCCTAAGCTTCGATCGATCGAGCCAGGCCGAAAGCCACAGTGCTTTCTGCTTTACACTCGATTCCAACTTTACATTGACATACAACTTTGAGCTAGCTTTAAATACTTCTAAACACATTGTTTTGATCATGGTTTGCCAACAATACAAATTAGAGTTCTAAATACATAAAGTCCTACACTTTAGAACCTAACAGAATGATAATGCACGTATCACAGACTTCATAGTCTTCTCTGGACATTATTCAAGTGGTACAATAAGCACAAATGCAAGAATCCCCAACACCCTATTAAGCTATGGGGATCCTGGTAACAAAAGAATAAATATTAGAGTCCAAGTCTTCCTTTCAATACATGCCTTCTAAAACCTGGAATATGAACATTCAAGATGTAATCCTCCCAGTTTATGCTGCCTATGTTGAATCCAAAGTCCCTCATCTCTTCCAATGACATGCCTTCCATCAGTTTCTGGGTATTGTGATTGTCAAACCTGGTAGCAAATCATTTGTAACCGTAGCTCAACAAATCATTCGCAAGTAATAACTAGAGAAAAGCAACAATGTTATGGGCCTAATTATAACATTAGTGAAATAAGCAGAAAGAATTTTGAGCAAACACACAAAGTGATGTATGGATTGCAATCACCTTGGATTTTCTAAAGACTAGTTATGTCTATAACTAGTTTTATTCTGATTTAAGATCAATAACAATCAATTGTGCCTTTGATTTGGATGGTGGTTTTAGAGTACAGTTTATAGAAACCTATTGTTTTTGTTAAGTCACGCCCATGATAGGTGAAGTTTAGAAAATTACTTACTGATTTTGAAATTTCACATTGATTATAAGAATATTAAAGATGTGCACTAATTTGATCAAAGATGGTAATCCCATTATTGAAAAGGAAAAGTAAGGAGGTGTGCCAATCCCGATAAATGAGGCGGTGGTGTAGCTAAATTTTGTGTGTGAGGCTTAGGAGCAAAGTTTAATTTTGCCTTGTGCCAATCTCATATTGCAAAATTTTGTCTTGTAAAGACTAAGCTTTGTCTAGACTCTACTGTTTTAATGTGAAGATATCAATATCTTTGGGTGTTTAATTAGGGGAGTTTATGTTTGAGATTTCATTTGTGAGAGTTTATTTATAGTTGTAATACCTATTTTTGATAATCAATTTTGGTTGGTATTGTCCGTAGATGTAAGCTTGGAGAGGAGGTTATTCCTACTTCTGTAGATAATGTGTATAGTATTTTAATGTCATGTACGTGGACAAATGCTCTATATAGTATGCAATTGAGAAATAAATTGGAGACATACAAGCCAAGTTTCAAAAGAAGCTTTATACTATTTACCCTGGTTAATTCATTCATTTATGAAAATTTACTACTAATAATGTGCCAATTCTTGTGACGATTTAAAAATTTTGAAAAGTCCTAAGCATTTGTATGATTCTTGCTTAGGTGACTTGAGTAATTTATTTGTAGTTGGCCTTGAAACCTCCCCATTATTCACTTATTTATTGTTATAGTTTTTTTTTAGCCCTAGTTCCAACATCTTATTGTCAAATGCTGAAATGAATGAATTAGAGTCACAATAATATGTGTGGTGTGAGGATT